>NC_088690.1:27915000-29178333 GCF_028017835.1 Emys orbicularis | reverse complement strand
AAATTATAACTACAAAAATTTCAGAAGGCTCTCCAGTTTGAAGTACTGCTTTGCATACATTCACATAAAATTGTAATAGAACAACTTAATGAACTATACCAAAGGAAATGATAAGATTTAAATAAAGTGATTTAATTCAGGATCACATTACAAATTCCTCATCTGAAATTTGATGCCTGCTATTTATTGATTTGGAATCAGATTATTTAAAAATTATTAAAATTTAAAATATTAATTAAATCTCTATTATGCAAAGCAAAGAAGATGCATCTTCATGTTTGATACAAAACATAAACCTTTATGATTTGTCATTTTTTATTACTCATACTGACTCAATTATGAAAAAAGCTTAATATATTAATTTATTTACTGTAGAATATGTGGGAAAGATTGAGGAACAGGGTAGATTTTTTCCATATTGTGAAGACAGTATTATTAAATAAAAACAGACTGTAGTGTCATAGGTAATAAAAAGACTTACCATTCATGTTGAAAAGCTAGCTTTCAGAAACATATTGCTCATAATATTAATCCAACATTTGAGGAAGTTATGTTCATCTCTAGAAATACAAGGACTGATCCAGTAAACACACACACACACACACGCACGAACTGTAATAGATAGCACACAGAAATCCAGAAATCTTGTCTTCATTAAGAACTCCTTGAGATGTGAAACAACTATCAAATACAAAATACCAGTAGTGAACACCAGATCAATATTCAGGACGTGGATGCTTAATTTTGCTCATTAAACGACTTGTTTTCTACCCAGCATTACCTCTACATGTCTAAAGCAACTGAAAATGGCAGGGGGGGGGGGGGAAGCATTAAAAAGCCAGTATGTTTTAAAATGTTCTCAATTCTATCAAGCACTGGTTGTTTCCATGGCAACCTTAGACCAGAATTATCTGTTGAGTTCTACCCAACCAGCAGTTACTCTAAAGCTTTAATCAATCCACACAACGTACACCTCTATATTTAAGATTTAACATTTCTCCCCACAGTTAGCATTTATCCTGCTGAAGCTCTATTGTGTTTTTTCAAAGGCTTACAAGACATATATACATAAAATGCATATAACGTCTTTTAAACATATTTAGTGTCATGCTGAATCAGCATCCTAAATTAAATTCTCTCCCTTATTAATCACTCATACACTCACATTTTAATGAGAATCCCAGTACTCACATCTACTAAAACAATGTAATGTTAGTGACTCTTCTAATGAGTTGTGATACTAAGATTGCTAATATCTCATTTTTCATAATTTTGGGAAAACGGAAGGTTAGTGTGAGTAATGGAGGTAGGTGATTTGAAGACTGGGATTTGCAGCATTAAGACATATCTTAACCACTCTTATCTCCACATTAAAAAAATAGAGTAGATGCTCAACTGATCATGTTAAATTTATCTGGAACTGAAAATGAAATATACAATTCTGAATACTAAAATAATATTAATTTGGTCCTGAAGGTTTTACAACATTATAAATGTTGGCTAATGGCCAGTTTAAATTATTCAAACACATATGCACTCTGTCAATTTTCCCCCATAAAATTAAAGCTGTGCAGTATGAAGAATCAAATTTCCTCTCACAGGAATCTAAAAATTACACAAAATAATCTCATACACAATCTGAGGCTCTAAAGACACTTTTAGAAACATTTTACCTATTTTACAGATTGAAAAACTGAAACACAGAGAGGACAAATGATTTGCTCACAGTCAAACACTGAGTCAATGGCAGAGCCAGGAAGAGAACCCGGGTTCAGAATACATACCCCATTACCTTACTCATAGCACTAAACCACAAGCCTAGATAACTAATGGCACTAAAAAACCACAAAGAAGCAACTTCCTCTTTAAGTGCAGTAGTTGCATCAGAAAGTACTTTACAAAAGAGGTACAACAGAGAAACAGAGCATTCAGGACATTCCATTACAGCAGAGGGTGTTATATTAACTAAATGTACTTTAAAATCGATGCCACTTTAGTACTTAATATATTTATAAGGGTTTTCTTGTTCATGTTTCTTTCTAGAATTATAGAGTATATTTGCTTGGGAGAGTTCAGGAACAAATTACCAGGTTTGCAGAATTTGGTGTCACCTAAACAGTTAATAAGAACACAACAACTGCAGAGACACAGGTAGGAGGACATTTACGAACATTTTAAAATCCCTTATCAAAAAACTACGGTATGCTGCTTATTTAGATAAGTGCTTATCAATAAACTTAAATTTTATGCTACATTATTCTAGAACATGAAGGAAAGCTATTATGCAGCCAGATATGATCAAGACTACTCCTCTTCTACTTTCTGCTGTATTCTGTGAAAGCACAACAAGAGAGTCAAAGATTTTTAATACTTTCTTCTCAAGAGGAAAAGCAAGACAATTTTCCACTCAGGGGTAGACAGGCATTCTGACTACACCACTGCATTCACTGTTCCTATCACCCTTAGAGCCATGATAGTAGTGACTTAAGAGTCCTAAATTTACCATATAGACACAAACCCATGTGTGGCTTGGCATTATTCTTTGTCTACAGATGATCTGAACTGAGAGCAAATATTTAGAGTTAATATCTGCAAATTTCAACTTCAAATGACACACATATATCCATGACCGCTCAGCTACTAGTTCACAAACTTTGCTGATACAAAAATGCTACAACCAACGTGCATAATTATTGCTTAAAATATTACTTTAAGAACAAGCACCTGTTCACTACATTTATCATCAACAGACATGACATTCCATTTCCTCTTCAAACAAGTCATGCAATCAAGCTTGCCCTAAAATAGAGAGAAAGAGACGCTTGTACGCAAACAGGTCCCAGTTTGTGAAGATAGTAGGTCAATACCGTTTTTTCATTTTATTAAACAAATGAATAAATGACAGGGCTGCAGTATTTTTCAAGCAGTGTTCTCAACATTATAATAATTTATTGGAAGCTTGAAACAGTGTCTGATGAAATGTATTCTCTCCCTCATGTGAATATACACTTGTTTATCATAGAATCATAGATTATAGAATCATAGATTATTAGGGTTGGAAGGGACCTCAGGAGATCATCTAGTCCAACCCCCTGCTCAAAGCAAGATCAATCCCCAACTAAATCCCCAAATGGCCCCCTCAAGGATTGAACTCACAACCCTGGGTTTAGCAGGCCAACGCTCAAACCACTGAGCTATCCCTCCCTGATTTGGAGTGGTACAGACACATTTAGGGATCCTAGGGCTCAGTGGTTCATTAGGTTTGGTAGTTTCTACTCAGAGTGTCTCTCCCTCAAAACTCATTCTTCTATCAATAGATGTGGTTTCATATTAAGTTATTTTTAGAGTATCTGACTGTGCCCATACATTAATGAATTAAGCCTCACAACACAAGCGAGGGGAAGTGTAAGGACGTAGAGAAGTAGTAGCCTCATTTTACAAAGAGAGACTCTGAGGCACAGAGTAGTTAAGTGACTTGCAAAGGTTCCCATAGAGAGCTTGTGGCACAGCCAAGAATGGAACCCCTATCTCCCAATTCCCATTCTTGTGCCTTAATGACAAAGCTATCCTTCCATCTCAAAGTGTCAGATGTTTGGCCCATCCAAAACATGTGGATCTCAGGGAGAGAACAGAATCAAGAACCATTAATATCAAGGTCCTATGCTTCCATTCTGCCTCCCTTGATAAACAGCAGCATGGTTCTGACAGAGCAATACAGAGAGGGCCTACCCCAATGCCTGTGGAACCACAGTGAATTCCACATCACCGACAAGAAACCTGTGAAGTTACCTATAAAGAACAAAAAATTAGTTTGTGCCCCTTTTTTACTTTTTATGTATAAAGCTGAGCTGAAAAGTTTTACGTATCTGAGGTCATGCCATTTCTCCCCACCCTCACAACTCCAATCCTCTTGCCTGTCCATCTTCACCTGAGTTGGGAGATCTTGATTTAATTTATCTTATCTTCAATACGGGCATTAACAGCTTTCTGGTTTTCATATTTATCTTCCATTTTCCATTTTTTGAGGTTAAGGACATTCCTAATCATACACATTCATAAATTCAAATTCACAGTAGGCACATGTGTTAACTTGGCCTTTTTCACATGATGATACAATACTATGACACAAGCATATTTTGCTAAGGCCTATTACTTTCAATAGTAAAAATTGCTTGTGGTATTCCAACCCATTGCTGTATCCAAATTCATGTATGAAACTAATACAAGTTATATTTAAAAAACAATTTAAAAGTATATAATAATAAGATAATACATTATTTACTTACATTATCTATTGGAAGTTGCTCTAAAAATAGGAAATGGGGATACCATGATAATTTACTTAGATTGTGAAATACCTGATACCTCTCAACTCCACCCACCCAAAAATATGATTGCGGAAAGTATGGATACAAATTCCTAAATAAAGTGTTTGTTTTAAAGTGGAGTATGTACAGAGTAGTGATGACTATTTTGATCTCATTAACTTTATTATGGTTTTCCTAGAATTATGAACTTTGCATATTTTGTGTGATTTAGAAAGTAACGGGGAGAGAGGATGCACCCGCCTGAGCCATATTTCTGATCAAGTATGTTTTATGCAATACAAATAAATTTGCCCCTTTCTCTCCCACAAATTAAGAATATTATAAAAATCAAAATTATTGATAACTAGTGCTATAAATCAAAGTACTACACTGAATTAATTTGAAATAGTAAACTATAAATGTCTGCTCCAGTTTTAGTGTTCAAACTCTCACCATAAAATGGATTTTGAAATATCCATTAAAAATAAAAGGACACTATAAATATTAAATAAAAGCCATGTAATTAAGGACCTAATCAGCATAACATAATAGCCACCCTTCCAAAGTTTACGGCAAAGAAAACCAACAATTTAAAACAAGTAAACTATCTATTACTGCTAAAACTAGAAAATTTAGATCTGAAATACTGGGAAGAAAAGTTCACAAAAAATACATACATTAAGTTAACATTTGCCTAACAAAAAGGAAAGCAAACTCACAAGTGACACTCTGTTACCAGATACCAATGCCTTGCGAAAGAGTATCAGATTTCCACCTGCATGTTGCAATAGCTCTTTCTTTAAACCAATATTTTGTGTTATACTACAAAAAGGCTGATGGAATATACTCTAGTTTGTCTATTTACTACATAAAGTCTTTTAATTAGAATACAAACTGAATCTTGAGTATCTACAGAACACTTACTTGATCTGTCCCACAGGGCAGCAAGTTCGGAGAAATGATGGCTCTCATTTTCCAGAGCCACTTTCTGTTCTTGTAAAGAACCCTTCGAGTGCCTATGAAAAAGTCGGTTAGCAAACCCTTCAAGTTTCTGCAAAGCTGTGGATGTTCCTGTGCACTGGTTACAAGGTAGCTCCCGCTGCGCTGCCATCTATATACATTGATAATTTACTTAAAAAAAAAAACCAAACAAACCAACAAAAGACAACCTAAAAAGGAGCTGAAACAACTTACACAGAAGCTAAGAGCTATGCATGTGTCAAACTTCCTGAAAGCAATGTTTTCTAACCACTACTGCTGTTCTACTTCCTGTTAATATAAAACAGCACATTATGGTGTTTTTCTTTGCAAAACTCTTTTGTATCAGCTAAAAGGTGACAAAGAGCTGTGATATTTGCCTTAAACTCTCAGTTTAACAGCTTTTTTCATATAAAAACACATGATAATGAGATAATGAAAATACAAAACAGCATGGGATATAAAGTGGAGGAAAGAATCAGAAGCCATATAAAATTAAAAAATAGTTACCATAAACATACAAACTAAGTGAGTTGCTGGAAGAAGGCAAATGACTAGTTCTACACATCCTTCTCTTAAGATAGTTTTAGTACTACTGCAATTACATTATAACATTATGGGTAGTTAATTAAATTATGGTGTCCCTACATTTTCTACAACAGTATAATTTTCTAAGCGAGGAGGTTACTTGTTAAAACAAATGATGGTTTATACTAAACAAAAATGAACAAAGTCACCACTTTTTTCCTTTTACGTTTAGAAAGCCAAAATGGAGTAAGATACAGAATAGTTCTTGTGTATATAAGAACAAGAAGCCAGATTCTTCCAACCTTACTCATTCTGAGTTTTACCTTACCCCAAGTGTCTATCAACAAGTCAGTGGGGCCACTTGCTGAGTAAGGTATTACCCAGTGAGAGTACTGCTGGCAGATCCCAGCCCTTAGTAAAGAAATAAATCCATTTTCCAGCCATCCCAGAAGAAAAACAGAAGGCAATGGAAAGACTTAGCCTGAAACTTTATACACTTAACATATCTGGGAATACCAGGCAATATGTTGTACAGTGCTGGTCATAGTTCTTTTCTTAGTCATTTCCATTTATTTGGGAGTGCTGCTATCAGTCTTCCCCCCCCCCCCTCAAACACACCTGGTCCCAGCCAGACCCCATCACTCTCCCCTCTATGAGAGTTCAGGGGACTGTAAAAGGAGGATGGGGGGATTGGTTCCCCGGTGTACCCTTCCATAACACCTACCTGCACTGGACATTTGCCACATTTTTAAAGTTACTAAGCTGCAATATTTTAACCAAAACTCCCTGCCTACCCTATCAGATCTTGACCTGCTGTGGGGAAAGCAAACAAACAAATAAAACTCCACCCCACCCTGGCCAATCGGGCTTTGAGGGAAAAATTCCTTCCTAGGCCCTAAGAAAAAGGTGATTAGTATAGCACCCACACTAGATCATGAAGAAGAAATCCACTCCTACTCTAATTCCATTGGTGGGAGGGCAGATGCTAACCAGCTCAACTTCAGTGAGAGAAGGCTTCCCCAGAACTGCCCACGGTATAAATATTTCCACCTCCCCTGGAAGGGCAGTGGTCACACCCTTCCCGCTCTTGGTCTAGCCACTTTATGTTCCTCCCTGTGCTGTCCAGGTCAACTTTTCCTATCCTCCCCCCGTCACCAATTGCAGAAGAAAGCCCTGATAGGGACAGCAATCCCTTTTCTTCCAGTCAACTGCATACGGTTGCAGTGAGGACATTCCCTTGGCTCACAAGATAGGTGAAAGGTCAATCAGAAATGTAATGTTACCAACTCTCATGACATTGTTTATTTTAAAGCCCCAGCTCCCAGAACTACATTGGAATCTCAGTTTTCATTTTAAAGGAGTTTTTAGTATTCCTGGTTGTGTATAAAGTTTAAAAAAATCTGATCCCTAGAGACTCAAAACCAAGGCAACCAAAATTCATTACTTTTAAAACCGAATAATTATTTATTCAGTTAATCTCACATTTTTGTGTCCTGACATACAATTTTTGAACACTTGAGGTAGGCAATATTGGAAATTCATTTTTGAGAGAAAGAAGAGATATCCATCAGACAAGTCTCAGAATAGAATGTATTTTCAACGTCTAATTCATATATCAAATGTCCCTATTTAGGAAAGATGATCTAGATTGCTCAAGATATAAATAAATAATTTTTTCCACTTTCCCCTCAAAATGCTCTTCTAGTTCAAAGAGACAAAGTGGGTGAGGTAATACCTTATATTGGACCAACTTCTGTTGGTGAAACAGACAAACTTTCATGCTTACACAGAGCTCTTCTACGGGTCTGTGAAAGGTACCTTGAGCGTCACAGCTAAATGCAAGATGGAACAAACTGTTTAGCATAAATAGCTAGCACATATTCTAAGGCAGTGGTTTCTCAGCCTTCTCAGACTACCGTATCTCTTTCAGGAAGCTAATTTGTCTTGTGTACCCCAAGTTTCACCTCACTTAAAAACTACTTGCTTACAAAAATCATACACAAAAATCCAAAAGTGTCACAGCACACAATTACTGAAAAATTGCTCACGTTCTCATTTTTACCATATAATTATAAAATAAATCACAATCCCCAGGTTGAGGAACACTGATATAGTATAAAGAGCAGTATAAACAATTCATTATCTGTATGAAATTTTAGTTTATACTGACTTTGCTAATGCTTTTCATGTATCCTGTTGTAAAACTTTATCTAAGTGAGTTGACATACCTCCTGGAAGACCTCTGTGTACCCAGAACCACTGTTTTAAGGGACCATTCAAGAGAGCACATATTCTGGGCCACTCTAACTACTTCTCCTAAACAATCAGTTCCACCTTGCATTTAGCTGTCCCGCTCAAAGTACCTTTCCCAGGCCTGAAGAGCTCTGTACGGCTTGAAAACTGGTCTCTCTCGCCAAGAGAAGTTGGTCCAATAAAAGTATTACCTCACCCATCTTGTCCCTCTACTATCCTGGGACCGACACATATAAAAACTGCACTGCATACTTCTAGTTCAACTCTGTTAAAAGGTCTGCCCCTATTTTTCTCCCCATAAAGCCCTATCTATAGCTTTCAAATGTTTGCAGATATACGAATCCATTCCAGTCCTATGATTCTATGACACATTCTGGGACCTTACTTTAAATCAGAGATGGGCAAACTACAGCCCGCGGGCCACATCCGGCCCGCGGGACCATCCTGCCCAACCCTTGAGCTCCCGGCTGGGGAGGCTAACCCCCGGCTCCTCCCCTGCTGTCCCCGCTCCCTTGCAGCCTCAGCTCACCGTGCCGCCAGCACTCTGGGCGGCAGGGCTGCAAGCTCCTGCTGGGCAGCGCGGTGGCATGGCTGGCTCTGGCTGGGCGGCGTGGCTGCCAGTACTCCTACTCTGAGCAGCACGGTAAGGGGGCGGGGAGCGGGGGGGTTGGATAAGGGGCAGGAGGTCCGGGGGGGCGATCAGGGGACAGGGAGCGCTTGGATAGGTGTGGGAGTCCCGGGGGGCCTGTCAGGGGGGCCAGGGTGTGGATGGGGTCAGGGCAGTCAGGGGACAGGGAGCGGGGAGGTTGGATAGCGGGTGGAGTTCTGGGGGGGGAAGGGGGGCGGTTAGGGGCAGGGGGTCCCGGGAGGGGGTGGTCAGGGGACAAGGAGCAGGGGGGGTTGGATGGGTCGGGAGTTCTGAGGGGGGCAGTCAGGGGGTGGGGGCCAGGCTGTTTGGGGAGGCACAGCCTTCCCTACCCAGCCCTCCATACAGTTTCGGAACCCCGATGTGGCCCACAGTTCAAAAAGTTTGCCCACCCCTGCTATAAATCCATTTGATAATGTCAGACAACTTTTGAACAACACAATCTATTACACAATGGATACATTTTTAACAAAACAAGATCAAGACAATGTAGCCAAACATTTGGAGGAGAAGGGTTTTGGTTTGGTATTTGGAGGGCTGTTTGCATAGGGCTTGAAAATTCCATTGGCCCCTGGTAGGTAAGATGAGTTTTTGAGTGACTATCATCAACTTTAAGAACATAAACTTATACATGCCTCAAAGCAGCCAGCAGTCAAGGAAAGGTAGAACAGTAAAGACATCCTATCTGCCACTGTAGTAAACAAGTGACTCTAGAATTGAGGGGAAGAATAGAAATAGGTAGTCCTTCTCAGAAAGTTTGATTAACAGCAAAGGTAAGGTTTATTCCCTGCACTTTTTCCACAGAGCTCACATTCTTCCTTTTCTCCTCCTCTTCTCTCTCCGCCCACCCCCCTGGTGCATTCTGAGAACTGTAATTCCTGGACTCAAAGCTACAGGAACCACCTAGGAACAAACTTACGTAGCTATCTGCACCTACCTAAATACAACAGGTTGGTTTAAAATATTCCAGGAACTTATTGTGCTCCCAGAAAGGCTCTAGATCAGCAAGCTAGCAGAAATCCCAGCATCCTTCTCTTTCCTAGTAACTAGGGGAGAGTGGTTTCTTCCCAGGTCTCCTTTCTGGACACCCCCCTTACAAGCCCATCTTTCATACAATCTTGAGCTAATTATTTTAGTCCTCTGCTCAAGTTTCCAAACTATTTGTCAATGGAGAGGGTTGATGGAATGTGGCGATGGATGGATTTATTTAAGAGAAAGAGATTGTGTAGCACAAGTTAAAAAAGAGATTACTGTATTTTAAAAGAAAGATTGTGGAGTGAAATCATGAATGGTATGAAGGCATAATAAACCCAAGAATTATGTAATATGTTACGTTTTTTAAAAGTCACAGAGAAAGTTCAACACCAATGTGTTACATTAATAAATGGCACACAACTAAATCCTTTAAATTATTTGATGGAGAATGAAGGAGGGACAGGGTTTGGGGGAACTTGGTAGCATAGATATTTTCCATTCTGGCTAGCAGGCACTGGGTTTCAAGTCCTCCGTGCATGCAATAGATTACTTAAGAGGTGGTGCTCTCCTGAAGGTGGAACATATTTGGCTTTGCTTGTACCAGGACTTCAGTTTGCCAATCAACACTTTTTCCTTAGAAATAACTGAAATTTAATAGAGAGCCTGGTGTATAGGGGAGAATGGGGACAGGCTACTTGGATGGACTACATCTCCCATGATGCACCCAGAGGGACACGACTCCTCTGATGTGGTCACCTGGAGCCACACTGCATTGTGGGAGATGTAGTCCTCCAAGGAGTCCAGCCCACAGGAGACAACGAGGGGCCTGAATTACAACTCCAGTAAAGCAAGAGAAATGCAACTGAATGTTGACCTGACTCAAAATGAAGCATTTGGGTCAATAAAACAAAGTACTTCAATTTCAGGAATGTCAAAATATTTTGTTTCAATTGAATATGCCAAAAATAATTTTCAACATTTCCAAATCAAAATTCTTGGGAATCTGCATTTCAAAAAAAATCTCAATTCCAACATTTTGTGTTTTGGGAAAACAAATACTGAAATGTCAAAATTTCCCATGAGACAGAAATTCTGAATTTCAATCAGCTCTAGTTATGAGTTTTTAAGAATATTTTTAAACATATTCCAAAATTCATGGGAAAAAGGTTTATCAATACTGAAAATGAAAACTGTTGGCATTAATGAGATTTTAAATAGAAATTTCTGCTAGATCTAGGGCAAAAGTTCTTTAGGTCTTTACAAAACTTTCACAGTGCTAACAGCTGTAGGAGGAAGTTATCAATGGCTCATTTAGCCTGAAGGAAGTCAGGAACTATTTGCACCTTTCTTGATCCTATACCCAACTCCCTCCAAACATCGTCCAGTAGATGACTCAAGGGATCTCCTTGCATACATGTGGGCTTGGAAGGATTAGATTTTTGTTACTAGAACCTGATTTCACAAACCAACAAAACAAAATGTTTATTGATGATAATTGAAATGTACTGACAGGCGAAGTAAGAAAACTGCTAACCTAAGAGTTTGATTTAACGATATTTACTGTGTATATTTTGACACGGGAGGTTGACAATATGTGTTTTAACAGTTATAAAGCTTTAAATTTATTGAATCTCAATGTCTGTCATTAAATAATTATTGTCTGACCCTCCTCATAATTTCCTGCAACTGTGAAAATTTAAATGGATAAAAATTAAAAAATGCTTAAAAATAAACGTTGATATTAACGATCAAAATTATAAAAAAATATAAATTGAATTCTGCAAAGCCTATACACACACACACATATATATATATATACACACACACACACACACACATATATACACATATACATACACACACACACACACACACACACACACACGCACATCACCAGGCAACTCACAAATATATCATTGCCCCCTCTTCTGAGTAGTAGAAGGTTTTGTCTCTTTGTAGGTCAGTTTCCTGTTGGAGGAGAAATCAGTGACAAGGAGTCCAAGTATTTCCTTAGAGTAGTTTATTACACTTCCACTATAAACACCAGTCTTTGAACAGAGGTGGTCAGACAGGCACACAGGCAATTTTCTTTCAGGAAACTCAACCAAAAAAACCAATGCCCAATTCCAGGGAGCAACTCTCCCCCAAGAACTGAATCCAGTTAAAGACATGAAGGCAGAGAGCAAACTCTCCTAATGCTTGCAACAGATCCCCCAAACGAATCTTAATTACAATACAATAGTTGCAGCAACTTGTACAGCTATGTGTAAACAGCACCATCTGCAGGCTCTCACCATAAAAGTATATATAAACATTAAGATTCATTGTTATGTACTCATATCTTAAAAGTGACAAAATGTTTTTTCAATAAATACAACCCTGTCAAAAAAGAAAGCCCTAAATTGTAAACAGAACACACAAGTAGACTTAACAATTACAAATACATCCATAAATCAAAAATTGCCGAAGGTATTTTACTGGCCAGGAGTTAATTTCAAAGTTCACTGTTTCATCTACAAGAACAGCTGACATAGCAAACACCTAAGTTATGTGATAAATGCAGCTCTTTGCTCCAGTAGGTGTTTGTGGTATCCTCCGATAAGAAATATCCTCCAGTTTACTTTGGAAATGGTATCTGTTAATTGTTAGGATCTTAAACAGTGGGGGCTGTAAAATAATTTCAGTTCAGCTTTAATTAATTGATCTGTACATCTTTAGTCTGCTCCTGATTCTTAATATTTTGGTGGATGCATACAACATTTTTGAATCACCATACGACTGCCTACATTATTTGTGTATATTTTAGTTTTATCTTAAGGGAGAAGTAATACTGTATACCCGCTTCAGTTTCTTTCCCTTCCAGTTAAAATCATTAGATTTTTTTTGTCAATTCTGTCTTCATCCACAAGTAAAGAAAGAGATAATGTGGCACTTCTTGGGTATCTGCATTTTTCTTAAGTGGACCTATCCTATACCCGGAATTTGAGGAAGGTGAATCGTCGAATTATTCATACTGAAGGGTTCCTGCAAAGGGGACAGTTTTGGGGTTGTATTTTTGTTTGTTTGTTGAAGATAAATAGTTTTATTCCTTGATTAAGCATATATCTCTTCACTTTAAGGTACAATTGTTCCTAGGCCCTACAGGACAGGGTGAAGGCTTTCCATTAAACAAAACAAAACAAAAAACCCATGTGGGTAGAAGAATGATTCAAATATATTAGTTCATGCACACAATCAAATTTATGTTGGTTAAAGCTCATGAATTTTTGAAAACCCATGAATCTTGCCAAATTTAGCAAATCTCCCACTGACTGGTAAAACATTTTATTGCTTGAAAGATGTCATCAACACTTATTACCACCGAATTATATAATAATGGGAAATTATAAAAAGGGGGAAATTGTTTAACATATCTGAATTACAAAATGCTGTGGGGTCCCTTTATAAGCAGTATTAACACAATGACAACTTGTTAATCAAAGCATAGGCAATATTATATGCCCTAATTTTATAACATTTTGTATACTGTATAATAATAAGAATACTAAAGTATGTGTGTGATAAAGACATGAGTAAACATATATTATGTAATAATCCCTTCCCAGTTGTGTTTGAAAGCCCTGAGGAAGTCATATAAAGCCAAAATAGTTACATTACTGTTTTATAACTGAGAATAACAATTCTTCTCAGAAAATTTGAGTGAGTGTTAGTAGCAAGTATCTAAACAAGTGCAACCTTGCTTATGCTTTGCAAGCTGTCAATTTACAAAAGAGACTAGAGAGAGTTGGGGGGATAGGTAGGCAGGCTACTTTTTGGAGAGGCAGATACTGCTTATCTACAAAGAGTGCTTCATTTTTGAGAGAGTGGAGTTTGCTTTTTTGTATACAAAATGGACAGTATTTGCTAACACTCTACATATTTTAATTGTTTTCCATCTTAAATGCATGAAAATAATGCTCAAAGTTGGCACGCTGGTTTTGGCATACTGTAAAAGTATTAGTAATTAAACACGGTAACAAAACCAAATCCTAGCAAAACATTATCTATACATAATATTTTCCCCTTCTTAGACCCAACATGCCAAATTTCAACTCCAATCAAGATTTATAATCAAACTGTTAATCTGTTAAAGTAGGTTTTTAAAACAGACTGTTTAATACAAAAATAAAAATACTAAAGTAATGAGTGGCACAGAAATACCTATAAGTAAAATACATACAGCAAAATAAATAATCCCACTATTTAATAATGCCTGAGATTAAATCCATGCAGTTTTAAATCAAAAAGTATCTTTCCCATAAAGATTTTAACCCTTGTTAGAAAGTTCCACTGTGATAAGTAATGAAAGCTGGGCCTGCAGTACTTCTATAAATAGTAATGCTCAGAGGAAAGTGTTGCTATGGAAATGGTGATCAAATTTCTATTTTAATTCGGAAGAGCTCTACTGGCATCTACTGCAAGGAAGTTTAACTACAGCAGTCAGTGACAAAAAATGCTTACTTAGTAAATCCATCTATGCTAGGGAAGCATACAGGCTGTCATGTTCCAGTAGCATTAAACATTTCAATTTTACATGGTGGCTACAAAAGGAATGAGTAAGATAATTTTGAATAGCTAAGAATATACAGAAGCAAAAAAAAGTAAAACCTGAACTGTATAGTATTCAGCATATGATAATAAAGAGCAAGCTAATAGTTATTTGCATTATTTTCCCTTTCAGTTTAGCTCTTAAGAATTTGCTAAATTTGCTAAATTAGCAATCCAAGACAATTAGGCTCTTCATTTGCCCACAGAACATTACAACCTGAACAGCAGGAGTATAAGTTTCCCCATCCACAGCTCTACTAATGGGCTTCACTTCTGTCTTGAAGTAAACAGCCTTTAAGACGGAGGTTCTCTACCTAGGAATCATGATCCCAAGTTTAGTCAAATGTGGGTAGCTGGGTTGTAGGCAAAATCCCCCATTAAAAAGAAAAACTGACCTGTTTGTTGGCCACTAGCACCCAACGAGAATGTCACCGCCTCTTAAAGCTGCCATCTCAGCTTTAACATGACTCCCCCAACCCTGCCTGGCTCCTGTGGCAGTATCGCTGAAGACTGCTCTACAGCTTACTTAAGCAATACATTCCTCACACTTCAGTAGGATGGAGGAGAAAAAGAAATCTACAATTGAAAGAGTCAACTCTGGCAAGAGAAGGAAGCTAAGATGTCCTTCCTATTTCCTCCTCTCCAAAACTCCCAGCACCCATGAACTCTGACCCCACCTATAGCACCTACCACCTCTGATTTAGTAACCCCCACATCAAGTACTTCCTCAAACCCTAACCCAGCACCTATTGCGTCCAGCATACCACAACCCAGTATCCACTTAGTAGCACAAACCCAGCACTCCTTTTCCAGCACCATCCAATATCTCACCTACAGCACGGTCTCTTGCAGTAACTCCAAATGACTGTGGGATGCAACCACGAAGTATTGTGGAATTGGATTTTAGGGAAAAACAAGAGTTGGCTTTGGGATGACAGGTACAGAAACGTTGAGCAACCTGCTCTAGGCATCAGTTCCATCTCCAGGACAATTCAATCACCCGCCACTCTACTGAGATTGTCCAAAATTCTATTTTGTGTAAAATGAGGTATGGACATATGCCTATTAGAAAATGAACTAATACCATCAACTCATTTAATTTTTGGTCCCTAGCAGTGTTGCCAACTTCTGCAACTTTTCTGTCTGATATTGGTGTTCTTAAAGCCCCTGCTACTGGAGTCAAGTAATTACATGAGAATCCAACATTCATTTTAAGATAAATTTTAAATTTCCAGCCTTCAAGTGGTGAAACCTTGAAAATGTGAACCCTAGACTCAAGACCCAGAAAGTACTTCAAATTTATTATTTTTGAATATTAATTTTAAACCGTTATAGTAGTGTACAGTCAACCTATTAATAAGACTAAAAGTACTACCATTAAATCATTTCTTAGTTTGCAGTCAGTGATGTGAAGACAGTATGTGATCTCTGAGGACAGGATTCTCTTCCTTGTAACTGACTGACCTGTAAGCAGTGATGTAGGGGGAAGTTAAGGCTGTTCAGGCATCCTTCAATTGTGTGTTTCCAGGATAACTTATTTTAAAAGTTTCCACGATCAAGGTTTTTTCACCCCCAAAAGAAACTCAGACATCTAGGACCTTAACTCAAGCTTAAAAATTGTTTTTCGCTTGGGAATTTCTCTCTACTTTGTAATCAGAATCAGAGTTTAAGGCCAGAAGTGATCACCAGAATCATCTTGTCTGACTTCCTGTATATCACAGGTCACCAGCATCACCTAGCCCCCCACACACTAAACCCAACAATGGAAATAAGACCAAAGTAAAAGAGAGACCACAGGAGGCTAGATTATTATGTCTCACAAGCAGAAAATAGGAGGAACTGAGGTGCACCACTTCTTGAGGCAGCTGCAATGGCAGGGAAATGATTAAATAAGATATATCCAGATAATCCTGGCAAGTGACCTGCACCCACATGCTAAAGAGGAAAGTGATAAAACCCCAAGCACTCTGCCAATCTGACCTAGCAGAAAATTCCTTCCTTACCACATATATGGCAAATCAATTAGACCCTGAGCACGTGAGCAAGAAGCAACCAACCAAGATCCTGAAAGAGATAATGCCCAGTACCAGCCCAAAGCTCTGGTCCACCCCACCCAATGTCCCATCTTCAGTTCTGGCCATCCCTGATGTTTCAGAGGAAGGAGATAAAAAACACCTCTATGACATACCAGAATACAATCTAGACTAGTGAGCAGCTGTGTCACTCCTGCCATCTAACCTGTGGTGCCCTTTGCTGCTGTTGCCCCCACTCCTAGACTGCTCACAATCAGCCTCTAGCATGTACGTCACTCCCAGCTATGTCTGTGTGCACTTTCAGTCTACCAGTCACACCCTGGCTTTTACCAACATGAATTATACCGAGTGACCCCAGTACGCTCCCAGTTCCAGATTTCCCCCCAGAAATGTATGTCTTGTACTGCCCAACCCTCTCCTGGGCAATACAAACTCATATATAGTCTGTCTTTTTATGACTAGACGTGATATGCACAAATTCTGTTATCCCAAGTGGAGTTTCCCCGAACACTTCAATTCAAACACGCTGGTTTAGATAAAACAATAAAACAAGTTTATTAACTACAAAGAGAGAGGTTTTAAGTGAATACAAGTAACGAGGCATAAAAGTCAGAAATGGTTACAAGAAAAATAAAGATAAACGCAACTAATGCCTAACTTAAACTGTGTTAAATTCAAAGCTAAGTTTTCCCTCCCCACATGTTCTCAATAGTTTTACTGGCCAAACTTCTTCAATGTAATGCCTGCTTCCTTTGTTCCTTCTGATGCAGTGAATCAATGGACAGAGAGAGAGAGGGAGGAGGAGGAAGGGGTGGTCTTGGGGAGTCTCCCCTTTCTGTTCATATAGGGTGACCATATTTCCCTATACTGAATACGGGACACCTGGTAAAATTACTTGTATTCAAGTGAGTTCAATGACAATCAATCAGAACTACATAGTACAAACGTTCAAATTAACATCAAGTTGACTGAGCTCCCATTAAAAAGAAATACTGAGCAAGTTGGATTCTTTTTATTTACCTTCTTATCTTTTAAGGCTTTAGGGTTCACACAGGGAGAGGTGATACACACACTCCCATACACCTCTCTCACACGGTGTGTGTGTGTGTGTGTGTGTGTGTGTGTGTGTGTGTGTGTGTGTGTGTGTGACCAACTGACCCTCCTCTCCCTGACTGGCACGCTCCATCCTGTGCCAGCGCTGTGCAGGGCTTTGGCACACACAGGGCTCAGCTCCTCCTGTCCAGTGCCCCAGGGTCTTGGGCTTTCCTGGGGCACTGGCCCAGCCAGAGGCAGCGGGGGAAGGAAGGAGCCTGCCAGCCAGGCTGCTGGTGAGCTGAGTGCTCTGACCAGGGGCTGGTTCTCCGCACAGCACTGGGAGCGGGATGCGCCCTGCCGGGGGGATATGGAGGAGCAGTGGGGCTGGGGAGGTGAAGGAGCAAAGCAGGGAGAGGACAGCAAGAGGGGAAGCACGTAAAGAGCTGATGGGTGGGCAGCAGAGACAACACTTAACCGGATGCCGACTGGCGCCTGCCCGCACTCACCAGCCACTGCAGCTCACAGTGCACAGCCAGTGGGGGAGTGGGGCCCTGCTGGCCAAGAGCCAGCATGCAGCAGGAGCTGCGCTGATGGGCCAGCAGGTGGAGTGGCCCAGCCCCACATGCTGCAGCTTTGCTCCGTCACCAGCCTTGCACACACACCCCCATCGTCAGCCACTGGACCCTCCACACTCACTGCTGGTAGGCGGGCGTCTGGTGAGCAGGGATCCGGCCAGCAGCAGGAACCGCCAGCACTAATGGGGTGGGGAGACAAAAAATATGGGACAATTTGCCCGTTTTAAAGAAAAAGTCAGGACACTTGGAGGAGAGCTTAAACACAGGACTGTCCCTTTAAAAATGGGATGTCTAATCACCTTATGTTTATAGTCCTCTACCTCCTTTGAGAAGCATCTCCAACTGAGATTTGGAGACAAAAAGTCCGTTTGCATAGGAACCCCATGCTTGTTTCTTTGCTAAAATGTAGATTTTTCTCCCAGGTCCCCTTCCCCATTTCCTGCTAAAGAATGGCCATTTAGCAGGTAATGGCCCATTGACCTTGTTTACACGTTGGTGAGGCATTAGTGTGCCCTTTGTCTCTGAGAAACTGGTTAGGCCACTCCCCAGACTTGGAACATGTTATAAGATTTTACTGTACATGTATTACTAAAACATTACATACAGTGTTGCTACACGTTTTACCAGGACAATAGTGACCAGCAAATTATGAGTTTTCAAATGATACCTCACAGGCATACTCTGTACAAAAATTATTACAATAGTGTGCAAGGGGTGAATACAGGGGTACAGTCTGTTACAGCCTCCCAAAGTACATCGGGGAAGGGGAATCCCTTCCTGACGCCTGCTGGTGGCCAGCTGATACTATGAAGCACGAGTTTTAGGGACAAAAAGATAAACTGGAAGCGAACCGCAGGGCTGTTGACCAATTTTGTTGTACAACTGCACTCATAAATTTTTCCAACTTTTTCTCAAAAATAATTAAGCTATTTGCCCCCACAACTCCTATTAAGCATCTATTCCTGAACCTTACCCTCTAACAATTAGAGATATTCTTCTAATTTCCAGCCTGAATTTGTTCATGGTCAGCTAACACCCATTTGTTCTTGTGCCAAAACTGTCCTTTAGCTTAAATAGCTCTTCATCCTCCCTGGCATTTACCCGTTCCTCCCACCCCCTCGCCCCCAAGTGTATTTACAGTGAGCAATCATAACCCCTATCAGCCTTCTTTTTGTGAAAGCCAAGCTTTTCCTGGCTTTTCTCATAAGATAGGCCCTCCATTCCCCAATCATCCTAGTAGCTCTTCTCTGCCCCTGTTCTAGTTTAAATTCATTTTTCTTGAACATGGATGACCAGAAATGTACAAAGTATTCCAAATGAGGTCTTACCAATGCGTTGTACAATGCCCCAAAACTTTCCAGAGAAGTTCTACCCCATAAGAAGACCATGCCTATGAAACTTCAGATGGATCACTTCAGTTTGGATGAAGTTAGGAGGATTAAAATAAATGTTATGATAGGAAGATATCTTAAATTTAACCATACCATGCCACCCTTACTTCTGCACTGCTACCTTCAGAGCTGGGCGGCCAGAGAGTGGCAGCTGCTGACTGAGGGCCCAGCTCTGCAGGGAGCAGTGCAAAAGTAAGGGTGGCAATATCATACCATGCCATCCTTACTTCTGCGCTGCTGCTGGTGGCGACACTGCCTTCAGAGCTGGGCTCTCAGTCAGCAGCCGCTGCTCTCCAGCTGCCCAGCTCTGACAGCAGCACCACCTCCAGCAGCAGCACAGAAGTAAGGGTAGCAGTACCGCAACCTCCCCCGTCCCCCACAACTCCTTTTTGCGTCAGGACCCCTACGATTACAACACTGTGAAATTTCAGTGTTAAATAGATGAAATCATGAAATTTACAATTTTTAAAACCTTATGACCATGAAATTGACCAAAATGGACCGTGAATTTGGTAGTGCCCTAATTATTAGGCTTAGCCATGAAGGCCTGTGGGTAATCAGACTTTTCTGAGTTGGCAAAAGTCACTGAAACTGGATGATTGATTAGTCTGTGGAGTGGAACCAAATCAAAGTAGATAAGAAATGCAAGTACAGTAATAAAAAGGAGGAAGTTTCTCAATGCCTAGTAGAACTTGGATGAAGCTGGGACAAACTGTGAAAAGTGGCTTGCTTTGATCCATTCTGACTCGTCATAATATTTTGTTTCCATTGTATTAAGTCCGCTCCTCTAACAAGCGCTGAAAATGAAATTGGTGTAATGTAGACTTTTGTCATAAAACATGTTGCACACATGTTCTGAAATAGCATTTAATCTTGATTTGTAGTCTCCTAAAAATCCAAATAAGTAAAGTACTCCACCTCTGAAGTGAAGCAACATTTGTCATATCATCTTAAGTACTTTTTTCTGTTAAGCTCCAAAAAATTGTTCTGCTTCCATAACCAAGTGTGTGAAAGCTGGAGTTAGAAATAATACTGGGTCACAAATTTGGGTCATAAATTCAGGTCATAATCAGACCTTCCTAATAAAGCAGTCAATAAATCTTACTCAAGCAACCACACTTATCCAACGTAATCAGCTAAATATAAGAATTTGAAATAGGACATGAAATTCATCTGCTGTATGGAGATAATCTGCTCTTTTAAACAGTCACTTTTAGTGCGTACGTAAAACAGGACTAGAGGGAAGCAAAAATCCAGTAAACCACTTCAAATGTCTGAACAGCTGCTGAATGGAAAAGATATTAAGAAACTGTCTTAACAGTTTTTTAATGTTCTACAATGCCCAAGTTTAGAAGTAGTCACTACCTACATTCTACTAAATTTTAATTGTAGTCTTAAACCTTGTGCATAAGTGTCATGATAAATTCCAGATAAACTAAACTATCGTGGCATCAACCACAGTAAACATTTCATTGTCTCCAGAAACAAGGTTTAAAAATACTATTGAAAAGTGTCCTAACAGGATCCTTAATGTTGCTTTTGCATATTAGTTTGTGAATTACTGTAAATCCCTGGCATATTCTCTAGGAAAAATGGCTAGCTGTTTATGACTAAATAATTTAAAAAAGACAATTTGTTTTTCTTTCACATTGGAGTACTTCCTTCATACATTTGCACATCTCTGCATGCCATGATAGAATGATGTATATGAAATCCATCATGTATATGGGATTTTTAAAAAATGAACTATTAAAATGTGAAATTACCCAAAGGAAAACAGCGGGGCTCACAAGGGTTTTGTACATAAATTAAAGGAAGGAAAAGTGCTTTTTCACCCATTAGAAAGTACACTCATGTCTCTCACTGCTCTGAAGCATGGGGCATTTACTTTTGTGATCTGGAGATCTGAGCCTCCCTGCCCTTGGGAAAGAGAACCTGTTATCCCACCATCCTAATCCTAGATAACAGGCTCCTCTAGAAAGGGCTGTCATCTCTCCCTTTTGACCCCCACTGGTGTTTTCTAGGTATTGTGTGTGACAATAACAGAGCTCTCTCCAAGTAAAGGTAAAGCTGTTACAATCCAACCTTGTCCAACACCGGAGACGTGGAAGAGAAAACTTGGACAGTGTTCCTTGTAAGTAGAGTGTGGCTTTATGGACCCATATCTGAGATATAATAGGTATGAACGAGGCCACTTCTAGGTTCTACATGTCCTAAAAAAATAACCACTATGCTTGCTAATTGGGTAGTGCCACATAACACGCACAAACACCATCCCAATACAACATCGGTCAGTTAAAAGGCAGGGCTAACTGACTTGTGTTGCTGCTGCCCCCAACTCTAGGGTGTATAAATCAACTACAAGTCTGCACTTAGATAAAAATAAAAAAAAAATACGATTACTACTAACTTTTTGGTTTATGATTTAATGAAGTGTGAGCCAACAATATTCTTTTATAAAATCTTTATGTATTTTTCATTTGCTATTCTATATCTTCAAAGTCCTACACAAACACCAGCTAGTCAATCATTTAAACAGCTTATTCACAGGGGAGGAACGCTTATCTTATGAAATTTCTAACTGCTCACTGAGCAACTTGGGTGCAATTTTCCTTAATAAGATACTAACTAGAAAGGTGGATGGGCCTTTGGTCTAACCTTCCCGCCCCAACCACTACCACCATTTTCCCTTAAAACATTTTACAAATGCAAAGATGTGTAAGTACATTCTTCAATAATTTCTAAATGGGGAGGAAACAAAAACAAATGAAGTCAGCAATCCTACAATATTCAAATATGGGGGATTTTTCTGTTAAAATAAATTTCAGTTTGACGTTTATATGGGCTTATTACATAAACAAGAATCAAAAAAGGGCTTTTCATCATTTAAACTTAGTATTTGCAGGTATATTATTTATTCTAAAGAAATAGCTTAAGATAACAAAAACAAAGTATAAAAATGTTTACATCCTATTTTTCCGGTTTATGAATGTTGTTTTCTATCCGCTACTGACTTCACTGGAAAGATAGGCATTTAAAGTTTTCAGCTTTTTTGCTCCTACTAGTGGCTGTCAGAGCTGTTTTTAGAAAGTGTCATGTAAAATCTGAAAAGGAATCAAGTAAAGCCATATATAGATTGAAATTCAGACAGTTCCTAGTGGAAGTTTCAACTGCCAGTAGGAGGACCTACAAGAGTCAAAACATTTAAAAGACAGGTCATCTTTCTTTCTTGAACTCATTCAAAAATAGAAAAAAATGTCAATTCAAAAATGGGTAATTAATTTATTCTGCCACTTTTTCTTAGCACAGGAAAGTGGGATACAAATATAGAGAGAATCTTTTAGACTTATATTTTGTAAATTTTTAATTTCTTTTCTTTAACGTAAACTGCCTAAGGTGCTGTGGCACTATATATTTCATTTGTATTTAATTTATAAAGAGCACCTATTGCTTCAGCGCTTACATTAAGAAAATAAATACAAATTCAAAAAATATAGTTCTAAAAGATTCTGTAAAAATCTCCATATTCTGCACATAAAATAAGCCAGACTGAAGTAAAAAGCTTCATATCAATCAGTATTAAATAACTTACAAAACTAAGGCAATTCACTCAAGAAGCCCTGCTGATATCTTCACCCATGAGAGCAGACAGCAGTCCTTAGTCAGTTTATCCTGTAGCATGAATGACAGCCTAGCAAAGAGAATTTGCCAGCAACATCTACCCCAGGGGTAGGCAACCTATGGCACGCGTGCCAAAGGCGGAACGCGAGCTGATTTTCAGTGGCACTCGCATTTTAATTTAATTTTAAATGAAGCTTCTTAAACATTTTAAAAACCTTATTTACTTTACATACAACAATAGTTTAGTTATATATTATAGACTTATAGAAAGAGACCTTCTAAAAATATTAAAATGTATTACTGGCACGCAAAACCTTAAATCAGAATGAATAAATGAAGACTTGGCACACCACTTCTGAAAGGTTGCCGACCCCTGATCTACCCACTCCACAGCCATCAACTGTTATTTGTACTTTTACTCTTTTAAAAATTGTAGAATGCCAATGAAAGGTTTTCAGCAACAGTGAAAAGGGATTATTGGTGTTTTCCATCAGAGTTTAGAGAAAAATAAACTAAGTTTATGTTTTTAATATGATTAATATAAATATTTTGTTTTATTCTAAAGAACCTATTATGATCAACGTTTCAAGACAAAGTTATGTATTTGAACTGTACTTGCCAAAATCTAGTAAGACTTGTAAAGAATCTGAACAATATCTATATTTTTTAAAAATAAAAACTTTGCTTTCCTTTGCAATGAACAGCTTTTTATTATGCTATTTCAGTTACACTGTACAAACTGATTTTTCCATAATTATTTAAATAGCATTTGATCTGGTTCAAAAAGTAATTCAGTTATTAATTGACAAAAATTAATTTTCAGCTGAAACAGAGAAGTCTCATCAAATAACCTTGAAACTATTCACCCACTTCTTTTAATTGCAAGAACACATAGTAACTGAAATTATATTTATAATTAGTTTCACTTTTTAAAACAGAATAGCATATCGTGTCTAAAATAATTAAAAATTCATGTTGTAAAGCTAATCATTCTACATCACGCTGTGTACAACTTTTCACTACAGGTTATCTCACAGCATTGTCAACACTAACCCCATTTCCCTTTTAACGAAAATACAGCCTGTTGTCGCATTGTATTCTAGTTATACAGAGCATGATTCTGCAAACTCTTACTCAAATAGTCACTGCTAGGGTTGCCAGGCGTCCAGTTTTAGAGCGGAACGCCCGGTTGAAAAGGGACCCTGGCAGCTCTGGTTGGACCATAGACCGCACTGCTAAAAGTCCAGTCGGCGGCACAGTGGGGGCCAGGAGCTAAGGCAGGCTCCCTGCCTGCCCTAGCTCCGTGCGGTTCCTGGAATCGGCCACCAGGTCCCTGCAGCCCCTACATGCATGGGCGGCCAGGGAGGCTCTGCACGCTGCCCCTGCCCTGAGGGCCAGCTCCACAGCTCCCATTGGCTGGGAACCACAACCAATGGAGCTGCGGGGGTAGCGCCAGTGCGTGCGAGGGCAGCACACAGAGCCTCCCTGCCTCCCCCCCCCCCCATGTGTGTAGGGGCTGCAGAGACCTGGCGGCCGCTTCCTGGAAGCCATGGTAAGCACTGCCGGGACCCTGCACTCCGAACCCTCTTCAGCACCCCAACCCCCTGCCCCAGCCCCTCCTGCATCCCAAACCTCTTATCCCCAGCCTCACCCTAGGGCACACACCCCCAGCCCAGAGCTCTCTCCCACACCCAGAACCCCTCATTTCTGGTCCCACCCAGAGCCCGCACCCCCAGCCCATACCCCACCACCCCAACCCCCTGCCCCAGCCCCCTTCCACAGCCCAAACCCCTCATCCTTGGCCTCACCCCTGAGCCTGCACCCCCAGCTGGAGCCCTCAGCCCCCCTCCTGCACCCAAACCCCTGCCCCAGCCCAGTGAAAGTGAGTGAGGGTGGGGGAGAGTGAGTGACGGAGGAAGGGGGGAGGGAGCGTGTGGGGGGCAGGGCGCCGGGGAAGGGGCAGGGCAGGGGTATTTGGTTTTGTGTGATTAGAAAGTTGGCAACCCTAGTCACTGCTCATGCAAGCAGAATTCCCCCTTTTGGTGTCATGTGGATGGGACTTCTAGCACTCATACAAGTACCTATGGATTTGCAGAACTGAGCCCAAAGAGAGCAGTGCATTCTTTTGACATTTTACTTCTGTGGGCATTCTGTGCCAAAAAAATAAAAATTCTGCACCAAAAATTAAAAATTCTGCAAACAATATTTTAAAATTCTGCAAATTTTATTTGTCGTCAAGTTAACACTACATAATCAAGCCAGTTTCAATTATTTTGGTAATTTATTTCAAAATACCTCTGAGCAAGTATGTCTGTAACAATACAGACACACAAAAATTCCCCCAGGAGTAGAGAGTTAAAGAAACCCCATTGACAACCCAGTTCCTGTTTCTCTGCCCCCCCCCCCAAGCCCAACCGGGGGGCCAGACACCCACAACCCCACCCCCTCCAGAGCCCAGTCATGCCCCCCCAGCCAATACACCTGAACCCCCCCCCCCCCGAGTCCATCTATGGCCCCCCCGACCCAGATACCCACACCCTCTCCCCCCCCCAGAGCCCATCTGTGGCCCCCCCCAGCCCAGATATCCACCCACCCCCACCCCTCCCAGAGCCCAAGGATCCAGAGGGAGAAACAGCCTGATGCTCGGTACCAGGCTTGCCTGGAGTTTCCTGCGCGCCACCCTCTCCCTCCTTCACAACATGCTGGGAACTGCAGCTCCCAGGAACCCTCTAGCTCCCTCTCCCTCCCCCCCAGTAGTGTCTTCTATGTGTGAGCAGGGCTCTGCTAGGTCCAGTGGCCCCTAGTGGCAGCTAGCAGCACTGCAGCCCATTTCTGTGGGGGAAAGGAAATTCTGTGTGCATGTTAATTTTTGCAAAATTCTGCATTGTGCAGTGGTGCAGAATTCCCTCGGGAGTATACATTCTGCTCTTCCTGAGGGGTCAGAGCCTGCCCCACTCCTACTTCCTCAGAAACACCCTGAAGCCCTGCCCCTCCACGCCGAGCGTGCTGCAATAGTGAGTGAGAGGGACAGAGCGTCACTCTCTCAAACACATGACTGTCCATCCCCCTCAGTGGTAATTTACGTTCCTACTAGCTGCTCCAGGCACCCAAACCAACCTACCTGCACTGCCAGGGAGGGGTATGGGACTGCTCTTGTGGCTTCCCCGTCAGATGTCATTTTTCTGCGGGGAAGCAAAGAAATCTGCAGGGGACATGAATTCTGCGCACGTACAGTGATGCAAAATTCCCTCAGGAGTAACATTTAGAAAAATGGCAGCCAGTAACCTACCTGAATACTTTCTATGCCTTTGACTCAGCTCCTCCTAACAGCTCTCACCTTAGCCCACAGATTCTATAGCTGGAAGAACTGCGTAACAACGCATTCTTACTAATGCTATCACCCTTAGAGATTAAAGAGCTAGAGTGAGAAAAAAAATGGAGATCTCCTTCAGAATTTGAACAAAAAGCTACCTCCCCAAGCAGCCTCTCTGAATATAAGAGATGTGTGAAAAGGAGATTAAATCTCTGATCCTAACTTGTATGATCTGGTGGATGTCTACACTGATATAGACAGACAGACTACAGAAAACAAGTACCTGTTAAGAAATTGTTTTTTTCTGTGGTGCAGCTGCTGTCCGTGCAGACGGGTTCTTATTACCACTACTCCTGGGGGGGAAAAATCATGAACCCCACAGATCAGACATGGACTGGTAAGAGTGAGACCCTACCAAATCAAAGCAGAACCAACCTCCCAAAGACTCTGCATGCAAACAGAGATGTCTACCAATATGTTAGCTCTGTAGTATTTTGTGAAGGTGTGAAGTAACTGCCAAGTGGATTGCCTTTTAACAGATGCTTTTCCACACTCCACCAGGAGGTGGATACAGAAACGAGCTAAAAAAAGCCCTGATTGTTTTGGAGAGTGAAACGAAATAGGGTACTTGCCTGTTAATTTGTACAACTGGACAATGTAAACCTTAATCTCTTTACAGTAGCTAAAGTGAATCTAGAACCTTGGTCATCCTGGGTGTGACCACTGTACAGAACAAACAAGTCCTTGGATTTTCTTTCTTTGACTGGAAAGTTAAATTATAGAAGTCATAGAATATCAGGGTTGGAAGGGACCTCAGGAGGTCATCTAGTCCAACCCCCTGCTCAAAGCAGGACCAATCCCCAACTAAATCCCCAAATGGCCCCCTCAAGGATTGAACTCACAACCCTGGGTTTAGCAGGCCAATGCTCAAACCACTAAGCTATCCCTCCCCCCGGGATACCTTAGCTATACCTTACTACATCACACTGTGAGTTCTTCGAGTTCTTAGAAAGCAAAACCTCTTTCCTATTTGGCAGAGGGTTGGGGGACAAAAGTTCAGGAAGATATCATCATAATTTTACTGAGCACCATCTTCAGGGGGAAAGAAAACGTAAAATTCTGTAATAAGCCAAAGAGTGCATTCCTTCTGGGTATTCAGGTCTTCATCAGATACTGCTGTTAACAAGCTGTAATACAGAGTTGGTATTTCAATTTTAAATGTTCCTTAAGCCTTTGCACTGGAATAAAGAAAACATTTTGCAATACCAAAGGGAGCAGAGAGAGGGGGAGAGAAGGTGGTTGGCAAAAGGTTCACTCATCTTTACAAGCAACTCCTGTCTCAAACCTGACAAACTCACTATACACCACTTTCATGTTATTTATCCATGAAGGATAGCATGTGAAGTCTGTATTGAAAGCTTGTAAATCATCAATAAGGCTGTTTTAGTCACGGTAGTCACAGCCTGGGACCCCTGCTGGTGATGGGGGGGGGGGAGGGGAGGATTGGTGGGGCTAGCGGGCTCCCTACCCGGCTCCGACCGATATGTCCCTGCAGCTCCTAGGGGGAGGGGTGGCCAGGGGGGCTCCACGCGCTGCTCCCGCCAGAAGCGCCGGTTCCGCAGCTCCCATTGGCCAGGAACTGCAGCCAATGGGAGCTGCGGGGGCGGCGCCTGCAGGCAGTGCGCGTGGCCCTCTGGCCCCTCCCCCTAGGAGCCACAGGGACATGCCGGTGGGAGATGGGGAGCCCCCACCCCCCAGGTAAGCACCACCCTGCACCCCAACCCCCTGCCCTGAGCCCCCTCCCACACACCCAAACTGCTGCTGCTGGCCCAGGGGCTGCCTGGCTTGGGCAGCCCGATCCAGCACTGGATGCTGCAGAAGTAATGGAAAGTCACAGAGTCAGTGAACTCCGTGACAGACACACAGCCTTAATCATTAATACTCAATCACTGAGATGTGTCACAGGTAATATTTGAGGAATAATGTAACTATATTGAAAACTATGCCTTATGGTCTTGGAGTAAACATTAGTCACCAGGGAACCATTTGTCTTGGTGATGGCCCATTCAAGTGGGAGGGAGTCGTCCCCTGCCTCATCAGCTAGTGATGTAATGTAAGGTTCAATTGTCTACCCTTGTCCCATCACAGAACAGCCAAGGAAAAACCATCAAAGATAAACTTCAAAAATTCAAACCACTTGGAGGTAAAAAGGAACATTATAACAGATAGGGCATTGACCTATCTACGAATAAAGACAAAAAACTGATTCAGCATATCACAGGATAGAGAAAGACACTCTGCACCCATTCACTGAGGAGATGTCTTGTTGAGCAGGGATGTTTCATGAAAGATTGGATCCTGATCTCTGGTAAGCCAGCCAGCTCTGCAACAGACTGAACTTTGGAGGTGGGGGGAGGGACACCTACTTTATTATCTAGGAAAGGGAACTATTAATAAATGTAGGCCCTAGTTCATGTTTTATGATTTTGTTTTGTATCATAACCATTTGTTTCAATCATTCTCTCATTTCTAGTTGAATCTCTATTCTCTCAAACAAACTATACACAGCAGTATAGCATACCAGCATGTCCTCCATGCTGTCTTCTTCTCCCAAATCTAAATCCTTAGTTGTTATGGCTATGCTGAGATAGCTTCAAAGACATGAATCAACTGCTGCAGTGACATGGGCCTACATTTGCAGAATATGTAACAATAACTCAGAGGTGTGAACTGTTCCATTAATCTTGATGAATGTTAACTCATATGCCCAATGTTAAACTATTTCACTGTTCATCAACACATAAGAAAGGATAAGGAGGATTATATTATGAGTATCTGTACACTCTATAGTGACTGACAGCTCATTTTGGCAAGAGTAAGTACACTGGTACTACTCGCCTGACATTTTCCCTCCTCTAAAACAAGAAGTATCCAATCCCAAGGAGTCCAGCAGACCCCAGTGGGGTAACAGAAGCAGGGACTCCCTCCCCCCAAACTGAAGCCAAGCTCAAGAAGCCCATAGGGACGTACATGCTTCTCCAAGGGGAAACCAAGCACAAGGAGATCACCAGAATTCATAGATGTTTTCTGACTCCAGTGAGGTGGACCTGAGCCCAAGGATGCCAGAAAGGATGCAAGAGTATCTTTTCAACATCTGGACAATCTATTTTGAGTGACTTCTCATGTGGGAAATGTTTATTTTGTGTGTGGTGTAACTTCCCCCCAAACTGATCTCTGTGCACAAGACAGATTGTATTCATTCCTTTCAAAAGAATACCACTGAACTGCATGCACACATGGTATTGCACATATTTTTTAGTTTGTTCCCAGAGCTTAAAAAAAAAAAACACAGCTGCATTATGAAATAGCTACAAGCTGAAAAAGCATTCTGTGTAATGGCATGCAAAATGAGTACATCAAGCAGACTACTCAAACAAGGTGTTAGAATACATAAGGAACAGGATGGACAATATCTTAATATCATATATATCAATGGAGCAGTCTCATCTGGAACACTGTATCCAGTACTGGTCACCCCATCTCAAAAGAAATATTACAGAATTAGAGGGAATTCACAGAAAGGAGTTGAAAAATCACAGAAATGTTGCGCTAATGGGACCTTGAAGTCATCAAGTCCAGTCCCCTGTGCTGAGGATTATAAGCATGGAAAAATTCTCATATGAAGAGAGATTGAAAAGATCGGGATGGTTTACCTTAGAAAAGAGACATGAAAATACACACACACACACACACAGTATATGGTATAGAGAAGGTAAACTGGGAGAACAGAACCGTCCATTCTCATAGCACAAATACAAGGTGACATTCTATGAAATTAAAGATGGGAAATTCAAAGCCACTAAAAGGAAATACTTTTTCACACAATGTGTAATTAAATTGTGGAACTTCTTGCCACAGGGCCGAAGCACAAAGGAGATAGAGCTCGGGTCAAAAAGAGACCTAGGTGTTAATGCTGTTTGGCAAGAGAAACTACACCAGTTGGCAGCATCACTTACACTCTCTATTATGGGGTCTGTGATCTCACACCTCTAAATATTTGCAATCTAGAGGTACTCCTGGGGTGAATAATATTCCTTTTATCATGTGCTTGGGTTAGGAGGTTAACAAGTCTCTCTGATGCGGTACTCAGCTGAAGTATACCTGTTTTTCTGACTCCCAGATTAAACTGCTACAATATTATTTACATAGGTTTATCCTGGAAGGATAGTCAAATTTAAATTAGTGTAGAACATATCTGCTCACTCAAATGCTAACATAGTGCCAGCCATGCAGACATTTCACCTGTTCTCCTTAGACTGCACTGGCTTCTAATTGCAGAGTGGACTTTGATCTGGGAAGCCCTATATAATTTAGGTCCTGGCTACTTAGAGATTGCCTTTCCTTACATACATTCATAACCATTGAGATCAAATGGGTTGAGCTTCTGCTACAAGTTGCAAAATTTGAACTTGGATTCCTGGGGATAGGAGGAGCTCAATGGAAGAGTGTCAATTATGGAATCTGTTTCCCTTTCAGATTCAAAAGCGCACCAGTTTGTTGACCATCAGGAGAATGCTATAAGGCCCAATGTTTTACCATGCTGGAATGGCTGGTAAGATAAATTGGTTTTGTTTTGTTTTTTATTATTGGCTAAGGTTTTTTTATTTTTTACTAACAGATACATTATACAAATTTTGTATGTGCTGCCAAAGGCTTACAACAGGTACAACTTTATATATCTACAGATTAAAAAAATGGAAATTGTGATAGTGATTCCTTCATTATAGAGTATAAATGAAAAATTCATAAAGTGTTTACATTAAATGAAATACCACAAAATAATTCTGAGCTCACTATAAGTAGTGTGTATTCCATTTTCATTTAGATATCAAAATACTCCCAAAACCGTACATGACAAATGAGAGGAATTCTCTTTAGTTTGGTTACTTTGCAGAAGCAGTAATTGAGAAGTAAGGATTTATACAAGTCACTTCAGTTTAACTTCAACTGTTTAAGATTAGTGTGCACCACAGCCTTGAAACTGGGCCAAGGAGACCAATGGATAATTTATGACCCCTTTTGGAGGCAATTTACCTGGAAATACATAGAAAACCTACTCAGTGATAAAAGCCAATAGTTTGCAATGCACTTTCCAAGAGTCTATTTAATTTTTTTTAAAAATCAGTATTGTTAGCATGTAGCAGTCACACATGTAGGGCAATTTCTCTTTTTGCACTAACTTACTAAGCACTTAGAAAAACGTGAAGTGAATTTATATCCTAATTAAGGTACAACAAGTTATGCTTCCCTATTGTAACAGGCTTGCCACTTTAAATATATGATGAGCCAAAAATCAAAATACACACTGTCATTTGGCAACTATACTACAAGGCTATACAAGTCTCAAGAAGTCTCCTCTGAATGTCTCTGCATATTCAACTTCATAATAGTTACTTAACAGGTTTAATAAATATTTGCAATGAGTTCCAAGATCCTCACATGGAAAGTGCTATTAAAATTGCCTGCTATCATTTTTATTATTTAAAAAAAAAAAAGAAAGAGCTCCTATTAAACTCCCCAAAAGATATGCTATCTCTGATAGGAGATTCAGAAATAGTTAATAGCAGAAGGATGATTGTCTCAAAACTATGTCATCTTTGAAGAGACTGACTGATCTGCCTGCTCTGAATACACAAATAGATCACTGAGGTGACTGAGAAGTAAGGATTTAGATAAGTCACATGACTCCAAGTTTAAAAGCTTGGATTTTCAGTGTACCAAACCTGCACAGACAAGTCGAAAAACATGAAAATAAGTCTTGTTAGTAGATAAGAGTTCAAGCACACCTGTACACAATTTCACCATTTTATTGTAATTCAAAGCTGAAAACACAACTTCCATTATTCTTATATTATTGATTTACATTCTGTTGTAGACACTAACAAAAGTGCATTATTATGTAGTCAGTATTCTGTTATATACTGGCTTAGCTCCAATATTTATTTTATTATTCTAAGTTTAATTCATTAATTTGATGGGCAAGGTAATTGAGGTAATACCTCCACTGATTCAGCTTCTGTTGGTGAGATAGACCATCTTCTTCAGAAGAGCTCTGTGTAAGCTCGAAAGCTGGTCTGTCTCACCAACAGAAATTGATCCAATAAAGGTATAACCTCAATCACCCGTCTTTTTAATATCCAGAGACCAACAGAGCTATAACACATCCATAATATCAAATTAATGAATGCAGTCTTGTATTACTTTATCTCAGCCTTGAAAAAGTTTAATAAAATTTCACTGGACCAGTCACAACATTTATTTGTACACTATAGCCATAATTATGGTGATAAAAAATAAATATCTTACTAACTGTAAAAATTAATCCCTGGATGAGCATAAATTTTACTGTGCGCTTCAAATTCTGCAACAATTAGAAAACCAATTAAGACCTCATGGAAGACAAAGGACAGAGGAAAAAAGTGAACCAATCAACTATCCTTTTTGCTATTATAAAATTATCAATACTTAACCTCATTACATCAATAGTTATGAACAGATAGAATCTCACAAACCAAATAATTATCTCCATTTTCATATGAATACCTAGACCAAAACAATGTTGTGTGTCAGTTAAGGTTGGCCTAAAACAGGCTACCTACAAAAAAAACAAACAAACAAAAAACAAACAAACAAAAAAAACCCTACCTTCATTAAAACATCATCATTAAGTTTGGGAAGTCAAGCACTCAAAAGTTAGGAAGTGACAAAAATGAAGTTTAAGAAACTAAGAATGGCCCCACTGGGTCAGACTAATGGTCCATCTGCCCCAGTATCTTGTCTTCCAACAGTGGCTAATGCCTGATACTTCAGAGGGGATGAACAGAACAGGGCAATTATCAAGTGGATCCATCCCCTGTCATCCTGTCCCAGCATCTGGCAATCAGAGGCTTAGGAACACCCAGAGCATGAGGTTGCATCCCTGACCATCTTGGCTAATAGACACTGATGGACCTATCCTCCATGAACTTATCTAATTCTTTTTTGAACTCACACTTTTGGCCTTCACAACATCCCCAGCAACAAGTTTCACAGGTTGATGGTGTGTTGTGTTAAGTACTTCCTTATGCTTGTTTTAAACCTGCTGACTACTAAATTCACCCTAAGACCCCTAATTTGTGTGTTATGTGAAAGGATAAATAACAATTTCCTATTCATTTCTTCCATACCATTCCTGATTGTATACCAGGGGTAGGCAACCTATGGCACGGGTGCCGAAGGCGGCACGCAAGCTGATTTTCAGTGGCACTCACACTGCCCGGGTCCTGGCCACCGGTCCAGAGGGCTCTGCATTTTAATTTAATTTTTAATGAAGTTTCTTAAACATTTTAAAAACCTTATTTACTTTACATACAACAACAGTTTAGTTATATATTATAGACTTATAGAAAGAGACCTTCTATAAACATTAAAATGTATTACTGGAACGCGAAACCTTAAATGAGAGTGAACAAATGAAGACTCGGCACACCACTTCTGAAAGGTTGCCGATCCCTGGTATAGACCTTCATCATATTCCCCCTTAAGTCATCTCTAAGATGCAATTCCAGTCTTTTTTGAATCTTTCCTCATAGGGAAGCTGTTCCATACCCTTAATCATTTTTGTTGCCTAATGTCTTTTTTGAGATGGGTCAACAAGAACTGAACACAATAATCAAAGTGTGGGCGTATCATGGATTCATATAGTGGCATTATGATATTTTCTATCACTTTCCTAATGGTTCCTAACATTGTTAGATATTTTGACTGCTGCCACATATTGAGCAGTTGTTTTCAGAGAATTTAGAATATCTCTTTCTTCAGTGGTAACAGTAAATTTAGACCCCATCGTTTCTATGTATATATGTATATTGTGTGAGTAGTGGGACTACATTTTCCAATGTGCATTACTTTGTACTTAGCATGAATTTCATCTGCCATTTTTGTCACCCAGTTTATTGGAATCCACTTATAACTCTTCACAGTCTGCTTTGGACTTAACAAATCTGGAGTAATTTTGCATCATCTGAAAATTTTGCTAACTCACTGTTCAACCCCTTTGTCCAGATCATTTATGAATAAGTTGAATAGCACAGGTCCCAATACAGATCCTTGGGGAAACCTGCTATTCACCTTTCTGCATTGCGAAAACTAACGATTTATTCCCCCATCATTTATTTCCGCTCTTGTAACCAGTTACTGATCCATGAGAGGACCCTACCTCTGATCCCATGATTGCTTAGTATACTTAAGAGCCTTTGGTGAGAGACCTTGTCGAAGGCTTTCTGAAACTCCAAGAACACTATAGCAATTAGATCACCCTTGTCCACATGCTTGTTGCCATCCTTTAATAGATTGGTGAGGTATGATTTCCCTTTATAAATGCCATGTTGACTCTTCCCAACATATCATGTTTAGCTACATGTCTTATAATTCTGTTCTATACTATAGCTTCAAACAGTTTAGCCTTACTGGCCTGTAATTGTCAGGAGCACGTTTGGGCCTCTCTTAAAAAAACAACAAAACCATCATTACATTAGATACTCTCAATTCATCTGGTGCAGAGGTTGATTTAAGTGATACGTTACATAGCACAGTTAGTAGTTCTCTAATTTCATATCTGAGTTCCTTCAGAACTCTTGGGGGAATACCATCTTGTCCTGTTGACTAATTACTGTTTAGTTTATCTATTTGTTCCCAAACCTCCTCTATTGACACCTCAATCTAGAACAGTTCCTCAGATTTGTCACTTAAAAAGAATGCCTCAGATGTGGGAATCTTCCCCATGTTCTCTACAGTGAAGACCAAGAATTCATTTAGTTTCTCCGCACTGCCTTGTCTTTCTTGCGTGCTCCTTTAGCACCTTGATTATCCAACTGACTGTTTGGTAGGCTTCCTGCTCCCATTTTTTTTTTTAAATGTTGCTATTAGTTTGTGTACTTAGCTAGCCGCCCTTCAAATTCTTTCTTGGCCTGCCTGATTATACATTTGATTAGCCAGAGTTTATGTTCCTTTCTGTTTTCCTCACTAGGATTTGACGTTATATTTTTGAAGGATGAGTTTTTGTCTCTAACCATCTCTTTCATTCTGCTGTTTAGTCAGGATGGCTTTTTTGTTATTTTTATTAATTAATTAATTATTATTAGAGATATACATTATGAGATATATATTAGAGAGCCTATTATGGTGCTTTTAAAAAGTTTCCATTAGGTATGTAAAAGTTTAACTGGTTAACAGATAACAGAAACCAATAAGCATCAAGTTTAACGATTAAACTCCCCTGGGGTTCTGGCTGCCCCCCCTGGGTCTCAGCACACCTGGGATCCCCACTGCTGGCCCCCAGCAGGTGCAGATCCTGTGCTCCACTTAGGACTAAATCCAGAATTGCCTCTCATCTTGTGGTTTCCAGGATGAACTGCTCCACGAAGCAGTCATTTATGGTATCCTGAAATTTTATCTCTGCATCCCTTGTTGAGGTGACATGTACCCACTCAACATGAGGACAGTTGAAATCCCCGATTATTGTGTTTTCTGCCTTTGTAGCCTCTCTAATCTCCGTAAGCATTTCACAGTCACCATCATCATCCTCATCAGATCGTCAGTAGTATACTCTTATTGCTAAACTCTTATTTTTCAAGCATGGCATTTCTATCCATAGAGATTTGATTCACTTAAGATTTTTACTATATTTGACTCTATGCTTTCTTTCACATATAGTGCCACTCCTCCACCAGAACGACATACTCTGTCGCTCCTATATATTTTGCACCTTGGTATTACCATATACCATTGATTATCCTCATTCCACCAAGTTTCTCCCAATGCCTATTATAGCAATATCCTTATTTAATAACAGGTACTCCAATTCACCCTTCTTAGTATTTAGGCTTCTAGCCACTGGAGGGGACTGTGTGGGCACAGATACATTTGTCCATTCCCCCAAAGCCTGACCACTTAACCTCCAACCTGTCCCGTCTCATCTCCACACCTGGCTCCTTGTTCCAGTGTCATTCTTTTTGCCTATCCAGACCCAGTCTCCACTCTGCAGGCTTCTCATCCCAGCCTCCGTCTCCTTGCCCAGCCAGTCTTAGGCTTGGTCTACACTTACCCCCCAATTCGAACTAAGGTACGCAACTTCAGCTACGTGAATAACGTAGCTGAAGTTCGAAGTACCTTAGTTCGAACTTACCTCGGTCCACACGCGGCAGGCAGGCTCCCCCGTCGACGCCGCGGTTCCCCCGACGACGCCGCGGTACTCCTCTCGTCTAGCTGGAGTACCGCAGTCGACGGCGATCACTTCCTGGTTCGACTTATCGCGTCCAGACAAGACGCGATAAGTCGAACCCAGAACTTCGATTCCCAGCCGCCGAACTAGCGGCTGGGTGTAGACATACCCTTAGTCTCCTTCTCTGGCCTTGCTGTCTCAACTTCCTCCTCCTCCCTCCCCCAATCTCTCCCTCTCCGCTTGACCAGTCCCAGTTTCCCTCTGCCAGCTCCTAATCTTGTCTGTTTCTTTACCCACCCCTGCAGTGTCTTCAGTTCCTAGTCTCCTTCCCCAGGTTCCTCATCTAGTCCCAGTCTCTCCCTCTACCTTAGCTCCTTGCCCAATCTTAGTGTTCTCCTGCCAGCCAATTGGCTCCCAGTTGCCCTCCCCACCATTTCCCTCAGGTGCTCCCAGCTCCAATCTTCTTGCCCAACCAGTCCCAACCTCTCCTCCCCAACTCTGGCTCCCAATCCCAGTTCCCTTCTCTCCCCCTCCCCCACCACACACACACCCAGCCAATCCCAGGTTCTGCCCTCATCACCCCAGCAAGCTAGATTCCCTGTCTCAATCTACTCCTTTCCCTCGTCTGGTTTTTGTCCTCCCTGCATTCAAATCAGACAACTTCTTCTGCCACACTGCCTCGGTGCCTGTGTGGTGTAGCGGGGGAGGGGGGGGGGAAGTGTCATTGACAGCACTAGAGGGAGGGACTTCCTGCTCTCATTTCCAGACCCCACCCCAGTTCTGAACATCTGGGAGCGGCCATTACAGGCAAACTCAGATCATATGCAGGAGCTACGATGGGATGGCACATGCAGAGTCTGGTCAGCACAAGGAGATGCAGGAGTCTCAAGCATATTCAGTAAGGCTAAAATCATCTTTGATTTTTAACAACTAAATTTTCAGAAGTCTACTAAGCATGTGCAAACTACAATTTTTCAAAGGCTTACAGTATGGCCAAATTTAGACAGATTTTTCACAGGGACAGCAAAAGGTACATCCTTCATACAAGGCCAAATTTCAAGACTTAGCTCCAAAGCATGAAGGGCTTAGAGATTTTAAATGAAAATGTCACTAAAATTTACCATGGACAATATTTTTTGCCAGCTTCATTCTCAGAAATGGCTGAACTACTTTGGTTGACATTTTTCCCTCCGAAAATCAGCCTTAGGCAGAAATCCAGCATGTAAAACAGTTAAAGTTTGGCAAATTTGTAAGCAACTGAAAACCATATCTTATAACAGGTAATGTTCGGTAGCCTTAATAATAGGTGGCATAATCCCCCGACCTATAATCTGACAGAAAGCCTAAAAAGCAAGAAAATGAAAAGTTAAGGATACCTACAGCCCATACTTTCTATTCTTCCATCCAGAGAGATGCACCTGAACACTGGCACAACCATCATACATGACAGACCACAACCGTAACTCTGCTCCAAATAGAGATGCTAGCCTCCCACCATTTTCTTGCCTAAACAACACTATCACAAACAGATAAGACTCTCCCCTTCCCCCACTATCATTCCTTTTGTTCAGTTCAGTGACAGTACATACACATTTACGTTTTGGGAAGGAAGGTGGATGGATATACTGGAATCCCCACTGGATCTGCTCCTAAGCCAGCCAGTCTCTTTGATGAAGATCCAGCTCTTCATGAAAGGAATCATTGTTATATTGAAGATGCAGCCCTTTATGAACCTGTTCAGCTGGCTCAAGAGAGCCAATCCTGAACAACAGAGCGCATCACAATCGTTTTAAATAAAACAATTATCAAGCAATGGAGTTTTTCAGCCCAAAATAACTATGTTCCATGAAACCCATTAGGGTCTCAAACTTTTTAAAAAACTATTACATGAAAATGTAAGTCTGGTGAGATTGTTTTAATTTTGTGCTTTCCATTTTTGGTCTTCATGTTTGGTTGTCATTTCTTATGTGGCCTGTGTAGTCCAGGAGGATCTTGGGAACCAATTGTCATGTGTATCCTGGGTTGACAAGGGGTCCTACTGACCTGTTTTTCATTTGTTCATTTTCTTTAACAGTGCCACTGAACGCTTTCACAAAGAACAGCATTTTCAAAAAAATAGGGTACTTTGTTGAAGACTCTGGTCTTCATGTAATTATTATGGCAGTTGGAGTCTTACGACTGCACACTTTCACTGAGGCCCTGGTCTTCATTAAAGCAATGTTTCTTCCTCAAAGATCCTAGTTTCTGACAGAGTAGCCATTCCTCTGTCAAAGATCTTGTCCAACAAAACATGAAAGCCTCTGGCTTAGCAAATTAGTCCCCAGTTTCAGATGCAGAGAATGTTATTGGGGGCAAGTGCTAAAAGCTAGTGTGGTTCTCCTCTCCTACATTATTCATATAGGCTTCCACACACAGTCAGAGAAAGAAGCAGCCAATGTTAATCACGATCTCTATCAGTTAACAGAAATACATAAGGATTCAATTACGATGAACAACACTAATAACTGTTTCTTTCTGTTAAAATGAAATCACACAACTCTGTTTAGTCATATAGGACACCCTGTCACGATGTATCAATTTTTATTACTTTCTACAATTTGTATTTTTTAAAAGGGGCCCAAAATTATCATAATGTTGTGGGTTCTAACTTTTTATAGGCCAATTTTTAATTGATTAGGACTAGAAAGCTAACAAATTTACTTGAAAATCCTGAGGAAATTCAACTTTATTTAAGACAGGGGTCGGCAACGTTTGGCACGCGGCTTGCCAGGGTAAGCACCCTGGCGAGCCGGGCCAGTTTATTTACCTGCTGACACGGCAGGTTCGGCCGATCGCGGCCCCCACTGGCCGCGGTTTGCCGTCCTGGGCCAATGGGAGCGGCGAGAAGCGGCGCAGGCGAGCGATGTGCTGGCCGCGGCTTCCCGCTGCCCCCATTGGCCCGGGACGGCGAACCGCGGCCAGTGGGGGCCGCGATCGGCCGAACCTGCCGCGTCAGCAGGTAAATAAACTGGCCCGGCCCGCCAGGGTGCTTACCCTGGCGAGTCGCGTGCCAAACGTTGCCGACCCCTGATTTAAGAAATCATATGCTGAAAATTTGGGCACTCTGATAAACTTCTTCCTGGACCTTGTCTACACTAGGATTTTTTTTCTTCCATTTGCTGTCACTGTTTTTGTTGCAGCAGCCGCAAGGTCAGTATTTAATCCTTTATATATAAACATGGAAGTTGGGACTACTTCTTTAAAATACAGATACCACTATAGTCATCTATGCTTTTGTTTCTCAAGACAAGATTACTTTTCTTAGGGATACATTTTAAATCCCCCTAGATGTCGGTGCAGAATTCAGCTGCCTGTTTGTCAAGTGGTATATTTTATTGTGAGCTTTGTTTGTTTATTGTGGCGGTGGCTGTATGAACTGCATTGCTTACAGTTTGTGTTCTAGGTAGAATGTAAGGAGTTCCTTTTGACTAAAGACTTGGCTACATGGCAAGTTAGTGAGCGACAAACCAGGGTGCAACTCCCACTACTTAAGCACAACTATTATAACAATCATAGATTTGATGCAATAATTGCATTTATGTTTTTATAGGTTGTCAAAGTCACCTAGAATTATAGATAGGTATTTTTAGGTTTCCATAAATAAAAATAAATATATGAATACAGTAAAATTGAAATTTAGATCATCTAAATTCTAAATACGCCGTTACTGGAGCTACAGTTGCACAGCTATGGTGTCATAGCACCATAAAGTAGACGTTTCCTACAGCAATTGAAGGGGTTGTTCCACCACTGTAGTAACCCACTTCCCCAAGCAACAGTAGCTACATTGACAGAAGCATTCTTCTGTCAACATAGCTGCTTCTACACCAGATTAGGTCAACATATCTATGGTGCTCAGGCAGTGTGAATTTCCCCCCCCACACCTCTGGCCACTATAGCTATGTCAACCAAACTTTTAAGTGTAGACCAGGCCTTATTTATCATTTGTTTTACAATTCATGTTTAAAAGCAAGATTTGTTGCAGATATGGACAGAGTTTAACAACCACATGCAAGACATCTAAGCACATATTGTCACTGTTCTAATGTTTTTAAATGTTAGATTTGTAGTTCTAGTTATTTTCTTTGCATCTGTTGATTTTTTGCTCATTACAGTCTGATACACAGTCAATTCTCAGAAATAAAGTGAACACAACATTTAAACTATTTAAATTTAAAAATTTAAATTATTTTTCAAAATGAAATTAGTTCTCAATAAACTAGTATTACTTGGCCCTGGTCTACACTACGAGTTTAGGTTGAATTTAGCAGCGTTAGGTTGATTTAACCCTGCACCCGTCCACACAACCAAGCCTGTTTTGTCGACTTAAAGGGCTCTTAAAATCGATTTCTGTACTCTTCCCCGGCGAGGGGTTTAGTGCTAAAATCGACCTCGCTGGGTTAAATTTGGGGTAGTGTGGATGCAATTCAACGGTATTGGCCTCCGGGAGCTATCCCAGAGTGCTCCATTGTGACTGCTCTGGACAGCACTCTCAACTCAGATGCACTGGCCAGGTAGACAGGAAAAGCCCCGCGAACTTTTGAATTTCATTTCCTGTTTGGCCAACGAGGCAAGCTGATCAGCACAGGTGACCATGCAGAGCTCATCAGCACAGGTGACCATGGAGTCCCAGAATTGCAAAAGAACTCCAGCATGGACCCAACGGGAGGTACTGGATCTGATCACTGTATGGGGAGCAGAATCCGTGCAGGCAGAACTCTGTTCCAAAAGACGAAATGCCAATATATTTGAAAAAAATCTCCAAGTGCATGATGGACAGAGGCTACAACAGGGACACACAGCAGTGCCGCATGAAAGTTAAGGAGCTGAGGCAAGCCTACCAAAAAACAAAGAATGCAAACGGTCGCTCCGGGTCAGAGCCCCATACATGCCTATTCTATGATGAGCTGCGTGCAATTCTAGGGGTGGCCCCTACCACCACCCCACCACTGTCCGTGGACACCTGCAAGGGGGGAGTCTCACGCAACATGGATGAGGATTTTGTGGATGAGGAAGATGATGATGAGGTGGTTGAGGATAGCGCACAGCAGGCAAGCGGAGAATCCCTTCTCCCCGCAGCCAGGAACTGTTCATCACCCTGGAGTCAATACCTCCCAACCCTCCCAAGGCGGGCTCCCGGACCATGATGCCGGAGAAGGCACCTCTGGTGAGTGTACCTTTGTAAATATAATACAGGGTTTAAAAGCAAGCGTGTTTAATGATTAATTTGCCCTGAAGACTTGGGATGCATTCGTGGCCAGTATAGCTACTGGAAAAGTCTGTTAACGTGTCTGGGGATGGAGCGGAAATCCTCCAGGGACATCTCCACGAAGCTCTCCTGGAGGTACTCTAAAAGCCTTTGCAGAAGGTCTCTGGGGAGGGCAGCCTTATTCCGTCCTCCATGGTAGGGCACTTTACCATGCCAAGCCAGTAGCAAGTAGTCTGGAATCATTGCAGAACAAAACATTGCAGCGAATGGGCCCGGGCTTTGGTGGCATTCAAGCAACATCTGTTCTTTATCTCTCTGTGTTAGCCTCAGGAGAGTGATATCATTCATGGTCACCTGGTTGAAATACGGGAAATTTGTTTAAGGGGACATTCAGAGGTGCCCGTTTCTGCTGGGCTGTTTGCCTTTGGCTGAAAAGAAAACATCCCTGCCGTTAGCCATGCAGTCGGGGGAGGCCTGTTCATGCTGAGCTGTTCGCGTTCGGCTGACAGGGATCTTCCTTGATACTAGCCATGCGGTGGGGAGATGGGGCGGGGGTGAAGCGATCATCCCAGAGAATTGGGGAGGGGGTTGGATTGTGCTGCACATTCATCCTAAAACCGCAGCCCCTCCTTTTAAATGGCCAACCCAACAGGCTTTGCTTGGTATGGGAAAGGAGGGCGCTGCTGTTTGAAACCATTCCCACATGTTATGAAGGTTGAAGAAGCCGAAACCCTTTGCCTTACCATGGCTGCCTGCAAGCCGAATTCTGTTGCCCAGCCGAGCGCGTGTGATGTCTCACACCGAACTGGCAGGCCCTCAATATAAGAGGCAAAATGCGACCTTGTAGCGAAAGCACATGTGCTATGGAATGTGAATTGCTTGATTCAATGTGAAATAGTCTTCCCTTTGTTATCTAAAATGTATCTTTTTTAATACTACTCTCCATTTTTTTTCCTCCCACAGCTGCAAATGTATCTACGCTACCCCATCATCTCGCGACGACATGTTCTCAGAGCTCATGCAGTCCTCCCGCACTGAAAGAGCTCAGCAGAATGCATGGAGGCAAACAATGGCAGAGTCCTGGAAAGCGTTAAATGAACACGATGAGAGGACGGAGGAGTACGCTGAGAGGAGGCAGGATGCAATGCTGAGGCTAATGGGGGAGCAAACTGACATGCTCAGGTGTCTGGTGGAGCTGCAGGAAAGGCAGCAGGAGCACAGACCACCGCTGCAGCCCCTGTATAATCGCCTGCCCTCCTCCCCAAGTTCCATATCCTCCTCACCCAGACGCCCAAAAATGTGGGGGGTGGGGGAGACTACGGGCACCCAGCCACTCCACCCCAGAGGATTGCCCAAGCAACAGAAGGCTGGCAGTCAATAAGTTTTGAACTGTAGTGTGGCCTTGTCCTTCCCTCCTCCCCTCATCCACCACCCCACCCAGTGCTTTCCTCCTCACCCACCCCTCCCAGGCTACCTTGCGAGTTTTCCCCCTATTTGTGTGATGAATTAATAAAGAATGCATGATTTGGAAACAATAATGACTTTACTGCCTCTGAAACCGGTGATCGAAGGGGGGAGGTCGGTTGGCTTACAGGGAAGTAGAGTCAACCAAGGGATCGTATTTTCATCAAGGAGAAACAAACAAAACTGTCACACCGTAGCCTGGCCAGTCATGAAACTGGTTTTCAATGCTTCTCTGATGCGCAGGGCGCCCGGCTGTGCTCTTTTAATCGCCCTAGTGTCTGTCTGCACGTAATCGGCTACCAGGCGATTTGCCTCAACCTCCCACCCCGCCATAAACGTCTCCCCCTTACTCTCACAGATATTGTGGAGCACACAGCAAGCAGCAATAACGATGGGAATATTGGTTTCGCTGAGGTCTAACCTAGTCAGTAAACTGCGCCAGCGAGCTTTTACACGTCCAAATGCACATTCTACCACCATTCTGCACTTGCTCAGCCAATTGTTGAGCTGCTCCTTACTAATGTCCAAGGTGTCTGTGCATGGCTTCATGAGCCATGGCATTAAGGGGTAGGCTGCGTCTCCAAGGATAATTATAGGCATTTCAACATCCCCAACTGTAATTTTTTGGTCTGGGAAGCAAGTTCCTTCCTGCAGATGTTCAAACAAACCAGAGTTCCTGAAGATGCGAGCATCATGCACCTTTCCCTGCCATCCCACGTTGATGTTGGTGAAACGTCCCTTGTGATCCACCAGTGCTTGCAGCACCATTGAAAAATACCCCTTTCGGTTTATGTACTGGCTGCCAAGGTGGTCCGGTCCCAAGATAGGGATATGCATTCCGTCTATTGCCCCACCACAGTTAGGGAACCCCATTGCAGCAAAGCCATCCACTATGACCTGCACATTTCCTAGAGTCACTACCCTTGATAGCAGCAGCTCAGTGCTTTGTTAACACTGGTTCTCCACTTGTAAGGTAACTCCCTTCTCTTCATGTCTCAGTATATTTATGCCTGCATCTGTAATTTTCACTCCATGCATCTGAAATGGGGTTTTTTACCCACAAAAGCTTATGCCCAAATAAACCTGTTAGTCTTTAAGGAGCCACCGGACTCCTCGTTGTTTTTGTGGATACAGACTAACACGGCTACCCCTCTGATACTTGACAATAAGAAAAAGTAGCTGCAAACAAACAGTAATTCAAGGAATTCATTCATCTTCTGATTGAGTAGATTATTAAACCATAAGAACACCCACTGTCACAACCGTAGGTGTGCTGAAACCTACAACTATATCTATGCAGAACCATCAATCAAATAGTCTGTTGCTCCACATAAAGCTAACACAGTTTAACACAGTAAAAAAGGAGAAACCCGTGATCTTGGTTTATATGCTATTCACAATATTACTATCCTTTTTGTAAAAATATCAAACCAAACAAACTTGCTTGCAATTTTAAAAGCCAATAGTGTCTCCAAGGGAATATCTTGCTTATAATTTGTTACTATTTAACAAATTTCAAATCCCCAAAACTGTTTCCCATTCTCTGATGAGAACTAGAATCAGGAAGAATGACAGGAAGAATCTTGAAGCAAGATATAGAAAAGTGTAATAGCCAACTAGATCTGAAGACAGCCCTAGAAGAACAGTACCACTAAAAATATTTATCTCATGAGATTATTTAGGAATAGGAGAAGTGAGTTCAATTTGATCCAAACTACTCTGAAGAATCCTCTGGTAGTTCAAAAGACCCCAAGGCCATACAAATTAATTTGCAAGCTCTCTTTTCGGTCCTCGTTGACAAAAATAGTGTCACAATTCTTTAAAAAAAAAAAAATACATGAACAAATCACATAACTGCCAACTGTACTAGCTGTAGCAGAATGCCCGATTTTGCATGATATATGTTGTGCCTCAGTTTATCCAATGACATGACTGAGCTCTCAGAAGCTAATTCCCCACCTGAGAAAATGTATATAGATGTTAATTGCTCATGCAAAGTAACCTGACACATCATTTGAAAAGTTTTTAACCTGCTTTGTGAGTAGTAAACCATTCAGTCACAGCCTGAGAAAGATAACTAAAATAGAACAGTAATGCTGTCCTGAGGCATCACATGCCAGTGGAGCTTCAGGTCAGCTGGGTAAGAAGGAGACTGTGGTGCTGAAACATGGTTTATTCCATACTAAATAAATATAGCATCGGGAAGCAGCAGCAACAGAAGATCTTGCAAAGATCTGAATAAAGCTATAATCCAGGTTATTCTTAAATCAGATAGTGTAGTTTTTAATGCCTACTTCAACACTAAATAAATCAGATTTTTTTAATGTAATCTATAGTCAATCAGTAAAAACACACAAAAAAAACATAAGGTACTTTTTCTGCATCTTGATAGGGACTAGAAATACAAGGCAATTTAGAGATGTGTCCTACTCAAAAAAAATCTATGTTTTTTTCCCCTGCAACTGGGAATCCCTTCCAGCTATTTTTGTACAGTACAAGAGGCAAGTTCAGAAGAAGCAACATTCTCAGTAGTACTGTACTATGATTTATCAGATGAAAAACACCATACACAGAAAGATAAAATATTATTAATTAAAATACAGAGAGAGAATGCATTATGTGTACTAGTTTGCAGACATGAATCCTAAATTTGGTAAATTTTATTATACTGACAATAATGACTTATTGCTGAAGTCTTGTAGATAATAAAAATTATCTGAGAATTTAATAGTGTACATTCATAAAATAAGTATGAAGTCATAATTTGTATCTGTTGTCATCTTACCAAAATATAAACAAATATTAGGAGTGCAGTGCCTTGTAAATTTGTAAAATAATTTCTCTCTAAAATAGGTGGTTATTCATACACAATTAACCGAACAGTGCTGCATCCTATTACTTACGTAATAGAAATTTTCTATTTACATGACTCAACAGAAAACCAAGAATGTATAACTTCATCATACAAAAAAAAAAAAAAATCTTCCGGTGACTAGACCTGAGCATTAACTTTATAATTGATTCATATGTCCTCATGAGATGCTGAAAAAGTCCATGGAACTAACTTGATTTCAAAGATACAAAATTCTTGTTCCAAACTGAAGTTTTCTTATCCCTAGACAAGAAAAGTATTTACCAGTACCCAATAATTATTAAAAATCCCCCCTGAAAATTTAGGTCAAAAATTTCAGTCTAGCCTTTGCAGACCGCCAATATAATAAATGCAATTTTTTGCATGTGATTAATTTTGCCTGTAATTCATCACATGCATACAGGTAGGTTCTCAGTTGCTATTCCAAAGCCTATCCATTTATATCTAAGGCTTAGTAATATATTTATATGAAGTACAAGAAAATATTACTGGCATCATACATTGCAAAATGAATTTGACTGTTGTATTCTACAAGCTCTGCGTCCATTTGAAGCCAATGAAAAGATGAATAAAGTTGTTCTATTTGAAAACCATACAAAACTAAACCACGATAATACTTCCGAAATTTAAACAGGACACCAATTGACCACTATTTCCAGTCCCATAAACATACCTACCAAAGTATAAACTTCCAAAAAACATTGTTTGCAGTTTCCTGGTTTTGGACTTTGTTTATTACATGTTTTCTAAGATACCAATATTTGAGCTAGATATATTTTAATTAGAAAAACTGAATATATGCTATCTATGATATTCAGTACCTTCACTAAAAATTTCTTTCATTATTCTACTCCCAACTTCTAATGGATCATTTAATGAACAGCAGCAACATATTTGTCATTCACACAAATCAGTCCAGGAGAATGCTAATAACCAGGTATCATATGAAGAGATAATTAAAATAATATTTTACTTGTTTATGAAGAATTAAAACTTGTTTTTCCCCTTCACCTCTCTTTCTCCAACTTCAAAAGCCATATTATAGGAATAGAAACTACGGACATGGTTACCTCTATAACTGTTCAAATGGAGACTGCCCTTCAGTTGCTAATGAAGTGATTCCTGTCTACAGAGTATGTAAAGTGCTTTAGTATCCTTCTGGATAAAGAAGCTACAAAAACTTAAGATATTATTAATCTGTTACTTTTAAACTACAATAAAATACCTTTTATGACCAGATTGTTGTTTTGTTAGAATTCATCATTCAAAAGATGAATATCATTCTTTCTTATTTTAAAAACTACCATCCTAACCAATAGTTAGCCTCTCTTACTTGTAAAGTACAAATTTCTAAAAGTAGTTTGACAGAAACTTAATATAGGACTCTAAATACAGTGTTTTAGTACTTCAAACAGCAATTCTGGATGTTTAGTTTTATCCAATGCTGTGGCAATTAAACTGAGTATATATTTGGAGAACCATACCAATTAGAAGAGAGAATCGCATAAGAAATAAATATTTTATTTTTGTGCTCCCAGATTTAAGATTGTCTGCCGCCAAAGAATAGCGTAAAGAAGCTGTATGCTACCACAACAAAAATCTCAGAACATATCCCAAAGCTTCACACATAGAGGGACTCTCCCAAAGAGAAACATACATGAATAGCATCTATATCACCACCATGCGACGAATCACCAGAAAAGATAATATACCCTACTCTGTTCCCCCCGGGGCAGTTTCAGGGGCAACCACAACCAAAAGGAGTCCCTCCTAGGGCAATGCCAACATAACCATGCTACTAGGGCACTGCTGTGGGTCACAGCAAGTACAGAGACAAACCGTACCCTACAATGGGATAATACAGTAGAAATTCCACACTGGGAGTTGTTCTTCTTAGACAAGAGGGAATGATTTGGCTCCACTACAAGAAACAAATTGATTTAAGTTGAGGGACATTATGGTACTTGTATAATAAATGATCGACCACATCTTTTTCACCCAAGGCAAAAAGAGATTCCCCTTGGTAACAATACCTAAAAAAAATTTGAGTTAAAAGAAAATTACAAAATTATATCTTCCATGTTATGAATCTTGTGTGTTTAGTGTTAATATTTTGGGAGAGAGAAAAAAATATTCTTAATAGGGCTGTCAAGTGATTAAATAACTTAATTGCGATTAATCACGCAATTAAAAAAATTTAATAAATAATAGATACTATTTATTTAAATATTTTTGGATGTTTTCTACATTTTCAAATATATTGATTTCAATTACAACACAGAATACAAAGTGTACAGTGCTTACTTTATGTGTGTTTTTGATTACAAGTATTTGCATTGTAAAAAAACAAAATAAATTGTATTTTTCAGTTCACCTAATACAAGTACTATAATGCAATCTCTGTTGTGAAAGTGCAACATACAAATGTAGATTTTTTTGTTATATAACTGCACTCAAAAACAAAACAATGTAAAACTTCAGAGCCTACAAGTCCACTCAGTCCTACTTCTTATTCAACCAATCGCCAAGACAAACAAGTCTATTTACATTTACAGGAGATAATGCTGCCCTCTTCTTATTTACGTCACCAGAAAGTGAGAACAGGCATTTGCATGGCACTTTTGTAGACGGCATTGCAAGGTATTTACGTGCCAGTTATGCTAAACATCCATATGCCCCTTCATGCTTCGGCCACTGGTCCAGAAGACATGCTTCCATGCTGATGGCACTCATTAAAAAAAATAATGGGTTAATTAAATTTGTGACTGAACTCCTTGGGGGAGAATTGTATGTCCCCTGCTCTGTTTTACCTGCATTCTGCCATATGTTTCATGTTATAGCAGTCTCTGATGATGACCCAGCACGTTGTTCATTTTAAGAACACTTTCACTGACAAAACGAAAAGACGGTACCAATGTGAGATTTCTAAAGATAGCTACAGCACTTGACCCAAAGTTTAAGAATCTGAAGTGCCTTACAAAATCTGAGAGGGACGAGGCGTGGACTATGCTTTCAAAAGTCTTAAAAGAGTAACATTCCGATGAGGAAACTACAGAACCCAAACCACCAAAAAAGAAAATCAACCTTCTGCTGGTGGCATCTGACTCAGATAATGAAAATGAAAATGCGTTGGTCTGCACTGCTTTGGATTCTTATCGAGCAGAACCCATCATCAGCATAGACGCATGTCCCCTGGAATGGTGGTTGAAGCGCGAAGGGACATACGAATCTTTAGCACATCCTGCACATAAATATCTTGTAACGCCAGCTACAACAGTGCCATGAGAACTTCTGTTCTCACTTTTAGGTGACATGGTAAACAAAAAGCGGGCAGCATTATCTCCTGCAAACGTAAATAAACTTGTTTGTCTGAGTGATTGGCTGAACAAGAAGTAGGACTGAGTGGACTTGCAGCTCTAAAATTTTACATTGTTTTATTTTTAATGCAGTTTTTTTGTACATAATTCTACATTTGTAAGTTCGACTTTCATAATAAAGAGATTGCGCTACAGTACTTGTATTAGGTGAATTGAAAAATATTTCTTTTTATCATTTTTACAGTGTAAATATTTGTAATCAAAAATAATACACACTTTGATTTCAATTACAACACAGAATACTATATGAAAATGTAGAAAAACGTCCAAAATATTTAATAATTTTCAATTGGTATTCTATTGTTTAACAGTGCGATTAAAACTGCGATTAATCGCATTTAATTTGTTTGAGTTAATCACGTGAGTTAACTGCAATTAATCGACAGCCGTAATTCTTAATGATGTAACATTACTGCTTACTACCTAGTCCACTAATAATATACTAAACAGGGACCAATGCTAGCGTATCTCCCTGAGTTTTACTTTACTACCTTGCTTTCCCAGAAAACCTACAGTATATTGACCTGGGGTCAAGAATGCAGTTAAAGAACTCCAACTCCCACAATGACTACATGCATTTTACTACACCCAGTTTCTGCATGATTAAGCACAGACTCCACCTAAACCACAGTTCATTAAATATAAGCTTTTTCCATCATCAGGTTACCCAAAGAACAGACTGGTTTCATCACTATACTATTTAACACCTTCCCTCAGTGAAAATACTACTCTGTCTTCTGCCCACAGAAATCTAAATTCCATCTGCTGCTTTATTTCCTATAAATGCACCAGACCCCCGAATGTAAATTACAGTCAACTTCTATAAACGTGTCTCAAGTGTTCCACAAATAGCAAGTTGACTCTGAAGATCAACAGATTTGCTATTGTCGTGCTCAAGAAGCTGGCACCAGATGCATGTGTCTTGTTAAAGAAAACATCTTATTAGGCATTGCTCACAATTCATAGGATTCCCCACCACTTTAGATCCTTAATATCACAGACGCATACAGTCTCTTGTTACCCATAGAACCTGAAAAGAACATATAAGGAAGTATAAAAAACAAATTCCTTCCCCCTCAAATCAGTATCAGCAATAGTCCAATTAAATTAATGGTAATCTCCATACCTGAAAGATGTAGCTGGATTAGGATAATGAGATCTTAATGAACTTTGTCTATCACCAGGCAATGTAAGTGAAGTATTTCTACGCAGAAGTATGGTGCTACTCCTTTGCAAGATTAAGATAGCTCAATTTTAAGGAAGAAAATTAAAGGGGAGACACAAATACATTGCCATTATCAACGCCACATGTGGAGAATGAACTATATTTTCTTCACAGCATGATTGAAGCACACTGAAAGGGATTGTATGTGGAAAGCTTGTATAGTAAAAGCTGTGTTATCCAGCCCTGTGCCAACCAGAAAGCTCTATAAACTGACCTTTCTAATCTTCATAGAAAGTCCGGTTTATAGTCCGGTTGGTGTGGGGCCAGCAGGCTCCCTATCTGGCTCTACATGGCTCCCTGGAAGCAGCAACATGTCCCTGCTGCTCCTAGGCGGAGGAACAACCATGAGTGAGGTTCAGAGTGAGGGAAGAGGTGCGGGGTTGGGTCACAGGAGGGGGTCTGGGACGTGGGCTCTGGGAGGGCGTTTGGGTGCAGGAGAGGGCTTGGGACAGGGGGTTGGGGCGCAGGATGGGTTTTGGGGTGACGGATCTGGGCGGTGCTCACCTCGGGTGGCTCCATGCAAATGTCGACCTGTCCCTGCTGCTCCTAGGGAGAGGTGCGGTAGGCGGCTCTGCGCTCTGCCTCCACCCACAGGAGCTGCCCCTGTAGCTCCCATTGGCCGCAGAAAACAATCAGTTTCATTCATATTTTTTAAAAAAAGTTATAGTTAATTTAACTGTAGAATAAAACTAACAAGACCTTGCCCAAGTTATCCCCTTCACTTTCATAGACTGAGAAAATAAAAAAACAACACCACATATTCCCAGATGGTGCAGAAATGTGTAAAGTGCCCTTTTTGTTGCATAGATTTCCACTGTCCTAAGCCCAAGGACAAGACAGAAGACTGGAGGATCCATGCACATGGGAAAGAAAAAGAAGTACAGAGTCCCTGTATCAACTTTGGAGAAATTCTGTAAAAACACGGAAAGACAAAACTCCCCCCCCCCCCCCCCCCAACACCTTGACTATAGGGAAGGGTAAGGCTTGCAGCAACAAAAAGTTAGAGATATTTTGGTCCCAGCTGGAAAGGGAAGCAGGCTTCCTACCATCCTCATTCCACTCCCCTGAGCAAGCACAGACATACTGGTTTCTAGTAGATTCCCCAAAATCCCCAAAGGCCTCGGGTTATCAGTATCTTCTCTGCTTCATGGATCAAGGAAGTGAGAGTGTCAGAGGAACAGGGGAGTGTGTTAAATCTCTCTCCCTCTCTGCAATGCAAAACTAAATGAGAAATACCTTGAAAGGAATCTCACAGTTAGCAGCATCCTATATGCTAAAACTTATTTCTGAGACATTAACAATCTGGGTCTGGTTCTACTGCCATCAAAATCAGGAGCTGCTCTTACAGCACAGGTCTTGCACACTAAAAAACTACAACAGTGCTCTGGTACAGCAATTTTTTCAAAAAACGTAAGTTACAGCCACAGATTTTATTACTATTATTCTGATGCAGATATTCAAACAAACACCATTTTAACAGCATTATCTTCAGGCCAAATGACCTGGAGATTATTTGGTTGAACTAGGTCCTAGAATCCTGCTGTAAATTACTTAGATGCTTTTCATCAACAAATTTGATTGTATTAAGCATCTGCTTTAGAAAAAACTGCTTTAAAGGGAAAAAGATATGACAAATTTATGTAGCGTCCCCTCTCCACCCAGTTACCTTTTTTAATGCCAATCTGCTTACAGGTTTTGATGGACAGGTTTGGGGTTTTTTGGATCCCGCAACCCACTCAGCAGGGTGTATCTTCTTTATTTTTCCCTATGAATTTATTTGGCGGTGCCTTCACACCACTTGCTCCTTCCTGGCAGGGTTACCAGGGCAGCTTGCGAGGAAAATTCTCACCACGGGGTAACCCACACTTACTTGCCAGATAGTTGGAGACTCCCAAGAAATAACACAAATACATACAATATATTCAACACAGTAATTATATTAAGCAGGAGACAAATATAACATAACAGGATAAAACACTGTTCTTAGGGTCACCAGTGCCCATGCTGATAATACCCGTGACTTTTCCAAGTCATGTGACCTGAGGTAGAAAATGTAAGATTAGTGTCCCGCTGGTACACGTACTTTGTTGGGGCCCTTGATGACCTATGACCACGATATCTTTTTTGCAGTGGTTTAGCAGTGTGGCTGACTGGGTTCAGTACAGCTCAAAGGACTCACAAGTGGGAGGAGGTGTAAGTCCCTCCACAGGTTTAATACACAGTAGGTTATAAAATCCCCAAACCCTTACTCCCTGGCTTGAGGACACAGTTCAGGGAGTATGGGGTCCTCAAAACAATTTCCCTGACTAACTAAAAGATGGTGCACTCACAAATTTCATCAATGATCCTCAGGTTCAGAGATGACTCTGAACTCCTCGGTCACTGCAGAGGGGCTGAGCTCTGCTGGCAGGGATCCTCTTCAGGCAGGAGTCAGACTGCTTCTGGTCCCAGGATTTCCCTTCACCACAAAGGGGTGCAGGGCTCAAGATGCAGATTAAACAACTATACTAAAATTTAAACTGTAGTTTTCTACCCCAGCGTCCAGACACACTCAGAGCAGGCAGCTGCACTGGACTAGCAGCCAGAGCAGAGCTGGCCATGTGGTGAGTGGTCTCACCTAGGGTGCTGGAGGGCTACTCAGCCTGGCTGGGGAAGCTTCCCAGCAAAACTCTACAAACTGGGAGTCATCAGTGGAGAGGGAAAAGCCCAGCTGAGGGATCTTGCTTTCGGGTCCTAGAGGCCAGTTCTCAGGGGGAATCCTGCCTCCAGACCTGGGACTCACCAGCTCCCCACACAGCCAGTCCTGTCCTTGCCCTGGCTGGTTCCAGATTGTCTCAAAAAATGGCTTCTCCCCTTTCCTGAGCTCCCTGGGAAGGGCATCTCACTCCCTATTGGTTGCCTTGGCTCCCCCTCCCTACCAGGGACAGTGTACCTCTCCCGGAGATGCCAGCAGACAGAGCCCCAGGAATCTAGGTAATCTCCTTGGGAGTTACACTTGGAAGATGAAACAAAACTTTTTATTCACTTACATGATTTTAAAGGGACTGTCAATTTTTAAAAAAATTACTTCTGTCTGAAAATATTTGATCTATTTTTGTTATAAACAACACCTACAATTACCATAACTAAAGAGATTGGGGGAAAAAAGGTATTTTCTTTATTCTTCCAGTTTGCTTGCTTGCCAAGTTAACAAGGAACCATACTGTATTACTTAAATATCTGGAGACAATTTCTTTAATATCTACTAATAGAAGACTTTTTGCTACTCTACATGAATTGCCTGGGTGAAAATAATGCATTTTAAAAAAATTTAGCTAAATACAAGGGTGGCTTTGTGATGTGATCTAGACGGAAATTTTCAATGTATTTCATATCTTACCAGACACTCAGACTGTAATAAATCTCAATTACTACTGGCATGGATCAACATACACGTCGCACTCCCCATCAGTACCCAGCTCAAGCTGGGGAAGCTAATGATCCAACCAGTGGACCAAATTCAGTGATGAATCCTGGTCACATGCCACCTGAGGCACATTGCACATACACTAAGAAGACGACAACTACTGGCCTTGCCTAAGCCATTTAATCTCCCTTCAGTGTTGCACATTTAATTTTAGAGTGAGGGTAAACCATCAGTTCTGTTCAAAGAGGGAGACGTTTCTAAGGCCATGTCTACACTTACCGGTAGATCGGCACTGCTGAGATCGATGCAGTGGTGTCGATTTAGCATGTGGACTCCGATACTCCACCTCCCCAAGAAGAGTAAGGGAAGTCGGCGGGAAAGCGTCTCCCATCAACCCAGCGCAGTGCTACATTGACCTAAGCTACATTGACTTCGGTTATGTTATTGACGTAACTGAAGTAGCGTAACTTGGGTCAAATTGCCGCAGTAGTGTAGACCAGCGCTAAGGGTATGTCTACACTGCAAAAAGACAGACACCCCCACACCCCACCGCAGCAACAAGTCTCAAAGCGAGGCTCAACTGACTCAGGCTTGCGGGGCTCACACTACAGGGGTAAAAATAGCAAAGTAGCCTGTCAGGCTGGAGCCTATGCTCTGAAACCAGGCAAGCGGGGTGGATTTCAGAGGCCAGGCTCCAACCCGAGTGGGAACATCTAAACTGCTATTTTCAGGCCACTAGCGAACCCTGCAAGCCTGAGTCTGTTGACACAGGCTCTGAGATTCGCTGCCATGGGGTGGGTTTTGTTTTGTGTTTTTTTGCAGCATAGACATATGCTAAATTAGAAAAAAAATAAATAGGTCAGAATGCAATATTATTGTTGTACTATGAAAACACTTGGTAGGATTTCCATCTTTCGGGTTTTTGAGGAATCCTCAGTTTTCTTGTTTTTTTTAATTACATTTATAAAACAATATGAAGTTCACTTGTTAAAACATTTCTACAATATGTTGTTGGTTTACAAGTTTATTTTCTATTATTTGCTACCTCAAATAAAAAAAACATGCTATAGCAGCTAATGAGAGTAACGACGCAAAGCATTACATTCTGTTAACGGGTGTACAGATAGCTGGGCAAACTTTTTGGAAGCTGACAGCATAAAGTATGAGTCTGAACATTCCCCGTTAACATTGTTTCTTGACTAAAACTGTAATAGTGTTCCGCTTTAAAATTAAGCCATCAACTTGAAATGAATATTGAGTTAAGACCATTTTTGTGTACTGCATACCCACCTACATCCTTTAAAGTAGTGTAGACAATTAGGGATGGGGGCCATCACTTGGCAGAGATACATTTACCTTAAATAAAGTACCGTATGCCATAACTTATTGTACCTAATGCTATACCATTCTTCACCATAATTATTAAAAGCATTCAGCACAGAAATCTAAGATTAATTCAATTTTCATTTTAGTTTCTGAAGTTTTATCATTAACTTGGTATACACAAAATTCACCAAGGAGAACAAAACTCCACGGAATATAAAAATAATGGTTCAACTCTACAGAAGCACTATCCACAATGAACCTCCTAGGTCACCTAGTCGTATATGAAGCTATTGAAGACTCCTGGAACTCAAACTGCTTTGTTTTGCAATTTGATATTTATGCAGGACATTAATCTGTAATATGAAATAGTATCTTAAATTATTTCACTTTGAAATTCAGTTTACAGAAAATGAGTACTTTTAAAAACATAACTTAGCTAAAGTATTTGGAGCACAGACTTAGTACACATGCACAGTAGCCAGTCTGACAATAGGCTGTAATGTTGGAATGCACTATTGATAGTCTATTCTCCCAATAATTTTACAAGCTGGAGCCCCAGTCTCAGAATCTACCTTGCTTGGATGGACCCTAGTGCCAGATTTCAATGGGGCTCCAACACTAATCCAAATGTATCACTGAGGCCTGGAATTTTAAAAACAGCAGCCCTAAGAACAATACTATTTTATTGATTTGTAGAGAACACTTTAGAAAAGTACAACAATATAGATGTATTCAAAATGGGCCTGATTCTCTTTTCACACCAGTGAAAGCGAGGGACAATCAGGCTCAAAGGATTTCCAAAGCTCAAAATAATTATTTTAATCAGGTAAATAATCCGCATTCACAAGCATATACCCTTACCATACATACACTAAGCTATTTTGGTACAGCTAAATGTTTATTTGTCCAGTAAATCTACTACAGCTTTGTGTATTTCCCATCAATGCATGTATTACTTAAACATAAATTAGCCATTAAAAATTATGTTAATTAAAAAAATTAAATATCAAAGCTGTAGCAGAAGTCATCAGAAATTTTAAAGATACAGCTGACAAGTCTATATTAATTCAATGTATACCACATTCCTTTGCCATACTGGTGCATGTTAAAAGACAGTATCAAACTTTCAAACTGGTACCACCTCTCAACCTGATTTTAGCCCTGCAACACTTTCTCCCTTCCCACTCCTGCCCTATTTTTGCCAACTGAAGTTATATGACTAGAACCTCTGTGTACCATACTGACCCATGTGTCAGTTAACACTGAATGCCTGCACATTGCTAATTTGAATAAAACTATTGTCTTATTATAGAGAGAGGTTTTATCTGTGATTAAGTTATACTTCACACTCATCTATAAAGCCCATTTAGAAGATGAATACCTTAAACTTATTGCAAATTTAAAACTATAATAATTAAACTAGGGCTGTCGATTAATCGCAGTTAACTCACGCAATTAACTCAAAAAAATTAATCGCGATTTAAAAAATTTATTGCGATTAATTGCACTGTTAAACAATAGAATACCAATTGAAATTTATTAAATATTTTTGGACATTTTTCTACATTTTCAAATATATTTATTTCTATTACAACACAGAATACAAAGTGTACAGTGCTCACTTTATATTATTTTTTATTACAAATATTTGCACTGTAAAAATAACAAAAGAAATGCTATTTTTCAATTCACCTTATACAAGTACTGTAGCGCAATCTCTTTATCATGAAAGTGTAACTTACAAATCTAGATTTTTTTTTTTTACATAACTGCACTCAAAATCAAAACAATGTAAAATTTTAGAGCCTACAAGTCCACTCAGTCCTACTTCTTGTTCAGCCAATCACTAAGACAAACAAGTTTGTTTACATTTATGGGAGATACTGCTGCCTGCTTCTTATTTACAATGTCATCTGAAAGTGAGAACAGGCATTCGCATTGCACTTTTGTAACTGACGTTGCAATTATTTACATGCCAGTTACGCTAAACATTCATATGCCGCTTCATGCTTCGGCCACAATTCCAGAGGACATGCTTCCGTGCTGATGTTAAAAAAATAATGCATTAATTAAATTTGTGACTGAACACCTTGGGGGAGAATTGTATGTCCCCTGCTCTGTTTTACCCGCATTCTGCCATATATTTCACATTAAAGCAGTCTAGGATGATGACCCAGCACATGTTCGTTTTAAGAACACTTTCACAGCAGATCTGACAAAACAAAAAGAAGGTACCAATGTGAGATTTCTAAAAATAGCTACAGCACTCGACCCAATGTTTAAGAATCTAAAGTGTCTTCCAAAATCTGAGAGGGATGAGGTGTGGAGCATGCTTTTGGAAGTCTTAAAAGAGCAACACTCTGATGCAGAAACTACAGAACCCAAACCACCAAAAAAGAAAAATCAATCTTCTGCTGGCGGTATCTGACTCAGATGATGAAAAATGAACATATGTCGGTCCGCGCTGCTCTGGATTGTTATTGAGAAGAACCTGTCATCAGCATGGACACACGTCCTCTGGAATGGTGGTTGAAGCATGAAGGGACATATGAATCTTTAGCGCTTCTGGCACATAAATATCTTGTGACACTGGCTACAATAGTGCCATGCGAACGCCTGTTCTCACTTTCAGGTGACATTGTAAACAGGATGCAGGCAGCATTATCTCCTGCAAATTGCAACCAAACCTGTTTGTCTGAGCGATTGGCTGAAGTAGGACTGAGTAGACTTGCAGGCTCTAAAGTTTTACATTGTTTTATTTTTGAATGCAGTTTTTTTGTACATAATTCTACATTTGTAAGTTCAACTTTCATGATAAAGAGACTGCACTTCAGTTTTTGTATTAGGTGAACTGAAAACTACTATTTCTTTTGTTTTTTATAGTGCAAATATTTGTAATAAAAAATAAATATAAAGTGAGCACTGTACACATTGTGTTCTGTGTTGTAACTGAAATCAATATATTTGAAAATGTAGAAAACATCCAAAAATATTTAAATAAATGGTATTCTATTATTAACAGCACGATTAATCACGATTAATTTTTTCAATCGCTTGACAGCCCTAAATTAAACATATCACCTACTGTTCCACTACCCATTGTAACATAGACAAAGAAATTCAAACTGCTTAATATCACATTAATCAAAAGTCACCATAAATACTATTGGAGTTTATCTGTCTATTCATCTATGCATATGTATCATTAATTATGTCATCTCCAATTCACTTGTCAGGGACAAGAACAAAAAACAGATTCTAGGTGCAGAGAAAGTAATGGTATTTTTCGTGTTTGAATCTCAAGTTTGCTCCTTTGATACAATAGCTACTCAGGCTGCCAGGTTTCTCTTTCACCCTTCTTTAATACCACAATTAGTGTGTTTGTTTTTCAGTGCTAACAGCAAGGTGTGATCTACACTTAAAAATTAAATCAACCTAGCTACTACGTCACTCACAGACGTGAAAAATTTCACACCCTGATTTCTGTAGTTAGGTTGACCTAACCCTCTGGTGTAGACGCAACTAAATCAAGGAAATAATTATTCTGTTGACCAACCTACCACATCTCAGAGAGGTGGATTAACTACATTGATGGACAAACCCCTTCTGTCTATGTAGGAAGTGTCAAAACTACTGTGCCACAGCAACACAGCTTTAGTGCGGCTGCTGTAGCATAGGCTTACCCCAAGTGCAATAGTTTACCAAGTATGTACTTGCTATTGGCAGTAAGAAATCAAAACTCCTGGTGCCCTGTGGTTAAACATTCCTAAATTTTTAACAGTAAGATAGAAATTTATCAGCTACAGTGTGATAAACCAAAAATGTACCCCTACAAACAATCAAATAGACCGAACATGCTAGTACATCTGAGAATGATGCTTCAAGTTGAAAAAGGATTTTCTAGCTTTCTTGATTGTTTTAACAACTTAGATAAGATGGTCAATTATTTTAGCCTACCTTAGTCTATCAAGCAGATATAACACCTGCCAAAAGAACCAGCCACTACAAAGCACAACAACAGTTCTCTATTGTTCTTATGGAAAAAACTTGGTTCAGGATAATCATCAGGATGTCACGCTTACTCTGGTAAAGAACAACCATGTCATGGAAGAGAGACAAGGTGGGTGAGGAAATATCTTATTGAACCAACTTCCGTCAGTGAAAGAGACAAATTTTCGAGCTACACTTTTCTCTTTCACCAACAGAAGTTAAAATATCTTTTATTGGATCCTCACCCACCTTTTCCCTCTAATATCCTGGCACCCACATGGCTACAGCAACACTGCAAATGTCATAGGAGAGATATTTTATGTTTCTCGGTGTTATGAAGTGACAATTGTCTTCTTCTAGAATACCCACTACCGATTTGCAGTACTTGAGATTCTCTTTGGGCTTGTCTTCACTGCTCAAAAAGCTGAATTTTTTATGCTGGGGTAATTAGCATGCACTAGCTATCCTAAAATAAAAACACAGTGAAGACAAGACATTACAGTTTTACAGCTATGTAAACTCATGGAAGCCAACCTGGCCTCAGCAAGTTTATCTTGCAGTAAAACTAAAATGCCTCGTCTTCAATGTATTTTTACCTTAGGATAATTCATGAATGTCACCCCACTGCAAAACATCAGCTTTTTACAGCAGCGAAGACAAACTCTTAGACTGCATCTTCACTGCAAGATACACCATGGCGTAAGCAATCATGGGGCTAGTCAATTCGTGATAACCTATCTCATGGGGTCATGATTACATCTACTGTGCTGTCAATCCCTACAGCAAGACCTGTAATTGACACATTTTACTGGGTAAGAATACTAGAGTGTCTTAGCACAAAGAACCATGGAATATGCCCACAGGTACATGCAAGTGAGTGTACAAATAGTCAGGACACAGGAAAGCAGGTAGGGATTTGCTGTAGGAACACTAACACATGGGCTAGGCTAATCTAGATGTTCAGATTGGTTGCTCAATCACCCAGGGGTTGGTACCAATCCCTGCAATAACTGTCCAGGGTAGACAAAAGGCATGGCTACACTGGAAACGTCAAAGCACTGTCGCAGGAACGCTGCTGCAGCAGCGCTTTGAAGTGCAGTATGGTCGTGCTCCTGGTAATCCACCTCCACAAGGGGATTAGCTCCGAGTGTGGCTCCCAGTGCTCGGAGCCTTTCTACACTAGCACTTTAAAGCACTTAGACTTGATGCACTCAAGAGGGGGATTTTTCACACCCCTGAGCCAGCAAGTTAGAGCGCTATAAAACGTAAGTGTAGACAAGCCTAAAGCCTTAGTTACATTAAAAATGCCAAAAGCCAAGTATTCAACGATTCTTCAAAACATGTTAATGACTTTTGATACTGACATGCTTCTGAGAGTGGAGGGGTGGTAAATGAATGGGCACTACTAACAAATACATAACAACAATGCATCAAATGATTTAAGATATTTTAAAGTGGAAAACAATCTGAGCCCACAAACAGGAGCAAGGGACAGTAGCTAAATGCTCGAAAGGACAGAACAACTCCAAAATGTTAATATAAATTTGTTATGCTGCTCTATGACTATCTTTTCTATGTATTATTTTAAATTACTGTTAGGGAATTTTGAGCTGTGAACAGTTTTTTTTTTTTTTAATTAAATCAAAACAAAATAAATTGTACAGTTTATGGACAGGCAAACTATGAATTGGCATTGCACAAGATTTCCCACACATTTCAGCAAATCTGGCTCAATGCTAACCTGAAAGACCTCTGCTACTCTAATCTTGAGTCTCTTTTGAAAGGAGACTCTCATATGTGACCATCCCCAAAACACTAACTAGGATAATTCCACCAAAGATATTTTCTAATGTTAGTTCAGCAAGTAACTGGAACTAGTGTTGATTTTCATAAGGTGAAACACTAATGCTGAAAGCCCACCTAATAAATAGCAGAGACAGTTTGAGCACAAAATATAGGACAACAATTTTAAATCTATTATTTTTGGATGGTAGATGTACAAGAAACATCACTGGAGTAAAGATTTTCTCTTATGTACCCTTCAGGATATACTCCCTATATCTAATGTATTTAAATGTGTAAACAAGACTTCAGAAGTTGTCAATTGGCAATTTCAAAGTCAAGGAGCATAAACTCACTGTACAAAAGGATTATTACTGTTGAACAAAACTACAGTCAACCCCTAAATATCACATCCAAAGGTCCAAAAGACTATTGTTACAGGGGACTGAGTGGCTCAGGAAATTAGAAATGGAGTATAGAACTTTTCACCTCTATATCACTGGTGAGTAATGACATAGCTGTGTATCAGCGAATGGCTGTATGAAATTAACTGATGGTCTATCCAATTCTTAGTGAACAAACATCTATGTTACAGGAACTGCCAACAATATTACTAACTTGTATTGGTAGTCTCGACGGAGGGACCAAATAATGACAGGACATGAAGAATAAACAACCCTCCACACCCCCAAAGGTAGCGTCTTCAGAACCGTTGAAATTGACTGGTAAGGCTGCTAGGGGAAGGTCACACTGCATCTACTTATCTGGCACCTTTCAAACAAGCACGACTTACAAAATAATTCAGGGGAATGCAAAGAAGGGCTGACAGTAATAGGCGCTCCCTCATACAGAAGATATTGCAGTGTTGCTAGTTTGGAGAGGGGGAGAGCGAGCATGTGACAGATGCGCATTGTCCCAGACATGTGGAAAAATAAACACAAGATGCAAGGCACATGGTTTAATTAGATGACAACCTTATTACCTTAATTCATCTGGGAATTACCAGGCACTCAACATTATGAATCATTTCAACCTGGTGGAGAGATGCCCCTCAACCCCTACCCCTCCACAGCTGGTCCCCAAAACATTGTTAGGATCCCAATGCCCTGCCCTCATATGAAGGTTAAAGAACTGGGTTGTTTCCTTACTGCCCCAGACCTTACGAGTCCCAACCCCATTTCCCAGCTTCTTTAGGGGATGCCTTCCCTTAAGTCTATTTATAATTCTAGTTTAATCAGGGAACAGGACTCTTTATGAAATGAGCACCTGCATCAGACACCTGCTAAAGTGTCACAACTTGACCTTTTCCTCCTAACTCCACTGTATCCCCGAACAGCTGTGGGGAAGACCTGAACAGTCACCCCATCCTGGCCAATCTCACCATAAGGGGAAAATTCCTTACCTGTCCCAAAAAAGGCCACTAACACAATATCCACAGCAGACCTAAAATCCTGGTACTATGCTAATCAATGAGAGGGTGCTCAGGCTGGAGGCACAGGGTCTATATATACTTTCCCAGTTGTGCAAGGACCAATGACTTATCTGAGCAAACCAGCCAAAGCACCCTCTCAGGTGATACCTTCCCACCCCACCCCCAGTGAGACAATCCTTCCTAACCTACGGAGGGGAGGGGAAGGGGGAGGGGGACCCTCAAAGGAGCCACTATCCATCCCCTTCCTCCCCCCCCCCCAAACAAACATGTACATCTGAAGATCACAGACGTTTGAGCTTGTAAAGACCTGTTAGATCATAGTCCAACCATTCCTGTAAGTGCAGGATATGGTTCTCAGATAATGAGAAGAGGCATTTGGAATTAAAATTAAACTACACCTAATCTTAAAAGCTTCCACATCAACTCTAAAAAAGTTTTTTAAAAAAAATCAAGCAACTCCATATCTCACATTATTGTTTAAAAAAAAGTGGCAAGGACAAAGACGAGTGACTAACTTAAAAGTTACAGAAATTGAGCAGTTTCAAAATGAATGTAGAGAACAGAAAAAGTGTACAAAACTTTCAATTAAATAGCAGTTAAAGAGTATTCTAATCACCTAAGTTTTCTTTAATACAATTTAGTAACTAATATTAGTATGACCAACAAAGGTTGGGGAGGGAGGGGGGTTAAGTTTAAGATTTTATTCTGAGATTCAAAACTGCAACAACTTTCTTCCCTCAGAGAAGATGGTAAAAGCTTAAAAAACAATTTCTAAACTGATTCACGTTGTATCTGCATGTGTGCACTATTTCATAGATTAAAAAAAAAAGAGCAAGTAATGCAGAGCTATACATATTACTTAAAAGCACTGGATTTCTCGTAATTTATAGAAAGAACAAATACTTTCTACAAACTTTGCAATTGATGTGGTTAACTTATTCAACACTATTTAGACTGGCCAGATAATGTTAAAACATTATAAAACTGATCATGTACTCAAGAGCAATGGTTCTCAAACTTTTGTACTGGTGACCCCTTTCACATAGCAAGCCTCTGAGTGCAACCTCCCCTTGTAAATTAAAAACACTTTAAAATATATTCAACACCATTATAAATGCAGGAGGCAAAACGAGGCTTGGGGTGGAGGCTGACAGCTCGTGACCCATGTAATAACCTCGCGACCGCCTGAGGGGTCCTGACCCCCAGTTTGAGAACCCCTGATCTAGAGCAAGAGATCTATTTATGAGACCAAATGTCATTTGTTGTCCTTGTTCTAATTTAGAAGTCTACAGTAAAGTCATATTTCCTTTATTAAAACTGCACCCAAGACAAAGATTCATCTTAATAAAACTAACATTTCTCTCTCTCTTTTCTTCCACAGATAGCTATAAGTTACAGTAAATCAACAAAGCGTTCTTTTTAAACTGAATTTGCTCCATGTTATATTTAAAATTGCGCTAAACCAGATTTAGCTATTTAGACAGTGGGGCAAACTTTGTTCTCAGATACAGGAAATTCAATGGGGGTCATATAGATATAAAAATAAAGACTTAGCCCATTGTGTCCTATTAAATGTATACAAAGACAAAAGGTCAAATGCAGAAATGCATTTAAGGAAGTCCAACTTTGTGTAATTTACATTATCTTCTGATCCACTCAGGATGCAAGTTATGAATGCTTTTATCCCGCAAGCTTCTCAACTGTTGCAGACTTTTATACTATGTGGTGCCCCATTAAAGTCAATGGGGTCCACCCAGATAAAGCAGCTTATTTTTTCTGTCTCACACCCCATAACACCTCACTTCTGATTTTGGCCCAATGATACTACAGATGCTACAGTGGCACAGCTATAGCACTGCAGCTGTGCCACTGTAGCACCACAGTGTACCAGTGTTTCTCAAACGTGTCCACTGTGGCCACATGCAGCCACCAGGGGCTTTTCTTGCGTCCACAGCCCCCTGGGCTGTGTGTGTGTGGGGAGTAACAGCCCCTCCCTCTCCCTGTTGCTCCTGGATGCACCACCTTGGTGTTGGTTGCTGGGGCTGCCAGCAGGGGTTGGACCCTACTCCCCTCTGGAGACACCTGGGGCACAATCCTGGAGGAGCAGGCAGGCAGTGAGTTCCCCACCTTCCCAAGAGTGGTGGGGCTCAGGCTTTGGGCTTCAATCCTGGGGTGGTGGGCTGGCAGGCTCTGGCAGCGGGGCTTTGGGCTCCAATCCCAGGCTCCAGCTGCACAGTGGCAGGCCCTAGGCTCCAGCGACGGGGATTCAGGCTCTAGCCCCCACTCTCCACCCCCGCCTCCCCTAACCCCTTATCCAGGGCTTAATTTGTCCCCAGGCTTGGCAGGGCTGAGTAAGTCTGCTGTGAAAAGTGATATCTGTATGTTAATATCACTTTTCACAACGGACTTACTAGCTAGCAATAAATAAATTATAATGATTTGGATGTGCATATTTAATTGTTTTTCTTAAAGCTAATTAAGTATTTTAGGAAACAGTGCGAGAGTGGCCACCAGAAAGAGTTGGCAGCCACACACTGAGGCCACCAAAAAATTTGTCCTGAGAACCCCTGGTGTAGACACTTGCTACAGCAACAGAAGGGATTTTTTCATTGCCACAGTTTATCTACCCACTTGAGAGGAGGTAGATAGGTCAACAAAAGAATTCTTCCACAGACTCAGTGATGTCTATACCGGGGTTTAGATTTGTGTGACTCAGGGTATTAGTTTTTCCACACCTCTGAGCGACATAGCTAGATCAACCTAAATTTTAGATGTAGACCAGGCATAAGTTTACTATATGCTATGATAGCCTGGAAGAGAGGGGCATAGCAGAAAAAGGAACTAACAATATAAAACAAAGTGAAGTAGGCTACATCCCACTTTTACATCCACCTGCTTACATACTAGATAGCAATATGATGTAAGTCACACCAACTTATGACTCCCTCTTAGTCCCACATACAAAAAGTATCTTACACTACCTTACACAACATAGTGCGGTAGATTGAAAGTTACCATTTTGATTCCATTCACTTGCAAGTCTTGTTTGGATGTAGTTTTTAAGACTATGTTTTGCATTCTACTATTTCGACTAACATACAACTATTTATTCTGCAACCATACGAAGTTCATTATTAGTTACTGAAGACATTTGTAACAAAGACAAAAAAGCTAAAGAAAACATCAAAACTACATTTAATTGTATAAGGTTTTGCTACATAAATGGACCACTCAACCATACTGTTATAATCTAAATTGACCCGAGAGTAAAAGAGCTCTTAAGCTAAACTACATTTGCTTTTGCAAGTAGTAATCAGTACAAGCCAAGTTACCCTCCATTGTTCTTTCAGGAACCTCAGTATGCCCTGAGCTGCATACATGGATTAAGGGCATATTATCACCCTTTAATAATCCCTATTTTTTAGTAAACCCCTATTTTTCTGCTGCCACCCTGCATAATTTATTCCAAATTATTAAGTATTCTAGAGTTTGGAGTATATGATGCAAATCAAGCATCATATACTCTTCAGAAGAGAAGCAGAAAGACCGGGTGATCAAAGAAAATTTAGACCAGACATTAACAACAAATCCAAATCACTCTTTTTCCTGAGACTTTTACTCCTATAAACAAGGCTGAATATCCCTTTTTGCTTCTAATAATTTACTACATTCAAATTTACAATTATTTGATCCTACATATTAAATAAATCCAGGTCTTATACAAGTGATAGAGAAGTAAAGGACAATTTCATCTCCTAATTACAAAAGTAATGTCACTACAGAAATTCCTAGTGTTAAGTATGCTGACAAATTACAAATCTGATTGCTGCAATCTATCCAGAACGTTCATTTTATAAGTAAACACTTTAAAAATGAGAGAGAGAAGTTCTGAAAAACATTGTGTGCCTCAGAATTAATGCTTTATTTGGTGGTGTGTAAGGCCAGGTCTACACTACCGCGGTAGTTCGACAGCTGGCAATCGAACTTCCGGGTTCGATTTATCGCGTCTGGTCTGGACGCGATATATCGATCCCGGAAGCGCTCGCCGTCGACTGCGGTACTCCAGCTCGGCGAGAGGAGTACCGCGGAGTCGACGGGGAGCCTGCCTGCCGCGTGTGGACCGCGTCTGAACCGCGGTAAGTTCGAACTAAGGTATGTCGACTTCAGCTACGTTATTCACGTAGCTGAAGTTGCGTACCTTAGTTCGAATTTGGGGGTTAGTGTAGACCAGGCCTTAAAGACTAATACAAGTCTTTATTACTCCCATTAACCAAAGATTTAATTTAACAAGATAAACCAGCAGAAATATGGCTGTCATAGAAGTATAATGCAATGTTTCGTCATTAAGCATTTCAGAAGTTGTCCAAGTGCAGGGTATTTTTATGTTTATAAAATCAAATAAATATGTTTTTTTTTAAAAGATCAAAATAGTATTTAAATATCTCATAAAATATTTGTAATCAAAACTCTACCATCACACACTAGTGCTTTTGAACCAGAAACTAAAACTGAACAGTCTAGTTTCACTGTCCAAGCCAAGGTCCAATCCTGCAAATGAATCCAGAAAAATCAATGGAGCTCTGTGTGAGTGGTGGTGGTGGTGGGTGGGGTCTACCTGCATAAATCTGATTGCAGGACTAAGTTTAAGGGATAAATAAATGGAAAAAGTAAACAGTGACAACAACAACAACAAATTTAAAATTCCTTCATTTATAATAATTGAATGGTATTTTTACTGTCAGAGGTAAGACAGTGTTGTAAGAATACAGCATTTGTAAACATTCAGTATTTCTTTAAATAAGCAGTTTTACACTGGACCCTGCCATGCAATTTACCCAACAGAAACTTATCCAAAGTTATAAAGTAGTAAGCGAGCCAGTTAACAAACAAAAAAGAGTTTGGTGCATTTAATCAGTTTTAAATTATTTAAGGATCATGATGATATACCTGGAACAAAACCCAAAAATCCACTAATTCACATAGTTCAATATTGAGCTACATTGCTCACTTGTAAAAACCAAAAGTAACTTAAAATAAACATTTTACCTATATACCTAAATAAATACTTCAATGAGTAGAACTTATACATCCCAACAATACAGACACACTAAATGGGATTCCTACATAGTTTGTGGGGGAGGAGATGACAACGTTCAGCAATCCAGGAAGACTGGGGAGTTTCTGTCCTACATTCACACCAGTAAGGATAGAAATACACATGCACTGATAAATCACAGCATAGTCAGAAAGCTGTATAATGATACCAACTCAATGTCGTCTCTGCTATCAAAGGTGTGTATAGGGGTGGAGAAATAAACGTTGTGGAACATTTGAAAGGCTGAAGGCTAGGGGGATGACAGACTGCTTTAGAGCAACCCCTCCTCCTGCAGAAGGAGGCTGGTTCTTTGGGAAGCCGACTAAGATGGGAGAAGCTCGTAGAGCAGCAGCTTGTGAGTGTGACAGACACCTGCCGTGGGACAGCCTGGCACAGCGGGTCGGCGCGGCATTGGCTCGGCGGTACGCTAGGCTGGGGCTGCTGCAGGCTGGGACAAGACGATTTAAGCCGCTTACAACCATGCTGCTCGAGACACTAAGCCCAGGGATGGGCGATGCACCAGCAGCCGCGAGGCTGGAGGACCCGGGCACCTTACAGCCTGGATCCCCCAGCGCAGAGCAGCCCCCCGGGTACCAGGCACTTGGCTAGGCAGAGCCCGGCTGCAAGGCCTGCGCTGGTCAGGAGGCTCCGCGCTGCAGCCCGCTAGGCCGCGGGGCCTGGGCCGGCCCTGTGTGCGCGCTGGGCCCAAGCCCGCTGAGCCCCCTCCCCAGGGGACGGGGTCTCACTCACTCACCGCTCTCGATCTCGTTGCCCTTCTTGGCGGTGGCTGCGTTCCCCATGGCCGGGACGGGGCGATGGGGGGAGGGTGCGGCGTCGCTCCGGCGGGAGGGGGTGTCTGGAGGCTCCGCCCGCGGGCGCTGCGGCTGGCTCGGCTGCCTCCCCTCCCTCACCCCGCGCTGGGTCTGTGTCTCCGGCCGCCGCGGAGGAGGAGGAGAGCGCTCTGCCCCCCCGCCCCCACTCAAACACACGGCGGAAATGACGGCCGAGGAGGCGCCTCCTCCGTGCTCCACAGCCCGCTCGCCGCTGTCCTGTGCGGCCAGGGTGGCTGGGGACACGGGGCGGGCTACGCAGGGTGAGGAGCCGCGCAGGGCGAGGAGCCGCGCAGCTGTGTGACATGGGGCAGAGCTACCCCCCGTCCTGCTCCTCCCACCCCACAGAGCGCCCCCTTCACCCCACAGCTATCCCCCGTCCTGCTCCTCCCACCCCACAGAGCGCCCTGTCACCCCACAGCTACCCCCCGTCCTGCTCCTCCCACCCCACAGAGCGCCCCCTTCACCCCACAGCTATCCCCGTCCCGCGCCCCCTCACCCCACAGAGCGCCCTGTCACCCCACAGCTATCCCCGTCCCGCGCCCCCTCACCCCACAGAGCGCCCTGTCACCCCACAGCTATCCCCGTCCTGTTCCTCCCACCCCACAGAGCGCCCTGTCACCCCACAGCTATCCCCGTCCTGTTCCTCCCACCCCACAGAGCGCCCTGTCACCCCACAGCTATCCCCGTCCCATGCCCCCTCACCCCACAGAGCACCCCTTCACCCCACAGCTATCCCCGTCCCGTGCCCCCTCACCCCACAGAGCGCCCTGTCACCCCACAGCTATCCCCGTCCCGTGTCTTGTGCCCCTCACCCCACATGCTATCCCCGTCCTGCTCCTCCCCCCACAGAGCGCCCTGTCACCCCACAGCTATCCCCGTCCCGCGCCCCCTCACCCCACAGAGCGCCCTGTCACCCCACAGCTACCCCCGTCCTGCTCCTCCCCCCCCCCACAGAGCGCCCTGTCACCCCACAGCTATCCCCGTCCTGTTCCTCCCACCCCACAGAGCGCCCTGTCACCCCACAGCTATCCCCGTCCCGCGCCCCCTCACCCCACAGACCGCCCTGTCACCTCACAGCTACCCCCGTCCTGCTCCTCCCACCCCACAGAGCGCCCCCCTCACCCCACAGCTATCCCTGTCCTGCACCCCTTCACCCCACAGCTATCCCAGTCCTGCTCCTCCCACACCACAGAGCGCCCTGTAACCCCACAGCTATCCCCATCCCGTGCCCCCTCGCCCCACAGCTATCCCCGTCCCGCGCCCCCTCACCCCACAGAGGGCCTCCTTCACCCCACAGCTATCCCCGTCCTGCTCCTCCCACCCCACAGAGCACCCCCTCACCCCACAGCTACCCCTGTCCTGCGCCCCCTCACCCCACAGCTATCCCCGTCCTGCTCCTCCCACCCCACAGAGTGCCCCCTCACCAGATCTACCCCCGTCCCACTCCTCGCACCGTACAGAGCACCCCCTACCATGGCTACCTCCCATCTTGCTACCCCCTCCCACACAGCTAGTTCCTATCCTGTTCCCCCAGAGCGCCCCCTTCACCCTCAGAGCTACCCCAATCCCGTGCCCCTCACCCCAGAGCACTCAGAGCCTCCCCCTCCCCATGCAGAGTGCACCCTAGCCTGCCGACATACAGGTAGCACACACTCACTCACAAGCACATTAACACACTCCTAGATAGATAACCTAGATTGGTATTACTTAGCACTTTTATAGCACTCGTACTAAGATATATTTACATCTCTCTACAAAGTGTTGAAAAATTCACAAAGGATGCTACCTGACGGGAAAAGGAACAATAGTATTTCTTCTAATCTCTTGCTGCCCTGGGAATGCTGTGGATAACAACAGAAGCTATGATATCTTTAGATGAAAATGTTCTTTTCAAGTTGATGTCCCTGTAAATATATATTTTTATCACGTCAGATACGTCTAATCTAGTTATGGTGGGAAAGGTTTAGCAACAGGAAGGTCATGCAATATGCATTAAAGGTGGAGAGACTCTGAATTAGTCCATCCTCTATAGGAGCTTTCGCTCAGATTTGTACATGTTTTGTCCTGAGCTGCATTATCCCAGAGGAGCACCTATGTCTTTTTGGGTTATGTATAGAGAGGCAGCAGTGATGTAGCCTGATCTTGACCTTTTTATTGCTCTTAAGATAAAGACCAAGATTTTGACCTGATCATGGCCGTGAACTGGAAGCCAATGGGGAAAGTGGATCACATAAATAATGTGCTCATTGTGGTGTAGTGTTAAGGAGGTGGGCCAAAACGTTCTGCATAACAATGGAGCATCTCTATTGTTTCCCTCCTAGGTACAGTGAGTTACAGTCATTCAGTCAGGAGGTGATGTACAGTGGCCAAATCCTCATTCCAGGAAGAAAAGTTGGAGTTTCCCAGCAAGCTGGAGGTAGAAGAAAGTGTTTCCTGGGCACTACTTGGTTATTGAAGCTTGAAGAGTCTAATAGGACCCCTAGGCTCTGTAGTATTTTGAGAAATGTGGGAAGATACCCTCAAAGTCAGGGAAGGATATTTTACCAGGTCAAATTATTTTCCCAATCTAATCACCACCACTTTGGTCTTGCCCAGATTGAGTTTGAGCCATATGATCTTCAGCCAGGTGCTGATCTTCTGCAGACCTTTTGATAGCCCTGAGAAGGCATTGGTGGCATCACAAGAAAATGAGTTATATCAAAGGGTGTCATCAGCATATTGTTGGTAGCAAAGCCCATGTGCTCTCACCACCTCTCCAACTAGTCCTATATAGATACTGAAGGAAAAGGGATAAGATAGATCTCACATGAAGACCTTTGAGGGGACAGTTGCCCATCACCACTCTCTGGGTCTTGTTGGAGAGAAATGATTGGGCCCATTGTATGGCTATGCCACATACTCCAACTGTATCATATATATACACACATACACATTACTCTCATACACATATTCATATATACATACATACCAAATTCCCAACCAAATGCACTTCAAACACACACCCACACCTCACTATCACATACATATATACACTCTTGTAGGACAAATACAGCACATTATCTCAGGCTAACACAAAGCATTCAATTTGGTACAACATTCATTACGAAAGATTGACTACTTACCTGAGTGAAGGTTGCAGGAGCACGCATTCTCAAGCTGTGCCCATACACCATTCTCATCACACACAAAACATATTGTAATTAAAAGTTTTCTGCATGCATTAGTTGCAGAACAAATTAAAATTATAGTGACTATAGTAGCTCCTAGAGAGACAACTTTCATTTTAGCCTCCACTCCTCAGTTGGCTCTGGCTTTCTCAAACAAAGTGCTTTTGTGCTGAAATATCCCATATCACTACTGATCTCAAAAGTGTGTGTGTGGAAGGGTTAAGTTTTTTCAGCTTAATTAGTTGAGTTGTTTTTGAGTCACATGAGCATAAAAAATACACTGTTCCCATATTTTACAGCAGAAAGTTGTGCTTCAATAACAGCAAAAGCCAGAAACCTCAAATTTAGCTTGTTTTGGTAATCTCCATCAAAGTAAAAGATAGCTAAATTCAAAGAAAATCCATTTAGCTATTTTAGAGTTATGCATATCTAACATCAGCAATTTCAGTCATGCCCAGTACCGTTTTTCTATTCAGTTTATGTCTACATACTTGTTATACTATTGGGGGAATTCTGTGCCAAAATTTTAAACATTCTGCCCCCAATATTTTAAAATTCTGCATATTTTATTTGTCAACATAACACAGTATAATCACACCAGTTTCAATTATTTTGGTAATTTATTTCAAAATACCTGTCAGCAAGTATGTCTGTAACAATACAGACAACAAAAAAGATTCAGAAATGTTTTTTGATAAATAGATGCTTACTAGGCATATTAATACAGAACTCTGAGTAATAATTCATTTAAACTACAGTACAGAACCGTATTTCCCGCAGCCGTCCAAAGCTATGCAAAGGCTTGGGGGAGTTGGGGGTAATGGAGGAGCTGAGGGAGAGGAAAGTAATTGCTGGGAAGGAGCCTGGGTTTGAACTTGAAGGGCTGTTGGGTATCAGTGGGGAAAGTATGGAACAGGTTTTTTGGGGGGCAGGAAGGGATTGTTAGGGAGCATCCCCCATGCAGACCCTGGCTGACCCCTAGCCTCTCCCATTCAGTCACGCACATCTGCTCCTGCACCCCCATGTGTCCTTGCACCCCTTGTCCACATGTGTCCCTCCAGCCCCACTCAGACACCCTCTCCTCCACCCCCACATGGCTCTGCACCCCTTCCTCTGTCCCCATATGTCTGTGCACCCTCTCCCCCGTCCCCATGTGTCTCTGTGCCCCGCTCTGCCATCCCCCTGTCCCCATATGGCCCTACACCCCTCCCCTGTACCCATGTGTCCCTGCATCCCTCAGCCAGCCCTTTCCCCTCATCTACATGTGTCCCTACACCCTCTGTTCCCATGCATCTCTGTGCCCCCACTTAGCCATCCCCCTTCCCCCGTAGCTCTGTCCCCCCTTCCCCGCTGCCCATGTGGCCCTGCGCCTCCACTCCCATTCAGCCCCTGCCCCAGTCTGTCCTCCACTAGCCCTTATGAACCCCTGTCTGACCCACCATCAGCCCCATGCTGTCTGTCTCCCCATATCCCCTGTCTCATAATGTGTCCCAACAATAGAAAAAGGCAGGCTCTTTCTCTTCCCTGTCATAGCTGGGGCTGGCCAGGAGTCGCCACTGTGTTCTAGCACCACAGTGCCCTCTGGTGGGCAAAAGGCGGAACTGCAGAAGTTATTTTCTGTTGGGAGCTGCTGCTGTGTTCTAGCACCACAGCACTCTCTGATGGGTAAAAGGCGGGACTGCAGCAACTTTTCAGTAGAAGCTACTTTCTGCAAAAAAATTAAAAATATGGGAGGCACATGAAATATGCATGTGCGCAGTGGTGCAGATTTCCCCCAGGTGTATTGTTAGATGCCCCCAAATAAGGATGTCCTGGTTAAGAACACTCTTCTCCACTGGCAAAGCTGAATCAGTTTGTAAACTCCTCAAGTATGTATCTCCAGTTGAAGACACTTACAGGTGTCAGTGGCACAGCTGAGAGAACTTGTATACTCCACAATCTCAATAGCTTCATATCAAGGAACTTACAGGCTTAATTAAAGAAAGCTGAGCAAAAGAAGCTTCTCTTAGAGCAAGGGTTCTCAAACCTTTTCCTCATGTGGACCACATTTCAGCACAGAGATTTTCTTCTGGACCACATAACTTAATCACAATCATGCACACCAGTTTCCATTTGTGATGGTATAATGCTTTTGTGGCATCTACAGTAGCTGTTTACATTCAAGATTTTAAACCAATCAAAGGCCTTAGCTCATATTACGCCTCTTAACCTCCTTCCCCCCACAATTTGAAGGGACGACTAGAGGGCTGAGGAGGGAGCGGGTGGGAGGGCACTAATATACCTACTCTTTCAACTATTTTTATGCTTTCTGAACATGAATACACATACATTTGTCGGTTTTTAAGTGCACACCTCAAAATGAAAAAATATGCCATGCATACTCAGTACACAGCTTTCAGATGGTCCCAACTTTAGTTAAAAAGCAATGTTTTTCAACCCAAGAAAAAGCACTAGTTGTTGTTAAGGCTTATTTCCATGTCAACTTTTACTTTCAGTCAATTTTGACAAGGCCATGTAAAATACAAAATATGTTTTAAAAAAATTGTTTAAATGAAGAAAAGTGTATTTCATTCTCTCAGGCAAAAATAATAGAATGAATTTTATTGAAACTTTTTATAAAAATTTCACCTTTAGACAGAGACCAAGTATGGAAAAATAAATGGTCTATGTTTTCAAAAGTTATGAACATGTGAAAACAAGGGGCTATAGTGAAAAGTATTTTTAATTATAGCAGTTGCTATTGGTGCCCATAATAATGATATTTCCTACTATTCCCATCTGTCTTGCTTCACAGTAGTTGATTGCCTAGAAGGATTAATAGTAGATAAAGTAGACACAAAGCAATTTTTAAAACTGCTCTGCATATTTTGTTGTATTTTTATTAGCTCAGCAATATACTTGAAGTGCCGGATAAGGAATTTGTCACAACTTAAGCAAAATTTAAACCAAATTTGTTAGTAAATTTGAAACAACTTTTTACATCACTATTACTTTCCATGCATTATAATAGCTGTTACTGTACTGTATAATATTTATTTTAAAAAACTAAGTAGAATGACTGTGATGTGCATGTGCATGTTAGCTTTTTGCTGTAACCATTATTCTTCCCACCCAATCTACTCCCTGATGGTTGTTTCCCCATTTGTTGAGTCATATTTAATAGGTTCTAATCCTGCAAACACATGCTTAACTTCACTAGTAGTCTCACTGATTTCAAGGGAACTACTATGCTCATATTCAAAGTTAATCACATGCATAAGTGTCTGTAGAATCGGGGTCTTAGATTATAAGGTCTTCAGGACAGAGAAAATGTCTATTTGTACTGTAAAGTGCCCGTCACACTTTGGGGTGCTGAAAACTAATGCTTGTTTGCCCTTACTATAGCTTAGCTCTGCCTCACTCATCTTTTATTTGAGAATGAAGATTAATCATAGTGCAAAAATAGTATTTAAACAAATCTCTCTTTTCCTCTATTTCCTCAGTATTATTCATTATTTTCTAAAATACAGGTTGAACCTCTCTAGTCCAACCCTGGGAACCTGACCGGTGCCGAACCAGAGAATTTGCCGAACCACAGGAGGTCAATATTGTAGCGAGCGGGTCTCTTTTTATTTTTATCTCGCCGAGGTGAATAAACAGAACAACGCTTGCAACACCACCAAGCCAAGGCTTACCAGCTCTCTTCATAACAAAGTGTTGGTGTTGTTACACAATTTTACTGTATTGGCACAAGGAAATAAGTAGATAAAGCATAAAAAAAATCATGCCGGACCCCAGATGATGCCGGATCAGAGAGTGCTGGACTAGAGAGGTTCAACCTGTACTAAACAGGACTTCCTTATAATAGTGCCTGGATAGTATAATGACACATGAATTAGAAACACACTGGATTCGATTAGCATTGATACTAATGGTAAGCACAATAAGAATTTTCAAATATTAGTGAGACATCAAATAACTAAATAATAAGGGAGAAATGAATTGAGGGGAAATGTAAGACTGATAATAAGGATTCTTTAATGACTCTAGTCTGTTTCACATAAAACTAAAAAAAAAACTATAGAAATTGTATCTCACAATTTGCAACTATTATTGGGTTAAAAAAAATCACATAGGCTGTTTTCTAAACTCTCGTGTATTAATGAGACAATAGCAAAGTAATAGGCAGCTCCAGATAAAAAAGTAGGAGAAAAATTGTTCAACACATTAGGGGCCAAGTTTTGCCACTTTTACTCACCTTGAATAATACCTTACTCTGCAGTTAGTCCTATTGAAATCAATGGAACAAGCCAGGTAACAGTTACTATTCAACACCAAGGGTGGCAAAATCCAGCCCTATATAAATTACTCCAGGAAGATTTGCAAAATAATTTCAAAATTAGAAGCAGTTATAGCCAGTGTTTCTAGAACTACATTCCCGTGTAACATCTTTGAGGGACTCAGTGGATTGGAAGTCTTTCCACTTCAGGAGAATTATAGATCCAATTTGTGATGGGGTGTACCAGGCCCTTTGAGCCCCCCTGCTGGAGTCCTCCTGGTCCTACCATATCCCGCCCCAGAAAAGCAGCAGTATAGATGGGTTCTCCAGGCCTGCCAAGAGAGGCTGCAAGGAAGCAGCCAGTCAGAGTTCAGGAGGCTCAGTTAAAAGGAGCTGCAGAAGCTGAGCAGATCAGGTGTTGGCTGGGACCAGAAAGATGTGGAAAGATTGGAAGGCTCTTATGGCGATGAGGCCTGGGTGAGACCCTGCTCAGGCAGGGAACAGATAGAGAACTTCAGCCCGGAGATAAGGGTGAAGAGGAAGGAGCTATGTGGGAAGTGGCCCTGGGAATAGCAGGAGCAGCAACTATTACAGGAAGCAGCACATGACTGCTATTTATAGGGTCCTTGGGATAGGACCTGGTGGTGTGACTCCTGCCACTGGAGTGGAGTGGAAAAGCACGGAGAAGGAGACTAGTTTCCTTTTGGAGCCCAAAAAAGGGCTAGAGTTTAAACAGACCCAGAGATGGGTCTGAAGACCCTGGAGAAGGCCAACTGTTTGTTGGACTGTTACCCCAGAAAGGATTCATCCATTTTAGATTTTGTGTGACTTAGTTGGAGGGATGATGAGGGCAACAGCTGACACGGGGCACTGCAAAAAGAGAGTGCAGATTTGTGCCCACCCAACAGTCGCTCATGAGAGGTGAGGGTACACCATCACACAATTCCATCAGGTTTACTCACATTGAATAATACCTTTGTGATGGGTTGGAGACCCTTCTGGGATGCCACCTGATGTACTGGGATCTGGGATTTCACTGAGCCTCTCTTGCTCAATCAGCCTGGGTTCCCTCTCCCTGCTTTGCTGAATTAGGCTCTCCGGCCTCTTGTGGCCCACACACACAAATAGGGCCACACCCCGCTGCAGTCACAGACTGAAGTCAGCTCTGTGTGAGAAGACTCCCCCAGCACTCACAGGCACACCCCTTTTGGGAGATAAACCCCAAATAATACTGTCTTGCACTGTATAGAAAAATCTGCACAGTGCAAGCTCATAAAAATCCGCCTTCTTCCTCAATGTGAAGAGAGATGTGCACGACTTCTTGCCCCCCACCAGTTAGAAATTATATAAACTGGGTTTAATAATAAACAAAATACATTTATTAACCACAAAAGGTAGATTTTTAAGTGGTTAAAAGGATAGCAAACAGAACAAAGTAGATTACCTTAGTAAATAAACAAAAGTTGCAAACTGAACTTAACACACTAGATAGGTAGAATACAAATTAGCAAATTCTCATCCTGAGTGATAAACAGGCTGGCAGATTCTTAAGGCACAAGTTGCCTTGGCTTTCCCAGGTTTTCATGCAGGTTAAAGATCTTAGCCTGGGACCATCGCTTATCACAGTTCAGTCTTTGTTCCTCAGGTGATTTCAGGTGTGTTGTTGTAGGGAGAGTGAGGACCCTTCATCTTGTCATTGTCCCTCTTTTATATCTCCCCCCCCCCCCCCCCCACTTGCTGGAAAGCTTTTTTGCTTTGACCTGGATCAAACAGTTCCCATTGTGTAGAGCTATCTCTGAGAGATTTCTATTGCACACAGTTCCTGGGGTGATCCTTATGCTCGTGTGCATTTCTTCAATAAGCCACTAACATTGTTTGGCCTCATCCAACATAGCACATTTGAAGTACAGAGACATGGACAATATTCCCAGCTTCAGATACAAAAATGATACATGCATACAAATTGGATAAACACATTCAGTAAATCATAACCTTTCCAGTGATACCTTACATGAGTCAACTTGCATAAAGTACATCTCAGTTTTGTGATATTCATATCATAAGCATATTTCCATAAAGAGTATGGAGCATAATGTCACAACCTTATTCCACAATTAGTCCCACTGAATTTTGCTCTGTTTTTGTACTACATTACACCGGGTACCTAATCTATAGGAAAGCAATAAATATTTGCTTAGGGACACAAACTCCTTTCAGAGATATTTCTTCTCATCTTGTCTTCCTCTTGCTGCATCCTGTCACTATCAGATGATGCTGTGCTGCATCACCTCTCCTCATGAAGACCTGAGGTGACAGCCACTGAAATTGATGTGCTCCCCATTAAACTCACATGAATAAATTGAGTAGAAATTTAAGCTGGACAGCTTAAAAAGTAACCCTAGTCCTGTGATAAATCATTATGGGCCCAATTCTGCCACCTTTACTCGCACTGAGTAGTACCTTACCCCATAAATCATTTCACTGACCCACTTTATATTTCTGTCTCTGTACTCTTCTTACTTCTTTACAGATTGGTCATCAAGTATGATATAGGACTAAGGCAGATACTAAATCTGCTGAATTCTAGATTGAAGGACAGTGAAAAACCTGACTTGTAATAAAACACTTGACATGGGAACTCTTCCTATTGTTGAGAAGCACTGGCTTAATCTTTAAGGTTTATTTTTTACATTAGGACCCACTATGCAGATCTTCAAGCTGGAGATGTGTTCAGTATATGTTGGAAGTCTTAACTTTGGTTTTAGTTTCATAAAACTACTCCATAAGAATGAATCCCAACTGGCTTTTTAGAGAATGAATATTAGTGTAATTACAATAAAATCATATATGCATTGTGGTTTGTACATTCTGTATTATACGGAATCTGAAAATGAACAAGTATTTTATTAAAAAGTCAGATCTCAGTAGTACTACCCAATATGTAGCCACTAACTGCAGACATGACAATTTGAAAATTATATCCATTCCTTACTTTTTGAGTTTTTATGCAATAGTTTCTTTTACAAACAGACTAAGCCTAAGAAAACTTTAATAGCGTGATCACTTATTCAATAAAGTTTGCACACTTTTTGTGAAAATCTCTATAAATCTGGATTCTTTCAAATCCCCAGTTACTACTAAATGGTCAAGCAGCAGCATTAGCTAAGAATTTTTTTTATCATTTGTGCCTGGGTAGAAGGTTGCAATCTTTTCATTCAAATACAGACCTCACCACAGCAATTCATTCTTTTATAATCTCTAAACAAGATTTAATGTTGTGTGCTCTACATGGAATACCTTTCTTGCTGAGTCAGAGTCCCAAGAGCTCTGACTTTCTTAAGAAACAAAAGTTGTTTTGTGATCTTATCCTTCTAGCCATCACTGGCTAACATCACTGGGTAACATTTTTTCTCACAGTTTTTAGTTTTCAGCCTTATGGAGTGTTATATCTCCTGTTACTCACAGAGGGCTAGACTGTGCAACCATTATTCATTTAGTGAACACTTAAAACTCTCACAAGTAGCCTCATTGAAGTCACTATCCATGTGGGTAAGTGCTCAACCAAAATAAAGGTTGCAAAATTTAGCTCACAAGAACTGTCAGCTGGTCATCATGGAAGGTTTTTCACCTGTCACCATATGTTTTCAGACTTCACTTAATCTTTCATCTCAAACCTTCATGTATACACAGGCTCACAAATCCCACAGCCTGTCACTTTACCTGTCTTACTAGAATATATTAAGAGGCAGGAGTCAGCATGCAATGGGATGAGATACAGTACGCAGTTCACCAGAGAGAAGCCAAATGGAGTAAGCTGTGAATGGAAAAGAGAATATAGAATTATGGGGAAGGAAAACTTCCTCCTCAGAATGGAGCACATCCAGTAGTCTGGACATTACTCCTGTTTCCCCACACACAGGAGACAACTTGACTTTATCCTTCTTTCCTTCCTCTTTTAAATTCAGACTCCCTCTTCTGGAATGGTGCAGCCCAGCTTTTGACTCAGGAGATTACTTCCATATCTTAAATTGCATAGCCAAGTAGAAAACATGAATAAAATAATTATAGACTGTAGGATTAATAGAACAAAAGTCATAACATTATAATTTTTATCAGGAATGTTTGGTTATGTAGTGAAGTCCAGACTAGTGAATGCCCTCCATTATGAGAAATAAAAATGATAGGCAAGGAAACTAACTTTCTCTTACTGATAGGCATCCTGGAGTCTGACGTTATTCCTGGGAAGAAGCAAGCAGTAAGAGCCAATTTGTAGGTTGGAAAGAAACATTAAATATATCCTGCTAGGAAAAACAAAAATGGAAAACTTACTTAGTTTACTTTTTGTCATTTCACTTTTATTTAAGAACATAAGAATGGTCATAGTTGGTCAGACCAATTGTCCATCTAGCCCAGTATCCTGTCTTCCAACAGTGGCCAGTGCCAGATGCTTCATAGGGAATGAACAGACCAGGGCAATTTTATGAAGTGATCCATCTCCTGTTGTCCAGTCCCAGCTTCTTGCAGTCAGAGGTTTAGGGACACCCAGAGCTTGGGTGACATCCCTGACCATTTTGCCATTGATGGACCTATCCTCCATGAATTTATCTATTCTTTTTTGAACTCACATATACTTTTGGCCTTCATAACATCCCATGGCAACAAGTTCTATAGGTTGACTGTGCGTTGTATGAAGTACTTCCTTTGGTTTGTTTTAAACTTGCAGCCTATTAATTTCATTGTATGACTCTTGGTTCTTGTGTCATCAGGGCCGGCTTCAGCTTTTTTGCTGCCCCAAGCGGCGAAAAAAGAAAAAAAAGCCGCGATCGGTGGCACTTCGGTGGCAGCTCTACCGCACCACTTCATTCTTCGGCAGCAATTCGGCGGCGGTCCTTCCCTCCGAGAGGGACTGAGGGACCCGCCGCCGAATTGCCGCTGAAGAGCCGGACGTGCTGCTCCTTTCTGTTGGCCGCCCCAAGCACCCGCTTCCTGCGCTGGTGCCTGGAGCCGCCCTGTGTGTCATATGAAGGCGTAAATAATACTTTTTCTCCACAGCATTCATTATTTTTATAAACCAGGGGTCAGCAACCTTTCAGAAGTGGTTTGCCGAGTCTTCATTTATTCACTCTAATTTAAGGTTTCGCGTGCCAGTAATACATTTTAACGTTTTTAGAAGGTCTCTTTCTATAAGTCTATAATATATAACTAAACTATTGTTGTATGTAAAGTAAATAAGATTTTTAAAATGTTTAAGAAGCTTCATTTAAAATTAAATTATAATGCAGAGCCCCCCGGACCGGTGGCCAGGACCCGGGCAGTGTGAGTGCCACTGAAAATCAGCTTGCATGCTGCCTTTGGCACGCATGCCATAGGTTGCCTTCCCTGTTATAAACCTTTGTCATACCTCCCCCCTGTTAGTTGTCTCTTTTCTAAGGTGAACAGTCCCAGTCTTTTTAATCTCTCCTCATATAGAAACTGCTTCATACCCCATAATCATTTTGTTGCTCTCCTCTGTATTTTTTCCAATTCTAATATATCTTTTTTGAGATGGGTGAACAGAACTGCATGCAGTATTTGAGGTGAGGGATACCATAGATTTATACAGTGGCATTATGATATTTTCTGTTTTATAATCAATCCCTTTCCTAATGGCACCTAACATTGTTAGCCTTTTTGACTGAGTGACTTATCCACCTGACTCACTGCTTTGCTATATTCTTCTTTTGTCTCCATTCCAGATCCTGTCCCACACTATACTTTCATTGATTTCTATGGGATGAGGATTTCTCCCTGATTATAGAGCTCTGACTTCCCAGAAGCATTCTTTCCCCTCTTTTTTTCCAAGCAGCCACTCTTACAATCTTTGCTCTGAGCATCTGTGCTAAGTGGGTAGGTTTTGTATGAAGAGATATTAAAAAGACTGGGACTTCTCAGCTTGGAAAAGAGATGACTAAAAGGGGATATGATAGAGGCCTATAAAACCGTGACTGGTGTGGAGAAAGTGAATAAGGAAGTGTTATTTACTTCTTTACAGGTTTCAGAGTGGTAGCCGTGTTAGTCTGTATCAGCAAAAACAACAAGGAGTCCTTGTGGCACTTTAGAGACTAACAAATTTATTTGGGCATAAGCTTTCATGGGCTAAAACCCACTTCATCAGATGCATGGAGTGGCACATACAGTAGGGAGGTATAAATACACAGCATATGAAAAGATGGGAGTTACCTTACCAAGTGGGGGGGTCAGCGCTAAAGAGCCAATTCAATTAAGTTGGAAGTAGGCTATTCTCAACAGTTGACAAAAAGAAGTGGAAATCACTTTTGTAGTGTTAATGAGGCCAATAACCAAGGATCCACAATGAAATTAATAGGCAGAAGGTTTAAAACAAATAAAAGGAAGTACTTCTTCACACAATGCACAGTCAACATATGGAACTCATTGCCAAGGGATGTTGTGAAGGCCAAAACTATAACAAGGTTCAAAAATGAACTAGGTAAGTTCCTGGGGGATAGGTCCATCAATGACTATTAGCCAAGTGGGTCAGGGATGCAACGCTATGCTCTGAGTGTTGCTAGCCTCTGATTGCCAGGATTGGACAACACAATGAATCACTCAATGATTGCCTGTTCTGTTCATTCCCTCTGAAGCACCTGTCATTGGCCACTGTCAGAAGACTGGATACTGGGCTAGATGGACCATTGGTCTGACCTAATATGGCCATTCTTTTGTTCTCAATCATTCCTTCTGCCATTTGGTAGCATTTACTGGGAACTGTAGCAGGAAGCCAGGTTTCAGTATCATCCATAGGTTGAAAGGATTATATGTAACCAGGGTACATATGGAGTGATATTTTCCCCTGATTTCCAGTATCAAGATAGGGAGCAGAATGTTTGGAGTCATGACCCTTTAGCAGGTGAATAATAAATTAATAATATAATCCATAAAAATACTTAGTATGCATACAGTGTCTTTTCATCTATAAATCTCAAAGTCAGACATACTATTGGAAGCAGCAGGTTCTGGAAAGGTCTATGGCAGTTGAGCATGGCAGTTATAAATTGCAAGTTGTAACTGGAGGGTGGAGAGAGAAGGAAAGAACTGAAGAAAGTGCGGTGACAGAAACAGGGCCCCCTAATGGAGGAGACAAACAGGGAATGATCAGGAAGAGATGGTTAATAATGCAGCAATAAGGATGTGGTCACATGGACATGCAGAGACACCATGGTGAGAGTGGTATGATAACTTGAATAGAATAGAAAGTGACTGGAAAAGGGAGACAAGAAGAAGCCAGCAGAATCAGGGAGAAAGAGAGTGCAGAGAAAGAGAAATGGAGTCAAGTCACCATGAACTTTTTTTTTTAATTCTCTCTTTCTCTAACACATTGAAGATGCTATTGGATGTGCATGGATTATCATATGCCCTGTTGTTGATTAATGAAGCTAAACACATTGAGCCCTTTAAATTTTGTTGCATAAATCCATCCCTCTAATCCAGAGGGACTGTCCCTTCCACAGAAAAACAAGTGGTTGGGCCCTGAAAAGGAGGACAATGAGTTTGGCCAAATTTTTTGTCTGTGGAGGTTGTCTGGCACCACAGAGCAAACAGGGCTTTGGCCCTCAGAACCTGTGGATCTCAGGAATCTGCCAGAGGTTCAGGGCCATTCTGTCTCTGCATCAAGTCTCAGTCCTCTATTAACTTCTTGGGAGCTCAGTGCAGAATAATTCATAGGATTGTTCGACCAGACACAATCTTTTAAAGATGTGTTTGTACAGCCCCCAGCATAATGGGGCCTTAGTCCTGAATGAAGTCCCTGGATTCATACGCAAAACCTTGTCACTAGAGGGAGCTGATATTGCTTCCTGAATGCAAAAGAAACATATTGAGAATTACAAGGAAAAATAATTTAAAATTCTCATATACTGTCTGACATTCAGTGTGTTCCATAGTTCACAGCAAGAGATTTTGTATATGTATATACAATGTCATGAAATCAACAAAGGATTTTTCTACATCACTTATACAATTCTACACAAATAGGTCACCCAGTAAAATGGACTTTTGCATGTGATATGGGAGAATATAACTAATAGGCAGAATGTGGCCCCTTTAAATCTCTGTGTTCTATTTGGTTGCCCAGGACAACTCCTGTAAACATCAGTGAAACAATATATGGTCTTTTAAAAAGCTGGGAACTGAACCTGATGGAAAAGGTTAGGTCATTTCAGGACTGATTGAGTCAACTGTGAGTACACACCTGTACTAAGAAGCTGTATACTTTTTTGGGCTGCCTTGACATTCTCTTGCAATACCTTGCTTTATGTTTCTGGGTTTTTACATGTGATATATGATAGATATATGCATTGTGTTTTTAGGCAAAATCATTATTTTATTTTCTATATTGCTGTGCTATTTATACTTATAAATTAATGTATATTTGGTTCCAAATTACTTGAAATTAAATGTTTTTAACTAGGAAAGGAACAGCATTGAAAATGACTATTCACCCTGCTGCTGTCATTCTGAGAGTGTGATTTTATTGTTTCCTGTTAGAGAAGGGCTTGGAGAGAAGTTGAAGAGCCTCTTCACCTCTTAGGTGCAAGATACAATATGTTCATTGGAGGCATCTACAAATAATAATAAAAATAAATGACACTTTTGTGATATTAGTCAGTAACGATAGAGGCATTAAGAACTAACTAGAGGAAAAATGTTTCAAAACTTGGTCCTGCTGGGACAAATCTCCAGATTCCTCATCACATTTGGTCCTGTACATCTAGAAAGACTATGATTGTGATATCCTTGTGTGCTATTGTATCATCATGCCACAATTACTGAAACATTTAGCCATTATTGTTCTTGATATTTTAGGGCAAAATTCTCCTTTCAGATGGGATTATAGGAAATGTAGTTCTGGATCAGATGAATGGTCCATCTAGTCTGTTATTCTTTCTCTGGGAGTGCTTAGTAGATGCTTCAGAAGATGATCATTAAATATTACTATTTTTGTGGATTTTGAATCTGATAGCCTCTTCTTGGTTGGTTGGTTGGTCTTGGTCCTGCTTTGAGCAAGGGATTGGACTAGATGACCTCCTGAGGTCTCTTCCAACCCTAATATTCTATGATTCTTCCTAGATGTACAGATCTCCCATTGTTATCAATGGGAGATCTGCTTAAAGAAATGCAGAATAACCCAGATCAGAGAGGAGCACTTGACCTTAAGTGAGGTAGCCAGTTGAATTTCAAGTTTACTTTGAACTTCTACTTTACCTTGGCTGCTGAAAACTCCTTTAAACACATGTTATGTATGAACAAGCAAAACTGTTCAAAGGGAGAAGTAAATGTTTTCTGTGTTATTAAGGGCTTGATCCTGCCTGGTGCTAAGCACCCTGGTCCTGATCCAACAGAACACTTAGATACATCTTTAATTTTAAGCATGTGAGTTGTCCTCCCACCCATCCTTTAGGAATTCCTCCTAAAAGTTAATTCTGGTGAAGAACTACTGGCTATTCTGCAGGAAGGAAAAACCCCAACCCTTCCCTCCATTTCAACAATCCCAGGAAAGCTCAATGAAGGGATCCTCAGAGTTTTCTTCTTCATGCTCCAAAATCACTTGAGCCCTTTCCTGTCAGAGAGATGACTTTGGTCTAGATGCTTAAGGTACAAGCACTATGACAAAGGACCCTTCCTATTAGCTTTCACACACCCTAATCCCCCTTTCTTAAAGTTGATTTTTACACAGGTAAAAATATATTCCAACTAAGTAAAACTATAACTTCAGAATATTATTCCTTCATACAGCTCTCTTAAACACTATTTTAATTTACTGTTTTTATTAATTCATCATTTACAGTTGCAATTTATTAAATATTGCAGATGATATTTATAAGTTTTTATACGTATTTATAAGAGACTGAGTTTTCTTGAAAATCCTTTATTGATGTAACTCTTCCAGATTGTAAATTCTGTTGTTTACAATACATTTGTTAAGTGCCTGCCCTAAAAGCTGCCCTAACCTAGAATCATAGAAGTTTAGGGTTGGAAGAGACCTCAGGAGGTTATCTAGTCCAACCCTCTGCTCAAAGCAGGACCAACACCAACTAAATCATCCCAAGCCAGGCCTTATAAACCTTTAAGGATGGAGGTTCCACCACCTCCCTAGATAACCCATTCCAGTGCTTCACTACCCTCCTAGTGAAATAGTTTTTCCTAATATTCAACCTAGACCTCCCCCACTGCAACTTGAGACCACTGCTCCTCGTTCTGTCATCTGCCACCATTGAGAACAGCCTAGCTCCATCCTCTTTGGAACCCCCCTTCAGGTAGTTGAAGGCTGCTATCAAATCCCCCCCCCCTCATTCTTCTTTTCTGCAGACTAAATAAGCCCAGTTCCCTCAGCCCTCCTCATAAGGCATGTGCCTCAGCTCCCTAATCATTTTCATAGCCCTCCGCTGGGCTCTCTCCAATTTGTCCACATCCTTTCTGTAGTGGGGGGCGCAAAACTGGATGCAATACTCCAGATGTGGCCTCACCAGTGCCGAATAGAGGGAAATAATCATTTCCCTCGATCTGCTGGCAGTGCTCCTACTAATGCAGCCCAATATGCCGTTAGCCTTCTTGGCAACAAGGGCAGACTATTGACTCATATCCAGCTTCTCATCCACTGTAATCCCCAGGTCCTTTTCTGAAGAACTGCCACTTAGCCAGTTGGTCCCAGGCTGCAGCAGTGTATGGGATTCTTCCGTCCTAAGTGCAGGACTCTGCACTTGTCCTTGTTGAACCTCATCAGATTTCTTTTGGCCCAATCCTCCAATTTGTCTAGGTCACTCTGGACAATAACCCTATCCTCCAGCGTATCTACCTCTCCCCCAGCTTAGTGATATCTGCAAACTTGTGAGGGTGCAATCCATCCCATCATCCAGATTATTATTGAAGATGTTGAACAAAACTGGCCCCAGGACCGACCCCTGGGCAGCTGGTATCAAGCAGAGTGCCCAACTAGACATTGAGATGTTGATCACAACCCATTGAGCCCGATCTAGCCAGCTTTCTGTCCACCTTAAAGTATGGATTGGATGAATGGACTATAACTTGCTGGCAGGCTACATTTAAGTGTATCCTGGCAATCAGAGACAAGCAATACTTGCTGTCAGGCTACATTTAAGGCTACACTTAAAACACTTTTGCTGCTCACCTCCTTCCCATACTGTGCTGCCTAGTGGAGCAGTCTGTGAACCCATTCAGTAAGGGTTCCACACTTTCCCTGACCACCTTCTTGTTGCTAACATACCTGTAGAAACCCTTCTTGTTACCCTTCATATCCCTTGCTAGCTGCAACTCCAATTGTGCTTTGGCCTTCCTGATTACATCCCTGCATGCTCGAGCAATATTTTTAATACTCCTCTCTTGTCATCTGTCCAAGTTTCCACTTCTTGTAAGCTTCCTTTTTATGTTTAAGCTCACTGAAGATTTCACTGTTAAGCCAAGCTGGTCGCCTCCGATATTTGCTATTATTTCTGCACATCAGGATGGTTTGTTCCTGCCCCTCAATAAGGCTTCTTGAAAATACAGCCAGCTCTCCTGGACTCCTTTCGCCCTCATACTAGCCTCCCAGGGGATCCTGCCCATCAGTTCTATGAGGGAGTCAAAGTCTGCTTTTCTGAAGTCCAAAGTCCATATTCTGCTGCTCTCCTTCCTTCCTTTTGTCAGGATCCTGAACTCTGGGACCAGAAGCTGAGGAAGGAAAGCAGTGGTAGGAAGCGACCCAGGCAGAGTAACTCAGAGGCCCCCCTCAGAGGCCAAATGCAGCTGACCCTCCTAGGGCTCTGGGTTGCAGCCCAGTGGAGCAGGCAGGGCCAGGCTCTCCTACCACTGCCTCCACTACTAGGTGTGTGCTAATCACTAGGGTACCCTGCCCACCAAAGGACCCTCTTACAGGGTAAAAGGCAACCAAATCAGAATCAAGCCCAAAGTACAAGCCAAGGATGAATCACACCCTGTTTTTCTTTTTGATGTGACTTTAGAATGCTAGGTCTTGTCTGCTCTTCATGGACATCGATAATCCCATGGCACTTTTATTAAAAAAAAAAAAGTAGAGGTTTCCCTAGTGTTATTGCCAATTTTTTTCTCCCACCACCAGCTTTTGTGCAATGTGCTGTGTCTCCTTTGGTGGTAGTGTATGTATAAGGGGTCACATGGTATCTTTCTATAGATAAATTAGCCAGATGGTAATGCTGGTAATCAAAAGCCCTGTGAATTCTCTTTCATAAAAATAAACTGTCCACAGGGAGGAAGAGTTTAGCCCAATGTGGGGATGGATAGGTGTGCAGCTTTGAGGGGAGGATATCTGAAAGGAACTCAAAATCCACCCTGCCTATAGATTCTGAACCATCCACTGACAACCCTCCCCTTCCCTCTGACTAGCAGCTCAAACTCCTAAGGGAACTGTGCTGTCATTGGCTATCTTCCACCTTCTTCCACAGGGGTAGAAAGCATGGAGGAGAACTTACTGCTGGTTCTATTAGTAACCTCAGAGCAGATTTCTGCCTGCTCTCTCAGGAATTAAGCCACAGAGTGGCTATTCTGCATTCCCACAGCTATATGCAATTGGAGTGGAAGGGCCTTTGCAGTATCTGAGGTCAGAGTATACAATGAAGCAGCTGTTTGCCTTCTGTATGTCTGGGGCTTTTCCTGCTAGATTTTGCTCCTCTCCGCAGCATGTGGTAGATAGATTTGGAAAAGTTGGGACATATGCTCCTTCCTGAGATCCTTTGGGATGAAAAACACTACATAATTAAGATAACATTACATTTATAATTATCATTTTCTGTTTTATTATGTAATAATAATTACATAGCTGTGTTACAGTACACCATAACTACATTTCACTCTTTACTGACATATCTCCAAACAATGATTGTATTGTCTTAAATAAAATTGTGAAAAAATTAGCTATTTACGGAATACAGTTTACTGAAAATCATTACTGACTCTTGGGTATAGTAGGAAGATATCAAAAAAATTACAGCTGCTGCAACGTTACTTAGACTTCCATATTATCTCTTTAAAAATGGGCTTTAAAAAAATTATTCTGAAAGTCCTAATCATAATGGCAAAGGCTACCAAACTATTTTATTAATGGCTTTTCTCAAAATAAGGGTGCTTTAAAATAAGAATACGTGATATTCTACTACCACCCCATAGTGCTGCTAAACAAAAACACATTTTCACCATTTTTCAAAGAAGCATTTTATTGTATTACATGTGTTACTTTTAAGGAAACAGCTCACTTTGCTTGAATAATGTAGACTAAATACTAAATTCTTCATAACCTTACAACTGATAGCAATTCATTCCATGTTCAGTTTGACTCTATAGAAATGGCCTCTTTTTTAAATGAACGTCCTATAAAGATACTAAGAAATTATTTGCTATATTTGGACGGTCTGAGATTTCCTGTGAATTGGCATTATGTTTATCTGTTTGAAAACCAGAAATTCCTGATGTGTATAGCAAGTATGCATGATTGGTCTGAAAGGGAGAGGTGAGGAAAAAATGTATGTCTAGAAAAGTCATGAATTTGATCAATAGACACGGGGTGCAAACTTTTCTTGCATACAAAAGTTTAGCAATCTCCGGGGGGAGGGGAGGTTTGAGTGCTTTAAATCACCTTTTCATCTCCCAGAATCTGGGCTGCTCTGAGCATTGGTGCAGCCTGTGGTGTAGGTTAGGCTTGGTCTACACTTAATTACGTTGACATACCTGTGTTGATCAAGGATGTAAAAAAGCCACGCCCCTGATGGACATAGTTTTGGTGAACTAACACCCAGTATGGATGCAGAAATGTAGGTGGAAGAATGCTTCTGTTGATGTAGCTAAGGCCTGGTCTAGGCTTAAAACTTAGGTCGACATAGCCATGGTGCTCAGGAGTATAAAAACCCATATCCTGAGTGCTATCCTATGCTAATCTAACCCCAGTTTAGATGCAACTAGGTCAATGGAAGAATGCTTCCATTGGCCTAGCTACCATAGCTCAGGGAGATGGTGTTCCTAGAGTGACCGAGAAACCCCTTCTGTCACTGTGGGCTATGTGTACAGTATGCAGTTATGCTGGCATAGTGATAGTGCCATAGCTATGCTGCTACAGTCCTCGTAGTATCGACATGGCCGAACTTTGTTCAGGGAGGTGGTGTTCTTACACTGAAGGAAAAAACCTTCCATTGGTGTAGACTTATGTCTACACTGTGGGATTATGCCAGCAAAGCTATGATGCTACAGTCTCTGAAGTGTAGGCATACCCTTACAGCAGCCCCAGAGGTTACTCTAATTTACAGCAATGTACAGGGAAGCCTATGTACTTCTGTTGCCCAAAATTTGCTGGAGTGCAGTTCTCTGGCCACTCCAACTTCTGCCCCCCCCCCCCCAGCACTCCTTAGTCTTAGAGGCTGAAAAGACAGATAGTCTATGTCCACATATGCGTATGTAGAACTTGTGCCTGGAGAATTCCACAAGGAATTCTCCAGGCACAAGTCCCCTTGATATTCCCTGTATGCCAGTGGAGCAGAGTAATGGGGCTGTAGTAAGGTTTAAAAACTGCCCTCTGTCATTCTTAAGATACGAACAGCTTTTACTTTAAAAAATAATTGGAGTTAACATTACGTAACAGCAAAGAGACTGCTGTGAGCTTCAGCTAGCCACAGTTTGTTCTGCCCGCTTGCAGTCCAAAACCCTGCCTCCTAAAATGGAGGAGAAATGAACTTTGGCCTCTGCAGCCACACCTTGCATTTTAGGATATTACAGTTATGACCTGGGTGAAACCTTGTTATGGGGCAAGTTAAAAACTCACTGAGATTGATGGGTGTAGCTTCACCTATCAGTTAACATAACTGGAGGGATAAGTTAATTAAAAGCTGCCACCTAAGACAAAAGCATTATTTGAATTTGCCTAGGAGGTTTGGGCTAGTGCGTGTGAGTGTGAGCAGAACACAGAAAACCAAGGAGTGAGACAGCCTGAAGTAGCAACTGAAAGCATGGGGGTAGGACCTTGTGGGAAGCCTTGTGGGAGGTTTCAGGAGTGCAGGCTGAAAAGAGGATTCTTGATTCTATGAGCAGAAGAAGCTGTTTCCTGCTATTTGATTCCTTCTGTGCTCAGACACACAGGACTTTGTACATTATTATACATAAATAAAACTGCATCAAAGAAATTTCTATCACCAATTTCTCCTCATAAGTGGGTGGGATGGGTCTTACTATAAAAGTTAGATATTAACTCTATTATAATATCAGCATTTATATAACATTTTACATTTTCAAAGATCTGTACAGACATATCCAGCTTCTGCAAAGTTAATTAAGTATTCCCATTTTATAGAGGAGGAAATGGAGGCAGAGAAGTGAAAGGTATGTCCATGACCACGCAGCAAATCAGTGGCAAAGTACAGAATGATTTTCATGGTCCCATCCTAGTCCTTAGTAAATGATTGTCTGCATCACAAAAATCAATGCACAATTCTGCACAGCTAGCAACCATGGCTTAAGAGACCAAAGACTAAGTTTTCAGAGCTGTTGCAAGTTGGTTGGAGGTTGACCTGCATAGGGAAGTTTTCACAACATATGCCCAGCCTTTGTCCATTATTATAAAATCCATCATCTTAATGAGCAGAACATTCACACAAGACAATAAATTGAAGAACTTATTGGAGTTCCTTGACACTGAATGTTAGCTAACTATGCATGCCAGATTTTAGATTATGGTCCTGCACACATTGCTATTCTGCTTAATCAGATAGCTGTCTTTCAGTGATGTCAGACTTTGAGGAAAAATAATTAATTGCTTTTCATTTTTATGTAGCATTAGACATTCTTTGCATTTCAAAAAATGTGAAGAATTTAACTGGAACTGAAGTTTCCCAGAAATAGATTTACTAGTTAACTATTGCATGAATTGTGTGCAATATGAAAGCCAAAGATATGAGAGTCAAATTACTATTTTAAAATCTGGCTTTATTAAAAGACATGCCAACCATAAATTAATCCAAAAGTGTCTTTAGGATCTCAACATTTCTTAGGATCAGGAGAGGGGCTGTATGATCTAGTGAACTGAGCATCAGAGTGGAATCCTGGAATAGTTCTACTCCTGGTTCTGCCAGTGACTCACTGGGCTACATTCAGAAGTGATATGTAAGGTATGTAATAAATTATATTAACACTGAATAAGACTCCCTCAGACTGATCTCTGAGTATGGTTTACTGTGTGGTCTTGGGCAATTAACTTTTCTGGCTGCGACAGACATTGCAACAGGGTGCTCTACTTAATGCAAGATGGCACCTCCTCATGGTCACTCTGCAGACTAGCTCACCAGGTCAACATCACTTCCCCCAGTTGCACACTGTCCTCCACCTCTCTCACTCCATGAACTGCTGCTGCCTCTTCATGACTCAGCCCTCCAGCCAGGTCACTACATGTGTTTTCCCCTTCCAGGTACTAAAGGGTTTCAAAATCTCTAGCCAAACTAGCAGTCTGAGGTAGTCTTCCCATTCACTGCTCCCTCAGTGGCCAGCACATGAGCCCAGGCCAACCCTTCAGCCAGCAGTCAAGCTTTGTTCCCTTTTAGACCTTACTGCCTTTCCCTAAACCCTCTCCTACCATCTGGCACTCCCCACTCTCTGGGATTTACCAACATCTTAATTCCCTCCCTGGGAATAACAATGGGTTACCTATCCCTATAACTACCAAATACTTCTCCCAGGGAGTGACTACAGGCTTCCCTAGTAGCCCCCTTCTGCTTCCAATTTCCTATCTTTATAGTCCCAGCCCAGCTTGTTCCTCCTTAGCTGGTCTCCCTTACTCAGTCAGGGAATTACTTGGCCACCTGATTCCCCAGCTGTGACTTATTGGGCTAATTAGCTCTTGGCTCACTCTGCATTAACCCTTTCTGGGTAACTGTGAGGTGAACACCCCATAACATTGGCCCAAATTCATTCCTGGTATAATACCACAGAGCTGGGAGGAATTTGAATCTCTGTGTCTGTTCCCCCATCTGTAAAATGGAGATAACAATATTTACTTTATAGGAATGCTGCAAGGAACATTATACAATGTTTATACAGTGTTGTTAAGTAGAATTATTAAAAGACACCTGATTATTTAGGTCAAGCTTCTCTAAATTTTTTAGGGTTCTAGATTCATTTTATCTGTAACCAGGGCTTTCAGTGGTTCTCCTACCCTAAATTTAAATGAGCTGCAGGCAGCGTCAGAGGCTTCAGCCATGAAAATATGTGTCCACTTTCCCCCTCAAGTTAAACCAAATGATATCTATAAGAGAAGGAAGATTTAGAAACCACACTTGGTCATGAAACGTGTATATTCATTGCCATTTCTAAGAAGGGTCATGGTGACAGCAGTAAAATCTCATACAAAACAGTCATTATGTCTCCACAAATCAAACTGCTGGCCTGATGGTTCTCTTCAGATTTATGGCAATGTATTTTATATTCCTATCACCTAATAAGGTGCAGCTCTAACAATGACTGAGAACTGATAAAATATACTTTACAAACACGCTGACTACCATGTTTTACACAGCAAGATACATCCTGAGAAGTGTGAAGCACCAAAACTTCTGTGGGGTAGGAAGCCCTATTCATTCCCTCATTTCATCTTGATGATCCCTCATCGGAACAAGAGCTCTTCTATTCCCTGTTGGCTACTGACGAGCCTGAAATAATACTGGCAGAAGAGCTGTTCAAGCACCTCCACATTTAGCCAGCAGTCCAGCAATGATATAGGCAGTACTGGCTAATGCCATATGCTCTAATTCCAGCTTGTGGATGGATAGTTTATGTGCAGTAAGCGTATTGCAGTTTCATTATTTTGAGGGACCAGCATTGATTCATAGATTTCATGGCCGGAAGGGTCCATTATGATCATCTAGTCCAGGGGTCGGCAACCTTTCAGAAGTGGTGTGCAGAGTCTTTATTCACTCTGATTTAAGATTTCACGTGCCAGTAATGCATTTTAACATATTTAGAAGGTCTCTTTCTATAAGTCTATAATATATAACTAAACTATTGTTGTACGTAAAGTAAATAAGGTTTTAAAAATGTTTAAGAAGCTTCATTTAAAATTAAATTAAAATGCAGAGCCCCACGGACCGGTGGCCAGGACCCGGGCAATGTGAGTGCCACTGAAAATCAGCTCACCTGCCACCTTTGGCACGCGTGCCATAGGTTGCCTACCCCTGATCTAGTCTGACATCATGTATAGCATAGGCACTAGAACTTCCCCAAAATAATTCCTAGATCATATTTTTTAGAAAAACATACAATCTTGATTTAAAATGTCAGTGATGAAGAATCCACCACGACTGTTGGTAAGCATGTGTATAGTTTGCCAGCACACATAGGTTTACTACATTCACTTTCTTTGAATTTGTGCTTCTTTCTTCAATCTTTCACCTCCTAGATGATAGAGAACCTGTAGGCATGGACTTTTCATGGTCTGTCTTTCATTCAGTATAGGAGAGTATCTTCAAAAGGGTGAGGTCCTGAGATTCGCTCCCTTTTCCCCTCTTAAGCAGGGGCATAGGACAGGTGAGAATTTGATATGGGTCCTTGAGAAACTCTACATCCTAACACAGGGTTGCTAAACAAAATAAATGAAGACAGTCTGTTTTGAAAGGATATTTTATGTAGTTAAAGAAACAAACAATTCTCAAGTTATCATGGCAGATTTAATTTGAAAAGATGCCTGAAGTGAGGGAGCCAAATTCAGCCATGGTATAACTGAATGCAACTCCATTGACTTCCTTGATATCACAGTACATCTGTTTACACCCATGATTAATGGGTCCCAGAGGGAAGTTTAAATGGCGAGGACTGTAAAGTTGCAGTTTATTGTATATGAAAGGATATGTTATGCTTACAGCTTGTAAAAGCACATTGTTCCATATAGTAAAAAATGTTTACAGCAGCAATAAGTCCAATAAAGCACATAGCACACATTTGGTGCTATATAAAAATACGTCATGCATCAGGGCATTTGATTTTCAGCAGATAGTACCAGATAGTACTTTGAAGATTAGATGGATAGAAGATAAGAAGCTGTAACAGTCTGGCAGGGTGTGCCTGAAATCCCAGACTCTGTTAGCAGGTGTTGATGCTGCATGGCTTCTGCTAACTCACTGAGCAAGTGACTTTTATAAGGGAGGACGGTGTGGCTCTCTGAAGGGGGAGAGGAAATTTAGGCTGAGCAGTCTTGAATTAGGAACACTAGGAGAGGCCAAGCCTAGAGACAGAGTTTGAGATTAACCTTGTTATTTTCCTGTTAATTTCTTTAATAATGCCAAACCCCAGCAAAGGTACTCTACAGTGTGTGTGTACTTTGTTTTAGAGAAACTTGGAAAAGACACTTCCTCACAAAAACATAATTAATGACTAGCAAATATTGTCTAAGAAGGCTCTTTATAAACAGCAGTAGACAGCACTTTTGAAACAACCAGCTTTCATCCTGTACAACTATAGCCTGAGCTACACTTTCTCTGTCAAAGTTAGACGTGTATAGAGCCTTATAGTGGCCCTTAGCTACAGCCTAGATTGAGGGTGGCATGGAGCTATACCAACACATTGGTAGCACCTCAGGAAGGCAAAATGCAGCCTGAAGTTCCCAGGAACACATGAGTGCATGCCTACAACTACATCCTTCAGACACCATGGTCTAGTGATTGGGGCATGAGACTGAAAGGAAAGAAAAGAAAAATATGTTATGATTTCTCACTCTGCTACTGTCTTCTTTGTGGTCATGACCAAATCACTTAAGCTCTTTGTATTTCATTATTTCCTATCTGTAAAATGAAGGTGATGCATACATACTGTACAAAAGCACTTTGAGGCCTATGGAAAAGTATATGGATGATAAGTGTGGAGTACAATAATGATGATCATAATTATTCAGGGAGTACATCATGTATGGAAGGATGGACTTGGGCTCTGTCATGTATGGCAGGAAGAATGGAACAGGGGTTGGACCATAATAAGTAATTAGCCTATACCCTGAAGTATAGTATAAGCTTTGATTGATCTTATCATTATAGTACTATTTATAGTCATAAAAAGTACCCAGTCCTACTTGGAGCACAGAAAAAAATAGAAGCATTAAAAGTTTGTGAAACAACTTAACCACTACTGATCTTTACTTCTTGGTTCTGCTTACATTTCTTCAAGCATAGAATTCACAACATGACTCTTACAGCATAAAAGGCATTCCTTATGGAATGTTTTATTTACAGTAGTAATTATGTACACACAGCTGTTATCTCAAAAAGAAAATTGGTTTACAATTTATAAAAACAAACAATCCTATTTTCCACTTCCACGCAAACACCTGGGCATTTAATACCCTGTTTTGGTTTGTTAATAAGTAGAGTTTCATTTCAAATATCCAGTGTTCTAAAAGCAGTCCACATTAGAAGTGATTCAAAATAATGAGGGCTGTATCCAAGTTAAAAAAAAAAAAAAGTTGGTGAATTTTGATCCTTGCTGTATTTCACATCCCAACTGAAGACCAAGAAGAGCTCAAATATTTCATTAATTAAACCTCTGCTTTGTATTGTTTTAATTGATCACAGTTTCTCTGATGGCTGAAAGCAACTGTAGGGATTCATCTCCCTTTTCTAAGAAGGATTTTTTTGTGGCTAGAGCACAGGCATTTTTCTTCCACACACTTCCTTAATGATGTTGGACAAGTTATTTAACCTCTCTGTGCTTCATTTTCACCATCTATAAAATACCTACCTCACAGTGGTATTGTGAGGTTTTAATTCATTAATGTTTGTGAAGCATTTTGTTATCTTTGGATGGAAGTTACTGTATGAGTATGTTTGGTTACATTAGCAATAAGTACAACACTAAAACTGTCTACACTATCGTGGTAAGTCGACCTATGCTATGCAACTCCAGCACTTAGCTGGAGTTGATGTACCTTAGGTCGAGTTACCGCAGGGTCTACACCATGGGGGGTCAATGGGAGAAACTCTCCCGTCGACTTACCTTACTCTTCTCGTCGGGGGTAGAGTACAGGGGTCGACTGGAGAGCGATCTGCTGTCCATTTGGTGGGTCTTCAGTAGACTCGCTAAATTGACCGTCGGTGGATCCATCTCAGAGAGTCGATCCTGGCTGTAGTGTAGACATAGCCTAAGTCTATATTCAGCTACTGAACTAGAGAAAGTTTTAAAAGAAACTGCCTGATCTGAAGCAGAACATGTAAGCATTGTTACCATAGACTTAAAATAACTTTAGAATTGTCTCACCTGCTTTGAATCTGGGTATATTAAACATTTTTATCAATAAAAGTATGATTTTCCCAATACAAAGCAATGGATTTCACTGAAGTTAGAGCAGAGCATATTTTTAGATGCTTGAATTGAGAAAAGTTTTATTGTTAACATACAACTGCCTATTGGATAACTCTTCTGCAAAGTTCGCTACAAAATATTGAGGACCTCCTATCATCTGCGTTGGCATCTCAATTCCTATTTAATTAAATGGGGGATGGAAGGTGCTCAGCACCTCAAAAGTGGTGCTTACCTTGAAGGAATGGTCCTTAATACCTATTATGATGTGGGTGCATGACTGGTTGGAAGACTGTTCCCAGATAGTAGTTAGTGGTTCACAGTCAAGCTGGAAGGGCATATCAAGTGGAGTCCTGCACGGATTGGTTCTTGGTCCGATTCTGTTCAATAAATTATTTAGATAATGGCAAAAAGGGTACACTTACAAAGTTTGCAGATGATACCAATCTGGGAGGCGCTGCAAGTGCTTTGGAGGATAGGATTAATATTAAAAATGATCTGGACAAAATGGAGAAGTTGTCTGAAGTAAATAGGATGACATTCAATAATGACAAATGCAAAGTACTCTACTTAGGCAGGAACAATCAATTGCATACAAAATGGAAAATGACTGCCTAGAAAGGATAGAACAAGAAGCAATGGGCTTAAATTGCAGCAAGGGCAGTTTAGGTTGGACATTAGGAATAAATTGCCCGGGGAGGTTTTGGAATCTCAGTCATTGTCAGTTTTTAAGAGCAGTTTAGACAAACACATGTGAGGGATGGTCTAGATAATACTTAGTCCTGCTTTGAGTGCAGGGGACTGGACTAGAAGACCTCTCAGTCCTATGATTCTATATTTTATTAATTGTGAATATGCCTTACTTCCCTCTTCCAGCAGCTAAAGAGAAATTTCGGAATGAAAATTTCTCACCCCTCTACATTCAATATATTTCTCTTTAAAGAAAAATCTAAGGAGTAAATTTCTACTTTATAAAAATGTAAATTGTTTTGATTTATGTAGGATGAATACTACAGCAAGATTGATTAGGTTAGGGAAGTAGCATAAGTTCCACTGCTTGAGAAATTGAAAACTATATTGGATAATGCATCAGTAAATATACTGTAAGAACCAATCCTGAACAGGTAGGAAGATGCACTGGATGACCAAATACATCTTTTCCATTCTGAAATTCTTGAAGAATATTGAAAATGCAAAATTGTGTGAAAATATTGGAAGAAAACATTCAATTATAAAAAAATTGCCCACTTTTACTCTCAATGGATATAGAAAGTTAGCAACAGATTCAGATTGGAGGCTTTCTTTAGAAATTTTTGGTAAAGGAAAAGGTTTGTGTGGAATTAATTTTTGCCATTTTATAGAAAGCTAGAATGTGATACACAAAGAAAAAGCATTACATTTTTTCTCATGCTTTTAATCATGTGGGTTTTTTTGTTTGTTTGTTTTTCAAAGCAGATGCAGAACACCAGGAGCGATGCCAGAAAAATTAGCTTGATTCCTTCAGATTTTTATATGACAAGTTTGTAAGATTTTCTACATTGCTTTCTCATTCTTTAAGGCGAAGAAGATTCTGCTATCAAGAAAACTTGCCTGTTATGCAAAATAAGGTATTTGATCTTAAATATTGTTTCTTTATGGGATTTTGGAGTAAGCTGTTGTGTAGTACGCTTTTACAGAGACAGGATTCCTTTTTATGTCACTGTTCACAGACATGAATAAGACATTGGAATGTAAAATGTTTGTTCCATGTTCCATAAAACTTGCCTTTCTATGCATCTGTGGGCCAGATCTCCAGCTAGCATAAATCAGCATAGCTCTATTATACCATCTGAGGATCTGTCCCTTTGTTCCAGGATATTCACAATATCTTCATCACTATAAAAATGTAAATCTTACTTATAGTTCTGTTTAACATACAACAATTTTTGAACTAAGATTTGTAAATTTGAGTTGTATTTTTAAATGGCTAAATAAAACTAATAATGTGGGTTAGAATTCACAACTTAATGTATCAAAAGCCCTTTAACCAATTACTTATACACATTCTTTTTATTGCATTTTTGATTCTGGTACAGAGCAGATAAAACTGAAATCTCAAATACACATCAAAACAGTTTCACACACATCTTCCAGTGTTACTAACACTAGTGATACTCTCATCTGCTGTGCCTGATAAATAAGGTGCAACTAGAATTTCCCTTCCCAGTGAGCAGCTAATGTTAGTGCACATCAGTACAAGAACAACTGAATAGGAATTTTTAAAAATGCTGCGTTGTATCCAACTTTTTCATATAAAGTTTTTGATTTTCAATTACAGATGTAAGTCAAATCCATTCTGCAAGTATAAAGCTAACTCAACATATTTATGTTAAACGTATTTGGTGAAAACCAGGAAAGAACTAAATAGAACATGTTCGTCTGATATCAAGAAATGATTACCTTTCCATATAGAATATGGAAGTTTCCCATCCAAGTCTGACATACCTTGACAGGGGGTGGATCACTTGATTACCTGTTCTGTTCATTCCCTCTGGGGCACCTGGCATTGGCCATTGTCAGAAGACAGGATACTGGGCTAGATGGACCTTTGGTCTAACCCGGTATGGCTGTTCTTATGTACCTTGTTGAGCCTGAGAAATGTTGTTGCTTTTGTTGTATGAACAATCAAAGTGGTAATGAAATCTACTTGGTTATTAATAGTTTATTAACTCTGCACGTTACAGTAAGAACATAAGAAGAACATAAGAAAGGCCGTACTGGGTCAGACCAAAGGTCCATCTAGCCCAGTATCTGTCTACCGACAGTGGCCAATGCCAGGTGCCCCAGAGGGAGTGAACCTAACAGGCAATGATCAAGTGATCTCTCTCCTGCCATCCATCTCCATCCTCTGACGAACAGAGGCTAGGGACACCATTCTTACCCATCCTGGCTAATAGCCATTTATGGACTTAGCCACCATGAATTTATCCAGTCCCCTTTTAAACATTGTTATAGTCCTAGCCTTCACAACCTCCTCAGGTAAGGAGTTCCACAAGTTGACTGTGCGCTGCGTGAAGAAGAACTTCCTTTTATTTGTTTTAAACCTGCTGCCTATTAATTTCTTTTGGTGACCCCTAGTTCTTGTATTATGGGAATAAGTAAATAACTTTTCCTTATCCACTTTCTCAACATCACTCATGATTTTATATACCTCTATCATGTCCCCCCTTAGTCTTCTCTTTTCCAAACTGAAGAGTCCTAGCCTCTTTAATCTTTCCTCATATGGGACCCTCTCTAAACCCTTAATCATTTTAGTTGCTCTTTTCTGAACCTTTTCTAGTGCTAGAATATCTTTTTTGAGGTGAGGAGACCACATCTGTACACAGTATTCGAGATGTGGGCGAACCATGGATTTATATAAGGGCAATAATATATTCTCAGTCTTATTCTCTATCCCCTTTTTAATGATTCCTAACATCCTGTTTGCTTTTTTGACCGCCTCTGCACACTGCGTGGACATCTTTAGAGAACTATCCACGATGACGCCAAGATCTTTTTCCTGACTCGTTGTAGCTAAATTAGCCCCCATCATGTTGTATGTATAGTTGGGGTTATTTTTTCCAATGTGCATTACTTTACATTTATCCACATTAAATTTCATTTGCCATTTTGTTGCCCAATCACTTAGTTTTGTGAGATCTTTTTGAAGTTCTTCACAATCTGCTTTGGTCTTAACTATCTTGAGTAGTTTAGTATCATCTGCAAACTTTGCCACCTCACTGTTTACCCCTTTCTCCAGATCATTTATGAATAAATTGAATAGGATAGGTCCTAGGACTGACCCTTGGGGAACACCACTAGTTACCCCTCTCCATTCTGAGAATTTACCATTAATTCCTACCCTTTGTTCCCTGTCCTTTAACCAGTTCTCAATCCATGAAAGGACCTTCCCTTTTATCCCATGACAGCTTAATTTACGTAAGAGCCTTTGGTGAGGGACCTTGTCAAAGGCTTTCTGGAAATCTAAGTACACTATGTCCACCGGATCCCCCTTGTCCACATGTTTGTTGACCCCTTCAAAGAACTCTAATAGATTAGTAAGACACGATTTCCCTTTACAGAAACCATGTTGACTATTGCTCAAGAGTTTATGTTTTTCTATGTGTCTGACAATTTTGTTCTTTACTATTGTTTCAACTAATTTGCCCGGTACCGACGTTAGACTTACCGGTCTGTAATTGCCGGGATCACCCCTAGAGCCCTTTTTAAATATTGGCGTTATATTAGCTAACTTCCAGTCGTTGGGTACCGAAGCCGATTTAAAGGACAGGTTACAAACCTTAGTTAATAGTTCCGCAACTTCACATTTGAGTTCTTTCAGAACTCTTGGGTGAATACCATCTGGTCCCGGTGACTTGTTAATGTTGAGTTTATCAATTAATTCCAAAACCTCCTCTAGTGATACTTCAATCTGTGACAGTTCCTCAGATTTGTCACCTACAAAAGCCAGCTCAGGTTTGGGAATCTCCCTAACATCCTCAGCCGTGAAGACTGAAGCAAAGAATCCATTTAGTTTCTCCGCAATGACTTTATCATCTTTAAGCGCTCCTTTTGTATTTTCATCGTCAAGGGGCCCCACTGGTTGTTTAGCAGGCTTCCTGCTTCTGATGTACTTAAAAAACATTTTGTTATTACCTTTGGAGTTTTGGGCTAGCCGTTCTTCAAACTCCTCTTTGGCTTTTCTTATTACACTCTTGCACTTAAGTTGGCAGTGTTTGTGCTCCTTTCTATTTGCCTCACTAGGATTTGACTTCCACTTTTTAAAGGAAGTCTTTTTATCTCTCACTGCTTCTTTTACATGGTTGTTAAGCCACGGTGGCTCTTTTTTAGTTCTTTTACTGTTTTTCTTAATTTGGGGTATACATTGAAGTTGAGCCTCTATTATGGTGTCTTTAAAAAGGGCCCACGCAACTTGCAGGGATTTCACTTTAGTCACTGAACCTTTTAACTTTTGTCTAACTAACCCCCTCATTTTTGTATAGTTCCCCCTTTTGAAATTAAAGGCCACAGTGTTGGGCAGTTGAGGTGTTCTTCCCACCACAGGGATGTTGAATGCTATTGTAAATATCCACCACAGTACTTCATTTGTGGTGGATATTTAGGATTGTGTAGTGACTTTCCGAAATACACTATTTCCAGGGTTTTATATCTATGAAAACAGAATTCTTACAGGCTGAAACCTTGTTATGGATTGAGTTGAAACCTGATTGAAAATGACATATGTGAGATGACCTGTCGATTAACATAACTGTAAGGATAAATTAATCACAAACCTCCACCTAAGACAAAAGTGATGTGATCCCACCAGGAGTTTTGAACTGTGTGGTTAGAGGCGCTTGAACTAAGTATTGTTGGTGGGTGGGGGGAGAGAGAAAGTAAAAGACAGAACCAGAAAGTGACAGAAAACCTGAAGAAATCCAAACAAAAGGCTATAACTAGGGTGTCGCCCTGGCAGAAGGCAGAGAGAGCTTTTGGGTCTGGACTGGCTAAAGAGGCATGGGGGGGGGGGGGAGGGTGTAAGCTAAGAAACTACTCTGTTGGCCTTTGGTTCCTCCTGTGTTTATATATCTAGTAAATAAACAAAAATGCATCAAACAAAATACCAGTCTCCACCATCAATTTCTATTCCCATTCATAGCCCTGAATTCTGACTAGTTACTCGAGTCAAAAGGGGACAACAATAATTTTCTTAAATCATTAGAAATTAGCAATTTTACTGTGAGGGTTCTTCTTGTTTGAAGTCTAGTCTCCCATATAGGGGATCTCAGACTTATTCCTGTTCCTGGCTCAGCCTTGCCTGAGCCCATTCCTGTCCTGTCCCAGGCTTGCTTCAGCCTAGACCCTGTCGGCACCCAGCATTGCGTCCCCCGACCCTTGTACTGATTTCCACCCTGTAGTCAAGGGGCAGCTTTTTGCACTAAATTTCCAGTCTACCTATCTTGCAAATTCTTGTATGGCTGCATTCTTATGGTAACTCAGCATCTCATAAATATTAATAAATTTGTCACAACACTCATACATTTTACAGATGGGCAACTGAGAGATGAAGTTGTCACTGTTGCAGGGCTAGCTGCAACTTTTTCCTTTTCTTGGATGGTCTGCCTCGGAGTGTACTCTCAGGTCTCATGCCTTTATCTCTTCTGGAGTGGAATTCCACAATTCTCCCACTCTTTGACCATGCCCTGGGCTATGGTACCTGGTGTATTCACTGTGTTTACCCAGCATATCCAACTGGGCTTGGCACCTGCAATTCTTCCTGTCGGCAGTCTGCAACCAGCGGTGTCTTGTGACCAGACAGCCTTCTTAGATTGAACCAAAGTATTGTGTACTTTAACAGTAGGAACAAAGTATTGAGGGGGAAAGGATTTTAAAACAAAGTCTACATGCATATCTATCTTACCTGAACCCTTTCCATCACCTGCGTGCCCCCAGAGGTCCCTGTACCCCTGGTGAGAACCACTGACCTAAAGGCAGATCAGATCCTTACGGGAACGGAAGGTTTCCACCCCCGGTCAGTTTTGCTTTGCTTTGTGCACGGGGCCGGGGGAAGAGCAGTGATGGGGGAGCTACTCCGGGAGCAGCGTCAGGGATCCGTAGGGAGCGGCCGGGGGGGGGGGGGGGAAGGTCAGGAGCGCTAGGATCCGAGGGATGCGGCGCGGGGCTCCTGAGCCGGGTACCGCTAGCCGGTGCGGCAGGATCCCGCGGCGGCCCGGCAGGGCAGGGCAGGGCAGAGCAGAGCGCCCCCTCCCCTCGCTCTCTGGCTCGCTCACTGCCCCAGCCGCTGGCTCTGACGGGGCGAGGCCGGGCGGGGTGAGCGCTGGACGAGCCCCGGCCCCCCTGCCCGGGCAGGGCGGGTGAGCGGCCCGTCGCGCCCCGGTTGCTAGGTCCTCTGCGTCCGAGGGCGGAGCAGCCGCGGGGCCGCCGCTACCCTGGCTGGCGGAGGAGTTCGGGGGAGGTAAGACACGTCCCGGCGGCGGGGCCCGCTCCGCAGCCCTCGCCCGCCCTTCGGGAGCCACCGCCGGCTGCCTCGCGCACCCACCGGCCCCGCGAGCCCGTCTCCGCCTCCCTCCGCCGGGCCGGCAGCTCGCACCCCCCCCCCCCCAGCCCGCGAATGGTTTGCTCCGGCAGCCCAGTTGTCCCCGCCTGCCGCCGACGCCGCTGCTGCCTCCAGCGTCCAGCCTTGGCAGGCTCCGGAGCAGGTGCTGCTGGCCGGGGAGGGACCACAGACACCGGTACGAGAGCAGGCGGGCGGGTGCAGCGCAGCGACCCTGCAGAGCGGAGTGTGGGGGGGACCCTCAGCCTCAAGGTACAGGCAAGAAAGCCAGTGAATCCCGGTCCCTTCCCACTGCCCTTCACCACCTCCCGGGCGCAGCGCGGGGCGGCTGTAGCAGCCGGGTGGGGTTGTTCTACCCATAGCCCCCTGAACCTTCCCCCTCCTCCCAGCTCCCCCGTGGTAGCAAAGGTACAGGGGCGCGAAGCCTCTGCTGCGGGGAGATGGGCGTCAAAGGGAGAGGCCAGATGAGGAACAGCTGCTGATAGTGATTCAGCATCATTGCCTGCGAGCCACTGGGGGGAGGAGGTGGAGGTCGGACACCAGAAGGGGCCCTTTCAATTACCCAGAATAGAAAGAACTCAGAGTCAAAGGTGCTTATTCACCCTCTCTCCTTTAATGCTTAGATGTGATGCGCAGGTAGGGTCTTCTCCCCATAGAGGTGTAATGTTAGCTTTGCTGCTGGGGCCGTGTGGAGAAGGGAGAGGGAGCATCTGCCTATACTATATCTTAATTTCTCTCCCCCTCTGCTGTTATTTGGCTTGTTAAGTGTTGGAGTACAATTTATGTAAAAAATACCCCAAAGAAGGCCCCCTTCCAGTAAACCTTTCTCTCACAAATAATGACTTACATGATAATATGATTGATCTCATTGAAACAGGTAATGGTTTCAGGATTGGGCCCCAAATGGGATGCGGCATATGCTTCCGGTCAGTTTAGACTGTTCTGAAGAGCTTCATAAATGCAGCCGGTTTAATAATTTATGTTAGAACATCTTAGGACTGTCATTTCATCTGAAGAATGATGAGCAAGCACATCTTTTTGTCTGTGAGCATATTATATTTTTAACAAATCAGCTGGTTTTCAGAATAAAATTTACTCATTACTGATGTGTGTATGTGTGTGGGGGAGGAAGTCCATTTAAAAATAGCTTATGTAAGTTATATTAGAGAGCCTAACTAGGTCTCTGCAGAGAAGGGCGAGGTTATGGTGGGGTCATTTCTTGGCAGTAGCATTTAGTGAATGCTCAAATTTAGAACAGATGAAATCCATGGACATGAAAGAGTACTTCTTTTTCAGCTTCCTGCTGGTAGACCAACATCTGTCATCGGTAAAGCTTCTTTTTGTAATTCATATGGTCTTAAACTGCACATCAGTTTAAGCAATATACCTGATAACCTAAATACAAATATTTGATGCCAGAGTTCAAATATATGTTATTAGATTCCACCAAACTAATGTGAGACTTTTGTGTGTGTATCTTTGATATGTATTTGCAAAGTAAAAACCTAATTTGGGCACTGTTGTTCCTTATAACAAAACTAGTGCTTGATACTGTATTTCTTGCCCACCCAAAGCTACTATTGATTTTATGTACCTGGACATCTGTATTAATATTAATTATAAATAGAGCAGCACTGTCAGGAGATCAGAAATTCCTTCTCAAGGGAAGGGGGGGGGGAAACATGGATTCTAGAGAATATAGCAAAATGTGCAGAATGACTGTACAAGATGCTTTGTGCCCTTGTTGAATTTCCAGGGTAAAGGTTTCCTACAGGAATAGAATAGGCTCAAAATAGCACTTCATAGGACAAAGACAGAAGGCTGTTTTTCTACCAGGGTCTCTGCCACATTGCAAACAAGGGTATTGTCAGCAACTTCATGTTCGTTATAGCAGCATCTGAAAGTATTATTTGCAGGGGTAGGACACTTAAGACAATGATGCACTATTAAAAATATAGCAGAGCAGAGAAATAAAATTGTTTTCAGAAAATAATATAAGATATTCTAGATGCTTCTTAAAGAAGTGTAATCTTACCTGTAACTATGTGTTCTCACACTGCTAGCGCAATGGGGTCCTGGTTCAAGATTAGGGCTCCTGAGCAGTAAAGTAACACAAATAATAAGGACATCACCAGTCTAGAAGATGCTACTGGGTCCAATCTGCTAGAAGTGTGGACAGAGGCAGCAGCCTGAAGAATTTTGGAGCCCATGCTCAACTAATAGGCAGGAGGTGGTTGACTCCCAGCATCTTCCAAAGCCAGTAATGTTAGAATTGGAAACACAGAATAAGCTATGGTCATGTCTGAAGCCGAGAAAGATGAACAAGTTACAAATGGTGGGATAATAAATCATCTTATAATCTGTTATACATTAAAGTTTTTTTCTAAGATCTTTATATTTGCTAGCAGTGAAAGACATAGTAAATATTAAGGATGAGATGTGGATGCTTAATGCATACTACTGAACGCAGTGCTTACTACCAGTAGTTATTGTCGCCAGGATTAAGCCTCAATTTCTCGTTAAATGTGAATCTTTGATTTAATCTATACTGTAAAATAGGATACACAAAGGGCTTTGGATCAGACTCTTAAAAAGGAATGAACGAATAAATTCCAGATTGAAAAAATAGCAAAGTATTCTTTTTCTTGTGGTTTGTCTTAAAGAAGACCAGAGTTGGTACACTCATTGATTAATAATAAGGCATTCTTGTTCTTATGGTCACTGATAAGATGAAGGTCTCTATTATGGATGGATAAGGTAGTATACGTTTTTAGTTTTTTCAAAGTGCATTGCTACAAAGGCAGAGATAAGGTAGTTTGGGTATCATACCCATGTATGTCCATGCTTTCAGATGTCTGGGTTTCTTGTAAGTCCAACCTTAACTTTGAATTTCCTTGCATTTTAATGGAGTGGTTTTACAAACTGCCACATTATTATAGGGAGATTTGTACTTATATATGTATGCTCTGCCTTAACTTCACCTTAAATTTTTTTTGTCTGGAAGTCCCTTAGTTTTTTAAATAGCCCTAAAATGGGAGTAGGGAAAGCAGGTATTGAGGTAGAGAGGGCTCATTTTCCTTCTTCTTGCTGACTTCCTGAAATCTGTAGGAGTGGATCTCCCACTCCTGATAATCTTGGAAACTGTACAGGAGAAGGGATCCCTTTTTGGGCACTTATTAGATCTCCAGGATGAGGAAGGGACTCGAGAAAGCAAAGCATATGTGATAGGGCATGGCTCCTCCCATTCCTGTGCACCTCCTGAGGCCCACATGAGGGGAGCCCATTTCTGAAAATGTTAGGGAAGTTCACTACACCTGTACAAATGCATCCAATCTGTCAAAACTTAAGAGGCTGATCAGGGTCTTCCCAACCACAATGTTTGGAGGCTTGTGAGCTCCATGTTAATCTTGACTTTTAGCAAGCTGGCTTGGGGGCAGGGTAGAAGGGACCTTTCAAAATCCAAACTGCAGGCATTGGGAGGCTAATGGGATCCCCATAAGCATTATGAGGCTCTTTGGAGTCCCCTAACCCTCCCTCCCTTCAAAGCTTAAGAAGCTTGTTATGGGGATGCTCTCCAACCTTTTCTCTGCAGACACTAGGAGGGTCCCTTCAAGCTTGTTGGAAGCAATGAGCTATTTTTACATTAGTGTTACATTCCAATGATAAAACTGATTAATATTGTAATCAACTAATCTTTGGTTTTGTGCACTGGATCTCAACCAGATGAGTCTAGTAAAGTAGGTATATCTTTTTCCTTTCCATTTTTTGCTATAAAGTTGGCAAAATTAAATAAATAAACCATCAGTGGCTATTAGCCAAGATGTATAGTGATGCAACCCCATTTTCTGGGAGTCCCTAAGCCTCTGACTGCCAGATGCTGGAACTGGACAGTCGGGGATGGATCACTTGATAATTACCCTGTTCTATTCACTCCCTTTGAAGCATCTGGAATTGGTTACTGTTGGATGACAGGCTACTGGGCTAGACGGACCATTCATCTGACCCAGTATGACCGTTCTTATGTTCTTATGTTAATTAGTGAGGGTTTTTTTGTTCTCTAATAAAATCAGAAAACAGAGAGCCCTTTGTTTAATTCACTTTCAGTTAGGTTAAAAAATTCTACCTTGATCCCAAATGTAACATTCATTTTGAATCTGATTTTTTTTCTTTTTAAAAAATGGGTCTTGGAGGGCAGGGGACAGTATGTGGCAAAATGTGCTTAAAATAGGGACTCAATTGCAACTTTAGCTATGGCCTTATTTACATTAAGGACATTGATTACAATTCTGTGCACTCCCTAATGTAGACATTGTGCGGTAGCATAATGTGATCTTACATCAGTCTTACTATCAATTACTACTCCAATTACAAATCATTGAAAAATCGTGAGTCAGCCCCCTTTAAAAATGAAGATTAAAAATATAAATGTTGGGTCCTTTATATTTTGCTTTATGTTTTTTGAGCCTTTAGGGTTCACATTTTCCAGCTCTTCTGTCTAACCATGAGGGTGAGAAACTTTTCTTTTCTCTTAACTTAATAAAAGGAGGGGTGGGGGAAAGGAGCGGTGTTGGAGAGGAAAAAATAAAACAGAGATTCTCACATAATAACATGGCTCCAGCAATTGGGACTTGAAGCATCAAATATTGAGACCCATGATAAAATCATGAGTTGGCAACACTGTTCAGTGCATCTTAATTCAGAAACATATTATTACACCTTGATGTTTGTGACCCATTCATCTCTCAGTTATGCTTCAGACCTATCCACACCTTAATGTGTGTTTCAAACAATATTGGTTTTGGAAGATGCTGGGATTGAACCGCTTCCTGCCTACAAACTGACCATGGGGTCAAAATTCTTCAGGCTGCTACCTCAGTCTGCAATGTGTGCAGACCAGACCCAGAAGTATCCTCTAGATTGGTGACTTAGTATGAGAAACCATAATTTTAGGTAAGAATACATTTCTCCTTTAAGAAAGCGTATCATATTACATATGACTATTTCACATAGCTTTCTGCAAACAATTGTATTTCTGTGCTCTGCTACTATTGTTGGATACTGAATAATTGGATACCCATTGTTAAGACAAGAAACTAAAGGAGAAAAGAAGAAGCAGCATATTAAATAAACGATAGTAGAAGACTCTCTCTCTCGTGTGGAAAGTAGAAAACTATTAAAGAAAATATAGTCCTCTTAAAAGGTACCACATTAACAGCCTGAGATACTGAAGTTCTGTTTATCCACAGTACACACCTACCATGTTGTCTTGCTTATGTCCCTCCACCCAGGCCACTTCTAATGGGTAAAAGATTAGGTCATTCTCAAGCACATTATTCTTTGTACTGTACTATCTTCTGACAATGCCCCAAATAGCACTTATTAGTGTCCATTTTTGTGGTGGTTTGAGTGATGTGGACTGAGTCGTGTGGACTGGGAAATGGACTGAGATCAACAACCAGCTGGTAGGTGCCATGAATTTTTACTTACTGTTAACCTGGTCCAGATGTGAGCCAGTAACCAAGAGAAGAAACACTCCATATCGAATAACAAATTTCTTAAACCATCTTTTTACTCTCATCATTTTTAATACAATTCTTTTTCTTTGCTTTCTTCTGTTGCCATGTTTCTGAATGTTCACCCTTTACTTCAGTGACTGAGGTGGGAATAATTGTTGTGGTCCTAAATGTAGTATACACAGCTGTGTTACTTGTTCAATGACTTATGGAATAAATGGCAAGCCAGAAAAGGCTGATTTAGTATCAGCCATCTTTAGTTAGGTTATGACTTGTAGATTTGTCCATAGCAAATAGATAAAATGGAACATTATTATTAATTACTTGTACTGTGATGACACCTAGGCAGTGCAGTCGTGGATCAAGAGCCCGTAGTAGTAGGCACTGTACAAACACAGAGCAAAAAGACTTTCTCTGCCCCAAAGAGTTTACAGCACACATAATTATTATTGTGAAGCTACATAATAAAGGTTAACAAAAAACCACTAAAAATTGAAGTAAGAGTGTAATGCTGTAACAGTGCTTTGTTAAATATCACTGTCATCAACACGAGTACATGATCACTTTTTATAGAAAGTAAAGTTAATAAATGGAGTTACACCAGGAATGGCTTTGGTCCAGTGTTTAGTAATGACTGTAAAAAGTTTAAGGAAACTGGTGCATAATCATCTATCTTCTCCCTCTCAAATAATAGAAGCTATAGAACCTGGGTAATTAAAGGGTAATTAAAGAGATCTCTAAAATATAAGTAATGTAAACTGCAGTGCTACATTCCATTACCTATTTCTGCTGCAAACAATTTTTTTCTGTAAGTACAGGTTATTAAGTTGCTAAGTGAAATAACTTCTTAATGCATAACTTCTAGTGAGGAAACAGATAGAAGCATACCTTCAGGTTCCAGTAGTTATTTAAAATAATGGTTTGTTGTTGAATTGATTTACTCTTTAGTGTTCTAACCATTCTGTTCATTGGCCATAATAAACTAAACTATTGTAATCATGTAATACTAAAAAAACACTACTTTGGAATTTATTGCTGCAAGAGTTAGTGTAAAATGATAATGAAGGCATTTTATGAAATGTGCATTTTTAAAAGAGAAGACTTTTACCAGATTTAAAATGTGATTTATTACAACAGCAAATTCATCCAATTCCCTTATTATCGTATGCCTCACAGCATATATTATGTATATTGGTACATAAATATTGTATCATTATGCAACTACATAGTGGTATAAAGATGGCTTTAAATGAGCACAGACTCACATACATCATACATTACTGTGTGTGCAATACCGGACTGATTTTTGTCCATAAAGAGATCACTTGCTCCAAATTTAATTCTCAGTAATTGTACACTAATCCACAGTATGAAGAGCTGCGATTGTGTGGCAATTCTGTGGTCAAGACAAAACCATTTGAGAAAAAGCATACTTTTTATTGCACAGATTGATACCTCTTGTATTCATTACTCTCATCTTTCACTAATTATAATACTTTGCCACTTTTAATCGCAGTAACTTGTTGAATGCTCACCATAATCTATGAGCTAAATATTATGCTGCAAAATAAGCATGAAAGTGCAATTAACACTTTCTGAAAGTAATAATAACTTTTCAAATAATTTATAAAATAAGCTGGACAGAGGAGTAGTTCGACTAGTTAAAATGCATATTCCAGCTCTGGTGATTTTGGGCCTAATGTATTCTGCAGGTGAATGGGAAGAGAAGAGCAGGTAACTGGGAATGGGGCAGGGAAGGGAGGATCATGGATTGTGGAAGGAGGCTCCCATTTAAATCTGGTGGACATCTGAGCAAAAAGTCATCTAGCACAATTGCACCCCTTTGAGAGGTGGAAGCTTTGCACGCTCAGGGAAGTCTGTGGGAGCATGGCTGAGTTAGTCAAGTTCTACCTGTGAACACCATGGGATCCATGGGATGTGTTCATGAACCTTCAGGTTTCATGGGGATTAGAGGCTTTGCCTTTTGCTTGTCCTGCAGGGTCTCAAACCCTTCCTTTTAAAAGAGAGCATGAAGCAGAAACTCCATGGAGTAGGTGGTCATTTACACCTGTACAAAGCAGATGTAAAACTCTACCAAATCAGAATTCTCCACTCATTTACACCAGTACTAAAATTTAGACACACGTCATGGTCCCTTTGCCTTTATGTGGCTGATGAGACAACCGGCAAGACAATGGAGAATCAGGCCCCATGAATTTGATAGCAGTCTGTTCTCCCTTCTGCCTGATGTTTGCAGTCAGAGTCAGAATTGGTTAGCTCCATTCCTTCATGCAGATTATATCCATAGGAACATTATTTCCCCTTACTTAATTTATGTTTTAAAGGAATAATTAAAGTGGGCATCATGCCTGTTACCATTCTAAAACCTTCAGTGTCAGCAGCTTTAATCTGAGCTGCTCAGTGTCTCCAGAGTGAAGTCACTGAAGTTGATGATAGTACTATTTCCCTTTCCATATGCAAAGCTATTATAGCTTTGAATACAAAGCAGTATGGGTATTTCTTTAAGAATATCTCTATTTCAAAGGCAGGATTTATAAATATGAGCTGCAGGTGTGACCTTGATAAACACTCACTTATGTGGGGCAAAACCATATCTGCTTTATGGATAATACTTTAAATCTGAATTGAGGCTAATTAAAGATGTTACCTTTTTAATGAATGTTTGAGTATTTTATATTTTGGGACAGTGCCACTGAGGTTCCTTCTTTCTCTTTCTTTTTTTAATCTCTCTCTCCCAGGACTTGGTCCATACATCCTTTCATTTTAACATTGGTGAAGGTGCCACTTAAGGCCAAGAGATAACAAAGAAAAATCATTTTAATTTGAGAATCACTTGCTTTTGTTTTCCTTCAGAGTAAATGTCAGGGCAAATAAGATTTCTGGCTTTATTTATTTTTCAGGGAACTCAATAAGAGGTCTAACATCTATCAATGCACTGAAAATTTAAATTGGTGACTTGCTTACTTGATAATTGATGGAAGAATACAGCTATGTATAGCAAGTAGAAACTTTTAAATTTGTATTTCACATTTGTGGGCCAATGTGGTAGTCTTATAGTACCACACCCAGTACCATGCTGTAATCTGAGTTCGAGTCCTTCACCACCTGGATCATTAGGAGTGAAATCCTGGCCCTACTGAAGTCAATGGAAGTTTTGCCATTGGAGCCAGGATTTAATCTCTGGAGAAGAGATGTCATGCTGCACTCTTAACTCCTCTAGGTTGTGTTAGGAAACAGGGATTGAGGTTTAAAGTGGGGGGTTCAGCATGGAGTGTGAGAATTGTAATGGGTGGGGTCTCACATAACCCACAATTGAGTAGGGCCTGTGGTTGTTCTGTTGAAGGGCTACATTAACACCTTATCTAGAAGGAAAACTCCTTACTGTGGGTACTGGAAAGAGTGGTCTAAAGGGAAACATTGGTAGTTTTTCATGAAGGACGGAGCAAGCCTTTTAAAAATGTAAAGCACGATCGATAGTTATTCATGAGGGGGCTTTCCCCGTAGTTTTAGTTTAGACCTAGCTATGTGTTGACAAAGTTATTTTCATCTTTGCTTAGTAGCAAAAAGTTAAGTATATTCTTCTTTGGTTACATTAATGCATGTTTCCTTCCAGCTTTGTCTTTGGATTGACATTTGTTTGTGTTATTTTTAGCATCTGAAAACTAGCACAGAAATATCCCTATAGGCTATAGTGAAAGAATTGGAGTATAGCATCAGCAAATGGAAGCTTAATACTGAATTCACGTACACTAAAACAGTCACATGTAGATATTGATTGAGATAAAAGAAAAACTACATTGCAAGGACAGTAGATTGTAAAACCAATCCACTGGTGTAAGAAAATTTCTCTTTGTACTTGTTTACAACATCTTTTTTACTAATAATGTTGAAAAATATACATTGGACCTACGTGTTGATCTAATCCATAGCTTTTATTTTCCTTGCTTTGGTGGGCTTCTCTTATGTCTTTAATGTTCCTCAAATGCATTTTTTCCTGTTAATTTGTTATATTGTTTTTTTCCCCTTTGAATTGCCTTTTGGTGTTTTTTGTCTTATAAAACAACACACATGATAAGAGTTATTAGGTGGTGGTAGAGTTATGAAAAATTTGTTTTTTCCCACACCCAGAAGAAAAATGGACCTGTTGAGTCTTGGTGTGGGTGGGTGGGGTTGGGTAGGCTGTGTAATTTCCCCCTCCCATTTCTTTAACTTTTTTATGTTACTCTGAAGTATTTGAATATAACATATTTGAAAGTCACTTTAAAATATTTTAATTTGTGAATGAAAATGTTAGTTACTAAAATGTAAAAGGGAAGTGATGTAAGTAATTGAGGTTCTTGGTACATGTAATAAGAAAGCTACAGAACTGTCTGGAGCAGGGGTCGGCAACGTTTGGCACATGGCTCGCCAGGGTAAGCACCCTGGCGGGCCGGGCCAGTTTATTTACCTGCTGACGCGGCAGGTTCAGCCGATCGCGGCCCCCACTGGCCGTGGTTTGCCGTCCTGGGCCAATGGGGGTGGCGGGAAGCCGCGGCCAGCACATCCCTCGCCTGCGCCGCTTCCTGCCGCCCCCATTGGCCTGGGACGGCGAACCGCGGCCAGTGGGGGCCGCGATCGGCTGAACCTGCTGCGTCAGCAGGTAAATAAACTGGCCCGGCCCACCAGGGTGCTTACCCTGGCGAGCCGCGTGCCAAACGTTGCCGACCCCTGGTCTAGAGGAGTCACTGGTGATTGGAGAGGTAGGTGTGACTATTAGGTGGAATTAATTATCATTGGATATTGAAAAGATGGTAAAAGTGTATCAATATCTAAAGGCAGATACAAGAGAGAAAGGTGCATCATTAAATAGTAGATTGGGGACTCAATTCTTGTTTTACTTAGCAAGATTTTTATTTTGGACAATGTGTGTCTTTGTTTTGAAGAATAAATTTTGTTGCAGAGTGATTTGCATAGTGTATTTTGTTTCATTTCAAAAACTCTTTGTACTTCTCCTCAGCCCCCCTACACATACCTTTTTGGATTGAGGAAAATTGCAACAATCCTTATTGGTGGAATTACTGTAATTTAGACGATTTCTCCTACATTGATGGAGAAAATGTAGTTAGTTATTTTAGTTTTTTATTTTATAAAGCATTCATAAAGACATCTAGATTTTTTTTCTACACAACTAAATAAGAATTAAAAAAATTGTAGGTGTGTGGAATGAGAGACAGCTGTTCTTAGAATTCACAATAGGGGGAAAAAGGAGACCACTCATGTTTGTTTGTAGATCACGCTACCAGTATTGTCTGCATGTGCTTATTGTGATGGAAAAGCAGCGCTACCGTTGTTAGCAGGGCTAACACATTGTGTGTGACTGTAACATTCCCAGCCCTCCAAACTGTGTCTCTGGGCCTGATTCACCACAACTCTTGCCTCCTTGTAACAAGCACAGATCGGTGTGTGTGCCCAGTGAGCTCTAGGAGTGAGGGTAGTACAGCTTGTCCCCTCTCACAGGTCTGGCATTGCCTGGCTTTCTAGTACTTATAGCCTAATTGTTCATTGCCTTGCACCTTGTGAACGTTAAATGCCACCAAATTAGAATGAGCTCCATACCCCCAATGAGAAGAGTCCCATGCCCCAAACTATTTCCCTACTCTGACAGTGAGATGCCCTTACCTTTCTAGATCTGCCTCCTTTGCTTTGAAAGTGTGTGTGCATAATCTGCCAACCTTTAAATTACTTTTAAAGTTAAGATTACACTTAATTTTTTTTTAATAATTAGAAATTAAAAATTCCCTTGTGGGAACTGAACCTGAAATCAACTCTAGCCATGACCACAGAGCATGCTTATACCCTGCAACAGGCATTAAATCAGTGGTGGGCAACCTGCAGCTCACAGGGATGTGTTGGCCGCCGCTTCCCACAGCTCCCATTGGCCGGGAACGGCGAGCCGCGGCCACTGGAAGCTGCGGGCGGCTGTATGAATGTAAACAAACTGTCTGGCAGCCCACAAGCGGATTACCCTGATGGGCCGCAGGTTGCCCACCACTGGATTACACCTTCAAGAGTGGGCCTGCTCTTTTTTGGGTAAATTAAGAGCAAAGTATATATCTCAAAATTGGTAGCGAGTTCTGTGTTAGTGTACCCTAGATAACTAAAACAGTTCATAGATGGGCAAAAGAATTTTGATTCTCAGGGATAAAATAAACAGTTGATAAATGGATGATGGTGAGTAATTTTAAATGCTGTAAAACAAAAGAAATTATTTAAATAAGCAGGGTTTTTTTTGAGGCCGGAAAATTAATTAATATCAGGAATCTTAAATTCAAATTAAATCCCACCAATTCTTTTTGTTTTCCATCTCTAATTTATTTCTTCTCTCTAGTAATACTTGGTCTACAAAATTTCATATTTAACAGGAGAAGTTCTTAATATTTTAAGATACAGTAGCATTTCAATATCAAGTTAAAAGAGAAAAATAAATTTTAATCCTTTGGCTGTGCTTTACAATTCATCTCACAAATCCATGTTGAAGTATTGGTTATGTAAAAACAATGAGGAGTCCAGTGGCACCTTAAAGACTAACAGTTTTATTTGGGCATAAGCTTTCGTGGGTAAAAAACCCACTTCTTCAGATGCATGGAGTGAAAATTACAGATGCAGGTGTGACAGACCCAGACCAGTGGGGTACAGGAGTCTGGTAGAGGGCAAATATACTGGTCACTGGATGAGTAGTTTTCTGTTCCCTGAGTGACCAGAGCAGGGGCTGCACTAGAGTAATCAGGAACCTGCTACAACCAGTTAAGGCAGGCAGGCTAATTAGGATACCTGGAGCCAATTAAGAAGAAGCTGCTAGAATCAATTAAGGCAGGCTGATCAGGGCACCTGGGTTTTAATAAGGAGCTCACTTCAGTTTGTGGTGTGAGTGTGAGGAGCAAGAGGCGCAAGGAGCTGAGAGGGTGTGCTGCTGGAGGACCGAGGAGCACAAGCATTATCAGACATCAGGAGGAAGGTCCTGTGGTGAGAATAAGGAAGGTGTTTGGAGGAGGCCATGGGGAAGTAGCCCAGGGAGTTGTAGCTGTCATGCAGCTGTTACAGGAGGCACTATAGACAGCTGCAGTCCACAGGGCCCTGGGCTGGAACCCGGAGTAGAGGGAAGCCCCGGGTTTCCCCCAAACCTCCCAATTGACCTGGACTGTGGGTTCTTCCAGAGGGGAAGGTCTCTGGGCTGTTCCCCAACCTACATGGTGAATCTCTGAGGCAAGAAAATCCACCAATAAGCGCAGGACCCACCAAGATAGAGGAGGAACTTTGTCACATAGGCATAAATATACTGCACACGCACACACGAACAAATCTAGGAACGATTAGGAAGAAGGAAGGTTAAAATGATGGACTGGATTTGTGACGGGGTGTGTATACCCCGAACTAGCCAAGACAGGGTTAAACCCACATTATGGACAGCGGAAGTCCCACCCCCTAGGCTGGACTGGCCATGCTCCAGATGCTGCAGCAGTATAAAGGGAGGAAGCCCAGATCATTTGGGGCTGGATGCTGGAGGGGAAGGACCTGTGCTGAAAGCTCCCACTGAGGAGTGGCTACGGCTCCTGCTTGCGGAGATTGGATGCCCTTGTGACCAATGGAGCCCCAGGAAGTGACCGGTGCGGCGGAGCCTGGAGACCCCGAAGCTTCATGGACTGCCATGCCAGAACAACGTTAGGAAGTGACCCAGGGAGGGTGATGGAGTGGTATCAGCCACCCAGGTAAACTCAGCGTGTTTCGGTGGGATTCCCCACTGAGCCAGTGACAGACTGCTCTGCCACTGCCAGGGCCCTGGGTCGGGGCCCGGTGGAGTCGGGTGGGCCCGGACCCCCCTACCTGGGCTACCAGCCACCCTTGCTGGTGGCCCCTCAGGTGCTGGCTGCTAGGCAATGCGGCCCTGCACCAAAGGGCCACGCTGTTGACTCTGGCTACTAGGCCACGCTGCCCTGCACCAAAGGGCCGCGCTATTGACTCTGGCTACTAGGCCACACTTCCCTGCACCAGAGGGCTATGCTATTGACTCTGGCCTCTAGGCTACGCCACCCTGCACCAAAGGGCCACGCTATTGACTCCGGCTACTAGCCCACGCTGTCCTGTATTGAAGGGTAGCTCTATTGACTCTGGCCACTAGGCCATGCTTCCCGGGCACCAGGGCTATTACCTTTATGCTGGTCTATAGACCCCGGGGTGGCGAAGTCTGAGATAGATAAGTGGACTTAACGGCGGTGTCTGCGTACCCCCTGGCACCCCTCTTTCGGGCTGGGGTGTGCATACACTGCCACAGGCCTAAATAGGAAGGTGCTGCAGCTAATATCACCCTGATCTATCAGCAATGCAAGAACCTGTGCCACTTCTCAATCACTGAGAGAGACTGTTTTGCAATATTTATCCCAGTCAGTTAAATCCTTGAGAAATGGAGGTTTTGAGCCTCCATTACTAGTTTGTATGTAGAGGAGTTGGTGGATTAGGTTGCATCACACTTGAGTTTTTGCACAATTGCTCTGTTGTGTTCTATTTTAGCTGAAGTATGTTAATTTCCCAATTTTATTTTGACAGTTTATTTACTGTAAATATCAAGTACTTCTAGGGGGAGGGCTTGCTCCAGCATTTCCCCTCCTTCTTTTCTGTTTCTTTGCTTTTGCCCATATTTTCTTGGACTTGTATCATAATGGCTTTTTCGTCTGGTAAGGAGGATTGACTTTGGGTGGGCGGAAATCTGTCCTGGACACCTTTCCTAAACACTGCTTCAAACACACAGTGAATTTTGCTATTAAAAAGAAAATCTTTCCAGACCAAGAGAGAAGACTAAAGGTAGTGTTTTTTTCAGCATTGCTACCTACTTGGAACTGCGTCACTGCTGTGATTAAAGGCATGAGGAGAAATGGGCATGCTTAGGTCAGTCATCTCAAACTTTGTAGTTATTTTAAACTATGAATTCAGAAAAACCTACAGTGTCACTGTCAGCATGTTCAGTGTTCGTAGCTTAGAGACAGCATAAGGTTAATCTATAAATAGAGCTGTTCAATATTATAGGGTAGCACTAGTAATGCTACAGTTGTGGCTGATAAAGCACATTTATTCTGTGCTGTGTTTTCAGGCGCTTCCTAAAAAAATGACCCATTTTGGGCAGAAAATTCTCATGCTGCTTCATTTTTCTCAGCACAAAGGTAAAACAATTTGTGTGTGGAAAGTTTGATATACTTTATTTTTCACGCTTCAGGTATTGCATTTTTCAATAAATAAAGGAATTTTTCAGAGGCTTTTGATCACATGCTGCCTTCTACTGTATAGTGTGGAGTGTAGCAAAATGTACCTATGACAGGGGTCTGCACTCATTACGAACAGATAGATGTTAATTCCTGCTTAGATCTCCTACAGTGGATAGAGTGGAGAAATGAAGCGGTGCTGAGGGACTGAACGCCAGTCAGGCATTCAAAGGAGATTCTATAAACCAGCTCCCTGGTAGTGAGAAGAAAGAGACTTTGGAGGAGGCAGAGCTCCACATGCTATTGTGAAAGAGTTAGATTCCTTTTGTTTTACATATACAAGCTTTAGTTTTTAGATCAACTATGCATCTTGAACCCCAAGAAGAATAAAGCTGAGAGGAGAAAAGCTTGGTCATGGGATACTTTGTTGTTGTTGTAGCTTCTGGCCTGCTCTACCAGTCCAAGTCTCTGGCAGTAAGTTCAGGAGGAGGGTGTGACGTTGTGCAGTCTATATGGTTTTATAAAAACATGATAATAAGTGAATATAATGTAACTGGGATATGCTTCATGCAAAAGGTCTCTTGTAAGGTATCATTACAAAGTTTATAATCTACTGAGTGTGATCATCCGATTTGTATAAATGTACCACTCTTGTATCTAAAACTAGAAATATAAAATATAACTCTGAGGGCCTATTGTAATTATGTAAAGTGTGGGCCATTAATGATGGTTTGGAATCTTGATGACTCCCATTGTCTGCAGATGGTTGTGTTTACCTGTGAGTCTTCCTGTATATGTGTGTGCTGGCAAGTGAGTAATGAAGTCTTGCAGTGACATGTGATCAAGTCACCTGAACTGGAATCCATCTTTAACCTGGTGCTTTTCCAGTGAGGGGGGGGGAGTGGAAACCCAGAGGGACAAAGGGTTCCCGCCTTATGCAAAAGATATATAAAGGGGTGGAAGAGAACAGAGGGAGAGAGGAGCCATCATGAAGAATCCCATAGCTACCACCTGAGCTGCAACAAGAGCTGTACCAGGGCAAAGAATTGTGCCCAGGCCTGGAAGGTGTCCAGTCTGAGAAAAACTTACTGAAGCATCTCTGAGGGTGAGATTATCTGTATTTAGTTTGATTAGACATAGATTTGCGCATTTTATTTTATTTTGCTTGGTGACTTACTTTGTTCTGTCTGTTACTACTTTGAACCACTTAAATCCTACTGTCTGTATTTAATAAAATCACTTTTTATTTAATAATTTACTCAGAGTATGTATTAAGACCTGGGGGAGCAAACAACTGTGCATATCTCTCTCAGTGTTATAGAGGGCGAACAATTTATGAGTTTGCCCTGCATAAGCTTTATGCAGGGTAAAACGGATTTATTTGGGTTTAGACCCCCATTGGGAGTAGGGCATCTGAGTGCTAAAGACAAGCACACTACTGTGAGCTGTTTTCAGGTAAACTTGCAGTTTTGGGACAAGTGATTCAGACCCTGGGTCTGTGTTAGAGCAGACTGGAGTGTCTGGCTCAGCAAGACAGGGTGCTGGAGTCCTGAGCTGGCAGGGAAAACAGGAGCAGAAGTAGTCTTGGTACATTGGGTGGCAGCTCCCAAGGGGGTTTCTGTGATCCAACCCGTCACAGTGGCGTAGTCGAGCAGGATCTGTGCACAGCTGATTGCTTTGAGCTACTGGTAGTGATTTTAAGTGAGTTTTAAGTGTGGTGGCTGGAGAACAGACAAAGTAGTTACTGGTTTGTTATTTTCTGTTTGCTTATTTCGGGAAAGGGAAGTAGGGACAGAAAAGGAAGCAAAATAAGTAAGAATGAAGATGAAAAGAAGCTAAAACTACACAAGTTTCAAATTGCCCAGAAAGACTGAACAATGGGTGCTGGGAATGTCTCTGTTAACTAAGAAGCCCGGAGCTGAGTGCATCTCAGTTTCAGTGAACTGCAGATGGGTGTGGCCCAACCTCTGTCTGTGCTGAAGCTGACTGGAGTGTCTAACCTAGCAAGACAGGAGGGGAGGGGTGCCTGTTCTGGCAGGAGGGTGTTCTCTGTGGTATCCCAGCTCATCGAGTGATGGTCTCAAGGGAAGACAAATGGAAATTGATGTACAATTTGCCTGGGAAAAGGCTGACCTGGAAAAAGGAAAGGCTGCCCACCAGCCTGGACTTAAGAGACAAAGCAATTAAGACCCAGAAGCATGACCTGGCTGTAATGGAGTGGAAGAGGTGCACACAGACATGTATCCTGGAGCTGGAAGTTGGGGTCCTGGTGACTGCTGCGGTGGGAACAAACCCCAAGGACTCTAGCTGGAAGCAAACCCAACCTGAGTGAAAGGGGGGGGATTTTGCTGGCCAGTGAAAGGTCTCTCATAGCTTGGAGCTGTGAGCCTACAGCTGGATCAGGGTCTCTTTCCCTTTTGGGGGACACAGGAGTGTCTGCCCCATAGGGGAGCCCAAAAACGAATTTTAAGTATACTGCCTCCGCCATGGTCAGTGTCCAAGTCTCTGGCAGTAAGTTCAGGAGGAGGGTGTGACGTTGTGCAGTCTATATGGTTTTATAAAACCATATAGACTGCACAACGTCACAGCTTGGTCATGGGATACTTTGTTGTTGTAGCTTCTGGCCTGCTCTACCAGTGTACAGCACATTTGGGTCCACGTCAGTGAAGCATTGGTGAAAGGAGGCGTTTTGCTCTATTCTCCCCCTGCAGATAATGCACCATAAAAATCCCTTTCCATAGCAAGTGCTGTGGGGTACCAAGTCTGTGGCTAGAGAAAAGCAGCTGGACTTTATGGCATGTTCCCCTCAGGTCTGGTTGAATTTCTGAATGGCAATTAGGCCATGTCTACACTACAGAGTTAAGTCAACTTAAGTTATGTCGATGATCATAAACCTCTGTAATTATATATCTTGTGCATGTTCACACAACGCTACTTGTCAGCAGAGCATGTCCACAGTTGGTGCTCTAGCACCGACAGAGAGAGCAGGGCACCGTGGGTGGCTATCCCACTGTGCAAATCACCACCTTCTCCCACTAGGTGTTCTGGGAATTAATCGCAGTTCATCATGGGGGCAGGATCACCACCTCCATGATGCAGTTTTTTCCCTCCCGTAATTCCAAGGGCCTCCGACTGCATTTTGCGTAATTTTTCAACTGCTCCTGCAAACTTTGCGCCTGCGATCTCTGCCTGAAAGCATGGATCCTGTCTTGTGATCAGCATTATGAACACAACGTAGCTGATCCTGCAGTATTTCAAGAGCTGCGATTCTGAACAGGAATCCGTGCTGCCTGCCCTGCTGCATGCCATGGAAATAAACAATTCAAAATTTATGTTGGCATTCATGGAGCAGCTGCACACGGTGAACCATCGCTTTTGGGCTTGGGAAACAAGCACCGAGTGGTGGGATCGGATTGTGATGCAGGTATGGGATGATGAGCAGTGGCAGCAGAACTTTCGTATGCGCAAAGCCATCTTCCTTGAATTATGTGTAGAGCTTGCCCCCGCCCTGAGGCACAAGGAACCAAAATGAGAGCTGCCCTAATAGTGGAAAAGCAAGTGGCGATCACTGTTTGGAAGCTGGCAACTCCAGACTACTACCAGTCAGTCCGAATCAGTTTGGAGTTGAAAGTTCACCGTGGGGGTTGTGGTGATGCAAGAGTGCAGGGCCATTAATCGCCCCCTGCTACAAAGGACTGTGACTCTGGGCAATGTGCGGGCAATAGTGGATGGCTTTGCGGAAATGGGATTCCCTAACTGTGGCAGGGCAATAGATGCACACATATCCCAATCTTGGACCCAGCCCATCTTGCGACGGAGTACATCAACAAAAAGGGCTATTTATCCATGGTACTGCCGATGCTGGTGGATCACCAGGGTCATTTTCACTTACATCAATACAAGGTGATCAGAGAGGGTGCATGACACATGTATCGTCAGGAACATTGGCCTGTACAGAAAGCTGCAAGCACGGACTTTCTTTCCAGCCCAGAAGATTTCAGTAGGAGATGTGGAAATGCCCATAGTGATCCTAGAATACACACCCTACCGCTTACTCCTGTGGGTCATGAAATCGTACAACAGAAACCACAGCAGCAAGGAGCACTTCAACAACAGGCTCAGCAGGAGCAGAATGACTGTAGAATGTGCGTTTGGCAGATTAAACGGTTGCTGGCGCTGCCTTTTTGGCAGGTTAGACCTCAATGAAGAAAATATTCCCATAGTCAGAGCAGCCTGCTGTGCTCTGCATAACATTTGTGAAGCCCAGGGGGAAACGTTTCCCCAGGGGTGGAGTGTTGAGGTTGATCATCTGGTGGCTGATTTTGAGGAGCCAGACACCAGGGCTATTAGAGTAGCTCAACAAGGGGCTATTTGAATCAGGGAGGCTTTGAAGCAGCATTTTGACAATGGGCCCAGTAATGTGTCTTTCTGTAATGAATTGAGCTAGACATTGTTTACTTGCCATCTTGAATGATCCCTGTAACGGTTCATGCCTGAGCGTTAATTGTAGTCTGCAAACTTGCCAATTGCCACTGTGTATGAATTTCTGTTGCAACCACCCTGTGTAGATCACAAATAAAGAATCATTGTCTTTGTAAGATTAAATTTTTATTAAACAGCAATACACAGATTAACATTTTTTTACAAGGGACGTGACAGTGAGCAGCACTCTCTGAAGTGAGGATCTCACAGCTGCCTGTAAGTCCAGCTGTTGTTCTGGAAAATGTCCCTGGGATGGAGTGCAAGGGGTAGTGTGATGGGCCAGGAACATGAGAGGAATATGTGGGGGGAGTTTATGCTGTGCAGGGCAAGGAAGGCAGCTCTGTATGGGCTGCGGGAGGGCTGTATGTGTTCCGCCTGCAGCACAATCGGGGACCTCAGCATCACTGTTTGGTCCTCCATGAGCTTTATTATCCGCTCCTTCCCCTGTCTCCTCTCCTGGCTATCAATTTCTAGTTTCTTATTTATTGTTTCTCTCCATGTTCTGTGCTCACTATTGGCCTGATCTGACGATTACAACAATTCGTGAAACATGTCGTCCTTACTCCATCTCGTTCACCTCCTTATCTGACAGAGGTGCTCTGCTGTGTGTAGGAGCTGGCCCTCAAGAATACATCTGCCAAAGCACAAGAAACAATACACAGAGTCAGTATTGTGTGTGCACTCACGGTCTTGAATCATAAAAGTTACATACACCTCTTTCTCACTTTCCCTTGGCAAGCACACAGCATGGCCAGAGCACTAAACATGGTGAATTTGGCCTGGGGGTGGGGGTGCAAGACAGGACAAAGGGTCTGTGTGGTTTCAGAAGGGGATCAGTACAAGCGCCTCGGGACACTATACTGAATACTGACACCATTTTCCACAGGTGGGGGTGATCGAAGCTGAAATCACACTACTGAGGGTAACCGAAGATGTAAGGGTGCATTTCCGCCTGTGTGTGGCTTCAGAGCAGGTCCGTATGCCTGTGTGCCGCTTTGTTTCCTCCAGAAGTAATTGCTGATTGGCGCGGCAAAGTTTCCTACGATGGAGGAAGAAACACAGCAGCTCTGGCAAGGAACCTTCAGCAGAGGATTGCAGAGTATCTGCAGAAAAGTTTCCTAGAGACCTCTAGGGAGGATTCCCAGGAGATCTTGGTGTGCATTAACAAACTTTTCTGCAGAGCCCCATTGCATAGCTGCACAGGGGACTATGAAGCAGATGCAAACAGTACCTAGTGTTAATTTCGATTCCTTCTCTCATGTGAATCATGTAACAAAATAAAGGACACCGCTACCTCATGTAACCATGCACTATCCAAGAAAAATGAATACTTACCAGAGCTCCCCTCTCCTGCTTCAGCCAGACTGCTGGGTCTGGGAAGATCCTTCCAGAGACAAAAAGAGGTCTTGGCTCGCCCCCGGACAAGCCTGTCACCAGTCCTCCTCCAACTTGACCTTCTTGTCCACCACTTCGTCCTCGGGGTTGACTCTGCTGGCTGCTGCCTCCAGTCCCACTGACGTATCCACGGGGCACTTGGTGGTGGAGGTGGGGTTGCCGCCGAGGATGCCGTGCAGCTTCTTATAGCAGCGGCATGTTTTCAGTGCTGCACCAGAGCGACGGTTGGCATCCCTTGCCTTCTAGTATGCCTGTCTCAGCTCCTTCGTTTTAGCACACCACTGCTGCATGTCCCTTTCGGACCCCTTCTTCTCCATGCCACCAGCAATCTGCTCAGAGGTGTCAAAGTTCCTACGGCTGGATTGGAGCCGCAACTTCGCAAACTTCTCTCCCCACGGACCCAACAGATCCAACAACTCCAGTGTACTCCACATGGGAGCCTGTTTGCTGCAGAAAGCTGGCTGGTCAGCTGGGAAGATGTGATCTGAGCTGTCCACACTGAGCAAACAGGAAGTGGAATTTCAAAAACAGGGGCTTTAAATTGGGAGGGGCGCATGCCTGTGTACCTGGCTGCAGGGCAATGAAGTAGAAACTGCTTACCAGAGCGCTCATGATGAGCATTGTGGGATACCTCCTGGAGGCCACTTAGGGTGACATAAGCAAGTACTGTGACACTGTGTTGCTCTAACTTTGTTGCAAAAAGCTCTATGCCGCTCGCTGAGGTGGGTTTATTATGTCGGCATAGCAGGAGATTTAAATTGGCAGGAGGTGTGTACACCTCCACTGTTTTGTTGATGAAATCTGACTTGTCAACAAAACTGCGTAGTGTACACAAGGCCTTAATCTGGAAGTTCTGCTTACTGAATCAGAATAACTCTACTCTGGGGGTACAACTTCACACATTGCTCTGCTAGGGGGATCCGGAGAAAGCAGTGCAGCCTTTGGGGACGGACAGAGCCAGGGGAGCTGTGGGTGTCCTTGACCTCCGTATGGATGCTCCTGTTCCTGTTAGCGTGATTAGAGCAGGGATACTCAGACTGAGGCTCGGGAGCTGCAAGTGGCTCTTTAATGTGTCTCCTACAGCTCTTTGCAACACGTGACTTAAAACACTGTGATTTAATTATTAACCAGTCTAAGTTATTAACCAGTTAGGATGCTTTTACTATGTTATTAACCAATTGTAGAATACTTGTCAGTCATTTTGCTGTGAAAATAATTATATGAAACCATGAATTCACACTAAAGTGGCTCTTTTGGGTAATGTTGATTGCTAATTTGGCTCTTGAATCACTGAAGTCAGAGTATTACTGGGTTAGAGCAAGGGAATGGGAGCTAGGATTTTGTTGTTGTTGTTGTTGTTGTTGTTCTGTTCCTTGTATTGCCACTGACTTGCTGTGTAACCTTGGACAAGTGAGTCAGTTTCTCTGTGTCTCTGTTTGCAGTTCTATAGAACGGGCAGAAGTGTCCTGCAATATTTTGCAGGGTGTTGTGAGACTGAATTCACACAATTGGGTTGCGAGGTACTTTGGGTCCTTGGGATGAAAGGTGTTAATTAAAATATTCTTTCTTTTCTCTTTGATTAAATATTTAAAGAAACTGAAAAAAGATTCTTTGGTTCTGCTGAAGCCTCTTTTTAATTTTACATCAATACTAGTTGGAACTGCCAATAAAGTCAACTTTGCATTGATTTTATGCAGTCCTATGGCAGTGAACATGGGTAGAGTCTTCTTGCTAGTACCCTAATATTAATTTTTCATCACTTACCAGGGTTTTTGGATAGCTTTTGTACAATGTGTATTAGTTGGGCAGCACTACTAAATTCTATGTATTTCTCACGTGTCTGCCTGCTGGGTTTAAAATTGCGTGGATTTGTTTGTCTTTTTGTTTGGAAGAATGGGAGGGATGTTGAATAGCATTTTTTCATATTGTTTGGCATGTTCTAGAACGATGTGTACACCAGAGGGTGTGAAAAAATGCCCACTGGATGCTCAGGATCCCAAAGCAGAAACCGGTAGAAGCTAGGATTCTCCACGGAGGGTTAGTTAGGCATCTGACTCCCACAGAAATTCAATGAGACACGGGCATCTAACTCTTTCAGGTCCCTTTAAAACCCTAGCCAAGGTGTTCCGTTATTTTTAGAAACTGTTTTTAATTTTTTTCCTGTTGTGCAATGTTTAATTTCTTTCCTTTGTTCTCCTGAATTTAAACAGCTGTGTATACACTACATTTTTGCCCTAAAATTTCCCACCATTGCTACCACTAGCACAGCTAGCACCAACCAATAATACTCTGCCAATCACTTTATCCTGCTTAGAGCAGATTTGAAAGTTGCAGTGGTTAAAATGTTGGCAACTACCAATCTACACAAGTACTCCCACCATTGCTGTTCCCAGTTAAGCTATACTAATGGTAGCAACAGTGGGGAAACTTCAGAGTAATTACTGTAGGGTGGGCAGGAGTTCACTATGTACACAGGAGCCTCCTAGTTTCAGATTCATATGTTAGAAAACCATAGACAGACATTTACCCTCAGTGTGGCCATTAGTTTGTGCCCAGACCTTGGACTTTGAATGTGTTACTTGACATTTTGAATCAGATTCTGGGCTGCAGGCCAGTGTCTGTCAATTTGCATTTCATCGTGCTGTCGGTGTGTCATCCTGGGTGCTAGACTAGCAACCATTCTGATGTGCCAGGATCTGAATTTAGATGATGTAATTCACAACCATAGACTCTGCAAGCCTCATTTAGAAATTGCAGTCTATGTCCAGAAACACTGATGGAGCTAGGCAGTGCAGGCCTGGAATATATTAGCGCTAATAGGCCAGATTCTGTGCTGTGGATAAGGAGTACTTGCTTTAACTCATCTTTGTGTTTATATCCCTGATCCTGAGGCCATCTTGGCAGTTGGCTAGTACCTGACAGCATTTGAGAAGCCTTCTGCTCTAACTTATACCAGCTGCCAGTGACTCTAAGAGGTTATTTTGACAACCAGGGATCAGCTGGCATAAGGAAGCATGTAACAGATGCAGAGGCATATAGGGTGGACGTTGACTATGGAGGCCAGGTGTCTTGCTGAAAGACACAGGTCTGCTGCCAGAAGACAGGGGGTCTGGGTGGGAAGGAGGCACTTGGGAATAGGAGAAGACAGTAAAGCTCTATTGCTTCCCTTCTTTCTCCATCCAGCAAAACTTTAGAGCATTTAGGCTCTTAAATTTTAGAGGGAAGCAGGGTTTGAGCGGGATACAAAACTAAGGCCTGGTCTACACTAGGAGTTTATGTCGAATTTAGCGCCGTTACATCGAATTAACTATGCACCCGTCCACACCACGAAGCTATTTAGTTTGACATAGAGGTCTCTTAAATTCGACTTCTGTACTCCTCCCCAACGAGGGGAGTAGCGCTAAATTCGACATGGCCATGTCGAATTAGGCTAGGTGTGGATGGAAATCGACGGTAATAGCTCCGGGAGCTATCCCACAGTGCACCACTCTGTTGACGCTCTGGACAGCAGTCCGAGCTCGGATGCTCTGACCAGCCACACAGGAAAAGCCCCGGGAAAATTTGAATTCCTTTTCCTGTCTGGGCAGTTTGAATCTCATTTCCTGTTTGGACAGCGTGGCGAGCTCAGCAGCACTGGCAACGATGCAGAGCTCTCCAGCAGAGATGGCCATGCAATCTCAGAATAGAAAGAGGGCCCCAGCATGGACTGATCGGGAAGTCTTGGATCTGATCGCTGTGTGGGGCGATGAGTCCATGCTTTCCGAGCTGCGATCGAAAAGACGGAATGCAAAGATCTACGAGAAGATCTCAAAAGCCATGACAGAGAGAGGATACAGCCGGGATGCAACGCAGTGCCGCGTGAAAATCAAGGAGCTGAGACAAGGCTACCAGAAGACCAAAGAGGCAAACGGACGCTCCGGATCCCAGCCCCAGACATCCCGTTTCTACGAGGCACTGCATTCCATCCTAGGTGCAGCCGCCACCACTACCCTACCACTAACCGTGGACTCTGAGGATGGGATATTGTCGACGGCCGGTTCCTCGGAGATGTTAGCGGACGGGGATGATGAGGAAGGAGATGAGGAGGACGAGGCAGTCGACAGAGCTTACAACGCTGATTTCCCCGACAGCCAGGATCTCTTCATCACCCTTACAGAGATCCCCTACCAACCGTCCCCAGGCGTTAACCCGGACACAGAATCAGGGGAAGGATCAGTCAGTAAGTGTTTTAAACATGTAAACATTTATTTTGAACAGAACAGGAATATTAACAATATTAACAATGGGTTTTGCATGATTACTTTGCCCTAGGCGCTTAACGTTTCAGTCCTTGGCAGTGCAACTACTGAAAAAAAATCTAACAATGTCCGGTTTAGCATGATTGTTCTGCCCAAGCCGCTCTACTATTTAGTCCCTGCCAGTGCAGCTACAGTAAAATGCGGTCTATATGTCCGGGGATAGAGCTGAAATCCTCCTGGGACATCTCCACGAAGCTCTCCTGGAGGTAATTGGAAAGCCTTTGCATCAGGTTCCTGGGGAGAGCGGCCTTATTGGGTCCTCCGTAGTAGGAAACGTTTCCGCGCCAGGAGACAAGCAAGTACTCCGGGATCATTGCCCTGCAGAGCATGGCGGCATACGGCCCTGGTCTTTGCAGGCTTTCCCGAAGCATCCTTTCTTTCTCCGTCTCTGAAATCCTCATCAGAGTGATGTCGCTCATGGTGACCTCCTTTGAATTAGGTAGGGGAATGTTAGTATTGGGACTGCTTGCCTGTTCCTTTACAGAACTGTAACCGGCGGTTTACAGCCACGCGGTGGAGGCGGGAGAGGGGCAGCATACAGGGATCTTTCCCGGGGACAGCCGCGAGGGGGTGGGACAGGGGCAGAGTTCATGCTTGCCGGATTGCTGGCAGCAGGGACTGGCATTGCTTTCAACGTGAAAGGAGGCCAGTGCTGCTATTAAAGTTTTAAGCAGCCAGAAGTCTACGGCTTACCATGTCGGCCTGCTACACAAATTCCGGTGTCCTGCCCCGCTTCTCTGATCTGCACTGCAAGACCCCAGGCACTGAATGCGAAGGCCGAAAATTCGACCTTGTCCTGAGTGCGCATGTGATAGGTGCTGTGCATGGTCTTGTTCACTGAGAAAGACTATGTTCTTTGTTCACAACTAAATTTATCTTTCTGAGGAATTCACTCCCTTTTTCCCATCCCACAGCTGCGACTGTCTCCCGACCTAGCCTGGCATCACACTCCCGGAGGCTAGCGCAGATTAGGCGTAGGAAGAAGAGGACACGGGAGGACATGTTCTCGGAACTTATGGGCTGCTCCCGAGCCCAGGCAGCCCAGCAGACCCAGTGGAGGGAGAACTTGTCCCAAATGCACCGATCACACATGGAACGGGGGGAGAGGTGGCGGCAGGAAGACCAGCAAGCGACTCAAACGCTGCTTGGACTAATGAGGGAGCAAACGGACACGCTCCGGTGCCTTGTGGATGTTCTGCAGGACCGGAGGCAGGAGGACAGAGCCCTGCTGCAGTCTATCTGTAACCGCCCTCCCCCGCCACCAAGTCCCATACCCCCCTCACCCAAAGTCCAAAGAAGGAGGGGCGGCAGAGTCCGTGAAAACTCTCACTCCACCCCTGCAGACTGCTCAAGCACCAGAAGGCTCTCATTCCCCAAAATTTGATAAGTCCTTTCCTTCCCGCCTCACCCAAGCCCCCGTCCAAATTTCATCCCCCAGTTTCATGTGTAGTTGCTAATAAAAAATACGTTTCTGTTAATTACTGTTTCCATCATGTTCTTTTAGAGGAGAGTCTGATTGAAGGGGGGGGAAGGGGGTTGGTAATTGGACAGGACAGTCACCTTTAGCAGGGTACAGAGGCGGGGGCAGGTTCAGCAGCAGGGCACACACACATTGCAGTCACTAGTTACCCTGGTCAGTCTGGGAGGTGGTTTTCATGTTCTGGGGGGGGGGGGGGGGCTCTGTGACTTTGTGGTGGGGGAGGGCAGTTAGAGATCTTATGCAGCGGTCCTTATCCTGGATCACAGAGCCACGCAGCAGGGGATCTGTAACTGTCCTCCCCCTGGCACAAAGTCACATAGCCCCCACACAGAGTCCCGAACAGGAGGGGTGGCAGGCTCCGTTGAAACAACCAGTCCACCAGTGCGGAGCCTGTCATTCCTGGAGTTTAGAAGCGTCCTTTGCATCACTACACCACACCCGCTCCCCACCACAGTCTGCGTCCCAGGTTCAACACTTTCCCATGAAAACAGTAATAAAGAAAACGGTGTTCATTAACAAAATTCAAGTGATTTTATTTTTAAACGTGTGTTGGAGGGGGGGAACGGAGTGAACGGGGTATGTAACTGGAGAGGATAGTGAACATTTACTGGGTAAAGAAACGGGGGCAGGTTTAGCTTCTCTGTAAACAAACTTAATAGTCACAGGTTACCCTGCTCACTGAGGAACCTAGCTTTCAAAGCCTCCCGGATGCACAGCGCGTCCCGCTGGGCTCTTCTAATCGCCCGGCTGTCTGGCTGGGCGTAATCAGCAGCCAGGCTATTTGCCTCAACCTCCCACCCCGCCATAAAGGTCTCCCCCTTGCTCTCACAGAGATTTTGCAGCACACAGCGAGGTGCAATAACAATGGGGATATTGGTTTCGCTGAGATCACAGCGAGTCAGTAAGCTTCTCCATCTCCCCTTGAGACGGCCAAAAGCACACTCCACCACCATTCTGCACTTGCTCAGCCGGTAGTTGAAGAGTTCTTTTTCAGTGTCCAGGGTGCCAGTATAGGGCTTCATGAGCCAGGGCATTAGCGGGTAGGCTGGGTCCCCGAGGATGACTATAGGCATCTCCACATCCCCAAGAGTTATTTTGTGGTCCGGGAAGTAAATACCTTTCTGCAGCCGTCTAAACAGACCAGAGTTCCTGAAAACACGAGCGTCATGAACCTTGCCCAGCCATCCGACGTTGATGTTTGTAAAACGTCCCCTATGGTCCTCCAGTGCTTGCAGCACCATTGAAAAGTAGCCCTTTCGGTTGATGTACTGGCTGGCCTGGTGGTCCGGTCCCAGGATAGGGATGTGAGTTCCATCTATAGCCCCACCGCAGTTTGGGAATCCCATCGCGGTGAAGCCATCTATGATGACCTGCGCGTTTCCCAGGGTCACTACCTTTGAGAGCAGTAGCTCAACGATTGCGTTGGCTACTTGCATCACAGCAACCCCCACGGTAGATTTGCCCACGCCAAAGTGGTTCGCGACTGACCGGTAGCTGTCTGGCGTTGCAAGCTTCCAGAAGGCTATGGCCACTCGCTTCTGGACACTCAGGGCTGCTCGCATCCGGGTGTCATTGCGCTTCAGGGCAGGGGACAGCAACTCACAAAGTTCCATGAAAGTCCCCTTCCGCATGCGAAAGTTTCGCAGGCACTGTGATTCATCCCAGACCTGCAGCACTATGCGGTCCCACCAGTCCGTGCTTGTTTCCCGGGCCCAGAATCGCCGTTCCACAACATCAACATGACCCATTGCCACCATGATGTCCTCGGCGCGGGGTCCCGTGCTTTGTGACAGGTCTGTGCCACTCTCAGACTTCAGGCCCTCACCGCGCTGCCGTAGCCTCCTCGCCCGATTTCTCAGCATCTGCCTCTGGGAAAGGTGGATGATAAGCTGCGAGGTGTTGACAACGGCCATAACTGCAGCGATGGTTGCAGCGGGCTCCATGCTCGCAGTGCTGTGGCGTCCGCGCTGTCCCTGACCAGAAAAGTGCGCGAACTGATTTCCCGCCGGCGCTTTCAGGGACGGAGGGCGGGAGTGACGGTCGGATGACGACAGTTACCCAAAAGCACCCTCGAAACATTTTTTTACCCAGAAGGCATTGGCGGCTCGACCCAGAATTCCAATGGGCAGCGGGCACTGCGGGAACTGTGGGATCGCTGCCCACAGTGCACCGCTTCCAATGTCGACGCTTTCCCCGTTAGTGTGGACTCACAAAGTCGAATTACTGTTCTTAGTGTGGACACACACGTTCGACTTTGTAATATCGATTCCACATATTCGATTTAAGTAAAATCGAACTACTCTCGTAGTGTAGACATACCCTAAGTGTATAATGGAGACTTAGTTACAATCTAATGAAGATCTGAATTCTGTTAATCTGCAGAAAAGTGACATTCACCTGAGAGACGAGCTGGAAAGGACATCTGAGAATGGATTAGTACTAGAGTAAAGATTTTGTTTTGCTGGATCAGAAATTGGTCTTATGTATAAGAGCTCTTTCTCCACTGAAACATTTAAAACCAGCCTTGCCAAATCTACTCCATTATCTTCTTGGGAGTGATATTTTTTTTGATAGGTGAGTAAAATATCATTAGTCTTATTTTCTTCCGTCATCATTTTTGTAAAGTTTTGAGCCTGGCTGGTAAAGTTACATACCAGTTTGCCTTCACACTATGGACATTCTTACACAGAATTGTATGAGTTGCCATATTGGATTAACCCATTGGTGCATGTAGTCTGGTATCCTGCAAAAAATGTGTCCAATCCCTGATGCTTCAGATGAAGATACTCCATCACTTCCCCCTCCTCCAAAAAAACAACAACAAAAAACAAAAACAAAAACCCAACCTCGTAATGAACCTTGCCAAATATGCAATGCTGTGTATGGGAATGCAGAAAAGTTATTCACTCCTTCAGTGATCTTAAGCACAAGATTTAATTACCTTAACAGAAGTGGGTTTTTTTTTTTATTCTGCCTATGTTTGTTCTAAATTCACTTCCATTTCATTTAGTGATTCTTTGTTCTCACGTTAAAGGAAGGGGTAAAAAATGAGAACTAGTCACTTTTCATTATGCCCATTTCATGTACCATGTGTTGGATAATCACGTGAAAGGGCTCCATGCTTGTATAACTGAACTGACTCTTTATTAAGAGAACTATTTAAAGAAATACTGCACTTAGGAATCTAATTATGTGCACACAGCAGACTTCCTGGTGCCTCCTGCAAAGTCTTCTCTCTGGCAACCCTGTGTTCCTCTCTCAAAGTTCTAGGCAGGTTGCTACAATATCTTTCATAATTTAAAATACTTAATTCAAGTCTCCTCTAACTCCTTCTTTTTTCCAGACTAAATAATCATAGTTTGACTAGCCATCAAGTGAAATCTTTAAATCAAGATTGGATGTCTTTCTAAAAGATATACTTTAGCTAAACCAGAAGTTACACTATTGAACTTCTGCAGAAATTAGTGGTCTATAAGTCCTAGGCTATCCCTTGACTCCAGGTTTGTAACTATAGTTCTTTTTCATGTATTAAGTGTACCGAGTCAGTCATTTAAGATGCTATTTTAAATTAAGAGCGTGAGGAGTGAAAATGCAGGCAGTTTTTAAAAGTCTGTACTTTCCATTTTTTGTTTCAAGGATTCTACTATAAAGTACATAGTTGGGAATCTCAATAATAATAATAACACTGCTCTACAGCCAAAATGCTTCTGAAATAAATGTAGTCAAACTTTACTAATTCTGGGTCACTGAGACCGAAAATGATGCTTAAAATTGTTGATTGGCTCTAGTTTTCAAGATATGCTATTGGGTCAGTATATACGACCCTTGACTTGGGAATGGCGGAGGATAAGTGAGTTATAAAGGGAAGGGATCTCAATTTAAACCAGAAATGACTAAAATACATCTTTGACTGGATCTATGAATAAATCTATGACTGGGTTTGGACAGTACTTGCTTTTTAGGCAAAACAATGAATGATGCAATCTGAAGCTGGTATTGCGTCGTACATGATATGAATTGCATCATGTTATTCCTAGAAGTCATGGATGATGCAATCATAACGAAGCTTACATCACTCTGCTGAACAAATTGCCCTATATCAGCTCTAGAAATCATACAGTGTCGTGCTCTCTTATTTGTCAGTGTTTGATTTTGCAAAGGGACACATTTCTGTTTAGCCAGAGTGAGCAGAGATGCCTCGTACTTGTGTGAACAGTGCAGATAACTTCTGCTATGTTTGTGGTGAAGTGACTTTTGCCTCACAAAAGCGCAGTATAACCACTATGGTTAAGAAAGCCAACAAATATATGCAACAAATATATGCAACCATATGCTCAGTGTTACATCGTAGGAAACTGAAGAGCAAGTGAGGGCTGGGGAATCAAACTGACAATTTATATTGACTACTGGCCATCTCCAGAAAGGTCACGAGCAAACAGTTCATGGAGCACATTTTGATGGGAAATTCTTTCAGTCCAAAAATTTAGACCAGTTCTAATAACTAAAACACCATAAGCATTTGTAAGGCCATACTGTCCTTTACACCACTCTGGCAATGTAAAGAAGCCTTAAAACTTTTACACCTGTTTTATACTCCTGGGGGAATTCACAAAGACAATGGGAACAATTCAGTAAGCAAGCAGGCTGCTACAGTCTGCTCTGAGTCAGGGGACAGAGCCTTCCCTATGCCTCCTCAGAAACACCCCGAAACCCTGCCCCTCCACGCTGAGTGTGCTGCAATAGCGAGTGAGAGAGAGACAGAATGTGTCTCTTTCACATGCATTACTGCCGCCCCCTGGCTGCTCCAGGTGCCCAAACCAACCTGCCTGCGCTGCCGGGAAGGGGCATGTGACTGCTCTTGCGCCTTTCCTTTGCTTCCTATTCAGAACTCATTTTTCTGTGGGGAAGAAAAGATATCTGCGGGGAACATGAATTAGGCGCACGTGCAGTGATGCAGAATTCCCCTAGGAGTATCTGTTAGTTAAGTTTAAAGCATGTTGTGATTGTGTTTTATATATAACCTTTTATTTCCAATATCCTTACTCAGTACCCCTTGAACCTTTCTTGTTTTCGCTGTAAATACGTTTAAGTGCTGAAGTGCTGGTCCTCAGTTGAATCTTGGATGCTGGTGTGTATATGGTTCATTTGGGGACAGCAGAACAAGTGAGTAGCTAGTGATGGGCTGGATATCAACGGGAACACTTTGAAGGGGTGCACCTATTGTTAACCTTCGAGGCAAAGTGGGCTTTGAATCAGATACCAGACTTGTTTTTTAAGCCTTACTGTGCCTGCTCTCTCTTTTTGATTTGAGTGATTTGTTTTAAGATTTCTGTTTATAATCTAGGCTCGGAGACTTTTTGCATAGAATTTCATCATTTGTGGGATATGTTGTTTTTATAATAGCAAAATATCCCTTTTAAATTATTTTGCTGCAGTGTCATGACTTTTTGGCCTCTTTTTTTCCCAACACAGAGTACATCTGAAATGCCCATTTTGGCACATGTGTAGTTTTATTGTACAGATCTAAGCATAGATCTGTAAAAGATCTTTTAAAAGCCATGTAGTTTATACACAAGAACAAAAGCAAGAGCAAAACAGTTATTAAATGGATCCCCTTCATGAAAATTGGCATTTAAATATCAACATGAGAGACAACTCCTATTAATTAGGTAAGGCAGTTTGTCTTCTACCATATCTTCTCAAATACCCCTACTCTCCTCTGTAAAAAAATAAAACAAAAGGAGAAACAAGTCACCAAGCTGAATAAATTTTGGTCACTGCTGACTTGAGCCAGAGTTGAACTGGTTGCTTAGAGGTGAGAGATGCCTTGTGCCAGTCTGAGCCATCTAGTTCCCAACCAGAAAAATTCTACCAAAATTGTACCATTGTGTACACACTGTACCACACTTCCCTTGACTTGAAGTGAAGATGTAATTAGCTTGTCACTTGGAAAGAGATATGAGCAAGGGTTCTGAAAATATTCTGTTCTGTTAAAGGGCTATCAATCATGTCAGAGTAAACACTATGGGCTTCACCTTCAAAATTTGGCACTCCATATTTGTATGTAAGACAGGAAAATGTTTAGGAACATATGCAGAGAGTGACATATAATTAGACATGTTTAACATTTAAAACGTGAGAATTAATACATGCATATTTATAACCATTTCTGCACTTCACAACAGGTATAAACTGAGTGGAGCAGTGCACAGTATTCAACTAAACAATTGTTTAAAGAGCTTCTATTATGTCTATGCAGATTTAGACCCTGAAGGAGTTGCAAGACAAATTTGATAGATATATAAATTAAAGTAGCTAACATGCCTCTAGAGATTCACTTTAGGACAATAACCCTGAGAAGGCAAAATCCTACAGGAACTGAGTTGGTACATACAGTACAGTAGCAATTCCTTTTGGTCCTTGAAGAAAATAGTTTACATCAAGGTTTGAAAAATAGACTATTTTGGATCTTTGTAAAAAGATTTGAAATCTCTTACAGAAGGACCCTGTCTTAGCTGTAATGGTAAAAATTATGTAATCCATAATCTTGTTATCAAACGACTTATTCTGAAAAGCAATTTAGATACTTTTTTTGAGGAGAACTGGAGAATACATTTGTCTTGGGCTTTTTTTTAGATATATGGCCTCAATAGCAAATCATGCATAAAACATATTGATGGTGACCTGCAGATCTTTTCCATCAACTGCAAGAGATGTGCTGAATATCCTTAGTAGCTAGGCTAAGTGTGGCATTCAGGACAAATTTAGCTCAGTTACATTAGGGTAACTGAGGGCAGAATCTGGCCCTTTAACTAATAAACCTACTTTTTCTCTCTTTGGTTTAGCAGCAACCATCTTGTCTGAAGATACTGACTGTTTCCTAGATGATGGTCTGGCCGCCCAGTGCTGTGATGCCACATCAGCTATGGAGGAACAGTGATCTATTAATCTAGTAACCCGATGATCAGTAATATGTCAGCAGAGTGCTGTGTGGTGAATCTGCTGCTGTTCTTCTGGCTTTGGCTAGAGGTTGATAGGGCAGCTAAGAGGGGAAGGTTCCATGGCACTGGGAGGACAGTTCGAAATCTGGAGAGACTGTAACTAAGGCAGTTGTTCCTGGTGACTGTCTGGGAATTCTAGGTTGCCTGTGTGCAGCGGGGTCCATTTTAGTTTAAGAATATGTAGCATAAACAAATTGGGGAAACTATAGTTTTAATATTTACAAAACTTGCAGAGAGACACTTATCTGACACTCCTATTTGGCAGATTCCCATGGTGATGTGTAGGCTTGGCAGAATTTGTTTTTTATTTTTTATAATTTCAATGGATAATATCAATTTTTTGTTCAAGCATTTTTCCCCAATTTTTATCTGTTTAAATTTAGTTGCATGAAATTATGGGTGTATGTGTCAGACAATTAATGACAGACATTGAAATTTAAAAAATTAAAGCTTTCTAACTGTTAAAACACAAATTGTCAACACTAGGGTTGCCAGGTGTCTGGTTTTCAACTGGAAAGTCTGGTAGAAAATGGCACCAGACAGTGTCCGGTCAGAAACACTGACTGAACATCAAAAGTCCCGTTGCTACCTGCAGGAGCAGGGGCTATGCATAGAGGGGACATGCGGGGGCAAGTGCCCCCCAGATTGGCCTGCCAGGGTGTGGAGAGGGGGTCTGTCCTTCTCCCGCTGCTGTGGGTGGGCTCTCACGCTGACCCAGAGTGGAGCGGCCAGCGAGGGAAGTGGGTGGACCTGCCCCTTCCGCTCCTTGCCCGGGCACGGCTGCCAGGGCTAGAGGCTGAGTGAGCTGGAAATGTACCAGGGGAGTAGAAGGCGGGACCACCCACTTCTCTCATTGGCCACTCTGCTCTGGGTTGGCAGGAGAGCCCAGCCACCCAGTGCAGCAGCTGGGCTGCCTGAGAAAGAGCCTGGCTGTGGGAGGCGACGGTGGCAGGCCGCAGGTAACTGGTGGGGTGGGGAGAGAGTGGTGGTTCCTGGGCTGGATGCAGGGTGGAGGGGAAAGGAGTGAGCAGAGGCCGGGACCTTGAGGGAGGGTTGGAGCAGGGGGCAGGGCTGCAGGGGTGTTCAGTTTCCAGAAATTGGAAAGTTGGCAGCTGTATCAACATCACATATCAAAATATACAGCATAAATAATATCCTTAAATCAAACTTTTTAAGTTCTCATGTAGCATTTTTCTTATTTTGCCTGTCTGTAAACTTTAGTTATCTATGGAAATATTTTTGCCAGTTTGTGTGTGTACAGTGAAATTGATGTTTACTGACACTGATAAAAATTGAATCCTTCCAAGCCTAGTGGTGTGACATTATAAATTCATGGAGGATAAGTCCATCAATGGCTATTAGCCAGGATGAGGAGGGATTGTTTCCCTAGTCTCGGTTTGCCAGAAGCTGGGAATGGGTGACAGGGGATGGATCATGTGATGATTACCTGTTCTGTTCATTCCCTCTGGGGCACCTGGAATTGGCCACTGTCAGAGGACAGGATACTGGGCTAGATGGACTTTTGGTCTGACCCAGTATGGCCGTTCTTATGTATCTCCTTGACACCACATTGTCACCTGCTGGGGCTTCTCCTGCAAGCAGAACACAAGTGAGAACTGGGTTTGCTATCCACAAAAAAAAGTAGGTATTAGTGCCTAAACAAATGACACAGAGAATATAATTTTATGTTCAGAGAGCACTTATAATGGGAAAGAGAATAATCCTTAGTCAGAATTTGGGTCAGGTAGTACTTAAAATGCGTGTGCCTCACCCATGGAAGAGTGCCCAGGCTAAAACTCCATGAGGTTCCTTGGTAAAGTTTCTTCCAAATTCTTCTGTCAAGGGGTTTTCTTCCCATGGTAGAAGCAGTATGTCCAATCTCCAAATCTCATAGGTAGCTTGAGATCTATGTGAATATGGAGGATGGTTCTGCTGAAGGTTTTTGTGCTGGCTCCAGAGCCCTCAGCAATTCTTACCAGCAGCTTGGGACATACAGCTCCAACAGAGCAAAGAAGCAGCAAGGATCCCACATACAGCTTGAGATCTGCAAGGGGTGTTTTTTTCTGTGCATTCCCACAGACCCCCAGGCTACAAAACAAATCTTGGTGGCACAGCCTCCACACAGCTGCTGGCTTGCCAGTCTCAAGGACCAGTGGCTTGTCAAAAATGATGCACTCTGAATGTATGTTCTCTCTTTTAAATGTGGATTCATGTCAGAAAAGAGGACCTGATAATCCATGCATTAGGAATAATAGTATGGCAGAATTTAGTGCAGATTTAATCATTGTGATCCAGGTGGAAAACACCGATGTATTGATGGTAAACTCTGGGAAGATATTTTCTGTATGTGTGAACTGATTGGGTAGGTGCAGTTTGCCTTCTGATGGTTTTTATAAAACATATTTAATAAAGGGCTACCAACTTGTAATTAGTTGGGATTAAAACTGTATTGTATTAGTAAGGCTGGTGTTTCTCAAGAAGCAATATCAGGCTCCTTATCACTTCCCCAAATTTTCAAAGCCTTTTGCCAGCATAGCTGACGAGCAGCTGCCAAGAATTTGTGTGTGCTTCTTAATTGGTCAACGGAAGTGCTTCAGGTTTGTCTTCCCAGAAATGAAACTTCTCTCTCACTCTGGCAATATCCTAAACCTGAGAAACAGATGAAAGTCAGCATGTCACTGTGCACTCAGTGCTATTTCCCCTTAATAGTGGTTTCAAAGAGGCTTTTCTATTGCCCAATGTATAATGAACTAAAATGGAAAAAGGAGTGGGGGCTTTTTAATTTTTGTATGGTATACATTTGGCAGTAGAATCATTGGGCCACCTTCTTGGTTGACTTCACCCAGAACAATCAATTGCCAAAGAGGCACTTTCAATCCAACTGGGGATTTTCTTGCAGAGATCAGATGCAGTAAAACTCTTTTGTGGGGTGCGTGTGAGAGCTACTGTAACTTACATCCCAACCACTTTTGCCAAAATTACATTTATATATCAAAATCTATCTAGGCTCTTGGATAAATATAGAGGCAGATCTCAGCCTTGGTGTTGGCAGGTGCAGCTCCATTGATATCAGTGGGGTTGGCTCAGCTAACATCAGAGCAGAATTTGGCCCCAATGGAGTCTCTAATTGGGGCTGGTTATATCAATCTGTTCCTATTATCCCATTGCATTAGTAGGAGTTTTAAGGATAAATCCCCACATTGAATTGAGAAGTGACCTTGCAAGTCAACCTTTTTTTTTCTTCTTCTTATTAAAAGTATCCGATGCTGACCTGTCCAGAAAATGATTAAGTACATTATGATTGTATCTCAAACAAAAGGAAGAGGACTCAAAGTTAATATTTTGGGCCAAATTCTGCTCTGATTTGCATCCCGTGCAACTCCCCTGAGCTCATTGATTTCATATGGTGTAAATTAATGCAACACTTGACTGCCACTGGTTTGCTTTTTAGTTTACTTGTGGCTTGAGGAAAGGGCAGTATCAGACTTGATTTCAAGTTTCTGATTTTGTGTCAAAGCCTTCATGTTTTAATATACTTTGTTGTATTTTTGCATTGCTGCATTTGTATGCCTGAGGTATAATGCGTGTGACTTAATATCTGCATATTGCTTCAACTTTAGAAATCTGTGGTTTGTCATCACATTTATCCTAGACTGAAATCAAATAAAGCAGGAGTGCTTCACATTGTCTTACAGTTATTTTAAAGCATTTGTGCAAATACAACATACTTAAATTCTATATAAAGCCATCCCAAAGCACTTTTAACCACATTCATAATTGCATGAAAGAAATTCAAGTACTTAAAAATTATAGAAGCAATTTAAACTATTTGTCTTTCCATGCAAAATTCATGAATTTTGGGTCTGAATCACTTTTTGGGGGGCATTTTGCCAAACAAAGCTTTTTTTTTTGTTAATTTTTTCTGTGATATGGAAGCACAACTGAATGTATGCTGCCAGTGTAGTAAAATATTTAGGGCAATGTTTGATCCTGATTCAGAGTTGGTTTTTTTAAGTTTTTGCCAGTTATTTTGATGTGTTTAGGCAGATTTTTAAAAACACTTTAATATGTAAGATTTCAAATGTTATATAAATACAGTATTCCCAGGCCAAAAATAAACTAAGAAGGAGGTAAGGTAGAAAGTACATATCAGTAATATCAGTAGTACATATGATATGAAAGTAGTACATATGTACTTTCATACATATGGTATGAAAGTAGTACATATGATACTGATATGAAAGTACATATCAGTAATATAGGGTAAAACAAAATAGTACTTTATAAGGTTGTGATTATACCCAAAACAAGCATTAAAACCCAGGAAATTGAGTTATGGTTACCCTTAAGAAATATAAACATTAAAGTATGTAAATGCAGAATTCAGGCACTTAAACAACCTAAACCAGTGGTGGGCAACCTGCAGCCCGTCAGGAATATCCACCGGCGGGCTGCCAGACAGTTTGTTTACATTTGTATGGCCTCCCGCAGCTCCCAGTGGCCACGGTTCGCTGTTCCCGGCCAATGGGAGCTGCGGGAAGCGGCAGCCAGCAAATTTTCAACGGATTACAAGTTCTTACTGAATGTGTATTTCCAAAGAGTCAGTGCAGCTGACATGCTAAGGCAACTGCTAGAAAAATGTTGAGAACAAGGAAGACCTCTCTATATGACTGCCCTAGATCTTACAAAGGCTTTTGACCTGATCAGCATAAAGGGCGTTTTTCAGTTGCTAGGGAGAATTGACTCTCCCTGCCGCCCCATCCTTAGTTTGAGTCAATCCTCTCATAATGGCATGAAGGCTATAGTCCACTAGGATGATCAATCTGAATCCACAGCAGCATCAAACAAGTTAAGATTAATGCATGTGTGATAAGGCAGGGCTTCTCCCCAGCTGCCAAATGACTCATTGCTATACCCATGCTCTCTTTGATGCAGTTTTATTATTCATCTTAACAAACAAACACAACACGGCCCCCGCTCACACTTCACATCTTGAGCTCTCCCTGTCAGCTCTCCCAGAGGACTCTGGCAGTCCTGGTTCCTGCCTCTCTGTGGCTCATTCTACCTGAGCGAGTTCTTTCTCACAGTATCCCTGTTCCCTTCCAGATTTGTTCTCACTGAAACTCCCTTTGACCCTTTATAGCCCAGAAAAAGTCCCATCCCCTTAATTAATGCAATGGGTTACACCTGCTCTGGCACAGGTGTGCTGGACCTACTTCAGTCACAGGGGCCAGTCACCCTGTGACAGCATGTTAGTGTCTGTGGTCCCAGGTTATATGAAACTGATTTAATAAACGTTCAACAAATGGTCTCACTTTTCCCCCCTCATGGTGATGGGAGCATGCATAATATTGTACTACATTATTTTAAACCATGAAATTTTCAGTATGATTGGAACTTACCAGGAATTCAGTGCACTTTGCTGAGGATAAAAGTTCCCAGAGTTATTGAATCTAATAACAAATCATGTAAACATCTTAGATAGACAAACTGTAATAAGTGAAACCTTATAAATCCTTTTCAAAGAACAGAGACCGCTAAAAAGTTTTTATTCACCATAAATTAAACAGAAAACTACCTTTTGGGATTCTGCATTTTGATGAATAAATTGGCATATTTTTGCTAACTTGCTTACTTTTAGAGGCTTAATCATCAGTTTTGGGTACACACATTGCCAAAAACAAAAGGAAGAAACAGTTTTAAATGTGCCTCTATACAAGTTATGCTTTATCAGTTATTCCTTTATAATCAATCCTTTTTTAATGCAGATACCTGTCTCTTCCATAATTGAGAGTCACCATAATCAGAGATTGAAATGGTATGACACAAGCTTTGAATCATTTGACTTTGAAGGCCTTCATGGTTTTCTGAGAATTTGGAACAGAATTTGGACACCTGGTTCTGTGCAGCCCCATGTTATAATGCCATCCTTGCCTAATGAAGGAGGTAGGCAAATTGATTATAGAACTCTTGTATTTTTAATATGGCTCATTAATGATGGTGTTTCAACATGCTTGTAACTGTTAATCAATCTGAATCAAAGTTTACTAATACGTAACTGACTAGTAATTCGCATTGCTTTTGTACTATGGTTCTTTTAGTTATGGGCATTCTTTTATGTATTGTTATCATAAATTGAACAATATGAATTCCATTAGCTTGTATGCTAATATTGTTCTGTGACCAAGGGTGAATTTGTACTGAAAATTAATATTCTATTTTACATTTGGAAGATTCGTTTCAAAATATCATTTAAATGTATCACTTTTGTGTAGTTCGTTTAGTAATAGATGAGTTGGGGTTTGTGAAGACAAGAGATGAAGATGAGACTGCTAATTTATGTATTGTTGATTGTTACAAACATTATTTTTCAAAGATAACCAAGGAACCTCTTGTCTGACTTTGAGTTCAGAACTGCCTTACCAAAGCACAATTAAAAGAAAAGTCAGAAAGAAGAAAAAGAATGGAATCATCACTGCGAACGTTGCTGGCACAAAATATGAAATTGGTAGGAGGCTACAGATTCTTCTTATTTTTAATAGCTACTGGGGTTTGTGAAAAGGGTTGAAATCAGACTGAAGGGGTAAAATAAAAAGTAGAATCAGGAAGGAAAGAGAACTTTCACTGTTGTAGGGCCTGATCCAAAACCTATTGAAGTTAATGGAAAGACCCCAGTGACTTTAATGGAGTTTGGGTCAGGCCCATAGTGAATTAATGCCATTGGTTTTCTTTTTGAACATAGGAATCTTTCTGTGTTGTGTTATAATATATACCTGCTGGTCTTGAATGCTTTGTGCACCCATAAATCCTGTTTGTTACTCAGGATTAAGCCTGTTATTAAAATATCAACAACCAATTAATAAAGCTTTAGGAAAAAATCTCAATTATGAGTTCAGCTAAATAATTTAGAACTTACACCTTTCTTTATTTAATTAAGATTTTAATGTCAAATTCTCTAATCATTACATATAAGTCTCTCTAAGAAACTGATTATGTTCATGCATTTCTTACACTTGAAGCTACTATTCCATTAATTTTATACATGGCCTTCATAGTGTGTGTGTGTGTGTGTGCGGGGGGGGGGGGGGGGATACAAAACTAGATTAGTATCAGAGGGGTAGCCGTGTTACTCTGGATCTGTAAAAAGCAACAAAGAGTCCTGTGGCACCTTATAGACTAACAGATGTATTGGAGCATAAGCTTTCGTGGGTGAATACCCACTTCATCAGATGCATATTTCTTAGCTTCAGATTTAAAAATAAAGTTATTGGGAAAGACATTTTAGCTTTTTGGAGATGGGGGTGACCACTGGTGTTACTTGATGAAAACTGAACAATGACCATGTTAAAAATATATTCTCCTATTCATGTAGCAATCTTCATAGTAGGCTTTCTCCGACATCTCTCCAGAGACAAATGGGCCAGTCTCCAGATACAAAGCATTTCCTTGCCAATGGAGGTCTCCTTAGTGAATGGCTGAGGTAGGAAACCCCTGTCTCCTTATACCTCCATCAAGCTATATCAGCATTTCAGGGAGTGGTCTAGGAGAGTATAAAATTGTTTCTGGACCTTATAGTGATATCTGTGAGGCCTGTTCTGCTTGTTACCCATGTGGACTGATGGTCCAGGATCTTCCACGGGCTCAGGGTTTGAATTGGAAGAAAAAAGGTAGTAGTGGAATTCTTCTGAAATCTGTCTGCAAAATAAGCTCCATCCACAGATGATGGTGCATATGATCAAAATATATGTACTCTGCTGGGCTCTGTGGGCTTATTTTCCCTTCATTTGGGGTTCAGATACATCCAAGGGTTCTTCTGCATTCCTTGGGCTTGATTTCCCCCCCTTGATAGGGCTTCGGTGCTCTGCTGAGCTCTGCTAGGCATATCTCCTTGCTTAGGAAAAGTAAGAGGATGTATCGAGCCAGGACAGGAAAATGAACTGTGTCTCAGACTGTAAAAATCTTCATAGCATGATTCTCCCTCTCCTTTCTAGCATGCTTTGGTTAGCATTGAAACAGTTGACAAATTTAATTTAGATTCCCAGCATTCACACTTAACAACCCACTGCAGCTGCACAGTTATGAGGGCTAGGTTCACAGTTGGAATGTAGGTGCCTAACTTTCACTTCAAGTGCCTAAGTCCAACATTTAGGCATAATTGGCATTCAGAAAACCCAGGGCCGGCGCAACCCATTAGGCGACCTAGGCGGTCGCCTAGGGCGCTACAATTTGGGGGGCGGTGACCGCGGCGGTATTTCGGCGGCGGGACCTTCCGCCGCCTCTGTGGGGGGCGGCATTTCAGGGCGGGACCTTCCACCACCTAGGGCGGCAGAAAAGCTGGCGGCGCTCCTGACAAAACCACCACTCAGCTGCTGCCTGTCCCTGTAGGTGCTTAAAGTCTCTAGATACCCACGTTTTCACTGGTAAAATCTTCTAGGTGCCTAAATTTCAGCAATGACCATGTGCGCAGCTACCTAAGTCCTGACACCTCCCAGCAGCTTGGCACCTTACTTACTTGGAGACGTTTACTTATGCTTAAGCCCCAGCCTTTGAGGCCTGATCTGAGCACCCCTAAACCTGTAAAAAAGATGCCAGTGGTGGTGCTCCCTTTATCTGTGAAACCCCTTTTTAGGTGCCTAACTCTCCCCAGGCATTGTACAGGGAGCCTGGGAGCCTAACTCAGGGCAGGTGGCAGGGTGCCTAAAAGTTAGGTGCTGCAACACTGACAGCCCCTCTGTCCCTTTTGTGAATCTGGCTCTTCATTTAAAATAATGCAACTTTGAGTCTAGAGTACAACATGGCAGCTTGCATATGCAGTGTCTCCACATTCCATCAGTTAGATTCTTGCCTTTTCCCTGGGAAAGGAGGCCTCTCAGCTGCTCAAGGAATGGTAACAGGTCAATCCTGTTTCTTCACTTCCCCTGCCAATTCCTCCTTACTCTCACCTGGTATGATGGAGCCAGTTTTCCCAGCTCCCTTCTCACTCCTTCACCTTCTAGCACAAACAGAGACAGACTTGGATCCCATGGTTCCCTGAGTTCTGGCACACTGCCTTCAGCTCTCCTTCAGTCTGGGCAGGCAGACTGATAAAGTCTTTGGACAGAACAATCCTCCCCGACCAGATACAAGAATTTCAACAGCAAGTAGCCCCAGTAGCATATAACAGCATATCCTCTTCCATTCATAGTGACTGCTCTTCGGTGGGAAGGAGTTGAAGTGCAGCCACATTTAGATGACTGGTTGTTAGAAGCCAAAGGTCCAGATTGCAGTTCAATAAGTGTGTTTCTCTTCTTTTATCATTGGAGTTTATCATAAATCTAGAATACTCTAAAACCAACCTAGGATCTAGTCCTTCTTTTAATTGTGGTCTTCATTGTGTAAGCAGACCCTAATCCAGCAGGGTGGATGGGAGCTGGCCCATTCTGCATTCAAGACTATTTGCAGCTGTTGGGAAAACTCTAGTCATGGACTTGTTCACCATGAGCCAACAGGATGGTTCTCATGTTAAACAGCTAATCCAAAGAAAGAGGAGGACCAACAGGCATGGATGCATCCTCTATCTCTGGTCATGATTCTTGGAGACATTTACTATAAATCAATGGGAAGGGGGAAAATAGCAGTACTCTTCCAAACTCTGCCTACTGTACTGACCAAGCTCTGCTTACATCCCATACCAGAATGAGTTGCCACTCACAGTAGTTTATGTTGATGTTCAAAATAGCTTCTGAGCTCTGGTAGGCTTCCTGGTCTTGACTCCCCTCAGTGGGGCTTGTGTGTACTGTGCATATCTTCATACTATGACTGCTGTCACTCTTCTTTCTTGCATGTTTTTGATCAGCAATAAGATCATTTAAATTTCAGTACTTTAAATGTTCATCACTGGGATTCAGTGTTAACACCCAGTGAGGTCAGTAGGGATATGGTATACCTCTCAGAGCTATTGCTAAGAGTCAGTTATGCCAATTGCTGAATGAATATGAGCAGGAAGCTCTTTAAAGCTCCCTACCTGTAAATCCAGTCTCTGTAAAATGTTGATATAGCAATACACAACCTTCTATAGAATTTTCTATAGATTGCCTTGTATGGTTTTAATTAGTTAAGGACTTTGGCTGTTGAAATGATTGAATGTTTCTAATCTCAAGTGAGTTATATAGACCATTTGATGGCCATGCAAATACTCAGCTGGAGCTTTGGCCACTAGGCCAAGTTTTGTCACATGGGGAAAGCTTCAAATCCAGAAACTGGACAGTCCCCTTCTGGAGAGAAGATATCAGAGCAAGTCTATTATGCAGATTGCTGAATGAACAGTTTTTAAAGAAATCGTACTTACACTCGGGGAAATCTCTTCTCCTGCAACATTACTTATGTGTGGCACATCCTTAGACTTATTTTTTTACATTAGAACAATGCATCAATTTGTATTTGTAAGTATTAGACCCTTGACTTAAGGGGCATCCTTGTCTGCTGGCTTCAGTGGCACCTATAGTCATTGTTGCTGTAAAATTAACATATGTAATAACAAAGATAGTCTAAAATCCATTTGAGTCTAAGTGGATTGTTACTAAACTATTTTTGGACAATTTAGAAGCTCTTTGCAGTTCCCACTGCAGATTGCACTTTGCTCCCAGCTACAGTACAAGCAGTAATGACACTATAATTAGTTATGCAATAGACAGATGGAGACTGTCCAAATTATCATAAATTGAACAATATGAACTCCATTAGCTTGTATGCTAATATTGTTCTGTGGCCAAGGGTGAATTTGTACTGAAAATTAATATTCTGTTTTACATTTGGAAGGTTCATTTCAAAATATCATTTAAGTGTATCACTTTTGTGTAGTTCGTTTAGTAATAGATGAGCTGGGGTTTGTGAAGACAAGAGATGAAGATGAGACTGCTAATCTCATATGGAGTGATTCTGCTGTGCAACAAGACAAGATTGCTGAGCTCCGAAACTACCAGGTAACATGCAGCATGCTTAATGTTTCTGAATCAGTTTTTTAAAAAACCTTCCATTCTGAAGTCATGAATTAATCACTTGGTATTCCTGGGTCAGTTGAACCCATCACAAGACTAGAAGGCAGAAACACCAGCTGCACCAAATATTTTGATACTAAGGATTTTTAATTTCTATCTTGTTTTCCCAGTATGAAGTTTCTGTATCACTTGGCCTTTAGTGTCAACATCTTTGGTGTTCTAGGAGTGCTTCTGCTTGCCAGTGGCCTGTTGTGAGTGATCAGAGATGGAGTGTTTTATTCAAAATACAGAAACATTTATAGGATAAATTGGATATGAGCTTGTATATTGTTAGATAATCAGAGCCCCTCTCCCTAGTATTTGTCTGTAAGTCATCTCCTTCCTTTTTAACATTAGTTTGTGACAACTGTATTTGTTTACATATAGCTCTCTGAGTAAAAGGATCTGATTCTCCTCTCACTTGCCCTGAAGTCAGTAGAGATACATAGGAGTAAATCTGGAGGGAAAGGAGAATGCAGCCCATAACATCTCAAAGCCGGTCCGCCACTTGTTCAGGGAAAGCCCCTGGTGGGCCGGGCTGGTTTGTTTACCTGCCGCGTCCGCAGGTTCGGCCGATCGCGGCTCCCATTGGCCGCAGTTTGCCGCTGCAGGCCAATGGGGGCTGCGGGAAGCGGCGCGGGCCAAGGGATGTGCTGGCCACCGCTTCCTGCCACCCTCATTGGCCTGGAGCGGCAAACCGCGATCGGCCGAACCTGCAGACGTGGCAGGTAAACAAACTGTCCCAGCCCGCCAGGGGCTTTCCCTGAACAAGCGGCGGACCGGCTTTGAGAACCACTGAAGTACTCTCTAGGATATCGAATATAATTTAGAAAGTCTTTACCAATTAATGTGTAATCTGATACTAATTTAATTGACTGTTTGAAATGTTTGTCTATAATATTTGTGATAGAAACGCATATAAATACCAACATTCACATTTTTTTTTTCCAGAGAATCAACCATTTTCCAGGAATGGGAGAGATTTGTAGGAAGGATTTCTTGGCAAGAAACATGACCAAGTAATTTACTTCTTACTAATCTAGGAATGGTGTTTGAAAAGTGACTGAATTTAAATCTGCATTCCAAACATGTTTTTTTGATGTTGTACAATATTGAATTGTCTCTTATGAGAACTGTTCATTTCTACAGGGTACAATAACAGAGCCATGAAATCATTTCTGAGGTTCTCAGTAGTGTTGGCCCCAATCCTGCATGCTGTAGCACATAGGTAGACTTCTGTGCCTGTCCTGTTTACTTCATTGTGGCTCCACAAATGCACAGTAGTCTGTCCACACGCCACACAAGGCAAGATTGGGGCCTTACATGTATTATAACACGTGCTTTAAGCACACTTGCACATACATGATTTAGCAACAGAAACAGGAGTAGTGGGGACAAAGTATTCAAATATATTGATGTATAATAACTTAATAATGTATTATCTATTTAGAATAACAAGCAGTTCTCTGTATCATTATATATATATATATATATATATATATATATATCTATATCTATATATATATCTCAAATACATAAATGTAAAGTATCTTATTAAGAAACTAGTCCTTCCCTTCTGTGGACTATCTTCTAAAATGTCAGTTGGTTTTTCTTTTTCATTATTGAAAAACATACAAGGTACTGAATAGAGACTCAGTGTAAATTGGCACTGCTCCATTGAAATCAGTGAAGCTACAAAGATTTATGCTGTCTGAGGATCTGGCCCAATGAGTATAACCTATAAGAAAATAATATTAAATGGTGATTAATCGGCCTGTTACTAAGATAAAGAAGAGCTTTCCAAATGTGTACAGAAAGGTTTGTGAATATATTGATATATGTACAGTAAATTAGTTCAAAATAATTTAAAAATACAGTGTACTATTAATCTTTAGACCTAAAATTTGACCTACACTATGTCTGTTTTCTTCATGGAAATTTACATGTGTATTCCTATTTTTACATGCGCGCGCACACAGCATACTATTATTTATTTGCATTACCAAAGCACCTAGGAGCCCTAGTCATGGATCAGGACCCACTGGACTAGAGGCTATACCATCACAGAACAAAAAGATGGTCTCTGCTTTGAAGGGTTTACAATCTAAGTGTAAAACAAAAAGCAGACAGAATACAATGAAGCAGTATTGGTCAGCATGATGGGCAATGTTTTATGTTAGTCATACTACTTCATGTCTGAGATTTTAAAAAAATGTGCAGAGCAATAAAGTGCTCAGGTTATCATGTATATTATCAGGTTCAGGCTGAGAACTTGCGTCTCAACCTGCTGAAGCCCAAGTGTGGGACACAGTCTCAAAATGATGTCTGTGACAATGCTACAAGAAACTGTAAATAATGTGGGCTCAATTTCTTACATAGAAATATTTTTGGGTCAAATACATCTCTGGTGTAACTTTACTGAAATTAATCCCTGCTGTAATTCTATTTATCTAGCCTATTTTCCATGACCTCAGTATTGTAAGTCAACATTTAATCTTAATAATTTACAGTAATCAAAGTGCCAAAGCTCAAGACCATTTTGTGAAAGAGGCAAATCTGTATCTAAAGTTAAAGGGAGTTGTGAGATATGGCTGGGAATACTACAATATGTAGAGTGGAGGCTTTGCTTCCTGATTGTTATTCTTCTGTGTTAATATTCACAGGGAGTTAGGTTCACTCCCTCTGGGGCACCTGGCATTGGCCACTGTCGGTAGACAGATACTGGGCTAGATGGACCTTTGGTCTGACCCAGTACGGCCTTTCTTATGTTCTTATGTTCTTAATATTTGTGACTATGTATATAATAGTACAGAATTCTTATTTCTGGTCTCTTGCTTTTCTGCTGCATACAGTCTCTTCTATTCCCTTGTTTCCTTAATTGTAGGATGGAATGATGCACAACTGCTTTTGTTTATGATCTTACCTCTCAGCTCTGCTTACCTTTTTTCAAGAGTGCGCTGGAATGTTGCTCAGTTTTTTTTTTAAATTGTTTTCTTTGCTCTATTATGCAGTTCTTTCAATGATAGTCACGCTTGCAATACAATACAAATACTGCTCTTGTATTCTGTTGAGACAATGGGGCACCAGGGCAAGCAGAAATAGAGTACTGTATTTTGAAAATAGAAGCAGCAAATGTCCAGAACACAGTATTATCTCTAAATCCTTTTTTTAAAGGAAACAAGCAAGCAAGTAAATGAAGCGGAGGAGAAAAGCTTTAGAATAAAACTTTATCCTCACAATAACATAAAGGCTTGGAGCTTAGCCACAAATAGAAAAAGCAACATATTAATCTGGTAGCACGTTTTGCTAAATATGTTGCTCATAAACACAGAGAAAAAAGATGGTAATTATATATTAAGGTTCAGAAGAACATAGTGCATTGTTTAGGGATTTAATCACATGAGTCTCTCAAACACCATTGTGAGTTATATGCAGTTGAGTGTACCCCATGCAATTCTCTGAAAAGGTTCCTACGTATAGTCTCTTGAAGATTTCTATTCTAAGCTTAGTTACTGACTTTGGGCAAATCACTTAACCTCTTGCTTCAGTTTGCCCATCTGTAAAATCAGTATAATACCTCCCATGAGAAAAATACTGATAGTTAGCCCTCATAAAACCTAAATAATGGACCAAACTTGCATACTATATGCGCTAGTGCTTTGACATGTTCAGATGAAATTCCCTATAGGAGTGCAAACTTTTTATTACAAATATTCTTTTATTAAATGCTGTAGGAGTTTTGTACTTATTGGCAGTGCACAATTAAAGAAAAAAAAGATGAAGATATTAAAGTTCTAAACTGTTGTGCGTAGCATCATATGCTGTATAAATATATTTGAAATTGGTTCACTCTAACAATTGCATTTCATAGAATATCAGGGTTGGAGGGGACCTCAGGAGGTCATCTAGGATCAAAGCAGGACCAATCCCCAGCTAGATTTTTGCCCCAGATGCCTAACTGGCCCCCTAAAAGATTGAACTCACAACCCTGGGTTTAGCAGGCCCATGCGCAAACCACTGAGCCATCCCTCTCCCCATTTATATATCTCTACACAGTGAAGATGTGTGTAGAGATACATAGGAGTAAATCTGGAGGGAAAGGAGAATGCAGCAGGTTTCTGTAATGTTTGTTGTATACTTATTCAGTGGATTCAGTGACAGTGTGTCTATTGTACCAATATTTTTAGTATTTTGGCTCCAGTCCTAGTCTTGCAGATGTGCTTGGTAATTCTGTCATTTCTGTTACCAAGAGACAATTAGAAGTCTCTCATGGTCTCATATAGTTGGACTGAAATGATACTTTAAGTTCACTTACATCCAAGGCATCCTGACCTTATTGCTTTCATTGGCAGAGTAAGAGTATAACTAAATCTGTAATCTGTTAGAGAATTCACTGCACTATGTTATATTTATTTAAAAAATAATCAGTTTGGGTCATATACTGTTGCCAATTTACTTTTGAAACACCCAAATCTTCTTTGAGTGGCCTCTGCACATTCACACTTTTCAGATGTCAACTTGCAGTGTGAACTGGTGGAACCTTCTAGTGATGGCTTTCTTGCATTTTTTTCTTTCCCCTTCATTTTCCTTCAATGTCTCATGCCTTCCTGGAACCATTTTGTATCCTCTTTTGGGTGTCATAATTTCTAGTTTGGGAAATGCTGCCATAAACTTCTTGTGGTCTGGGTCCTCTTTCTTCCCTGTCACCACCCACACTTCTTCCTCCATCCTGCAGACATGAATTTAGGTCTTTTGGTTCCTTCTGACCTTTATTTCACTAATATATGTACCGGTAATATATGAACTCTCCCTCCTTCCCCTCTTTGCCACCCAAACACACACAATTGTCAATATGTATTCTTAAGAGTATCTTCAGTATAAACATACCATGATAGCATCCCAGACTGGCACAAAAATGAAATTAAACCAATGCACTGGGGATAAAATATGGCCAAAATTTTGCCACCAAAATGTGATAATTAGGAGGATGTCTCTGCCAAGGGGAGAAGGATCTATGAACTGCTATATATCTTAATCCCATTGTACGCTTTAATATAGGAAGGATAGCATATCACCAAGGATTTTTATTAATTGAGCCACATCTTTTGGAGAAATGAATCCATGCATGAGGATATGCAAAAATGCAATATAGCCCTTTTTATAGTTCTGATTGTTTGCATATTAATGCATCATAGACAACTATTCTTAACTGTTTTGGACTTGTTTTCTTGATACTCTATTTTGTCAAACTTGCTTTTCAGAGTCCCCATTCAGAATACAATTTAGTCCTGTAGACTGAAGTGTAACAGGTTTAAACTTGAAGGTTGAAAAAGGTTTCTAAACTCAGTTTTCCTTTTTGCAGAATGATCAAGTCTCAGCCTCAGGAGTATAGTTTTATTCCTCGAACATGGATCTTCCCTGCGGAATATATGCAATTTCAGAACTATGTAAAGGAACTGAAGAAGAAGCGAAGACAGAAAACGTTTATAGTCAAACCAGCTAATGGTGCAATGGGGCATGGGTAGGTCGATTGTTTAGATAACATGAATAATCTATTCAAAGGTGAAATGTTTAAAAAAATATTTTCTAAATAATGGGCAGTTTTTGAGATTAAATTTTAACTTTTGTGCCTCTTATCCCAAGCTACTGTCATTACCTGGAAACTCTGGTAGCAAAAGTATGTGAATAGTAGTGTCCGTATAAGAAGACTCACATTTTGACAAAGGCCTACAGACCAATAACAGCTGAGATAGAAGGCTAAATGGAAATGGTAAAAGGGGAACTTTGTTTTCCTTGTTACAGAAAGCTTTTGCTGATAAGGGGCTCAAATAGGACTTGAGATCAGGATTCCTTTTGTGAAAATACATATAGGCAATATGCTCTTGTATCTATGGGATGGGATGTTACAGGAACAACCAGGTGAGATAAGTATATCAGGTTCAAGTCTCAACTCTGAATTTTCACAGCTTTGTTACCTTAACTCCAAACTTTAGTATTTTTAACATAGATTTTAATGTCCCGGAGTTCATAATATCAATTAGCTCAGCCACTTGGTTATGTGAAAAACATGAAATGAAACAATAAAAATCGGGGTTGATTCTGCCACCTGTACTCCTATTTACTCTGCAAGTAGCCCCATTGAAATCAGTTCGGCAGTGAAGTGGCACTGAATCCTGGATCTGGGGCAGAAGATGAACTGAAGAAAGTATAGGAGCCAGTCTCTAGAGCTGCATGACAAGAAATAATCTTAAAAGCCAGTGGCTGGTCACTCTGCCTAGCATTTCTGAACAGCAGAGGGAAACCCATTATTCCAACTTGTCGGATGAATAGGAGCAGAAAGTTATTTTTAAATGGTGCATTGATTTTCTTCATCCCATTGTAGCACTGTCAAGTGCAGGAAGCAATAAAAGCACCTAAGTGAATGGCATATTTCTGTACTATGCAAATAAGATACACAATATCCACATAGATAATGGAATTAAGATGGTTCTCTGGCTGGTCAGCTATGAAAATGTACTTCAAAGAGTTGTGTCAAATTTCAGTGTTTTAAATTAACCTTTGTTTTAAACAGAATCTCTCTGATAAGAAATGGAGAAAAACTACAAGCTCAGGATCACTTGATTGTTCAGGAATACCTTGACAAACCATTTCTTATGGAAGGTTACAAGTTTGATTTACGAGTGTATATTCTGGTAACATCCTGTGATCCATTAAAAATATTTTTATATCATGATGGACTTGTGAGAATGGGCACAGAGAAGTACCATCCTCCCAGTGACTCTAATTTGGTAAGTGGATGCTAGTCCCAATGTATCACTTGTAATAATAGCACTAAATATTTTCTAAGGGGGTGATTGAATGAATGTCAGATACATAGCAAGATTAGCAGCATTTGGAGAAGGGAAAACAAATGTCCATATTAACCTAATTTAGATTAGGTTTTCAAATCCAGAATTAGTTTTATATTTGCTAGGCAGGACCTTTCCGTTGTTAGCTTAAAGTTCAGAATGTAAATGAGAAGTTAAAATAAAAGACAGCCTTCAAGACATTTAACTCATTATTGGCTCTGCAGTGCTAGAACATGATGACATATCATTGCTTATATAATAATCTTCAAACTAATCTGCTTCTTCTGTTGTCTCCAAAAGACGTTTATTTCCAAAAAGAGAGAAAAAGACAACAATTATTAACCTTCAAACCTAGACCAGGGAGAACTAAAGTGGATCCCATCAATGACTGTTATATTGAATTTATATTTATTCAATACTTTGTCTTTGGTGGTGAGAAAGGGGCATCTCTTGCCTTATCCTGCATCAGGGAAATCTGTGAGTATTGATTTGAAAGGGCACAGAATCAATCCCTCCAGTGTGTCAGCCAGGGGTCTGGGAAGCTGTGCGGAAGAGGGATCAGAAAATGAGAGCTGGTTCGTGGGCTGATAACGGTTGCCATTGCAGTCAGGAGTCAGAATCACTGCAAGTGAGGGATGGTTACTGTGGGTTTAGGGTTTAGGGATGGTTACTGTGGGTATTATCAGGACCAATGGTCTACAGGGGAATGGTTCCTACAGTGGAAGAGAGGAGTGAACAGCAGAGCCCAGTAGCAACAGCCACTTCACATGTACGTGCTTGTGGAAATATATATTTGGCTGCTTTACAGTGAGACAGTAGAAGACCACCTGCAAACTTGGAGGAACGCACCAAATCATGAGAGACGCATATTAATTCTACTACTCACTGTATTGTGTCTCCAAGTGAACAGGTAACAGTATTCGGGCCCTCTCAGTGTGACACAGAACAGAATACGAGTGGCTACTGAGAAGCAAGTAATTTTGAGGCATCCCAGGTATAAGTGATTTCAGTTCTTGCACTACTCTGTTGCATAGGGAACCTGCTGTCATGCCAGCTTCCCTATTCCCAGGGCCGGCTCTAGGCACCAGCAAAGCAAGCAGTTGCTTGGCAGCAAATTTGCAGGGGCGCAAGAATCCAGCATGGGAGCTGAGAACCAACAGGGGGCCCTGAGAGCTGTAGTTCCTTGGTTAGCTCCCTGCCTATAGAGTCAGCCCTGGAGCAGGGAAAGAACTACATTTCTCAGCATTCCCTCCGCCACAATTAACAGGAAAGGGAGGGGGAAGGAGTGTGGAACTGAAACCTCATGCTGCAGCTTGCTGTGAATGGTAGGGACAGAGCCAGCTCTAGGTTTTTTGCCGCCCCCCACCCCAGCCCTGGAGACTCCCCTGCCCACACCCCCTGCTGCCCCAGCTCTGGCCCCCACCTGCATCCCCCTGCTGCACCAGCCCTGGGCTCCCCCCCCCCGCACCTCCTGTCGCCCCAGCCCTGGGCTCTCCCCCAAAGAAAGAATTCGGTGGACTAAATGGACAGTGCACCTCTCTATCTGAAGCCTAGCAAGGGAGATCCCACTAGAATTTAAAATGAAAAGTAAGGGAGGGGAGGCTCTACAAGCCTGGGCAGCTTTAGATACAGTACCAGGCACATAGGAGGATTTACACTTCTGAGCCATGGAAGCAGAAATTGACTTTTCTTTTCCAGTTTTAGCTAATATTCAGAAAGGGAATCTAGCACCTTCCTTCCAGATTTGAACACCCTCAAAATTCAGGAGTGCTCAAGCTCAATTTGGGCAGCTGTTACTTCATTTCTCCCAAATCAAATATACTGATCCACTGTAACTTGCTGTAGAAAAAGTAGAATAAATTGAGCAAGAAATGCTTCCCAGGGGTTATTAGGACTGGAATTGCTATTTTCAACAGCCATTGCTTTTTTTTTTTTTAGTTTTAGTTGTATTTGTTTAAAAGGAAGACAGTAATATTGCACTGGCAAATTCCCCATAGAAACAAAGAATGGAACAAAAGAATAATAAAGGCACCTCAACTTTTCCTCATTTATGTAGGACAGTCTTATAATATGCATCCAGATATCCTTCAATCACACAAGATGAAAATTGTTCCACTTTACTGCAGTTCTGTAACCATATGGAAACCAATCCTGTCTGTGTTCTGTGCACATCCAAAATTCCTGCTGAATGACCCGCCGTGGGTGCGAGTTACCAGTGACCCAGGGCTGGGGCGGCAGGAGGGTGCAGTTGGGGCGGGGGGGGGAAGAGCCCAGGGCTGGGGTGGGGGGCAGCCAAAAATTTTTTTGCTTGGGGCAGCAAAAAACCTAGAGCCGGCCCTGCCTATTCCACACCCATGCACATTTCATGGGCTAAATTATGGCTGTCTCAATATGGGTTTGCTGGGGTACTAGTGCGTTCGGAGAGTCTTTTTTCCCTCCCTGCCCTCCTTCCCCTACTCCCCTCTCACTGCTCTGGTGGAGGACATAGTTATAATTTGGCAGCCAGTGTGCTCTGATGTTAAAACTGGGATGTACAGCTGCTGCCACCAGTGCTTATGTGTGATGGATCATAATCCTGGCACTGCCCCTCTGCCCTAGGATTGCAATGGGAAGAGCACATATTGTATCTGCAGTAACTGCACTTTTCTCAGTCGGTTGGGAGACATTATCCCTGTTCCTAGCCTCTGCAGGCATTGTACCTTCAGTGACCATTGCTAAGGAAGTAGTGCCCTTAGTATTTTATTTACAACAATAGCAGTGCCCTTAATATTTTGTTTGTCAGTTGGTGATCTAACTCACATTTCATCTCCTGATACTATTTTCAAATGCTAAGGCATTGGCTATATGATTTCTTATAAGATGTTGCATGAAGTAACTTTATGCATTGCTTCTGTTAATATTCATCAGTAAATCAAGCTGCCCTCGTCTCTTGCATGTAATTATCAAAATTTATATTCAGAACTAGTTGCCTTGAATATTGTTTGCATTAATATGCCACCAATATCACTGAAATATGCTTTGTGACCTGGCAAGTGAGGTGGAGAACAGTCAGAGTTCTTTTGGTACTGCCTACTTCAGCATTCTCTTTTCTAGCATTGTTATCATGCAAGGACTTTTTTTCCTTTAGTTTGGACCTTATAAAACAACTCTTTGCTCTTTTCTGAAATCTGCTGACGCCGTAATCCATCAATTACTTGAAGTGCTTTTGAGTGGCCTGGCTCATTTCTAATAATCTAAAAATCCAGAAATTTTTAGAGCGAAGATTGTTAAACAATTTAACTAATGTTCTGAAAAGGCTTTTATTTCTTCGTAATCTGCAAAACAATTAACTTAGGATAGTTGGCATTTTATGGAAAGATGACATCTGTGGTTAGTCAAGACTATGGACTTTGATCTGATTCTCACAACAAAAATTAGAAACCATAGCAGAAAGCCATTTTGTATAGTGTTAACCCAGTGTGTTGTCAGCTATCCTGAATTTAGGCTATTAAGTTTTTCAAATAAAAGTAACTGCGGTGAAATAAACAGTATGACGGGAGAGCTTGAATTGTCTCCTTTCCATCAAATCAGCATGGAATTGGGGCAGACAGATTGTAGCAACATCTACTGGCCCTCGATTAAGCAATAAGGTAAGACAGATTGTGTGGTAGTGCAGCAGTAAGGCTGATTAATGCTTACATTGGAAGAACATGCACATAAATCAGTGACTTATAAAATGGCCTTTAAAGGAAAAGCGATATATTGTAAAATTTAGGCTCGTTAAAATGGTTCCTCAGGAAACAAGTTCTGTTAACCATCAAAAATGTTACTTTGAAAATACCCTCGAATTTGTGTCCTTCTTTTGAAAGCAGGTTTTGCTTTTATTCAATGTTTTATCTCCTAGTTAATCTTCTGTGTGCCTAGTATCCCCCTCAAGCTCTGTCTGATCAGTTCAATTCCATTTTCAATGGCAAAACACAATTGAAAACATAAATCAACTCCTGTTTGCATTTTTCCATATAAAATAAAAACAAATATTATTGGGCTACATGTTATTGATGTTCTGCCTTGGAACTTCGGTGCCTCTAATGTCTGGGTACCAGCCGCCAATCCTGAGCCTCACTGACAACTGCAAGGGTGAGGGAATAGAGCTCATGAGTTAGTAGATATTTTTAAGGAGATAAACCGGATCTTCTTCATGAGAACATTTCTCATAAACAGAGTACAGTGAAAACTGAAAGGGGGATTGTGTCAGAATGAGACAGGTGGCCAAGTACTTAGTAGCATTTTCCTGGTCTACAGACACCTCTGCTAGTGGGGATGTAACCATTCTGTATGTTAACTGCTCTGTAGATACTTTTCTCTAGTCAGGGCCAGCTCCAGGCGTCAGCGGAGGAAGCACGTGCCTGGGGCGGCACATGCTAAGGAGCAGCATTCCGTCCATTCTTGGGGTGGCACAGTCTGGGCAGCTTTTTTTTTTTTTTTTTTTTTTTGCTGCGGCAGTTCGGGCGGCGGCAGTCCGAGCGGCTTTTTTTTCTCTTTGCTTGGGGCGGCAAAAATGGTAGAGTCGGCCCTGTCTCTAGTTATTGTTTATGTATGGACATATAAAGATTGGCAACACACATAGGCCCCAGTCCAGCAAAGCAGGTAATCTTATTCTAAGTAGTCCCATTGACTTCAGTTGGCTTAAATTTAAGCAGATGCTTAAGTTCTTTGCTTTATCAGGGCTGTAACATTCAGTATATAAAGTCTTCCCAAGAGCTAATTATACTTGAGCTTCATGTAATGATAGTTGTACTGTGGGTTTATTTCAAGAAATGTGATATGAAACTCAAAATATGAATAATATATTTAATAGAAATAAAATAAATATTACAAAGTATGTCATGGTTTATATAACATTAAAAGGCTTTATTTCAGTTACTTGGGTTTTCTTTTTAAATTATTTTGAACCACATATTCTGGATCCGTATTTATGAGAGATCTGTTACCTTTCCCTGCTTGCAGAGCCAGTTGTATATGCATCTAACCAACTACTCTGTGAATAAACATAATGAGCACTTTGAACGGGATGAAACAGAAGATAAAGGCAGTAAACGGTCCATAAAATGGTTTACTGAGTTTCTACAAACAAATCACCTTGATGTTTCCAAATTCTGGAATGATATTTCAGTAAGATAAAACTAATGTGCAATTAATGATTTATGTATATACAGCATATCAATTTAGAAAATTAATGTCACCTGTCATCTCTAGACTTTGCTTGGAAACCACCATGTGTATTGCAGCGTTATTAATCCGAGCTCTCAATAATGCACATCACAAAGCACATACTGTAAAGTGGTGCTAAGGGCAAACTGTTGTTTTAAATTTTTTTTTTAAGGCTTATAAGTAGGACGGCTTTCAGACTGAATTAGCCTTCTTTATGGAGAGACTTTTTTCTGCGAGGTTAGCATTGAAGTCATTTTGCTAGACAGTGTAGGACAGTGAATTAATTGCAATAAGAATAGCAGGGGAGATATTGATAAATCTAGAGAAAACTCTGCCCTGATCTATATGTCATGTAACCCTTAATAAGACTAGAGTTGCCCAAGATATAAGGCAGGGCAAAATTAGACTTAATGCTATTTTCAATATCTGCTTAAACAAAGGGCTAAATTTATGCTTAAATCCCTTAAAATGGATTTGTTTATATAATTCCCTCAGACTGCTTTAAAAATATAGCAATCATTTGTTCAACCTTTTCGTAACCACAGATGACAGATCTAGACAATTCCTCTTGTCATGAATGTATTAGAAGACTTGAATATGAAAAAAACTTGATTATGATTTATCTCAAAATATGCTGATATCATTCCCTGCAGTTCTAATGTAACTTTGTGAAAAATCCCCACAGGAACTAGTGGTGAAGACTCTCATAGTAGCAGAGCCACATGTCCTTCATGCTTATCGTATGTGCAGACCAGGCCAAGCTCCCGGAAGTGACAGTGTCTGCTTTGAAGTACTGGGATTTGATATCCTGCTGGACAGAAAACTAAAACCCTGGCTCCTGGAGGTAAAGCACTTTTGTTAGACTGTAAAGTCTGCTTATACAAAACTAAGTACAGTCATGCCTAGCCAATACCTTCATGGGAAAACTCCCAAGGAAAATCCAAGCATTGTAGGAAGGGGTACTGGTGATTAAATAGCTGGCACTCATCCTTCTGAGTCAGCAAATAGCAAATAGACATGGGTAGCCCCCCTAGCACAAGGTAAGCTTAGATGAGTAGAGTGAGTACAAACCCTACACCGCTCTCTACTCACCCAGACTGTGCCTCCCCATCTACTCTGCTATTTTTAGCAGTATAGTGTCCCATTGCCTCCCGCTGTTGGAGCCTTTCCCCGCCACAAGAAAAGACTCTGACAGTGGGGAGGGGGGCAGCAGGGAAATAACGCTCAAGCTCAGCCTTTCCCCACTTACTTCCCACTGCCAGAGCCTTTAACTGACACATGTAGCTACACACGGCAGCATGGATGCCGCTTGCTTTTTACTGTGGCATGTAGCTGCCATCAGTGGCATGTAGTATAGACGTAGCCTGAGCTAGTACTGAATCGGTGCCCTTGAATGATCCTGGGGTTGGGAAGTTTGGGGTAAGGGAAGGATATTGTTTTGCTGCAGGTCTTGTATTTCACAAGAGATGTAAAACTAAGGTCCTGACCACTTTAAAGTTCACATACAACTTTTTGTGAGAGGAAGGGTGTAACCCTGGCTTCCTGAACACGTGCCAGCCTGAGGACCACTCTCACTCAAACGGAGTACTGTTTTCCTCTGCAAGGAGTCCCACTGGCTTCAGTGCAACTGCTCAATGTGAGTAAAGGTGGCAGAATCAGCCCTCCATTCATTAATTACATTTTGTCCACTTAGATCCAGTTAGATGTCTCTGGCCAGTTAAGTACAAATATTTGATAAGTCTGAATGGCGTCTAGTGCAGTCCTCCCTAGCTGGAAGGACGGTGGCTGTGAAAGAGTTCAGGCAGGGGGAAGATACTGCCTTCCATAGGGTGAGGTGAAGAACATCCTCAAGCCTTTTGCACCTTCTCCGCAAAAAACAATAAGAATATTGACATGTCTCAGCATTTTAAACATTACAGTTAGTCTATGGAGGAGGAGACCTATAAATCGCTTTGGAAAGATTTATTTTCCATTTCTAGTTTAGAAACTAGCTTTTTATTTTGTCAAAATATTGTCATCTTTTCTCAGTTAAGATAGAGAACAAGCTTGTCACTTTTAACATACAATATAATGCCATGAATCCATTATTTTGGAGATGGCATTTACAGCTTTTGGACTTGATCCCTCCAGGTGCTGAGCACTCTGATGTGATGCAGCAAAATGTGTAAGCGTGTGCTAACTTCAAGCATGTGAGTAATCCCATTGACTTCAGTAGAACTATTCAAGTACTTAAAACTAAGCCCTTGTTTAAGTGTTTTGCTGGATCATGCCATAATGCTTGGCGCCTTGCAGGATCAAGCCCTTTAGTGAATGAACCTTTTCCCCAAGATAGGCTTTTGCTTGTCCGTTCAGAAAAGAAAATGGCACCACTAACCCTGCCCACCAGATGCAGCAGGAATTTTTTAAATTTTTTTGACTTGTAATGGTTTATTCTGTATCAGTTTTTAACAAACTGCTTGACACAGAAGTGATGCATTTTCCAGACGGAGGCAAGGTCACTGAACATTTTGTTTGACTTTAAAAGTTACTTTAACTCTACACAGCTTCTCTATCACTCTTTGCAACTTCTGTTTGACAAACTACTTTGAAGTACATAATGCAGCTTTAAGCTATTAGCACTTCCAGTTCTGCAGATGGAAAAAAGGAGTCCTACTGAACAGAACGTTGGTTGTCTTTGGTAACCCAAAAGACAAACACCAAAGCAAGAATCCCTTGCACACACATTGTTACTAACTACTTGATACACTATTTGGGCATACAAAGATCAATTGCTGCTTGAACAAAACAACTGTAATCAGCGTAACTGGGAAGCATAGAGGCAAAGTGTAGGCACCAGCATTAAAACAATTTTTCACTCCACAGTGTGGATTAGTAAGAGACTTTATTAGTAGCACTTGGTCTACATCTAAAATTTAGGTCAACCTAGCTATGTTGCTCAAGGATTGAAAAATTCACACCCATGCGAGATGTAATTAAGCCTATCTAAGCCCCTGTCTGGACAATGCTAGGTCAATGGAAGAAGTTTTTCATTGACCTAGCTACCACCTGTCGGGGTGTATTAATTACAGCGATGGAAAAAACCCTTCCGTTGCTGAAACAAGTGTCTGTACTACAGCGGTATGGCAGCAGCTATGCTGCTGTAGCACTGTAGTATAGACATAGCTTAGGCCTTGGCCACACTTGCAGCTGTATAGCGCTGTGAGGTAAACCTGTCTTCGTACAGCTGAGTAGGGAAAGCGCTGCAGTCTGTCCACACTGACAGCTGACAGCGCAGTGGCGTGGCACACTTGCAACATTTGCAGCTGTGTTGGGAGCGGTGCATTATGGGCAGCTATCCCAGCATTCATGTAGCTGCAACGTGCTTTTCAAAACCGGGGGGGGTGAGGTGGAGTGTGACGGAGTGTGGGGGGAGAGAGAGTGCTTTTTGGAGCGTGTCAGCTCTCTATTTTGCAAGTTCCGAACTCCCGGCCCCCTGCTCATTCGTTCACTCACTCAAAGCAAACAGCAAACTGTTTGCTTTTTCTCTGTGGTACGAGCTTTGAAACCGGCACTTCCGCATTCCTGCAGCCGGTCACAACAATGGAGAGGATTGGCCACTTGACAAGGTGATCAGAACAGCGCTGCAGGTTGATTCCTGGCACACACTCACAGGGGAGAGTCGTAGCCACTCCGCTGTATCTCTTATGCTTCTCGGGGAGGTGGAGTACGTGCAGCGGTGTACCCAGGGAGATACAGCGCTGCAAGTGCCCTGCCGGTGTGGACGGGGAGTGAGTTACAGCGCTGGGAGTGGCTTTACAGCGCTGTAACTCGCAAGTGTAGCCAAGACCTTAGGTTTACAAATGGATTACTTCTATTCTTGAAACCTAATCTGTTTACACCCAGTCAAAATTAGGTGCAGGTTCGGTACTGCCTGTGGCCTTACCAATATTTTATGAATTTACAATCACAATTACCTATTTTTGAGAGACAAATTTTTCCCTTCCCTTCATGAAAGACCCACATAAACAACAGATGGAGCTGTTTGACTGACTAAACAGGGGAAACAGTTAAACTGTTAAACTGACTCTATAAAGAGTGCTGTCAAGTGAACAAACTTAGTTTCTTCCTCTAATCTCTCTTCTATAATAATCTGAAGTGTTACTTGTAAAAATAGTAGTTAACAAGTCTCAGAAGCGGGTGTGTGTGTGTGTGTGTGTGTGTGTGTTTTGTTTTCCTTTTGTTTACATGGGTAATGCATGTTTGGGGCTTTGTCTTTTTCAAACAAACTGGGTGATGTCATTATGGCAACTGCTTGCAGTGCTTGTATAGCTTGAGGAAAAACCAAAGCATTTTTAAAAAAAGTTTGCCTACTGACAGTAAAACATGATCATGATGATGATGATGGTATTGATGAGCAAAACATCCATAATTAACATGTCAAATGATAGCCTTATTCTCCAACAACTGACTGTCATTGAGTAGTTTAGCAGGCATATTTCTCACAAAGGTTGGCATAACTTTAATTAGAAAAACATATATTCCTTCCCCCTCTTCCCTGTAGAGAGACTAATTTGCTGGCATTGATGCCTTGACCAGAAACAGCACATGACGTACAATGCTGTATCTGCATTTTAGAAATGGAAATGTCTATGTTCATACAAGTCACCAGCTCCTAAGCACTAGTAACATATATGCAATTTCCATCATCCTAGCCTGCTGTCAAATGCAGGTGCATGGAAAGATGAGGGTTCTGGAGGTTGCCACCCATGATAATAGTTGTAAGGCTAGAATCCCACTGCTCCTGGATTCTGTGTGTGGGGTGTGTGCATATGGGGTGGTATTAGTAAACACTGCTGTGGTGCTGGAATTATTGGAGCTGTATTACATATGGGCATGGGGAATCGTATACTCTTTATTTTATTACATTTTCGTATTTAGTTTCAGTTCTTTCCCATTTTGCTAGAGGTCAGAGACATGACTAACCTTAAATCTTATTTGCCAGAGACATTGAACTAATTTAATGTAGGTTCACCCTTTGCAGTAGATACAAACATTATACCTCACATCCACACCTCCTTTGTGAACACTCACTCTGCTTGTTCAGCTGTTTGCTTGCAGTACCCTCAGGTCAACATCTACTACGGCCGTTATCCTTGTATAACAATTTTGGTTCCTTCTCCAGATTCCCACTCTTGTCCCTTTCCACCCATTTCCCTCCTGCCAAGAACTCCTTAAAAGGAGTGAATCACTCTGTAGCACTGGTGACAAGCACAAACATCGCAAGTCCATGAGATTTCCCAGTGTATTGGGAGTGCTGCCAAGATGGCATTGTGATGAGGGATGCAGCCTCCACATGTTTCCTTAGCTCATGCGGTTTATTTTACAAAGGCAGCTGCACACATTATTACAAAAAAAAACTATTGTCAGCTTGCATCTGAAGAAGTGAGGTTCTTACCCACGAAAGCTTATGCTCCCAATACTTCTGTTAGTCTTAAAGGTGCCACAGGACCCTCTGTTACTTTTTATTGTGATTGTTTCAGTCTTGGGGAGACCTCTGTCTCTGCATGCCCATTTCACGGGTGGTCTTGATTGGACCCAACATTTGAGGACACCTCAGCTCACCTCTCCTCTGGCAGCAAGCATAAGGTTTTGATGAAGCAGAGAGTAGGGCATCGTCTTTGTGATGGGGGCCCAGTGGTGTTACCAGGAAAGAGGAAACATTAACCCAGATTCAGGGAAATATGGGGGCAGAGCCACAGTCTTGGTTCTGAGAGGGCTCCCATGTTGCCAATCCTCAGGACACTCTCTGGCTCTCCCTTTTGGGGATGACATGGGTCCCGTGGTGTTGATGTACTTCTGCTTTCCACATGGCTCCCAAGCCTGCCAAAGGGATCCAATGAGCAGGAGGAATTGAGGTGTTTGGGACTGCGATTCTTCTTACAACCTCATCTCTGAACATTTGACTCTGCATTTTTCAATAGTCAGTCCTGCAAAATTAGCTTTGATTACTCAAATACCTGTTTGTCTCCAAATAGGTGCCCTAAAACATAGATTTAAATTGCAAAGTTAATGCTATGCAAACTTACAAAAACAAACCCAAATCAGTGGTTTCTGAGACATCTACACTTGGAGCAAGGGGTGTGATTTCTGGCTTGCATACACATACTTGTGCTAGCTCTCATTGAGCTAGCACGCTAAAAAATAGTGTAGCCTCATTAGCCTGGAGAGCAGCAGCATGGGCTAGTTGCCCTGAGTATGTACACCTCCGGTCCAGGTGGGTTTGTATTTGGGGCAGCTAGCCTATGCTACTCCTCACAGCTGCCTGTGCTACCATGGCTACCCTGCTATTTTTAGTATGCTAGCTCACTGAGAGTTAGCACAAGTTTGTCTATACAAGCTAGGGAATCACACCCCTGGATCCAAGTCTAGATGTAGTCTCAATGGTAATTGTTATCCATTCACATCATGCTGTGCTTTCTGGTGCCTTTCTGTTTTGAGAGTAGGCAAGATACTGACATTCATACAAATCCTACTCTCTCTGAGGCACTACACTTCAGAGAGCAAGTGTGTTGTAAATGTGAATATCCTGCTGTCTTAACAATGCATACTGAGCAGAGGATTGTTTCTGGCTTTGTTCTAATCCTGAGGGCCTATGAACCAAAACAGAGTGAGTTTTAGGTTCACTAGTGTTCTTTTAAAGAAAAGAGAGAACTCAATCTACTATGAAATAAGGCATCAACATTCCTTACATGTAACAAAAGGTAGAAAATACAATCTCTAAAAGACCTAGAAAATTTAGGTATGCTTTTAAATGCAAATTGTTGGAAGACTGTCTGAATGAAGAAGAGGACAGTAAATACCCGTGGAAATTCTGGATGGTCTTCTGGCATTTCTGTGATTGTTTGAAAGGGAAAAATGAATTCTTCTTCAGTGATTGCATATGTCCCTTCCACGTCCAGTGCACAAGAGTCTGAGACTTTTCCCTTTACCCATTGGGCTGTGCTTCAGCCACTGCATGCTGCTTCATGATGGTATAAATGGTGTAGCCTCCCCCACCCCCACCTTAGTTCCTTCTTACCACCTACGATCAGTAGTCTAAGCACATCGTCTTGCTACAGCAAGTTTTTCCCTTTACAGGGAAATTTTCTTCTTGTCTGTAAATAGTTAAGTTAGTATTTGTTAGTGTCAGATTAGTGTAGGTTTTCTTTGTTGTTTTTCTTGGATCTTTGGTTCCCTTTTATTCATGGGGTACTAACAGCTGGTACTGGGATATGCCTCAGTCTCTGGCTGGCTACAGGAAATCTATGCCGGTGAGTGACCCTCATTCCACCTTCCTGAAGTGTCTCAGTGAGGGTAACATTTGTGACTCCTGCCAGATTTGCAGGGACTTCAAACTCGGGACAGAAAGGTGAGACTGTGCCACATCCTCATGGTTGCTGCACTGCATCCACTTTCTGAGCCTTCCCTTTTGGGGCAGGTACCGTGTACTTTGGCACTGGTGAGGAGTGCCCTTCTGAACGTTGCTTCTGAACGTCAGCACTGATCTCTTTTTCTGGGACCAAGAAAGAAGTACAGAGGATCAGATCATTTATGGAAGGAGCTGAATCTTTGTCTCTGCTCAAAGATCAAGATCCCTGGTACTGTTCACCAGTAAACAAAAATGAGGAGGACACGGTAGAGCATCCTCTGGGAAGAGACGCTCCCTGGTACTGACTTTTCATCAAGGGTCATCTATTATGGCACTGATGCCTGCCCTGGTGAGACTGATGCCCGCTATGGTGCAAACCTATTACCCCCCCAACCCCATCCCAATTTTTCACACTTGCTGTCTGGTCATCCTAACATCTCCAGAGAGATGCCCCTGGACTTCAGCACTGCCTGGCACAGCACCACCATGGTCAGGCAACTCAGGGTCCTCCCAGAGTCTAAAGTTGGTTTTTATGCCCCTTTCTCCCAGAATAGATGTCAACACCGTCCTTCCCATTGAGGGAATTCTGTTACTGGTACTCAGCAGATTTCCAGAGACATGGGTGCTTGGAGCAGTTGTGGTTGGGGTCCAATGCCATAACCAATGGGGCATGCTCTTCCTTCCAGATCCTCACCCTTTCCTCAGCCTCTGGATTGAACTGCTTGTGAGTCACCTGAAGTAGAGTGGACATATGTATGGAACATGCACTGTCTCCTGAGCACTTCTTGTGGCTGAGTGTGGCTCTGCAGTGGCCTGCCTCAGTTGCCCCTCCTTAATGAGGTAATAATGAGGTCACTTAAACAACCTGGTCAAGGAGAAGCCACACACTACAGGAGTATATCTCCCTTTAATACAGGCTCCTGAAAGGAGCACTTCTACAGGAGTTTAAAGGCTCCTACCTCAGAGGCCAGATAAAACTCAAAAGTCCCAAAGTAAACGTTTCTGGGTTCCAGCAGTAGCTTCTTCTGCTGTAAGGCCTCAGGCTGCTCCACAGCCCAGGGAACTTCTGCAGTTTTCCCCCTACTTGTTCAGGGTCTCTCCCAGGACTCCTGCCCTAGAGAACTTTTGCCTAGCTCAGGCTCCATAGGAGCTCCCCTCCTCTGGAGCTTCCCTTGTCCTCAGGAGCTTTCCTTTAACTGAGCTCTCCAACCTTTTAGACCTATTAGACTGAGGTATTTGTTACTTAATTAACAGCCTTCCATCTACTTAAGCAGTTAATTATCCCCAGGTGGACCTGGGTTGGCTCATTCCCTTCAGTATAGTCTGTCACAGGTAGCCTTAAAGGGACAGCCCTGTGACACTGTGCAGTCATTCGAAGAAAAAAAAATGCTTACTAACCTGTTCTGTACCTGTTGTTCAAGTTGTGTTGCACATGTCCATGCTGTGACCCAACCTCCTTCCCCTCTGTTGGGTAAGAAGTAACTGAGGTGGGTCTGGAGTGGCCCTGCCCTTTACACCACCATGCAGGAGGAGAGAGTAGCTGAGGGAGGATGTGCTGCCCTGATGGGTACCACTAAGGGAAAAATCTCCAACTATGACACACTGGGCACACACACACCTGAAGTGGACTGGATATGCGCAACACACCTTGAAGAACAAGTTACAGAACAGGTTAGTAACTGTTTTTATGCACTTTGTTTCCTCCTTGGTGCTCTGGAAAGGCAAATAGTTGAATTGTGGGAGCTAAATTCAGCTCATGCTATTTATTAACTTCATTTCAAATAAGGAACAGAGCATGCAGTTCTCTTCCGAAAAGTGGCTGAAGTGGCATGGTGGGGATCCAAGTTTTTTGTGCCTCAATGGTTTCCATATGCAATGTGCTGAATTTACAAGAATAGAGGTTTTTGGTTTTTATTGTGAGCCCTGCCAACTAATCCTTGGGGTTGGCGGAATAAGCTGGGTCATCTTCCGGCTCATCTTTAAATTTTGCCCTTAGTTACACTTATGCTGCCCTAGTGGGTCCAATTCATGTTTGCCCTGCAGTCAAGCCACCTGCACCAGAAAAAAGGGGCTACAAAGCAGCCACATAGGTTCCTAGGATTTCTGGTTCCCCTGTCACAGAGGGTCTTCCGGTCAGGGCATGAAGGAGTGGTGTAGCCTCTGGGATTCTGCACCACTGCAGTGGTCTATAGAATGCATTACAGTTAGAGCACGCCTTAAAGCAGCCCTGACCTAATCCTAACCTGTGCCAAAGGCGAGCCCCTAAGTACCCTGCACCTGTGCTAATGCTGGCATAGGGATGCCTTTCCTTCATTACCTTCAAATTATGCTCTTAATAAAGATTTTGCAACTCTATTGCTGTTAGGAGATTTGGACAGGAGTAACTGATTAGAATTCATTGAACAATTCTGTTGAAGATGTAGTAGAAGGAATAGATTCCATCTCATCTTTTCTCAGCTGTGATGGCTCTGCAGTGCTAATGGGAGTGAAAAGTAATAAAAACTTTAATGACTAAAAGAAGTTACCAAGTCAGACTCTTAATACACAGGGACCATAGTTCAGCAAGTGCTTAAAATGTGCCTAACTTTAAGTGTCTAAATCAGTGGGATTACTCATGTTCTTAAAGATAGGCCATGTTTAAGTAACTTGCTGAATTGGAGTCTGAGAGTAGACCTGTTAAGTAACAAGGTGCCACTTTTAGATAGTGACTTTTCAAAGTAGAATTATACTTCAAATGGTTAAACAGAAACAATTGCCGAAAGGTAGACAAGCATTGTAGAAAATCTTGGGCACTGATAGATGAAGATACGCTCTGTATGGTCCAGCAAGGTCCAGCAAGAAACTTATTAAAACTACTTTGTTTAACTTAATCTTTTAAATAATAAAATACACTTGACTCTTAAAATAAAAAAGCAGTATTATCTACAGTAGAGAGATACACAAAAGGTAGAAAGGATCCAGCTAATGTGTAATCAGAAATATATCCTAACCATATATCATGTATGGTTGTGATTATTATTTAGTTGTATTACAGTTGCATTTGGAGGCCCCAACCAATATTGGGGTGCCCATTGCACCAGGCACTGTTCCTAAACACAGTGGGAGACATTCCTAGCCCCTGAGAACTTAGGCCAGATCTTCAAATGTATTAGACACCGAACTCCTATTGAAGTCAATGGGTGTTAGATCCTCAAAGCATTTAGGCACTTACAGTGTAATCAGCAGTTCTCAAACTGTGGGTCACGACCCCCTTTGAGTGGGGTCGCCAGGGCTGGCTTAGACTTGCTGGGGCCCGGGGTTGAAGCCCAAGCCCCACTGTCCAGGGCTGAAGCCAAAGCCCGAGGGCTTCAGCCCTGGGCGGCGTGGCTCACATTACAGGCCCCCTGCTGGGGCTGAAGCCCTTGAGCTTCAGCTTTGCCCCCCCACCCGAGGCAGTAGGGATCGGGCAAGCTCAGGCTTTGGTCCCTCCTCCAGGCGTCGTGAAGTAATTTTTGTTGTCAGAAGGGGATCGTGGTGCAATGAAGTTAGAGAAACCCCTGGTAGACAAGACAGATAAAAGGTATAAGGGGAAAGAGATTTGTCCAGGGTCACACAGCAGGTCAGTAAAAATAACAGGAGTACTTGTGGCACCTTAGAGACTAACAAATTTATTAGAGCATAAGCTTTCGTGGGCTACAACCCACTTCTTCGGATGCATATAGAGTGAACCATATATTGAGGAGATATATATACACACACATATATATCTCCTCAATATATGGTTCACTCTATATGCATCCGAAGAAGTGGGTTGTAGCCCACGAAAGCTTATGCTCTAATAAATTTGTTAGTCTCTAAGGTGCCACAAGTACTCCTGTTATTTTTGCGGATACAGACTAACACGGCTGCTACTCTGAAACAGCAGGTCAGTGGCAGAGCCGGGAATAGAATGCAGATTTTCTGAGTCCCCTTATTCACTGCTTGTCTAGTTCTGTTTCATGAAAATAGAAAACATGCTATTTCTCTGTTAGTTCACTTCCATGAAAATAGACAAATATGCCTTCATTTCTGGGTAGGTCTGCATGAAGACAAACATAAATTCAGTCATGAACACTGTTTTGATGTAACTTTAAAAGTGATATATAAACCTACAAGACTCAAATTAAGCGATACACTAAAATTGTCTCCATTTCATCTCCCATTAGTTATTAGAAATATTCTTGAGCACCAGTGTCTAGTCAGGAATATCTTCCCAGCATTCATTATTCTAAAAATAAACAGAAATCACAGCCTCCTGCCTAAACTTGACTAATTTGACCTTTGCAAAATTCACAGAAATTGCATGTGGAAGAGTGCTGACTCATTCAGAGTGCCTTAAAGCAAACCACATTGCGCCACCTAGCGGATGAAAATCAGGAACATCTTTTTCAGATTCTGTATTTGAACCGATCTGTGTTTTGCAGAGAAGGATACATAAATTTAAAAAAAAAATTAATGGAGATATCCTATCTCCTAGAACTGGAAGGGACCTTGAAAGGTCATTGAGTCCAGCCCCCTGCCTTCACTAGCAGGACCAAGTACTGATTTTGCCCCCGATCCCTAAGTGGCCCCCCCAAGGATTGAACTCACAACCCTGGGTTTAGCAGGCCAATGCTCAAACCACTGAGCTATCCCTCCCCCATATTACAATATACTTCATGATATATTGATAGATACTACTATACCAGTATAATTTAGAAAGAAAGTTCCTTTTTGGGCATGAACTGTATATCAGCTTTGCCTGTTGCCATATATTACATTCCAATGTTTGAGAAAGAGCATTTGAAGAGTGAGCTTGTAGGGTACTTCACTGCTCCCTGCAATATGCAGATTGCTCTCAACTTTCACTGAAGTTAAGGGAGATTTAAAGGTACAAAGCAGTTTGTAGGTTGTGTTTGGCACTTCTTAGCAAGTAACAGTAGGGCACAAGCATTTCTGGGGGCAGATGGCTATGTTAAGGAAATACTTTAAAGGGGGATCATAAGGCTTCCTTCCCTCTGAAAGTATAATTATTAACCTCAAAATATTCAATTTCCTGCAATCAAGAAAGCATGTTTTAAAATATACATGCAGAGAACCATACCAATCCGTACTTCAGCATGTTGCAATTACACAGTGAAATGGATGGTTGGGTTTGCTCTTCACTGAAGCACAGGCCAGCAAGATTTCCTACCATGTCAGGGTGAGTGGGCCAGTAGAAGAGCGGTGTGTTGTCCCCTCACCTAGCCCTTCGCACACAGCAACACGGCCAACACCCCGAACAGGACTAGGATGTTTACTGTTGCCTGTTGGTTCTTCCTCCCTTGTGCTGCTCCTCTGAGAAGATGGGCAGGACCAGGCTCTCATTGCTCCTGTGCAGCGCTTCTGGGGTGCTGTAGGAGAGAGAGAACTCATGGGAAGGTGCCTTAGAAATTGGTCCCAGAGGAGGGAAGAGAGGTAATTAGGCTGTTGCTTTGCTTCTCTCCTCTTCAGCTCTTAGAAGGAGCACTGCAGACATTGCCAGTGGGATTCTGTGATACTGAGGCCAGCCACTGGAAGTGAATAAACATGGATGCTGAGACCTTGTTGCTGTATGGGAGAGGTCTGTGATGCAAAGTACTCTGTGTTAGCCCAGAAAAACTAGTACTGTCCCAGCAGAATTGTGCAGTGGGCATATATAACGTACTCCGGCATGTTCAGCAAAAATATTAACAGAAAGCTGTACTTCCCTGTGGCTTCTGTAGTTTGTGATATCAAAGGAACCCCAGCTTCATATTCCAACACAAAAATGCATTAACTTGGAGTAAATTCCATCCAATTTGTGAAAAATGAGTACTAACGAAACAGGAAATCCTAAACTTTAGAATGCATTTGTTGCGGGTTTTCATTTCTTATTTATGCTTTTTAAAAAATACAGATAGTTAATTGACATATTGTGTAAGGAACATAATTGGTTTACAGAGTTTATGGAAAACCCTTAACTTGGGATTTCCTGTATTTTAATGTGTTCTGTTATTGAGGAATGGACTTAAACAATCTTAGACCCAGGGTAATGCATTATTTGTGCTGGAAACTGACGTGGCTTTTTTGGAGCATAAATGCAGAGTTAAGACATTGAACATATGGATACCCCCCCCAAAAAATCTTAAAGTACTGTCAAATCTGAACTTTTTTTACAGTTGTAAGTCATTGCTATTAAGGTGAAAAACTCACATTTATATGCAAAAATAGTGGGGCTCCTGCCGGGAGCCTGACAGCATAGGGCCCTGCTGCAGAATCTTGTCCCGGTTCTATAAAATGCATACTCCACTGGCTCATGGTAGTAAATGTATTTTCCACCCATAAAGGGTTTCTCTTGATCAGAGTAAGAACAGTTATGCTGAATAATGAGGAATGATTACTGAATAGTATAAAATATATTTTATCACCAGCCTGTTCTCAAAATTCTCATATTTAGAGAGTTATTGATGTTTGTAAACTTCATCAGTGTTCAGCTAGAGGGACTTTAAACCCTCCCCCCCCCCACCCCACCCCAGGAAATTATTGTAAAACCAGTATGAAATCTGAAAAATGAGCAATTTTTAAATGTGTCTAACTTAAAATATTCACTGATCCATTTAACAGGTTTCAGAGTAGCAGCCGTGTTAGTCTGTATCCGCAAAAAGAACAGGAGTACTTGTGGCACCTTAGAGACTATCAAATTTATTTGAGCATAAGCTTTCGTGGGCTACAGCCCACTTCTTCGGATGCATAGAATGGAACATATATTGAGGAGATATATATACACATACAGAGAGCGTGAAAAGGTGGGAGTTGTCTTACCAACTCTGAGAGGCCAATTAAGTAAGAGAAAAAACTTTTGAAGTGATAATCAAGATAGCCCAGTACAGACCATTTGATAAGAAGTGTGAGAGTACTTACATGGGGAGATAGATTCAATGTTTGTAATGGCTCAGCCATTTAATTTTTCTTGATCCGTTTAATGTTTTCTCAATCTCATCAGGAACCCTTTGGTAAGAGGTGTGAGTTTGGGAAAGAAATATTCTGTTTCCCTTTTAAAATTCATGGAAGAAAGTCCACATTATAACTGTCCTTTTCAATTCAAACTTACCTCTGATGTTGTACCTAGCACCTCCATAATAGTTAATGAAGCAATGGTAATATAGGCACAAAGCATGAGCATTAATGACTAGCTAGGTGAATGCAGCGGGCCACTATAATCCATCACTCAGTTAATCCTCAGGAAACAGCCTGAGAAATGTCTGCATTTCAATTATATGATGAATGTTTGGGTTTTTTTTTTTATTTTAATTTAGAATTACTGTTGCTCCTTTGGCCTGAGCCTCAATTTCAAAGTGCTGTCTACGCAGCTAGTTTTAGAGCTCTAAGTCAGGCCTGCTACCCCAAGTCTGACAACCGGGGCTGGGAGGCCTGCTCCCACTCACTCCAAAATGGGATGTAGATATATCCGGTCTATAGGGCTTTCCCCTAAGAGACATCATTGACTTCAGCATTGTGAGAGCTGCATGTTTTGATCCTCCATCAGCTCCACAATAATGGGCTCCAGGAAGAGGAGAGCAGGAGTCTGCTGTTGAATCTTTTGACAAGGATGCTGTCACCATGCCTCCGTGGGTCATAAGTGAGAGTGCCAAATTCAGGACAAGCTGCTGGGGAAAAGGGCAGGACCTCCCCCCCCAAACCAACAACAACAAACTAGTGGCTATTCTTCCATGAGATATACCAAACCAGCAACAAAAGTAAACTTCTGTCTTACCACACTAGCTAAGAAGAAGTCAGAAATGCAGCCTCCTTAGGTATTCCAGTCTTGGATTCAACAACCAGACACTAGACTTAATAATGAATGGTTATTTAAAACCAATTTAATCAAACAAAAGGGTTCTTCTGATCTCAAAGGACCAGCCACATACCCAGGTCAATATGTTGCCAATCCTTTAGTATCTAACACCTAAAGGTTTATTTATACAAAAGAGAGAGAAAGAAAGAAAAAGAAAAATGAGTTAAAACTGGTTAAAGGAATCAAATACATACAACAACTGCAAATGTGTTGGATAGGCTTGTAACAGTGATGGAATAAACTGCTGGCTTGTTAAGTCTCTGGTTGCTTCCAAATCATTGGAAGGTCTTCAGTCCCTTGATTAGAATGCTCCCAGTAGTACAAGTTCATAGTCCAGAGGTTTGAGCAAGAAAGAGGCAAAATGCAGATTCTTCCAGGGCCTTTTATAGCTTCTGCCAAGTGAAGGGAAACCCATTGTTCTAGTTTGTGGAAAATTACAGGCAACAAGATGGGATTTGGAGTCATGTGGGCAAGTCACATGTCCATACATGCTTTGCTTAGTCATAGCAGAGGCCATTACCCATACTCTAGACAGAACATTCACATGAAAGTCCATCAGGTGTGGATGGGCGTCTTCCATGGTCCATTGTGAGTTAAGTTTCAGAGTAGCAGCCGTGTTAGTCTGTATCCGCAAAAAGAACAGGAGTACTTGTGGCACCTTAGAGACTAACAAATTTATTAGAGCATAAGCTTTCGTGGGCTACAGCCCACTTCTTCGGATGCATATCGGATGTGAGTTAAGTGTTTCTTGATGGGCCATTTAACTTGAATAGTCGCTTCAAGATGGGCAGGCTAAGTACCTGGTGGGTGTTACCACAGGAGCAAACATTTGAAATACAGGTACATCAGATACAAAAATGATACATGCATACAAATTAGCATAATCATATTTGGCAAATCTTAACCTTTCCATAGACACCTTATTTGACATACTTTGTACAAGATTTGTTGCAGTTGTATAACAGTGGTAGCAACAATGATATATGTGGGATATTTTAATCAGATAACATGACAGTTGCTAAATCCTAACCCCCAGTGTTTTGGTTTTGTGGGTGATGTGGTTTCATTTGACTTATTGACTTCTAGACAATTAGTGTCTTATGCATTAGCCAGAGGTTAAAAACCATTCCTTTCATCTTATAAAATCAGATCCCCTTGCAAATGAAAACAGATGAGATCTTTAGATAGCATAAATAGCTATACAAGTTTATAGCTATTTATACTAAGAATTACAGATTTGGCAATTGTGCCATTCTTTCAAATTTGACAACAAGTATACAATTATGTAATATGCATGGCAATAAAACTGCAATCTAATTGTGTACGCCTGACTTGTGCAAATGTATGCACAACATTTGTGCAACTTTTAATTTTAGGAACAAAGTTTGAGGACTTCAACTGGAGAAATTACAAACTCACACTGACAATTTTGAAATAAGTTCAGTAACTGTTTAAAAATCAGAGTAACTAAAGAATCATTAGTATTAAACAAATTCTTCAGCAGATAGGATTGTGAGATTATAAAAATATAATCTACAAAATGTCTCAACATACTGGACTCTTGTAAGCAATAATGTGTTTGTACACGTCTATTATTTACCCAGCAGTTTTTCTCTTCTCTGTGTTACCCCATATGCTTAATGACTATAAACTAGCTTGGATGTTGATTGTTCAAATCTGTTTTGGTGATGGTCTGCCCCAGGAAATCTGGAGTATGACATGGCTAGTATCTTCGTGGGATGAATCCATTTATAAATTAGCACCAAAACGTTTATTGTATAAATGACCCACCAAGAAAAGTGCTAATAGAAGCAGATACCAGGGCAGATTAGGCAGGTGGAAGAAAGGTGAAGGAAAAACAGTTTAGAAGTTTTAGTTAGAGAGTTTGTTCAAAGTAGGCCAAAAGGGCTTTTGTGGCCAAATGGCTCATATATCCATCCAAATGCAGAGTCTGTCAAACTCTTTCTCTAGTTCCCTATTGGTGAAGAATTCATTCCAACTGAGCTCAGCCACTTCACTCTCTGGTTAGGTTCCCTGGCAATCTCTGCCTTGAAGAAAGACACTAGTGGTCATATTCCATTTAGGTAATAGGGTATTAGTTCTTTCTTGGCATCCATTGGATGGAGCCTGGAAAAGGTATTGTCATGGGTTCTAAAGGCCTGTTAATGCATTGGTAGAGGCTTAAGGACTACTTAAACAGGGAGGTTTCTTCCTCAGGGCTTGTCTATACTTACCGTGCAGCTGTAGTGCTTAGTAAAGAGACTATCTATGCCAATGGGAGAGCTTATCCCATTGGTGTAGGTGCTCCACCACCCTGAGAAGCGGTAGCTATGGCAATGGGAGAAGTCCTTCCATAAACATAGTACTGTTTACACTGGGGGTTAGTTTGGTATGACTACATTGCTCAAGGGTGTGGATTTTCCACACCCCTGAGCAACGTACTTATATTGACATAAGTTACTAGTGTAAAACAAGCCTCAGACTCCTGTTTCCACTCCTTTCCTCCTCTGTGTGCCCAACAGCACAAGGCAAACAGCAGGGCCTCTGAAATATTACATTCACATGTAGAAGCTAAATTGAGAGCTGCTTCCAAATTAGTTTCTGGAGTAAAACTCGAGAAGAAGCCCAGCCATCAGCAAAGTGGTGCTGAGTGTAGTGGCCAGGCTGGAGGAAGAACGTGGCATCCTGCCTTTGAAGTCTGGTGGCAGCACTTAGCCACAGATTTGAACTGTCTGTTTACAGTTTACAGATAGTAGGCTTCTTGCATCTTAAATACATAAAGTAACAAAGCTTATGAAAAGAAATATGTGCAATATCCTAGATCAGTAACAGAATAGGTATCCAACTTTAAGCTGATAAAATGAATAATACAAAAAAAAATCATTTCCTTCTTCGTTTTCCTACTAAATCAGGGGATTAGAATTAAGTGTTTCCTTGACATCTCAAACCCCTAATGCAGGCAGTATAGCAGGCATTTGAGATGGCATCAGCTTTGTATTGGAAATCCAGAATCCTTGTCCTGAATTCGGGACTTGGTGCATAAATGAAGGAGGAAATGATTTTCCAATCTTTATTTTTTTAAATGTAGCTGTTTATAATTATGAAGTCTGTACTAATCTTCTGTCACTTAGTGTGAATCTTTAACTAAAAGGTTTTGCAGATCATCTTTACTGTTTCTTTCTAAAACATTATTCGAATGCTGCATACAATTGCTTTTTGTTAGCGGTCATTTGTGTCTGAGGCATCGTGTGTGTATCTATAATTATAATTAAAAAAACTTTACTACACTAAATAGGTCTCAAGTTTCCTTTTTGTTAAAATGAATTTAATCATCACCTTGATCACCTTGAAAGATCGGTCCTTCAGCCTTCGTATAGATTGCGCAGATCACAACACGTCTTCCATCCTTCTCTTATCCTGACCTTCCTTCTCCACGTGCGGCCAGGCCTTTTCACGATAAAATCTTCCCATCTCTTTGAAGGTCGTCCGAGTGGTCATTTCAGTTCTCGTGGGTACCACTCATGATAACTGCAGTCTATCAATTGTCAGTGAGCCTAGATAAATGCCCGGCCCATAGCATTTTACTGTACCTGCTTTCAATGACATCTCACACTCCACTCTGCTGTCTGATCACTTCACTGGGGACTCAGTGGCGGATTGAAATCTCCAGAATTCTTCTTTCCATCGCCCTCTCTGTGACAAGCAGTTGTTGCTCCTCTATCTTCGTCAGTGCCCATGTTTCGCCGCCATACAACATTTCATAGTAACATTAAGATACTGTACTTTAAGCAGTGCATTTCAAACTGACTAGTGCACTTCTCAAGTAGTTGGTCTTTTGGCTTTTGACCTTGTCTCTCTTAATTTTGGAGTCTTCTTGGGTTGTTGAATGCTTCTGAATATCTATTCAGTGGTTAGAAAAAGTCAAAGAAGCAATTTTCCATCCCCTCGCTAAGCGCGGTCTTTACAGCTATTTTTTGAGTGCTAGTGCGAGCCCCACTAGCCCACATCTCTTGTCCTGGGCTGGGAGTCTCAGTCCAAAATGCTGTGTACACATACCCACAGAAATCTTAGTGTAGCGTTTTGTACACTGTGTGATTTATAATAACAAAACCACCTTCTTCCTTCATAAAACACAACTAACATGGTTATGTTTGTTCAGGTTTGCTGCAAACCTTTTTCTTCCATATCACCACTTTGTAAGAAATAAAAGGTCATTTAAATCGAGTTAGTTTTCAGTGTAATTGAATTTTCCTTTCTATCTTAGATACATACAGGTCTGTCTCATCTTACGCGGGGGTTCCGTTCCACGGTTAGCGGGTAAAGCGAAAACCGCGTATAGCCAAAATTCCATTGAGTTCAATGGCGGGCGAAATCGCCCGCACTACAGGTATACTATTAAAATTGTTATTTTTCTCTTTTTTGTTTGTTTTTGCCAACCGCCTAAAGTTGAAATCGCGCATGTTAAATGCGCGTAAGATGCGACAGACCTGTAGCACAGATCATTTTTATAATAATGTCTGTTAATGTATATTAACATATTAAATATATTCCCCGTGTAACTATATTATTCACTTGTATTACATTATTCAAGTAAAATGACAGGATATAAGATATGTAAACAGTACAATGTGCTGTAATTACTTCTCACGTTCTCTGCAGGAATGCTGCTGTTAATGCTGCAGCTGTAATCTAAAGCGTTAACAATACAGGGATATTTGAAGGCCCACAATTTCAAAAATCAGCATGAACTTCTGCATGCCATGTTCCCTATTTGCACATGTGCAATCCTGTGTGTGGGTGGGCTCATGGGCTCTGGCTATTTCTATGTACTATGGGTGCATGCAATCATGACTTAAAAAATTGGGCCAAAATAGCATTTCAAAAGTCCCAAAATCTAACTACAATTTCACTGGTATCTGGGCATGCAGTGTACATAAAAGCCAGGAAGTTAACTTATTGGAAAAATGAATAAAACTGCCTGGTGTTTACTTTTAACTTATCCAAACATATCTAATCAATGTAGATTTACTTTAAATATTTTACATACATAAAATCTTATTTAAAATGCATCTGCCCTGTCGAGTGACAGTTTTCTGTAATATGATGTATGAGAGTTGGGTTTGAGCTCTTGCCCCCAGAGGCCCATTGATTAAATGCTCCACTTCTTTCAACGTTTATTTACATGATTGATTTTAAGCATGGACTACCCACATGCTTAAAGTTAAGCATGTGTGTAAGTGTTTGTACTATCAGGGCACTGAAGAACAAAAAATCTTTGGCCCGCATGCTGCCAGAGGAGCCGAATCTATCAGACTATCTAAGAAAGATTGAGCCTGGTAAATCCTTGGATGGGAGACCTTCCACGAAGAAAGTAGCTAAACTTCTCCCACCATGTTTTTAATGACTTTTCATGGTTTTTCTTTTAATTCCTGTATAATGATAACTTTCAGTTTTCATGACATTAGCTTCCTAACATTTATTTTATTAATCTAATTATTTTCATGTCAGTAGATTTTAAAAGAAGTCTTTATGAAAAATGTGTGTATATTTCATACACTGAAGTTAAACATTCTTGTATTTTCTGTGTTTCAATTTTTCAGATTAATCGAGCCCCAAGCTTTGGAACTGACCAAAAAATAGACTATGATGTAAAAAAAGGTGTTCTACTAAATGCACTAAAGCTTCTCAATATAAGGTAAACTTGCATTTTAATCCTTACCCTAACTTTTTTTATAGGAGGGCGACGTTTACTGCCCTTTTTTCCTATTGAATGTGGGAAAATCATGGGATATGTGCAGTGTGGAAAATTTGTTACCAGTCTTAAATTGTGTGAATGGCAAAGTTTTCTTATTTACCAGTTTTACTATGTGTACATGACTCAACTTCAACTTTACTCCTCATTAGTGTGCATTACAAAAAAAAAAGTATTGATTACCATTCCTGATTCTTGTTTTAATAATTTTTCACTCAGGTCTCAGAGTGTGGATGGTAAGTGCTGGCATGGGTTCACTGTCACTTTGGTAGTTTGATCTGATGGCACTAGCATTCACAACTGCAATCCATTTCTACTAACACCAGAACACAGAAGCGGGGGTAAACTGGAGGAAATGGTGCAGTTTTCAGTTGTAAACCTAATGGAAAATAATTACTGTAAATTAAGGTCAAGGTTGCACATTGGGTGGTAGCACAAAATCAGTACAGTACTGTACTAAAAAGCATAGAGTTATCACAGCCACAACAATTGATACTATAAGAATTCATTCTTAAGCAGTATTTATTTTTTCTCTTTTCTATAAGATCTACAGCATAGTGTGTTTGATAGGAAAAAACAGGGGGTTTCTTTTACAGTGAAAGTACCTCTCAGCTCACATGTGTTGTAAGAGGGTATGGAGTGACAACCTCTACACAGAGGTTTAATACATTAGACCCTAGTCCTGGAATTGGATCTGTGAGGACAGACCCCTGTGCCTGTGCAGAACCCCATTGATTTCAGTGGGATTGTGCACAGTTATAGAGGTCTGCCTACATGGAGTCCCATTAAAATTACTGGGGGTTCTGCACCTGTGCAGGTCTGATTGCATGTTGGGACCATATCCTGTGACTGTGCCAGATAAATATGTACAAAAGATTTCATTATAAAAAACTAAGAATTCAGCTATGTTTATAACAATGTAATGCAGTCATCTCCTAATCCTGATTAAAAGCTATTGCTTTCCAGATTAATTGAGTCATATTTGAATGTAATCTCTATTTTAGGACAAGTGATAAAAGGAGAAACTTAGCCCAACAAAAAGCTGAGGCTCAAAAGAGACTTTATGGTCAAGGCTCAATGAAAAGACTGTCACCAGGATCCTCTGACTGGGAAAAACAGCGCCACACGCTAGAGAGGAGAAGAGAAGAACTGGTATAAAGGAATTTTACAAAGCTACTCCTCCTTCCCTTCCAAGGCTTGTACTCAATCAGTTTTAATTCTTTCTTACTTGATTTCTAGAAAGAAAGACTTGTGCAAGTTCGTAAACAGATTTCCAAAGAAGAGCATGAAAACAGACACATGGGGAACTACAGGTAACTGTGCCCTCCCTCTTCCTGCTTGAGTGGGATGAATCAGTCCAGAATTGAATGATTTATTTAAGAATAATGGAAATAGGTATTGTGAGACAATGATAGATTTTCTGCAGAAAAATTATTTACAGGAATTTATTTTAAGTATTGATGTTCACCAGATGCTGTCTTTTCCCAGGTAATAGGACTTCTAATCCAAGGTCTGTGTTTGCATCTGGCGTTTATAAGGCATCAATTATATGGTCTATAGGCACCAGCATAATTACTTGAAAGACTTGGACTTAAATGTTGAGTGCACTGAGAAGCATGGCTACAGATAAAGGGCCTGTTCCTGCAGCCAGGCAACACTCCTATTGCTAGCAAATTGGAGGCAGAAAGGGGGTGATAATGATGAGGCCTATCTATGGTATGTCTTTAGGTATTTTTCCTTTGAAAATAACAAACAACAATTTTAATGGAGCAAAGGTCCCACTAGTTAATAGTATGTAGATTTTGTTATGTTCTAGACAAAGCACACCGTGTTGATTAAATACTTGAAAAGACAAAATTTAAGTAGGCAACAATTTTATTCTATCGTAAGTATCTATGGTAAATATTATATTTGAAAGTAACATCCTAAGGAATAAAGGCTGTTTTTAACATCAACTCCAGGACTGAGGGAGTACGTATGTGAGCATTATGCCACCTCTGTATAAGTGGATCTGACTCTGTACTTTTAAGATACAAGTAAATAATTGTTTAAAAATGTTAATGAAAAAAATCTAGATTTAAAAAAAAGCTCCCTTACAATATGGAAAGATGAACAATCCATTACTATTGTTGCATGGCATGACATTAGTGTTTTAAATGAGAACCGCAAGAAACTTGTATGTCTGCACTGACTTCAGACCTGATTCTGTGAATGGGAGTCTTTCCATTGACTTCAGTAGGTTTTGGGGCAGGTTCTATATCTTCAGGTGTCGATTCAGCAAGGTACTTAAGCATGTGCCTAACTCCAAGCACATGAGTAGTCCCATTGACTTCAGTGGGACTACTCATGTTTAAAGGTAGGCATGTGCTTAAGTACCTTGCTGAATTTGAGGGGCTTAAGGAGTGTTTAGGTTTCATGTGGGCCCTTTGCAGTGGAGTATATTTTCCTCATATTGAATTATAATGCCTATCCCTCCAATGAAATTATTGTTAGGCCTCTTTTAAATCAGCAGAAACACCACTTTTTTCCCCCCTTTAAACAAAATTGATTGCTACCAAGGAGCTCTGGCCTGCTCTGCACTGAGACCAACAGGTCTGTACTTAGGGCTAAATCCTGGTCCTGTTCACTTCAATTGCATAACTCCCACTGACTTCAATTGGACCAGTATTTGTCCCTTTAAAGCAGAACCTGAAACAGAGGGACTAGATTGCTGAATGAACCTTCTCATTAGCTGAACATGTGTAAATTATTTATATTTAAGCAGAGGAGCATTTCCAATCACAATAGACGGTTCCTTTGACCTTACAGTTAATAGTCTGTTTATATGTGTAAAGAACAATAAATAAATGCAATTGACAGACGTGTTTTAGACCTTTGAGTGTAATTGTTTTGTGAACGAATGGTCTCTTTATATTAGTCAGGCATATTTTCTTCTGCCTTTGTCTTGCACTGAAATAGAAAGCACTTTGGACCAGATTCTTCACTCATTTTCACTGATCTAAATGCACAGTAACACTATTGGCGTCATATAATACCTGTATAATTGAGAGCAGAATGTGGCCCACTATCTTCTCAATGTATAAATATAAGGCAGTATCCCGAGAAGTACAGAGCATCTATTAGGCAACTATAACTCTCACTGATTTTAGGACCAACTCCATCATTTTTACTGAAGAAGATATTGATTTGAAATTCAAATTTATTATAGAAGTGATTTTCCAGAAATCAATTATCTGAGGTTTTGTGCATGCCAGTATCTGTGCATTAGAATATAGTCTCAATGCTTTGTTTGTTTGTTTGTTTGTTAATGGGAGAAAATTTACCAACAGATTCATACTGGCTCAGGGAGCCTTTTTCATGAAATAAGTCTTCACACCTTATATTCACTCTCCCTCACAGTCCTCTTAACGCTTTGGAGATCCTTCAAGAAAAATGAAGTTAACGTTTGTGACAGAGTGGGGAAGTTTCTACTAGCTATTTCCCTTGTCTTCTCTGATGAACTTCTGGCCCTCTCTAATTCTCCCTTGCTCTCTGTGGAACTTCTATGGTTGCTCCTAATTTCTCCATTGACACAGCCTTGTCTGTAATACACACAAAATATAGCTGCTGCATGGTTATGAATTATGCTAGGTTTTAATTTGTTTTAGACCAGTGGAGAATTTTCCATTGGTCTGAGATCACTGAATGTTCACCATAGCATGCAAAGGGAAACTATACAAGAGTATATCTGAACCAAAGCTACTATGTTTATTTTAAACCAATATGTGTGAATCTAGACTAATGCGATTCTATGAAAACTGAAAACCAAAGGTTTTTTCACATACAGCTGGGAAAGAAGAACATTTGTCCAACCACTAGTTAAGAGAGTGCTGCAGATTGCTCTCCAGCAATCTTCTCTGGCAGATGCCTGGATTATATTAATTAAGTCTAGTGAGAGCATGACCACTCTTCCCCATCTGAGTGAAGGTCACTGCAAGAGGTAGTTTTTCAAGGAGCCAAACATTGTGAGCAGGCAAAAGGGGAGCGATCCTTTTACAAAATTCACAAGACTTAGTGTATGTCTACACTGCACTGTAAACCTCCATTTGTGGGACCTGCACTAGTGGAGTTTGTGTTTCCAAGCCTACGCTTGAGCATGCACACTGCATTGTAAACCTAGGCTTACAGTTGCTGGAACTGAATCTCTCAACTATGCTAATGCATTCACACTGTACTATGCAAATCTTCTGACTTGGGTCTATGGCTTGCGCTGCGTCCACACTTCAAAATGACAGGGCTTGGACCAGAGTCACAGTGGGACTTGGCCTTGGACCCACATCCTGCTCCTGTGTGCTTGCTTACCCAAGTCAGAAAGGCTTGTGTGTGGACAGTAAGGGGGCTTGGTCTCGAACCTGAACCTGAGCCTGGGTTTACAATTAAGTGTAGACATACCCTTAGAGACCTACTAAAATACACCAGTTACATGATGCTGACTGATTATAATCTATTTGCCCACTTAATGTAGGTTAGAAATTAGTCACCAGGTTTTACAGTCTCTGGCTATGCTTCAGTTTTTCCTGACAAGTAGATTAGGGATGATTCTCTTCAGAGCCAACTGTTTCTTTGTAAATGTGCATAAATCACTCAGTCCTAGTTTTGCATTGTCATAATCTCCCTACCCACAGTTGTAAAGAATAATGATCATAGCTGCTATAATGGAAAATCGGAGCCACTCTCCATCTTTGTTAGATAATGTTTTTCTAATAGTGAATGTTCCTGTCCATTATGTGGAAAGGGTTACTGGGGTAATGCAGTACATCTCTAAGATTTAATTTATAGCAGGCCCATAAAAGCATAGTAGTTAATCAGTAAGATTTTCAATCCTTTTGTATTGCTTTGTTTCCAAAACAAAATATTTCATGCCTCTGAATACAGTATTTTGTTAATGTTTCATGCCTCATTCACATCTGAAGTTGAATTTCAGTGAGTATTCCAAGACTGTCATGATATTTCTGTAGAAGAACCTGCACTGTCTGTGTGTGTCTCTCTTTCTCTCTCTCTCTCTTTCTTTTTTTTAAAGCAGCCAGTTGCTAGCTAAAGCATGTATGTGTCCACTGAGCTAAAGTTAGGTGAGAGAGTCTTATTCACAATATGCATTTAATAATAATTACAGACTAAATAAATCTCCTACATAACGAGTTTTGTGAATTAGTTACTTTAGTTGTATTCCTTGTGTGGTCAGTAGCTCAACTTTGTTTTACTCTTGTCTCCATTTCATTTTTTCTAATTGTAGGCGAATTTACCCTCCTGATGATAAGCTGTTACTTGAAAAATATGAGAGTTTGTTAGCCATTGCTTTCCAGACGTTCCTTGCTGGGAGAGCAGCTTCACTTCAGCGGGAGCGGAATAACCCTTTGAAAAGAATGAAGGTACTAGTGTGCAGAAGTATTGGCTTTAAAGTTTATGTATCTTGGAATTCCATGACCCAGCATGAAGTTTTGAATCAGGTTTGAATCATCTTTGCTCCATCTTTGCTCATGTGTCATTAATAACAACACTTTACAATTTTTCTGTAGTTTTATTGTTGTTCTTCATGCAGCTTGTTGGCCAAATTCCTGAGTCTGGCTGAACTGCACTGGACATAAGACCCTGGGTGGAGATAGGACAAGTAGCTTTAAGCCATTTTCCTGATCCTCAGCCTGCCCCATGGCCAAACTAAACTCTGGCATAAACCCCCATAAAGACCACTCTGCCTACTGATAATTACCTTCTTTCTCCCCCAGTAATGGTCCCAGCCTGCCCACTATAGCTGGGTGGGACAACAGCTGTCATAGAGCCAGCTATGGCCCTCAGGGATCCCCCTAGCTCAGGGGAAATTCCTAGAGATGGCCATTTCAAATATATCCATTCTTCAAGTGGCTAATTTATCATGATTTAGAAGTCATTGTTCAAATTGGAGAAATTATTACAAACTTAGGGGAAATAACCTTTTCAATAACATATCAACCAGCAGTCTAACAGAAGATTATGTCCAACCATTCGCACAAATAGCTATTAACAAACTATAAGGGTCAAATTCAGCTTGCACTCTTGCAGGTATCGTTGATTTCCACTAGAATGGCGTATATCAGAGGAAAAGATGTTATTATTTTATCAAAATAGTCTTTGGAAGCATGTGAATACACGTTCGTGCACACACAGGTGTTTAGTGATTATTTGATCAGAAAACCACTTTTAAATCTCAATCCAAGCTGCCACTTTACCTTTGGAGGAAAGGTGGGATCTGTTTTGAATTGTCATTTTTAATGACATCGCTTTGCATTAATCCTAGACATATTCACATTTTCAGGAGGAAGACATTTTGGATCTTCTGGAGCAATGTGAACTAGATGATGAAAAACTGATGGGAAAATCCACCAGGCAACGAGGACCCAAGGTGTTTGACTGATTTTTAAATTAATTTGTGCCAAAGATGATTAGGCTAGGCAAGCTGCAGGCAGCAGTGGATGGGTTGGATACAAGGTACATGTATATTGTTCCTCTCCAGCCTTGTGGAGCTTAAGCTCAAGAAATTTGGAGGTGAGCTCCTTGGCCCATCTGTGAGGGGGCAAACCACGACTTCAAATGGAATTATAAAGGCAGAACTACACGTGGGGATTCTTGCGGGAATTTTCTTTCTCAGAGCTCCCTTGTATAGGTTTTTTTGGGTTGCAGCAGGGGCAAAGATCTGGGCCCAGGAAATTGCGATCTGCCCAACTAAATTCCCAGGGACATGCTGGCCGCTGCTTCCCGCAGCTCCCATTGGCCAGGAATGGCGAACCACGGCCACTGGGAGCTGCGGGTGGCTGTGCAAATGTAAACAAACTGTCTGGCGGACCGCCAGCGGATTACCTTGATGGGCCGCGTTTGGCCTACAGGCTGCAGGTTGCCCACCACTGCTTTATATCCTTAGTCTATCTCAAAGGGGTGTTGTGAGCCTTAATTTATTAATGTCGTTAAAGAACTTTGAGGTCATGGGATGAAAGGCACTCTGGAAGTTCAAAGTATTAATTATGATTATTATTATGTGTGAGACTTTATGTACTGCAAAAAGTGTCATCCTGCTACAGAGGATGTTTCATATCCAGAATCAAATTTTAAGTGAAATATGTATTAGTTTTAGTGTAGTTTCTGCTGATAGTGCACAGTTCATACGAAGCCCATTGCATTAAATTCATCTTCTCACCAGTCAGCAAAGATTAATTATTGTATTATCAAGCCTAAATTATTTATTTGCCTACATTCTGCAATCCTTCTAACTCATAACTCAGTTTAGAAAAGCTCATATTTTAGGTGTTTGAACTCAGCTGGATTTGTGTGTGTGTAAAGGAATAGAAAAGCTTCACAGCATTTTCTGTTCCTCAGAACATTACCCTTATGTACAAATCTGGGACTACACTTCCTTACAAAAAACAATGCTAACTATAGACCTGATCTTGTAGTACCAGTGTTTCCCAAACTTGGGATGCTGCTTGTGTAGGGAAAGCCCCTGGCGGGCCGGGCTGGTTTGTTTACCTGCCCCGTCTGCAGGTTCGGCCAATCGCAGCTCCCACTGGCTGCGGTTCGCTGCTCCAGGCCAATGGGAGCAGCTGGAAGCGGCGCGGGCCGAGGGATGTACTGGCCACCGCTTCCAGCAGCTCCCATTGGCCTGGAGCAGCGAACTGCAGCCAGTGGGAGCTGCGATCGGCCGAACCTGCGGACGGGGCAGGTAAACAAACCGGCCCGGCCCGCCAGGGGCTTTCCCTACACCAGGGCCGCCTGGGGGGGGGGCAAATGGGGCAATTTGCCCCGGGACCCGTGGGAGCCCCCAAGAGAGTTTTCAGGGGCCCCCACGAGAGTTTTCGGCGGGTCTTCGGCGGCAGGTCCTTCAGTGCCGCCGAACACACCTGGAGCGAGTGAAGGACCCGCTGCCGAAGACTCGGAGCGTCTTCCACTCCAGGTCTTCAGCGGCAATTCGGCGGCGAGGGCTTCTTCCGCTCCGGGTCTTTGGCGGCAATTCGGCGGCGAGGGCTTCTTCCGCTCCGGGTCTTTGGCGGCAATTTGTCTGCGAGGGCTCCTTCCGCTCCGGGTCTTTGGCGGCAATTTGTCTGCGAGGGCTCCTTCCGCTCCGGGTCTTCGGCGGCAATTTGTCTGCGAGGGCTCCTTCCGCTCCGGGTCTTCGGCGACAGTTCGGCGGCGGGTTCTTCACTTGCTCTGGGACTCGCTGCCGAAGTGCGCCGAAGACCCCAGGCCCCCTGAAGCCTCTGGGCGGCCCTACCCTACACAAGCAGTGTCCCAAGTTTGGGAAACACTGTTGTAGTGGAACCTTATACAAGAGTAAGAGTCCATATGGGTGGATCTGTATGCAGGACTGGGACCTAAAAAAGGATCTATGCATACCCAATTGATATTAAAGGGATTTCTGCAAGAAACTCATTAAACTTAAAGGGAGTTTGTAAGCAAATGGGTTAACTCTCTGGCCCATGCACCAAAGATCACTCTCTAGCCCCAAGATTTCAATTCCTTTTTCTAACTGGGGGTGGATAATTTAAAAGCCTCTAGAAGGTGCCTCACACACACTGGAAGGTTTATTTCCTCATGTTCATTATGTTGCACTGTTCTTTGTACAGTGTGTTCACAAGAATAAAAAAAATTAAACTATAAAATACCAGGTTTTTAGAGGAGATTAGTAATTGTCATTTTTTTGTTCTTGTGGAACAAAACAGAATGGGTTTAAATAGGGACAATTTAGATTTAGCAATTAGGAAACATTTTCTAATAATTAGAATTACTAAGCAATGGAATAAGTTGTCAAGGAAGGTTGGTAAATCACATTTACTCCAGCCTTTAAAACTAGATCTGTTCATTTATCATAGATGTTTTAGGGATGTTGAAGTCAATCTTGCTGTGATGCAGAGAAAAGGTCCAGATGATCCATAAGAGATCATTTTCAGCGCAAATGAGTCTGTCATTTGTGTTTTTTCTAAATTTCTTTGAAATTCTTTTTGTTTTTACATTTTTGTCTTCAACTTTTTTTTGTATTGCTGAAAATCCTTCTTAGTTAATTGACCCAGGGAAGGTACTTTCTGTTTGGAAATCTGTTTTTGAAAAAGTACCGACCCAATAATGTACCTAAATTGGTCCTTGTGGTAAGAAAGTGTTACCCTCAAAACATACTTCATTTAACTTGAATAATTACCAAGACCATACAATGGCAGTACACTAGGGTGACCAGACAGCAAGTGTGAAAAATCAGGACAGGGGGTGGGAGGTAATAAGCGCCTAAATAAGACACAGCCCCAGATATTGGGGCTGTCCCTATAAAATCAGGACATCTGGTCACCCTACAGTACATTTCTTCCACGTTCTCTTAGCTGGTTTGGATTAAGATAAGCATACTGTGCCTGACAGGTTGCTATTAGAAATTTTTCGCCTTACCTTTATGGAGAAAAGTCTTTGAAAAGAGGTGTCTATTTGTAAAGTACATGCTACCTAAGTACTATTTAACAGGGTTTGTACTGCTGCCCATAACCAAAGTATCTGAGCACTGTAAGGCATATAACATTTTAAATTCATGCTGAAATATTTTTCAGCATGACTATGACCTTTCCCAAAACAAATTCAGTTACCATGTTCTTATGTACCATGTTAACTTTTGCTTTATAAACTTAATTTGCTATCCAATAAGCGAATAGGAAGATGAGATAGTGACAATATGGTATAAGCATCTGCCTTACAGTTAGTAGTCATTGGAAAGCAGACATATAGACATCATATGGCTGTTCAACTGGGAAAATGGTTAATTACCAGAAAAAAATAACAATACGAGACCTCTTGTGGTGACAAATATAACAGAGGGGATTATTAGCACTGATGTTCCTGTTTTCTGTCTGCTTCATGGTTGGTGGAAGAAGGCGAATTCTCAGCCTGTGCTTACTGTTTCTACAGCTGTTTCTCAGTCTCCTGCTGGTTTTTTCTTATCTCCCAATTCTTTTTATGATAGTGCAAGATTAATTACCTAATGGTATATGATTCCATATGCATATGGAGCACCAGAGTGATACCTAGTGGAGCATGCTCTCTTCTCTCTGCTTCTGTTTTTTGTACCATTTGTTTTTATTTTCTCTTTCAAAACTGTATTGACCAGAGTTGTCTGCTGTGCTTATTGTCTGCATGTTACTGTCATTGGTAAGGTATAGCTCGAGCTATTATAAACATATGTAGTGACTAAAATCTATAAAAATGATATTACATCATTGACTTATACCACCTTATAGAAATTAGATGTGTGAACTGTACAATCAAAAATCCCTTCATAACATACTGTAGTATTGTGGGAAATAATAAACCAATTACCCTAACACACATTTCTGCCATCAGTGAGTGTGAGAGAGAAAGAGTATTAAGTCCCCAGTTCCGGAAAGCACATACTTCAAGTTTACTTCAGTAAAACCTGAAGCATGTGCTTATGTGCTTTCCTGAATAAAGGCCTACGTATGCTCCTTTTGGGCAATGGAGGAATTTACTATACATTTTATTTTTTTATATTAGCCCCTGTCTTCTATGCCAGAAAGTTCACAGACCTTAAAAAAACAGAGGAACTACAGTAGTGAGAGTAGCTGTGACAGCAGCAGCAACACATCAGAATGGGAGGAGGAAACTGAAAAGGAAGATCACAATGAGAAAAAAGAGATGAAAGTGTCATATGAGCTTGAAGAAAACAAGTATAAATTATTAGAGCGATCCAGTAAGTGAATGATCATAATTTTGATTAAATCTAATGTGCACAAAAATCAGATAAGATATTCCTGTGCTGCAGAACTTAACAGTGACAGAGTCTTTATGCCTGAAAATTGATCGTCTGAACCTTGGCACTAGACCATCTGGATTCACAAATTAGCTTGTTTAATTCTTCTTTAAAACCCAGTTCCAGCTTGATAGAAAAGCTGGATCAAAATAACCTATGCATGACTTGCTGCCAGGTTACTACGTACTAAAGAAAAGGATGAACATTAGCTACCATTGGATGTGTTGTGTATGCGCCTCTTTGTTTTCATTACTTCTGACAAAGTTGCCATCAAATTTATTCTTCGTTGTTGTTGTTTTTAATTTCTGTTGAACATGATTTTGTTGGGAAATAAAAAAATCTATCTAAGGAAGTGCAGAAGGTAAGATTTATAGATGGGTCACTCTCCAGGTAAATAAGAAGAACAATAGCTAGACAGTGTAACATTGAATATTAAAGTGCTGACATGGTTTGTACAATAAGTTATTTGTGTTTTGTAGTATACAGTTTAGAAGTATTGCATCAAAATTGTCATTATATAGCAATGTAGTTATGTTTGCATATGGTACTGCTGCCAAAAATTGTTTTGTAACAGAATCTTATTTTTATTATGGGCTGCAGAAGGCCTAAAATGTAGAGGATCAGTGTAGTTCTGCTGTCCAGAAAAGCCAAAGTCCCTACTCCCTTCCACCAAATCCTCTGCTCACATTCCATCTTACTGAACCACAAGATGCATGCACCCTTTGACAAATTTATTGTACATGGGAGAGGATTTGAGCCTAACTGAAGAAGACTGATTTGGGGGCAGGAATGGGCACTTTTATGGGTTGCATAAAGCATTTATTACTGGAGAACCGTATAATTTCCAATAGACATGATCTCTAGTCAGTAATGACAGAGGAATGTACAGTAAATGGACGGAAAGTAATTATATCCTGCATTGTCTTTGTCTTCAGGCAGATTACACTGGAAACCTTTAATTAAAAATATAAAAACTCCATCATATTCACCCTCCACATCATCCACAGGTCCTATAAGGCGTTCTGTAAGCTGTCCCCGTTCAATATCAAGCTTCGCTATGCAGTCACAAGCCGCTGAGAAACGTCCCTTTTCAGCCAAACCTGCAGTGCAAATGCCACGTCCATCATCAATGAATAGGTCCCATTCTTTAAATCGTAATTCATCTTCAGTCAGAATGTGTAATACTGCTAGTCTGGGCACAGTACACTCTTCAGGGGTAAGTTAATAAAAACATCACAATGTGTTTTATTTATCTAAAAAGTGCATTGCAGTATTGCTTTGTGTAATACTGCTTCAATAAGATTTTGAATTTCTTTCAACACAGTACTGTCATCATCTTGGTGTATAATATTAGTTTTCCTACTACATTACTAGTTTTCTTGATACAATGTCAGAAATCCTGAGGTACTGAAGTAGCTTGTGTTTTAATAGAATCTCAGGAGTATTGGACTGCTACACCTTTATGTTCCTTAAAATTAGCTCTTGCAGTGATTCTTTCATGTTTCCGGTGCATCCATTAGATTGCAGCCCTACAAACACCACAACTTATGGGAAAGGACTTCTTAGTCTGTGCCCTTGTGACTGAGAATCCTGAGCTCCAAACACCCTTCCTGCACTATGTCTAAAAGATGGAAGGGTTTTCTCTTCTCCAGGACAGGCTGTGTGAATGATTTGGAATTATTGATTTCCCAAACAATATAAGGGCTTATCTACCTAAGAATTTTTACACTGGCAGAACTATGCTGGTGTTTCAACATCGGTATAAATCCCTTACATTGCATTGGAGTAAAGCAGGGCTTGCATTAGTAAGACTTAGGCTATATCTTCCCTGCAACAAGAGGTATGTGTATACATTGAGAAACCTATCTTGGTATAAAAACCTAGTTGACAAGGTAAAGCTAGTTTTAAACTCGATGTAGCTAGCTGAGGTAAAATCTGTACCATCCACTCCTGGGATTTACCTCAACCAGCTATATAAAGTTAAAAACGACAGGACCTTGTCTCTGTTAGGATTTTACATTGAGATAACTAATTTCAATTAGCTGTCTCAGTGTAAAAAACACACTCCCCCCACCCCCAAATGAAGACAAAGCTTTTCCTCATTTTGAAATGCATGCCTAAGTAGACAAGCCTTAAAGCCCAAGTGGCCTAATTAAAAACAAGACGTATTTAAGAATAAACAGAAGATCAGATTAAAAGGGTTTTCACCACATATATAGTTTTACACGTGGCAGGAATTAAGATAGGTAGGTTCATTGTTTTTTTGTGGTTTGTTGCAGTGTAGTAACAGCCTTACAGTCCTAGAGTTGGATTTCTCCCCTCTCTGTCCAGCCTATCTGAGATCATCCTCTTTGGTTTCTCCTTTCACAGTTCCGTTATTCCTTACAGGTTTCTGTGATGTGCTGTATGCCCCACGCATGCCAAATCTGTCCCCAAATTAATTCAGGAGTATATTAAGTGCTGTAGCTAAACCATTTCAATTCCTGTTTTCCAGTCCCCTTTATATCTTATCACCCCCAAATAATCCTTTGGAGGTATGTCAATTAAAATGGGCACTTTCAGTCCACATATTCAATCGCTCTCCCCATCAGAGGAATGTCTGTTGTTGTGAGAAATTATTTTGGGATGCTAATTAACCTTTCTAACATTTGCTAATCCTAACCAAAAGATTTAATTTGGCAAAAAGCTCGTTGCCTGCTGCCTCTGAGGCTCTTTTAAAAAAAAAAAAAAAAAAAAGGTTCTTTTTTTTAAACTGAGTTAGCTGATGTGATGTAAAACATCCCTGACCATCTTTTGTACATACAGTTTAACAACTTTAAATTCAGCTAACAGGATTATAAAGGTATTAACCTGTGTCTACAGACAAAGTGTTAAGAATGTTTCCCTTCACATTAGCTAATTCGAGGTTAAAAAAGCTCCTTTTTATCATGAAGACATACCCTGAGAATTTATTGTTACAGGGCTAGTATAGACTTCTCTCTTCACATTAATTCTGATCTATATCAAATACAAATTACTGAGAGATTAAAATGAGTCTGTCACAGTATGCCACTGAAAATGAGCTACTCACTTAAATAAACATAAGTAAGAAACCAGATTTACTTTTTCATTGAGAAAGCTTCAACTACTGGCAGAGATCTTGTATTACAGAATATCCTTGTTTCTGTGACAAAACTGGGGTCATATTCCTTAAAATAATGCAAATAAAGTTACTTACAGAATAGCAGTGGGAAAGATTTAATTATAACTTTATGGACTGAGTTCCATGCACAGTACTGTATGATTTTTTTGCAACCAAGTATAATATACTGCATATTGCTGATAGAGTAAAAATTAAAAAGGATCATCCATAACTTTTTAGTATGCTCAGAATAAATTATTTGGGAAGTGTATGTTTATCAGCCCTTTGAGTAGTGAGAAGAAAGTATGTTTTTAGTGATTTATATTACCATTAATTAGATTGATTTAAAAACCAAATGCATAAAGATATGGCACCTAAATATGGAAAAACAACCTATACTTGAGCTATAAACCCAGAATTATAAATAGAAATAAACAAGAGGCATTAGATGCCTCTTTATTTCAGAGCCAAATTATTATATATTATATGGCAAAATTATTTTGTTAAGCTTTAAAGTATCTATCACTTAATTCAGCCAAGAAAAGCCCTAAGAGAATAAGGGCTGTACTTCTCTCAAAATCCACAGATGTTAGAAAGCCTGGAAATTCTAAATTAATGTTCAACTTTTAACAAATAGAAAATCAAGCCCCATCCCAAGCCTCCAAACATTCTGAAGTATGCAAAAGCAAAGTTATGAAATATCTATCTATCTATCTATCTATCTATCTATCTATCACAAACAACCTTAATTCTGCCCCTATAGCACCATCCTGAGGGAACTAGAACATCTTAGACAATCTTAGCCATCTGTCATACAGGTTCATCTCAATATTGATCAAAAACATTCATAACTTGAGATTGAAATCCTGCCCCCATGAAGTCAATGGCAACACTTTTATTGACTTTAGCAGGATTTCACTCCTTAATTTACGGAACCTGTGCATGGAAGTTTGGTATGATTTCTTTCATATGATTGGCAACTTGTGCTCAATTGAGACGCAGGACTGGATAGCAAGGGATGTCTCAGCTCATATTGAAGGCGCAGTGGTAGAGTTCTGTGAGGTTGTTTGTTAGTGGCTGCATAGAGAATCCTCTTTGCTCATAAAATAATAGTTAAATTTAAATTTGTTGGGTTTCAACTGTATATTTTAAATGGGGTATATCATAAATATATAGCAGATTTTGCTCATCTGTCTGAAACAAATTTACCTTCAGACTTCACTTCTCTTGCAGTGTTTTATAAGTTCTAGTCAATACTTATATATGTTAATGTACACATAAAGTGTATGTATTATATACCTATACCATTTACTTTCTTTTTAAAAAGTCTATTTATTTTCCTCTGTTTGGGAATAAATATTTTTTTACCATGAAAATATCTTTCATATAAAAGATACACATGAAATCACTAACTCTATACTAAATCAATTCCATATCAATTTTTGAATGAGTCTTTGCTTCAACAGAGAACAAAAGAGCAAGAAGAGGCATTGACAAGAGAGACACTGGTCATTTTCAATGATATGAGGATCAAGTTCCCAGGAAAAACAGATGAAGAGGCAGAATTAATTATAGAAAATGTAAGTATCTATCAATGAGAAAGATGCATCACAGGACACTTATTGTTTTATATTAAGCCCCTACGAACTTGGGAAAATAAAATGTACATTTGATGATTCATGAGCTCCTGTGGCCTTAGAGCTCATGGAATCCATAGATCAAAGCATTCCAAAAGCTCAGATTTCTACATTCTACCTGACCTTAAAAGAACAACACAAATCATTCTTAGGACTCTCTAAAATGTGACAAACCTTTATAATTAGGAACTTTGAGTAACTTAAGTTTATAATTGTGGAGGTTTGTCCTGTTAAAGTTCAAACTTTTAAGTAAGCAAAGAAGAATGTTACAATTAATTAATAGTTATGTTTCATAGAATGTGAATACGGATTGTGACATGTTTATCACTACCCCTGAATAGGCATGCTAAGGAACTAAGAAAGGTATGTAATAAGGCAGGGGTCGGCAACCTTTCAGAAGTGGTGTGCCGAGTCTTCGTTTATTCACTCTAATTTAAGGTTTCGCGTGCCAGTAATACATTTTAACGTTTTTAGAAGGTCTCTTTCTATAAGTCTATAATATATAACTAAACTCTTGTTGTATGTAAAGTAAATAAGGTTTTTAAAATGTTTAAGAAGCTTCATTTAAAATTAAATTAAAATGCAGAGCCCTCCGGACTGGTGGCCAGGACCCGGGCAGTGTGAGTGCCACTGAAAATCAGCTTGCGTGCCGCCTTCGGCACACGTGCCATAGGTTGCCTACCCCTGCAATAAGGTGAAGTAGAAGCCTGAGTACAAGTGCCAGGAATACCATTTGCATTCTTGCTGGCTCCTTCAGTTTGCCAGCTTGGCTTTTCCTTTTATCTAACATTCTTCTGAGCCTTAGTAGTTGGCGTGAAACAAAGAAGAATATGAAAGGAGGTGAAAGAATAAGAGATGAATACTGTGCTTGATGCTAAACAGTAAAGGGGAATCTTAAAAGAAAATATACGAAATATGAAGAGATACTAGGAGAGACAAAGTGCAGATTGGAAAAACATTGAAAATGCCGAAGAGCAAAGAAATAAACATCAGTTTAACAATGAAAAAAGTAAATAGCAATGTTGTGTTCTGCTCTTTGTCTGGCAAAGGTGTAACATACACATGTTAACATGTCGCAGATTAAACCAAATGTATCCTGGTTCAATCAGGGGTCCACTTGCAGGGGAACTGAGCAGCTTTCATTTTGTTATTGGTAGGGGCTGCACAGGCAGTTTTCTTTGTTATGATGAAGATGTATGCAAAGCTCTTCCTGACTCCAGACACTATCCATTTGGAAATGTCCACTGCCTTCTGGGCCATGCAAATCCTGAATGGCCATTGATACTGGCTCCATATAGTAATCCAGCCTCTCTGAGAGGGCAAAGATACCCCACAAACTTGCATATAAAAGAGAGATTTCTGAAACAATTTTTTAAAACTTTTTTTGGGGGGGAAATTTCAAAATTTCCAGTTTTCCTTCTGAAAACAAAAACTTTTTCAAAATTTCTGAATTTCAAACAGAATGGAAATTCTGAGTTTGAACCAGCTCTACTGACTATAGCTCCAGGACTTAATTCCTGTGTGTGACCCAGAAGCACAGGCGTCAGACAAACCTTGGTCAATCTATGGGTAGGGCCCTATCAAATTCACAGCCATGAAAAACACGTCACGGGCCATGAAATCTGGTCTCCCCCCGTGAAATCTAGTCTTTTGTGTGCTTTTATCCTATACTATACAGATTTCACGGGGGGAGACCAACATTTCTCAAACTGGGGATCCTGACCCAAAAGGGAGTTGCAAGGTTATTTTGGGGGGGAGGGGGTGTTCATGTTATTGCCACCTTTACTTCTGCACTGCCTTCAGAGCTGGGCTGCCAGAGACCAGTGGCTGTTGGCCAGACGACCAGCTCTGAAGGCAGCACCCCGCCAGCAGCAGTGCAGAAGTAAGGGTGGCAATACCATATCATGCCACCCTTCCTTCTGTGCTGCTCCCTGCAGAACTGGGAAGCTGGAGAGTGGCAGCTGCTGACTGAGGGCCCAGCTCTGCAGGCAGAAGTGCAGAAGTCAAGGTGGCAATGCCATACCATGCCATCCTTTCTTCTGCGGTGCTGCTGGCAGTGGCTCTGCTTTCAGAGCTGGGCTCCTGGTCAGCAGTCGCCGCCGCTCTCCAGCTGCCCAGCTCTGAAGGCAGTGCCGCCACCAGCAGCAGCACAGAAGTAAGGGTAGCAGTACCACAACCCTCCCCCAAATAACCTTGCAGGACCCCTACAATTACAACACCTTGAAATTTCAGATTTAAATAGGTGAAATCATGAAATTTACGATTTTAAAAACCCTATGACCATAAAATTGACCAAAATGGACCGTGAATTTGGTAGGGACCTATCTACGGGCCATCTGAAAAACAAAATTCCCTGGTATGTGTGGGGCCTCGCCTAATTCTTGATCACTGAAGAGGAGCGCAAGGCCTGTTATGCCAATTGCTGTGATAGGAAAGGCCCCCTTTATAGCCTTAATTTGAGAGCTCCCTTTGTTCCTAATTGCTATTTGTGGTGTATGTCAGTAAGTATGCAAAAATTCAGCTTGATAGGCTCCTCTTTTCTTCCTGGATAAGCTGTGGAATGGGGCTGTGAGCCTGAGAGACTTTTTGAGCCACACGGTTCCTTTAAAACATCTTCATTGACTGTACAGCATAGCTAGCGAAGAACCTGCCTTCTACATTAAGTGAATCCCTATAACATGATTGCCATATGCCTAGTGTCAAATAGGCTGGGTAAAATCTCTGGCTTTGCTCCTGGGAAATTGGTTCACTTGGGTGATAACACTGGGTAAAATTTTCAAAAGCACTTCAGTGATTTAGGAGCCTGAGTCCTATTGAAAGTCAATGGGACTTAGGCTCCCTAGTGACTTAGATGCTTCTGAAGCATCTACCTATAATGTCTAAACCAGCTTTGAGCCAAACTGTCTCTCGGTTGTTCCCAAGGCCTTTTCCAGCAGTCAGTGATTACCAAGGTAAAGGAGTGCCACATAACTGCCTCCATTCCCCTGTGAACACCCTTATACTGTGGGTTCAGAAGAGGGTGACGTAGGGGCTGCAACAGTGGCTCTGCATTACTGGATCCTCTGGTAGCCAAATCTACCAGTTTTGGGTCTGTTCTAACTGATCACAGAATCTGGCCCTTCAAAGGGAGTTTTGCCTGGATAGGAACTGAGGCATAACTGGAATAATTCACTCATAGGTTTCTCCCCCTAGGCTATTTGTTTTCTAGACTTTGAACTAAAGTAAAATGCTTCTTCAACATTTTCTTCAAAATGTACTCCATCTAGTGGCATGTCCTGATATAACATTAAGCATGACAATATGCTTCCTTATTGCAAAGTCCTCTGTAAAGCCACTTAACAAACTTCTCTGGGAAAATAAGAATCTCAAGGTTGGAAGAGGTCAGATAACAAAGTGATGGTGTGTTAGATGACTTTGAGGCAAAATTGTTAATAGATACTGATCTGGAATACAGCCAAAGGTGCAGAATAGCAAGACATTTAAAAGATATGTTAATAGTTCATTAATATTTAGATGTAACCAAGGAAAAATAAAAATACATTAGGAAGGGTATTTTAAAGTTACATCTAATGACCTACATGAAGCACAAAACTTCATATTTACTAGAATAAACAATGGTTATATAATATTGAACTCTGTGCCCACCCCCGTGCTTTTGCTTGCACTGCTAGAATGGCATGATCAGGTAGAACAGGGGCCAGGATCTGGCGTAAAGTCATTACCTCTTTTCCTAAATTTGAAGACACTCTTCCATTTCTTATAGAGAATTAATTTATTTTTTACACAAAATGCTGGGATTGTTTTTAAACGATTAAAGTATTTTACCAATGTAATATTTTTGCTGGAAATGTCAGATTCCATTCTTTATAGATGTTTGTTTTTATCTTTTGTTTTTCAACTAATTCAGATTATGGATAATTGGAAATACCATAAAACAAATGTGGCTTCATATTGGCTGATAAAACTGGACTCTGTTAAACAACGAAAGGTGAGTGATGCACACTTCAACCTTTGAAAATGCTATTAAGTAGTGAACATGCACTTAGAAGTGACTGCCATGGAAAAGTTTGAGATGTCAGAATATGGGCCACCGTGTGTGTTCTTATGTCAGTGACACCACTGTATATACAGAATAATTCCATTGCAGTTAATGGTGTTAGTTCATATTTATACCAGTGTAACTAATTTCAGAATCTGGCCATTGGATAAAATTTCCAAAACCAGGTGTTTAAAGTTAGGTAATTGTTCAGTAGGAGTTGTTGTATGTGCACCATTCTTGAGAATATGGTTACTCGTTTAGGAGCCTACATATGGATTGAGGTGCCTAATTTTGGGTACCAATTTTTTAGTATCTTAGTGTAGAATTGTATGCATAGTGCCAGGTGTTATTTGGAGTATACCTTGCACAGCTCATGTGTGGTTGCAAGTCAACATGTGGGGGAGAGAGAGGTCTTGCAACTGGAGGGTCAATAATGTGAGCCTGTGGAAAAAATGATTGTTAGAACAGTAAACAGTAGAGAATTGTCACTTCTAGTACAAAGAAGCCTGTGAAGCAAACTCCTTCTCCCACCCACCAAAAGAAAAGAAGTAAATATAGCTATCAGTTGTCTGAGTCTGAATTTGGCCCTTTGAGTGTAATATCTTAGCAGATGGCTTGTTAATGACATGGCAGTGAATTGGAGGTAGAGCTACAAAGATTAACAATGTTGTAATCTTCAATTGAATTTACAAATACTGGTAATTATTCCTCTTCTTTTGCCAAATAGTTTATTCCCACGAAAGATTAGTATTGCTTGTCATGCTTTCTCCAGTTCACAGAAGTAGTACATGGGTACTGCTCTTGTTTATAGTGTGCTAATGGCTTCATTTTTAATCTCCATTTTTTAAAAAATGGACATATCTTAGTCAATCTCGGCTTTGTAAACCAGTATCCCTTTTCCTTAAAATAGCTGAAATTTGATTTGGGAATAGGTGAGATGGTGTCAATATATCACTGGACTGGAAGTCAGGAGATTTGGATTCTCTTTCTGCCCTTGAAAAGAACTTGTTGTCTGACTTTGGGCAAGTCACTTAACCTGCTATGTACCTCAGTTTCCCAATCTATTTTTTTTTTTAAGAAAACAGTGGAAAGCACTTTGAGTAAAATGCTTAATATATAATATGTATTGTTGTTAGGAAGGGTGAAACATCATTATAAAGGAACAGGAGAAATTGTTGTAACCACATTTCAAATTGCCCCTACAAAATCTGCAGTCTCGTGTTCAAATTTTTAAATCTCTGTAACGCTGAATACTACATTAAACTACTGCTCTGTTTTTGGATCTGGGCACAGACAAGCTGCTATAAAGAAAACTTGTCCATTGTGATGTGATGTAATTGACCATTTGACCTCAAGTTCATACGTTGGATGGAAGATTTATGCATACAGTTTTATAAAACTGGCATAGCTGTATAGAGACAAAGACATGATGAAAACTTGATAATGCAGGTTAGCTGTGAACTTAATTAAAGGTCTTTTGCAATTATATAAAGTGGCAACATAAATCCACATTTCTGCAAAGACTTTTTTAAAAAGTATAGAGTGCATGTTGTGACAGACCCAGACCAGTGGGGTACAGGAGTCTGGTAGAGGGCAAATATACTGGTCACTGGATGAGTAGTTTTCTGTTCCCGAAGTGACCAGAGCAGGGGCTGCACTAGAGTAATCAGGAACCTGCTAGAACCAGTTAAGGCAGGCAGGCTAATTAGGACACCTGGAGTCAATTAAGAAGAAGCTGCTAGAATCAATTAAGGCAGGCTAATCAGGGCACCTGGGTTTTAAAAGGAGCTCACTTCAGTTTGTGGTGCGAGTGTGAGGAGCTCGGAGCAAGGAGCTGAGAGGGTCTGCTGCTGGAGGCCTGAGGAGCACAAGCATTATCAGACACCAGGAGGAAGGTCCTGTGGTGAGACTAAGGAAGGTGTTTGGAGGAGGCCATGGGGAAGTAGCCCAGGGAGTTGTAGCTGTCATGCAGCTGTTACAGGAGGCACTATAGACAGCTGCAGTCCACAGGGTCCTGGGCTGGAACCTGGAGTAGAGGGCGGGCCCGGGTTCCTCCCAATTGACCTGGACTGTGGGTTCTTCCAGAGGGGAAGGTTTCTGGGCTGTTCCCCAACCCACATGGTGAATCTCTGAGGCAAGAAAATCCGCCAATAAGCGCAGGACCCACCAAGATAGAGGAGGAACTTTGTCACAATGTATTGTAGTAGTAGCAGTCACCACTGATTGATTGAGACTGAATTATTTTATTATTTGACAGCTACTGGTCCCTCTGCTGAGTACCCTTTGCTAATGATTATCTCTTACATGTTTGTAATGCACTGGGGAGGGTCATTACCCCAAGATTCAGTGCATAGACCTGTTCCATCCTTTGCAGTAGGGGCACTCGGCTGCCTCAGCAGCACTCTTCCCCATCTTTCACCAAACCCGCAGAGGCCTCTCTGCTGATCTGACAGTTGGAGTGGTGGGTTATAGGAAGAACGGGAAGATTTGTCATGACCCACAGGTCTCAAACCTGGGCCTGCAAGATTTATGGGAGCAGCCACTCTCCAACCCTCCACCTTGCAGCCTGCTAGCAATAGCTTACCTGAGACTTACAAAGCCCAGCCCCTGCGTGAGGTCCAGTTGTGGAGTCCCAAATTGGCTGATTGGCCTGCTGGCCCTATGTAAGCCAGCAGCAGGAACAGGAAGTTGTCCAAACAACTGGGTTCTGAACTGTGGGACATGTGCCTCCTGCACCCTGCTTAGGGTTGCCAGGCACCCGGTTTTCGACTGGAACGGCCAGTCAAAAAGGGACACTGACGGCTCCGGTCAGCACTGGTCAGCGCCATTAAGGCCTTGGCTACACTTGCGAGTTACAGTGCAATAAAGCCGCCCACAGCGCTGTGCCTCACTCCCCGTCCACACTGGCAAGGCACGTACAGTGCTGTGTCTCCCTGGCTACAGCCCTGCAGGTACTCCACCTCCCCGAGAGGAATAAGAGATGCAGCGTAGTGGCTACAACTCCCGGGTGTCAGTGTGAACGAGGAGTTAACTTGGTGCGCTGTGATAATCCCCTTATCAAGTAGCCACTCTTTTCATTTTTGTGATCTGCTCCAGGAATGTGGAAGTGCCCTTTCAAAGCTCCCTATCAGAGAGAAAAAGCAAAGATTTTGCTGTTTGCTTTGAGTGAGTGAATGAGAAGCAGGGGGGGCAGAGGGGTCGGAACTTGCAAGGCAGGGTGCTGACACACTTTCAGCACCCCAAAACCCACTCTCTCTCTCCCCACACTCCCTGTCACACTCCACCCCCCCCCTTTTGAAAAGCACATTGCAGCCACATGAATGCTGGGATAGCTGCCCATAATGCACCGCTCCCAATGCAGCTGCAAATGTGGCCACGCCAGTGCGCTGTCAGCTGTCAGTGTGAACAGACTGCAGCGCTTTCCCTTCTCAGCTGTGCGAAGGCGGGTTTAACTCACAGTGCTGTACAGCTGCAAGTGTAGCCATACCCTAAGAGTCCATTCAGCAGCGCAGCAGGGCTAAGGCAGGCTCCCTGCCCAGCTCCCAGATGCAGCTGGCATGTGCCCCCTCCGGCTCCTGGGTGCAGAGGTGGCCAGGGGGTCTGAATGCTGCTCCCGCCCCAAGTGACCACTCCGCAGCTCCCATTGGCTGTGGTTCCTGGCCAATGGGACCTGTGGGGGCAGCGCCTGCAGACGGGGCAGTGCGTGGAGGTCCCTGGCCCTTCCCCCTAGGAGCCAGACATGCCAGCCCCTTCCAGGAACCACCTGAGGTAAGTGCCGCCTGGAGCCTGCACTCTGCACCCCCTCCCACACCCCAATCCCGTGTCCCAGCCCTGAGCCCTGTCCTACACCCAAACTCCCTCCCAGAGACTGCACCCTCTCCCACACTCCGAACCCCTTGGCCCTAGCCCAGAGCCCCCTCCTGCACCCCAAATACTCTCATTCCCGGCCCCGCACCAGAGCTCGCACCTCTAGCCGGAGCCCTCACTCCCCCTTGCAACCCAATCCCCAGTCCTGAGCCTCCTCCTGCACCCTGAACTCCTCATTTCTGGCCCCACCCTGGAGCCCACACCCCCAGCTGGAGCCCTCACCCCCTCCCGCACTCCAGCCCCCAAACCCAACCTGGTGAAAATGAGCGAGGGTGGGGGAGGGGATCGAGTGAGTGGGGGTAGGGCCTCGGAGAAGGGGTGAGGGTGGGGCAGCGGGCGGGGCAAAGGTGTTCGGTTTTCTGCAATCAGAAAGTTGACAACCCTAACCCTGCTCCTGCTTGATTTTTCTGGCATTCCAACCTGGCTTGACTCCTGACATCTGACTTGTGGTTCCTGACTTCATTTGTTTCCTGCCCGTGACTCCCTGGTATCCTCACCTGCCCTGACTCTGGTCTCTGACTCGTGGTTCTGATCTTCAGATTGTCTCTTGCTTCTGATCTCCCTGTATCCCAACCTAGCCGACTCTTGACTCCTGTCTCATAACTGCAGACTCTGGCTCTGACTACTAGGTCTGGCCGCGTATGACCTTGTCGTGACAAGATTGCACATTATTCTCCCTTCAGTGGAGTGTACAGGAAAAAGATAATGGAACCCAGACCCCAGACTTTGCAGTCTTCTCTGAAGTGGAGATCCCTTTTGCAGGGGAAGGTCAGGGTCCCCGGGGCAACTGTAGCTAGGAAGAGACCTTGATAACATAGATCTTTTGAACCTAGGCTGCTAGGAGTAGAGGGAGGGGACATCAGCTGGGGGGTCAGAGCTGCAGCAGAGATGTGGGTTCTCTGCACGGAATCTTGGGGATTCTCTTTCATCTATCCCAACAAGGTTATCCCTCAAAAAAAAAAAAAAAAAAAAAAAAAAAAGGGAAGGAATCTCCATGAAGGGAAACACTGGCAGAGGGCACAACCCCCTCTTGTGGGGTGAAGGGGGTGCTTAGACCTGATATGGTGTCACCACTCCAATATGTTAACAGGTATCTCAGACTGGGAATACTATTTCATTGACCACACAGTTTTCAATTGCCCCTGGGTTTTTCTTCTTCTTCTACTATAAGAGATTCAGCCATCCAGTTTAATTTTAGCTGTGGCTTTATCACTCCGGCTGGTTTGTCCCCTGTAACTGGTGTTTTAAAAAGCATGCTAGTGGGTCCTGTGCTTTCTTTGACTGATGCTTGTGTGGCACCCAGAGCATGTACAGTATGTCAGGATAAGACACTAGGTCATTAATATAAAATGCAGTACTGAAAATGTGGATTGATTTCTTCATGTGAAGACAGCTTTGATGACTTAGGAGAGTAATACTACCTGAAGCATTGGTGTGCTCTTGATATTTTGGCAGCAGGGGAAGTGATTTGCTCTGTTTCTCTACCTTTTTAACCTCAACCCCTTCAAGCAATCAGATAGGTATTCTTAGGGAAGTAGTTATACACATGGCTCACCTTGGAGATTGACATTGCAGCTAAGGATTTCCAAATGTGACATATGAGTACAAAGCTTTAGTGGATCTGAGAGCAGAGTGTTTTATATTCTAGCAGGGTGAGGGTGGGGATGGGGGGAGGGGTAAAAGCAAAAAAAGAACCAGAGTTAGAGAATATTTCTGAAAGTATAAGTATGTAGTTCAAAAGCAGCTCTGCAATTATATGAAGTTTAAAACAAAAACTCGGACTATGCGCTCTGGGATTACTAGGAAATTCCAGAATACGGGAAGGAAATATCCACCAAATATGCTAGGTTTTCAGAATGTCTATCCCCAACAGGTATATCTTCTCAATGATTTCTCCACTCTTGCTCTAGATAAATACAAACACCTGTACATAGCCATAATCTCTAACATCAATCAGTGATGCGTTCCAAGGACCATTTAGCAGCTGTATTACCTCAGCTTACACAATTTCTGCTGTTTCCACTGCTGGCACACTCTCTGTCTTTGACTGCTCAGTTTATTCCCCCCCTTGTTCTGTTACATCTAGATGATTTGTTGTGTTAGTGTAAAAGAAAAGGACATTTTCATTCTGCACAGGGAAATTAATTTGGTTGGAGCTAAATGGCTGTGCCCTTGTGCAGTGCCTGAAAGTTCTTATTTGGGTGCTGCTCCCTAGAAGTATTCATTGTGGGTCTACATGCACTCCATGTGCCCGAGCCCAGAAGACTCTTCAATAGCAACGGTCATTGGTGTAGTAAAAAGACAAAGGTCATCTTACCATGACTAAATTCTCTGCTTGGTAACTCCCTTGTCAGGTATCTTAGGGTTTGGATACCATCTTACTTGCTGAGCAGTGGGGGCATCTCCTTTCAGAAAATCACTTTAACAGGCTTTATTCTGTGTGATGCTGTAGGCATTTTGGGGTCTTTTTGCTTTTGGGTGAAATTTGCCTCTGTTCAGCACAAGGCCTATATCAGTGATGGGCAACCTGTGGTCCGCAGGCTGCATGCGGCCCTTCAGGGTAATCTGATTGCGGGCCGTGAGACATTTTGCTGATGTTGACTGTCCGCAGGCACGGCCGCCCGCAGTTCCCAGTGGCTGCGCTTTGCTGTTCCCAGCCAATGGGAGCTGCAGGAAGTGGTGGGCCGCAGGAACTTGCTGACTGCCGCTTCCCGCAGCTCCCACTGGCCAGGAACGGCAAAGCGCGGCTACTGGGAGCTGCGGGAGCCATGCCTGAGGACGGTCAACGTCAGCAACATGTCTCACGGTCCGCAGTCAGATTACCCTGATGGGCCATATGAGGCCCGCGGGCCGCAGGTTGCCCACCACTGGCCTACTAAAATCACACTTACGTTCTCAGAAAACATGTTACAGGCAGTATCTAATAGCCATGATTTAGCCCACATTCTGTGCTGCAATTCTGCACCAATATATCCATACACAACTCCCATTTAATTCAATGGGAGTTACACAAGTGTATCGGAGAGCAGAATTGGGCATCATGTTCTAATGAGCTACTTCCTACTCCATAGTCTACTGGTGTATGTATGCATGGAAGAAAAAACATGAGACATCGAGCTAAGATGTATACTAGGCTGAGAGACCAACATATACACTGTGCAAAAATGTCCAATTTTCTTCTTTCTCCCCACAAACAGTATTCAGATTAACAATGTATTACATTTTTAAAAAGCATTTCCTTTTCAAATGTCTCTTAATGCTGATTTTTCTTCAATGCTATGACATACTATTTCCTGCATAAAAGCCAGTCTTATTAGTGTCTTATGGTTTGATTCTGAGCAGGGCTAAGCACCTGCAACTCACACTGAAGTCAGTGTAGACTGTGGGTGCTCAGCTCCTCTCAGGATTATTCTTTTATGAAGTAGAGGGTATTCTAAACATGGTAACCAATTTTAAAGTATTCAGTATTCCTTAAGATGGTATTAATCACAAGGCTCTTTATCAGCTGTGTGTGTGTGTGTCTGTCTCTCTTTTTACTTGTTTTAACAATCTTTTTTACTTGCTAGTACTGGAAAAGGTGGGGGGAGAGATACTAATGCAATAAATATGAAAACTTGTTTTGTTTTTGCAAAATGGTTTTGATGGAAAATGATGCCATAACAGAGTTAGTAAATGAAACAGCTTGTTGAAATTTAGAAGTGATGATGCTATATGATAATTATCTCTTACCATTTTTTCTGTGTAATGAAAGGACAGATGTTTGGTTTTGAGATTTTGTCATATGTGCCTGGATTTTTTAAATGCTTTGATTTGCTTGAAATATTCTTTTCTAGGTTTTGGACATAGTGAGGACAAGTGTTCGTGCTGTTCTGCAACGTGTCTGGAGGGTTTCTGACGTTGAATGTTTACATTTATACCGTATTTTTAACCGTGTGTTTAATCGCTTACTCTGGAGCCATGGCCAAGGCTTGTGGAACTGTTTCTGTAATTCAGGGTAGGCCCAAAATATTTATTATTGTAATCCTTTTAATAATTTCACAGCTATAGTTAGAGCTAGCATAGTTTAATGTTTACTTTCATTCAAGAAATTATTGTAATAAATAGAACTGTTTTTAAAACCATTAATCAAAAACGTACCATGTAATTACCTATTAACTTAGGCCAAGCATTTCAATAATGAGTCCATACAGTTAGGATCTTAGATCCATCTGAAGGCATCTAAAGTAAATGATTTGATTTTTCAAGAATGCTGAGCATCCTGCAGCTCTCATTGAGAGACCCTTCTGGCTCAGCACTTTTGAAAATCAGGCCAACTACTTAAGCAACTGTGACGGGGTCCCCGGGGTGCTATCTGGATTGTGGGACCACCGAGCCTCAAAAACCCACCAGCCTGGGGTTTCCCTCACACTGCAAAGCTATTGCACTTACACAGACATCCACAGGCAGGGACACACCCAACTGAGTTACATGAATGCTTCTCCCAGCCATTCATGAACCATCAATAGAGAAGCTGCAGCCTTGCACCTCAGGACTGTACTCGGTGGCACTGGTCAGAAGACTGGCCAGTGTAAGCTCCTTACCTAGTTGGCCACTCTGACAAAAGGGTAGTGGCCGTGCAACAGCCCTTGATAATCTGAGCTGAGATTTCCCGAGCACTTCAACCAAAACATGCTGTCTTAGGTAAAATATAAAACAGATTTATTAATTACAGAAAGATCGATTTTAAGTGATTATAAATGGTAGGCATAAAGGTCAGAAATAGTTACCTTAAGAAGTAAAAATAGAAACACACATTCTAAATCCTAAACTTTTAATCTAAGCAAGCATTGAATCAAATAGCTTTTCTCACCCTGACAGATGGTGCAGGAGGTTACAGTTCCTCAATACACAGACTGGATCCTTTTATAGCCTGTGATCAAACTCTCCAGTTCAAATTCTTTGTCTTGCAGATGTGCTTCCAGATGTTGAGATGTGGTGGGAGAGAGGCCAAGTCATGATGTCACTTCCCCTCTTTTATACTTTCTTCCAGTTTGCTGGAAAAATCCTTGCTGTGAGGAGGGGATCAGGCAGTCGCCATTGGTCAAAGCAGTCTCCATTGCAAACATATCTTCTCTAAGGAATCTCTGGGATAGTGGATTATTTTATTGATGGGTGTTGATGAGTCATTAATGCTGTCTGGCTATTGCTGGCTACTATTTTGTTGTAACTGAAAGGCTGGTTGTGGGTGTTCCCAACCTCACAACATATTTCAGTAACAGAGATAGCAATACTTCATAACTTCACATAGAATGATAGCACATACAATCCAACCGGATATTCATGTTCAACAGATCAAGACTTTTAAAATAATACCTCACAAGGTATACTTACAAAACATATAATTATATTAGCATGGTGAATATGGGATTCCAGGGTGCTACTTTGAGGTACAGAGAGTCACAGTGACTTAATCTTAATGTGAGTTGGCCACTCACAAAAATCATGGCTCTATCTGTTTGATCCCTAGTGTAAAAAAAAAAAAAAAAAAAAAAAAAAAAGGAGAATCAAGTAGAGTCCTGCTGACATTTTATAAATCAAGTATTCAGCTTCTGTTGTGTGGTTTAGAAATGCAGCAGAATTTCTGAATTGGACTATATTTGCTCTTCATTACATATCTGAAACAATTATGAGAATGTAAGCGTGTGAAAAGTAAGAAATTGTGACACTGATAGGTAAGGAAATGGTTTTTTTTTGGCTTGAAAAGGATGCTTACTGGAAAACAAGATGCCATATTTTTAAAATTAAATCAGCCCATTCCCCAGCCCTTTACGCTCATGCAATTGAAGTCAAGAGGACTATTCATGTGAGAAAGGTCTGCAGGATTAGATCCTATATATATATACAAAAGGATCTTTGCCATATTTTGTTTTGTGTTTATATATATATATATATAAACACAAAACAAAATATGGCAAAGATCCTTTTCATAGTCTTCCTTATGGGGAAAAAATTTATGTGCAAATATACCATATCTGGAGAGCATATAAGTTTCTCTGTAAATAAATAGAGTGAGGTGACTAATGGGATGTTTTTGATTAGCTTGCAAAAGAGGACTGAAAAAAGATTTATTGAAAATGAGCTTCAACAAATATACACATTATGATGATGGGTTTCATATGTACAAAAGGAAATAACTTATTTGTCACTTGTAGGGAATGCATGCACTACATTTACAAATGTAGTAAGAAACCTTACCTGTATTCAACACAATGTTAGGAAAAGGGAGATGGAAAAATAGATTATTAAAAGCAACAGTCTCAGAGAGTGAGAGATCCTCTGCTGGCATAAATTGGCATAGCTCTATTGATTTCAATTGACTTTAATGGTTTGATGTCAATTTATACCAGCTGAGGACCTGACCCATAATATGATTGATTCTTTAAGTGCTTTCATATGTCCATTACACTGTAGGTGTGGGATCAAAACCTTAGCATTGTACCTACTGGTACCTTTTTCCAGTCTTGAGGGCCTTTGGAGGAAAGGGAGCCTATACTAAGGTCCCCAGGGTTCAAACCTTGCATGCACTGCAGAGAGCCTATGTCTATGAGTGACCCTCATTCACACTGTCTGAAGTGCTTGGAATGAGGGTCATGTTACAGACAAGTGCTCCATTTGTCATGGTTTCAAAACCATGACAAAGAAGGTGCGGGAGGAGCGTCTCTGTTGCATCCTTCTGGAGGCTGCCTTTAGACTGGCATCAGATCCCGCTCAGTTATCCAAGGGAAGTTCTTTGGTGGCTCTTTCCCAAAGTGCTCCGTTATCTTTCCCACAGACATTAGCAGGAGGAGATCCCCACCAACAGGGGGATGTCTTTTTCAAGATCAGGAACTTCAGAGTAGGTCAGGCCTCCAGAAACACAAGAAGTCGTCTGCATTGGGCTCTTTGAGGTCCAGAGTATGGGACTCCTCCACTGAAGGTCGATCAGAGTGAGGCATTTGGCTTGCCACTACCCAGTGCTGGCTCATATAGACAGAGCTGAGCTGTTGATTTTGGTGCCCTCCCAGAGGCCATTGAGACTGGCTACCTCTTCAGCTGCAACACAGCAGTTATCTCTGAGTACTGCAAGACAGCACCCCATGTCCCTTCTAACTATGCCAGAGGCCTATGCCACAATCAGGAACATGCTGTGCCTATCAGGAACATGCCTTGCTTCAGGCTGAAGACCTTTGTCTGGCCCTGGTGCAGCTGCTGAGCTCATTGGCATTGGATCACTCTAGTCTGGGGCACCAGCTTTGGGTTTGGTACTAGCCCGTGCCTTCTCTCCAGAGCCAGTATCTGCTCCTCCACTCCAAATGGTATGGCAGCTAGGAAGCCAGCCATGCTTCCTCCAGGACTGTGTCCACAATGCAGATTGATATCTCAGTCAGCCCTCAATACCAGGGTCATTCTCATGCTCATGTAAGTTCATGTTAGAATGATTGTAGGTTTTTAAGACGAGGCTAGACAATCTCCTGTCAGGAATGGTCTAGTTATTACTTAGTCCTGCCTTGAGTGCAGGAGACTGGACAAGATGACCTACTGAGGTCCCTTCCAATCCTACACTTCTATGATTCTATTATCCTTATAGCTTCCGTCTGGTTGAGACAAATCTGGTATTCAGACTTCCACAAAAACTGTCCACTTGGGAACCTTTGCTGTTATTGATAACTAGAGACCATATAATGCAGAGCTGTGGCCAGGCGCTGCACCTGAATCATCAAGTGCTGCACCTCATGGCATGGTTCATAAGTGGTTGAGTGCAGAGGAGGCACATTGCTCAGTGGCAGTCCAGAAAGTGCTCCTTAACATCAGAAGACCTTCCATGAGATCTGCCTACCTGAGTAAGTGGATGTGTTTGTCTGTCTGGGAGGCCTCCCACAATGAATCTCCACCTCAAAACAGAATTGCTTGAATCTTTTGCACTTTAAGGAATCAGGTCTAGCCCACAGCTCCATTAGGGTGTATCTGGTGGCCATCTCAGTGTTTCAACCTTGCATACATAAGACTATTTTCACTCACCCTATCACAACCAGATTCCTGAAAGGTCTAGATAGTTTCCACCTATGGATTTGAATTTGGTGTTTGGGATTTGAATTTGGTGTTGTCTGCTCTTGGGATTTGAATTTGGTGTTTGCTCTTGTGGATCCTCCTGTTGAGGCTTCATCATCATACTCGCTTCTATACCTTTCAGTGAAGGTAGCTTTCTTAGAGGCCATCAGCTCCGCTAGAAGGATGGGAGAACTGAATGCACTGGTCACTGATCTGCCATACACAGTTATCTACAAGGACAAAGTTCAGCATAGATCATGCCCTAAGTTTCTCTTAAAGGTGATATCTGATTTTTACCTGTCAGTTTTCTTCCCAAAGCCTCATACTTACAAGGACGAGTGAAGGCTCCATACCCTGGATGTCTGTCGAGCATTGTTGTTGTTTTTTTTGACCGGATAGGACAAAGCCCTTTCGAGCTTCTTCACATTCCTTTGTTTCTTATACAGGGGTGTGTGAGAGATCATCCAATCAGATCTTAGACTCACTACATGGATTACCAGCTGCATCATGATGTGTTATACTGCCAAAGGGATAATGCTTCTGATAAACTCACAGCACACTCAACCAGAGCACGTGCAACCTCAGCAGCATTTGTGGCACATGTCCCGATTATGGACATCTACAGGGCAGGGACATGGTCTTCCATTCATACGTTCATCAGACACTATGCACTGTCAGTAGTGTCAAGGGAAGATGGTAATGTAGGTAAAGTGGTCCTACAGTCCCTCTTCCAATGAGACTCCAAGCCTTGCTGCCTGGGTTATCAGCATAGGAATTACCTACAGTGTAATGGACATATGCGAGCATACAAGGAAGGAAAAAAGTCACCTTCTCTAAGGGCAGGTCTACACTACCCGCCTGAATCGGCGGGTAGAAATCGATCTCTCGGGGATTGAATTATCGCGTCTCGTTGGGACGCAACAATCGATCCCCGAATCGACACTTCTACTCCACCAGCGGAGGTAGGAGTAAGCGCCGTCAATGGGGGAGCCGCGGAAGTCGATTTGCCGCCGTCCTCACAGCGGGGTAAGTCGGCTCCAATACGTCGAATTCAGCTACGCTAATCGACCCCCCCCCCCCCCGTAGTGAGGATGTAGCCTAAGTCTCACCTTCACTTGTTCTAAGAGATGTGTTATGTATGTCCATTACATGACACATCCTCACTCCCCAGTGCATTGGAGCCTGCTATAAACTTCTGGTGCAAAGTAACCTTGCTTCAAAGCATGAGGAACTCATTTGACGGTGGTGCTGAAGATGGTACCTCTAGAGAAAACTCTGTGGCACTGTTGCATTGGACAGATGCACACACCTACAGTTTAATGGACTTGGGTCAGTGTAATAGAAAAGGGCCATATTTCCCCAATCTTAATTTACTTCCTTTATGTAGCCACTTAGAGATGTAGGGACTCACTTCATGCCCCCAAATGATTTTTGGACTGCTGATTCAATAATCTCTTAATTTTTTAGTTTTATATAGTATTACAGTTAGCATTGCTTTACACAAGATGTATGTGAACCTCTTGCTTTTAATATTGCTTTTTAATATTTTTAATATTTAATATTGTTTTGGAAGCTTCAATTTGTGATGATTTTTATTTTCAGAAATCAAACATTTTTCTACAAAAATGTTTTTTGTTCAAAAGTTGATCAGCTTTCCTGTTCAACTGATTCAGGAACACAGCTCTGGAGCCCACTGAACAATTCAGTGAAGAGCAGGATCTTTGATATAGCAACAGCTCCTTTCACGCAGAAGAGTGCCTTTATCAGAGAGCCCAGCTGGATCAGTAGGGTTGTCAACCCTCCAGGATTGTCCTGGAGTCTCCTGGAATTAAAGATTAATCTTTAATTAAAGATTATGTCGTGTGATAAAATCTCCAGGAATTCATCCAACCGAAGTTGGCGACCATATGGCTCAGGAGTCGAGCTGAAGTCTTTGACAAAATTTCTGTTCCTTGTTAAAGGAGTTATTGCTTTGTCAAACATCCTTTTTAAAAAAACCTAGGAAACCAGTATATGCAAACACTTGCGGGGGGTGTGTGTGTCACTGTGGGGTGTTGAGGTTGCTCTACATGCAATATACCTAATACAGAACCTACAAAACAAGGAAATAGAAAGTTATGGCTGTCAGCAGTACATAGCCTCTGTTTTCTCCAGCCAGAGACATACTTTACCACTAGCCCAGTCACCATACTCCAAAGAGAACATGCTGGAGCCTTAACTTTGCCGCGTAGGGTGTGTGCAGTTTTACAGAAGTGAATAGTAGGGACACTGGGGGAGCGAAGTTTGGTGCGTCTGTGGTAGTGGTGGGCACATGGAATTTGGGGAAGAAGATGCTGGTTTCCCTACTAAGGCAGAGTTAAAGTTGTGGTGCATTCTCTGTGGTGTATGGTGGTTGGGGGCTAGTGGTAAAATGCGTCTCTCTGGGCAAGGAATAGAGGATAGTTATTGTTAGTAGTTTTAACTCGTCATTCCCTTTAGGTTTTGTGTTAGTTATATTAGGTGTATGTAGAATGACTTTAACAGATGCACAAAAAACACTTGTGTATTAATATATGGTATCTGTATGGTATAATCTAGACATAGCTAATTAATTAATGATACATTTGCTTTAATTACCTGCACAAAATCAAAAGGAGTACTAGAAAAGTGATAGTACCAGTTTGATTAAAAATCAAGTTTCAAATAAAGGCTCACACATGATTTAGAATATTGCATACTCCAGCATGGCCTTCCCTTGTTGTCTTCCTGTATCCCCTTTCCATGGTGGTGTGCCATGCCAAAAGCAAATTAGATATACCCCAAATTACCTCAGATTTTACTTGTCACATTTCCTGTTCATTCACTGATATAGCATCAGCCCTGAATTTTCACTAAGCCCAAACAGACATCCTATTTTATGACTCTTATTCAAAACCCCTATGTGGAGGATAAAATCCTGGCTCCATTGAAGTTTTTGGGGAAAAAACTACCATTGACATCACTGAGGCCAAGACTTCACTCTGGATGTTAGAACCTGGAGGAGGGATGCAAGGAACCCTCCCCACACACCTCTCCCACATACATACTGTATGAAATGATTATTTCATTAAAAAAAAAAAAATCAAATCCAAGCTTGCCAGCCATCTAAGCCATCATACAGGGCTTTCATTTTTTTATAGGGAAAGGGGTTTCAAGTACAAATTTTGCCTTTGGACACCCATATAGTTCTCTGTATTCATATCTGAATATTCATATAGTATTCATGTATGAATATTTATGTCATATTCATATAGTAAGTTGTGAATAAACACAAATACTGAGTGAGCCCTGTGCACAGGACTAATTCCTCCTCACTGTGGTGAAATGCACCTAGTTAGACTAGCGTGGTAGCCTTAACATTCTGTGCACTGAAAAGCTGAAGGGACTAAACCATTTTGGAAATAAAATGTTAATGGAAACAAAAGTACCAGGTGTGTGGTTATTTCAGATGGAAAAATTTACCAGACACAAACTGAAAGTTCTAATTATACTTCTCTGACTTGATAAAGAGCAGTCTCCCCCGCCCAGTTAGAGCAATGTGCTAATGTTCAAATGGTCTAGACCGAGAAACTCCCTTCCCATGACTTTTTGAATAGTTCTGGTAGAGAAATGAAATATGAAATGCTTCCATTTATCTATTTTTTGGAAATGTGAAACAGAGCACAGTATTTTGAACATTTATATTCAACCGTCATATGTATCATTTGTTATTCTCTTCATGCTTAATATCATGGACTCCTGAATATGACTAATTAATGAAAGTATTAGCATGCTATATAATTACTTTGGCAACACAGACTATTCAGATAGTAGCTTGTTAAAAAATAAATCAGTATTTTGTGTGTCTCATGATGTAGAACACCATTTAAAATTACATGGCAGTAAATCTTTATGTGCTAAACCTAAACAATGGTCCTATAAATGCTTTAGGGGACATACTGAATGAAAAATGGGTTGTGATCATTTTGCAATATGAAGATTAATTTCTTAATTTGTATTTTATATTCCCACCATCTGTCAGTATATGGGTTAAATAGCATAGGCCTTTCCTGTAAACAGGCAAGGTCACACTTTATTTCTCTTACTCCTCCACTGCTAAATCTCATGTGCAGTAGTAAAGCTTTTAGATTGCCATTTGTAACAAAAAACATGAGGTCATGTCTGTTTCCATGCCAACAGAAGTTCTTGGGAGACCATATTCAGTAAAAGGACAGAGGTGGTGACTCCTGAACAACTCCAGTGTTGTCAACGAATAGTACAGCTTTGTAAACACTGCCTGCTGGTGGCTTACAAATATTCAGCAGATTCAAGAGGATCTCTTGCTGGAATTAGCCCTGACTGGGATGATACAAGGTATATACTTTCCTATTTCTAATTATGAGACATATTGGAATGTATGATCAGATTTTAAATTATATGCGTATACTTCCCTCTAGGCTAGTGGTCTCAACCTGCGGCCCGTGGGCTGCTTGTGGCCCAACCTGCACACAGCTACAGCCCATGTGACCTCCTCAGTGCCATACAAGTGTATATATATTGTGTGGATGTGGCCCATATAACAAAGAGAGAGCTGCATATGCACCCACAATGGTAAACAGGTAGAGAACCACTGCTCTAGGCCTAGGAAAAAGCTACAAGAACTAGTTCACTGTCTGCAACATAAAGGATGAGCATTTCCTTCCAGCCCTACTTCCTGTCATTATGATTTCTATAGTGCGGTAGTGAATGCAACAAGAATTATCCTTGCTGGGTTAAGAGGAGATTTACCATACTCATTTTATTTGAAACTAACTTATTAAAAGTTTTATTTGCTTCATGCCCCAATAGCCAGGGTAAGAAAGGCATTCTATACTTAACTGAATTGAAACTTGCCTTTCTTCCTTTTCTCAGATTCCTCAGAGTAATAGATTCCTGGTTTGCATTCCTAGGAGTGCCCTAACATGTATGACTCTGCTGGCTTTGCAACCACTATGGAATCCCCCAGGAGCATAGCTCTAGGCCATGGTCAGGTAAGTGCCATCTGACTTACTGTGTTGCACAGTTTTGCAAAGTTGACTTCTAAAAACTGCAGACATGAAAGTTTTTCTTATTGTTTTTGCCAAAGGGTATAAACACTTTGTTTAAAACCTTGCAAAACAGCACAATATAGTAAAAAAAATATATTTTGGCACTTACCTGACTCTCCATGGGCAGGGTCAGTTCTTCAGCAGAGTTATAATATTGTCAGCATGCTGACTCTTACTGAAACATCACTAGGAGTGGGGAGCCAGTGATCTGTGACGTAAAGGTCCTGAAATGCAGAATTAAAGGTAAGTTTCAGATTTATGTTCTGAATGCTTCTCTTACCCTAGTAATTTGGATCATTCAGTACATAAACCTACAAATGGTTTGTTCATTTTAAAAGTCATGCAGTTCTCTGCAAGGGCAGTGTTTATTCCTTAAAATAGCTACTACTATGTCCTGTAGAAAATAAACTCAATATATATTATCAGTTAAACCTACTGTATGACTTAATTGCTTAAGCAATATGTCTTTAACTAGTTATTTGATATATTAAACTTTCTGCTATTGTCATGTGAATGTTTCAGGGGCTCTAACATAATTTAATACCAGCTGGAAACAGAAGTTGATTGTTCACAGCAAAAGTAGAGGTAATTTAGCCACAAAATGAACCATATGCAATATTCATATACAAATGAGCTTATAATAGTAGAGTGGTAAAATCCAAAAAAGATGAAACAAAGTAATTCTTACTGCCACTATTAATACAGGAGGTAATTTTTTTCAATCAAAAACCAGCCATAACTTTTCAGACCAATCAAATCACTCTATTGTATTGCCTAGCTAACAGGCCTGCGTTGGCCATTTTCTGTGACTATTGAAGTCTCAATGGAAGTATAATCATGGATTTCAAATATGAGCAGAATCTGGCCCTCTGTTTTAGATAAGTGCATAGCAGTTACAAAATAGTAACTTTTATATCTGTAGCAGCATAGCTGTCAGGATAACTTTGATTAAAAGCTACAACCAGTCTGCATTTATCTCAAAAAACATTACATTTATACACTACACTACACTAACCAATATGTTCTGCATAAAGAAGGGGCTTCCTATTTTCTTTATGGGAAAGAAACCCTTTTAGATCAGCTGGGTTTGCTTTTATTTGTCCAGCCAGCCCTAATATGTACAAGGTAATAGTGACGTTATTTCCCTTAAGAGTAATCACTACACAATTTCACGTTGCACCTGGTTGTATTTTTAAGCTATCAAAGAAATTATATTAAAGGATTTTTACTGCTAATAATAATTTTTGTTGACTGTTACTGTGATATAGTATGAATAAGACCCTGTAAACTGCAGCATATGGGCAGAGAGTCATTTAAAGCTATTTTTTTTCATAACTCTGTAACGTTTCATTTGTATAGCTCTGTTGGGCTTTCTTGAGAGGGAAACTATTTTCGGGCTACGTTTATGTGCACTTTTTTGGCAGCTTTGTCAGATACATCTCCAGTTGCAATTGGCTATTTGTACGTATTTGGCACTTGACACATTACTGTATGTCTAATTCCCAGTGATACTGTTCCTGATGGAAAACCAGTCATTATTTTAACTTTATTGCATAGAACAAGCTCAAAAATTGTTAAACATATTTCAAAAATAATTTTCACTGTACAGTTCAGTGGTCCCAGAGCTCTGTTATCAGACATTATTGGGAATACCAAGATAAATGATCAATTATGTTTTCTTCACAGACCTTCAAAATAAAAGTAAAAATGCTGTGAAAACACAGCCAGACTTCTTTTCCAGTCAGGATGCTCAAATCTCGTAACACAAGCTTTTTAAAAAAAAAGCCTCTGACCTTTTGAATCCTAACAACATTCACTTCTAAAAGAAACTTGAAGGAATGTGGTCATCCCCAACCCCTCTTCCCCCTGCTGGTTAGATTCTTAAACTTTTCCAAACAAGCATAGATGTCACATCTCATACTTCATCAGAACTGCTCAGATGTTCTGTGAGATACTGAGCACCTCCGCACAAAAGGTGCTTAGCCTCCCCTAAGATCAGGCCCTTTGTAGCAAATTGATTAGCCTTTGGCAATAATGGCCTTCCTCAGGGCTTAAACAAACCAAACATTTACACTTTCTCATAGAGCAGATGTTTCCTATTAACAGTCATGACATTTCCCCTTTCCCTGTGATTAGTAGGATTAATCCTCAGAACTCTTTCAATGCACTTGCTCATCATTAATCAATATGATTCCCTAGAATGATGCTACACTTTTTAAACAATACATTATATAATCTGTGGTGTATGTAATCTGTTCGGGCATTGCCCATCACTCATGAAATTTTGATTTAATGTGGATGTTTTGTATAGTTTTTTGTGCTCATCTAATGACTCCTCCAATTAATTATAAGAACTGGTAATAAGAAACAGATTTAAAAATGAATATTAAGCAACTGATGATGAATGAATGTTTGTAATGTTGTCTGAAATAGATCCTTAGCTAGTCTGATTTTAAAAAAAAAAAAAAGTCACTGATTAATGATGAATTAGTAGATTGCAGAAATCTGGGATGTTTGCATTACTTGGATAGTGGTGATGGCATGCCGATATTTCAAACAGCTAGGGATAGTCAAATGATTAGTGCAGAAAACGGGGGTTCAAAACTATGTGTATTTTTTTGCCTGTCTTTGCCACTGAATTACTGTTTCACTTTTTATAGGTCAGTTAATCTCTTTAGGTCTCAGTTTTTAACCCATTTTTAATCTGGGAAAAATAATACTATTCTAATTGAGATCCTTGGGTGACAGGTTAGAAATAGCTTTGGATAAGTGACTGGTCTTCTTTCCCCTCCCCCACCCCCTTCACCCCCATAAAGGGCTGGCTATTGCAAGCATTTAACATCTTTACCATTAAGAAATCAGTGGCAAAATATATGACCCAAAGTAGGCTGCAGTTTTGCTATGGCTGTCTATAGGTTGTAATAATAAATAAATAATAATAAATAAATGTTTATTTATTAAACCATTTCCTTTGTTGTCTGAGGCAAAGGCCTGCCACACAGTACTCCATGTGTGAATGTACAAAAGTCTGACATACCAAGATTGTGAGGCACATGAATGACTAACTCCTTTGCCTTTGAATGTAATCTTTTCAGTTAAATTCCACTTTTTTTTAAATCATTTTTAGGTATTTACTGCCAGGACCTTCACAGTTCATCATGAAAACATCCTCCAACTTTATCTGCACTTCATCCGGAATGCCTCGCTCTAACATTTTGTTTACACCCAGGTATAGCCACTTGTGAAACAAAGAGAAGGGTGCCATGCTTGATAAATAATGGCATTCCATTTTTCCAGTTTAAATTTGTGAGGGAGCTGAATATAAGCACTGTTATATATTTGCCACAGTACATAAAATAAAATTTAGCTGAAATCCTACTGTAAAAGCAGAGACTTTCTGGAAATGTAATAAACCTTGTTAAGTTGTTTACACAAATATGTGAATGTCTAGATCTTGCTAGGTTTATAAGTAATTCCTTCCTACTAGAAATGTTATTTTTGCTGCAATATATAAAATGGAATTAATCTTGGAGATCCTATTACAGTGTTAAATTTAGGTACAATATCTTTTAACTTGAAATATATTTATTGTAAATCATACTGTTTATTCTCTCCTAGATGATAAAAAGCCTGTTGTAGAACAGTAATAGTAATTAAATATAAGTAGTCTGATCATTTCTATAGCACATTTTAAAACATTGTAAAAGCAAGATCTAATATACAGACATATTTGTATTTCTCCTATGAAATTACAAGGTATGTGTAATAATGTTGTTTTTCAGTAAGGACATAAAGTATCTTTTAGTCTAAATGAAGACAATCCAGAGGGTAAATATTCAAATATACCAGTCCTGGCAAATAGCTTCTAGTTGGAACCTTGTAATAAACCAGAAGGTAACGGTTATTGTCAGATCTTCCTTTAACCTTCTTGTGTCTTGTGCCTTTCAGTTTCATTTGGGGTCAAGTAGTAACCTACAGCTCATAAAAGAGCCATGCATATTTTCTTCTGTTCTGCTGCACAAGTGATGAAGCAGACATTTTTCAGAATTACTGCAGTTTCACAGTATCCTCTCTAAACTTTAAAATAGTACTTTTTGGTTTGGTTTTCACTGTAGGGTGCATTATATACTGTAGAATGTATACTCTAATGGACAGTATTTTCTAGACTTGCTGAAATCCTAAGAAAATGGTCGAAGATACATTTAATTAGATTTGTTACTCAAATTCAGCTTTGCAGACCTGGCTGAGTGACACAATAAGAATTTGATATGGCCATGAGCCAGATCCTGAAGGCAGAGGTGATCTGAAGTGTGATCTAGAAACATAATTTTAAGAGTCTCTCAGTATCCACGTTTGTCCCATTAATCCCTATACATCAGAGGTCCCCAAACTGTGGGGCATGCTCCCCTAGGGTGGGGCACCAAGGAACATTCAGAGAGGGGTGTGGCAGGCTGGGCCAGCTCCCACAGGGGGCAGGGAGGGAGGGTCACTGAGGCCCCGTCCACAGCTCTACTCCAGCTGCGGCCCCAGCTCCTGGCCCCGTGCCTGATCCCGTCTACAGCCTTGGCACGGCTCCGCATCTGGCTGCAGGCGTGGCTTCGAGCCCCCACTGTGGCCTGGCTATGGCCCCGCTCCGAGTCCCGCCCCTGCCCCAGACTCGGCCCCTGGCCCCATCCTCAGGCCCAGACCCACCCCCAGCTGCAGCCGCATCCTCGACCCCATACCCCTGTCGGCGTCCCCCTCCCTTAGCCGTGGCTCCACTCCTGGCCATGGTTCCAGGGGGGTGCAGACAGAGAGACGGGGGCACGACCCACAAAAGTTTGGGGACCACTGCTGTACATGTACATCCTAAGAAGTAATTTTAAAAAATGAATCCAGTTTGTAACCAATTAACTGCCTTGTTCCTGTTTGGTGTCAAATGCCTGTTCACTCACTGGTGAAAGTGGTTTTACAAATTTCTTTTGTAGTTATTTTCCAGAGACAATGTAATAAATAGGGTGGTAGTCTAATGGCCCTTCTGCCAGAGCGTTACATGCCTTTTCCTACTCACCGACTGGGGACATTAAAATTTCTCTGGGATGGATTTTTGAAACCTTGGCCAGAGCCTACCAAATAGGGAATTTTGACACCTATGCTTTTGCCTGTCCAAGTTCCATACCTGTAGGATGACCATTCATAATAGTATGACTGTTCCCTAGATACGTTTTTAAAAATGTATTATGCTTTTAAAATTTGACTCCGAGGCTGATCAGATACAAGCAGTCTGCTAGTCTGGTAGAATCTCTTCCTCTTCCATGTTAATGCTGGTTTACTCACACAGCATGCTACCATCAGTCCACTTGATGTATCACTGTGGGCTATACAGTGATGACAGCTGATAATGCAAATTACATGTGATTACCTGTAAAACCTAACAAAATCTGTAAATCCGTCCCTCCAGGGAGTGCTAATGTATAGTAGTCTCCACAGTATTCTGCTTTTGGCCATGGGGAAAATTTGGATCAGTGTCCAAAGGTGCTGAGCAAGGGGACTGGGCTAATTCTGCCAGCAGTAGAATTTTTTAAAATAGGGCATTAAGTACAGATATGCAAACTAGGGAAATCAAGGATATGTGTGGGATGTACACAAATGTATCAAGTGATTGGTTTAAGTTTTCAAAAATGGTTTTAGTTTCTGGCTGATGTTATTTCATTGTGTTCTTATTTCTGATGAGCCATGGTGGGGTGGTATTAATAGTTATAAAATCAATATTTCAACAGAATATAATAATCCTAAATACTTTTTAATCTCTTCCACGTGTACGGGCTGTCTACTCTATAGTTAAAGGGGACTGTGTCAGGGGATAGTTACAATCCGGTTCCATATGGTAGTATAAACCATCTCACCAGCCAGTGCATCAAATAAAGCTCCCAACAGCAGCAAAATTTCAGTTCCTTTCTTCAAGGATAGGGTTATGAGTCAAAACCAAGACAGTCTAACTTAAATCAAACAAGTAAACCACATCCTGCTGATTTAGCCCATTTCAAAGTCCTTTCCCTTCACCCAGGGCCTCCTGCAGATCTCTCGGTAGCTGAGTTGCTTTCTGATCTTTTATCTGAGGAGGAGGTAATCTGCAGGCTATCACCTGATTCCTGACCTCAAACCCATCCCCTGATAGGCAGCTAATTAATCATAGGTGGAGCTAAGCCTATCCCCCTTAAAGGGCCATTCCAACCTGTGAGCAGGACCACAACTATATTTCCAAATTGTATTAGAGTCTTAGACATGTTTTAACCAAAAGAGGGGGGACGTGGTTATAATTGCACTAGAGATAGGCCGTACATGTACAACGAATGACTAAAAATAAGACTAGTTGTATATAACTTATAAGTTATCACAAAGAAAATGCCAAATGATATAAAAATAAGATTTTGCATAGCTTTAGCATATGAATTCTATATATTTTAGATTAATACAATGTTTCCAAGTGTGTGGATAGACCTCCACTATAGCCCTTAGGGAGGCTTGGGAAGGGAACCATTGGAGGCAGGGAAAACTGCATTAGCCTGGATCTATTCTAACTGGCATTGCAACTCTGAACAGATAATGAACAGCAACAGCCCACATTCTCCTTCTTCTAAGTAAAAGTAGTCATTTTGCTCAGCCCACTGTGTGAGAGGGTTCACAGGATAAGATACGCTAATCACCACAAATAAACTGCAGATTTCCTTTTTTGAAAGGCCTGGAGACAGCCACCTTGCTAAAACAATAAGTCCCTTGTTGAGGGACAGACTAAGCCTTTTGCTTTAGTAACTTTACAATCTTGAAAAACTGCTGATATTTAGACAAAATAATACCTCATGATACCAGAAGCAAAGTAGCACGCCTACTGACTAGCACCATAGTTAGGGATGACTGTGTGGACCTAATGGGGCCCTCTAGATTCGGATAAGCATCCAGGCTTCAGGACAGTGTTTCCTCACTCGTTCAGTCAGTGTACTTTACACGGCTGTGTCTGTGCTTTTGTACAGGGCTGTAGCTTACACTGTGAAAAAATATTATTGCAACTATTGATGCTACATCCCAGCACAGTGTGTGGGGCAGAAAATGTAGGATTTGTCCATTTCAGTGTTATAGCAGATGCTCAGCGACCCAGTGCCCTGCCATCCACTGGAAAACATAACTCATAACCATAGCCCCCGCCCACCCTGCCAAAATCTAGCCCATTATGTGGATTTTTGGACTGATAAGAGAGCAGATGTTTAAAAAGTCTGAAACTGTCTGCTTATTCTCTCTCTCTCCCGTTCCTCCTCCCCCTGACCCTTAGTTTACCAGAAAGCAGACACAATCCTCAGGTATCTGGAGGCTTGTAGCTGTCAGATACCTGGGGGCTGACTCTGCACATGTGTTTGGCTCCCATTCTAGACTATCACTGTTACATGTGCTCTCCGGCTTATTTGGAGAATTGTTCCTGGAAATAGCTTCCAAATATTGAAACCAATTTAGAAACTGGTTTGCTGTCTCTCATACTGTGTGCTAGTGTAAAAATGACTATACTTTAAGGCAGGATTGACACCTCTAGGACCACACTGAGAAATACCAATTACAAAAACTTAAGACTTCACACTTTATTTGTGATGACAGGCAATTCTTACCTTGTGAACATTTAGCCTGATGATACTTACTCTTACAGCCTTTACTGGGAGAAAATTCCCATTGAAGTCTGTAGGTGTTTTGTCTGTATGGACTGTAGAATTGGCTTCCAGGAGTGAGCAAAACAGGTGCAGTTTTCCTTAATGGAAAACCTACTGGTGCAAATATGTTAATAGTTTGAGTGTTCTAAATAAAGCACTAGGCCCACCCCGTAATTTTCCTCCCTAAAGAAAGTGCAATATAAAACTGCTTCTGCAATTCTTGTTCATAAGCTCAGGAGTCCAAATACAAAGGCAGAACAGCACAGAAGACACTATATTTTAAAGCATTTCTTTTCCTAGGTAATGTAAGAAAAGTACCTAATAATGATACCCACTTGGTGGACTTTGGCCTTCAGGGTAAACTTCTGTTTGGAAATGAATTTCTTCTCTTCATTATAGAAAAATCAGTCTATGCTATGGCAGTTACTTTTCTGTGTAGGAAAATGTACTGCTAAAATCTGATGTGTAAGTCAGACTGAATGATTTCTTAGGGGCACGTCTTCACTACCCGCCGGATCGGCGGGTAGCAATCGATCTATTGGGGATCGACTTATCACGTCTAGTGAAGACGTGATAAAATCGATCCCCGATGGCTCTGCCGTCGACTCCGGAAATCCACTGCGGCAAGAGGCGGAAGCGGAGTCGACGGCGGCGTGGCAGCGGTCGACTTGCCGCCGTCCTCACAGCCAGGTAAGTCGACCTAAAATACGCAACTTCAGCTACGCTATTCATGTAGCTGAAGTTGCGTATCTTAGGTCGACACCCCCCCCCTGTAGTGTAGGCCTAGCCTTAGTCAGGACAAGGACTTCTAGGAAAGTTTTTGTTTTTGAATAATAAGGTACAGATTGAGTTTACGTTTTATCTCTCTTTCCATATCTTCTAAATGTAAAGACTGAACTGTATTGGAGTTACATAACATCTAATTTAGGTATATCATATGAAATATTGAAAAAGAGCTAACTTGGAGTTCTTGGATTTATTCCCATTTTCAGATAAAGTTAATTTTTAAGAGTTCTGTTAACTTAAATATTTGTCACTCTTTTGACTTGCTACTATTTTTATTGCATTTTTAATGTAAGAAAGTTTTCCTGCATTAATTGTTCTTCATCTAAGTTCTTTGCTCTGTAGGGGGTCACCCCAGGCAGAAGGCCAATACAAAGTCTCTGCACAATTTAAGTTCCTTATAAGCCCTCAAATAGTGCCTTTAGTGAGACTTAATGGAGCATGAGTTTATGCTAATCCTCAGCTCAGGCTTGAATTTCAATGTAGTTCAAGGGAAAGGGGCAGTTAAAGGAGAGTGTTCCCTCAAAGGTAAAGAGTCTGATCCTTTGCTCCTGTAGCCAAATCCTAAAAGGTGCTGAGTTCCTACAACGCTAATTGATGCCAGTGGAAGTTACAAGTACTCAGCACCTCCACGGAGGTAGCTTATTGAATTCCGTGGTAATTTTGCCACTTATGTCAGTGGGAGCAGGAGCAAGAGCAGGCTCTAATTGTGAGGATGTGTGGCTGGAACTCTTTTTTTTTTTTTTTTTCCTCTCCACTGTTCCTACTTTCAGAAAAAAAGACATTGTGTGTTGAAGAGAAACCTAGAAATATTTTAGTCAATGCTGCTAACGTTTGTATTTATATTTATTAAAATTTTCTGATAGGACATACTGAGAATGGTGTCAGGGTCCTGCTTAGTATCTTGTTACATGGGTACAAGCACTGTGGATACTAGACAATATTCTGATTAATGATTTGGATAATGGATCATAAAGTGTGCTTATAAAATTTTCAGATGGCACCAAGCTGGGAAGGGGTGCTAGCACTCTGGAGGACAGGATTAGAATTCAAAACAACCTTGCCAAATTAGAGAATTGTTCTGAAATCAACCAGATGAAATTCAGTAAAGACAAGTGCAAAGCCCTTCTCTTAGGGAAAGAAAAATCAAATGCACAACTACAAAATCGGGAATAACTGGCCAGGTGGTAGTACAGCTGAAAAGGATCTGGGGCTTACAGTGGATCACAAATTGAATATGAGTCAACAATGTGATGCAGGTGCAAAAAAGGGTAATATTCTGTGGTATGTTTAGTCTTGAGAAAAGAAGATTGAGGGGGGACCTGATAAGTCTTCAGATGTGTTAAGGGATGCTGTAAAGAGGATGGTGATCAATTGTTCTCCATGTCCAGTGAAAGAAGGATGAGAAGTAATAAGTAAAAAAGTAATCTGCAGCAAGGGAGATTTAGGTTAGATATTAGGAAAAACTTTCTAACTGTAAATGTAGTTAAACTCTGGATTAGGCTTCCCAGTGAGGTTATGGAATCCCCATCATTGGAGATTTTTAAGAACAGGCTGGGCAAACATCTGTCAAGGATAGTTTATGATTACTTGGTCCTGCCTCAGAGTAGAGGGCTACACTTAATGACCACTTGAGGTCTCTTCTAGCCGTACATTTCTATGATTCTATGGATTCCTGGAAGCAGCCCTTACTCACACTATTCCAGACTCTCATAGGCTCTCTTGCACTGAGCAAAAGTCAACTCCACCTTTTAGACTGTAAGCTCTTTGGAAGGGACTGTCACCTTCTATTTTTGTTAAGTTACACAATAGGGCCTCACCCTCTTTGAGGTCTGTAAGCGGTTCTCACAGTACAAATGATAAATAACAGTTGAAACTAGTTTGCATAGCTCCTTAAACACCCCTGATTATTTCTAATGTGTTTACAGCTCTGTGGAACAAAAAAGGGGACATACTGTTGTATGAAATTGGCTCTGGCAGATCCCAGAACAATTATTTAGTATTTTACAGTGGCTCAAATGGCTGCATAGCAGTCTTAGTCACCCAGAGAACTTACCCCAGCCAAGAGCTAGACTAACAGCCACTATTATGAAGTAGAGGCCTGTAATTGAGTGACACACACCTGCCTTCTCCTTTCCAGTGCATTAGTCAAACAGCTGAGCATTGTTGTTGTAGTAGAAACAACACAGGAGCATGGAGACTGCAAGATGTGGAGTCTGTTGCTGAGTATGGTTTTGTACAACTCACAGCTGCAGATTTGTGTTATAGCAGCATATGCACTGATGTAATGGTAGTAAGTGCAGTGATGCTGCCGTGAGGTACTGACTTCAATGAAAATTGAGGGTGCTCCCAGGATCAGGTCCTAAGTGGACAAGAGCTGTCTGGTGTGCCAGGTGCATCTTCTTGGATCTCTGTATAGCATTTTCACTTAGGTCTATTCTTGTTCTAGACACATGTATGGTCCAGGGTGAAAGTCCCTCAGTAGGGCATGGAAGACACTATTTCTTAAACCCCTAATTCCCTACATAATGCAAACAAGGAGGGGGAATAAAACCAATAAAACTAAGACCACCTATTAATGGGCAGGGGCGTGTGATTTTCTTCTACCCCCGACTGCCCTCTCTCTTAGTCAGCTCTGATTCTTCCTTCCCTTAGTCAGGCAGCTTCAGACTGGCATGCTGTAGAGCAGGATCACTACTTTCCCTGGGAACTGGAGTAAGTTCTTGCCCCCACACTAATGTAGGGCGGGCTCTTGCTTTCTACTTTCCTCACTCAGAGTATCAGAATACCTCCAGCCTGACTGAAACAACAGAATATAGGGAAGTGGGACAACCATCCCATGGTTTAAGGTCAGCCAGATTGTTACCAGTTGCTGCTGTTTTTAACGCAGTACACAACCAAAGACACCCCAGAAAACATAGGCCAGTTTGGGGGTAGATCTAAAGACTAAGATGATCTGATATTTGTAACAATTGTTTTGTACCAGTGATGCTATTCTAAGCCTGTTTGCACATCCTCCTGGTCTTTTTTTGTTGACTTGTTTTATTATTAGTGGTAAGGTCAGCAGCAGTCAGGGCCGGCTCCAGGGTTTTGGCCGCCCCAAGCAGCCCCCCTCCCCCCCCAAAAAAGCCGCGATCGCAATCTGCGGCAGCAATTCGGCAGAAGGTCCTTCGCTCTGAGCGGGAGTGAGGGACCGTCCGCCGAATAGCTGGACCTGCCGCCCCTCTCCGGAGTGGCCGCCCCAAGCACCTGCTTGCCAAGCTGGTGCCTGGAGCCGGCCCTGGCAGCAGTGATATCATCAAAACCATGTATTTGGGTAACATTTAACATGAACCAAAACCTGCACCTGGCATGTGCCAAGTGTGGAGTAGCATAGAAACGCACATGTGGTCAGCAGCCCTTCCAGCACACCCTAATGTCTTGCTGTTGTCACCCCCATATCCTCCTTTCATCTTGAAAGCAGAACCCTGTAAAGTCAAACACACTGACTCAAATCTGTTGGCAGCTGTTGACTCCCTATCTTCTCCTCCCTGTTAACACCAATGCCCCAGGCCTGCTAATGAGAAGCAACTATTCCCTTCACTCCACAGATATGCTTCTAAGGGTCACTGGAGTCTGGCCATGCACCAGGTGTCTTTTCTTTGCTCCACAGAAGCCAGGGCCAGACCGAATTATAACTATATATTTCTGAAAAAACAATGTAAGAACTAATATTCTTTATACTTACTAGCTTACAAGCAACTGACATCTTATTTGCTCAAGTTATTACAACTTTCAGAGTACTGTGGCTGTCTAGCATGACAGAGGAAGGCAAAGATGCCACTGAACGTGCTTTTGGAAGTGCAAATATTTTCAGACCTCCTTTTTCAGCCCGGTCAACGCATGCAAACAGTAAATATTGTATATGCTGTAACCTCCAAATATTAACTGGATTGATACAAATTTGGGGTTTGAGGATAAGGTTAATAATCATGAATTTGCTAACATGATTCAAACTGTCTTCATATGCTTTCCTATCTGTCTTTGAATGCAAATGTTGTTACAAAGAAAATGCTTGAAATGTCAACATAATATGCAATTTACATAGTTTTGTCATGGCCCTGTATATATGAAGCTTATTTCAGTTACTCAAATATGTATAATAATAATTAAAAAACTGTCTAACATAAGAAGGCTGCAGTATGTAATCAAATGGCTATTTTTGCTTTACAAACACTCACATTGTTTTAGCAGTGGAAAAAGCTTAGCTCCCAATTAAGCTTTCAGAATGATGGGATATATTTCACAGTAATTGTCATCTTCTGCACTGACTTCAACAGCACTACAGGGATGACTTTACCAGCTATTAAAGTCAAGTCAAGTAAATAAAATCTGTATACATTTTTGTTTTAGTTGGCTGTAATATAACCTGTTCTAAAAATTCTAAAAGGGCGGTTGTATATCTTTCTTTTTTTTTTGGATCAAGCATTATAGCAACACCCAGTAGTGCTAAGATAGCTAAGGTTGTGTCAGCATTTCTGTTACATACGAGTTTATACCTTACTTGGGTTGCAATTTAGCACACAAAATCTCAGCTGGAAGTACAATACCTTTACTATGGTCATTTAAACAACAATAAATTTGGCAATTTTTAAGTTTTGCCACTGTGGTTTTCCTTCTTTAAAGAAACAAAACAAAACTGTTTGATACTTTGTGTGTGTGTCATTCAAAAGCAACTTTGATTTCTTTGTATATTAATTGGTGAAGCACTTTGTTTTTTAATATAGTCCAGGCAGTGACCGGGCCTAGTCTTGTTGTCTTCATGCAGCTATACTCCTATTAACTTCAGTCCACAGTTTTATTCCTGTGTGTGAGCAGGATTTTACATGAGGGACATTTTAATTTTGAAAACTGGCGTCTGTACAACTACTGCTTTTTGTAAGGAATCTTGCTACACATGCTCGTAATGCATTTTTATACGGCAAACAGTAATAGCTCCTTGGTGGCCACTATGGATAGAAATATGGTTTCTGTCTGTCTTGTCAACCCTTCCTTCAGACTTTTGGTTTTTTTCATTTTGCCATCCTTTTGAATGATTAAAGATAAATGAGGCACAAACAAATCTCTTAAAAGATTGTCCATTTAAGCCCAATCTTCAGCAATGTGGAACATTCAGATATTTGAGATCTGACAGTGTTGTTCATTAACCTGCTCTCTTGTGCCTAGATAGTGTAAAACATGGCAATTACACTGATCACAACTGTGCAGTAACGCATAAGGATAGAGACGGTAGGCAGTAGGCAGGTCCCAGGCCACTTAGCGAATTCAGGTCACATCCTTCTAAACTTTACCTTAGAACCCTAAGGCAACTAGTCCAGGTCACAAAGCATTGGTGTATGTGCTTGCAGTACATAACCTACAGACTTAACTGCATAAATTGAGCCAGTTAGTTCTATGGTGATCATGGTGGCCATAAAACTGAGAGCTAACTCAGAAAAATCATCACCCATCGGAATGTTAAATTTACTATTGGCCTCAGTGCCTCCAGCAAAACAAAATGAAAGGGTGTAGGGGTGCGCCCATCTCAAACCCTGGAGGCCAAATCAGAGGGCACAGTCCAGAAAGGGGGTCTCCAAAAGCTTTTCAGAGTGTGGCCCACCGCTTTACAGAGATTTGCTTGTGAACACTTCCCCTCTCGTTGACAATCATGCAGGCCGCCTAGCTTCCAACTGATAGTGGAGTACCGTCCTTGTGGCAACTACAGCTGTCACTTAATGGAAAATTAATATTAGGAAAGTATTTACTCTATTTTTAGCATCTTTTAATGCAATTTAGTATGTGGGAAGGGGGGAGAAAAAAAATAGCCAGCACCATCTGACCAGCCAAAACTCCGCGGATCAGCTTGGTGCAGAGGAGGTATAGAGGAGGCCTTAAACAAAGAACTATTCAGCACTCCTTATCCCTGGGGGGCTCTTGCCCCTCAAACTAAAAAAATAAATGAACAACCCCCTGTTGTGATATCACTTGCTGAAAAGCTTTGTGAGTCTGTGAAAGCTATAGGTAGTTAAGCTGCTGAAAAGGCTGGTTTCAGCAGCAGGTGCGAATGGGTTTAAGGCTTCAATATTAAGCTGGCAGGTTGTGATGAAAGCTGTCGTGATGGATTCTGGAAAAAGCCATATGTCTTGAATCAAGTTTAGTCAGGCTCTACTGGGCTGTAATATTGCTGAGGCTGAGCAGTTGCTAACATTAGGATAAGATGACTTTAAAAGGGTCAAGGGCTGAAACAAAACGCATTTCATGTGCAATAGGCTGGTAGCAGTGAAAATGCTAATATTGCTTCTCTAGCTTTGGTTGTATGCCAAGCTTTGAGAGAGATCAGAAGCATGAAAGCTATAGAGCCAGCTCCTGTCTAGTCCTATGAAAGCGCATAAGGAGAGGGAAAGGGCACATGTAGGCTACCCCTCTGGGTACAATTGCAACACAAGGACTGTTGGTTTCTAGTGCCAGCCCTAGGACTTCCCCCCCAAAAGATACCAAAACATTTGCCTTCCCCCAATTTGCACTGGCCTGGCACAAGGATGTCACATCCTGCATTCTTTCAAAGGCTGTGTAGCACTGGTTGCAGAAACTTCAGGAGCTTCCATTGGGCACCATGGGCTGTGATATTGATGACAGTACCACCACTGTCCTCTGTATCTCTCTCCTCAGAGCCTTGCTCTGTTGACACAATCTCTAGCTCAGTGTATTCCCAAATCTAGGGCCTATTTCCTGGGTGAGCAGGTTATTCTCCAACACATCTTTTCTCTGCATCCTTGAACTTTCATCTTTCACTGGTCACATGCCTAAGAAGCCTGTGTGTTTTCCTCGAATTTGCTATATTTCCCCCCTCTTCTCAACAGGCCTCCTGTTTCCATTTTTGCAATACTCTCCAGATCTACACTTATTATCTTTCCTCTCCATCTGCTGCCAGACTCGCATATGCATCCATTATCTTTCATATGCATTAGAGCAACTTCACCTTGCCTGCTCTCTCAACTGTCTCCCAACTAAGTAGCCCATTTCCATCAAAATATGTATGCTTGACTGTCACACCAACCTTTGTTTCACAAGTGAATACAGTGTCACATCAACGTACCACTTCACCTTGCCTTAATTGTGATCATCCTGCTTTTTCTCATCTGTGTTTCCTTTCCAGTCATCTTGCTCTGGACCATTCTCAGCTCTCACTGTCCAGGCACTTTGCTCATATTACCCCCACCCTACCGAGCAGGCTTCCACCTGAACTGTTTCTAAGTGAATGTTTTGACTTTTTCTAATCCTGTCAAAGGCCCTGATCCTGTACCATTAATATTGAAGTCAATGGCAAAGTTCCCATGAGTGTATGTGATTGGGTGTGCCTGGCCTTTGCGGCTCCCTAGAGGAGGCCCTGCCATTCTACTACACCCTACCCCAGGAAAGGAGCAGTGAAGGTGGATCCTCCAGGCCTGCCTAGAGAAGCCTCACGGAAACAGGCAATCAGAGCCCAGCAGACTCAGACAAAAAGAGCTGCAGGGCCTTAGCAGGTCAGTTCCTGGGTGGGACCAGAGGGGCAAGGAAAGGTGCTCCTCTCTGGCCAAAGGAGCTTGAGGGATAAATAGAGATTTGTTCTGGTTGCATTTGCTTAAACTGGGGGAGAGAGGACCTGAGAATTTGAACCCTGAGTTAAGGGGTGAAGATAAAGGGGCAACGTGGGAAGATACTCAGGGAATAGCAGCAGCAAATGTGAGTGATATGTGGCTGCTGTTTTTATAGGATCCCTGGGTTAGAACCCAGGGCAGTGGGCGGGCCCAGGTTCCTGCTTGGTTGCCAGGCGTCCGGTTTTTGACCAGAATACCCAGTCATAAAGGGACCCTGGCGGCTCCAATCATCACTGCTAAAAGTCTGGTCGGCGGCGCAGTGGGGGCCTGGGGCTAAGGCAGGCTCCCTGCCTGCCCTGGCTCTGTGTGGCTCCCAGAAGCGGCCGCCAGGTCACTGTGGCCCCTAGGCGCATAGGCGGCCAGGGAGGCTCCACGCGCTGCCTCCGTCCCGAGTGCCAGCTCCAGAGCGCCAATTGGCTGGGAACTGCGACCAATGAGAGCTGTGGCGGCGGCGCCTGCAGGTGTGAGGGCAGTGTACAGAGCCTCCCTGCCCGCCCATGCGCCTAGGAGCCACAACTAGTGGCTCCCAGCTGCTTCCTGGGAGCCGCAGTAAGCACTGTGGGGACCCCACAGCATCTCCCGCACCCAAACTCCCTCCCGGAGCCTGCACCTTCCCACACACCCCAACCCCTGCCCCAGCACTGAGCCCCCTCCTGTACCCCAAACCCCTCATCCCGGCCCCACCCCCGAGCCCACACCCCGAGCCAGAGCCCTCACCCCTCCACACATCCCAACCCCCTGCCCCAGCCTGAAGTCCTTTCCTGCACCCCAAACCCCTCATCCCCGGCCCCATCCCAGAGCCCGCAGCCCCAGCCAGAGCCCGCACCCCAACTCCCTGCCCCAGCTCAGTCAAAGTGAGTGAGGGTGGGGGAGAGCGAGCGATGGAGGGAGGAGGAATGAAGCGAGTGGGGGCGGGGCCTTGAAGGGACAGGACAGGATGGGGCCTCAGGCAGGGCAGGGGTGTTTGGTTTTGTGCTATTAGGAAGTTGGCAACCCTAGTTCCCCCACTGGTAAAGTGGTGTGAACCCTGAGGAGGGGGCAAGCAAAGGACTGACTTTAAAGGGCTAAGAGATGGGGCTGAAGACCCTCGGGAGGGCAGATAGTTTTGTTGGACTTTTGTTACAGCAGAAGGGGTTCATTTTGATTGTGTGATCCAGCTGGAGGGCTGAGTCACTGAAGACCCGCTGTTGGGGGCACCAGGAGCAGGAAAAGGACTGTGGTACCCCACACAGCAGCAGAAGGGATTAGTATCCCGAGTTAGTGTACGATCAAGATCTATACAAAAGTTGAATGATTTTTTCTAATTAACAATCAGTTAGGGGGAAAAACACTTCTCAAGTTGTCATCCTCCCCCCCTCCCCCCCCGGGTTACTTATTGCAAACTAGTGATTGCAATTAAAAACATCAAATAAATTAATAATAAAATGCTTTTTCTACTAATATAAAAGCTCCAAAAATCCAACAAATTTTTAATTAACTGGTAAACTGTAATATTTATCAACTACAGAAATATTGGAGTTACAGAGCAATGGCGTATAGGCCAACTTGGAGCTTTTAAAAATCAAAGTTAAAATAATTATGAAAAAGAGAGAGGCTACATATTTATTTAATTTCAATTTTAAGCTGTACATTTCAATATTTCTTTCTAACTAGTATAGGTTAGTGGGATTTGTATTTAACCTCACATTAAAGCGATGTGCTGTGTCTTAGAAGGCTAAAATAGTTTGCCTGATCTTTAATAAAATCCTAATGGTTTCTGATGTGTCAGGTGTTATCAATCCATGTCTTGTAATTTGCAACTCCATCTGCAGACACACATACATCAGTAAGGTGTGGCTGCACACTGGAGAGCAGCTTTGCATTTTCAATCTTGAGGCCTGATCCAGCAAACAGTTGCTACTGACTTTGAGAAAAGAGCTTTCTCCACTGGCACTACTCACATGATAGTAAGTACTATTCTTTCTTAATAATATGGTAAATGTTTACAAGATTAGGACCTTAGGTACTGCAGCTCAACTTTAAGATGTGCTTGCCTGCATTTCACAAATGACACAATGATATATGCTCACAGACTTGAGTGTAGGTGAAGGTCTATTCTCCCATCAGTTTGTGAGGAATTTATATATTTTCCCCCTCTATTGGCACCTGTGTTCTGGTTAGTTCAAAAGTGATTGCATAACCCCAGCCAGCTGTCTACAGAGAGCATTCATGCTGAAAGCACAAATAATCAAAGTGCAGGGCAGTAGCATAGACTGGATTGTGAGTATATGCTCAAATGCATGGATTATGCTCCATAATGTTTCCATTGAGCTGTATCCTGTAGTGTCCCTCCAGGGCTTTTGCCCATGAGGGCTTATAGAATGTGAACTCCCGGATTTTGGAAGTAGCAGGAAGTGGGTACAAAAATAAAACCTCACTTGGCCGCCTTCTTGTGTATGCAGAAGAGGTAGCCTAAGTTTTGCCACTAAGGAACCTGATCTCACAACTACCTCTTTGTGGATGGACCCTTGCACCTGCATGAGGTCCACTGAAGTTATAGGGATTCAGCTGGAAGAAGTGGGGAGTGCCTAAAATGGGCAGTATTAAAAATATTCTCAAAGTAGCTCAATACTCTTTGTAAGAATTCTGCTTTTTGGGCCAAATCTTAGCTTAGTGTGTTCTTCTGACATCCAATTTGTATTTGATTTAATCAGCAGCTACTGTAGTTACTGATTTTATCTGGTGCATTTTTAAAACTATTTTGCCATCTTGCATTTTTAAATCAGATTTTACATTGTATTTAAGTGTTTCTCATATACATCTGCTCTGATTATTTATATTTAGCATATAGAGAAGATTATATTCCCATTGATCTTTGCTGTGTGATAATTTCCCCTTTGTGTGTTACTGATATGATCATCTTTCTCCTTTTCTGTCAATAACATTCTAACCTTAATCTTCTTCCATGACCAGATTTTTATTCTGGTGCTGTAATGATAAATAAACAGCTCCATCTGTTTCTGTTATTATAGCTTATCTAATATTCTTTTGCTCAAATACACTACTGCTTTATTTCTTCTAATTGTATACTATAAAGAAATACATAGAACAATTAATTAAAGTATCTATATTTCTGTCCCAGAGGTCTGGTACTGTTTATAAATTTCTCAGCTTATGCTGTCTCTGTTCATGACTTTGGCAGAATCATTTGACTGAAATATGGCTCAATTAATCTTTCTCCATTTTTATACATTATAATTAATTCATTCATTTTAAAATTTCACTCACCAGGGTAGTCACATTGAGGTATAACAACTCCATGTGAGTCCTGGTGGCAGCAGCCATAGCTGGAATACTAATCAATCACACAGTTGCACAATAATTCTCATCCTAATGCAATGTGCTGTGTATAATATAAGGTGCAGCAACTAGACCCTTAGCATTGCACGTACACAAGTACAAGTTCAAAAGGTTTCCAAAAAAGTCTCGGCTACTTTTACTGTTTCCCTGGGATGATTCACACTGAGCTAATGAGCAGGCAAATACTCCCAGATTGTAAACTGTAAATGGGGCTTTAATGGTTGGAGAAAGATGTTAATCAAGGTTTTCACCTATCCTAGTGACTTAATTGTCTATGTCAGTGGATCTTGTAATGCTGAGTCAGTAGCAACCTTTTCAAATCCTCATGAAGAAACTTTGTCATCGTTTATGTTGTTCTACAGAACGTTCAGGATACAATGTTCAACTTCAGAATAAATTAGGCACCCAAATCCACCTTTAAGCACCTAAGTAAAAGAGGCCTACTTTTTCAGAAGCACTGAGCACCTGTAATTCCTATTGAAGCCCACGAGAGCTGCAGGTGCTCAGCACATATAAAAAGAATGCCACATCTATTTGGCTGCCTAAATATCGGTTTGGATGCTTTACTTTAGGCACCTACATCTCCAAACTTTGGTGTCAAAATATAAGTCTTTTCCCCTGCATTTTCTGTACATGTTAAAAAGTCTCTACCTTGTTTAAATACAAATGAGCCCATTTGCTCACTAAGAATTAATCATTCATTTAGGTTATTTGCCCTGAGTGGAAAAATAGCCTGGAGGCGATTTCACCCTATTTAAATACCACATGGAATTGGTTATAAACATGACTGGAGCACAGGTCTGAAAGTACTGCACAGCCCAGGAGGAAAGGACAGGGGTTATTATTAAACATTATTATAGCACGGCAGAGGTACATGCAAGCAGTCTAAAGAGCAGACAAAACACAGGACAGCAATTCAGGATAACAAGGATGTAGAGAGATCGCTGCTGAGAATATCAGCGAGGGAAGGATTTATGAAAAAACTTGGTTTAGAGGACAAAGGCCTTAGTGGTTAAGAAGTGAGAGGTTGTATCAAATGTATTAGGCTATGCGAAGAAGGGTTACAGTGGATCACTTCAGTATGGAGTGTTAGTGCTGAGGAATCCTCTGTGATCTAGGATGCCTGGTGCTTGGAGCAGTTTGTGTGATGCTTGGAGCATCCTGTGTGTGCTGCAATTAAAAAATCTTTTATTTACAGTATGTACTGCATTGTGTTTTTTTAATTCCACCCCTTCCTTATAAAGGACATTTATAATGGGGGGGGGGAAGTAATCACACACAGTTAATGAAATATTGATCACTTTAAGAAAATCATGTACGATACATCAGGTACTGGCTAACCAAGGATCTAGTGAACAAAGTAGCTAACTTTTTGATATTACTGGATATTTTGAAGTAAAAATATTTACATTTGGAAAGATAAGAATTATTTGAAACAAATTTTAGGTTTGGAATTAATTTTTATTTGCCACATTTCGTCCTCTCACATTGAACGAATTAAAAAATAATTGGATCAGTACTGCATTTTCACCAAGAGAGAGCAACATAAGCACATTATATAAACTTAGTAGCAAGTAGCCATTTTACATTGTAAGCAGGAACATATTGTCCGTCTATTATTTTACCTGCCTCTGAATTTGATGGATGTGATGCAATTATTAGTTAGGGTTATGGCTGTTGATGATGTATGTGTTATGGATCATATTGTTGTCTTTCAGATGTTTTTTTTTTTATGTACAATATGTTTCCTCGTTCATAATGATTTCATTTAGGAAAAATGTTTGTGTTTGCTGAAACACTCTGCTGTTCTTCCTGTCAAAAACTTCTTTCAGCAGGAGACTTTGTAGTGATGGATTTTCTTCATCTAATGTAATTAAACCAATACTGAAGAATTTCAAGTTTCTTAACTTTTTTGGAATGAAACCAGCTACATTTCATTCACTTGAATTGAACTAATGGTCCTGTAAGTCTAGGAATGTGTTTGGGGAGTTTTGCTAGTGTTAAATAGAATGACCAGAACCCAGTAAGAACTGAAAATCTAGAGACCATGTTTCATTTGACATTAGACATTATCCCGTTAAGCAGCTGTGTTAGATCCAAAGATAATACATACACTCATGTCGTACAAGGGCATTTATTTAGTTAAGAATGGGCTGCTTTCTCTAGCTCTCTTCTGAACTAAAATATTTAAAAATGTGTTTAATTTGGCCTAACAATTAAATTTGTAAACACAGCTTTTATAAAAGCTAAAATCAACAGAAAGATTTCCAAAATGTAAAAATAAATTCCAATGCAAAGTGTTGTTTTTAAACAAGAAAAATTCCTCTGCAGTGTTTGAGACCTAACATTTCACTTCTAAGAACCTGAAAGTGGAATTGAGTATAAAGAAGTCAAACTGAATTCACTGGTCTTCGCTGTACAACTAACTTGGATTTAAAAAAAAATATTCTAAAGTGTTGTTAGTGACATCGGTAAAGAAATATCTTTGTCTAGCACATATGGGGCTCCTCCATGACTACTCTCCTACAGCCCAGCATAGAGGACATATTAAGGGGTTGGACCAGCTTGTTACTGTATCCCACAATTATCAGCTGACAGCGCCCCCGAGCCACTTGGCATAGTTTAGAGCATCCCTTTGGACTGATCTAGTGGTTAAAGTAGACTGAAACAGCAGGGAGCTCTCACCAAATCAGGCAAGGAGGAGTGGGATCTGTGGGAACACCGCTTCCCCAGCCCAGAGGAGAGGAGCTGTCTTTCTCTCCTTTTAAGCTGAGGAGCTGTTTTCACCATCGTCTTCTTACTTTAACTCTTGGGCTGCTCTAAACTATGCCAGGACCAGGGTTGGTGTGGTTACAGCTCCTTTGCAGCCCCTCCACCCCCTTCTGTTGAACCCCCTGGAAACTAGGTGCAGGAGAATGTCTAGTCCATGACTTCTAAATTGTGTCCCTTTTAAATATGTATTTCTTCTATACAGCAGTGGGAGCATAAGCCCAAGCAGTACACTGGTTATACCACAGTAGGATCTGTGTTTGAAGAGGCGATGCTGTGCTGTGGGTCACCTCTTCTACTGCAAAGGCTGTGCTAGTGGTTGTGACCCAGCTGCACAGAGGATTCTATTCCCTCCCAACTCCTGAAAAATTTCCATGGGCTAAATGATTTGACTAGGACTTTACCCATGGGAATCTGGATTCTGTGTTAAAGCATTAGATGAATTACAAGTGTTTTAAAGGACAGAGCAGAAGAATATGCATATGAGATGCTCAGCTCTCAATCTTCGTGGGCCATACCACATCGAGAGAGAGAATGAAGGAACAATAACAACAGAGTTTATTAAGGAACATGGGATGAATTTCGGTAGTACGAATTACCTTGTGCCCCTCAGGGTTATGATTCACCGTTTCTGATGTAAATTATTCACTGCAATAGAAGTAAAAGAGCAGGTTTTGTGCAGGATAAATCTAAAATGAGGGCATCTATTGTAATGACTGGGACAGATGAAAAATGTGTCTAGAGACAATGCTAATTACTGTATGTTTTTAAAAATTAAAATCCTTGATTTAAAGTCTCTCTGGAGCCAAGGAAGAGCTAGGAAAGGGACTATTGGAGAGGGACCTCATCTTGGAATCTGGTGATTGGAATTTTTGGGTTTTTATATATATGTCTATTTGTTTTGTATTTAAAAATAAAAGGAAATATTTATTTCAGAGTTGGCTATTCTGGGAAATTTCTTTGAAGGGAAAAAAGGTCAGTTGTCTCGGATGCTCGTTTTGGGTGTAGGAGGCCGTATGGAGAGCCAAGCAAAGATACAGCAGGTAAATTTGGCTCTGCCCGAGGTTTTGAGCGTGTGTTTTGCTTATAGTGGTGTCTTTCTCCATACCTGTGGAGTGAACCTGTATAAGCCAGGCAGACAACTCCCCTGTGGAGCCACTCACACATTTCATCGCCAGCCACGCTTCAGCTTTAGGCTGATCCTGTTTCTTCACTGCCCCTACAAGAAGAAATCTGTATAAGCAGCCAGAAGGGTAAGGAGAGGTCGAATTGGGAAGAGGGAGGGGAGACACAAACCTGGAAAAGTTAAATTTTGCCCAGAAGACTTTAAACCTGGAAAGTCAGAGAGATGAGAATATGCATTTTCAAAAATACGTAATTCAGATCAGTAGTAAGATGTTCCTTCCAAACATTTTCACGCTAATTACGTGTTATGAAAATTGCACAGGGTAATAAATCCATAGCTACCTAGTACTTCAAGCTGGCTGCTCAAGATTTGCACAGTGAAAGCAGGGATAGAACTCCAGTCTTCCAGTTCCAGGCTTTTACAAGGGAATCTCCACTAGCTCTCAGCAGTATAGGGACAATGACACATTCAGGAGGTTCTAATTCCATCCAGTAAATGAAAAGTGGTGCGTGCATGCACACACAGTAGCTATTACAGATTGTCCTGCCGGGGGCAGGGCGGGAGAGGGGCTCTGTCCTTCTCTCCCTGCGCCTTTCCCCTGGCACGTTCAGTCGCTTTCCCTAGTAGCCGGGCGGGGAGCGGGACAGAGCCACTTCTGCCTGAGACAGCCTGGCTGGGAGGGGTGTGTGTGTGTGTGTGTGTGTTTTCCAGCCAGGCTCTCTCTGTCCCGCTCCCCAAGCAGCTTCCAGGGAGAGCAGCCAAATGTGCAGGGAGAGCAGGACAGAGCCCCATTTCCCCCCCACTCCACAGGGTAATGTGGGGTGGGGAGAGCACTGTGGCCCTGGTTATTTGGCCAGAGAGAGAGAATGACTATCTAAGCTGGTGGCTAGAGCATTCACCTGGGGGATGAGGGACCCAGGGTCCAGTACCCCTGCTCCAATGTGCAGCTGGTGGAGAAAATCCTGGCAGTGGGGAGTTACTGGTGTTAAGACATAGAAAGGAGTTGGACTGAGGAAGCTTCTGACCCAAGTTCTTGGTTAGAAAGTGGAATCATACTAGTTAAGGGGAGGGGGATGTGTGTGTGTGTGTGTGTGCACTTGCGTGTACAAGTAAAATAATGTGTACCCTACCATCTAGAACAGCCCCACAAGCATCTAGTCTCCCGCTATAAGAGTTAGATGACTGACTGAAGACAATATAGGCATGAAAATGAATGGACCCTGAAGATCAGAATGACACTGTAGAACTCAGAGCCAATGGCTCGGTATTTAAATCTGCATCCTCCACACTACCTACTGGCTATAGGCGATAGGTTAGGACAGACTTTGACTCCTCATTAACATTTTAATAAAAGCTGCAGCTTTTCAGCCATGTTTGAGGTGGGTTCCATGACATGTCTTTACTCTGGCATGCCCTCAGCAACAGAACTTGAATACTAAATACTCTTGACAAAACAGCTGCCCTTTATGGTAAATGTACAGATGTTAGCATGAATGGACAAGTGTGTTACATGCTGTTCTTGACATCAATTGGTCTTTTACTTTATACTGAAAGCTTTCTCAGGATTAACAAGAAGGTAAAATGTTTTATGCATATTATTGAAATACAATGTGAATTACCATTTCATATTTTACCTTAGCTCTTTGTACTCTATTGGTGATCTGCAGGACTAAATTACAGCTACATTGGTCCAATCCTTGTGTACAATCTGTTTGAATATTAAGAGCATGTCTGTTCTATAATCCAGACTCATATCACTGGGTACTTTCTAGTCATGACACTGAACATAACTTGTTGTTGGGGTAGAGAAATTAATCTAGCCGTATTTTGTATAACAACTTGGCTACAGCAGTGCAAATATTGTTTTGTTTTAGTATTCTTGTTTAAATTTTTAAAAAATATTCGACAGTAGAGGCTGGACCCGTGGAAAACAGCAGGAGAGTTTTCTTACATAATGATCTGACAGATGTCATGGTATCTAATCCCCTTAAGCTCCCAAAGCCCTTTGATAGTGGATGTTCTAAAAGGCCAGATTGGAAAGCATGCTGCTCTTTTATTGAGCTTTTGCCTTCAATGTTCATACCATACTCAATCGCTTTATTTTGCTAAACCAGGATATGTGCTAACCTGATGCTTACAGAAAAATACATAGCAAAATAGAGAATGAAAAATGCAATTGAACAATGATTATTGCAAGTAAAATAGCCACATTTAGATCCAGATCTCCTTGTTTAAATCCCTCTTCCAGACGTGCTACTTCTGCAATTCCCTCGAGAAGTAAATCAATAATAATTACACACACAAAAATGACCACCGGACTTACAATTGAACCATCACAATGTTTATGTTCCTTAACTGTGTAACCATGTAATCATATTACAGTAACCCTTGTCTCTTCTCATCTCATGCCTTTCCCACTTTTTATTACCTCTGTTGTGTGTCTAAAATTATGTTGTAAATTCTTCCAGGCAGGGATCTTATCTTCTTATGTCCAGAAAATCACCAAGCCTACTTCTGCGTGGTGACATTTCTTAAAATAATTGTAAGATCTTAGAAATGGTTCCCTTCTCCCTCTTAATTCATGGTAACCTTACATACAGTACAGCCTTAATTATCACAATATCATGGGGGACATTAATTCAGATGATCAATTGTTCAGTTAATCACATTAAAAGTTCCCTTGATTATTAGATGTCACAACACACAACCTGCTACCTAAAATAAGGAAGTTTTGGATAACTGATATTTGGATATCCATACTATACTATATACGTAACTATATCGGTGTTCTACATATTTTGTCATATTATGTGATGCATATGCAATTGAATCGGAGGTTAAAATGATAATTTCAAACTGGCAAATTATTAGAAAGAAAAACTGACATGTTTGGGATCTTTGGAGTATTGCAAGAGAACGGTATTTGCTTAGGTCTAGATGAAACTTGTAGAGCATCTTTTTATTTTTGTAAGTACTCCTAAATCTACCATTTCTTCTTTTTCTTTCAAAGACGGTTCTTTCTTGTTACCAAATTGTAGCTTTCTGATTTCTTTTTTTACCAGGCTGTTATTTAGAACTTATTTTAAAAATGAGAGATCACCGAGACATCATTTAATAAGAGTATAAAAGATTTTGTGAAGTGACTTTCCTAGACTGAGAAGCTAGTCATTGTCTCTTTGACACAAAACATATTTTCTTTTTTGCATGGGTGCAGTAACTGACCTTGACTGTACACATGGCTAGTTGCTAAGTTTCTTATAGCCTTAAAAAACAGCATTTTTCAACAGACTAATCCTGTAATGCAGGGACTTGTTTTCCAAGAAGGATTTCTTGATGATTCTTAGTTCTGTACAAACTAAGAAATTTTATATAATCAGCTGTCTACACATAAGATGTAAGATAGAAACAAAGGATGGACAAGAAATGAAGTAAGATTCGGTACAAGGGCTTTGAGACTAAAATGCTTCCCTTTGTCTAGCAAATGTATAATGCTATATGTAAAATAATAAAGCCCACTTTATTTAGATGCCACTTGTTGAGTTCCTCTCTAGATAACAATATTCTCTAGAGATGCCCTCTGTGTTTCTTGTGCATCTGTTGTTACTAGAGCTTGGTTTATCCAATACATTTCTCTTCCACATATGGAATAAAAAGTTTCCAATCATACCAGATTTCCATTTCTGGATTTCTACCATATAGATCGAATCACTTTGCTTTCAATAGCATCTTACGCCTTGAGTAGACTCATTTGTTTCAGTGAGACTTTCTGTGGAGTAAGGGTACCATTCAACATGCATGGGGACATCAGGATCTGGCCCATAATAAATAGCTTCCACTCTTTCTCTGGACTTTGACTACTCCTGCAAGAGTCTTCACATAGAGACAAATGCTATACTCAATGCAAGATGTTTGGGCAGTGAACTGTCATGGAACCACAGATTGTAACTGGGCACATATGGGGGGCTAGGAAGAAGGATTCAACCCCCTCGAGCTGCTCCATAGCCTTCAGGCTACAGTAGGCCCTGCAGTTGCTGTGTTCCTCCTCAGTGAATGAGACTGGCTTACAAATCCATCTTCCCACACCCCTGTGTGTCTGGGCACGTGAAGCCTGTCACAAGAGTGCTGCAGTCTCTACAGGGTTAACAGAATCCTATACAAAACATGGCTGCCCAGGACAGAATATAAAAGGAAGGGGAAGCTGAAACTAAGAAGCCTAGTTCAGTTGACTTGATTTTGTTGTCTGTCTTGTGGACAATAAAATAAGTCCTGAGGAAAGGGTCTTGAAAGACTAAGGGCTTGTCTCCACAGGGAAATTGTATTTTGATCAGCTGTTTTGCACTAACTATTCTGGAATAGCTTCTTGTGTGGATGCTCTGTTGAAGAATACAAGTGACTTTATTAATCATTCCACTTTGGAAGCTTACCAATTATTCCAGAGTAAGGAGATTTTTATTCTGAAATAGTGTATTCACATGGGAAGTTATTCTGCTACAGCTATGCTGGTCAATTTCCTCACATGGACAAGCCCTAATGCTTGAAACTTTATTTCCTTTCCCTGGGTGGTAATTCTGCCCACCACGATACAGAGCTCCATGTTAGGCAGTGGGTTGTGTGGTCTTCCTGAGTTCTGATTCCCATCAACTCAGGGAAATCACATTAGATTCCAGGGTCTAGAGCCCTCCAGTATCTCAGCTGACAGGCAGGGTGAGATTGTCCAATAGGTTTTAGCAGAGTCATTCTAAAGTCATACCTGCAGCTATAACGTCTCCTCATATGCGGTATGCCAGAGAGAAATGCGAGTAGGGCGCTAGACTCGGACTTGGGAGACGGACTCAGTTGTCTGCTCTGCCACAAGCTTTCCATGTGGCTTGGACCTCTGGGCCTCAGTTCCCCATCTGTAAAAAGGGGATAATAGCACTGCCCTACCTCGTGGGGGGTGTTGTGAGGATAAATTCATGTAAGATTATGAGGCACGCAGATACTGTGACAACGGGGGATGGGGGCAGATAAGTATCTAAGATCGATAGGTGTCAAATGGACTCCCTAAGACAAATGCAGATCTGGGATAAACTGGCATAACTCCACTGTCTTCAGTGGAGTTGCACCCACTTATCCTGGTATGATTTGGCCTCCTGAATCTTTTCAGATTGTAATTCAACCCCATTTCTTCTCCTTAGTCTATGGTTCTGTAATAAAGCAATTAAATCCTACTCCCTCGGCTTCCAAGTTTGCCTGTCCTCTTTTTTCCTGATACCTGACCATGAAAGCCCTTCTGTATCCAATTTATAAAGATCACCTTCAACCTCCTCAGTTTAAATACATAGTCCTATGGGATATGCATTGTTGTTTGTAGCTGAGTCGGTCCCAGGATATTAGAGAGACAAGGCGACTGAGGTAATGTCTTTTATTGGACCAACACTTACACAGAGCTCTTCTTCACATACTCCTAGGGGAAGTAGTTGATGAATGAACAATGCTGTGTTTTGCCTGTATAATTGTATCTTTGGAAGTGTTCACGTTTTCTTTCAGTTCTTGGTATGCTGACGCGCTCTTTGTGAAACATTTTGGGTGGAGTATAAAAACAGTCTCCATAGGATTAAGGAGTTCTGCTCTGAAAAAAAGACTAGTAAAAAGGCATTGTGGGCATTCCATATTTATTGTCTGGTAATGATTTCTGTACCAAATATGCTCAGTTTACAAGTGTGAAGACTGTGGGAGATACCTGTATTACTTTTACAAATACAGTAGCTCCTCGCTTAACATTGTAGTTATGTTCTTGAAAAATGCAACTTTAAGCGAAACGATGTTCAGCTAATCTAATTTCCCCATAAGAATAAATGTAAATAGGGGGCGTTAGATTCCAGGGAAATTTTTTTCACCAGACAAAAGACTATATTTTTTTAGTGTACACACACACACACACACACAGACACAGTATAAGATTTAAACAAACAATTTAATACTGTACACAGCAATGATGATTGTGAAGCTTGGTTGAGGTGGTGAAGTCAGAGGCTGGGATATTTCCCAGGGAATGCCTTACTGCTAAATGATGAACTAGCAATTGGCTGAGCCCTCAAGAGTTAACTTGTTGTTAATGTAGCCTCACACTCTACAAAGCAGCACGAATGGAAGGAGGGGAGACAGCATGGCAGACAGAGATGCACACCATGTGTGTGAGAGAGATGCGCATTGCCCCTTTAAGTACGCTGACCGCACTCTAAGTACACTGCCTTTTTTAAGTAGATCAGCAAGTTGAGACGGCAGCTGCTGCCAGGAAGCTCCCTCCGTCCTGAGCCCTGTTGTGTCCCCCCCCTTGCTCTGTGGAAGATGGGGTAAGCGGGGGGCAGGGGGACACCCTGACATTAGCCCCCCTCTCCCCACTCTCTGCACAGGAAGCAGGACGCTCCCAGGAGCAGCTCCAAGGCAGAGGGCAGGAGCAGCACAGGGCAGTGGGGGGAGGGACAGCTGAACTGCTGGTAATTGATAGCCTGCTGGGCGGCTGCCACACAGGGAACTTAGGGGAGTGGGGAGCTAATAGAGGGGTTGCCGGTCCACCCTGGTTCCAAGCCCCCACCAGCTAGCTCCAACGGGCTGCTCTTCCTGCAAGCAGTGGACAAAGCGGGAGGCTGCCAAACGACGTTATAAGGGAGCATTGCGCAACTTTAAACAAGCATGTTCCCTAATTGATCAGCAACGTAACAATGAAACGACGTTAGCCGGGACAATTTTAAGTGAGGAGTTACTGTATTATGTATACCTCTGTTTATTAGATTGTTTTTATGCTGCTTGCTACATGGGAGAGCTCTGGCTTTGGATAACGTAGTCACTGGTACTTAACTGACAATCCAGTTTGAAGCCTTTGAAGTTTTGCTCTGACCAAGATGGCCCCACACTCCTAGCTTGGGACAGAGGAGGGGGCCTTCATGAGAGAAACATGAAACAAAGAACTTTAGAGTACATAAGACCTGGAGGGCCTGAGCTTCAAAAGAGGGAGCCAGTGTCTGCAGGGAAGCAGATGCCCAGTGCCTGGAAGTGGAGGTACCTGGGATGAGTTGGACCTAGCTAAGCTTGGAGGGAAATGTTAAGCTTTAGGTAAGAACATAAGAATGACCATGCTTGGTCAGACCAATGGTTCATTTAACCCCGTATCCTGTCTTCTGACAGTGGCCAGTGCCAGGTACTTCAGAGGGAGTGAACAGAATAGAGCAATTTATTGAGTGATCCATCCTCTGGGGTCTAATCCCAGCCTCTAGCAGTCAGGTTTAGGGATACCCAGAGTATGGGGTTATGCCCTTGACCATCTTGGCTAATAGCCATAGATGACCTCCCTCTATGACTTTATCAAATTCATTTTTGAACTCACTTGTACTTTTGGCCTGCACAGCATCCCCTGGTAATGAGTTCCACAGGTTGAATGTGCATTGCGTGAAGAAGTACTTCCTTCGGTTTGTTTTACACCAGCTGCCTATTAATTTCATTGGGTGACCCTGGTTCTTATATGAAGGGGTATATAACACTTTCTCCAAACCATTTATTTTATAGACTTCTATCATATCTCCCTTTAGTCATCTCTTTGCCAGGCTGAACAGTTCCAGTCTTTCTAATCTCTCCTTATATGGAAGCTGTTCCATACCCTTAATCATTATTGTTGCCCTTCTCTGTACTTTTTCCAATCCTAATATTGAGATGGGGTGATTAGAACTGCATTCAATATTCAAGGTATGGGTGTGCCATGGATTTATATAGTGGCAGTATGATATTTTCTGTGTTATCATTGATCCCTTTCCACATGGTTCCTAATATTCTGATAGCTTTTTTGACTGCCACTGCACACCAAACAGATGTTTTCAGAGAACTATCCACTGTGACTCCAAGATCTTTCTTGAGTGGTAACAGCTAGTTTAGACCCTATCATTTTATAAGTATAGTTGGGATTATGTTTTCTAATGTGCATTACTTTGCATTTATCAACATTGAATTTCATCTGTCGTTTTATTGTCCAGTCATCCAGTTTTGTGAGACCCCTTTGTAACTCTTTGTAGTCAGCTTTGGACAAGACACATGTATGCTTGTTTGTTGTTTCAAACCTTTCTCTCGGATTACTATGTGCCTCTGGAGAAACAAATAATACTTTGCTCTGGAGAAGCTTTTTCTGAGTCACTGCATTTACCTACTGGTCACAGCTCGAGAAGGGAAGTCTCTTGCAGGTGCCTAACCCAGTGGGACCTTCTGAGGAACCCTGGGTGGTAAATATGAGTGCTGTAACCTGGAACCTGGTCTGAGTATTAGAATCATGGGATTCCACCCGAGGACTGGAGAAGGCAGAGGTCTGATACCTGAGGGGATGCTCTTCAGAGAGACCACTGAGGAGTCAAACGTGCAGTTTACTCTGTAACAGTAATAACCTTTTTTTTTTTTTCTTCAAATTGGCAGCTATGCAAACTCTACTTGAGAGTCAAACTGACCTCTTTCTTTTCTTGTGCATCACTGGTAGTAAAGACTCACCAGGCCATATTCTGCCATCACTTACTCCTATGCCAATGGGTTACACCAACCGGTTTATACAGGTTAGGGTGACCATATGTCCCGATTGCTGTCTGGTCACCCTAATACAGGTGTAACTGAGTAGAAATTACTAAACTTTATAAACAATTTTACTGATGATTCAAAGGATGAGAATCTGCAGCTCATGGTCACTTTGCTGGGTTAATTGTCTTTGCAGAGCTAACAGAGGTAAAAGCAGTAAAAACTTTTTTGTCCCTAATGTCAGCAGAAATTACTCAGAATACACACAGGGAGCAGATCAGTTGAGTAAGAAGGTAACTTTTTTTTTTTTTTTACACGTGCACTTTTCAGAGTGAAGCTACACTGATTATGGCTGAAATTTTTCAAAAACATTATTTGGCAGGAAAGCTAGAAATATTAGGTTTAGTCTTAGTTTCTGACTCTTTTTTTGTTACCTAATTGCCATGTTATTGGCCTGCAGTGCATTGGGAAGGCACATAATGTAACAGCTATCAATGGTATCTAGTTTTGAAAAACCATCATGTCTGCTGAATGTGGGACTTGGATTATGACACGGTGTGGGGTTGTTTGAGGACAAATTCTACCTGAAAGGGTGGAAGATATGAAGTTACACAGTAGTCGCTTTCAAAGAATCAGTTAGTAAAACTGCTCTTTAATTCAGTGGAATGGGCACTGTAAAGTCTTGTTTACACTAGAATTTTTCTTCAGCCTCCCACTGCTGCCTTGTGATTGGTGCTGCTTCATGGGGGCTAGGGATGATGGGAATTGTAACACAGAATGCTTGCCAACGTTTTAACCATTATGTTTTCTAACCCTGTTCAGACTAAGTTGAGTAGTTTAAAAACTTGGAGGCCTGCAGCTGTCTGTCTATGCTAGTATATCCCCTGTTGCTGCTTCTGCTGATAGAGCAACAGAGGGAAACCTAAAGAAAAATTCTATGGTAGACAAGGCCTAGCTAAAAAGCTTTAAACCTGGGTTTAAATCCCCAAACTGATATTAACAAGTGTGTAACAAATAGACCCTGCTCCTGCTGTAGGGTTTTTGCAGTCAGACCCCTGCATCTGAGAGAATCCTTGACTTCGGTGGAGCTCTTCACATATTCAGCTGTCTGGCCCTGTGAAGCTCATTGAAGAACTGAGGCCTTAGATGTCATTAATTTAATTATGAAAGATTAACAATTAGAAAATTAATATCTTTGAATGGTTTAAGTGCAAGCTATGTAAATCACTTCAGCAAATTACATAGAGTACCTACTTCAAAAGGATTAGAGTAGAGATACAGCATATAGAATTAGGGTTATTTCTTAGCACATTGAAGAAACAACCTACACACCTAATGCAGACAAATTCCAGATTACGACTGGGATTTTCAAGACTGATTTAGGGGTTTGTATTGCCATTGCCATTAAAATTCCCCAAGGTGGCTATGCAGATATATAGTATAGTAAAATTGCTGAGTGGCTGCCTTATAGTTTATTCTAGAAATAGTACTGTTTGTTTTAAAAGAAAACTCCCTCCACGTGATTTCTAATCCCAGTGGGCTCTGCACAGGCATCCAACCACATGGAACTCATTGCAGGATTAGGGTCCAAATCGGCACCACTGCCTATTTTTATTAACAAAAAAAATTGGGACGAGAAGGTAGGTCAGTTGTATCTGACAGGATTGGTTTGTCTTTAATCTGTTATGCTGAAATTTTATATACATAAAGACAGTTAATCCTCTTAACTGCTGTAGAGACTGTATGCTTAGTAAATAAGTGGCTTTGTTAATTGATGCTACAATGTTTACCTGTTTAAACCAAAATAAAAGTAAAGAGCTACCCTGCGCTATGATGGAATCTTTATTAGTGCAGTGCATAAGAATCTTCCCTGCTAATTATTTTAAAGAGCTGTCTGTTTTGTTCAGGCTCTTAAGACAATGACTGTTTCTTATAGTTTCAACACTTTTGAGATCAGAGATCAATTCCTGGGTCAAGCCAATCTGAGTAAGATATTTCAGCACTTGACTATTAACCCGCATGTCTGAGAAGGGCATATTTAACTTCCCTTTTCTTGTTTGCTGAAATCTTGTAAAGGTGTCTCTCTCAGTTGGAGGGCTTGTTATCTTTGCAATGTGTACAGTAAAATAATTTTATAGAGCATCTTTCATCCTGGAGGATCACAAAGTGCCTTACATACTGTATAACTAGGGATTACTTACCCACCAACCAAGCACCACTATTTTCAGAGTGGAATGTGTGGTTGACATTTTATACTACTAACACTATGTAATAGTTTTTAGGACAAGATGTACAGAAAACCTTCTCCACTTTTAACTACGTATCAAATTTTAGGCTGGAACAATGTAATCTGGAATTTGGTTGGGATGGCAGGGTTAACACTCTTACTCCGCTGCCTACTGAATGCTAAATTGGTGAAAGTTATCCTACTTACAAATATTTTCTGGCTAGATAACACCCATATAACTTACTCCAACATTTAACTTCCCTTTCAGTTTGGCCAGAGTGGTTAATAGATTGTAGATAATATGATGCTGAAGGAAAGAAGGTGATGATTTAGAGAGGGAGACCATTTCAAAGACACAACCCAATAAAACAAGTGATACATTTCTATTTTACAGTAAAACCTAAAATAAAATAGTTTTGCAAAAAAATATTTTGCATAGCAGCAGGCAGCACCTCCAGCTGAGCCAATGCCCCGGTACTATGTTGGGGCATCAGCAAAGTACAGATTACACAGCCACTCCTGCCACAGGTGGGCTTTCCTGGAAGGTGTCCCATCTAAACAGCAACCCGGCTTGATACTGCATAATTTTAAGATCTGGTGACTTCACAGCCCAAGACAGTATAGCTGCAGGCACAAACAAGTATGCAATTGTGGTGAATACGCCATCCCTTCCTAATTAAGAAAGGAATATTTAATATTTTGGGGGATATTATAATCTATTTTAAGGACAGAATCTGAACATATTAAATAACCTTGCTATGAGGTTCTTAATTTTTTAACACAAGATTTTTAAGGTCAGTGGTCCAACTATGTAAATTATTAAATAGTTCTGAATTTTTTATAGGCTTCCCCAGCCATGCAGAGTGGATTTTCCTGATCTATTTACACTCCCTAGATATACAATGTGGAGAGCAATATTGCACATCCAGTATTGTTTATTTCACAGCACAAAGGATTAAAGTGGACTACCTCACCCTGTTTCTTTAACTCCTATGTGACTGGACAGGAAGAATCCAAGTTCATTGCTTGATTTGGGCTTCTTGGGTAATAGAGCCATAATAGAGCTTTGGATCAGACCCTTAAGGCTAAGGCCTACACTAGCCCCATCCCATCACCGCAGCAGAGCTTCTCAGATCTGTGCTTGAGCACACTGCTAACCTGAAAATCCTTTACCAGCACAGATTTGTGTCTTCCTAAAGTATGGATTAGTGAAGTTCTGCTTGTCAGAGCAGAATAATAGTGCAGAGTTCATTTCAACAAAGCAAGGAGAGGTCTGGCTGAGACTTCTTGGGATTGTAATGTGTATTCACTAGTAAATTATCCCAAAGAAAGGAGCAGCCCCAGGGAGCCCTCTCTACTAGTAGGTAGCAGTAGAGTACTGGAGCACTGCTGATATTGATTCCATTCTGTGGTGAGCACTCGTTGACCGTGACAGTCCTGGGTAAATTCCAAGATGGAGTTTCTTGCCTACTGTGAATGGCCCTGATTGTATGTTTTATTTCTGTGTAGTGTCTATGTAAGTGATTGAGACTGTGGCAGCCAGGCGGGGGGAGTGAGAGCCTGAACAAGGAACAACCCTTATCAAACACTTGGCAACTTGAGAGAAGAAATAGTCTGATGCAGGCTGCATGCTTATAAAGTATCTAATACAGGGAATGAGAAGTTGCCAGATGCATCTGTGACTGTGAATCGCCTGGAGAACTCTTTTTCCAAGAAACCCATAAAGACTGTTAACAAATCACACCACATCCTCACAAGTGACATGTAGTGTGACTGAACTGAGCTTCCCAGGCTGGATGCACAATTTACAGTCTGTATTACTTTCCCCCTCATACCTCTTGAGTAGAGGGGATTAACAACTGTGAATGCTGGCAGCTTTTTTGTTTTTATTTACTAGACAGAGTGCAGGCAGTGATTCTCCTCCTCTCCCCCACCCCCTTCCACTAAGAATAAATGGATTTTCCTGGTAACAGCACATAACTAGGAGTATACAGGATATTGATCGTTGGCGGGATATTACAAACCTACAGCCAATCACAGCATGTTTGCTACAGCAAAGGGAGGTTGTAAGTCATAATGAGCCATAATTGCTAGTGCAAAAGTTTGAACTGGACTTCAAGCTACTGCTCAAGGGAATTCTGAGCTACACCTCCTGTTTTTCTAATGTTTTCTTTACACTACAAGGAGAAAAGCTGAATTGGAAACATTGGCCTTTAAAGCAGTAATCCTGCTAGATGAACTGTAGCTCTTTGCTACAGTTGTTGAAATTCCCAGACTTGTTTCTCTTCCCCACAATAAATGTGTCTGTACTAGCTCAAAGAGTTGCCAGGTTGAGACCATTGTTCAGCAGAATTAAAACAACAACAACAACAACAAAAAACGGGCTCAATTTTAAGGTTCAGCCTGCATCAGCCCATTGCTGACAAAGTAAAAAGGTACACTGAGTCTTTACAACAATAACATCATTATTTGCTTGGACTTTGGATCAGTCTTGTAACAATCAGTTTGGGGTCTCCTTAACAACCAGATCAGCTACATAACTAGCTCCTACTAAAGCAGTAATAAAAACCACAAACACCCAAATATACTAGACTTTCACTAAAAGTAAGGAGCAAGCCATTTTCTCTCAGATTTTCTAGATGGAAGATTATTAGAAAGTTTGATTATACAAATATTCTGTCTCATATCCTGATGGCACTTTGAGGAAAAATAACTAAAATGTAACCATTTCTACTCTGTTCTGAGAGTCTCAACTACATTTCTCAACTTATTTGCTATTTATCTGACATAAAAGCAAAGGACAGTCTGAAAGATAGTGGGCACAGGGCCAGGTGCGTGGAGCAGTGACCTGGCCAGGTGAAGCATCCTGAGTTACCATGACAACATAGTACATGACAAGTACATCCAGCCTGTCAACCACATGACCAATACCAGACCAAGTGGAGCAGAATCAAGAAGCATCATATGAGGAATGCTACCCCCATTGCAAATGGCCCACAAAGAGGTTAGCACACAGAGCAATCAGCCTGTTGCTGCAACACAGGCTAAGTGATTCAGCATAGGGCGCTGTCCCTCTCAGTCAGTGCTGACCCCAATCATAGAATCATAGAATATCAGGGTTGGAAGAGACCTCAAGAGGTCATCTAGTCCAACCCCCTGCTCAAATCAGGACCAACACCAAGTAAATCATCCCAGCCAGGGCTTCATCAAGCCGGGCCTTAAAAACCTCTAAGGATGGAGATTCTACCACCTCCCTAGGTAACCCATTCCAGTGCTTCACCACCCTCCTAGTGAAATAGTGTTTCCTAATATCCAACATAGACCTCCCTGACTGCAACTTGAGACCATTGCTCCTTGTTCTGTCATCTGCCACCTCTGAGAACTGCCGAGCTCCATCCTCTTTGAAACCCCCCTTCAGGTAGTTGAAGGCTGCTATCAGTTTCCCCCTCACTCTTCTCTTCTGCAGACTAAATAACCCCAGTTCCCTCAGCCTCTCCTCGTAAGTCATGTGCTCCCGCCCCCTAATCATTTTCATTGCCCGCTGCTGGACTCTCTCCAATTTGTCCACATCCTTTCGGGGGGGAGGGGTATGCTTATAAAATCTGTGGACAACACCAAGGTGGGAGGGGTTGCATGCACTTTGGAGGACAGAAATAGAATTTAAAAAGGCCTTGACAAATTGGAGAATTGTTCTGAAATCAACAAGATGAAATTCAATAAAGACAAGTGCAAAGTACTATTAGGAGGGAAAAATCAAATGCACAGATACAAAATAGGGAATAACTGGCTAAGGTGGTAGTGCTGCTGAAAAGCATTTGGGAGTTATAGCTGATTACAAATTGAATATGAGCCAACAATGTGATGCATTTGTGAAAGAGGCTTATATCATTCTGGGGTGTATTAACAGGAGTGTCATATGTAAGACGTAGGAGTACAGTATCCAGTTCTCTGTGCCACACTTAGAAAACACGTGGACAAAATTAGAGAGAGAGGCCAGAGAACAACCAAAATGATAAAAGTTTTCAAAAATCTTACCTGTGAGGAAATGTTAGGGGAAAAAATTGGGGGGCATGTTAAGTCTTGGTGGGGAAAAAGATGGGGGGGGACCTGATAAGTCTTCAAATATGTTAAGGGTTATTATAAAGAGGTGATCAATTGTTTTCCATGTCCACAGAAGGTAGGACAAGAGGTAATGGGCTTAATCTGCGGCAAGGGAGATTTAGGTTAGCTAGTAGGAAAAACTTTCTAACTATAAGGATAATTAAACAATGAAATAGGCTTCAAAGGAAGGTTGCGGAATCCCCATCACTCACGTTTTTTTTTTTTTTTAAAGAATAGGTTGGACAAACATCCATCAAGGATGGTCTTGTGTACATGGTCCTGCCTCAGTGCAGGGGGCTGGACTTGATAACCTCTTGCTCTACAATTCTATGATTTCTCATGTCTGTATCACTCTGAAATACAGAAAAGCTTGTGCATGTACCCTTTAATTCTCATTTTTGTCAGGAAATTTTGTTGACCTACCTACATTTCTTCTTTATCACCCTGACTGTTTGCATCTGGAATATGCATTAGAAAGGTGGATAGGGAAAGAAATGGAAATTAAAGAGAATTTTGAGAATACATACCTGAGATAAAACTGTTTCACTGCTATGACATTACTACTTATGTAAGCTTAACTCTATAACATATTCATAGCAGTAAATACTATGATCTTCAAGACAGTGATTCAAATGAATAACTGGGATTTTGTTCTCATTTTGCATGTCTGACAACAAGCAATGTTCACATTCCAGGGATGTGACAGTATATATCTTTTCCTCTGATTCATAGCCTTATGCTGCAGCACAGCATGGGTCATGGACATGTAACCTTTGGGCGGGCTAGAGTGTACTTTGCTGCCCTTCTCCTAGTGCCTAAAAACAACTTTCATAGAAATCACACGGAGATCCAGAATCCAGTCATTGAGTGTTTTCAGCAAGGATTGGACAGGGACAACCTCTCTACAATCAAGTCCAAAAAGAACAAAGAGAATTAACTTAATTCTTAAGCATGAACTTGATAATATCTTATAATGATAAAAGAAAAATAACTTAATTTCTACAACATAACATGGCTACTTTATAATCCACACACATTATCTTCACAGTTAAACACAAATAAAAGAAAACAAATTAAATCTAAACAGGTCAGTCCCCATAGAAACAAAGTGAGAAGTAACTCGGAGTTCCCAAAAACGTTAGCTGAGTTTTCACCTGAGTCTTTGATCACCAAATCTCTACAGTTTGAGTCCAAAACACCTTCCCTCCTCTTGCTTGCAGAAATCTCCATCTGGAATCCATGCAGGCTCTTTCTCCTCCTCTGCTGAAGTCGCCCAGTTAGCTAGTTAGCTAACTAATTAAGCAACCACTCAGATTAAGTATACCAAAAAACAGGGTGAGGGTTACAAGGAAAATACAAAACTGAGAATAGCAAAATATAAATGACTCTTTCCCCCATCATCCCATTTCAATAAGAAAGAAGTTGGTGAACCAACACAGTTTGGCTAAATTAAATAACACCCAAACTATACAATTAAAATGAAAGAAATTAGTTTTCCCTCCCACTTTCCCCTTTCTATAATTAATACTGTCACGGCTTCCTTATTGGAAGGTTAACACTATCACTAATCTGCTGCAAAATGCTTCAGAATTAGGGGAAAACAGCCTGGTTTCTGCTCCTGCAACTCAGCTTCCCCAACCCACACAGGTCGCATGGCCTTTTGTAAAGCAACTGCCCTGACTACTTGCCCTATTGGGCATGCCTAAAACCACTACATCCAATTCTAGACATTTCTGGATGTGGAGTGCTTAATTGTGCATCTGCCTACCAAAAATAACCCAGATACAATGCATTCCTCCCCACCTTCTCTATAGATCTCTTTAAAAGGTATCTTCTTGTTACGCACTTGGATAACATGCACACAAAAGTGATCACTCATTATGCCTCAATCTTTCGGTGCTCAACTTGAAACACTGATGTTCAGAAGGGTTGAGCATGGACAGCTTCAGCTAGTCAATGGGACCTGTGGGTGCTTGGCTGAACTGAAAATCAGACTCAGATTGTCTGTCTCAAGTTGAGCACCCCAAATGATAACAACCGCTTGAAAATGTGTCTGTAAATTAGAAATTCTGCATGGAGGTGTGTTCATAATGGGATAGAACCCTCTGCCACTTTGGCTTCTAATTTTGAAATGAGTGCCAAGCAACAGTGCCTGTCAGCCAACCAAAAGATGTGCAAAGCATGGGGTCATCTTCTATTATGTATTTGTTACAATTAATTGATTATAAAGCTAGAAGGGTCCACTGGGATCATCTAGTCTGACACCTGTATAACACAGGCCATAGGACTTCCCTGAATTAATTTCTGTTTGAACTAGAGCAGATGTTTTAGAAAACCATCCAATCTTGATTTAAAAGTTTGCCAGTGACAGAAAATCTAACACAGCATTGGTAGGTTGTTCCACTTGTTAATTAGCTCAACTGTTAAAAATGTGCATTTTATTTCCAGTCTGAATTTGTCTAGCTTCAACTTCTAGCCATTGGATCATGTTATACTTTTGTCTGATAGACTGTAGAGCCCATTATCAAGTTTTAGTTTCTCATTTAGAGACTTATAAACTGTGATCAAGTCACTCCTTAACCTTCTCTTGCTTAAGCTAAATAGATTGAGCTCCCTAAGTCTATCACTATGAGACATGTTGTTTTTCCAGTTCTTTAATAATTCTTGTGGCTCTTTTCTGAACCCTCTCCAGTTGATCAACATACTTCTTGAATTGTGGACAGGAGCACTGAACGCAGTATTCTGCTAGCAGTCACACCAGTGGCAAATACTGGGCTAATATAACTTCCCTCTTCCTATTTGACATTTCCTGTTTATATATGCAAGGATCGCATCATCACAGTGGGAGCTCATGTTCAGCTGATTCTCCACCACGACCCCCAGGTATTTTCAGAATCAGTGCTTCCCAGAATAGTCCCCCATCCTGTAAGTATGGCCTACATTCTTAAATATATCACTTTACATTTGGCTGGGTGTAACACACATTGTTGGCTTGAGAAACTGGAGGAATTAAAAGACAGGGAAGTAGCTCATTTGGGTGGCAGAACTGAAGGTGAGCAGACCTGCAGCCCACAGCTCCAGCAGCGCAGAGCAGAGGGAAGCCTAAATGCTCTGACACAGCTACCCAAAGGGGCCCTCCCTGAGGGATGGGAGGATCCACCCCAGAGACAACCAGAGAGGGAAGTATCCTTTGGACCTCGGACATTGGTAACCCCCTCTTACTTACTTTGGTTTGGATTTCCCCACCAGGGGAAAACCTTGGACTAAGCTGATCCCAGCGGGGGATGAGAGGAGGAGGCCCAGGGAGGACAACCTTAAGCAGCCTTGGTTGCCAGACCACTGCTAGCCCAAAGGGCTCTGGGTCAGAGCCCAGTGGAGTGGGAGGGCCCAGGCTCCCCTCCCCACAACCCCTTTTGGCAGTCAGGTGTTGTGGCTGTGATTAATAGGCCACACTCCCCAACCAGACCCAGAGTGAGGACCATTACAGGAAGGAAGGACACTTTAAGTTAGTGTGCCACAGTACACTGGTTCACAGTGATGGGAGTCCTGAAGTGCATACTGCAAATGTGGAGCCACATGAGGCCATCTTTACCAGGGACCTTGATGTTGCCTTTAGTACAATCTTCTCACATGGCAAGATGCTGGAGCTGGTGTCCCATATCACAGAAATGAATAGGACACTGCTGAAGTGCATGGTGGATACAGGTGCTGAAATTTCATGTTCTCTTCTCTCGGTTAGTTCATAATCTGGGCATTTGCCTGACTACAATGGTTATAAAAGCTTGGAATTTGTTTCCTTTGCAGACAGTGGGTGAAGCTGTACACTGTGCTCTACAAAGGCATAGCCTTGACTGTAAAGCTTTAGATTGTTAAATGGACTGCTGCGGATGCTGTCCATTATTGTCCTATAGTTTGTGCTTACAGCTTGGCATTGTGCATGAACTCATACAGGACACTTCGGGTGTGGCTACGTTGGCTAGAATAGAAGGGGATACCCAATGTAAGTTGTGAGACACCATGATTTATTTCCATGGGATCTGCATATTCTCTGCCATTGGATTCAAACACCAAGCCCTTTGCACCCCCTTCACATCATGTACCTCCTGCACTTGTTGACAAATCCAGACAGAATTTGCAGTGGATGAAAGCTAACGGTATCATTTCGGAATGTGGCCAGGCCTTGGATTGGCGCTCATGGTGATCATATGCAAGAAGAATGGTGACATTCGACTGTGTAGATTTGAGGGTACTTAATAAATATGTGAAACTTGAGCAGTTTCAATTGCCAGCCTTCAAAGAGGTGACATGCTAGATAAGTGGATCCTGGGTTTTCTCTGTGTTGGTTTTCTGATCTGGTTATTGGCAAATACCTGGGACGGAAAGTTTGCAGTTGTTACTGACTTTCAGTATGCCATGTGGGAGGTACTGCTTTCAATTATTCCCTTTTGGTTTAGTTTCTACTCCTGACGCATTTCAGGGAATGGCCTCAGATCCTTGATAATATCCAGGGCGCATGTTGCTATTTGGATGATATTCTCATCTGTGCTAAAACTCTTCCTGACCATAATGCCATTCTGGACCAGGTGCTAACCTAACTCCAATAAGCTGGCATAAAGTTGAATGTGGCTAAATGCAGTTTTGCAAAAGATGCTGTAGAGTTTCTAGGGCACTCTCTGTAGGTCAGTGGTGTGAAACTTGAATGGCTACAAGCTGTTGCTTCGCTACTATTACCCACTGATGTTAGCCACTTATGTTCATTCCTTGGCCTAGCTAAATATATAGGAGTCTTGCTCTGCCCCATTTTAGTACCATTGCCAAGCCACTGTGAGATTTAACCCAGGGCCAGTTGGTTTGGACTAAAGAAGCCAAGCAGGGTTTTGAAACTCTGCATCAAACCCTCTGTCAGATCCAATCCTGTGCTTATTTTGATCCAAGGAAGCTGATTCAAACTGATGCATGCAATCAGAGACTGGGTGAAGTTCTGCTCCAGGAGGGTTGGCCAGTTACATTTGCATCCCAAACTCTCACCTGACAAAAGCAAAGTATACCCAGATTGAGCTAGAATTTTTGGCGATGGGGTTTTGCTATGGTATGCTTCAAAGTCTACTTAGTGGGAAGACATTTTATATTAGAAACTGATCATTTTGAGCCTCTATCATAAACCCATCGACCGGCTGAGTGTACGGCTGCAGCGGTGGGTTATTCAGTTGCATCAGTCTGACCTTAATTTGATACATATAAAAGGAAGGCATAATTTACTTGACAATGCTCTTTCAAGAAATTCTGCTGGGTTGGCTGCCTTGTATGCAGAAACAGCAGAGCACACCATATGCTTTTTACTGAAAGATATGCCAATTGACTTAGGGTGGACTGCTGACTCCACTCTTCAAGATGCTGAACTGTGCAAGGAGATATGTGCTGTACAAGCAGACTGGATGGACCCAGTCCTTAAGAGAACTTTGTCTACATTCTACAACATTCATTCCAAGTGCATGACGACATGTGCTACTCAACATATCTTATGCAGAGGAGCTCGGGTGACTGTCCCAGTAGTATTGCGACAACAGTCCTGGATGTAGCTCATGCAGGACATTTGGGAGTTATGAAGATGAAGGAATTTCTGTGTAGTTGGTGGCCAGAGCTGCACTCAGACATTGAGCATTGTATGGAAGCAAGCTCGGCCTGCACAATGCATAGAACTACTGCTCCTCCGGCCCTTTTGAAACAGGTGGCCATAGACAGACCATGGCAGGGAATTGCAATGGATATTATTGGCCCCTCAACAGCACTGCATGGCTACACAGAGTTGACTGTTATAGATTATTACTTATGTTACCCTTTTGCAATCATCATTTCACAAAGATCCTCAGACGAGCTCATTTCTTGCCCCGCCACTTTATTTGCGATGTTTGGCCTATCAGAGACTTGTTTCAGATAATGGGACGCCTTTTGTATCAAGAGAGTTTAAAGGCTTTTGGATGAGTATTGGGATAGTACTGCTGTGTACCATAAACCTGCTGTGTACCATCCCCAAAGAAACGGGGTAGTGGAGAGACTGCACGGGCTCTCTGAAAAGTGTGTAGCTCACATACTGGAGGAATGTCGAGATACACCCTTTCCTACTGCATTCAGTCATGGTTTGTATGCTATTTGGAGTACATCTCATGAAAGTACTGGAGAAACCCCTTTCTGTCGGCTGATCTTATTTACTGACTCCAATTAAACTAGATTGGTCTATTATGTTAGATAGATTAGTGCCGCTCTAAGTGTGTTAAATTGTTTACTGCCTGTCCCCCTGCTCCTTTTATTTAGTAATGCTCCTTAGAAGGTAACCAGATTAACCCAAGCTCTGATATGTCCATTAGTTTTCAGTTGCCTTGGTTCGTAGGCCCTATGTCCCTCTAATACCATGATTATACTGATCATTTTACACATGCTGGTCTCTGGAAGGAACAGATGGCGGGGGCGGGGAGGGCGTGTGGCTTTTCTGGATTGGGCTCAGTCACATACTATAAAGGAAATTGCGAATTCAGAAGTCTGCCAGGGGAAACCTCATACGTAAAATATTTTCTCACATTATGCAGCTATCCAGTACAATAAATAGTTCCGCAGATTGTGGATCAGATATTTGTGGTGTCTGACACAGAAGACTTATGACATGACTTTTCAGCAAGCAAATAGGAAATGTCCTAAAACATTAATACAACCATTTAAAATAACAATTTTGGGGGATGGGTGATTGTCGATGAAGTATAGGCAGGGTAGGAGAGAGTCTTCGGCCGGGGAGTCCAGAATCTCTTAAAAGAGGAGGAAGTTTTGTAAGTAAAGGCTTTGTTTATATATTTCTTTTTGTGTTGGGGACCTGTCAGTGAAGGCTCCTGTCTCTTAGCAGACCAACAAAGGGTGCATGTTCTCCTCCACTTGGAGGAGGAGTTAAATTAAGGAAGTTCCCTACTCACTTGTTGGTCTAGTGATTCTGAAATGCTAGCCTTGTCCAGTTGGAGAGATGGGCTTTTCCAGCGTTTCCTGATGAGGGTTCCTGGAAAGCAATAACTGCAATATTAAAAACCACTAAACCACCTTTTCTTTTTACAGTAAATAACACAGCCTCCTTGCACCTATAGCTGTATTTAATTACACACACATTCTTACAGGATTACAAGGAGCAGGTAGTCTCTGTGAAAGAAGATTGAGAGCATCTGGACAACGGAGGCAGGAGATGGTTGTGGGACCTGGGTTGTCCAGAGTCAGGGTTTTCCAGGGTTTTACCTGTGTTTACTGCCATATTTTCCAGTTTCATTCCTGAAAGTAACTACTTCAGAATATATTTTTTGTTCCAAAAATGCTGTAATAGCACCATAAAATAATTTGTTTGGGTGGGGCACTTGGAAGCATGTTTGTCTACCACATGCCATAGCATCTAGATGTAATTAAAAATAATCCTCGTTTGTTGTTTGAGGATGGACTATCCTTTCCCCTCCTCACATAGAGGGAGAATATCCTGTGGAATGTGCAGGGTGCACATTTAGGGGCAGGAATAGTTTGATCCTCCTGCAGTGTGTCTCTGTGTGTAGCCTTCTTGGTTGTGGGAAAGCCTTCGCCTCTCAATGTGCATTGTGTTCTAAAATAGGCTCTTCTTGAACTCCAGTGTGGTGTGTTCCACCCTTTGCTGAATATGCCCTTCCCCTCAGATCCAGATTTATCCTGCCTCTCTTTGCATCTCCCAGATTCTGGGGATGCCAGAGGCTGCTTCCATCTCAGTGATGGGGGTGTTCACCCCACCCCACCCTGAAGGGGTTAAGGTGGCTCAGAAAGGGCTAATTCCCCTGGTAAGCTGCACCTGAGGGAGGGTGACTTAGACTTGACTGACAAGCACTAGTTGAAGATGAAGCCCATCGGGGCAGGCGTAGATAGGGGCTGCAGTGTCAAGCCATGAATTGAGAGCAGAAGGGAGCTGCAGTGCAGAGGTTTGCATCACACTTGTCCGCTCTGTGTTCTTGGGGGAACCAGGGCGCAGTATCCAGCTTGTCTGACTCACAAAGGACACCCCCCCTCTACCCCCAGCCTCTGCTTGAACCAAAACCAATCAGAAGAAAGACTTACAAAAAGCAATGAAAAGGCAGTGGGAGAGACACCAAAATCCCTCCGCACATGGGCGACAGGATTAAGGCAACTCCCCTAGCCTCATTTGCATTGAAGATGGGACAGAGAGGCATCTCCATTAGCATACAGAATGGAGAACAGAGATTCCAAGGCAAGAACCGCACTGAACTCTGGGACCAGAAAAGCAGGGAAGCACTGCATCATGGGGGATCTCTGCTCCAGATGTTAATGAACCCACGCCTGCACACACCCAGCTCAGTAGTTATCAGACCAATTCTAGTAATGAATCCTTGATTGATATCCAAAATACTGAAGCTGCCTCACTTCATTGTGAGCTCCCTCGAAGGAACATCACCCATAGTCTGGCATGATCAATTCCTATTGTCTAGCCTGAACAAAGCAACTTTGGTATATTCCCTTGAGCCATAAACAAATCTAGTGTTCTCCCTTGAACCATTGTTGTTTCTCTACAAAAACCCCTAGCCACGCTCAAGTAAGTGTTCTGATGCCTGGATCCAAAATCTGCATCAGTTCCATTGGGACTTCATCTTCTCCTGACTGATCATGCTGGGGGCTCTGCCTGTCTCCAGCACTCCGGACCCGCAGCTACCACCATCTGGGAACCCTAACTGGTTCAAGCTTCACAGAGTGGTGAGAAATGCCCCACCCCCCATGGTTACCCCCTCCCCTCCCACTCTAGGTATAGTTTTCTAACCCTGACTTTTGTAATCAAATTTAAGCTAGATTTAATATTGTAACTGTTTTATTCATTTGGCTCTCGTTGTATGGTTATTACCTGGCAATAAATAACTTTTCTAATTAAGCTGGTTGCTTCTCTCTCTCTCTCTCTCTCTCTCTCTCTCTCTTTTGTGTTTTTGGCTTCCCCATTTGCTCTGCAGCAACCTTACCTAAGCTAAAGATCCCTGTAGCACCCAAAAATCCTGTGGGGTTTGCTCATCAAGTGGGTTACTACCAGAATAATTGTAATGTGAAAGTGGGGATAGGGATGTGCTGAACCTATGGCATAGGAGGGTGGCAGCTTGGAAGTGCTGCTCGACCCAGCCTGCTGAGTCCAGGGGCATATAAGGGTAGCAACTTGAGAGTGCTGATTAACAGAGCCCATCTGAGTGGACTGGGTCAGTGTGTGTGTGTGTGTGTGTGTGTGCATCTGATTCTGGGCTGGAAGAACCCAGCCCTGGGGAACCTAGGTCCTGCAGGATAGCTCCATTGTGAGGGAACTTGCAGAAGGGAGAGGTAGAGCTCTGTATGAAAACACAAGTGACACAAGCAGTATATTGATAGAATGACGGAACCTGCCCCCCTGCAGAAGAGTAACCCTAATAAATGAGAGTACCCCAAAGTAATGGGCAAATCTGGTAACACACTCCAGGCTTAGTGAGGAGAGAGAGAAAGAGGAGACCCTAGGGGGGGATCAGAAGCGCTGGGATCCTGATCCTGAGAAAGGGTTACCCAGAGATGGGGAAGGAAGCCTGAAGAGGACGGAGTAGGAAAGAGCCCAGGGAAATGGCAGCAAGAGTTGAGACTGTGGAGACCATGGCTACTGATTGTAAAATCCCTGTTGAGACTTTGATACTCCAGAAGGGGAAAACTGTATCACGGCCTGGCTGGAGGGCCAAGCCACGAAGAGGAAGAACTGCGACTCCTAGAGAGCAAGAAGGGCCATGATGTGAGTGACCGAAGGAGGGGCTGTCAGGCCAGGCAGAGCTAATCCCCAGATGCAGCCATGAGGAGGTGCCCCAATGGTGAGTTGCCCCAGTGTAAATTCCAGTAGCTCCAGAGACTGAGCCAAATAACTGCCTGCTTGCAGCAGTCTCCAAGAAATCTCTGGTAGCCCAAATGGCCAGAAAACAGAGTGCTTTGACCACACGTCCCTGGGCATACTACTGGCATGCCCTGTTGTAGGAGGGGGTGATAAAAGGCCATTCCACCAGCCCTCTGCCACCAGAGAGTACCCTTCACACTGGAGGCATTCCTCATTGGGGAGATCTGGCTGATCTCCACTGGCAGCATAAATGGGCTGGGCTGCAGCTCAGAATATTGAAATTCCAGGCCTCAGCAGCAGCTCCTAACTTTTGCTCTTCCTGTCATGCCCCATTGTGAGGGAGAAGAAAGTTGAGGTTGTGCAATGCAGGCATGTCTTCTGGTCATTCCTCCTTCCTTCCCATTGCGCTTTGTCCGTCCTACCAAACAACGTGTCTTTGAGTATCACTTTAAGGCAGAACCCCTCGGCTGCCCAGCCTCCTCTTTTTAACTGAAATTCACTGTGCACTTGGCAAACAGTTCAATGGGTATTTTTTATAGTAATAATTTTAAAAATTGCCACACATTAATATAGTTTTCCTTATTGTTTGTAACTGCTGGCAAAAGTGAATGTCTGGGGAGACGGGGGCTGGCTGACACTCTTGTCATTATGCTGCAAGAACATTTTTGATAGGTTTTCAACAGCTCCAGAGTTTGTCAACATCACTGTGTGGCTTTTTAAAGTTCTTTTCTTTAATAGGTCCCAGAACCCATAAAAACATTCAGGTCAGTTGTTTAGTATCTGAATCTTTCCAAGCAATTAGCAGGTAGAATTACCTGCTAGCAGTCAGTATTTTGCCTGTAATCCGTGGGTAGAAGCTGCAATGGAGTAATTGCTATCTCTAGTGGCCCTACAAACGTATCTAATTTAAAGTGTCAATAGGGATTTTCTTTCTGCTTTTTTTCCATTTCTGATGCCAGGTTGTGAATTTTCCTTTCTGAAAGCCAAGCTCAAAGTGAGACAGATGTATTGAACATGTGGATTTCAAGGAAATGTTTTTCCCAGCAACTGAAAATGTGTAAAAGTATTCAGAACCCATTCCCCTATCTGCACGCCTTTTCAGCAGGTTACATACATATGCATAGCAGAAACAGATACTCAGCTGTCCTGTCTGACACTTATTGAAGCAGAGAAATGTTACCAAACATTGATGCACCCCTTCCGCAATTCCGACTTGTTTGGGGGTACTCCGGCATGCTCTAAGGCTGACCAGATAATATCAGCTATTGCTCACTCACATTTTCCAGCAGCGAATCAACAGATGTGCCAAAATACAGGGTGTGCATATACTGACATATGCAGGATATTTAGCAACAGATTTTTCTATGAGCAGTTCTACATCTTGGCTGGTTCTGCTGGTAGTTTTGCAACTACCTTTGGGAGCAGTCGCGGTGCTGTAGGGTCTGCCTGACTGCTTTATCTCAATAAATGCCCCTTTCTTTTTACCTTTGATTGGGAAAAATTGTTTCTTATTGTAAAGTTCACAACAAGGTCCTTTTTTTTTTTTTTTTTTTTTCCATGAAACCCATAAGCAGAATATTCTCTAATGATAAAAGGGATCATTCCCAGTAGGGATGGACGGGGGACGGATGGACAGACAGACACATACACTGTACAAGTCTATAGAAAGCCATTAATCTATGCGCATCTCACTGTGTTACCTTCTGTTTTTCAATGGAAACCACAGCTTCTCTGGGATTTTTTTTGTTTGTCTGTTTTATTTTTACAACAAACAAACCAAATGAGTTTCTTTGAGAACAATCCTCAATACCTACAATGCCATATTATTTTATTTCTATTACTGTAGCATCTACAATCCTAGCTAGGCACTATATATACATAATAAATATTGGGCTAGGCACTTTAAACACATATATAAAGTCCTTCCTGCAAATGCTAATAGGGCCAGATCCTCAGCTGATGTAAACTGGTAGGCTGCACTGAAGACAATGAAACTATTCTGGATATATGCCAGCTGCTGATCTGGCTCATTGTTCTTGATTCCTTCTGAAACTGTAATCAATACAGATTTGTGACAGTCGGAGTACATTGTGGTAAAGTTGGTTCTAATGATTTGCTTGCTTTCTTTTGAATGTCATTTTAAAATGGATGCTTTGAAATCTAAAATACGGTTGGTGGTAGTTAGCATTCGCCTTGATAATAGATTCAAGCTAAATAGACATAGAGACAGAATCTACAGTGAGTACAAGAAAACAGAACATTAGCATATGCTAATGAATTTTCAAGTTAAGATTGATTTCAGGAAAAAGTACTTTATAAAATAACAGAGGAATGTGCTACTTTCTTGAATTAAAAACAAAATTGGGAGGCATCCACACTTTAATATTAAAGGGAAGCAAAAATTAGTCTTAGGGCAAGTTCTGGCATTTCCTCAAGTTATCTAAATCTGTACAATGTGGTTACAATTCAGAATCGTCCATATTAGAAGCAAGACCTAAACTCAGTGTGGAGAACTCACTCAAAACCATTTCCACAACAATATGCAGCAGATTAGAAAATCTAGGTCCTCCTTCAGTTTAAACGGCAGTCAGCAAAGCCACAGATAATCCTTGTAACTTTTTGTATAATATGATAAAGAATAGAAAATGTTACCAGCGTAATATAACTAAGCTTCATTGCATAACTCGAACTGGGATGGAGATTGTGACTTAGTCAGTGGCGACCTGACAGATGTGTCACAGTGATTAATCCCCTTAAACCCCAAAAGCTCTTTGAAAATGGATGTTTTAAAAGACCAGTTTGGAAAACATGCTGTTCTTTTATTGATCTTTTTTCTTCGGTGCTTATACTGACTCCAGTGTCTTCTCCCTGCAAAGTTTACCATTCTGGATATGGGCTAACTAGCCTTATAGAAAAAAAATATATGAGGATAGTAAGACAGAGTATAGTACAATTGTATTTGCTCACAGTTTTAATGGTGTATTTGTGAGTATAAAAATAAACATGGAGTACTTCAGTCTACCCTTCCTTCCCACCTCCCACACTTAAATGTGGTGTGGCTTTAACATTTCTCTCAGGAAAAAATAGAAGTCATAGCAATATGAATCAGTTAAAAAAATGAATGCAGGGAGAGTCTTTGAAATGGCCGTCACAGGAGAGAAAATAAAACTCTACCTGATTTAAAGGGGGGGTTGAATAAAAAACCCGAGTTAACAACTGTACCTTTCAATGCAGACATCACTTTTGGATCTGGCAAATCCGAGGGCTGAGCAAATAGTTATGCCAGGTTTAAGGGAGGTTTCATTGAAAATCTGTGACACCCCCTGAATTGTGTTCAGTGGCTTTTCTGTTGTTTGGACCTCATCCACAGTTGGTAAAAGGAGAAAACTGGGCCAGTTTACATTCTGTTACAGACCAGCCTCTTGGATGACAGAATTCTTTCCAATCAGAGTGTCATGGATTACTCCCTGTTGTAAGCTAATAGGGTGCTAATTAGCATATTTCATTTATTTACTTAACTGGGATAAAAACCATTGGGCACAGGTCCCACTTACAATGGCTTCCCAGGGAAGCCACAAGCTGCTGTAAGTGTTACAGTGCTGCATTAAAAAGATACATGCTCTCGTAAACATAACACACAGACCGAATACGAACATGTACGGCTGTCTAATCACTTCACACCTTGATAATGGTTTAAAATATTAACTAAAGTTGCTCTTCTATTTTCCAGAGTTTGCCTCAGCGAATACTTTTGGCAACAAGTCCCAAATTCTCTTTGCAGCTGACATGTTACATGCTGGCTCACCTGTTCTCTCTTTAATTCTAGGGTACAGTAATCGAGGGTCTCCCTTTCTCTATTTGGCTCAGAAAAACAAATGGCTACTATATGAAAACACACCATCCCACTTCTGGGCTGCTCCAGGGAACTTGGGTGGTCCCCAGTCTATTTGAGGGTAGCCAGGAGCTTACAGTGTTACAGTGCACTTGCACAGCTACAGACGTTTGCTCAGCAACCCACAGCAATTCTTGAGAATCCCGCTAGTTGCATCAAAGCTGTAGCTTTATGACTCCTCTCTTAGTGCCTTGATATGCAAGGGCTTGCAAAGTTGCTTGAACATGGCAGCATATGGCTATCCTACATAGTGCCTGAACGGTGAGAAATCTCCCTAGGCCAGCTCAGGGGCTTCTATGTACACTACGTCACTGCAGCAGCTGATGGGGGAGATAACAGGAGGGAAAATTCCCTCCTGTTTTTTATTTAATCACAGGCCCTTTCAAGACTTTATCGGTGTTATAAAAATGCATTTTGCAAAGTTCTCCCTTTGCTGAAGAAGGTTACTTTTCCCTTTTCACTGCAATTTATATTTTGCTGAGTTATAAATCTCCAGTTTTGCCCCTAGGCAATATAGTATCTGTCTACATCAGGGAAGCATCAGCATCAAATGATTTGAAAGGGGGACTTGTAATCAGGAGTCCTCGGTTCTGTTCTCAACTCTTCTACCACCTCGCCATGTGACACTGACCAAGGCACAATCTTTCCACTCCTCAACTTTCCCCATCTCTAAAATGGAGAGAATAGTATTTTTACCTGCCTTTTATCAAGTGTCTTGAGAGTCTCAGCAGAAAGGCACTCTGTATCTGCAGTATTCTCTTTTAAGTATCATTGATATGAAAAACCTAGAGATTGGCACCGGAGTTCAAATAAAATAAGAAATGACCCAAACTGTCAGTCAAAACAATCTAAACACATATTCAAAGATAGACAAAAGTGCAACGTAGACAATTTTCAGGCGTTTCCTGATTGTACACCAACACTGGATGAAAAATCACCAAAACAATGCCGAAGCGGCATTAATGGTATTTTTTGCTTAACCAGAACTAGGCACTCTGGCAACACGAATTTTTAGTCCAATTCGCACATCGGTACACAAGAACCACTTCTACCTACTCCAATATTGGTATCAGGATTGACTCTTCTACCATATCTTTTGTTTCCAAATTAAAACAACTTTTGGACTGTTATAACATTTGCAAGTTATCATTATCCTATTCCAACCCCTGCATTACTTTATCCAATGAGACGTATCTCCCTATCCATGTAACAGCCCTAGGTCTCCTTTTCTACTAGTCAGTTTTGCTCTTACTTTCCCCTGTAAATAAAACAAACCACCACCACCACCCTGGAAGAATCTTGTTCTCCCTGAACAGTGCTGGAAATCAACTGATTCAGTGCAACACTTCCTGTATTGTACAGAATGAGTTACAGTTCTAAAACAATATTGGCCTCTCTGCACATTCTGTGAGTACAAAGCCGATTTAAAGCAATCCAAGGATAACAATTTATAAACCAATTAAAGTAAATAGAGATCTGAGCACTGGGAGACATTGCACCTTATTTCAGCCTAATAAGACTTGTTCCCCAGGAGACACATTTTTTGTGTGTTCTTCGTGTTAAAAGTAATCACACATCCAAGAAAAGCAGCCTTTTCTTTAGACCAAGCTCTATTTAATGCCTGTCCTCTCCTTGGTTATAGAAAAATTATTCAGCTTTCCCATGCTAATGTACATATTTTTAAGGTGCAGATTTTGCAAAAGGGTTTGTCCATATACAACAATGGTAAATATGATATATTTGACGGTATATCTTTTTTAGACATGCAAAGTGGACAACTTTTGAATCTTGCATGTTCATTTTCACTGAGTATTCTGCAGACACTACTCAAGGCTTTGCCTTTGACTCCTGTAACTGGATCCACTTTTGCCGAGTCCTACATTTAACAGGATTTAACCAAGAGGAAAAAAACATTCCTTGTTTTGTTTTCCCTGGGCCTCTTTTAGAAGCGATTGGGGTCTCCCCAGGGAGGCTAGTGCCCCAATTTAAGAAGCTCTTCCCCAGACTTGCTAGCCAATCAGGTATACCAGGGTGAATTCAAGTAATAATAGAATGAACACAAGTCCAGAAACTTGATTCTTGAGCTGCATATAGAAGAGATCACTAGTCAACTTAGCAAAAGCTGTTTGGGTTGCATCTGCGGCCAGAAATCTGGTTGTCAGTCCCTTGTAGTTTTAGAATGTACCATATCAGAGAGTTCATCAGTGGTGAATGAAACAATTTTTCAGCAATCTTTATCACAGCAGGTAAAATAGAATCGGTCTGTAATTTGTAATCATTACTTCTTTGCCTGGGATTAATCCTGGATCACCCACGGTGAAAAGAGATGCCTGTTGACCTAGGGAAGGACCATTTGCCATTCTATAGGCCAGTGCAGCTTTCTTTTCACAAAACTCACTTTGTCTGACCATCCTTCTTTATGTTAAATCAACTTTTATCTATGTTCTGCCTTTTTCCTACCACTCTGAATACTCCAGATCCTTTATATAAAGAGATTTTTCTCACTTCTTAGTGTTCTTCAAAAGATTTTATACGGGAGAGAAACTTTGGAGTTTCTCTGATTTTTTTTTCCCCCCTTCAAAAGGGACAAAACCCACTGACATAATGCAAGTAGAGAATATGCAAGGCCATAGGATTGACCTGAGTTACCTTAAAAGAGCTTGTTCTTACTACCATGCAGATATCATAAGGAATTGGTGTAAGAAGATATTAACAGATAACAATGCACTACATTTCTCAAGCTCAATGGTGGATAATAAGAGCAAAGCATTCAGGACAAAGCATCCCAGTTAGTCTGACACTCTACTAAATAGTCTAAAACCCATGAATTGGAAAACCTCCGCTATTCAAACTCCTGCCTTAACTGACCTTTTTAAAGACTCCCCAAGGTTCCTTGTACAATTTTGTTCACTTTTTAGGGATGTAAGCAGAGTCTGAATGAGCTCTCCCCTGACATCAAGTGGTGAGCTGTGGAAAAGGACTTCAGGAGCTGATCTCATTTGCATAGGCACACCCACCCCGCCTGCATGTTCATCATGATAGGATTGCTTGCCCAAATGGTCACTTTTGGCTGGTGTGGGATCCTCAGTCTCCCTGTTGTTGGGGGCAGGAATAATAAAGGGTTGTTATCCTTGTTGTGTGAATCAATGGCAGCAGCACTGTACTTGGCATTTCCCTTCAACTAAATGACACTCGCTAGGCAGGGGACATGGGTTCCACAGCCCAGTGAGATGAGAGAGGGTGGGGACAGGTACTTGTACCTGGTGGTGTGGACTTTGCCTAAGGGCACCGGACACCATTTGACCCGTCCTCTCTCCACTGTGTAATATCAGAGCTAATTTAGACTCAATTTAGAGTCTTGTTACATGCTTCAGAGCTAAAATCACTTATGCATAGGTCTAAGAATTAGACCTGCTTTGGGACAGTGTCTGTGATGCAAGAGACTGCCCAGTGTGCACCAGCAGTGAGGCTCCCTCACTAACAGCTGAAAACACTGAGAACTGTGTTAAGGGGGGTGGGGCTGAAGACATCTTGGTGCTGGCAGAGAGGTGTGGCAAGTGGCCAGCAGAGCGGCTGGTGGAGAGTGCCAGAGCAGAGACCCGCAGAGAGGGGTGGCAAGTGAGTGCCTGAGCAGCGGAACGTGTAAGGTGCCTCCTCTACCCTCCCCCCCCCCTCCACCCAGGGTGGGAGGTGAACTCTGCAGATGCACCTCTGATCTCTGGGGCTGCACTGTCCAAGGACTGCAACTGTGAGTGGGGTGCAGAGAAGAGGTGGGCACATTAAAGGGACTTTTGGGTTGCTGGACATAAGAACCCGAGGATAAAAGGACACTGCCCAACTTACTTGGTGGTGGGTCTTTTGCTCATGGTTTATGTTTATAAACCCTGTTTGCAGTGTTTCCCCAAATTAATGCCACATTATTTCCCCCCTTTTATTAAAAGTTTTTTGCTACACTGAGACCTTGTTCTTGCAAGATGGGAAGTATTGCCTCTTAGAGGTTCCCAGGTGTGTAATTGTCCCAGGTCACTGGGTGGGGGCTCGAGCCGGTTTTGTGTTGTATTGTTGAACAGGAACCCCTAGATACTGAACCTGGCCCTTGTTGCTGCCAACTCTGACTGGCAGAATGGTTACAGGTAAAAACTACCTTTACTAGGCAATTATTTTTGATGGTCCCTGTAAGTGTTCTCTGTATTCTAAAGTAAGCCCTGGCATATAGTTAGTCAAAATATGTTTGTCAATATATGTACTTTTCCACAATATAAAATGTCTTTTTGACCAAACCCAGAATTTTCAAGGAAGACTCATTTTGGTCATTTTTTTCCATTTCCCCCCCCAGTAAAATATTTTACTGAAAACTGATTCTGACATCCACTTCGGGGGTGGGGGGGGGAGTGGTGGGGGGGGAGAGAGACCGAGGCAGGGTGGTTTTTCATCACCAAGCAAAAGTTTGTGGGAAATTTTTGGGGAAAAAAATTCATTTTTGACCAGCTGTACTCTAGTCCACCAGTACCAAAGAGCACTGAGCCCACCAGCCAACTGCTGGAAAAGATCTTGTTTAAATTGCTAACCACACCTTACGTACACATTTATTTGGCCCTGATATTAAAGGAAGGGCATTAATGGGCCTTTTTCTGTAATCTGCTTCCTAGGCTTATTCCACAAAATTGGCCTGGGGAGGAGTCAAATGTTCTCTGATGGATCAGCAAAACCAACTCAGTCAAAAGGGAGAGAGACTGGTGGGGTTCCATTTGAGTGTTGGGGGCAGTTTTAGTTTGCACCAGTGCTCTGGGCCGTGTGCACTGGAATACCCACGCAGTTGGTGCCTAAGGTCCCTTGAGAGACCTTTGAGGAGCCAACAGATGCTGCTGCTCCCTTCTACCCAAGGGGCATATGCAGCCCCAAGAGGCTTGCTTAGCCTCTCAGTACTGGTTTCACTGTCAAACTGGTTCCCATTCCAGCGGCTCACCCCTCACACACTGAGAACCCACAGTACCACTACCTAGACCTCCTCTCAAACCAGTTTTATTGAGAGGAGCACCTTCAATTTCTCCTGCACCACTGTCCCTGAGTTCACGATACCGCTTTCTAGTACCATATGCATCAGTACCTCCATTATCAGAAACCTCTGACTCCTTGTCCTCAGACTCAGAAGTGTGGTCCTGTGTATACTGGCTGGGACACAGCACTTACCCTCCTTCAAGGTTGTTGGCGCCATGGACAATGAAGTATCCCCAACAGTGGCCTTTTCCTAAAGGACAATGGCCCGGACGAAGATAGGTTCTGGGTCCATACTAATGGCCATTCTGGGCTCCATGGTGTGTCCCTCCTCCGCCAGGACCTCACCTCAACCATCTTGACAATCGTGGGGACTGCATCAGACATGAAGGCACCAGGAACATAATTCCCTGATATCTGATGCTGAGAGCGCCACTCTCCTGTGTATGGTACAGTGATCGATCCTGGCCAACCAGGTCCTTCTTGAGTAGCTTCTCCACCATAGGTTATGGAGTTGCCACAACCTCAAATACTGGTTGCATCTTCCTCTTCACCACCAGATGATGCTATTGATTCAGTGGGAGATTCACTTCCTCCAGAAGACCACAGGGCCCACCAAGACCTACTGAAAGAGTGACCTCCATGCTTGTCATCCAGGCAGAAGAGGTATGTGGGAGTTTTCACAATTTGGAGGACATCCTAGTGCTTGTCACCCCAGATAAGGTTGCTCTGCCAATCAACGAGATAATCATGGAACTGGCCAAGACTCTTTAGCAGACCCCCTCTTCCCTGGCTCCCCCAGAAAAATGAATGGAGAGGAGATACTTCATCACCTCTAAGGGGTATGAACATTTTTCCACTCACCGCTCCCTGCGTTCTCTTGTGGTAACAGTTGCCAAGAAGCGGGAAAGACAGAGGCAATGAACCTCCACACCTAAAAGCAAGGATTTAAAAAGATTAGACCTGTTTGGTGACAAACTTTTTGTTCTTCAGGGGGCCTGCAGCTCAGGATTGCAAACCACCAAGAACTCTTGAGTCAATGTTATTACACACTCTGGAAGAACATTGCTAAATTCAAGGACAAATAACCAGAATATTGCAATAAGAGTTCTCAATAATTGTGGAGGAGGGTAATCTGATTAGTGCAGATTTGGTGGTTCAACCCATGAGTGCTATGAGAAGGTGTTCATGGCTGCAGTCATCCGGGCTATGTGCAGAAGTCTGACAGATCATGCAGGACCTTCCATTCGAAGCCCTACTCTGCTCTCCAAAAAAACTGATGACAGGCTTCACAGCCTTAAAGATTCTAGGGCAACACTCAGATCCCTTGGAATCTACACTCCAGCAATGAAAATAAAGCATTTTCATCAACAAGCATCTTTTCAACACCATAGTGTTACTCCCCATTCCCAAGATCCACCTAGGAAAAAGGGAAGGAGTTATAGAAGGTGCCCTCTGCCACCCTCCTCTTTAGAATCAATCAACTCAGCCCATCCAGCTGCCTCTTCTAAGCAGGCATTTTGATGGCGTTGTCAAGGATAATATGCCAGTCTCCTCACTGCCATCTGTTCCCCCTTTTTTTAATTACCAATCACTTGTACTACTTCCTAAGTGCCTGGACCACACATATCATCAGACGAGTAGGTCTTAAGCATGGTGGAAGGGATATGCCATCCAATTTACTTCAATCCCTCTCCTCCACCCCTCCTCCTCCTCATCCCTCTTGAAGGTCCACTCTCATGAAATTTGTCCTCTCATTGAAGGGCACTCTCTCCTTCAGGCATGGGCCATAGAGGAAGCACTGGTGGGCCTTGGGAAAAGGCTTCTATTCCCATTATTTCCTGATTACCAAGTCAAAAGGAGGCCCAGAGAGTTGAACAAATTCCTGAAGAAAATAAAATAAAATTCTGCATCGTTACCCTAGCATCAATTATCCCTTCCTTGGAGCAAGGAGAACAAGGTATGCTGCCCTCGATTTGAGGGACGCTTATTTCCATATTGCATTATGTCCCGACCACTGAAAGTTTCTCAGGTCATTGTGAATGGTCGACACTATCAGTTCAGAGTACTTTCGTTTGGCCTGGAGCTGCTTCTTGGGCATTCACAAAAGCCCATGGCGGTGGTAACAGCTCATTTTCAAAAATTAGGTGTCCATGTGTTCCCATACCTGGATGACTGGTTGATCAGAGGTCAATCCGAGTCTCGGGTCCTGTCCAGCATATCCACTGCTTTATCCATATTCAATCCTCTGGGGCTCCTACTGACTTGAGAGAAATCAATACTGAGGCCTGTACAGATGATAGAATTCATTGGAGCAGTCCTCGACTCCACAAAGGCCAGGGCTTTTCTGCACAAGCCAGATTCAAAATCATTCAAGATGTAGTAGTTCAAATGAAAGCTTACCCACTCACAACAGCATGCAAATGCCTCAGCCTGTTAGGTCACATGGTAACACATACCTATGTAGTGCAATACACCAGACTGCAAGTCAGGACACAGCAGACATGGCTAGCATCAGTATATTTCCCGAATCGTTCACCACTTGGACAAGGTGGTTTAAGTGTCAGAGCCACTCCTGTTGTCTCTGGATTGGTGGACAGGCCCTCTAAAAGTTTGTGTATGAGTTCCCTTCCTTCCGACGCTGCCAACACTCACTCTAGTCACAGACGTATCATCTCTAAGTTGAGGGGCTCACATTTCGGTATCTGAAGACTCAAGGTCAGGCCCGCCGACAGCAATTTGGGGCCCCAGGGACATCCCTAGGAGGGTGTGGGGCCCAGGACGGAAGTGACGAATCCATCACTTCCGGGACCGACCCGTCACTTCCGGGACTGATCGTGCTGGCCAATCACGCCGGCCTGCAGGCCCCCCCAAAGTGCAGGCCCTGGAGTGGTCGCCACCCCGCATGCGCCTAGGAGCTCTGCAGCCCGCCCAGGAGATTTAAAAGGGCCCAGGGCTCCCAGCCACTGCTGCTGCAGCAGCCGGGAGTCCTGGGCCCTTTTAAATTGCCTGGGACCGTGAGCAATTGCCCCCTTTGTGCCCCCCCCCCAGTAAGTGGGCCTACTCAAGGTCTTTGGTTGTCTCAAGACTGAGAGGCTCATGTATATGTCAGGAAGTTCAGAGCAGTATGTGCACCCTGCTTAACCTTTGTTTCCCACTGTGTGGGACTATGATAAACAACTCGGTGACCATATTTTACATAAACAAGCAAAGAGGAACACTGTCAAGTCAACTCTTCCAGAAGGAAGTTCATCTCTGGGACTTCTGTATAAAGCACTTGATTCACCTCAAAACTGCTTACCTTCCAGGGAAACGAAACACACTGGCAGATCAGCTGAGAAGATACTTCATTGTTCAACACAAGACCACAAGTGGTCATTATACTCAGACATAGCCAGGTCCATCTTCTAACTCTGGTGGATTCCTCAAGTGGACCTTCTTGCAACAAGGACCAACAGAAAATACTGTTGGTTATGTTCCCATGGGCGGCAGGCTAGTCTTAGCCCAGTCTTCCTAACTGATGCCTTTCTCCTATCTTGGGAGAAGTGCCTTTTATACACCTTCCCTCTGATTCCTTTGCTCCCCAGAGTTGTATCCAAAATAAAAAAAAAACAACATGCTCATCTCATCCTTATAGCATCAGTGTGGCCCCCATCAGTACTGGTACTCAGCCCTATTAACACTGTCTATTAAAGCCTTCTTTATCCCTCCCATTGGATCCAGACATAATTTTCCAAGACTGTGGCCACAGTCTCCACTGCAGCCTCCCACCTCTCCATCGCACAATATGGATGCTCCATGGCCAAGGCCCTTTGAAAGGTCCTGCTTAACAAGATGTCCAGAATGTATAGTAGAATTTTCTCAGGTAGGATCACTTACCTGGCTAAATGGAAGTGTTTCTCCATTTGGTCATGTGGGAAAGGTGTGTCTCCTTGGCAAGCACCCCTGAATGTTGTGCTGTCTTCTAGATCTAAAACTGAGTCTGACAATTAGTTCTGTAAGGGTGTATTTAGTTGCTTTCTCAGCTTACCATATACAGATGGATAATAGGCCCCTTTTCTCCAACATCATTGTTACTCAATTCCCAAAGGGCTTGGCCAGATTATACCCTCAAGTGTGGGACCTCGTCTCTCGGGTTCTCAGCTGAGTCCTGGCAACTCTAATGGGGACCCCTTTTTGAGCCCCTGATGATTTGTTCTCTCCTGTACTTCTCTCTGAAGGTGATGTTTCTAGTAACGATCACCTCAGCCAGAAGGGTTGGTGAATCCCTTATATAGTTTTTTATAAGGATAAGGTTTATCTCTGGCTGCATCCAAAGTTCCTTCTAAAAGTAGTCTCTGGTTTTCACATTATCCAAGCTATCAATTTGCCCACATTGTTTCCAAAACCCCAGCACCCTGAATATGAAGAAAGACTTCACTCATTGGATGTGAGAAGAGGATGAGCTTTCTACCAAGAGCGTACTAAATTGTTCCAGACTTTTACACAGCTGTTTGTCACAGTCGCTGACAGAGTTAAGGGCAATCCAGTTTTCTCCCAGACAATCTCCTCCTGAATCTCTTCCTGCATCTGTTTGTTACCAGCAGACTAACACGACCCTGCCAAACTAGAGTACTGGGGCATTCTACTAGAGCACAAACAGCTTCTACAGCTTTCCTGGCTCTCATACTAGTTGACATTTGTAAAACAGCAACTTGGTCTTCAGTCCACCCCTTCACTTCTCATTATGCTGTTACCTGTCAGTCCAGAGACGATGCCAGTTTTGTACAGGCGGTTTTACAATCACTGTTCAGATAGACTCCAAACCCTCTTCTGTAGCTGTTTGCTTGTGAGTCACCTACAGTGGAAGTGACATGTGCAATTACTCGAAGAAAAAATGGTTACCTACCTTTCGGTAACTGTTGTTCTTTAAGATGTTGCATATATCTATTCCATGACTCCCCTCCCCTTCCCTTTGTATCAGAGTACATCTGGTACGAAAGAAGTGAGGGGATTTGGTGTGGCTCTGCCAACACACACTGGTGCATGGCGGTAGGGGGTGCTTGAGCCACCCCAATGGGTACTCCTGAAGAAAGAAAATCTCTGACATCTGTGCATGAGGTGCACACACAGCTACAGTGGAATGGACATGAGCAACACATCTCAAAACAGTTACGGAAAGGTAGGTGACCGTTTCTTATGTTAATTGAAGGGTGCATTCACATCTATTGGTCTCAATGCGGTTTTAATTCACTCCATGACAAGGTTTCACCCAGCTCATAACACCTTGCATGTTAATGGTGTGATGGTTTTGCATGACAATTCCGTGCTGGCCATTGTGTCTGCCTGTCAGGCACTGGAGAGAGACAGTTCAGGGAGAATGGAAAGCTACTCCTGGCTATAGGAACTTATCAGCTGCATATGTCTATTTGTTTCTTTTGGAAATAGGATAAAACTGCTCAGAGGGGGCAACCGACTCTCCTGTGCTGGTGCGATCCATCTCTTTCAGCTTCTCTGCACACAAGAGATGTACTCTGATATTTTTACTTCATTAATTTCTTTGTTATTGTCTCATGTGCTCTGTTCCCCTGTTATATAATCAATCTTCCTATTTTGAATTTGCTTCTTCTGCTGAAACTGATAGGCACAAAAGCTGTAACAGAGCTAGTTGAATATTTGGGATTTTGGCTCAGTGATTTATTCTAATGTGAACTGAATATATTATTTTCTTAGCCCCTTTACTCATTAGAGAGGATTTTTTTCTTAAATGTGCAAAATACTTTTTAACCAAAATATGTAATAATAAATTAATCCTTGTGGCTTATTTCTGGATCTGAAAATATAATCATTTCAGGGACACTGAGTTAACTATAGTTTATCAGATTAAAAATTGTATAGATAATAAATCCTCAAAAATAAAACTCCAGCATCCCATTTGACTAACCCAGCAGCACAGTTAAAATTTAAAGTAACTGGAAAAGGCAATGGTATTAGTTTTTAAAATAAATCTGTCAACTTCCTGGTATGGAATAATATCTTCATCTCTCTCTCTTTTAAAGCTAAATCTATATTTGGTTTTATTTTGCAAAATCTGTAAGGCTGAGGAGCTTTCTTCATCCTCAAAGAGGTGTTGTGATGAACTCTTTCTGGCATTGTAAGGAGGCAATGTCATATACTAGATAGGGCAGTGGTCAAAGACAAAGGCCTGGTCTACACTACGACTTTAATTCGGATTTAGCTGCTTTAATTCGAATTAACGCTTGACCCGTCCACACAACGAAGCCATTTAATTCGAATTAAAGAGCCCTTTAATTCGATTTCTGTACTCCTCCTCGACGAGAGGAGTAGCGTCAAAATCGGTATTGTTAATCCGAATTAAGGTTAGTGTGGCCTCAATTCGATGTTATTGGCAATTCAATGTTATTGGCTACCCACAATGCAACGCTCTGGAAATCGATGCTACTACGGTAGCTTGGACGCACACCACCGAATTAATGGTGCCTAGTGTGGCCGAATACATTCGAATTTATAAAATCGGTTTCCTAAATTCGAATTATATAAATTCGGATTAATCCCGTAGTGTAGACATACCCAAAGGGCCGGTCAACATGGAGACAGTATACAGCAAACTGGGATGAAAATCTGCATTGCGCTTGCCTGCCGCACACTAACTTTCTGTGTGGAGCCTGCCATCATGGCCTATAAGTTCTGAAGAAGTGGGTTGTAGCCCACGAAAGCTTATGCTCTAATAAATTTGTTAGTCTCTAAGGTGCCACAAGTACTCCTGTTCTTTTTGCGGATACAGACTAACATGGCTGCTACTCTGAAACCTGTCGTAGTGCACTTTGATATACTGCTGATGGTAGTAGGTCAGAATGCATTATGGAACTTTTAGCGTGCAGTAGCAGCGTCCACATGGTGGCTTAGTGTCTAGCAGGCTAATGTGCTATAGATTAACATCCGGCTTGTCACACACTAAGGATTTGTCTACCCAGCAGCTGGGAATTGTAATTCCCAGCTCAGGTAGACATACATGTGTTAGCTCTGCTCCAGCTAGCATGCTAAAAACTGCAGTGTGGCATGAGCAGCGGCTCGGGGAGGCACCTGAATACAACCCCTTCCAAGGTCCTAGTCACCTGTTCTGTCTGGCAGCTAGCCCAAGCTGCTGCCTGTGCGACTGCAGCCACACTACTAGTTTTAGTGCACTGCTTGAGCAGAACTAGTGTGTTTGTCTATCCTTACCTTAGTCTCCATGTGGAGAAGCCTTACGAAAGGCCTGCTTCTATTCCGTAAATCACTTCACCTCTCTGTGCCTCCATTTTCCTCCCACACTTTGACTATCTTTTCAATTTCGATTTCAAGCTGTTCAGGGCATGGGCTGTCTCTTACTATGTGTCTGTAGAGTGCCTATAGGGCCCTGGCCTCACTTGAGGCTTCTGGGTGCTACTGTCATTCAAATAGTAACTCGAGGTTTGTTTGCTAGTATTATCAACTAAGAGTGTTTCAATGGCTAACTTTTATGTCACTGTTTAAAGCATATGAATCATGTACTGAATACTAGTTGCAAGTAGTTCACATAATAGCAACCCCTTCAGCATTCTAGGTAATAGTGGTTTTTTGTTTTTTTTTTCTTAAGAGCAAATGCTCTCTGACCCTGGCAATGCAAAATGAGATTCCAGTTTTGCCTCAGTGCAATAAGTGACCTCGACTTACAAAGTGCCAGGAGTTGACATCATGATTCTGAGATGTAGACATTTCTATAGCTCATACTTTTAATAATACCCTATTCTTCGTAAGGTGATGTTTCTCAGCTGTTTATATAAGGATCTATAGTAATGGTTGCTTTTCTATATCTTGGATTAGAAAACTTCACACATCTTTTTGTAAATAAGTAAAGTTAGAGAAAGAAAAGAGAAGCTACAAAGAGACTTGTTGAATCACACTTACAGTGCTTTGCCAAACAAAAGAAATTCAAACTGCATTGTAGATTTGGATTAGGAAGGGGTAATTTTAAATTGTTGGCTCTCAAGGAATTTTAGTTTTAAAATTACTAAAATATTTAGTTTAAAGAAACAATAAATGTGGCCAGCTTTTAATAACTGTTTTTCTTACTGCCAGCTCAGGGCTGTGACTCCCACTTTTTTAGTCACAGGGGTCCTTTTACATACTTCAGGGGGCATCATCATTAAAATGAAGCAAGATAATCACAATTATTAACTATGGCTATTTTATTATTGAAAAGGGAAAAGAAAACATTAAACCAAACAACCCAAATGATAGAACATAAGTGATAAACCGGTTACCTCCTATTGCAATCTCTTCTGTATGTCTCTCTGTGGAGAACTCTTAGCAGAGATTATACCTCTAGAAGTGGACCACCTCTGGAGGTGTTCCTTGTTGGATAAATTAAGACCAAAATATAAACATACAGAATATTGTTTCTCAAATTTATAGTAAATCCTGGCTTAGCATCTTATTAGATATTTAAAACTGTTTATCCATGGACAGAATAATTTAAGGGCAGGTGAAACCTGTCTAGTTATAACCAACTAGTTTATAATTGGGCAAAGTAAGCAATCTTAACTAAATTCTATGAAATTCAAGAAAATACTTAAATCAGAATCCATTTAAAAAGCTGTCTTGAGACAGGGAAATTACAAATATTAAGACTCTTAAATTCCACTATTTCTCTCTTTATTAATGTTTGGCCCCTATCTCCTTTCTGGGAATAGACAGTCTAACCATTTAGTGATTAAAAGGAAAACTGTTAGTATCTTCAGTTACAACAGCACTTTCATATCACAATACAATAATTACAATAATTTTAAAGCTAATCCCTTGGCAGTGTCTTAGGGTATGTCTACACTACGACATTAGATCGAATTAATAGAAGCCGGTTTTATAGAAATCGGTTGTATACAGCCGATTGTGTGTGTCCCCACATAAAATGCTCTAAGTGCATGAAGTCGGCGGACCGCGTCCACAGTACCGAGGCTAGCGTCGACTTCCGGCGCATTGCACTATGGATAGCTATCCCACAGTTCCCGCAGTCTCCGGCGCCCATTGGAATTATGGGTTGAGATCCCAATGCCCGAATGATGCAAAACAGTGCCGCGGGGGGTTTTGGGTACATGTCGTCAGGCCCCTCCCCCTCCGTCACAGCAACGGCAGACAATAGATTCGCGCCTTTTTACCTGGGTTACCTGTGCAGACAACATACCACGGCAAGCATGGAGCCCGCTCAGCTCAGCTCACCGTCACCATATGTCATCCGGGTGCCGGCAGACGTGGGACTGCATTGCTACACAGCAGCAGCAGCAGCTAACTGCCTTTTGGCGGTAGACGGTGCAACATGACTGGTAGCCTTCATCGGCGATCTGGGTGCTGGTAGCTGTGGGGCTGGCAGCCGTAGGGCTGCATTGCACCAGCCCCTTACCTTTTGCCTTTTGGCAGTAGATGGTTTATTACGACTGGTAACCGTCCTCATCGTACAGCAGTGGCTGTCAATCATGGGCACCTGGGCAGACATGCTCTGTCCTATCGAACTGTCTTGACAATGATGGCTATCAGTCGTAGTATGCTATTTTCTGCCAAGCGCCCAGTATTTTCTGCTAAGCACCCAGAAGAGGCCGAGGGCGATCTGGGTGCTGGCAGACATGGGGCTGGCAGACGTGGGGCTACACTGCTACACAGCAGCAACCCCTTGCCTTTTGGCAGTAGATTGTATATTATGACTGGTATCCGTCGTCATCATACTGCAGTGGGTATCAGATCGTGCAATAGGCCTGAAGGCTAACTGCCAAGCGCCCAGTATTTGCTGCCAAGCACCCAGAAAATGCCGAGGGCTATCAGTCATGCTGCACCGTCGTCTTAAGATGTAAAAAATAGATTTGTTCTGTATTCATTTCCTTCCCCCCTCCCTCCGTCAAATCAACGGCCTGCTAAACCCAGGCTTAGGAGTTCAATCTCTGGGGGGGGGGGGGGGGGCATTCTGTGTGACAGTTGTTTGTGTTTCTCCCTGATGCACAGCCACCTTTCTTGATTTTAATTCCCTGTACCTGTACGCCATGTCGTCACTCGCCCCTCCCTCCCTTCCTCCCTCCTTCCCCTGGTCCTTCAGATACTAGTTTCGCGCCTTTTTTCAGACCAGACGCCATAGCTAGCACTGGGATCATGGAGCCCGCTCAGATCACCGCGGCAATTATGAGCACTATGAACACCACGCGCATTGTCCTGGAGTATATGCAGAGCCAGGACATGCCAAAGCAAAACCAGGACCAGCCGAGGAGGAGGCGATTGCAGCGCGGTGACGAGAGTGATGAGGAAATGGACATGGACCTAGACCAAGTCACAGGCCCCAGCAATGTGGAAATCATGGTGTTCCTGGGGCAGGTTGATGCTGTGGAACGCCGATTCTGGGCCTGGGAAACAAGCACAGACTGGTGGGACCGCATCGTGCTGCAGGTGTGGGACGATTCCCAGTGGCTGCGAAACTTTCGCATGCGTAAGGGCACTTTCATGGAACTTTGTGACTTGCTTTCCCCTGCCCTGAAGCGCCAGAATACCAGGATGAGAGCAGCCCTCACAGTTGAGAAGCGAGTGGCGATAGCCCTGTGGAAGCTTGCAACGCCAGACAGCTACCGGTCAGTCGGGAATCAATTTGGAGTGGGCAAATCTACTGTGGGGGCTGCTGTGATCCAAGTTGCCAGGGCAACGAGAGACCTGGTGATATCAAGGGTAGTGACTTTGGGAAACGTGCAGGCCATAGTGGATGGCTTTGCTGCAATGGGATTCCCAAACTGTGGTGGGGCGATAGATGGAACCCATATCCCTATCTTGGCACCGGAGCACCAAGCCACCGAGTACATAAACCGCAAGGGGTACTTTTCAATGCTGCTGCAAGCCCTGGTGGATCACAAGGGACGTTTCACCGACATCAACGTGGGCTGGCCGGGAAGGGTACATGATGCTCGCGTCTTCAGGCACTCTGTTCTGTTTCGAAAGCTGGAGGAAGGGACTTTCTTCCCGGACCAGAAAATAACCGTTGGGGATGTTGAAATGCCTATCGTGATCCTTGGGGACCCAGCCTACCCCTTAATGCCATGGCTCATGAAGCTGTACACAGGCAGCCTGGACAGGAGTCAGGACCTGTTCAACTACAGGCTGAGCAAGTGCCGAATGGTGGTGGAATGTGCATTTGGGCGTTTAAAAGCGCGCTGGCGCAGCTTACTGACTCGCTCAGACCTTAGCGAAAAGAATATCCCCATTGTTATTGCTGCTTGCTGTGCGCTCCACAATATCTGTGAGAGTAAGGGGGAGACATTTATGGCGGGGTGGGAGGTAGAGGCAAATCGCCTGGCCGCTGATTACGCGCAGCCAGACACCAGGGCGGTTAGAGGAGCACAGCAGGGCGCGGTGCGCATCAGAGAAGCTTTGAAAACGAGTTTTGTGACTGGCCAGGCTACGGTGTGAAACTTCTGTTTGTTTCTCCTTGATGAAATCTTCGCCCCCCCACCCACCCGGTTAACTCTACTTCCCTGTAAACAGGGAAGTAGAGTTAACTCTACTTCCCTGTAAACCAACCACCCCACCCTTCCCTCCCCCCTTCAAGCACCACTTGCAGAGGCAATAAAGTCATTGTTACTTCACATTCATGCATTCTTTATTAATTCATCACACAACTAGGGGGATAATTGCAAAGGTAGCCCGGGATGGGTGGGGGAGGAGGGAAGGAAAAGGACACACTGCAGTTTAAAACTTTAAAACTTTAACACTTATTGCTCGGGAAATCATCTAGAGTGGAGTGACTGGGTGGCCGGAGCCCCCCCCACCGTGTTCTTGGGCGTCTGGGTGAGGAGGCAATGGGACTTGGGGAGGAGGGCTGTTGGTTACACAGGGGCTGTAGCGGCGGTCTGTGCTCCTGCTGCCTTTCCTGCAGCTCAACCATACGCTGGAGCATATCAGTTTGATGCTCCAGCAGCCAGAGCATCGACTCTTGCCTTCTGTGTGCAAGCTGATGCCACCTCTCCTCTTCAGCCCGCGATTCAACACGCCACCTCTCCTCTCGCTCATATTGGGCTTTTCTATAATCAGTCATTGACTGCCTCCACGCATTCTGCTGTGCTCTGTCAGCGTGGGAGGCAGTCTGTAGTTCTGTAAACATTTCATCACGCGTCCTTCGCTTCCGCTTTCGAATATTCACTAGCCTCTGTGAAGGAGAAAGATTTGCAGCTGGTGGAGGAGAAGGGAGAGGTGGTTAAAAAAGATACATTTTAGAGAACAATGGGTACACTCTTTCACGTTAAATTTTGCTGTTCACATCACACAGCACATGTGCTTTCATTACAAGGTCGCATTTTTCCTCTTATATTGAGGGCCTGCCGGTTTGGTGTGAGAGATCACTCACGCAGTGCCAGGCCACAGATTTCAGCTTGCAGGCAGCCATGGTAAGACACAGTCTTTTGGCTTTTTTAACCTTGTTAACATGTGGGAATGGTTTAGAACAGTACTGCTCTCCTTAACCATACCAAGCACCCGTTGGGTTGGCCATTTAAAATGGGTTTGCAATGTAAAAGGAGGGGCTGCGGTTTCAGGGTTAACGTGCAGCACAAACCCAACTAATTCCCCTCCCCCCCACCGCGTGGCTAACAGCGGGGAATATTTCTGTTCAGCAGAGCAGGAAGGGGCACCTCTGAATGTCCCCTTAATAAAATTGCCCCATTTCAACCAGGTGACCGTGAATGATATCACTCTCCTGAGGATAACAAAGAGCGATAAGGAATGGATGTTGTCTGCATGCCAGCAAACACCAGGACCATACGCTGCCATGCTTTGTTATGCAATGATTCCAGACTACGTGCTACTGGCCTGGCGTGGTAAAGTGTCCTACCATGGCGGACGGGATAAGGCAGCCCTCCCCAGAAACCTTTTGCAAAGGCTTTGGGAGTACATGAAGGAGAGCTTTCTGGAGATGTCCCTGGAGGATTTCCGCTCCATCCCCATACACGTTAACAGACTTTTCCAGTAGCTGTACTGGCCGCGATTGCCAGGGCAAATTAATCATTAAACACGCTTGCTTTTAAACCATGTGTAATATTTACAAAGGTACACTCACCAGAGGTCCCCTGTGTGCCCACAGGGTCTTGGGTGAGTTCGGGGGTTACTGGTTCCAGGTCCAGGGTGATAAACATATCCTGGCTGTTGGGGAAACCGGTTTCTCCGCTTCCTTGCTGCTGTGAGCTATTTACATTATCGTCATCCTCATCTTCCTCGTACCTTCCCGAACCCGCTTCCCTGTGTGTTTCTCCAGTGAGGGACTCCTAGCACACGGTTGGGGTAGTGGTGGCTGCACCCCCTAGAATGGCATGCAGCTCCGCGTAGAAGCGGCATGTTTGCGGCTCAGCCCCAGACCTTCTGTTTGCTTCTCTGGCTTTGTGGTAGGCTTGCCTTAGCTCCTTAATTTTCACGTGGCACTGCTGTGCGTCCCTGTTATGGCCTCTGTCCTTCATGGCCTTGGAGACCTTTTCTAATATTTTGCCATTTTGTTTACTGCTTTGGAGTTCAGCCAGCACTGATTCATCTCCCCATATGGCGAGCAGATCCCGTACCTCCCGTTCTGTCCATGCTGGAGCTCTTTTGCGATCCTGGGACTCCATCACGGTTACCTGTGCTGATGAGCTCTGCGTGGTCACCTGTGCTCTCCACGCTCAGCAAACAGGAAATGAAATTCAAACGTTCACGGGGCTTTTCCTGTCTACCTGGCCAGTGCATCTGAGTTGAGAGTGCTGTCCAGAGCGGTCACAATGAAGCACTGTGGGATAGCTCCCGGAGGCCAATAACGTCGAATTCCGTCCACACTACCCCAATTCCGACCCCCTAAGGCCGATTTTATCACTAATCCCCTCGTCGGAGGTGGAGTAAAGAAACCGGTTTAAAGGGCCCTTTAAGTCGAAAGAAAGGGCTTCGTCGTGTGAACGTGTCCAGGCTAAATTCGATTTAACGCGGCTAAAGTCGACCTAAACTCATAGTGTAGACCAGGCCTTAGTTAACTCTTTCACCAATCCATGTTAAAGTCTTGGGGAGGTTTTCCTGGGGTTGATTTCTTCTTGAGTTTTCTCTATCTTTTTAGGAGTCTTTGATAGCATGCTTGAAGAGATGGACAAGGTAAGTTAATGAATGCTGTGTGTTTTTGAGCAGTGCAGTTGTATGTGTGTGAGAGAGGAGTGCTCACTGCAGAGGCTTTTAGCCAAGACTGTTGCAGGCTCATCAATCTTTAGCGGGTCTAGCTGCCAGCAGAGAGGGACAGAGTGCCACACCAAGCAGGCATGGGTTAACACACTTCCCCTAGCTGAGGAAAAACATCCCGCACTTCAGAGACTTCAGTTGATATCCTGGAGAAGCCAAGCCCCTACTTGTAATACTGACAGACCCTGGTCTTTGACAGCCAGGATCAAACCTGGCACCTCTGGAGCTTAAAGCATGAGCCTCTACTGCATGAGCTAAAAGACACATCTCATTTAGCCATGGCTGTAGCAGGTTCATCAATATCTAGCTGGCTTAGCTACCACTAGAGGGGGACAAAGTGCCATACCAAGCATGCATGGGCTCCACAAGCTTTCCATATAGAATAGGAATGCTTAGTACAGTTAACGTTTTTAGTTCTCAAACAGTCTTTTAATATTAAATAATTCTTAAATAGTTACTACAGAAGTTGTTGATTTAATAACTATTTTTGGAGAGAGGAGATGATTCTTCTCTTTCTGAGTTGGGCGGGGGAGTTGCTTGAGTGCTGCCAGTAATTAACTTCCCATTAATAAAAATACTCTTATACTTAAATGCTGCTTTTATTAGTAATCACTTTAGCAAGGCCATTAGATTCCATTTTGGTACACAAAGCATTTTACCATTAACATAGCAATGACATTGGGAGCTAACATATTTGCAAGTCTACATTTCACAAAGGTATTTGCCATTTCAACATTTAAGAAATAAACAAAAGGTTTAGAACATGTCCAATGTCATGTTTTTCCTAGAGGCTTTTCTTTTCAGGGAAGGGGCAGGGCTCCATTTATGGCCTAGGTTTATTGCTTCAGTAAAACATTCCTATGTCCTTTTCACAGTCGCGTCTTCTCCTAAAGCAGGAATGTTTTTCAGGATTTGTTTTCTTGAGATAAAGATTATTTGTACCAAATCGGTATCTTATACAAGAGACACCCTGGTCTTGGTAAAGCACTCTTGATTTAGTTGCTGTGATGGGGTGTACCAACCTTCACTGGGCCTGAAGGGGTTGAGTGCCTGTGGGTGCAATGAGCCTCACCGCACTACACCTGCAGTAGGTGGAAGGAGGCGTCTAAAGGGGCTGAACCTGGCTCAGTAAGGGCCTGACTAAGGAGGAGAGCATATCTCTGCGTCTTACTCAGTAACAGAAGCCTGCATGGAGGCAGGGAGCTGAATGGGACTACTGGCAAACAGAGCGTCACCAGAGGAAAGTACATATGCAACAGGTAGCCTAAGGTTGTTGGGGAAAAAAAGTGGCAGGAACTGAGTCCATCCAAGACACTGAGTGCTGGTGGAGAGTCCTGCAGGAAGACTACAGCTGAGTAAGGAACTGTCCTTGCGAGGGGAGTGGCGAAATCTGTCCGGCGGCAGAACCACCTGGGTGTCAGACAGTGCAGTGAATTGGTGGAAGAGGCTAAGAGCGTAGAGTTGATGTACCAGGAACTCGGGAAGAGGTTGAGGCACAGGCCCAAGACAGGGCAGATAAGAACTGGTCCAGGCAGGCAGCAAGAAGTCTGTATAGTCAGGCCATGACTGCCTATTCAACGGTCCCTGGACCAGAACCCAGTGAAGAGGGAGGGCCTAAGTTCCCTTACCAGCCCTCTGCCTAAAATGGAGTGGAATCCCTGCTCCCCTTCCAACGTGGATTAGGATTAATGAAACCTCCTGATACTAGGGGTAAGGACTTGGACTGAGGGTCCAACATGAAGCTGAAAGACTATTATTGACTGGACTATTGGCCCATCCTGGAAGAGGTGGGATTATATGTGATCCAGAGAGCTGAACTGCAAGAAGAAGCAGATCACCACAGGGCTGGAACAGCTGGCAGTAGGAGATGACAAAGGAGGAGAGCCTGCTGGGGGTGTGCCAGCCAGTGAATCACACGTGTTTGTTACCTTTTAGACCAAATGCTGTTTTTCAGTTGCGGTATATAATTTGCAGTTAAAAACTCCTATTAAATATTCTATACAAAGCCCCAATCACAAACAATTTTGAAATAGAAAGTTAGAGGAAAATAAAGTTTAAAATGCAGCTTTTCTGAATTTGTATAAACACTCTTAAGGGTAATAAACATGGTTTTATAGCTAAGGATGGCTATTTTGCTGACATTTGCTTGTTTTTGGAGTACCAAAAAGCAGAAGCCCCCTGGAATTTCTTTAACCTCCCTGAACATTTTATAGTATAATGAACTAAAATATACACAGTAGTGTTATATTTTTCAAGCATCCTGGCTATAACACACTTGTAACTATATCTTAATAGTACTTAGGCACCAAGTGATCATGACTCGATCACAATTATAATGTGAAAGCAGAATAAAGGCCAGACCACTGATAGATAGATATATATACACCTGATGCTTTAATAGAGCCAGTTTCACAAAGCTGAAAACAATTGTGAGCCAAGTCATCTGGGAGGAAGAACTTAAGCAGAAAAATGTGAATGATAATTAGAAATCATTTTAAGAATGCCTTATTAGATGCCCAAAAAGCCATAATTGCAGGAGAAGGCTGTTCTGTTTTTTAAAGCAAACAAACAACCTCGTCAAGAGCGGAACTGAAAGTAACTATAAAAATGATATATAACAAATGGAAAAAAAGGGGAACAAAAATAATCTTGAAAGTGGTATTGATCCATTATTAGAAGGAAATGGTTGAATTATCAATAATAATGCTGACAATTGCAGAAGTGTTCAATAAATATTTATTTGTTCTATATTTGGGGGGGAAATAGATGATTTATTCTCCTGATATGGTGATGATAATACTCTTTCCACTAGTATCTGCAGGGGATGGTAAACAGAAGATACTAAAGTTGGACATTTTAAACTCTATAGGTCCAGATAACTTGCATCCAAGAATTTTAAAAGAGCTGGCTGTGGAGCTTTTGGGGCCATTCATGTTGATTTTTCAATAAGATTTGAAGTCCTGGAGAAATTCCAGAAGACTGGAAGAAAGAAAGCTAATGTGTCAACTTTTTAAAAGGGTAAATGGGATGGCCTGGGTAATTATAGGTCTGTCAGCCTGACATCAATCCCTGGCAAGATAATGCAGCAGCTGATGTGGGACTCAATTAATAAAGAACTAAAGAATGATAATTTAATTAATGCAAATCAACATGGGTTTATGGAAAATAGATCCTGTCAAACTAACTTGATTTTTTTTTTAATAAGATAACTAGTGTGGTTGATACAAGTAATAGTGTTGACGTGATATACTTAGACTTCTCTAAGGCATTTGACTGGGTATTGCACAACATTTTGATTAAAAAACTGGAATGATATAAAGTAAACATGGCACACATTAAATGGATTAAAAGCTGGCCAACTCATAAGTCTCAAAATAAAACTATAAACAGGCACTTGTCATCAAACGGGTGTGTTTCTAGTGGGGTCCTAAAGGAATTGGTTCTTGGCCCTACTCTATTTAACATTTTTATCAATGACCTGGAAGAAAACATAAAATCATCACTGATAAAGATTGCAAATGACACACAAATTGGGGCACTGATAAATAATGAAGAGGACAGGTCACTGATTCAGAATTATCTGGACTGCTTTGTAAACTAGGTGCAAGGAAACAGTATGTGTTTTAATACAGCTAAATATCTCTCTCTAGGAACAAAGAATGTAGGCCATATTTACAGGGGATTTTATCCTGGGAAGCAGTGATTCTGAAAAAGATTTGGGGGTAGTTGTGGATAATCAGCTGAACATAAGCTCCCAGTGTGATGCTGTGGCCAAAACCGTTAATGTGATGCATAAACAGAGGAATCCTGAATAGGAGCATAGAAGTTATTTTACCTCTATATTGGCACCGGTGTGACTGTTGCCAAAATACTGTGTCCAGTTCTGTTGCCCACAATTCAAGAAGGATGCTCTTCAATCTATCAGAGAAAGTTATAACACAATCCAATGGCTGGAAGTTGAAGTTAGACACATTCCGACTGGACATAAAATGTACATTTTTGACAGTGAGGGTAATTAACCATTGGAACAACTTACCAAGGATTGTGGTGGATTCTCCATCACTGAATTTTTTAAATCAAGATGGGATTTTTTTCTAAAAGAGATGCTCTAGGAATTATTTTGGGGAAGTCCTATGCCTTGGGTCATATGGGAGGTCCGACTAGATGATCACAATGACCCTTCTGGCCTTGGAATCTATGAATATTAAATAAAAGTGCAAACAAGTTTGTAATGACATATTAAAAGTTAGAATTTTATCAATATCATTTTGCATTAATATGGAGGTTACTCCCCCCACAGATATGCAAATAAATTCCTTTGCAGCCATCAAGACTCCTTCATGACCTAATAAAACGTATTATAATTTAGCTGTTTCTTCAAGACTCTTATCTTTAATATGTGAATAATTATCAGAATTTCAACAGGCTGAGTGAGATTATGGAACACTGATAGCCCTGGGAAATTGAACAGGATCTGAGCATGTCTTAAAAAGAGACTCACACTCACTCCACTTGAAATAGCCTAGAAAATAAAGGTACAGTGTGAAGGCATAATGTTTAAAATGACTTGTTTATATGACCACTTCTCGTTGAAAATCAAACATTTTAGACTGTTACGATATATTTGAAAGTGCTGAAAAAAAGATAGTGTTAACAAAGACTAATTGCAGTTTAGAGATCGGTATCTTCCATTATGTTATACTATTTATTATTTTTCACCACTTGTTTTATTAACATGCATCTAGAATTACATGTTGCTTTAATCTTCTTGAAAGGTTCTGTCATTATTTGTCTCGGTGCCTCAGGTCCCACTTTTTGTGTTATATTAGCTATGCCTGCTACTTTTGACATGAAAAGAAATATCATTGTTTTAGTAGATGTAGGAATGATTTTTTTTTAATGAAACATAACAGAAAATCAGTTGTGTGAGCAAATACTATCCTCAGGCAAAATAACACCACTTTACTGCAACTAATATCACACTGTAAATGTTCTCTTCACACAGCTTCTCTGAGCCGCTCATTTTTTCCCCCGCCTCTCACTACTACAAGCTTTGTTCCCAATGTTGCTTTGCAAATGAAGGGTTCATCATTCTCCCCTCTGTTAAATGTGCCTCTTAAAAGCAGAATATTCCACAAATTGTCAACTGCCAGGGCCCATTGTCCCTTCAGTCAGGACGAGTTAACTTGGCTTGCCAGCACTGCTGCTGAGCCACAGTTAAGCAGTTCACCAGGGCAGCATGGTTGTAAATGAGATCCAGCCTCCTGGTAGCCTTTCACGATTTTATATTTTTTTCATAAATAAGTAAAACTGCATCAGAAGACATTCCACTTCCTAAGGAATGCACAATTAAAGACAGCCAAAGAAGAACCAGATCTGTGAGATTTGACTAAGATTTTCTCCCTACAGAGGAAAAATGTTTTTAATTCAGGATTTTCCCCCCCTTTGGTCCTGTCATTTAGTTCAGTGAGATAGTGTAAGTGTAGAATGAAATAACAGTCCATCGTAGATGATTAGGAAAGGTAATTAGCTCATTGTTAGCATATGCATTCTGTTCACAAACACACATTTAAGCATTCCTACTAAACCACTGATCTTTCATATTATAAACTTTGACTTTAAAATGAGCTGTTTTTTTCTAAACTGGTTTTGATATACCAGGCTCATGTCAGTGAACATAACATTTACTGAATATTTTCACAAATATCATCTTGGATCCCAAATCTACTCACTAGGTATTATAGAAAGATTCAGACTGTGCAAGTGTGTTTGAGAGACTAAGAAAAAATCATTATAATACCTATCATTTAGAGAACATAAAATCTAATTGGAGAATCAATAACTAAAACCCCATGTAAATATTTTGCTCTATTAATGCCGCAGGTTAATAAAAATGCCTGCATGAAGATATTTTAGGATACAGATATTTGGAACGGTCGGATTACTTTTGACAACAGCACAAGGAATCTATTCAAAGCTGATTTCCCCCCTTTTGTTCACCGAGGACCTGCAGAATCTAAGATAAAAATGGCAGTTGTCCTGAGGGTTCCCTGAGGCATGTCATTAAAATTGGAATTTGATCCTCTTTTCATGGTTACTCAGGACAATCAACCACAGCAAACCTGAAAACTCATCAGTTTTCAAAAATATAACATGCCCTTGACTTTGTTAGTTTGGATTCAATGTGCCAGGCTTGAGTATTTCAAAATCCCTTTAGATGTCACTCTGTCTTCAAAAATACAAGCATTGGACTTTATAATAGATACAGTTCTTCTAAATATTTCTCTGGAATTACAGAACTCCCTCCCCCTCCATTTATGATAAAGGTGAAATTTCATTATAATGATCAAAAATAGGTAAATGCTTTCTCTCATTTTAGAACTCTGAACACTTTGCTAATTGCAATAAATAGAAATCTGCAAAGTAATTCTAATTTACCTTTTGAAACCATTAAAATAAGGGTTTAGTTTGTTTTTGAAATTTAAAATTATAGCTTAGACAGTTCTCTCTTTTTTATGGAAAATGTTGGATACTGTCATTTACTGTGAGACTAAAATAATTTGGTACTTTCGGAAGCTGTGTGGAGCTATCACCTGGTTGAGTATTTTTATTTGATAACTGCTGTTTTCTTAAATATTTGGAAAATTGATCCAGAGCAGCAATTTGCTGTTTCTACCTTTTGCAGAAGAATTGACAATATTCCAACCCTGAGTCAAAATAATGACTTCTAAGCAATTTCCCCGTATTTCACAGCAGACCAGCCAGTTTTTCACCTACCAAAGCTGGGGAAAATAAGTAAATAAAAGTTGGTAACAGCCCCCTACAAAAATTCTGTTTTTTTGTGAACCCACAAAAGCTCAACTTCAGCTTGCCTTATGTTGGCAGTCCCATTGAAAGTCACGTGAGAAGGTTGAGGGGATTTGGCCTTAAGACATGATTTAGTCCTAGTGATAAGCGCCTGCATATTGTGGGAGTTCACATCACAGACTCTGCAAGGCATTTCTTTAGGTGCCAAATCCTACTTATTTGAAGTAGTTCCACTGACAGCTGTGGGACTGTGAAATGGGCTAGATTTGGCCCATGTTTTCTGATCTCACCAAACTAAGATTGCTCCCTAGACCTGAAAAACCAAACCAAACCACAGGTGAGAGAGGGCCAAGAAAGAGGCATCTTACAGAGGTTTTTCAGATTATACTTGGAAGGAAGATGAGGAGGGGGATTGGTTGGACCCAGAACTCCTAGGTACACTGAGATCCCGCCAGATTTTAGGAATGTGCAGGAGGTTGGGGGTACTGCTCTAGCTTTAAGTCACTCTGCTTCTCTCTGGCTCTAATGCAGCCACTCTGTCACGTTTTCCCTAGAAAGGTTTGTCAAATGTGGGAGGCAGAGCATGGCAGGTTAGCTAAACAAGATAATACCTAGTTATTACATAGCACTTTTCATCAGTAGATCCCAAAGTGCTTTACAAAGGAAGGTCAGTATCATTATCCCCATTCTACAGATGGGAAAGCTGAGGCAGAGGGAGGGGGAAGTTATTTACCCAAGGTCACCCAGAGGCCAGTGGCAGAGCTAGGAATAGAATGCAGGTGTCCTGAGTGCCATTCCAGTGCCCTGCCCTTATGCAGGCTGTGCTATTTTTCCAGCAGATTTCATGCTGGTGTCCAGGGGGAGGATTCATGTAACATACCCATCCTGACACTTTCTCCTCATTTCCCTAGCCAGGCTTCTTCCGATGGGTGAATCCTCAATGCAGGAGTCCCCTCCATGGGCCCCAGGGCCAGTAGAGGGTGGTACAAGAGAGAGCTCTGGCTCCTCAGCCTTTTTACGAATGGCCAGGCAAGGATGTCCATTTTCATGCATCTGGTGTAATAGCAGGTCTGTCACACATTCCCACAGCCCCGGCAATGACTTGCAATTGCAGTCGCTCGCCATCAGGCTGCTGTGGTGTCTGCTGAGCGGGAAGTCATGTGAACCCCCCACCACACCTCCTCTCTCACTGCTTCCTGCTGGATCCAAATGGGGAAGGAGCAATGGGTGATGTCAGCAGAGACAGATGGTGTGTGCTCTAACTCTGGTTCCAGGCCCCCTTAGATACCGGTCACGCTCCAGACATCTCCAGCTCCCTCCCAGCCTTCAACTACCCTGCACCTCTGTGCATGTTCCTACCCACTAGTGCCATTCTGTGCAGCTTTGCATTCTCCCACTGCCATTACTTAGTCTATACTCTAAAATTTATAGTTAATATGGAAATTATTTGTAAATATACAAATTAATTCATTTACTAATTGGCATTAAATGTCACACATGGAGTAGCAGAAAACTGGACAACTATAGGCAGTGGGAGATTTCTGCTCCCAGATACCCATGGGGGAATCTGGTCTAGGTGTTTATCTGGGCCATTTGTGTGTATCTGTTTATGTGGAGATTTTTAATTGCTTTCTTCATTTGACAGATTTAGGGGTTAAAATGAACCATAATTATATAGGAAAAAGTAACTTTCACCATTAGAACCTGGAGTGCTGTTGTTATAAGGAGTACTTCTAAAATCTAGTATTATTATATGAACTCATCCCTCCAGAGTTCTCAACTTTTTGCTGCTCTACTCAGCTGTTGTGTCTCTTTTAGTAGAGTTCTTTTCATTACCAGCATACCAGGGGCAATCCCAGAATCATAGAAATGTAGGGCTGGAAGGGGTCTTTAGAGGTCATCATGTCTAGCTTCCTGTGCTGAGGTAGGACCAAGTAAATCCACACCATTTCTGACAGGTGTTTGTCTAGCCTGTTCTTAAAAACCTCCAGTGGATGTTGCTTTACATATCTGACTTCTGCAGCACAGAAAGTGGTTAATAGACTGAGCTAAAGGCTCATCCAGCACATCCCTCGGCCCACGTCGCTTCCCACCGCCCCCATTGGCCCAGGACGGCGAACCGCGGCGAGTGGGGGCTGCGATCGGCCGAACCTGCCGCGTCAGCAGGTAAATAAACTGGCCCGGCCCGCTAGGGTGCTTACCCTGGCGAGCCGTGTGCCAAACGTTGCCGACCCCTGTTCTAATCTATCAGCCCTGAATTTTCAGTTTCACTAGTTATAGTAGCTCCATGGACCTTTATAGAACTTCCTAATTGTTTTGAGATTTCTCTCTAAAACTGCATTGACCAATTATTGAGCTGCAAATTTGGCAGTTGGGGAGGTCACACCTCCTCCACCCTTTCTTGAAAAAACGTTCTCTAGGATCCTCTGAATGCTTGCAGAGAGGTCTGCAGGACTGCAGCACAATGAACTGATCATAAAGTGGGTTTGAATAGGAAAGACAGGAGCAGGACCAGGGCCTAATGATTAGAGTGGGGGGCAGGGAATTAAGACAACTGTGTTCTGTTTTTGGCTCTGTCAGGGCTAATTCCCCACTCTGGCACTTTGAGTGGAGAAGGTGGGGACCCGCAAGGATTCTAAAAATTAATACTGGCCACTCCAGGCTTGTATTAACCTCCCAAGGTTACAGCTTTTCTCTGACCTTGGGTTTGTAGATGCTGCCACCACCCAAGTGCAGAACCCCTTTGAGAGCCCAGGAAAGTGCTCTTGGGAATTCCTTCCTGTGGGGTACCCTCAAGCCCTTTCACCCACCCTCCAGGGAAGAGCTGAGAAAGGGGGAAAAAAATCAGCTGTTGCCACCAGCTAATTAAACAACATGTGCACAAACCTCTTAAGACACAAAAATCCAACCCTGTTCTTAAGAAAAGGTAAATTTTATTAAGAAAGAAAGAAAGAAAGAAAGAAAAAAATACATCTGGGAAAGAGCGACTACAAGAATTAAGCACCAAGAATAGCTTTCTTGAGGACCAGCTTAAAGGTTACAAGCAAAACAAAAGCACCGGGGGTTAGCACAGAGGAATCCACAAGTCATAAAGAAATAAAAAGAGATAAACCTAATCGTGTTTTCCTAGACATTTCCTGATCTACTTACATATCTGGGGTTTTAAATGAGTAGTTTCTAGGTATGATACTGATGATTTTTCATACATGGCCCAAGCTTCTTACAGCATAGCTGTTGCCCTGTCTGCCCACCCCCCGGGAGAACAACCACAGACAGAAAAAAGGGGAGTCTTGTTTCAATTTTAAAAAGTTCTAGCCTTCCCATTGGCTCTTTTGGCCAGGTGCCCACTCACTTCCTTTTACCTATGCATAGCAGTGAGACTTTTGAACCCTTTATGGGTAGAGCAATTAGAGAACAGCTACTAAGAGGGATTTTATATCTACTGGCTGGCTGGGTGTCCATAAAAGGGAACTACCCTCCTCCCCCCTTCATTTATCACAGGCTCCAATATTGGTTTTCCTCAGACCCTAGGCAAGCTGTTGTACCACTGCTTTTGTTTCCCCATCTGTAAAATCAAGATAATCATGGTTAAACACTTTGAGAATCTCATTTTCAAGGTGCAATAGAAGTGCAAAGCATTAATAGTATAAACAGCTAAAAGAGGAGGTTGCTGATAATATAAAGCTTTTCAGCTTATTTTTCAATAATTTAATATTTCACCCATTATATTAGTATCTAGGATTAGCACATATAAAACGGTCAACATATAACTGCTTTCAGTGATTGGCAATCAACCACCTGTCCCCAAGAGAGGAATCAGAAGAAACTAAAAAACTGCTTTATTGTAGAGCTGGCCAGTGAAGGCTTGTTCAAATAGCTAAGTCTTAGTCTGCACTCTGAAGGTTTACAAATTCTGATGGAATGTGTTCACCCTACACAGAGAATGTTTCAATAGTAGACATCCAGGAACTGTCAATACTTCAGCTGATATTTGCTATTATAATGATAACCTAGGAGTCTTTATTTAATTAGTCAGAGGCTGTGGAGCCAGGATGCCAAATGCTGAATCAAACATTCCCAGAAATAAGGTAGCTTTCTTTCCTTTGCCATCCCCCCTTTCTACTAGGGCCTGGTTCCTGTGTAGTGGAGTACATGCCCCTTTTTCAGTGTTTCTGTAAGCTTGCTCCACAGGACTTTGTCTGTCAGATCAGTGTTTTTCAGAGCTATAAAGTCAGAAGTTTTTCATTTACATAAAGCATGTAAGTGAGGTTTGATTAGTCTGAAGCTGGGCCTGAAAACAAGTGCTGGAATAAAGAACAATAGTAACCCTTGCTTTTTAAACAGCTTTCCCCTAAAATCTGTGGAAACTCTAGTGGTAACTTTATCATGAATCAAGAAAGGAAGGCCTATAAAAGCAGAGCGGGCATTGTTAACTGCCTTTAAAGCAATAAACAATACACCTGAAGCTTCAGAATGGACGGTACATATTGTCCAGTATTCCGTTATTCATCATGTGCATGCAATGGGAATGGAAGGTGTCGACACAAGTTCCATCAAAGAATACCCTTAGGATCAGTGTAAACTGGAAATGACTCCATTGAAGGCAATGGAATAATCCTGTGTAAAACTGGTGTGAGAGGAGAATCAGAATTGAGGCCAGATTGTCAAAACAGCTCAGCTCCCTTTGACAACAGTCTGGCCACTTACCTCAAATGCTCCATGTGAGACTATATCAAATTAGGGGAATCTGCTGCTGTTGGAAGAATGGCTGAGTTAATATCACTGGTCTACAATTTTTGAGAAGTCGTCTGCTTCAGAGATAAAATGTGCTATTTATTATGTATTTTGATGTGCTGAATACAAATATGACAATTAAAACAACTGATTGGCTACTGTTTCTAAGATATTTAAGTTTTTACATTTTATGTCTATGTATATTGTGTAGATAATAGAGTTTTAATCATAAATTGTAAACCTAGGTCTTTTCATGTGTTTATGGTTGCTTTACATGATAATATTTCACCTGTCCTGTTTATGTAACACTTTAAAAATCAGCAAAAGGGTTATCTAAATAAAATTTATTATGAAACAAAAGGCAAAAAACTATTCTGTACATAGTTTAGTCCTATTCAGTGTCTACTCGGTGCTTCTTGGCTTGTCTCTTGTATTCATTAAATGGAGCATCTCTTGTCACTGTCCAGCAATAGTCTGCAAGCATTGATGGGCTCCATTTGCCCTGATAGCGTTTCTCCATTGTTGCAATGTCCTGGTGAAATCGCTCGCCGTGCTCGTCGCTCACTGCTCCGCAGTTCGGTGAAAAAAAATCTAGATGAGAGTGCAAAAAATGTATCTTTAGTGACATGTTGCAACCAAGGCTTTTGTATGCCTTGAGGAGGTTTTCCACCAACAACCTGTAGTTGTCTGCCTTGTTGTTTCCGAGAAAATTTATTGCCACTAACTGGAAGGCTTTCCATGCCGTCTTTTCCTTGCCACGCAGTGCATGGTCAAATGCATCATCTTGAAGAAGTTCACGAATCTGAGGACCAACAAAGACACCTTCCTTTATCTTAGCTTCACTTAACCTTGGAAATTTTCCACGGAGGTACTTGAAAGCTGCTTGTGTTTTGTCAATGGCCTTGACAAAGTTCTTCATCAGACCCAGCTTGATGTGTAAGGGTGGTAACAAAATCTTCCTTGATTCAACAAGTGGTGGATGCTGAACACTTTTCCTCCCAGGCTCCAATGACTGTCGGAGTGGCCAATCTTTCTTGATGGAGTGGGAATCTCTTGCACGACTATCCCATTTGCAGAGAAAACAGCAGTACTTTGTGTATCCAGTCTGCAGACCAAGCAAGAGAGCAACAACCTTCAAATCGCCACAAAGCTGCCACTGATGTTGGTCATAGTTTATGCACCTCAAAAGTTGTTTCATGTTGTTATAGGTTTCCTTCATATGGACTGCATGACCAACTGGAATTGATGGCAAAACATTGCCATTATGCAGTAAAACAGCTTTAAGACTCATCTTCGATGAATCAATGAACAGTCTCCACTCATCTGGATCGTGAATGATGTTGAGGGCTGCCATCACACCATTGATGTTGTTGCAGGCTACAAGATCACCTTCCATGAAGAAGAATGGGACAAGATCCTTTTGACGGTCATGGAACATGGAAACCCTAACATCACCTGCCAGGAGATTCCACTGCTGTAGTCTGGAGCCCAACAGCTCTGCCTTACTCTTGGGTAGTTCCAAATCCCTGACGAGGTCATTCAGTTCACCTTGTGTTATGAGGTGTGGTTCAGAGGAGGAGGATGGGAGAAAATGTGGGTCCTGTGACATTGATGGTTCAGGACCAGAAGTTTCATCCTCTTCCTCTTCCTCGTCTGACTCAAGTGAGAATGATTCTGGTGCATCAGGACCGGCAGTCCTTTTCCGTGGGGTACTGGGCGTATAGCTGATGGAATGTTTGGATAATGCACAGTCCACTTTTTCTTCTTTGACACACCTTTCCCAACTGGAGGCACCATGCAGAAGTAGGGATCAGCAAAGAAACCTACCTTAGTGAGGTCAGAGCATGTAGAGATGGAGTGAGAAAGGCCAAAAGCCGTGTAGAGTTGGACCTTGCGAGGGGAATTAAAACCAATAGTAAGAGGTTTTATAGCCATATAAATAGGAAGAAAACAAAGAAAGAAGAAGTGGGACCGCTGAAGACTGTAGATGGAGTGGAGATTAAGGTTAATCTAGGCATGGCACAATATCTAAACAAATATTTTGCATCGGTCTTTAATGAGGCTAATGAAGGGTTTAGGAATAGAGGCAGCGTGATAGAGGGGAATAAAGGAGGGGGGGTTGACATTACCATATCCGAGGTAGAAGCCAAACTCAAACAGCTTAACGGGACTAAATCAGGCGGACCGGATGATCTTCATCCGAGAATATTAAAGGAACTGGCGCGAGAAATTGCAAGCCCGTTAGCGATAATTTTTAATGAATCTGTAAACTCGGGGGTGGTACCGTTGGACTGGAGAATAGCTAATGTGGTTCCTATTTTCAAGAAGGGGAAAAAAAGTGACCCGGGTAACTACAGGCCTGTTAGTTTAACATCTGTAATATGCAAGGTCTTGGAAAAAATTTTGAAGGAGAAAGTAGTTAAGGACCTTGAGGTCAATGGCAATTGGGACAAATTACAACATGGTTTTACGAAAGGCAGATCGTGCCAAACCAACCTGATCTCCTTCTTTGAGAAAGTAACAGATTTTTTAGATAAAGGAAATGCGGTGGATCTAATATACCTCGATTTCAGTAAAGCGTTTGATACGGTACCGCATGAGGAATTATTGGTTAAATTGGAAAAGATGGGGATCGATATGAAAATCCAGAGGTGGATAAAGAACTGGTTAAAAGGGAGACTCCAGCGGGTCGTACTGAAAGGTGAACTGTCAGGTTGGAGGGAGGTTACCAGTGGAGTTCCTCAAGGTTCGGTTTTGGGTCCGATTTTATTTAATCTATTTATTACTGACCTCGGAACCGAATGTAGAAGTGGGCTGATAAAGTTTGCAGATGACACAAAGTTGGGAGGTATTGCCAATTCGGAGAAGGAGCGGGATATCCTGCAGGGAGACTTGGATGACCTTGTAAACTGGAGTAATAGGATGAAATTTAATAGTGAGAAGTGTAAGGTGATGCATTTAGGGATGACTAACAAGAATTTTAGTTATAAGCTGGGGACGCATCGGTTGGAAGTAACGGAGGAGGAGAAGGACCTCGGAGTCCTGGTTGATCGCAGGATGACTATGAGTCGGCAATGTGACGTGGCCGTGAAAAAAGCTAATGCGGTCTTGGGATGCATTAGGCGAGGTATTTCTAGTAGGGATAAGGAGGTGCTGCTTCCGTTATACAAGGCACTGGTGAGACCTCATTTGGAGTACTGTGTGCAGTTCTGGTCTCCCATGTTTAAAAAGGATGAACTCAAACTGGAACGGGTACAGAGAAGGGCCACTAGGATGATCCGAGGAATGGAAAACCTGTCGTATGAAAGGAGACTCGAGGAGCTCGGTTTGTTTACCCTAACCAAAAGAAGGCTGAGGGGGGATATGATTGCTCTCTTTAAATATATCAGAGGGATAAATACCAGGGAGGGAGAGGAATTATTTCAGCTCAGTACTAATGTGGACACGAGAACAAATGGATATAAACTGGCCGTCGGGATGTTTAGTCTTGAAATTAGACGACGGTTTCTAACCGTCAGAGGGGTGAAGTTCTGGAACAGCCTTCCGAGGGAAACAGTGGGGGCGAAAGACCTCTCTGGCTTTAAGATTAAGCTTGATAAGTTTATGGAGGGGATGGTTTGATGGGATAACGTGATTTTAGTCAATAGGTCAATAACGTGCCATAGCTGGTAATTAGTATCAATGGTCAATGTGGGTCTGGCTGAAGAATCTTGCCCGCATGCTCGGGGTTCTGTTGATCGCCATATTTGGGGTTGGGAAGGAATTTTCCTCCAGGGTAGATTGGCAGAGGCCCTGGAGGTTTTTCGCCTTCCTCCGCAGTATGGGGCAGGGGTCGCTTGCTGGAGGATTCTCTGCGACTTGAAGTCTTTAAATCATGATTTGGGGACTTCAACAGCTGAGTCAAGGGAGAGAATTATTCCAGGAGTGGGTGGGTCAGCTTTTGTGGCCTGCATCATGCGGGAGGTCAGACTAGATGATCATAATGGTCCCTTCTGACCTTAAAGTCTATGAGTCTATGAGTCTAAGTAACAATTGCTGGTATGATCTGTTGGCTGTCTCCAAATCATTGGCACTGCAAAAGGCATAGATTTCCTTTTCCACTGGTGAAGATTTGTTGCACAAGTGTTGCAGCATATGTGTGGGGCCCACCTCTTGTCCTGATCTCCAATTTTGCAGCCAAAATAAAGGTGATAGGCTTTCTTAACCATAGTGGTTATACTGCGCTTTTGTGAGGCAAAAGTCACTTCACCACAAACATAGCAGAAGTTATCTGCACTGTTCACACAAGTACGAGGCATCTCGGCTCACTTTGGCTAAACAGAAATGTGTCCCTTTGCAAAATCAAACACTGACAAATAAGAGAGCACGACACTGTATGATTTCTAGAGCTGATATAGGGCAATTTGTTCAGCAGAGTGATGTAAGCTTCATTATGATTGCATCATCCATGACTTCTAGGAATAACATGATGCAATTCATATCATGTATGATGCAATACCAGCTTCAGATTGCATCATTCATTGTTTTGCCTAAAAAGCAAGTACTGTCCAAACCCAGTCATAGATTTATTCATAGATCCAGTCAAAGATGTATTTTAGTCATTTCTGGTTTAAATTGAGATCCCTTCCCTTTATAACTCACTTATCCTCCGCCATTCCCAAGTCAAGGGTCGTATATACTGACCCAATAGCATATCTTGAAAACTAGAGCCAATCAACAATTTTAAGCATCATTTTCGTTCTCAGTGACCCAGAATTAGTAAAGTTTGACTACATTTATTTCAGAAGCATTTTGGCTGTAGAGCAGTGTATTTGATGCAAGAACAATGGTAATAAATTCAGGGGCATTTATTACTAATGACAAGGGATGGCCATGATTTGTATAGAATTTTGCCTTGTGTTCGGAGTGACTCTGTGATGGGTTTAAAGAAGTATATATCCTCAGATATACTGTTATGTTCAGTTCTGCACAAATTACTTTTGCTTAAGATATATAATTGAGTTGCAGTATATGACACTTGATGGGAAGAGGAGTATTGTCTTGCTGTGTACTTCAAGAATGTTTTTTTTCATTTGTAAACGGTAATGTGCAAGGGAGTGAAGAATGTGGTTGTGGATGAAATAAGAGTGAGAGGTTATATGTACTGATGTCCAATCATTTAGTTTAGGAATGTGATAGGGAACTCTGACAAAACGTACATCACTTTTTTTTTGCATGTTAATATAAGAAATTATCCCCTCTTATAGGTTTACATATATATTTTTGAACCCTTAAACTTAAATGAGATGTTTTAAAGGGCCACAATCTCAGGTGGTCGGGGCTCAAAATGTAGGTAGGATTTGTTATAAAAATGAGATTTAAACATTCCCCTGCAGAGGTGGAATACCAACCCCAGCAGCATGGTGCCAGTCTTGGAGAACCAGAAAGTGAACTGGCTGTCAAAGTTGAGTGACATGCAAAAAGAAACAGGAAGCAATAGTAGTCTTTTAAATTAAATGTTTAATTTTCAAAATAAAAGATATGTTATGTTCTGTTTTGAAAGAATTCAAGGCAGATTCTTGGGGTTGCCAACTTTCATGATTTTATTGTGAGTCTTGCAATATTTGTTGTCTTTTCTTTAAGCTCCACCTTCTGGAGTCTTGTGATTACTGGAGAATCTTAGCTTTCTTTTTTTTTAAGTAAATTTCTAGCACTCGTGATTGCAGAGGAAAGCTTGAAAACATAAACCCTAAAGGATTTTTGGCATCCGACTCGATTTTTGAATGCTTGGTTTTGGCAATTCTGAAATTAAAGGTTTTAATTTAAAAAGAAAACATATTTTATGTATTTCTTCTGACTGTGTCGGAATCTGCTTTCCAGTACACAAGTGTAAATGAGGAGTAACAGCATTGACTTCAAGCAGAGGAACGGAGAGCAGAATCGGGCCCATTTTCTTTGTTACCCCCTTCCTCTGATTTTCTTGAACACACCAATTTTTTTCTTCTTTTGAAGAGAGCATGCTTATCATTGTACCCATGTTATCCCTCTTTGCACTAAATACTTCCCAGCCCCAGGAGCATGCTGATAACTTTGCTCTGGGGATGTAAGTAAGTACTGTACCAATGAATGCACAATGTGAACTTTCTATAAGTAAATCCCCGTGTTAAAAGTAATGTATGTGTATTGCAGTTGCTGTAAGATAGAGCTGTAACAGAAGCTCATACTTTTCACAAAGTAACTTTACAATTACACTCAGCCTAGGATTTTTGTTGAAATCTGTGAAACAGAAAGGTCTTAGACTGTCTATCAGAGTTGTCTGCAGAGAGCACATTAATACTGGGCTTACTCAAATGACTGCTTGACTCATTGGGGCTCATTCTCAAGTGATGAGCTACAGGGCAAGATTTGAATCTAATATTAAGACTAATGTATTGATTCTTTAGATTCCTTGGTAGGAAAACTAATTAGTGTTTTAACATTGTGTGTCTTTTCAGCTGACATATCTCTTGTTGAGAAAATCTAAATTAAAAAATACCTTTTTTGATCCTTATGCAGTAGTTCCCATCCATACTTTTAAAGAGACATAGCTTTTAGTTCTGTGTCCTTTATCATATCAATAAGCTAGTAAAAACAGTGGAAAATAAATCCCATTGAAAGTAGTTAAATGAGATCAAACATAACCTTCACTGCAATGATAATAGACTCTATACTCCTTGCACGATACTTCTAACAAGAAGAACTCACCGTGCTTACAGTACAAGAGGGACTGTCCTAGTTAGGTTTTTGTTGAGATTCCCACTGTTATTAAAATAGAGCCCAATTCTGTTTTTATGTCAGTGTAAGTCAGGAGTAATGTGAGTTATGGTGGTGCAAAATTGCTTTAAGTGAAATCAGAATCAGGGCTGTAAGAACTAGTGCAACAGTTAAATTTTGTAACAGAAATGTTTTCGTGTCACAAAACACACCTTAATGGCAGAATCACTGCCCCAGGAGTGACAATAGTAAACAGCAAGGGCAGTGCTGCTAACAGAGATTACTGTTAGCTGCAGATGGAATTGTTCCAAATTTTTTTATTTATAGTACTGAGCTTTATTCGATGTATCTAACTAAATTGCACAGATTAATCATTGTTCCTACCTTAGTTTTGGTCCATTTCCCTTTTTGATACCATAAATAGAGACTTGAAGACATTTAATTCAGAATATATTTTAAGGGACATTTCATTAAGTTTACTTTTAAATTTAAAAAATACCTTTCCTACCACAGACCATTTGCAAATTCTGGTATCTCAGAGGGTGTTTGTTTTATCTTCAGAATCACATTTCTATCTCTGTTAAGGTTTTCATGATAGAATGGCTTGGTACCTGAGTTAAAAATTGCATTGTGGAGAACATTATGCTAACGTGGCAATTGGGTAATGAGGGGTTTGTAAACTGAGTAAAGAATGTAATGCTGCTCACAGGTTCGTATCTAGCCTGATTTTTATGACTAAGTACTTCATGATCAGTAAATAATAAATTCAGTTTACTGGATAGAAGTTTTGTCACTTAGAAATACTCACTCTGAATATATATTTCTTAATTGGCATCAATGGCACATTTCCCAGGAAGCATAACAAAATGGATCATTTAATAGATGCCCAATCTCTCCATCCATCTATCTATCAGCACAGCACATGATGTTTTGACTTTAATATGGTAATTATCTCAGGCTGACTTCAGAGCAGGAAGCTGCCACCCACACAGCAGTGCTTAATTACTTTAGACTTCAGCCTGCCAAGTGAAAAATTGACTGTTTTTTTTCCCCCCACACTGCCTGGAATTGAAATGATTTCATTGTCATTTTAGTTGAAATGCAGCCTGACATCACCATGGCATCATGGGAACGAGAATGCAAAATTTCTCTGAAATTCTTAAAATAGGCTGAAAGCTGCCTTATATTTTAAATGTTTTTTTATGAAGCCCAGGTTTACATTTCCAGAATATTAATGATGAGCTGCTTCATCTTATGGGAGGGAACTTTTTTCAGTGAATCAACTTCACTTGCAAACCAGTAAGTGCAATTTTGTAAGGTTGCTGCAAGCTAATGCCAGCTTTGGCACTTTAAGGGCAGGTGACTGGTTAGGATTAATGTTTACATATTATATAGTTAACTAGTTAGATTGCAAGAATAACTAATAAAATGAAAGTGATAATGAATGAATGGCTCCATTCAGACAGCTCATGTATTGAATGTGTATGCCTTTCTTTTGTCAACTGCAGGCTTCAAAATAACAGCCTTTAATATAAAAGCAGGAATGAAAGTGTTTCTGCAACAATTCTAAGCTAGTTTTGAAAGCTATGAAAATCAGAACAAGACTTTAAGAGTATGTTGTTAACATGCTGCTAATTGATTTGCTACACAAATATTGGAATCAACGTTTCTGAATTAAGCACTTTGTAGAGCAATTCATGTCCAGAAGGGGGGAGGATCTTGTTTCCTAAATGCCTCATCTTGCACCCATTGAAGGCAATGGAACTTTTTGGCATTGATTTCAAAGGACTTATTGGGCCTTATTTTCATGCATACTAAGGTCTAATTTTGCTTCTCTAGGCAGCATAAAGGGGTCTTAAAGTGTAGGTAAATGCCGAACTGAGAAACCACAGTGTGCAGAGGGCCTCCCTGACTGGTGCAGAACTAGCATAAGGTTCTATACTGGCCCTAGCCCTAGCACCTGGAGAATGGGGCCTGTTGGAGTGCACTGCACTGTAAGGTTGTTCTCTGCTTCCTAGGGCTCTTAGGGGAACATGGGACACATGGTGTAAATTAAATCAGCCTCAGGGCTGCTCAGACTTACATCAGGGTGGGGCAGGCTCCTGCATCTCTCCAGAACATGGGAAGTGCAAAGATGGCTTAAAAGCACCTTTATTACCTCCCCGATCCCTGCTCTAAGCACAGGAATGGAGTGACTGAGAGTCAGGTTGATTGTTCAGAAGCTACCATCAGTTAGTAACCACCCTCTCTTAGGGCTGTAGTTCACATACCCACAGTATAATCCCCAGCAAATTAGGAAAAGGATCCTGGAAACTGGCTCACTTTATAAGGTTCCTCTGACGTGGGAGGGCAGGGGCACAGCCTCAATGGAAGCCAGTCATTCATGTAGAGAGGACATTTCCAAGCCTGACAATGATAGGGCCTGTAAGGGGAGGCCCTTCTACCAGTATGAAGTAATTGCGCTGCTGTTGGATCCTCTGTGCGAGCCCAGTAATCCTAGAGGTAACAGCAGTATTAACTTTTGTGCATATGTCCATTCAGTTTTTTGGGGGGGGAACCTGTTGTGCAGAGTGGCTGCTTCCTGTTCCTTGCCCCATTGCAGTGTCTTTAACTCCTGCAGTGCCCCAGAGTTTGTGTGGAGGAAATTGCACAAGTTTGGGAGAGGTAGAAGCCTAGTGCGTTGGGTCCATTCCTCCTGCTCTGGGCTCAGAGGCTTTGCTGCTGCTTTTTAATACTCGTATGTTCTGCTAAGTGCCTCGGAGCTATGGGGAGTAAAGGGCAGTGGGTAGTTGCATCTTTACCATGCACACCAAGGAGGAAAGAACTAAGTTTAAAAGAAGCTGTGGTTAAGTGAAATAGTGGTTCGGGACTATTTAGAAAAACTGGACGAGCACAAGTCCATGGGGCCGGATGCGCTGCATCCGAGGGTGCTAAAGGAGTTGGCGGATGTGATTGTGGAGCCATTGGCCATTATCTTTGAAAAATCATGGCGATCGGGGGAGGTCCCGGATGACCGGGAAAAGGCTAATGTAGTGCCCATCTTTAAAAAAGGGAAGAAGGAGGATCCGGGGAACTACAGACCAGTCAGCCTCACCTCAGTCCCTGGAAAAATCATGGAGCAGGTCCTAAAGGAATCAATTCTGAAGCACTTAGAGGAGAGGAAAGTGATCAGGAACAGTCAGCATGGATTCACCAAGGGCAAGTCATGCCTGACTAACCTAATTGCCTTCTATGAGGAGATAAGTGGGTCTGTGGATGAGGGGAAAGCAGGGGATGTGTTATTCCTTGACTTTAGCAAAGCTTTTGATACGGTCTCCCACAGTATTCTTGCCACCAAGTTAAAGAAGAATGGGCTGGATGAATGGACTATAAGGTGGATAGAAAGCTGGCTAGATCGTCGGGCTCAACGGATAGTGATCAACGGCTCCATGTCTAGTTGGCAGCCGGCTTCAAGTGGAGTGCTCCAGGGGTCGGTCCTGGGGCCGGTTTTGTTCAATATCTTCATTAATGATCTGGAGGATGGCGTGGACTGCACTCTCAGCAAGTTTGCAGATGACACTAAACTGGGAGGAGTGGTAGATACGCTGGAGGGTAGGGATAGGATACAGAGGGACCTAGACAAATTAGAGGATTGGGACAAAAGAAACCTGATGAGTTTCAACAAGGACAGAGTCCTGCACTTAGGACGGAAGACTCCCATGCACTGTTACAGACTAGGGACCGAATGGCTAGGAAGCAGTTCTGCAGAAAAGGACCTAGGGGTTACAGTGGACGAGAAGCTGGATATGAGTCAACAGTGTGCCCTTGTTGCTAACGGCATTTTGGGCTGTATAAGTAGGGGCATTGCCAGCAGATCGAGGGACGTGATCATTCCCCTCTATTCGACATTGGTGAGGCCTCATCTGGAGTACTGTGTCCAGTTTTGGGCCCCACATTACAAGAAGGATGTGGAAAAACTGGAAAGAGTCCAGCGGAGGGCAACAAAAATGATTAGGGGTCTGGAGCACATGACTTATGAGGAGAGGCTGAGGGAACTGGGATTGTTTAGTCTCCAGAAGAGAAGAATGAGGGGGGATTTGATAGCTGCTTTCAACTACCTGAAGTGGGGTTCCAAAGAGGAGGGATCTAGACTGTTCTCAGTGGTACCTGATGACAGAACAAGGAGTAATGGTCTCAAGTTGCAGTTGGGGAGGTTTAGGTTGGATATTAGGAAAAACTTTTTCACTAGGAGGGTGGTGAAGCACTGGAATGGGTTACCTAGGGAGGTGGTGGAATCTCCTTCCTTAGAGGTTTTTAAGGTCAGGCTTGACAAAGCCCTGGCTGGGATGATTTAGTTGGGAATTGGTCCTGCTTTGAGCAGGGGGTTGGACTAGATGACCGCTTGAAGTCCCTTCCAACCCTGAGATTCTATGATTCTATGATTCTATGAAAATTGTAATTAATAGAAGCGAGCTTCATAGGAGACCCGGTGCCATCTCCTAATGTAGGAAAACGGACATGGACAGAAGAGACCACTGATATTTTTCAACATCCTGGAAAAATCAAGTACAAAAATTAATGCTGCCCCAAAGCAGGTTATTTTGCATAACCAGCCCTTACACCGCAGACTCCACTAAGTATCATCACCCTTGGCAGAGTTACAGGGGAGCTTATCTCCACATCAATCACAAGCTCTTGAACATTTTTTTCCTAATGTATTTGGAACAACCAGGCTTTTATTAATTTAACCCTTGGCACTCTTAGGGGGCGATTCCCCTTTCATTACACTGCTGCAAATGGATTAGCCTCTTTGACATCAGTGGGGTTACACTAGTACAAACCCAGAGAGAAGAGAATCAGGCCATGCATCTTCAAGTTGTTTTACAAACATTAACTAATTTTTCTTCAACATCAGGCATCCCTGTGCTAGCTGAATCTCCCTCTTCCCTTCATGTTCCCTCTACGATGCTTTCCTGCAATCATTGCACATGCAAGACTTCTAATGACTTAGGCTATGCCTACATGGCAGATTTCTGCTGGCACAGCTATGTCAGTCAGAAGTGTGAAGGGGTGTGATCTCTAAGCAAAACAGCTGTGCGGGCAAGAAGTCCCTACTGTAGATGCTGCTGTACCAGCAAAGCTGCGCTTTTACTGGTATAACATCTTGTGTTGACAGGGAGTGTTTTCACTATAACAGTATAAAGCACAGATTTGCTGGTACCGTTGTGTGCCAGTGTGGTATACTAGTATCCATATACTGGCAAAGCTCTCCTTGTGTAGACATAAAGAACAGGAGTACTTGTGGCACTTTAGAGACTAACAAATTTATTTGAGCATAAGCTTTCGTGGGCTACAGCCCACTTCATCAGATGCATAGAATGGAACATATAGTAAGAAGATATATATACATACAGAGAACATGAAAAGGTGGAAGTTGCCATACCAACTCTAAGAGGCTAATTAATTAAGATGAGCTATTGTCAGCAGGAGGGAAAAAAACGTTTGGAGTGATAATCAAGATGGCCCATTCCAGACAGTTGACAAGAAGGTGTGAGGATACTTAACATGGGGACAAGTGACACCATCATAGGACCTAATCACATCAGCCACGCCATCAAGGGCTCGTTCACCTGCACATCTACCAATGTGATATATGCCATCATGTGCCAGCAATGCCCCTCTGCCATGTACATTGGCCAAACCAGACAGTCTCTACGCAAAAGAATAAATAGACACAAATCTGACATTAGGAATCATAAAATTCAAAAACCAGTAGGAGAACAGTTCAACCTCTCTGGTCACTCAGTAACAGACTTAAAGGTGGCAATTTTGCAACAGAAAAGCTTCAAAAGCAGACTCAATGAGAAACTGCTGAACTAGAATTAATTTGCAAACTAGATACCATTAACTTGGGCTTGAATAGAGACTGGGAGTGGCTGGGTCATTACACAAATTGAATCTATTTCCCCATGGTAGGTATCCTCACACTTTCTTGTCAACTGTCTGGAATGGGCCATCTTGATTATCACTACAAAAGTTTTTTTCTCCTGCTGATAATAGCTCATCTTAATTAATTAGCCTCTTAGAGTTGGTATGGCAACTTCCACCTTTTCATGTTCTCTGTACAGGGCCGGCGCAACCCATTAGGTGACCTAGGCGGTCGCCTAGGGCGCTAACATTTGGGGGGCGGCGACCGCGGCGGCCGGATCTTCAGCCGCCCCGGTCGTCGGCAGTATTTTGGGGGCGGGACCTTCCGCCGCCTCTGTCGGGGGTGGTATTTCGGGGGCGGGACCTTCCGCCACCTAGGGCGGCAAAAAAGCCGGCGGCGCTCCTGTCTCTGTATGTATATATATCTTCTTACTATATGTTCCATTCTATGCATCTGATGATGTGGGCTGTAGCCCACGAAAGCTTATGCTCAAATAAATTTGTTAGTCTCTAAGGTGCTACTTGTGTAGACATGGCCTTAATTAGTACCTGTGGGTGCCCAAGATGGCTAGACTGTGTACACTGTTGAGGGGATAATGGATCTGATTTAGTAGCATTTCACATAGGCACTTCCACAAGAAGCAAATCAGTGGAGTGTCAGGGCAAAGAGAATCAGGTGTCTCTCTTGATTTCTAGTGTCCATTTTAGGGCAGAGGATGACTCAGATGAACTGTGGGGCCAGGTCCTGAGGTGCAATGCAGAGTTTTACACTGGCAGATTCTGCTCATAAAGCTGACTCAGTTGGCCAAGGGAGGAGCAAAGAAGATCTGGTGGTGTGTGTAGAGCATGCTAGCCTCCCACATTCCTCTCTCGCTGGCTAGGGGGTTTACCTGGGATTTCCTTTTGCCTTTCCCATCCTCAGCTGTTGTGTCAGCCTCTAAGGCCATTGACAGACAGTGTAAGTTAGAGAAGCCTTTAACTGCCCTGACTTACATTAGGGGCTGACCAAGCGCAGAGCAGACTAAGGATTGCAAAGCTTAGATTAGTACACGTCACTCCCACACCAAGTTGTCCCTTATGCAGTACATGACACACAGTCCTTTATGTCTAGTATCTGACAACCTGGAGTGTTTACTGTCCTGTCTCCTAGGTGTGTATGGGGGCACCAGGAGGAGGGCCTGTGGCAGAAGTAACTTTTCAGTGACAAGTTAAAAAGAAAAGCATGGGGGGAGACTCTTGGGACATTTCTATTCTCTTGCTTCCCATGCATCCAAATGGTTTCTCTGAATTAATAACTGTTTACAGCAGTGTATATAGTGCAAATTGAGCAGAAAAATATACATTTATTTTTTTAAAGAAATCTGTATAGCTGTATCTATACAAAACCCTATTGGTTGTAAGCAGAGCCTCATGTGTAGTTATATATTTTGAACGTTTATTGAGCAGCTTACCATATATCCAATGCACCTGTTCTACCATGCAGAAGATGGGTGGGTTCATCTAAGTCAAAAGCCATAATAAATCCTCTTGTGCTGAATGCTGCCAGCACTACTATTTGAATGTTAATCAAAAGAAGAGAAATGGATTTACTACGTCCCCAAATATGGAATACATAATATCAACATTTTGTTAATGGAAGGTATATATTCTCTCTCTCTCTTTTAGACAGCTGTACAGCAAAGATCCACTGAAATTATTTTTTTACTGTCACACAAACTTTTCACAAAAGAAAAATGCAGAAAAGCCTTTTGAAATATATCTAGTGACACTAGGGAGTTTACAAATACTAGCATATTAATATACAGCTAAAATAATAAAAAACACCATGCTGCTAAAGATGTTTAGAATTATCAGCTCACTGCAGGAGTTTATTAGAAACTCCTGCTTTCTTTTATTAAAATTTCAATTGGCTTGGTGAATGAGATCCTATGTTAGTGTCATAAAGTGAGAAGCCAGAGGGGAACATACTGGCATTTAAGTGCAGATTTCATTTTGAAAACACTTTATATCAGAATATTACATGTTGCAAATATTACATACAATGTTGATGGTGTTAGAAGGAGTAGTAGTGATTTCCATGTTCATCATATTGTCCTTATTTTCCTATCTAGCAGTTTGTACACATCACTTTTAAATACAGACCAAGACTTTTAATATACCCATAAATGGTGAACAAAGTATTGTATCGTCAGGGCTGGCTCTAGGATTTTTGCCGCCCAAGGCAAAAACAATTTTGGCCGCCCCCCCCACCCCCCGTTTTTTAATTACCCCACCCCTGGCCCCACCTCAACTCCGCCCCTTCCCTGCCTCCTCCTCCTCCCAGGCTCTCAAGCCTAGGAGGGAGGGGGAGAAGCGGCGCCCGCGCCGCGGCCACTCGGAGTCTCCCCCTCCCTCCCAGGTTTGAGAGCCTGGGAGGGAGGAGGAGACTCCGAGTGGCCGCGGCGCGGGCGCCGCTTCTCCCCCTCCCTCCCAGGCTCTCAAGTCTGGGAGGGAGGGGGAGCAGCGGCGCGCGAAACAGCCGCTCAGGATCTCCCCCTCCCTCCCAGGTTTGAGAGCCTGGGAGGGAGGGCGAGTAGCGGCATGCGAATCCGCTGTTTCGCGCGCCGTGGCGTGCGAGCGGCAGCGGAGGTGAACTAGGGCGGCCTGGGCACATTTTTAGGGGCGGCATTCCGGTGCCGGCCATGCCGCCCCTAAAAATGTGCTGCCCCAAGCACCAGCTTGTTTTGCTGGTGCCTAGAGCCGGCTCTGTGTATCGTTCTGTGGAGATTTTTATAATGCAATTGACACATGTCAGATCGTCAAGATTGGCTTTAAAGATAATCAGAGTGGGAAGTTCTAAAGTTTTAGGCGATAACTGCATTGAATTAAATTAGAGAATTCGATATATATCCTCCAAAAATTTTAATTGATTCATAGTGAATTATATTTACAGTTTTTAGGAGTCTGGCCCAGGAGCATGTTGTATGAGTGATTTTATTTTACCCAAGGCTTATGTTAGCTTTCTTGTGTGTTTCAAACTGTTTCATGTCTGTGGCCAGATCCTTGGCGGGTGGAGCTATGCCAGTTTACGCAGAGTTACACTGATTTATACCAGCTGAGAATCTGGCCTTAATCTTTATCTTCTTTGTTAAAATAATGCTTGGCTTTGTTCTCTTTTAGTTTTGGAGACTTCTACCATGGATGTGCAGTTCCATGTAATTATGCGAACTCTTTCAGTTCCCTATTAACAACCTTAGGAGGGTTCATTTTCATAGATTCCCAGGCCGGAAGGGAACACTGTGATCATCTAGTCTGACCTCATGTATAACCCAGGCCATAGAACCTCTTCAAAATAATTCCTAGCGCATAACTTGGAGAAAACATCCAAACGTGATTTAGAAATTGCCAGTGATGGAGAATTCTCCATGACCCTGGGCCCTTTTAAAGAGATAGATACATAGCTCGTAAATGTGTAGGTCATCCAGAGATGACCCTGCATGTGTGAATCACCCCCTTTGTGAGAGGCACTCTCTGCACAACTGTCTTCATTCTGCCCTGACCATACAGAGGTTTTTGCACTGCAGATTACATGGAGGAGAGGTGAAGACTGGGCAGGCTGAGGTAAAAGAAAGGGGGCTCCATCCCCCTTTGGCCCTGCAGAAATTAATCAGCTTTTTACGGCATTAGCCTGTATTATCTTTTCTGATAGGCCCCCTCCTCAGCCCCTTCAAAGGTCCTAGGAGCAGCTGTGGCCAACAAGAGTTTTAGTAGCACCGCTTGAATGGAGCTGCACTGCCAGGAAGCTGGTGATGTGGGGAAGGTAGGGGAGGCTGTTACGGAGGCTGAGATGGCACTGATTTCCCATTTCTCTCCTGGATGATGCCCCCTGACAGTATGATTGGGGTTGGGCTGTGGACCGACTCATGGAGATTTCCTTCATCTGAGCCCCCTTCTGTGGGATTTTACATGGGTGCAGATGATCCGGCACTAAAAAACGTGTACATTGAAAGGTGCAGTTTAGCAGCATTACTGTTCAGCAGTATCTCTGGACAGCTGATTAATTCTAAGTGAGTTGATTTTCCCCCCTCACATTTTATCACGTTCACATAAATAACTTTGGTGGTCTCAGCACAGTGACATCTGGACATATTGCAAATGCTCATAAATTAACATGCGACTGTTTGGAATGCTGGGGCTGTATTAATTAACTTAGGATCTTTTAAAGAGATTCCTCTGTTTGGTTTCTTGTGATTGGATAATGAATGCTTCATTACTTTGTAAAACACTGCTTTAGAAATTGGTGTCACCAAAAGCTCAGTCCAGCTGGAGCTCCAAGATGAAAAAAATAAAAATCTCACATCTCCACATCTGGAGTCTTCACAGCATAGTGAGAAGTTTGCACTTTTGCAGCTGCAGCTCTTTCATGACAGGTTCTGTAGATTTTACACATGGCTGCCTGCTTGGAAAATATTTTCCAGATTTACATGTTTACAGCATTGACATACGAAGCAGAAGAGCCTTCCTTCTCCATTAGGGCACAAAGTACTCACAGATTGCACACTAACTTTATAAAAACTGGAAATGGGTCATTTACAACTTTCAAACAAATCAAAGTGCCCTTTGATCTCTCATCCAAGTTTCTTTAACTGCAATGAAAAAAATACCCTAACTTTGGTATTTTTCCTTAAATATGGTCAGTATTAATGTAACCATTATAGCTATCTGGAAATTCAAACAGCACATTTAATCCATTTTGTTTCAAAGTGTATGTCCTTTGGGAAGGAATGTTAATTTAGCAAACATAGGCACTGAAGAAAATATTTCTTTAACGTATGTAGTGCATCTTAACAGGCCCCATATGGTATCAGTCAGAGGTCCTGGTCCTTCCTATACTTTTTTTTCCTACAGGAGACACTGAGTGACATTCTGATTTCAGAAACACCTCTGTAAAATTGAGTAACTCTGTTGAAAAACACTGGTGTCAATCATGAGTAATGCCACTGAAATCGGTAGTGACTCTGGTGTAACTGAGATCTGAATTTGTCCCATGGACTTCAATTAAAATCTTTTGATGCCTGCATAACCAGTGAACATTTTTAAACCAAGCATGGAAAGATTTATGCTGCTGGAAGTGTTAAAAATCTGCAGCAATTACTGAACACCTTTGAATTTTAAAATGTTAAACTCAAACAATAATCAACAAATTAGTTTCATATTAACCACATTGTTTATATTTAATATTGTACTTTTTCCAACCTTTTGTTACATGAAAATGAATTACTTTGACATCTTTCTGACCATTATAACAGTTTCTATTTTAATGTGAAAAATATAGCCTCCTGACAAAAGAAAACCCTCTTAAGTTGCAGACACCTGTGCAAAAGATATTTTTATAATATTTGACGTTGCCTTTTCCACAAATGTATACTCTCTTGCTTTAAAGCTGGTCTTAGTGGAATCCATGTGCACAATCCTGAGAATTTTCTTTAACATTAGTCACAGTGTTGAATGAAATATTTTACCTTTATAGCAGATAAACTATGGCACAAAGCGTATTAAAAAAGGCATTTTTATGTCCAAGATAGACTTTAAAAAGAAAGGTTTGACATTTCAAAAACAAAGTGTTCTAAAGAAATGCAAAGTACTGTGGATTAGCTGAGCAGGTGTCAAATATCTCATTTACAAAGCGGCAGCTATATACATGTGGGCAGTCAGAACATTTTATGACCTTCTTTTAAAGAACGGATATCGGTTACGTTTTAATGTGAATACCCAATAGTCTGGGGCAGATTTTTATTCAGTAATATTATTAAGACTGACGGGGGATTTCAAAATGTTTGTCTGGTTTGGTTTGGAATTTTCTGTAGGTAGAAAAATATAATTATTTGGGATTGCCCCTGGCTACCTGAGAGATTGACTTTGCCTCTTCAGTGATGCTATCTGACAACTCAAGAGCTGTGTTCCACCAGGACACTGAAACTGTTAACCAATAGGTGGAGGTTCATGAACACTGGAGACAGAACTTTCACAGAGGCAGTACTTAGACTATGTAACTCATTCTTGTATCAGATATCAATGACCATCAAACTAAGCACATTCACAACTAAATGCAAAACTTACCTCTTTAGTTTAGCGCTTCCGCGATAATGTTTTGTACACATACTACCGATGCTCACACAAACAAACAAGCAAAAAACCTACAAACTAATCAAACTTTCTCTTACAAGCTGATAGGAAAGATATTGGGAGAGAGATTGTTATTTCTCTTTTTTTAATACTTAGGAGGTGCTCACACACTCTGGTGACAGGATCTGTACATATTACTAAATAGAGAATCATATGCATTTTGGATTAGTTTATATTTTTTAATTCAAAGTCAGGGGAAAACTAGGATAAACTGAAGGGATAAAGATCATCTAATGAAAAAACAGTATAAAATATAAGAGAATTATCTCATGAAAAGTAGCTCTGTCATTATAAATAAAGAATCCGAAAATACAGCTGATGTAGTCTGGTAGCCACACCATAGGCAGTCAACTACTAAAAAAATTACAATAAAATAATCCCTTAAGAAAGTGTGCATATATTCAACACCTCCCTGCCCCCAACAAAAATCAACACTCCCCCCCCCCCCCCCCCAACTCTCGCCTCCAACTTTTTAGGAGAGATTATGATCCTCATAAAGCACTTAATAGCAATCTCTGAAAAGAAAAACCCATTCTTTATATATACATACACATAACCACGCAATGCCCAAGCAAACACGTTTCTATAATCTGCTTCTAGTTTGAATTTCTAAGTAATGCCATTCCAGCTTTCCATAGATTTTCCTCTTGGACATCTTTATTTGAAAACAAGCTTTATTGTCTTATGTGTATCTGAAAGAAACAACTCTGATTGTCTGATGCTTTAATCCTAATTCAACGATAGAAAGTTCATAATGATTTATCACCTGAAAATGAAAATCTGTACTTATCATTGCAAATGAGTGTATATTATTTGAAACAGCTGCTGTAGAGTTTCTAAACTCTTCCCCCCCCCCTCCACTGTAGCAGTGTTTCCTTTAAAATTTTTCACTGACTAAGTTTTGGTTCATGTATTATTCTATCCTCCTGTGACCAAAGCTCTATTATATTTTATCTTGCTCCACGTAATGCTTGGAAATACCATTGGTATTACTATTGCAGAGTCTAGGAGCTTATTTATCTGCTAATTGATTCTTGGGGGAAAAAAGATGGACATTGTCAAGCTAATATGTCTTAATGTGCTCACTAAAATTAGTCTTTCAGATTTCCATCACTGCTTGAAAGATGTTTGCCTCATAATTAGTATTCAGCCTTAAAAACTGTAACCTTCACCAAATGCTTCATATGTGAGTGAAAGTGTTTAAAATGGGTAAAAAAAATAAATAAAATTAATGGAGATATTCTATCTCCTAGAACTGGAAGGGACCTTGGAAGGTCATTGAGTCCAGCCCCCTGCCTTCACTAGCAGGACCAAGTATGGATTTTGCCCCAGATCCTTAAGTGGCCCCCTCAAGGATTGAACTCACAACCCTGGGTTTAGCAGGCCAATACTGAAACCACTGAGCTATCCCTCCCCCCACAACAGTGAATATCTTCTTTGTATCTATGTGTGGCATTTCTTATCAATCATGCATAGATAATCTGAGGGCCAAATTGTCCCCTCTCTGGGCTATTCCAGTTTACAGAAACTCTGCACGTTTGTACTTGGGGAGTTTCTCCCTCACTGCTCTGTTGGGGTGAGGTTTGCCCTCCCCCAAGGAAAAGTCAGGGAGCTACACCCCTGAAACCTGAAGGTCTCTTGAAATCTGTGGAGACCAAGTTCTTCTTTGAGTGCTGGTCCCCTATGTTGGTTCCACTGTGGGTACTCTAAATGTGTGGCATTCTCCTGGGCACCCCCTTGTGGCCTCAGGGCAGCCCTGCAAGTGGCTCTTGGCCTCAGTTTCCATCTTGATTCCTGAGATATACTCAGTACAGCCTTTGGGGTATATAAATACAGTAGTACTTTTTGTTGGGCTAATTTATTAGTCCAAGTTCCACTACCATAACCCTTGAAGAAGGAAGAGTGGTTACTTATCTGTACTGTAACCAGATGCTTCAAGATGTGTGGTTCCTATAAGTATTTAACTGCTCACTCGCCATCCCCTCTGCTGTGGATTTGACTCTTGATTTGCAGTAGAGAAGGAAGTGGAGTGGTGGGCACTTCTGCACTGCCACTTATGCCCTTCTTCTGAAACACCAGGAGGTAAGTGGCACAGGTGAGGCCCAATGGGCACTACAAGCAAAAATCTTCTAGTTTTGTGTGTGTGGTGCGCGTGCACACCCACAATGGAATACAGATAGGACCACACATCTTGAAGAATTTTGGTTACAGTACAGGTAAATAACCTCCCTTTGATGGGTTGGATCACCAAAACCCCCTTGGGAATGCCACTTGATGTGCCTAGACTACCTCTGAGCCTGTTTTCCCTGCCAGCTGGGGACTTCAGTCCATTGCCTGGTTTGATCCAAACATGCTTACCTGCTGCAAACACAGATCCAAGTCTGAACTGAAAACAGCTTAAGAAGTGCTCCTGTCTCCAGCACTCAGATACCCAACTCCCAATGGGGTCCAAACACCAAATAAATTCATTTTACCTTGTATAAAGCTTATACACGGTAAACTCATAAATTGTTCGCCCTCTATAACACTGGTAGAGAGATATGCACAGCTATTTGCCGCCCCCCCTGATATTAATAATACTCTGGGTTAATTAATAAGTAAAACATGATTTTATTAAATACAAAAAGTAGGATTTAAGTGGTTCCAAGTAATAACAGACAGAACAAAGTGAATTACCAAGCAAAATAAAATAAAACACGCAAGTCTAAGCCTAAGACAGTGATTACAGATGAAATCTCACCCTCAGAGATGTTCCAGTAAGCTTCTTTTACCGACTAGCCTCCTTCTAGTCTGGGTCCAGCAATCACTCACACCCCTGTAGTTACTGTCCTTTGTTCCAGTTTCTTTCAGGTATCCTCTGGGGGTGGAGAGGCTACCTCTTGAGCCAGCTGAAGACAAAATGGAGGGGGTCTCCCAGGATTTTATATAGTTTCTGTCTTGTGGATGGAAACCCCTCCCTCCTCCTGTGTAGAATCCCAGCTACAAGATGGAGTCTTGGAGTCACATGGGAAAGTCACATGTCCATGCATGACTTAGTTCTCTACAGAGACATTCCCAGGAAAGCTCAGATGTGGATTGGCGTCTATCAAGGTCCATTGTTCGCCAAGTACTTCCATTTACTTGAATAACACCTTCACAATATGTTGATCAAATATGCCTGAGGTGCTTTCTACAGCAAACATTTTAAATACAAGCATAGAGCCAATGCTCATAACTTCTGATATAAAAATGATACATGCATACGAATAGGATGAATACATGCAGTAGAACATAACCTTTTGCAAAGATATGTTACATGGCATATCTAGCATAAAACATATTCCAGTTATGTCATATTTACATTCATAAGCATATTTCTATAAAGCATTATGAGGTGCAACGTCACACTCCCTTTATCTGTGCCTCTGCACTATCTCCAACTCTATCAGGATTCCTGGCGGCTGCTCAAGTAGCCCACCTGATGGGAGCAAAGCATTGACGTTGCAGTGGGAAAGTGGCATAAATTAATGCTTCTGGGGTCACCGTTATCTCGCATCCAGAGTCCTCCTAAGGTCTGGGGTGGGCGGGGCAATGCTAAATCCTGGTCTGCCCTGTACTCTCCTTATCGCTAGAAGCCAGTCTCCAGAGAATGCCAGGTAAGAAGCTTATGGTACAAGGCTTGTAGTCTCCCTTCCATGCCTCTGAGTCTTGGAACCTCTGCTTTTTTTTGCTTCCTTCCTAGGGTGACCGGATGTCCTGATTTTATAGGGACAGTCCTGATATTTGGGCCCTTTTTTTATATGGGCTTCTAGTACCCTCCCCCCCGCATCCCGATTTTTCACACTTGCTATCTGGTCACCCTATTCCTTCCATTCACTGAAACAGAGGGAGTATTTGGCCCATTACAATGGAATAAGCACCAAAAACTGTTGATTTGGGGGTACACTTCCATGGCAGTGTCAAGTTGTAGGAGACTGTAGCAATGCTTGCTTGCTTTTCTAAATTGTTTCATGCCTAAAGTGAAATTGTTTTATCATATTTGCTTGATGTAATAGTTTATTGTCTAAGATATGGTACATACCATCCAGTAGAGATGAGGCTTTATACAGCTGGTGTATTTAAAATGTAGTATTACAAATTTTAAATACACCTGATTTTTTGATCTATCAAAATTGTAAATGTTAAATATAGTAAATGTGAGTAGTTTTCCAGAGAAGTACAGCATCATCAGACAAAAAGTCTCTAGAAATCATTCTGTGGTAGTACTGATAAAGTAGTGGAGCAATTATGCAGTTGCTTAGCTTTATGCATATAGCTAGTTCCATTGCTTAATGGAACTACTCATGTGTACTGTTAAGCATGTGAATAGGTGATTGCTGGACTGAGGCTTGCTTTGCTAATGCTTATGGGAAAGCATTGCATTACAAGTACTGAAATCTCTTAAATTTGTGGTGATCTTCTCTAATGGAACTTACGACACTCTCTGCCACCACCAGCTCTGACATGTTTCAAAAGCTGGCAAGTGCCTCCAGCCACTCTCACCACTATGGAACAAAGAGCTACTGCAATGGAAAACACTGACTTGTATGGAAGAAGTTTGTCAAAGTTATTTATCCAGTGATTCACCTCCCTTGAGGGGTATCCTCTGCTTATGCTCCTTAAGTTCTTTGTAGTGCATACTACAACTCAATAAAGATAATCTCAGCAAAATAATTGGTTGCTTAAGGGGAAATATATAAACTTTTTACTAAAAATATAGTACAGCAACTTCTGGAGAAGGAGGGTTGTATGGTGGGCGGAAGCAGGGGAACTCTGACGCATGACTCTGTTTCTTTTCCTATCTCTGTCACTTTTTGTCTGTGTAACCTTGGGAAAGCCTTTTAACCACCTGCACCTCAGTTTACCTGTGGGTACCATCTGTATTATAATACCTACCTCCCAGGGTATAATTTATAATTGATTCAAAAGAGCTTTGAGATCCTTGGACGGAAGATAGAATATAATGTAAATTATTTATTATTATTATTATTATTCAGATTATTTGCCTTTGTACTCTTTATGCTATTGTAGGAGATTGAAACATGTATTTATGATACATTTAATGCAAACAGTATTATAAATCTGATAGCACTAACATTTAATAATTCTTAGTAAACTGCTTGTGAAAAGAGACCAGTATGTTAAATTTTAATGTACCTGCAAATGAGAGACAAATTTTGGCAGCTCTTTTTTTCCACGTTGCTTTAAAACTCTTTCCATACAATATATGCTATAGAGTGTTATTGATTTAGCCATAATGTGTTAGAAAGCAGAAAAGTATTTTTGCCATCTTTGTTTAAGCCTTCACACGAGGAACATGTTCTCCTCATTTCTTGCTAGCCTTTTTGCAGTAACTTCCCACTTCCTGCTTGTTCATTGAAAGGAACCAAATACAGCAGGTTGTGATGCTGTAATGCAAGTCATATATACCACAGCAAAAGTAAGCAGATGGGGGGCCTTTTAACTAAAGCATGTTGCGCTTAAATCTTGTTGATACCATTCGTAAAGTATTTTAAAGGAATTCTGTTTTCAATGCAACAATTTCTGGATGCCATTTGAAATTTTAAATTTCATTCAGCTCAACTGCCAAACATCCCTCTGACAGTCATATGGGTGAAATCCTGGTCTCCTGAATAAAGGCCAGATAAAGCTTTTTATGGGAGCCAACTCAGTAAGCATGATGAGGAGGAGCACAGTAGCTCATGGGCTATGTGGCGATTTAGACCAGGGGATCCAGGAAGTATATAATACCTGTGGCCAAATTCCTGTCTCCTCTATCCTCCCACCACCTCATAGTCCTATATAACTTGGCTCTGTGGTTTGATACAGACTGCCAAGTTCCTAGCACTGCCCTTTCTACAAACTCAGGAGAATAACAGAATTATGGGCCTTCAGCTGTCCTCTGGATTTCATCCATAAGCGTTAGTCACTAGGGGATAATATGTGTCACAGTATTCTTATGTCTTCTCCAGGAGATATCTTAAATAGTTTTCCATACTGCAGCTGGGAAGTTTGAAAGTTAAAGCAATCATTCTCTGTTGTGTTCAGTATATTTGAATAAAGCATTTAACCCAGAATTGAAATGTTACATGTTAAAATGTCTGTACTCAGTTGCGCAGAACAGAGATGTACTGAAGGACTGTACACAAGGGTAAGGGCTGGGGTGAGAGGGAGCTTTGGCATCTGAGAGACCCTCAGGACAGTGGACCATATTTTCTGTGAGCTATTACTTAATAGGAACTCCTAAAATTTCAACTCCTGGTGTTTTTCTTGGGAACTTTGTAAGGGAACAATGGTGGTGGGTTTGGCCCAGTGAGTGCATTGAAGTTACCCCCCAATTAAACCATATATACCTTGAAATCTGCCAAGAGTTTGTTGTCTTCAGGAAGAACCCTTCCCTTGGCATCATTTTCTGCCCAACTGCAGCTTGCTGCAGACCCTATATAGCATAGCTTCTTCCGCATTTTTATGGGGTCCTATGGTGTAGAGGGGACAGCACATTAATTATTGCAGAAACTGACTGCAGGAATGTTTTCCCTGCAGTGTTTTCTTTTTCCTTGTGGAGGGCAGAGAAAAATCTGGTGGAGAATTGCCAGCCTTCCAGCCCTGACATCTGTTGTTCTCTTCTCAATCCATGGATCAGAATCCTAATGGAGTGGCTTCCATGGGGTTGTAGCAAGGAGGGAGCATGCCTCAGAGCTGACTTTCCTCCCTCTGGCACCTCCCACATCCCAGTCCACTGTTACTGGCTCTCTTCAGTTCACAAATGCGAAATGGGGAGTGAAGGGAGCACTATTGGCTTGGATTTTTTTTTTCCTGCTAAGATGGGGAACACCAAGAGGAGAAATGAGGCATGGAGGAGGGAGGGATAAAAACTGGCAATGGAGAGTAAGGTTTGCCTGGGAGCGGAGAGGGTGAGCTGCTAGAGGAGAGTACCTACTGCAGAGCAGAAAGAGGGCAGGGGATCTGGAGAAGTTTCAGGGAAACGCCTATCCTTCCATCAAGAAAAATTATAGACGGAATTAAGCCTCAGGAAATCTCCCCGCCAAGGAAACTCCCACAGAGATATAGGGCGGAAATTCTCCTTTCACTTACACCTGTGCAGCTCTATCAGGCCTGTCGCTCCCAAAGGCATATGTAAGAGTAGATTCTAACCTGTTTATTTTGTCTCTGACTATAGTAATCAAGTTAGTTACAAATATACAATTGTTTACCATATTTATAGTAATTTTCGAGAGGTGCTTCAGCCCACTCATTCTGTGTTCCCCAAAAAGCTGGTCTTTCAGGTGTTAATATTTTCATAAAACCTTCTGTTTAGACTGCAAATTAAGGTATATTTTTCATTTATAGGGCTGTATATATTGTACTATGAAAGTTTGCTTCTGAATACTTTGTGTAGAAGGAGATTTCTTTTGTGGAGTAACTCTAAACATGTTACTCTCAGGAACAGTGCTTTGTGGGGTGATGGGGACGTGGAGAAAATCCCAGTGGCCACTGTTTCCTATTCAGTAATCACTAGCCACGGGTTCTGAACTTGACCTGTCTGTCATAGGACGGGTGCTGTGATATCCAGTTAGTTCTTTTCTCAATCAAATGAAAAAGCAGCTGTTTAAAATTTGTGTTCTGTCTTTCCATTTTCCTTAAAACATGGGGCTTTTTAGGGTAGTCAGTGTCCTAGTGCATGCAGAATATGAATTAGCAAAGGTAGATTCTTCATTGCTCATGATAATTTGTGAAAAGAAAAGAACCCAGCTTGACTCTAAGATCTCAGATTGTTTGCAGGGCTGGCAGTCAGAGAAATAAATATTTTTATTTGTACACTGAGCACATTCGATGTAAAAATAGTTTGGAAACAATAAATGTGAAATGCCATGATGCCCCTTTTATAGCATCATTTTAGAGTAGAACAGCACTTTTTAAGTGGATAAATGGTGCTGCAGCTCAGAGGAGGATGCATTATTGGTACATTAATTCTTATATTTCTGGGTTATGAGAGAGCTTGTAATAGTTTATATGGCAATGGAATAATGAAGAAAAAATCTGGGCTCCTCCCATGAGTTGCAAAAGACAACAAATATGCAAATCTCTGTCTGGCTGCTACCCTGGACTCTGCTTTCTTGCCTGAATCCTGGGCCCAGCCTTGTTCCTGATTCCTGCCTTGTTCCAGATCCCTGCTTCTGTGCCCCATCTCTGGCTAGTGACTCTGACCCTGAGCTTGATTCTTGTCTCTGACCTCCAGTTCCTGTTGGCTGACTCCTGCTCTGACCACTAGGCATGACCACCTATGTCCTGGTCTATGACATAGCCCTGAATGTTTCCCCGTGTTTCTTACAACATTAAAGTAACGTGAATGCCATTATATCAAACAGGTATAAAAGAGGAGAACAGATGGTATCTAAGGGTGACAGACTCAGTAAGTGTGAAAGTGATATCAAGAATGTGAGCTTATAAGTAAACACAGATCGGAAGGAAGCAAAAGAGAACAGCCAGAATAAAGAAGAGCTATAATAGCAGGCCAAATATCTGGAATGATAGTGATTAGCCACAGAGGAAATGCATTTATGTGTGACTGTTGCATGTCTCAGGCATTGTTACAATCTAGGAAGCCACTCTTATGGGAAAAGTTCATAGGACTCAATAGAAAATTACAACTTTTCTATAGGATTTTTTGGAACATCCTATAGAATTTCAGAGAAAATTCTATCTCTGCTATCAAATTGTATAGGATGGTCAGTAAAACTATAGAAAATATATCATCCTCTATTAAATTTGCAGGTTTTTTTACAGTAATTTTTGTAGAACCCTTTTGGTTTTGTCTTAAATTTTTGTAAGATTTTTTTTCCCATTAGGCTCTTAAAGTAAAATCCTATGGAATATAACAGAAGAACCAGTAAGATTCTACAGAAGTTGGATTAGTTTCCTGAGAAAACTATATAATTTTGAAAGGGGATGATGTACGTTCTTAGAATCATAGAATATCAGGGTTGGAAGGGACCTCAGGAGGTCATCTAGTCCAACCCCCTGCTCAAAGCAGGACCAATCCCCAGACAGATTTTTGCCCTAGCTCCCTAAATGGCCCACTCAAGGATTGAATTTACAACCCTGAGTTTAGCAGGCCAATGCTCAAACCATTGAGCTATCCCTCCCCCTGTAGAATTATTAAACTGACCTACCTAACTTTATGTGGCATTGTACCTCATCTTCTAGAATTCCATAGGATGATTTAAAAATACTATAGAAAGTTGATCATTCTCTCTTAAATGCCTATCTTATTCTTCTCTAAGGAAAGGGAAACAACCCATGGACATAATACTATGGGTACATCATCACGACTATTGGTGATGTAAAATCCCATTGGTGTCCAGACTTGTACAATAACCTATTCATTGCAGTGTAGTACAAGGAGAAACAGTCTTTTGGTCCCTGTGACAAACCACTTTAGCATTGTGATTGTGGTTGGTGATGTCTCTTGATAGAATTATACTGCGTGTAGTTTTCTAGTATGTGGTTGCTTATCTATTTTTTTCTTCTTCTAATAGAATACAACAGCATTTGACCCTGGCTAATGCTTTTCTCCCTTTTAGTGCCTCAGACACAGACAATATATTTATTAGCATTGTGCCTATAACTAAATTAATAGACCCAGGGACCAATTCATTAAAAATTTATACATGATTTGTGCAGGCCACAACTTTGTTACAACTTGTTATAAATATCTTATATTATTTAATATTGCATACCACATTAACAGAACAGTCATTAACAACACAGCCCAGTTGCAGACAGGAGGAAAAGGCCATAATCATTCACTTCCCCAGCTGAAAACATGACATAAAAACCTCATGTCCGACCCCTTCACATGTAATCAAGCAAACTATACATAATTAAATGTCCTCAAGAGGATCAATACAAGCTGTCCACACTCTTTCCCTAATAATATGTTGTTCCCCATTGAAGGGATCATTGAGTAGTATACCAGCTTAAGGTTTTCTGCTATTGGGACACTCCCATTCTGTAGCAGGCACTTTGCTATGATGGAATTAACTGAGGACACAGTACTGTGTCTTTTCTGTAGCTATGAATTTCCAGGTGTAATTCAGTTAAACTTATTGACTCTGGGTTTAACCCTTTGGGTGGACTGCAACATAAAGCTCACACTGAGCGAGTGTTATCCTATATTCCCACCATTCCATCTTTACTACCAGTGGATAAAATTGAATTCCTCCACAGTTGGGCTAATACCAAGTAATTACTGTCCCTCTTTCTTTTCCTAATATTTTCCCTTAATTGTTTCCATACCACTTCTCACTTTATATCTGCACGCTGCACAAATATTACAATAAAATAGGCACCAATGCCCCAGAAAGGAGCAGCTACTCTCTCAGTGGAATGGCTGAGGAAAAATAAAGAGAGGATATAGTGGAAAAATGATCACAAATGAACTGACCTTATTAGAGAGACTTGTGAACACCGAGCCTTGAAGGCAGCTACCGACAGACTCTGATGGACATTACAAGGGAGAAACATGGATAGGTTCCCTGAACTAAAAAGAACAAGCTCCTGGGAGAAATCCAGATAAAAATTCAAGAGAGCAAGACCGGAAAATCTTGTCAGCATTAAGTAGCTTTTGACTGAGCCCATCTGCTTCTATGGTCATCACATACTTCAAGCCTAGATTGTTACTATTGTCAGTCTCTCTCTCTCTCTCTCTCTCTCCCTCTCAAAAAAAAAAAAAAAAAAAAAAAAGATCTATAGGTGGTCTTCTCCGGGGAACTCAGTAATAACAAATGCCGTCACTTTTCTAGCCTATTCTTGGAATAAAGAGAATTTACAAGCATTTATCCAAGTATCTTATTAGGCACATAAAGAAAAATAGAAAAACTATTGAGAGTAAAATTCTCATAAAAACAATAACTCAACTGCTTAATTCTGCTGATGCTTATTCTGAAATGTTTCACTGAGAATCCTGACATGTTGCACCACATGTACACCTCAGCTGTGTGCAGTTTTGCCCTTCCTGAACCACAAATGAATAAGGGTCCACACAGTGAAGTTTTTGTTTTTTAACAATTAGTGATCAAAAATCTGATCTCTAGCAACTTGAGCCCAGTATCCCCAGGAACCTTCGCAGTTAATGAAAAGCCTTCTGGAATCAGAGATCCTGCTATTTGTTCTTGATGTTCCATTTCTGTTGTCCAGAGTTATGGTATTTGGGAAGCTTCACAGCTTATGAAAAAGGGGATCCCTTTGACACACATTCCCTCCAGCCTATGTCAGGATCCTGGGGGAGGACATTTTATCCAGGCTTCTGTTGGTGTTGCATCATTTTGTGTTGTGTTTTGGTGAGACCCAAAGAGGCCCTAGAGTTCATAAAGTGTCCACACATCTATTCTCTCCTTATGATCTAAGTGCAACACTAGTTGCTTTTTCTAGGATTTCATGTTAGATTTTCTCTAATTATTTTGATGGTGGGAAAATGCTGATCACAACAATCCCGTAAATATGCGCAAGAATGCGCTTTAAATGGAAATGGGGCCAAACCAGACCTTCAAATTACTTAGAACTTGGACTTTTTATAGGCTATAGAATCCCTTCCCTTCTTCTTTCAGTATGTGTCAGTGCAGATTCCACTGTAGGTGCACATGCATTCCACGCATGCAAGATGGGATATTTTTGAATAGCAGTGTCCATCATGGCCGCACATGCACCCTATGCCTCCTCATGCTGCTGTGTGAGAGCTTAAAGGGCACACTAGCCCTGACCCTTCCTCAGTTTCCTCTTCCCACCTGTGGCAGTGAGGCAGAATCCAGTGACTGTGTGAGTCAATACTCTTTTCATAGCCCCTAGACCAGTTCTTAATAAACCTATTAGGTGAACAGATCTTATCTTCTCTATATCATCTAAAGGACCTTCCTACAAATAAAAAAATTAAAATTGATCAGAGACCCCCTATATAGCAGGGTGAGCCATGGTGCTTCTGGCAAACTGCCACACCCTATGGCAGAATCCAAACCCTCTGGACTTAAACCCTACTTATCCTGTGATGTCATGGATGGGCACAGCTGATGCCTAGAAAAGAGCCATGTCTCAGACTGGTCCTCTGCGTGCAAGTCTTTCTCTTCCAGGACCTGCAAGTCCAGAGGCACTCGACTTAAGCTACATCTACTTGAGTAGGGCATGCAGCTCACTTCAGACCCAAAAGTGAAGATCCTACATCTACACCTGCTTATAAATGGGAAACCAACTCACATAACTGGACCAAGCTTAAAGACAAAAGGGGAGTCCTTGAAGGGAGGATATGAGACATCACTCCTCCTAGGACAAAACCCCATAACAACTGGGCAGAGTGAGAGACCTGGCATTGATACCTATGATGCAACTGAACAAGGACCTGAGATATACTGTAGAGGTATTCATATCCCTTCCAAAGATGTTCCTGGTACCAAAGAATGACTGGCACTGGCTCAAACCACCCATGAGCATAGCCCTTTGAAGAGGTACCATACCACGCATTGGCACCACCCTTTATGACTTCTCTTCACCATTGCAATGAATTCCTTCTTGCCAACAACAAGCAGAGATCCCTCTCCTCTGCCGTTGGAGAATGACCCCAAGGAGGGTATCATGTAGCCCTCACTTAGAGTGCCACCCCAACTGGTGTGCAAGTGGTAATGGGCTGGCCAGTGTTAACTGGGCCAATATAGTATGGCATGCCACCTTGGTCATATTGGCCTTACTGGGTACCATCCTTCCATGTGTCAAGGAGCAGATCATCATCCCACATGTCTATTAAGAGGAGGAGATTGCTGATGGCTTCACTGGCTAGGTCACCCACACTGGAACTGGACATGGGCCCACAGGAGATGACTGCGGGACAACAACCACCACCCCACCTCCATCCAAGAAATTCTCCTCACTGGATGAGGCACAGTGTCAGCCTTTAGATCTTGACCATCAAACAAAACATACACAGAGAAAACTTGAACGGACTAGAGGATCAATGTATTTGTTTAAATAGCCAGAAATATTACACTGCATTCAATGCACTTACAGTGACTTGCTGAAAAGTATCTGGCTTGGACTTTGAGTTCTCTGTGATGGCAGTGAAAGAGTTAGATAGTTGATTCCAATCTGTGAATCTCAAGTAGCCCTTAGTTAATAAGGGACTATCAGTAATTATCAAAATGTCAGAAGTCTATTTAAAGATTTTCAGTTTTTTTTTAAAGGTGGTAACTGACCAAGTCTTTCCTTCAGTAAATTGAGAGTCAGAAAAAAAAACACACCCCAAACACCTAATCTAGTTCATATAGACAGCGTTAGTTCAGAGTCCAAGAATCCAAGCTTCAGCTTCAGGTTTTTCATTACTGTATCAGATGACACTCTCTCAATAGATATTTATGATCCCTAGACTTATAAAGTTAGAGTGCCACTTTCATTAACTCCCTGTGTGCCAGCACTCTGCGAGCAATAATGCTGCCTGACCCAGTAGTATTTGTGAACTGAAATCAATGGCAGCTGAGTGTAGGCGAGAATACTGCAGGATTAGATCTGTTAGTGGTTTACTCACACTGGGCTCTGTTTCAGTAGAATGTAAGGAGCACTGTATCCACATCTCTATTGGGCCATTAGAAGGTGCCATTGATAAACTAGCACCATCTGACTGGAGGTCACTGTAGGGTTGAAATGGATGAATTCATATGGAATTCAGTTGCTTTTTCATTCCTCTGAAAAAAGCTCCATATGGTGGGAAATGAATTAACCAGGCAAAATGGGGAATAATCTTCATTTTGACCAATACATTATAATGTTAAAGAATAAAAGCTGACCACTGTAAAAATCTCCTAAAAATGTGAAACATGAATCCTATACACTGTTATGAAAGAACAAAAGAATTGAAAATAATTTATTAAATGCAATATAATCTAATAATCTGGAGATGATTTTCATACATAATTTGGAACTCAGACTGTTGAGTAACTTAGTATGAAAACAGTGAAATTTCTGTAAATGATATTTTTCTTAATTGTAATTATGAGATTTTGTTATTTCTCTTATTAATCATAGTGACAGCATTTCCCTATTAGGCCAAGGGCAAAAGTTCTCTGCTGCTGTTCTATCCAGAAAGTACCTTCAAGTTTGCTGTGGTATGTCATGAATATTTAAGCTTAACAGGTAATAGAGTAAATATTAGAGTTATGAATTATTAAGAATAAATGAAAAGTGGTGAAATGATGTTTGTTAGTTTGGATGTTCTGTAGTTTTGTACATTTGTGGATGTGAGGTACCATTTAAAGGGAGCAGAAACGCACCACTGTAATTACTGCTTACGATTTATACGTTAATGGGAATTTTAGTTGTCAAACAATATGAATGTTTTAAAATAATTCTAAATGCAGTTCATCTGATGAATTGTAGAACAACACAACATAGTAATAATTTAACACAGCTGTTTTGGGGAGGATGCAGGTTTGCCCTCCACAGATGATCTCTCCATTTGGACAGGCAATCAGGACTATGACTTTCTCACTCTTTTCTGCCATTCTTCTGGTGACTGGCTTCTGAGGGCACAAACAATGAATTAGGTGTTGGGTAAGTGATGTAGCCATTCTATCATAGCAGCATCATTTGGAGACATCAAGCACATCTATCCATCATCAAAATGATAAAGAGGGCAGTGCACAACCAGATGGCATGCTGTTTGTTCTTGAGCTCCACAGGGGCAAGAAAGGGAGCTCAAGGAGCCCCAAGGTAAAGCTGTAAATTAAACCAACTGTGGCCACAACGTATCCTAGTGTAACGAATAAGTGTCTTTCAGTTCATATATATGTTCTTAGGGGTATGCGAGAGCTTATCTGGAGACACTAGAGGGTGCAGATCTGAGTTGTCTGTCTGCCAAGAAACACTATTAATCCAAAATATACCCCCGCACCGCCTGTTGCTGGTGTATCTTAGGAAGTCATGTCTGAGAGGCTCAACTATTTCAGAAAAGGCGCGTCTTGATGTTAGCTGGCATTTTTGATGTGGCTTTGAGATGAAATTGTGAAGTAAGCTGTCTTGATAGTTGGTTGTGCACAGTAATGCAGCCAGGGCCCCATTTTCATGCTTAATCGCTGAGGGAACAATGTCAGACAGGACTGCCAGGTTGAAGACTGGAGTTGTCCGGGTCTCACCAGTGATCATATGAAGTGCAGAGATGATTGCAGAGTTCAGCTTGCCACAATGATGACTGGAACCCCATGCTTCCACACAGTATTGACAGGCCATTGATAGTTGTCCATAAGGTTGCAGCACAAGCACTCCACAAGTCGCTGGCAAACCAGCAGAGGAGTGCATCTCTTGGCTGGATGTTAGTGTGTGTCTGCCATTGATTTTCTTTGTGACCTAGAACAGATCTCTTAACCTCACGGGGCCTCAGTTTTCCCTTCTGTAGAAAGGTGGATGATGATACTCACTTTACAAGTGCTTTGTGGATCAGTGAAATAGTGCTTTTTATAAGTGCTAAATACAGTTTCATCTTTCCCTCTCTGATGGTTTAGACCTACTCTCCCTTAAGGCCACATGTTGCTTCCTTATGGCTTCAGAGGAATGAGTTGATGGAATCTCTCTGGAGGTCATCACAGCTGCTGCTAGATTGGTCAGAGGGCTTTCTGCTTAGTAAGGAAAGGGTGTGTCTAGGTACTGCTAGATCACCTACTGTATGGGAGGGTACAGAGGTTGCACTAAAACCTCAGAATTCACCAGCTGTTACCACAGAGAGAGATCTGAGATATCACAGCTAGTTCTGATAGTACGCGTAGGTAGAAATCAGGTTTCTCAGATCCCATGGTGTGGAAGTTGTTGGAAGACAATGTCTATAGTGCAAGCACTAACCACGGGATCACCAGGTAAGTCCATAAAAACCTTCTTTAGCACTAAAGCTGAAAACATGGTGAAGAGTAGATGCCTCATTTTTAGAGGTCCTGAACACCCACAACCTCAATCGAAGTCAATGGGAGACTTGAGGTCCGGCACCACTGAAATTAGGCATGGAGATACCAATCCTGTTTGTAGTGACTGAAAGTTTTGCCATTAGCTTTAGCGTGAGATGGATCAGCTCCCCGCCCCTCATGGTATTGTACTGTACACTAAGGTTATAGCTCTTTACGAGACCAGATGTGAACTTTTACCAGATATTTACATTCTGACAAACAAGGCTTGCTTGACTTGCTGAAAAATACAGGCTTATTCCTTCATTGGCCTGTTAGACAGGTGTCTTTCTCACCTTTGCTTCTTTGTACTGAGTCTGTCTGATTGCTTCAGGATAGGGTGGCAGCAATGCTCCTGAACCTGCAGCTTGCTTTGGTTCTGTTCTGAAGCAGTTGTATATAATTGGTGCCAAGGAGTGGCAATCAATTACCAAAGAGCGCTGGGAGAAGTTGGATTTTTCTGTAAAATGCTTCTGTGAACTCAGCCTTGAAGTGAAAATGTGGGTGCAACTTAGGACCTGAAAGGTGAGAGGAAATAGCAGAGAATCTGGGAATCTGAGTCTGCTTCTTGGATGGTGAAGGATAAGGAAAAGCATGATGTTTAATGTAAATGTCCCCTACCAGTGTCCAGTTTAGGATGCTGTCTACTTTTCACGTTTCTCGAGAGGTCATAACTAAAGCTAAGATGGTTTTGTCATAGTTATTTTTAGTAAAAGTCATGGACAGGTCATGGGAAATAAACAAAAATTCACAGAAGCCATGACCTGTCTGTGACTTTTGCTGCTGCGGCTCCATAGTTTCCCCTGCCACCGTGGTGGCTAGAAGGAGACCATATTTCCCAAAGAGAAAACAAGACACCCCCAACTCTCCCTCCTCGCGAGGCTGTCGCCCATCGCTGGAACCCTGAGGAGGGGCCCTCAAGAGTCTGTTGCCTGTCACTGGAACCCTGCTAGGTTCCCTCTGGCTGCCAGCTACAGAGTCCCACAGCCTCTGGGGCTGAAGCAGAGAATGTCAGGAAGGTCTCTGGAAGTCATGGACTTCCGTGACCTCCGTGACATAAATGTAGTTTTAGTCAGAACATATCCAAAAAGATGAAATCGTGATTGTGACAGCGTACCCCATAAGGCTTTATGGGTGGGTGTTTATAAATGTATGTATGATATAACTGAAATATGTTTTGTGCTGCCTGTGCCATGTAACATATCTCCGTAAAGGTTATGGTCTACTATATCTATTCATCCTTTGTACATATATACCATTTTCTACTTGAGGTTAAGAATATGGGCTGTATGCTTGCTTGATTTCTAAGTAAGCTTGGTGAGGCATTTGGTCAGCTTCTTTAGGAAGGAATTTGCCAGGTTAAGTACCTGATCGGGAAACACTTGGGGAACAATGCATCTTGGAATGCTCCAATCCACATAAGAAGTCTTCCTGGAGACATGCAAGATACCATGTGGACAATGGCGTCGGCCTGTAAAGACTGAGTCATGCAGGGGCATGTGACTTGCCCAGGTGTCTCCAAAACTCCATCTTGGAGCTGGACTTTGCATAGGAGGGAGGAGGGGGGTCTCCTCCCACAAGAGAGAGCCTATTTAAACCTGGGGGAGACCCCTCCATTTTGTCTTCAGCTGGCTAAAGAAGGAGCCTCTCCACCCCCCCAGGATACTTGAAAGAAACTGAAACAAAAGACAGTGACTACAGGGGTTGTGAGAGATTGCTGGACCCAGGCTAAAGGGAGATTAGCCTGTAAAAGGGAGCATTCTGGAACTGGTGAGGAACTTATCTGTATTTAGTTTGATTAGGCATAGATTTGCGCATTTTATTTTATTTTGCTTGTGACTTACTTTGTTCTGTCTGTTACTACTTGGAACTACTTAAATCCTACTGTCTGTATTTAATAAAATCACTTTTTATTTAGTAACTTACTCAGAGTATGTATTAATACCTGGGGGAGCAAACAAGTGTGCATATCTCTCTATCAGTGTTATAGAGGGCGAACAATTTATGAGTTTACTCTGCATAAGCTTTATGCAGGGTAAAACGGATTTATCTGGGTTTAGACCCCATTGGGAGTTGGGCATCTGAGTGCTAAAGACAAGCACACTCCTGTGAGCTGTTTTCAGGTAAACTTGCAGCTTTGGGACAAGTGATTCAGACCCTGGGTCTGTGTTGAAGTGGACTGGAGTGTCTAATTCAGCAAGACAGGGTGCTGGAGTCCTGAGCTGGCAGGGAAAACAGAAGCAGGAGTAGTCTTGGTACATTGGGTGGCAGCTCCCAAGGGGGTTTCTGTGATCCAACCCGTCACAGTGATATGCTACAGTATACCATAAAAGAGATTGGAAGAAATTTCCCCCTAAATATTGGAGACATTTAGATTTTTTTTCTAGACAGTAATCAAAACTAAAAATGGCAAAATCCTTCATATTTGGCAAACTTTTTTCACATATGCCAAACAGTTTTACTGAAATTTGTTTGCTTACCACAAATATGTATTCTTCATTGGGGCCCTCATAGGTTCATTATTGTAAGAAGGCCCATGAAATCTGGGTTTCTGACATGACAAAAATTTAAATGTAAGATCAAATGGATGTTAGTTTTTTCATTTCCTGCCACAATCTGTTTAGTGTTGCTGTGTGTTGTTAAACAACAGCTGGATTCCACCCCAGACATGACTGAATTTCAGTGGTGAGCAAAGTGATTTCTGTTTTTGAAGTGCTTTCAGTTTCTAATGGAGTTATGACAAAAAGTGCTATATAAATGTGTTATCAAAGAGAATTGTTTGGGTTTTGGCAACAGATATAGTATTTTTTTAAAGTAAGACTTTAATCAATACATGCATCTTGGAGCTGTGCATAACATCCCAGTTTTGTTTTACTCCATGGCAGTCCATGCACCTTAAGCTTTGCTGAAATTTTGGGCTCACGTGATCCTGAGAACCCACACAGAATTTTGCTGAAACCATAGCGTTTCCTGTGGTTTTCCATCCCAAACAATTAGCCAGGATCCCTATCACCTAACCCCTTCCATCTTGCCTAGGTACCCAAAGTAGGCTCCAGACACCCCCCCCCATTTTTTCTGTCTTTCCTTCCCTCCAACCCAACCAACAAATCACCCTTTGATGCTATGTAGCAGCAGTGGGACTCTAAAAGAAAACCTGAGAGGTGGACAGTGATGAGGTAGCTCTGCTTTCCTCTGCCTTCTACCTCACTTCTGAATTCAGCCTTGAAAATTCTCCCTCATTCCACAGAGCACATTCCACTTTTTCTTCATGAGGAGCTGCTGCCATTGACCTTATACCTATATTTTTGGGTGTTATGAAACAGATATTTACATGAGCCTAATAGAGATTTCAGACTTACAAAAGGAAAGGATAGGTAAAGATTTTCATAGAAATGCATGTGTACCAAATTTGCATGCATAATCACAGTAACTGGCTTTTTGGCCACTAAATTACCATTCGTATATGTTCATCAGTTATGCTCATGGAATTTTAGGTGCACATGCATTTCTCTGAATATGGACCGTGGTACTTTTCAACAGAGATGCCATTATTAACGAGAGCACCAGTCACACAGTCACGGAGGAAACAAACATTCCCTAGACCTCTGCTGCTGTGTATGTTGTGAGCCTGAAGCTTGAATGACGGGTTGAGAGATTTGGCCAACACAGCCATAGAAGATAATACTTCTCTTTTCAAGTTGGAATTATTGTTAGAAGAGGTTTGCCAGAGACAGACAAAACAATGAACAATCCACTGCTTCTCACTGACTACACAAATATGGTGTGAATCTTTCTGACAGCTAGTAGAAATTTGTAATGACACTATGGTTACTTCATCAGTAGTGAATGAACCTAGGACCTCTCACTCAAAAATTCTGCTGAGCTCAAGGGATGGAGTCACTACCTGTGAGCAGTAACAGCTGGCTGTTCTCATCAGTTCAGCTACAGAGGAGGAGAAGAACACAATGGGCCAGTGTTTTAAAGAGTTTTCTGTTTGAATTTTTACTTTTGGAAATTTGGAATTACAGAAGTCAGTTAATGAGTGCCTCTCTACTTAGGTGCAGCTGGCAACGTGCTGATCACACTGAGCCAATTAGACTTTCAGAAGTCTAACTGTATGGCTTAGCCCTGCTGACTTTGTACAGCAACCACAAAAATGAATCTGAAAAAAATAGCAAAAAAAATCCTCTAGAAATGTATGCTATTCCAGGTAGTGCTAAAAATTCCGCTTCCGATTTTAATGAAAGGTTCTCTAGCAAAATAAAAGTTAGAGCAAAGCCCTGCTGGTTCAAATTATTAGAGCAAACCTTAGACCTGGTGAGTTTTGTATGGTTTCATGTGGCTCTTTGAACATTTTGCACAGCTCTAGTTAAACTCTATTGATCTCCATGTAAGAACCCTTTTAGAGACTTGTGGAGAGATAAGATTAATTCCAAAGGAAAAGTATTAGTGTATTGGGATTTCTCATAACCTTCCATGGAGACTAGAATGGTTTCCAGAGCAATAGTGTGGATGTCAGTGGAAGACAAATTATGTATGTGGGATTTTGCTGGTAGTTTTTAAATATATCCTGAAAAATAAAATGCTACCTTGTCTGATATCAAGGCAGTCAGAACTACTTTTTTAAATACTCCCCACTTTAATAGGCAAACAAAAATATGACAGGTTTCAGAGTAGCAGCTGTGTATTGACAGATCTATAGTACAATTCAACCTCATTGCTATGTTCTCTGGTTTTTATGAGTTTCAGTTAATCTTAATGCAATATTAATAGTATATTTTTATTTCACTAGGTGCTGATCTTGCATCCCACATACAATTAAATAGAATGTTTGAGCACAGGTGTCTGCACTGGGAGATTCTGATTCAGGATACATGCCTTCATGTTTATTCAGTCATAGCTCAAAACTACAAACTGCAGTGGGATTCCACAGATAGGACGGTGAAGGGCAAAAGGGTGACATTACTTTTTAGCCATCCTGTTTTAAAGCCTGCTCAGAACTGCCAGTGCTTTGGTAAAGCATCAGAGTGGGACCCTTTCAAAGCTACATTGAAACAGGAGGGGTTGATTTCATAGTCGCCACTAGTAAAGTTAATAAAACTAATCTATCTAAAGTTTAATCTTTCTTTAAAAAAAAAAGTGAGGAAAAAGGATAGAGGGACTGTTTCTCATAACCTCAGTGACAATAAGCAAAATTCACGCACAATGAGGAGAAAATCCCTCCTCTACCAATTAAAAAAAACAACCCCTCACAACTTTAATTTTCTGCAGGTAATCTCATTGGGCCTCTTTTATATTTATTTTATGGTGGGACAGGTTCCCACTCCAGTAAGGAAGGCATTAAAGAGCTCCTCTTGGCACAACCAGTCCCAGCCTTGTGTACCTGTGAGGCCTGTGAAGCCTGAAGAGAGGCAGCTTTTAAAAAAAGAGCATCCAAGCCCAGTGCAGGGTGGCCCTCTGAGGATAGCAGAGTTAGAGCACAGCTCCCTCATAGGGTGACCATATTTTCCCCAAGGGAAACCCTGTGTGGGGTTGGCCTGAGGCTCCATTCTGTGCCTCACACACGGGGCCAGCTGAACCCCTCCTGCCGGCCACCCACACACGGGGCCAGCCCCTTATCCTCCCTACACGTGGAGCCAGCCCAAGCCCGAGCCCTCCCTGCCGCCTGCCCACCTGGGGCTGGCCCAGCCTGAGCCGCTCTCCTGAGCCCTCCCTCCTGTGCAGGGCTGACGTTGCCGCTCGCTTAACCCTCTCTCCCCCCAGCATGTTCCTCTGCGCCTCGCTAGAAGTCACATCCCACTTCTTTGGCAAAACTGTTAATTTATTCAGTTTGCTCTTGCCAACAGATGATCAATTGGCAAGAGCAAACAGGATAAATGCCCAGTCAGGATGGCTGGGACAGGGCTTAAAAAAGGGACCGTCCCAGTCAAAATACTCCCTCGTCCCACAGAGAGCAGGGGCTGCTTACCAGGAAAGCTGCTGAACAGACTCTGCAGCCTGGAACCTCTGGAGAGGTTTTCCTTTTTAGAGCTGGGGTGCTGAGATTATGGCCGCCCGGACACTCAGGGGATTAGGAACCCAGATCCCCTTCACAGAGACTATTTATGTTTTGGTTTGCATAGAACAGCGGGATGAGCCCAGACTCTTTTGTGGACTGCGAGATTATTTTGTTTGCCTTTTTTGGTTTGGACTGCTGTTACGTCCAGAGGGGGGAGCTGCTTCCTAAGGTTTTCAGCCGAAGGATCACTTCCCACTCTCCAAACCAGCACTACGTCCAGGGAAGGATGTCTGGGTGTGCCCTAGAGGTACGACCTATGACTATTTCCATTAGAATATCAGATTTCATGTGGAAGCACATTGCATTTATTTATTTGCAATAAAATGAAAATTATTTTTAATTTCTTCACTTTTCATGCAATTGCTGATTTCTGAATTGGAAGTAAAATAGAGTGGGTTGTTCAGTTCCCACATCTTCCCTTTCTGAGCAGAGGTCAGCTGTAATAACACGTCTTCACTATTCATAGTACTATATAGAGCATAGGTAAAGTTCTTCTACCATAGTAGCAGTGCAAAGTGTTGCTGTTTTGAACAAATTATTACATTACAGTGCGTAGATTTGTCAAGTTGATAATAAACAATTTTTTTTTTGAAGTGAATTTCATTTGTGGTTTGTTATCCAGTTTGGTGTTTGGGATATCCTGCTTCTGATGAAGCCTTAAGAAGGGGCTGGTACACTCTGTTGGAGCAGGTTGTGTAAAGCTCATTGGGATGGTGTGACCCAAGGACCTCTCGATGCCAACTGGCAGAGGGCACACTGGTCATTTGTGAGATGTGTGTATGGAAAATATGTGAGGAGTTATGTATATGTATTAAAAATTATATTCTCTAGATCTGTGAGTTAAGGCAGGTCATCAAAATTGGTCCACTTACTCTTGTCAGGCAGGGGGGAAGAGATGCTTATCTCACTCAGTTTGCATATAATTAACTAGAGTTCAATGGATGCTCATTTGCTGTCTGAGCAAAATGCTGATCAATACACTCTGTGGGCTGCAGGAAAAAACAAAGCCAGGAGTGGTTTTCCTGCTTAGGAGTCAGACAATGAACTTTTGAAACAATATCTGGGGTGCAGAGGAACACCCCAGTGATTCCTTCAGACTGTGAGAACAAGCAAGCTTGATCTTATGAGAAGGGATCTCAGCCAATGTGGCTGAAAATGCTGGGAAAAGGACTTTGGGGTAAGCTATCGTGAAGGAGATAAGTGAATGCCTTGTGAGTGAAGTTTAGGCTCTTGAAAGCGTGTTATGATTTTGTTTTATATGCAACCAATTCTTTCCAATATTCGTACTTTCTATCACTTGGATCTCTGTTCTTTGATAAACCTACTCTTGTTTTCACTGTCTGTATATCTAAGGGTATGTCTACACTACGAGAGTAGTTCGATTTTACTTAAATCGAATTTGTGGAACCGATATTACAAAGTCGAACGTGTGTATCCACACTAAGGACAGTAATTCGACTTTGTGAGTCCACACTAACGGGGCAAGCGTCGACATTGGAAGCGGTTCACTGTGGGCAGCTATCCCACAGTTCCCGCAGTCCCCGCTGCCCATTGGAATTCTGGGTCGAGCCCCCAATGCCTGCTGGGGAAAAAAATGTGTCGAGGGTGGTTTTGGGTAACTGTCGTCATCCAACCGTCACTCCCGCCCTCCCTCCCTGAAAGCGCCGGTGGGCAATCAGTTCGCGCACTTTTCTGGTGAGTGACAGCGCGGACGCCACAGCACTGCGAGCATGGAGCCCGCTGCGATCATCGCTGCAGTTATGGCCGTTGTCAACACCTCGCACCTTATCATCCACCTTTTCCAGAGGCAGATGCTGAGAAATCGGGCGAGGAGGCTACGGCAGCGCGGTGAGGACATTAAGTCCGAGAGGGGCACAGACCTCTCACAAAGCACGGGACCCCGCACCGTGAACATCATGGTGGCAATGGGCCATGTTGATGCTGTGGAACGGCGATTCTGGGCCCAGGAAACAAGCATGGACTGGTGGGACCGCATAGTGCTGCAGGTCTGGGATGAATCACAGTGGCTGCGAAACTTTCGGATGCGTAAGGGAACTTTCCTGGAACTTTGTGAGTTGCTGTCCCCTGCCCTGAAGCGCAAGGACACCCGGATGCGAGCAGCCCTGACAGTCCAGAAGCGAGTGGCCATAGCCCTCTGGAAGCTTGCAATGCCAGACAGCTACCGGTCAGTCGCGAACCACTTTGGCGTGGGCAAATCTACCATGGGGGTTGCTGTGATGCAAGTAGCCAACGCAATTGTTGATCTACTGCTGTCAAAGGTAGTGACCCTGGGAAACGTGCAGGTGATCATAGATGGCTTCGCCGTGATGGGATTCCCAAACTGCGGTGGGGCTATAGATGGTACTCACATCCCTATCCTGGGACCGGACCACCAGGCCAGCCAGTACATTAACCGAAAGGGCTACTTTTCAATGGTGCTGCAAGCACTGGTGGACCATAGGGGACATTTTACAAACATCAACATCGGATGGCCGGGCAAGGTTCATGATGCTCGTGTTTTCAGGAACTCTGGTCTGTTTAGATGGCTGCAGGAAGGTATTTACTTCCCGGACCACAAAATAACTGTTGGGGATGTGCAGATGCCTACAGTGATCCTCGGGGACCCAGCCTACCCACTAATGCCCTGTCTCATGAAGCCCTATACAGGCGCCCTGGACACTGAAAAAGAACTCTTCAACTACCGTCTGAGCAAGTGCAGAATGGTGGTGGAGTGTGCTTTTGGACGTCTCAAGGGGAGATGGAGAAGCTTACTGACTCGCTCTGATCTCAGCGAAACCAATATCCCCATTGTTATTGCAGCTTGCTGTGTGCTCCACAATCTCTGTGAGAGCAAGGGGGAGACCATTATGGCGGGGTGGGAGGTTGAGGCAAATAGCCTGGCTGCTGATTACGCCCAGCCAGACAGCCGTGCGATTAGAAGAGCCCAGCGGGACGTGCTATGCCTCCGGGAGGCTTTGAAAGCTAGGTTCCACAGTGAGCAGGGTAACCTGTGACTATTACGTTTGTTTAAAGAGAAGCTGAACCTGCCCCCATTTCTTTACCCAGTTAATGTTGACTATCCTCTCCAGTTACATACCCCCTTCACCCCATTCCCCCCCTTCCAACACACGTTTAAAAATAAAAGAAATGGAACTTTGTTAATAAACACCGTTTTCTTTATTACGGATTTCGCGGTAAAATGTTGAAACTGGGACGCAGACTGTGGTGGGGAGCGGGCGTAGTGATGGAAAGAACGCTTCTAAACTCGAGGAATGACAGACTCCTGCTCCTAGAGCGGTCCACAGTGGTGGACTGGTTGTTTCAACGGAGCCTGCCACCCCTCCTTTTCAGGACTCTGTGTGTGGGGGCTATGTGACTTTGTGGCGGGGGAGGACGGTTAGAGATCCCCTGCTGCGTGGCTCTGTCATCCAGGATAAGGACCGCTGCATAAGATCTCTAACCGCCCTCCCCTGCCACAAAGTCACATAGCCCCCCCCACACCGAACATGAAAACCACCTCCCAGACTGACCACGGTGCCTAGTGACTGCAATGTGTGTGTGACCTTCTGCTGAACCTGCCCCCGTGTCTGTACCCTGGTAAAGGTGACTGTCCTTTCCAATTACCAACCCCCTTCCCCCCCTTCAAACACACTCTCCTGTAAAAGAACATGACGGAAACAGTAATTAACAGAAACGTATTTTTTATTAGCAACTACACAGTTAGGGGATGAAACTGGGACGGGGGCTTGGGTGAGGCGGGAAGGAAAGGACTTATCAAATTTTTGGGAATGAGAGCCTTCTGGTACTGGAGCAGTCTGCAGGGGTGGAGTGAGAGTTTTCACGGCCCCTGCCGCCCCTCCTTCTTGGGACTTTGGGTGAGGGGGGTATGGGACTTTGTGGCGGGGGAGGGCGGTTAGAGATAGACTACAGCAGGGCTCTGTCCTCCTGCCTCCGGTCCTGCAGAACATCCACAAGGTGCCGGAGCGTGTCCGTTTGCTCCCTCATTAGTCCAAGCAGCGTTTGAGTCGCCTGCTGGTCTTCCTGCCGCCACCTCTCCTCCCGTTCGCTGTGTGATCGCTAGTATTGCGACATGTTCTCCCTCCACTGGGTCTGCTGGGCCGCCTCAGCTCGGGAGCAGCCCATAAGTTCTGAGAACATGTCGTCCCGTGTCCTTTTCTTTCTCCGCCTAATCTGCGCCAGCCTCTGGGAGGGGGATGATGGGGTAGGTCGGGAGACAGTCGCAGCTGTGGGATGGGAAAAAGGGAGTGAATTTCTCACAAAGATAAATTTTTGTGAACAATGAACATAGTCTTTCTCTGTGAACAAGACCATGCACAGCACCTATCACATGCACACTCAGGACAAGGTCGAATTTTCGGCCTTCGCATTCAGTGCCTGGGGTCTTGCAGTGGAGATCAGACAAGCGGGGCAGGACAGCAGAATTCGGGTAGCAGGCTGACATGGTAAGCTGTAGACTTTTGGCTGCTTAAAACTTAAATTATAGCAGTGCCCTCCTTTCACGTTCAAAGCAATGCTCCTACCGTTGGCCAGTTCCTGCTGCCGGCAATCCGGCAAGCATGAACTCTGCCCCTGTCCCACCCCCTCGCGGCTGTCCCCGGGAAAGATCCCTGTATGCTGCCCCTCTCCCGCCTCCACCGCGTGGCTGTAAACCGCCGGTTACAGTTATGTAAAGGAACAGGCAAGCAGTCCCAATAGTAACATTCCCCTAATTCAAATCAGGTCACCATGAGCGACATCACTCTGCTGAGGATTTCGGAGACAGAGAAAGACCGCATGCTGAGTGAAAGCCAGCAAAAACCAGGGCCGTATGCCGCCATGCTCTGCAAGGCAATGATCCCAGAGTACTTGATGATAGCCTGGCGTGGAAAAGTTTCCTACCACGGAAGACACAATAAGGCCGCTCTCCCCAGGAACCTCATGCAAAGGCTTTCCAATTACCTCCAGGAGAGCTTCGTGGAGATGTCCCATGAGGATTTCAGCTCTATCCCCGGACATATAGACCTTATTTTCCAGTAGCTGCACTGGCAAGGACTAAACAGTAGAGCGCCTAGGGCAAACTAATCATGATAAACCGGACATTGTTAGATTCTTTTGCAGTAGTTGCACTGCCAAGGACTAAAACGTTAAGCGCCTAGGGCAAACTAATCATGAAAAACCCATTGTTAATATTCCTGTTCTGTTCAAAATAAATGTTTACATGTTTAAAACACTTACTGACTGATCCTTCCCCTGATTCAGGGTCCGGGTTAACGCCTGGGGAGGGTTGGTAGGGGATCTCTGTGTGGGTGATGAAGAGATCCTGGCTGTCGGGGAAATCAGTGTTGTAAGCACTGTCGACTGCCTCATCCTCCTCATCTCCTTCCTCATCTTCCCCGTCCGCTAACATCTCCGAGGAAGCGGCCGTCGACAATATCCCATCCTCAGAGTCCACAGTCAGTGGTGGGGTAGTGGTGGCGGCCGCACCTAGAATGGAATGCAGTGCCTCGTAGAAACGGCATGTATGGGGCTGGGATCCGGAGCGTCCGTTTGACTCTTTGGTCTTTTGGTACCCTTGTCTCAGCTCCTTGATTTTCACGCGGCACTGCGTTGCATCCCGGCTGTATCCTCTCTCTGTCATGGCTTTTGAGATCTTCTCGTAGATCTTTGCATTCCGTCTTTTCGATCGCAGCTCCGAAAGCACGGACTCATCGCCCCACACAGCGATCAGATCCAAGACTTCCCGATCAGTCCATGCTGGGGCCCTCTTTCTATTCTGAGATTGCATGGTCACCTCTGCTGGAGAGCTCTGCATCGTTGCCAGTGCTGCTGAGCTCGCCACGATGTCCAAACAGGAAATGAGATTCAAACTGCCCAGACAGGAAAAGGAATTCAGATTTTCCCGGGGCTTTTCCTGTGTGGCTGGTCAGAGCATCCGAGCTCGGACTGCTGTCCAGAGCATCAACAGAGTGGTGCACTGTGGGATAGCTCCCGGAGCTATTAGCGTCGAATTCCATCCACACCTACCCTAATTCGACATGGCCATGTTGAATTTAGCGCTACTCCCCTCGTTGGGGAGGAGTACAGAAATCGAATTTAAGAGACCTCTATGTCGACATAAATAGCTTCGTTATGTGGACGGGTGCAGGGTTAATTCGATTTAACGCTGCTAAATTCGACATAACCTCCTAGTGTAGACCAGGCCTAAGTGCTGTGTGTTTAAGCAGATTGGTGATCTTGAGTTGAATTTTGTCAGCTGGTGCGTACTATTCATTTGGGAGTAGTAAAGCTGATAGTTCTGTGAGTGGAACAGGGGCTAGGCACTCCAGAGGGGCACTCAGGGGTTGGTGTGTGCCTATCATTAACTCATACAGACAGCAGGGTCTTTGGAGGCCTGGAAGCCAGTGCTTGTGTTGCCAGAGGCTGGTGGAGTCAGGGAACTGATCCACAGTATGACAGACAAGACTTTCTTATGCCCTTATAAGGGGAAGTGGTGGTGAGCTGCTTCACAACCCTGGGTAACTTGGGAAGCATCACTGATGGCAATCTATAGGGAGAGAGGGGGCACTGATGATTCCTGGAGAGTAACAGAGCAGGCAGTATCCAAGGACTCAGCTATAATACAGCTAAGAATGATTAAGCCTGATATAGATTTACAGTGTCTTTATTACCAGGAGAACATCTAAATTTCTTGCCTACTGCTTATAGTGCATAGGCCAGTAACGCTTTGCGAGGTTAGAGAAAGTGCAAGAGAAGCTGCATGAGAATGCAGCATATGGAACAGAACTCAGGACCTTCTTCAAAACAAAGATCTCTGTCACTTGAGCTAAACAGCTCTAGGGTATCACTACATTAGTAAATCATAAAAGAGAGAGGGATAACTTTTCTTTCCATTTAATTTCTTTATGAATGTGACATAGAAGTCCTGGCTGTCAGTGATTCTGGAAGTTCATGAAATACACAATGATTTTGTAAGTCTGACTGAATTATAGCACTATTAAAATGGGATACTGATTGTTAACAAGTATGATTGCTGAGCCTATATCTTCTACAGTTACTCTTCTGTTCATGTCTGGCTCCCTGTGGGCACTCTTTATAATGTCATTTCAAAAAGCAATATGCCTGGAGACAATTCTGGAAAGGATATTTCAGTGTTGTAATGGCACTGCTCTGGGTGTGCAGGGATTAAAAAAACATCCCCTTTCTGTGAGTGAACAAAGTGGTTGAGAGGTAACCTTTTCTGGAATATGTGGACATCTCTAATTGATTGACATTTGAGGGAAGGGGTGGTATCAGAGGTCCTGTAGAGGACAAGAGTTCTTCTTTGAGTTGATGGAGCTATGTGGGTGTGCACCTGAACTGGAGAATTTTGCCTAGCAGTGTCTGTAGAGGCAGCACTCATTTCCTGCAGCCACAGCCCCTCCCCTGGTCTGCCTTGAGCCGCTCAGTTCCATCTCACCACCCGTGGCCTAGCATCTGAGCTCTGTGTGGTGTCTTCACCTCACACCTTCATCTCAGTTCTTGACAATTTTGTCTTTTGTATAGTGGTAGTACCTTAGGTTTGGGTAAGTGTTAGTTTTGTGTTAGAGTACCTGGCTGCCTTGTATGATGCCCTCATCAGGGTTCAAGCATCATGTAGGGGGGCCATCCCCAACAGCAACCCTCACATGAGGTGCTTGTTGTGTCTTCGTGAGGGAGGTGCTTTATTCACAAAGAGGACCTAGGTGGTGAGAGACTTGTGGTTGAAGCAACATCTTCTGGCGTTTGCACTGATGCCGTCATCTGATTGGCAGTTGTCTTTGGACCTGGCAAGTGATGCTGCTCCATGTTCAGGCTCTGTTGTTTCCTGCAAGAGGAAAAGGGGTCATCCACTCTCCTCTGGTGCAGTGAGGAAAAGATCCAAAAACAAATAGGGACCATTCCAGGGTTTGGGAGACTCCTCCTCAACTAAGATGAATGCTGACCAGCACCATACTCCCCCTGGCACTCCGGGGGGTTGCCAAGCCTCCAGGGTTGGCCTGGAGCCTCCAGGAATTAAAGATTAATCTTTAATTAAAGATTAATGTCATGTGATGAAACCTCCAGGAATATGTCCAACCAAAATTGGCAACCCTACACACAGGCTGGAACTGGTCTGTCCGACCACTCCGAGAGCTGTGAGGGTCTGTACTGTCAACTCTAGTTCTGGCCACGGTGTGTCTTCAGAGTCCAGCATCGACTATGTCAGCACCAGCGTCTATTCTCTCCATGTTGTCAGCATACCAGACCATATCAGACTTGCTTTGCCTCTCAATCCCGGACTCTCCACTGGTTCAGGAGTTCTCTGGTGCTGTGGCATCTACCGGTTCATCCATCCTGTTGCAGAGCCGTCGGGTCCGTCAGCATCACAGCTTGCACCTCCTGTGCTGGAGACTATCTAGTCGTGCTTCTGTTTTCCCTGCCAGCTCAGGACTCCAGCACCCTGTCTTGCTGAGCCAGACACTCCCGTCTGCTCCAACACAGACCCAGGGTCTGAATAACTTGCCCCAAAGCTGCAGGTTTACCTGAAAGCAGCTCACAGAAGTGTGCTTGTCTTTAGCACTCAGATGCCCAACTCCCAATGGGGTCTAAACCCAAATAAATCCATTTTACCCTGTATAAAGCTTATACAGGGTAAACTCATAAATTGTTCGCCCTCTATAACACTGATAGAGAGATATGCACAGTTGTTTGCTCCCCCAGGTATTAATACATACTCTGAGTTAAGGACTAAAAAGTGATTTTATTAAATACAGAAAGTAGGATTTCAGTGGTTCCAAGTAGTAACAGACAGAACAAAGTAAGTCACCAAGCAAAATAAAATAAAATGCGCATATCTATGTCTAATCAAACTGAATACAGATAAGTTCCTCACCAGTTCCAGAATGCTCCCTTTTACAGGCTAATCTCCTTTTAGCCTGGGTCCAGCAATCACTCACCCCCCCCCTGTAGTTACTGTCCTTTGTTCCAGTTTCCTTCAAGTATCCTGGGGGGGTGGAGAGGCTCCTTCCTTAGCCAGCTGAAGACAAAATGGAGGGGTCTCCCACAGGTTTAAATAGACTTTCTCTTGTGGGTAGAGACCCCCCTCCTCCCTCCTATGCAAAGTCCAGCTCCAAGATGGAGTTTTGGAGTCACCTGGGCAAGTCACATGTCCCTGCATGACTCAGTCTTTACAGGCCGAAGCCATTGTCCACATGGTATCTTGTATGTCTCCAGGAAGACTTCTTATGTGGATTGGAGCATTATTCCCCAAGTGCTTCCTGATCAGGTACTTAACCTTGCAAATTCCTTCCTAAAGAAACTGATCAAATGCCTCACAAAGCTTACTTAGAAACCAAGCAAGTATACAGCCCATATTCTTAACCTCAAGTAGAAAATGATATATGTGTACAGATAGGATGAATAGATATAGTAGACCATAACCTTTACGGAGATATATTAAATGGCACAGGCAGCACAAAACATATTCCAGTTATGTCATACATACATCCATCCATACATACATACATTTATAAGCACCCCATAAAGCCTTATGGGGTACACTGTCACATCAGGACAACCTGTTCTAGTGCATTCTTGTTGTAGCGGGGTGGACACCCGCTCCTGCCCAGAAGGGCCTGAAATAGTCCTGGGAGAAGACTGGGGCAGGGAAAGCTGGGCTGATTGGGGAAACAGCCTCAGCTGTGGCCATGCCCCAAACAGACCCAGCTGGCCCTATAAAGGCCAGGGCAGCCAGCAGCTCAGCAGTCTCTCTCTGCACTCAGAGAGAGAGAAGGGCCTGGCTGCTGGGAGCTGAGATAGAATACCTGGGTGGAGCAGGGCTGGGGAAAGGCTGAGGAGCTGGGGAGCTCCAGCCTGGAAAGCCCCAGGCTGTGGCCTAGTCTAAGGCCAATTGGGTACTGGGGTTGCAGAAGGCAGTCCACGGGTAGGCCAAGGCAGCAGGTCCAAACCCCCCTTGCCTGTGATGAGTGGCTTATACTGCAGTCTGCCCTAGGGAGCGGGGGCTAGTTGGTGACTGGCAGTAGCCCACGACTGAGGCAAGGTGGGGATAGTGGGTGGGGGTTCCCCTGGGAGGGGGAGACCCAGTTAAAGAGGCACCAGGGTCCTGGGAGGGACATGGGGGCCAGTAGCAGTAAGGTGGATCACCGGCTTGCAGAGGGCGCTCTGGGCTGGATTGAGCTAATTCCCAGGATAACCAGCAGGAGGTGCTGCAGGGGTGAGTCCGAACCGCTTACACTTGGTCTCCACCAACCAGAACTATTGTCACCAATGCCCCCTTAATAGGTTGGGGAGTACATCTGGAATTCCTGAAGGTTCAAAGCCTGTAGTTGGAATGGGAAGCTTCTCTACATATCAATGTTCTGGAGTTTTGTGCCATCTACAGTGCTTGTTAGACCTTTCAAGATCACATCAGGGGCGCAGCAGTTCACACCCACTGACAATACCATCATGATGTTTTATGTGAACAGGCAGTGGGGAGCACACTCCAGTGTGCTTTGTCAGGAGGCAATCAGATTCTGGCAGCTTTGCATTGGGGAAAACATTACCCCCATAGTCAATCATTTGCCTGGGATCCACAATCGCTTGGCAGATTTCCTGAGCAGGAATTTCTCCCTGAATCATGAGTGACCTCTGAAGCCCAGTGTCTCATGGTCCATCTTTGCAGTCTAGGGAATCCTGACAATCGACCTGGTTCCCATGAGAGCAAACACGAAATGCAGCCATTTTGCTCCTGGGGATGGGGTGGGGGGCTCCTTAATGAATGCTTTTCACTTGAGTGGGAATCGGCACTCCTCTATGCCTTTCCTGCAAGTCTGATCATCCTGCAGGTCATTCTCAAGTTGAAATTGTGCTGTTCCAGGCTCAATCTCGTTGCTCCAGCATGGCTGAGACAATGTTGGTTTTCAGATTTCCTCACCTTCAGTCCAGCCTGCCACATCCCTTCTTCTTCACCCCAACCTCCTGCCTCAGTATCATGGTTATTTTTTCACTCAGCTCCCTCCACTTCACAGTGCAGATGCTGCATGGTTAGTTGAGGAGGAGGAGTGATGTTGGGGTGTAGTCTGGCAGCTCTTGATTATCAGTAGGAAGCTCTCCACCAGGGCAGCCTATCTGGCCAAGTGGAAGCTGTTTTTGGTGTGGTTTTTTGCCCAGGGAGTTCAACCAAAGCAGGCTTGTATCCAGGACATTTTAGAGTACCTGTTACACCTTCAGTCTTCTGTCCTTGTGCTTAGTTCATGGAGTGGTGCCGATTTTAGCATTTCATCCACCTATCCATGAGAAGTTGGTGTTTTCAAACCGTTTGGCAGTGAGGTTCTTGAAAAGAGTCACTTCACTCCACCCATCAGTGAAAGAGCCATTTCCTCTGTGGGACCTTAATACTGTTTTAGCGGCTCTTGTGGGACCTCCATTCTACCCTCTAGCCACTTCTTCTTTCTCCCCTTTATGTCAGAAAACTGCCTTCCTTGTGGCAATAACATCTGCAAGGATAGTGTGAGAGTTGCAAGTTTCAAAGGCGGAGCCTCTTAACATGGAATTTTCCAAAGACAAAGTGACCCTGTGGCCGCACCCTAAGATTTTATCTAACATGGTTTCCCAGTTTCATTTGACTCAAGTTATGTATCTACCAGTGTTCTTCCATAAACCGCATTCAACCCCAGAGGAGCAGCGTCTCCACACTTTGGATGTCAGATGATGCCTAGTGTTTTATTTGGAGAGAACTAAACCTTTCCATTCCTCACTCTCTGTTTGTTTTATATGGAGACCGAATGAAGGGTCTAGCAGTCTCTTCACAGACAGTCTCCAGGTGGATAACTTCTTGTGTCATGACAGCATGCAAAGTAGCCCAGTCTACGCATCCTCAAGAGGTACGAGCTCATTCCATGAGAACTCAGGCAATGTCAATGGCATTTCTAAATGACATTCCTATGTTGGACATTCGTAGGACAGCCACTTGGTCCTCTGTGCGTACTTTTGCAAACCACTGTGCCATTATGGCTGCATCCAGATCAGATGCAATTCTGCAGTCCCCTCTTTAATTAGACTCCAGGCGCCACCTCCTGAGTTCTGCCTGTGAGTCACCCACATAGAATACATGGCTGCATCTACTCAAAGAATTATAACTGGTTACTTATCTGTAACTGCTATGCTTTGAGGTGTGATGCAGACGTGTATTCCATGATCCGCCCTCTGTCCCTTCTGCACTTCTGACGTTTGGTGTGAAGGAACTGAGGGGGTCAGGGCAGTACCACCCTTATATGGCAGGGAGGGGTTATGGCTGCAAGGCGTGAGTGCCGCCCCAATGGGTACTGCTTGGCAAAGTTCTCTGGCATGTGGGGTGTGCACACCCATATAGAATGCACATCTGCATCACATTTAGAAGAATAACAGTTATGGGTATGTAACTGTTTTCTATTGTGGCAAGTTTTAGTCTTTTCAAATTAAAATAGCTGTTTATAAAAATGCAGGGCTAATTATACATACCTGTGGAGCCCAAGTAGGGTCACTTAAGGCTAAACTGAATCTAGCTCACACTTAGGCATGATAACAAAAAAAAATGTTTGATATCAGCACTATTAGTAGAGTGAGGTTTTTGTGGGAGAGAGGTTGCATTGTCTAATTCTTGCAAGATATTTTTTTAAACAAAGACCTGTTACATAAATATATAGAAAGTCTGAGCATGAAATGCAGGCTTACAAAACTCATCACATTACTAGTTGATGACCAATTGCAAAGTAAGTATAGCCCAGTGAACTTTTTTTATTGTTATTTATTTGTATTACCTTGGGGGCCTGGAACAAAAAGAGAGTCGCTGCCCCAAACAGCTCCATTGGTTTCATTTCTACTTGTGTTGAAGAGGAAATGAGATGACTCTTTCTTCCTCTGGGTCCTGTATTTACATATTAACTGTGGTTACTTAATTCTCATTCATGTAGAGTCTTCGTGTATCAACAAGTGTGACTGGCAATGCCCCCTAGTTTATCCCCATAAAACACATGAGGTAGGGAAGCATTCTTCCCATGTTTCAGATGGTGAAACAAGGCACAGAGAGATTAAATGACTCACCCAAGGTCACAAAAGAAGTCCGGGTCAGAGTTGGGTATTGAACCTTGATCTCCTGAGATCTAGTAGAGGTTTTTCAACTACAAGGCCATTCTTTTTCTCATAATACCTTGAACTAATAGTGCTTTTGGTCCAGATATCTCAAAGTGCTTTACAAAGGTAAGTGGGAAACAGAGGTATTCAGTAAAGTGAAGTGACTTGGCCAAGGTCACAGAGTGAGAGAGTGTTGGGGCAGGAATGAAACGTACATGTCCTGACTACTAATCTGCTCTGTATAGCCAGTTAGTATTAGAGAATTATATATAATTGGGCTGTAGTTAACTTTTAAGAACCTATTGCATGCTACGTTTTTAAACACGTGCTATGCAACCCCTTTATTTGTAATGACGTGGGCTAGCAGGGTTCACTGAGGGGCTGGAAGGCCACAGCTTAGCAGTCTCCCCTGGGGGGCCTTGTCAGGCAATCTGGAGCCTAGTGGCCATGGTACAGTCTGTCATTCTGTGGGTTTCCCCTGGTTGGACTAGAGGTGCAGGATAGAGGGTACCAGCCCAGCACCCAAAGGGGGAGTGATGGGGTTGTTTCTGTCCTCTCTAGCTGATACCCCAGATCAACCTCCCCTGGGCCACTTCCTACCCCCCAGTGCTCTCTTCACTTTGAGGCGTGGTCACAGCCTTCTGCTTCCCTCCTTGTGGAGGATTGTCCAAGGAGTATCAATGACCCAGAGAGTCAGTCGGGGCTTCCCAGCTCCCTTTGGAGTGTCCAATGATTTCCCCCATGTCATGGAGAAGGAGAGAGAAAGAGGCCAGGCTCCTAGCTGTCCAGTTGGGCCTTACCCACCATCCAGGTTCTCCCATATGGATTCCTCTGTCCTATAACGTACTTACTGGTTTCCTTCCTGTAGACAACCTCTCCTTCACACTTCCCTGCATGATTGCCAAAGTCACATTTTAAGCAGCTTCTCCATTTGGAGCATGCTCTACAACTGCTGAGGGGTGGGGCCTTCTTGGTCCAGTATTGCTCCATCACTCCTATAATCTTCGTGAGGAGTCTGTAAATCCCATCACATTTAGTTATACAGAGGCAGGACATGCAATCTACCGTGTGTCCAGAGAACCACACAAGCGCTGCACTGAAAGCTATTTACTGTAATGCAGTAGCATCAAGTGCCTTAGTTATTAGTAACATAAACTAACCAGCCATGTCCCACAGTTGACTTGGCATGTGAAGATCAGTGTGACTTCTCAGTTGTCAGCCTGCACTGAAAAATGGCAAGTGTAACAAAAAGTATAGAAACAGTAGCACAGTTTGGAGTGGGCAGATTAGCAACAACAATAATAATCTCCCTTAGCACTGTGTTATTTCATTGTTATGACATTATACTAGAAAAGAAGCTACTTGAAAACAGGTCAGCCCTGCACTGTTTGGGTTTGCATCTGATTTGTAACAGCAGGATGAATTCTGCATTCCTTGAAATTTTCTAGTTTGTGTAAAATAGCTGGAGATGCTGTTTTATTAATGGAGCAAACATTTTATTGTGGCTGTGTCAAAATAAGCAGTATCAAATATAAAAAGTGTCAAAATAAGCAGTTCTTAAATAAGAAGAGCTCGGCTTCTAGGGTTATGAAAAAGTTAGACATATTTTATATATTTACCCATGTGAAATGACCACATGGACAATACTTCATGAAATGCGGTATGTACCATTATCAGATCTGGTAGCTGCTCAGATTTGTTAGTGGTGTAATTATGTGAGTCCTTTGTAGCAGTGATGGGTGGAGGTCACACAGTTCAGAGGGTAGTTTTTGGTTCAATAGAGCATTCCAAACATTGAATGCTTATCCAAAACTCAGCTGAACTTTTTGAGATATCCTCCCCATCCATTATTGTCCTGAGAATGCATCCTTTCCCCTGGACTCTTTGCTGGACACTGGATACCTCCCTTCAAATCCACCAACTGTCGGCAGACTTGTGCTTCCTTAATCCATATAGCCCACTTTTAGAATCTCCTCTACCTTTGAAGTTGACATAGTGGGATTCAGCAATTCTGAATTACCGTCCATTTAAAAAATAATCATCCTGTCATTTATACTGTCCTCATATTCTGGTTTCGGTTCAGGCTTTCTAACAGATTCAAAGATATCAGAGATGCAAACATTTCCTATTTCACGCTAAGCTTCTGTATCGACTTTGTTTTGCCTGAGGCACTGTATCTATTTATAGAAATAGAAGGTAGTGATGATATAGTTCTGGTTCATATTATATGCTCTCTTTGGGCTATATGTACCAAGAAACTTAGGTGTAGTGATGCTTGGCATCTCCACCCCTAACTTTTATGCTCCTAGAAAATCACTGGGATTCACAAAGCCTGAATTAGGCACCTATGATCCCTATACAATGAATGGGGAGTGCTGGGTGCCTTAAAATGGAATAGGAGGTGGCTCATCTAACGAAGCCAATGGGAGGTGCTGAGCAAAGGGGTGTGTGCTAAGCCCCACCCTTCTCTCAGAGGTAGGCACCTAAGTCCAGGCTGCAGGGAGGTGCCTCCCTCTGCTTGGGATTCTCAGCTGCAAACCCTCTCTTGGCATTAGGTGCCTACACTGTTTTTGCAAGAAGCAGGATGAGGGGGAAGAGGAGGTTTGATTCCTCCATAATTTATCCACAATGCACCAGCTTCAGGGCCAGAGACAGAACAAGTATAAAAATGGCTCTGTAGTCTGGTAGTCAGAGCGCTCACCGGGGAGGTGGGAGACCCAGTATCTAGCCAGGCTGCACTGAGAATTTTTATATTATTTATCCAGAGTGGAACAGCTTCAACAGGCGATATTGAGGGAGACTGACTTCAGAATATTCCAAAGCCCCATGTTTAGGGCACTCCCTGAGACATGGCAGATCCTTGTTCAAATCCCTTCTCTCCATCAGGTGACAGGGGTCTCCCACATCTCAGATGAGTACCCTAACTTCTGGGCTAAAAGTTATGTGGGAGCTCCTTCTCCTCTGGCAATTTTGTGTAAGCTTGCCCACAGGGGCCAGATCTGATAGGCTTGCTGTGAGCACACTTAGTGGATCAGGCCCTGCAGGTGAGTTAGGTGGAGGTATGCCTATCTTCTCATGGGTTGTGCATAACTCTGGGGTTTGGGGATCTGGATGTGTGGTGTGGGGCTGCAGTGTGTGTGCACAGAGGCAGATATAGTGCCTAGGGAATTTTTAATGCTAAAACTTAGGTGCTGAGTGAGTTTACCACCTACAGGTTTGACAGCAGCTGAGCAGGGGTTTTGTGAGTCCCAGTGAGGCCTGATTCTGGGGTTTAGGTGCCTAAAGTGGCAGTTAGGCACCAAAATCCTTTTGTGAGTCCAGCCCTTAGAGACTGGGGGCGTAGATAGCAATTTATCGGTGCAGACACAGGTCAGTTTATCACCTAGTATACCCACAACCTCCCAGAATATACCAGCCATTGTATACACATAATGTGCTCACTCACGTGGTGAGACAAAGATGTAGCAATGTGTTAATATAGGGGCTTATGAGAAACCTTTCTGTTGCCTCCAGAAAAGGGCATTGAAATGATGGGTGAGAGAAAATTCAGCAGTGGAGGTGACTGGGAAGCAAGGGGGAAGATTCTGGTATTGGAGAAGGGAGAAATGCTATGACAATAACATGGGGGTGGGGAGAGACAGGCACAAGTTTTAGGGGAGCAGTGGCTTAGGAGAAGGAGAGAAACTATGGAGACAAATGAGCAGAGAGATACACACAGACACTCTGGGGAAAGTGAGAGACTGAGGTTGAAGGAGGACAGAGTTTGGGAAGCCAAGGGGCGGAAAGAGGGCATGATAGGTGTAAGGAGAAACTGCGAGAGCATGAGGAAAGGAAAGGGAAAGCAATGGACAAAAGGGAAAAAATGGGAAAATTGGTAGAAAGATAAATGTAAGAGGAGGAGTGAGAAGGAAGTGATGAAGAAGGGGTAAGGGAGAAGAATAAAGAAATGGAAGGAGAGGGGAAGCAAGAGCTACACAATCTTTAAGGCTCGGGAGTTATTTCATTGCAGTAAACTAACTGTGCTTTCTGGTAGAAAACAGGAAACTGAAAAGAGAAGACAAAGTTAAAACCTTTGGAGGAAATGGGGTGGTAAGGAGACCAGATGAGAGAGGTGGGGGGCAAATAGGGCTAACTGAGATCCAGGAGTTGGAACCAAACTGGCAATTTTTTTCTCCCAATAGAACACTAAGTGTAAAAATACAAAACCCAAAATGCATTGAGATCTTTGTCTCCATTGCTAAAACATTTAAGAAAGGGTATGAATAATAACCTGTTGTTTGACTTACATGTTTCATGAAATGTCTTTGTCTTATGTTTATTAGAAAATGTCAGTGCAAATTATTTACAAATAATAAAAGAATTCTACTTATTTTCATAAGTGTCTGTACTAATAATGTTCCTACTTAGTAAAATGAATTAAACATGACGTATGTAGTAGCTAAATATTTGTCCTGGTAATGCTTTTTCCTGTTGGAAAAATTATTTAGAGGCACTCAAATCTTCTAAAATAAATCTAAGAACTTGTTATTAGAGGGTAAAATGAAAAATGGATGGGATTATTTTTATAACAAAGTAGAAATCCTCACATTTTAATCATTTGGGGTCTGATTTTAAAAAAATGCATGTACACAACTGTGCACACAGAAAGTGCATGCAATTATGAGTTTAATTTGCATGTGCATTTACTGTAACTACCCTGATAAATCAGATCTGTGTATGTGCAAACTGCCAGTTATGTGTCTCTTCTTGTCTTCGTATATAGTCCATTTTGTGTGTAACCGTATTAACTATGTGCTTATATTTTGAAAACTCAAAGGCTCATTCAGACAGCCTCTTTATATTAGGGTGCATTGTCTGAATGCCACACAGCCAAAATATTTTTATGCAGCCTACAAGCCATATCCTGTATTTCATTGTTATTTTGACTCAGTCTTGACTTAGGCAAACTCCCAATGACTTCAGAAGGAGTTTACCTGAGTACGGATTGAAGGGGGACTGCAGTATGTGGCCCCAAGTTTTGTGCAAGCTTTTTATAAGCCAACATGAATCCTAAGAATGTGGAGACAAAAACAGTTTCCTCTCAAGTCAGTGGTACGTACTGTATGTTACCAGAAACCCTGGGACTGTTGTTAACATATGCGTAAACAGAGTCTTTCTCCCATTCCTTATTCATCCATTCTTCAGGGACATTCTAGTTTTGGGGTTTTTTTGCAGGGGGAGGGACAAGTTGTTGCAGAAGCACTATATTGATGGAACTCTTCCGCCTATGCACCGTGACCCTAATGCTAGTAGTTTCTCCATCTGAAGATCCAGCTTTTTATTTATCTAGAGACTTGTTTTGAAAACAGCTCCCTTGGTAGAGATCCTGACATTCCACATCAAGGCCTCAATCTTCTTCCTCCCAGTTATGGAGTTTGTGATCAACAACAAGAAGTCAATTTTGACTCTCTTGCATCTCCCGAGCTTTCAGAGCTCTTTGAAAATACAAAGAGCATGACCCTGGAAATTTCTTTCTCCTAGAAGGAGAACAAAGCTCTATTTGTCAATCAGTCTTTTTTAGCACAAATTCTCAGAGTAGCTACTGTCTGTAGCTATCAGGAGGACAAAGTTTGTAAATAATTGTGGTACTCTTTTTAAAGTCTGGAGCTTAGGTTGTTTTATGTGCTATCAAATCATGATACAAAATATAAAACAGGACTCAAAGTAAAGTGAGAGGATGAGCCAAAAAGCTTCTGACACAGTATGATGGCTACCATGTATAGGGAAGTGCACTTACTGTCAGATATGGTATAGTATCCATAATCAATTCTAGGAGGGGTTGCATGTCTAGAATTTTCTGTGATTCATGGCTGGATGATATTTATGACAAAGTAGGCATTTCCTCCTTGGGAGCCAATGTCCTCACTTCAGTGGTGGGAAATCTGTGGCCCGTGGGCCACATGCGGCCCATCAGGGTAATCTGGTTGTGGGCCGCGAGACGTTTTGCTGACGTTGTCTGTCCGCAGGCATGGCTCCCTGCAGCTCCCAGTGGCTGTAGTTCGCCATTCCCGGCCAATGGGAACTGCGGGAAGCAGCGGGCCACATATCCCTGCAGCCTGCTGCTTCCCGCAGCTCCCATTGGCCGGGAACGGTGAACAGCGGCCACTGGGAGCTGCAGAGGGCTGTGCCTGCGGACGGTCAACATCAGCAAAATGTCTCGCGGCCCACAATCAGATTACCCTGATGGGTCGCATGCACCCCACAGGCTGCAGATGCCCACCAGTGCCTCACATATTCGAGCATTTCCAAACTGATATGTGGATTGTTTATAAAGTAAGAACAAACTGAAAGAAGAAACAAATTGCTTTTTAACTGACTTGGATAGATGCAACTGTGTCTGACATTTATACATTCATTTGTGAGCAAGAAGAGTAAAATGTTCATGTAAATCTACTCAAAATCCCTTAAGAGTACTTTTTTGGTACTTGGGAAAGTCATTTGATGGCATTACTCCAACTCAAATATAGTTTGGTATTAATTTATAGGGCTAAATTAATACATTTTGTAACTCTGGTGGCTCCTATGGAGTTATAACGTAGATTAATTTGAACCACATATTTTACTGCCCTCTAAGAAGTGCATGAGGTCACATGAACTAGAGAAACCAGTATAGATGACTACCCTCCTCTTGCCCTCACACATATGTGAGGTCAGTATAAAACCTATTCAGTATTCATAAATTGCAAAAACAGGTGGGATATAACTGAGCCTCACATAATAAATAACACACGTTAAAGAAGAGCATCAACATATAGGACGTATGATGGGGAAGTCTGCTATATTGCTCTTGTAATACCAAGGTTTGCATTTTTGTACACACGTAATCATAATAAATGCCTTGTATATGGAGAAGGATAGAGCTAAACATTTAAGAAAATCCATCTTGTCCACTTTTAAACAAGAAAAGCACATAATAAAAAAGCAAAGCCATATATACAATTATATCTGTTGATGACATTGTAGATACTGGTAACCTAACCATTGTAGGTAACCTAGAGAGGGGGTTTTCTTAGAACTCTGTTGCTCCTGATATCAGCCATTTTAATAGTGACATTAGACAAGATCAATATAGCTATTTGATTCCCTGCTTCTAGGGTTAGCAGCTCTGAATTTGGGGAGGGATATTTTTAGGATTATTTTTGAACAACTAAAGCCTTTTCTAATGTGGCTGTTTCTATAAACATAATAATTTAATCCTTTGCACATCTGTAGCAATTTTCATTAGGGATCTCAAAGCTAACGAACTGTCTGACAAAATCCCTCTGTAGTCAGATTGAATTCTTTAGCTTTTGGATCCGTAATGGAAATTGCTATAGATATGCAAAGGATTGATTATTAGTATACTTTGAGGTCAGTGAATATTACCACCTCCATTTTAGAGATGATAAAACTGAGTAGAGAGATGTTCAGTGACCAAGGTCATAACAGGAAGTCTGTGGCAGAGAGAGAATAAAAATCCAGGGTATGGATCTAGATCTGCTCGCAGGGCCAACTTTCATAATCAGGGTTGAGGTCTTATGCCTCCAATTTCTATGCTTTAACCACAACACCAACCTTCCCCTTTTTAATAACATGGTAATCGCATCTTAAATGGCTGAACTAGTCTTTTTCTAAATTTTCTTCCTCTTCCAATCCTCCCCCGTGAAATATTTTGGAGCAGATATATCTTTTTACATTTAAAAAAAGTGGAAAAAAATTAATAACTGCATTGATAGAAAAAAAGTTAACAGGAACATTAATAAGTACAACCTTAATAGGATTTGAACTCACAACCTTTGGAATATGATTTAGACATTTATCCAATAGTCTACACAATCTTTCATTAGTAGCCATGGGAATTTACAGGTGTTAAATTAATTAGAGGAAGGCTCCGCTGTTGTTCCATGAATGCAATAAAAACATAATGAAAATTACAAGGAAATAAATTAATTCTAAAAAATCTAATATAAGGGCAGCAGAGTTCAAACAAAGCCTGTTCCCTAGTTTATACCAAGATCTATGAAATGTCACTAATATTAGATTTAATATTGCACGTTATGCTTCACTTGCTGAAATATTTTCATTAAATGCAGATTTTTTAACTGTGTGTTTGGTCTCAGTTTTAAAAAAAACATTTGCCCTACACATTAGATATTTCTGTGCAATAGGGGAGCTATTGAAATGATGATTCATCTGTAATGTTAGAATATAAGGTGTGCTGAAAAATGCAAACAGTCCTTACTTATGAGAATAATCCCACTGAAATCAATGTATTGATAGTGTATTAACTAGTTAACACTAAACACTTACTTTGCAGTAATGCCCACTGGTTCTCATTGTGTTAGATGCTGTACAAACAAACAAGAAGACACTGTCCCTCCCCCAAAGAACTTAGAATCTAAGGGCCAGTTTCTGACTCATTTAATCATTTTGGGTAGTAGTCAAAGGAAAGTGCTACTCACAATGAATATTGGAATCAGGACCTAAGATGACTACTAGTGTGAGTAAATGTTCCAGGATTGATCTCATGGTTTTTAATGCTTGGTAGGTATTGTCAAGGCACTACCCCTGGTTAACCTCAACTATCCTATATAGATAACTGTGGCCATGCTCTTTTTCTGATAGTACTGTCATTGCTGGCATCCCTGTGTTATGCTGAACTTGTATTTTGTAACTTATGAATATTAAGGGTATTTTCATGAATTCCATGGTGGGTGCATGTGTATGTAAATATGTGTCCTTTTTATTGTTTTATCCAGTTCTGGTGGCCTTATGCATGCCTGATACCTGAGCTTAGATTTAGTTTTATTAGGGTCCAAATGACCCAGTCCAATGATTGTTGCAAATCAACAATACTCTGCAGTGAGTTGCTACTTGCTTTTTCTGTACTTATACTAACATAGTTTTAAAAGAAACCGGTGTAAAATGTTTTGGATCAAAAACGATGAGTCACCACCTCAGAGAAAGGAGAACCAAAGAAGCAGATATTCATAGATGGTAGGTTCAAATAATAGGTCTTTTGGGTCATCAAATCCAGCTCCTGTATATTGTACAGGACTTTTCTACATTACTCCCACAGGTGTGTTATCTACCTACTGCACTGTGTGCTAACGATAACAGATTTAATGAACAAAACAAATTACACCTCTCACTTAATGGGACAGGTGGCTCAGTGGCACAGAGGCCTGCTGAATGGTTACTACTGAGAGAAAACGGCACAGATTGCCAGAAGTCAGATCAGTGTAAATGTGCTGAAGAACAGCTGCCACAGCTTCCCTACAGCCCCAACATAAAAGCAAAGCCTGAACAGATGAAGCAGCACATGATACAATGAATGAAGCCCCAACAGTTGCTATACGGTCAAGAGACAAAGCAGGAAAAGAAACACCACTAATGTAACCAAAATCATGTTTATTATTTACATCACCTGTCCAAAACTCTAGCGACTTGTACATTTTTTTGCAAAAACATCCATACCAGAGTCTAAGAGATCAACAGCTAATAAATCCTAAGCTAGATCAGTGACCTCTCGGCTTCCCAACCACGCATGGTCTACTTGAAGCTCTGCATTGCCAAAAGCTTGGGACACTAAATAGGCATCACTGAATTGAAGTGTAGGAGAAACGATTTTTTGCCCTTCCCCTTTGTAACTGAAGACCTCTATCAGGATGTAGTGAGGCGGCCTGGCTCCCAGCCGCCCCAGAGAGGGACGAGCCCCTCCGGATGCCAAAGTGGGCGGAGCCACTGGAGCCTGCGCCCGCCCCCCAAAGGTCAAAGCGCAGGACAGGAAGTACAAAAGCCCCACCCCAGGGCTCAGAAGCTGCCTGGCTGCCGGAGAAGCCAGACGCTGGGGGCCTAGCTCCTGCTGGGGAGACTCCTGCAACCTGTGACCGACCCGAGGACTGGCCATACCAGTCAAGGCCTGATGACGACCAGACCCCGGAGAAGCTGTTAAGCCTACCAGAGAGAAGCGACCCAGAGGAGCTGCCAAGCCTACCGCTCGCTGAATACCCTGAGGAGCCCATGGTGCTTGATTCCGTGGAGGACACCAACCAGACGCAGGTACTGCTAGAGGGGGAGGTAGGAAGTAGCCCGGGGGCAGCCGATCCTAGTCTGGCTGCGCCACCCCAGAGCCGATGTCAGTGTGTTGCGGCCAGGATCCCCACTGACACAACAGCAGGCTGCCTGCTGCTGTTAGGGCCCCAGGCTGGGACACAGTGGAGTGGGCAGGCCTGCATCCCTTGCCACCCCACTTACGGGTGGCAGTCTCCCCCTCTTCCCAGACACTCAGAACCAGGAGTCTGGTTTTTGTTCCTGAACTATTTGCTCAGCCCCTGCCTGAGGGTCTGAGCTCCTGTTTGTTTGCTGCCCCGCCCTGACCCAGGGCCTGGGCTCATTATTGAACTATTTGTGCTCAGCCCCTGCCTGAGGGCCTGAGCCCTTGACTGTTTCCTGCCTCACCCGGCTAAGTCCCCGACTCAGCGGACCTTAGTAGTGAGGCGGCCTGGCTCCCAGCTGCCCCAGAGGGGGGCGACCCCAACCAAACCCTTCTACACAGGACTATCCCTAGGGTGACCAGATAGCAGGGGTGAAAAATCAGGATGGGGGTGGGGGGTAATTGGCACCTATATAAGACAAAGCCCCAAATATTGGGACTGTCCCTATAAAATTGGGATATCTGGTCACCCTAACTATCCCTCTTCTTCTGTCTGGGATAATCTTTGGGTTGCATGGCCCCTCTTTCCTTCTCCCTGGATGACTTCCAAACCAGACTTGACCAATAGGAAATGCTGGGTCATTTTTGGATATTGCCCTTAAATATGGTTACTATATTTTAATCCAACAAAAAGAGGACACTCCACGGGGCCCTGGCCCCGCCCCAACTCCGCCCCTTCCCCAAAGTCCCCGCCTCAACTCCGCCCCCTCCCCTGAATGCTCCTCCCCCTGCTCCTCCCCCTCCCCTGCTTCCTGTGAATCAAATGTTCGCGGGAAGCCTGAGACAGGCAGGTAAGCTGGGGCGGTGGCGGGGGGGGGGCGCGAGGAGGTGTGGCCCAGTCCAGCCCCCCTGGCCGAGCAGCTCCCTCCGGCGGCCGGCCCCGGCCAAGAGGCTCTGGCCCTGGTGTCTCCGGCCCGGCTCGGGCCCTGGGGCGCCGGCCCCAGTTCTGGCTGAGCGCGCCGGCCCCGGCCGAGCACCCCCAGCCCCGGTCCCAGCGGCTCTGGCCTGGCTCGGCTCGGGCCCCGGTTCCGGCCGAGTGGCTCTGGCCCGGCCCCGGCCCTGGCACTGGGTGAGCGATGCCGGCCGGCGGCCAAACACCCCCAACCCCGGTCCCAGTGGCTCCGGTCCGGCTCGGCCCTGGCCCTGGCCAAGCGGCTCTGGCCCCGGCCCTGACCAAGCGGTGCCGGCCGGCAGCTGAGCACCGCCAGCCCCAGCGGCTCCGGCTCCGGCCCCAGCGGCTCCAGCCCAGCCCCAAGCCCCACGACCGCTCCCTATTTTCCCGGACATGTCCGGCTTTTTGGTATTTCCTCCCGGACGGGGATTTGAGGACCAAAAAGCCAGACATGTCTGGGAAAATCCATACGTATGGTAACCCTACCTTAAAACTTCTTCCCTGACGTTCAGACAGACAGAAAAAATGTTTTGGGACTCTCCAAATATGTCCAATGAGTTCCATGTCCAAAGCTTAATAGCCTTATGTGATGAGTGGGTTGGCAGAATGAAAGTCTGACCCTGGAAGGGAAGTCATTAAACCTAAGAGTGCCTGATCCAAGATTTCATGAAGGTTAGATGGGAGAGGACGTTAGCCCATCCAAATTAGGAGAAACTTCTATGGTTGTGGACTCCAGAAAGCTTGCAGTTTCAGTGGGTGAGCAGCTACAGAGGCTTATTGCTGCAGATTAGCCAGTAGGGTCTGATCCTACAGCTCCTACTCAGGTGAATAAGTCCCACTGAAGTCAGAGAATGTGGCATTTAGATTGTGAGGAAAAAATACTTAGGAAGAATGGTCCTCAATGGACTCACACAATTAAACAGCAAATATATACCCTTCAATTTAATTTGTGTCTAATTTTATTTAATAAAATATTACTGTCATTTACCTTACCCAGTAGGAAAATAAAATCCAAATACCTATTTTTACAAGATTTCTATTTAAAAATAGTTTATTTCACAGGCTATGCAATTAGAATATTTTAAGTCCACGGATTTAGGGCCACATCATTCCACCAAGGGAATGGGAAACTATGTACAATAATTTGAATTCAAAGAAAGCAAGTCAAGAGCCAAAATGCTCATTAATTTGAAAGGTCCTAGAAACCCTGACTAGCCTCTTAGTAATTGGGACAGATTTTTCTATAAAGCACTTTCACCATTTAGGCTTGCTCACACTTTTTAGACTTGGTTAAGAAAGGCAATCAAGGTAAAACTTAATTTCAAACACTTTGGGCCTTAATCTGAATTTCTCGTGTACTCAAAACCCCCACTCAGTCTGTGTTTCTCTGATTCACTAGCTTATATGATTTTAGATATAAAATTTGCTTTACTCTTTTTTTAAATGTTGTCCTTTAAAAAAGACTATTTTCTAGTTCCATGTATGATTTATTGGATTTCTCTCTGTTAGACCCTTACATTTATCACGGATCCTTAGTAGTCAAAGGTGTCTATAGGCCTCTAGAATCAGATTAATTCTACCCCCTCAAAAGCCTCTTGTCTGAAAATTTTTGGCTTTAAACTTGTCTGTATGATTCCGGCAGAATTTCCTCGCTTTCGATGGACCCAACTTCTTTCTTTTGAAACTTACTTTTCTCTGTTGCCTGTCTTATTTGGGGACCTGGGGAAAACTAGGTCCCTATTGCTTTCTCCTTAGTGTAAAATGCAACTCCCCTTCCTTTGCACACTGTAAACATTGGAGAAGTTTTTTGACCTTTCCTCAGGTTTGTACCTCTAACAGAAATGAAGGAAACAGCCTCAGGTGAACTTGTGGCCAGTATTAGGTAATCTTTTTCAAGTGCAGATCCTACTTGGCAGTACACTGCTGGCAGAACCATGGCCTTTCTAAGTGACCCACAACATTAACAACTTAAGGCCGAATTCTTTAGTCCTTGCAATCGTTAACAGAATGGTGCAAGCAGCCATTCCCTTCTCACCACCTTGTCTTCCAGGGATCAGATTTTGCTGAACTACTTAATTGAGCAGGGCCTTGCTCATACATTCAATGCATATAGAATCAGCCTCTCTCTTACCCTCTCTTTGAGAATAGTTCAGCTTTGCCTTCTGAATTCAACCCAACATCTTGCCTGTCTTCCTGCCTGAAAAACTCTGTGTAGTGATTCCTGTCATATCCTGCTTTCTCTCTCATGCATTCATTTTACAGTCCTTATTTTTTGTCTTTGTAATATAGGTTTGTTTTTATAGCTAATATTTTTTGTCCTTCACATATACAACTTTATTTGATTTTACATTTTCTCTTGTGACATTGTATTACCTCTCCGTCTCAATTTTAGGGTCTCCTCACCTGTTATCTTCATACAAGAGGATGTTAATTCAGTTCTTCCTTGTAACATTTTCTGCTTCTTGTTAGAATCATTGCTTAGTACCAGTCCATGGATGATTCTGTGTATGTTTGTTTCTGTTCTGAGGAAACACCAATTTCACTAAGGTGGGAATATTTCATATGAGCAATGCAGTCACAAGCAACTTGTTTTACAATCATCACGTTGTATGATTTTTAGTCTCCCATGTAACACATTAGGAAATCTTTAGTATAACATAAGAAACCCATCTTAAGAGCTGTGTCACCAACACACACACACTTTGGGGCTGTATTTCTTATCCTAAAAAGATGCAAGGGACTTGCATGAAGGATTTCCATTAGCAGTAATGTTCTGCATATAACCCCTGAAACATCAGAGGAAAACATACCCCTTTGGACTGTGTGCTTAGAGCAAGGAGTTTAGAGTTATTTATGGATACACTTGAATAGTGCTGTTAATAGGCTTTTCTATGGTGTTCATCACCAGAGTATATTGGTTCCTTAGAAACATTAACACATTTATCCTCAGAACATCCCTGTGAGGTACGATAGGGAAGTGGTAATATCACCATTTAACATTTGGGGAAATTGAAGCAAAAAAGATTAAATGATTTGCCCAAGGTCCCAAAGGCAAGTGTGTGGCAGATTAAAACCCAGGTCTCCTGAATCTCACTCCAGTGCCTGAACCACAAGATCATCCTCTTATCTAATTTCATTGTTTACTGTAAATATAATTGGAAATAGCACATTTAACCTTGGTAACCCTCTTCAATGTAACAAGTCACCATAGCACAGTGTATGAACAGAATTTTTTCTTAAAGGGCTAAATTGTGACTTCAATTTACAGCCCATGGTAGAGTGCACCATGGAGCAGCACCACTCAGATGGATTTTCCTGGACCACTGTGTCTGAATTGGATTCAATGGGCTTGTCTACTCAGTGTAGTAGTGCACTCTATGGGGTGTGATTTCTAAAGTGCACTAAGTGTTGTATGTTAGTTGATCCATGTAGATCCTGCTGGTGCGCACTGGTTCCCTAGAGTACTTGAGCATAGTGCTGTTTGAAACTGTTTGGTGAGGATGCACCAGCAGGTTCTACATGGACCTATTAATGCACAACTCATTAGTGTACTTTAGAAATCACACCCCTATAGAGCACTTTACCCCACTGTGTAAAGAAGCCCAATGTTTCTGAGAGCCACTCTGCTACTACATCCTTGAAAAAGTTTCAGTATATATTTGCCCCATCTCTGCTGGCAGCTGCAGAGGGTTTGGGGGACATGGACCTGGTCTCCCTGACACCTTTTGGGATTTGTAATGCTGACAGTGTGGCTACAGATCCAGATTCTGATGCTCAGAATGAAATCTAGAACTTCCTATTCTTGGATCAACAATTAAGTTAAAGCAATATTTATTTTAGGACAATAGTCTAAGTAAATCTGTACAGTAGAACCCTTGTGTTTCTAATATGAGAAGTTGAAGTTCTTAAAAAATCATCACATTGAACATCACAAAATGACAGTGGGTATGGTACATAAATTGGTGCATGGTGCACTGCGTCATTTTCTTCTAGCTCCTTCAAACCACTTTAAAGTGATTTCCAATGCACCAAGGCATCAGGACATGAAGGGATGCCAATTTCTTCTGATTGACATCACTTTTATCATATGCTTTCTCCCTCCCCCAATCAGGAAAAATGATTTATATAACTGGTAATTGGTAACATTGGTGTTTATAAAATCAAAGTTCTACTGTATTTCTAGTATCTCCAACACAAATGACTGAATAATTAAAACATTACTCTGGAAAAACTCCCATTGAAATTCATCCACATAATTTGACTCATGGTTTGGTAACTTTTAGGGCTACAAGGCTTGATTTGTCTTTATCCTGAGCAGTTATTTAAACCAGTGCAAAGTGGGTGTAAAATGCTGTCATAGTGCTTTGATGTGTATTTACTTCCACTTTGCACTGGTATAAATGACTACAGAGGGGCAGGGCAACGGTGAATCAGGTCCCTATTTCCACTCTCCTATGATGTATAATGCATACAGTAACTTACATAGAGGGTAAAGGAAAGATTAAAGCATTGGGAAAGTATATCCTGGTATGGCACATGGGGAGTTCCATATGCCGTTCCTTCAGTTTAGCTAACTGAAGTTTGTGTAGGTTTCAATGCACAGAAAAGCATTCCTGATAGCCTGCTGAAAATCTTAACTTTCAGATATCCATCTGTCAAACTTCTTCACTTAATGCTTTGGAAACAGGGATTTAGTGCTCCAATGGCAGTATGGAAACTGCCATCTCAGGTTAGTCGAAGGGTTTCAGTGAAATATAGAAGTTCTTTCCACACAAAAAGTTAATAACATAGTTTGACACATAAAACTCTATGATGGATGGCAACCAATAGTCCAATACTGTTTTATTCTGGCAAATATACTGCTCCTTTTGCAAAGGCCAAGAAATTAAACAATGGTTTTATTCTCCCCTTTACATCCTGCACAGGGTAATTATGTATTATTAATAATGCAGCAGCACAAATGATATTAAATGAACTACATTTGTTAATGTAGAGCTTATCTAACTGCTTTTTTCATCAGTGGACTGTTTCTCATCGGGGGGTACTAATTAGCTGTAATATGTAGAAAGATGGGACAGAAATCCAATCAGATAAATAGGATATATTTGCAGAAATCCAGGAAGGAGGGAGAAAAGTATTCATGACTGTGAATGTATTATTAGGAATAGAGATGAGACTTTCTTCTTTTTCACCTTTTTTTACGTTTCATGGTCATTTCAAAGTTGAAATGTAAAGGCCTACAAAAGATTTCATTCATCAAAGCTGTAACACTGTTATCGTTTGCAGTAATAAAAGTACATATGGCACTATAAAAATCCCTAATGTTTTACATAGCCCTATCATGTATAACATTAATGTAATACTGCCAATAACTGATTTGCTACTGGTGTTACAAATACTGAAGTAGAATTCAGTAAAGATCTTTATTCCTGTGTTCAGTCTCTCTCTCTTTAATAAAGAACCTCTTACAATTTGAAATTGATATTGTCATATTTTTCAAAAGGGGTTACACAAGAGATACAAATGCATAGGAGCTACAGATAATGGGTTCAGACCTGCTCCCGGTAAGGTCAATGACAAAACTCTGTCTTGAGCCCAATGCTCATTGTCAGAGCTATAGCATACCATTAATTCTCCTCTGAATTAAACAAGTGCAATCCTATTTGAAAGCGATTTGGTTGCACCTGTGTAAGTGAGAAGAAAATTCGACTCTCCATTTCAACTCCTTTCATTCATTACTGGAGCTACTTCATGTCTGCTCCATGCTTCTTAATACCAGAGCCCACAGTGACTTCCAGGTACTGTGAAATACCTTATCTTTCCTACAATGTTTTCTTGTCCTGAAGCAGCACAAAGGTGGGTCCTTCATGACTGAAGTATCCCGGAGCTGAAAAATCACTTGAAAATTGAGATTCAGAAACCACTACAGGCACGGTTTAAAACCCTCCAGAAAGTTGAATTGCCTCGTATACTTTTAAAGATGATCAATCAAAAATTTATTCTCCTCTGTTCTATGCTGCACTGGAATTTGCTGCCTTAAAGACTCCAAACTTTTACTGGTGGAATTTATGATCAAAACTCACATTATAACAGCCACTAGTGGGTTCCATTATCATTAACTGATGCAGAATGAGCTGTATTTTCACAGGAAGGAATCAGCAATAATGGCCACCATAGAATCAGTCCAACAGCCACAACAATCTGAGAGCAGGCAACAACCATTTAGTAAACGGACACCATAGGTTTAAGGTACATGTAATTATAGAACATAATCTCAGTAGCCAGAAAACTGTATTTTTAAAACTCTTCATATAAGAACTCAGAACTATTTACATTTATATACAGTTGTATCATGTAATTAAAGTCAACAGATAAACACATCAATATGTTGAAACAGATGTATAAATACATAGATAGACATATTGCTCTGAAACCTTGATATTTCATCCAAATGAAATACTATATTCCAAATATACCCTGTAGGAGTTTTGCTCAAGGCTGTGCTTAGGTATACTCAAAAAATCCCGATAGCTAGTCACCAGGGAAAACATGTTCTTTTACAGATAATTGCTACTGGCATCTAGAGACCTGGAGAATTTGATGTGCAATAATGTGACCTGACTATGTATTAAAGTTTTTTGAAGGACGTATGTAAAGTAATTTTATATGCTTTTCACACACCTTAGGGTTTTTTTGGTTTTCCCTGTTAGGACATTTTTAACAACTTTCCTGTATTTAATTTCTGTTAGGTTTTATTGTAATAGTTCTCAACCATAAAAGATTCCAGTATTGTCTGTCTTCAAAAGGAATGAGGTTTAGAAACATATGGGGGCAAAGAAAACCCAGGTGACTTGTAAGTAATGTGTGAACAAAGCAGAATTATATTATTGATGATAGAATTGGTAAAAAATGAGAAAAGCAGCAGTTTGTTCCTAAGAATACATGAGATTAACCATTCAATTGCTGTGAGTGTCCTGCATTTAATTTGATTAGTATCTGATAGGTGTGCATTCTGCTATCTAATACTATGCTAAACACTGCTTTATTAAATATTAGGGAGGTTTAAGAGATGGTTGCTTGCCTACATTCAATGAAGTGCAGATTTCACAAAAAATAGAACTGAAACCACCTTTGTTTTTTATTGTAATGTGCATAACAACAAAAATGCAATTACTAGATACAATGAACAAGTATCACAATCGTTAATTACTAGGATATGTTTTAATGCCATTATACAACACTCATTTTATAGGTTAGTATTAGCATGTGACCCTGAATTCTAATGTCAGAAGGTCTGTGGACTATCATTCAAGATTTTCACAAATGACTGGAAAGTAGATTGGAAGCTTGTTGACAGAGAACCCCTGAGTCAAATGACATGATCACTAAATAATAAAATTTAGTCTGAGTTTATTCTCATAAACTGTCAGAAAGAGACCCTGAAAATAAGCTTCTAAAGGGAAAAAAGTCCCCAAATTAATCCAGCGCATAGAACAATTATATTGTTCCAGTAATACATCCAGGTTATAAAAATTGTATTTGTTATGTCCGCTGTTAACAGGCAGTAAATACTATAAACCAGTATAGTACTATAATCTTCCCAGTACCAGAGAAAGGTTTAAAGTCTAGAATAACAATTTATTGTAAGAAAAATGGTTTTCATTTCCATTATTATTTATTTTAAAAATATAGTCAAATTTTGCAGATACTAGGCTGGAACAATGGCCTAGTTATAGGGACATGTGCTGCCATATAGGAAAGCTGGGATCATTGCTCAGGGCCAGATTCTTGCTTGCTTGCACTAGCAGAGAGTAAGAGTAGAGGAACAATCTGATTCTGGTGAGAAGTTGTGTCTTGTGTTTCTAAACAGTGACACGCCCCTCACAGCAGATCAAAGGGCCAGTGAACGCTAAAGGGATTCCTCTTTTAGTCAGGATGATAGTTGTGGCATACAGTAGGAACTGAGGAGTAAGGGAACATGAGGAGAGCCTCATGGCTCTGACTAGTGTTCATGGGATATTCCTAACCCTCTCCCTTCCTCAGAGTCCAGTTACAAGGCTATGGAACCATGAGTGTCTGCTATTAGTGAGCACTCAATCTAGTGCTCCCTTTAAAACTGCAATTACAACCTAGAGTAGTAGATGCCAACTGTATCTGGCAAGGCTGCATGCGGCAGGGCAGAAAGCAGCCTCGGCAGAGCAGCACGTGTGCATAATTGGGCATTCCTATGCAGGCTGTTTGCCGACTGCACAATCCTCTTCCTACCTCAGGTCAGTAATTGGATGGAGGGCACTGTAAACCCCTCTTCTGGCCATGGTTGGCAGCTGACGTGGGAATGGCAGCTTCTTCATCTCCGTGTTGTCTACTGCCCAAGAACTGCGCTTAGCTGGGCAACAGCTATCTGAGAGGGGTCTGGATTTGCTGAGAAAGGGATGGCGCATATCCAGACGGTGCATATTTCAAGGTACTCCTAGTGGGAGACAGGACCATAGTGTTTTATTTTTTTCCAGTAGTAGGTTCCTCCTCCATGCATCTATGGAGCCATGGACTCCCCTTCTAGCACTGGACCCAGATCTGCATATAATTGAGTCTGCCCTTATTTCACCACTGGATTTGTAATGGAGATGCTAAATTTTGAAAAACAGACCTGGTTGGGAAACAGCAAATTCCAACACTTCAGAAAAAAATTGTTCCGAATTGGAACAAAAAAACAAAATTTCCTGCCAAACAAAAATTCTAAAATCTTGATCTAGGGCCACTGAAACATTTTGTTTTGATTGTTATGAAATGTTTCATTTTTACTATTGTTTTGATAATTTAGTTTTGACTTATTTTAGGTGTATACACAATATTATAGACATAATTATTTTAATATAATATAAAAAGAAACTAACTTTATTGAAATTATAAAGTGATGACATAAAAATGAAATGCTGACAATATCAACATGAAGCATTTTCCCATTGAAAATGTTATTGAAATCAACATGTTCTTGCAGAATCTTTTGATTTTGATGAAACTGCATTTTTTGACCAAAAACTGTTCTGTTAATTTTTTTGACCAGCTCTATGAAGCAAACATAGTTCCAAATTTCTTCCTTGCAAATTGCTCAATGAGGCCAATACTCAAGCTTTCTGGCCATGTCATACTTTAAGGAAACATGGTCAACCCAGAAAGTTTCTCTTGGTTCACACTAGAATATATTTGTAGATTACAAGGCCAGTAGGGATCATTGTGATCGTCTAGTCAGACCATAGAACTTCCCCAAAATAATTCCTAGAGTATTTCTCTTAGAAAAACATCTGAGCTTAATTTTAAAATGGGTAATTATCCTTGCTTTTCAAAATTTCCATCTTATTTCCAGACTGAATTTGTCTAGCTTCAACTTTGGATTGTGTTATACCTTCCTCTGCTAGACTGAAGAGCACATTATCAAGTATTTGTTTCCCGTATATATACGTGTACACTGTAATCGTGTCACCCTTAACCTTCTCTTTGTTAAAATAACTAGATTGAGCGCCTTGAGTCTGTCACTATAAGACATGTTTTCTAATCCTTTAATCATTCTCATGGCTCTTCCCTGAATCATCTCCAATTTATCAACATCCTTTTTGAATTGTTGACTCCAGGACTGAACACAATGTTCCAGCAACAGTGACAACAGTGCCAAATACAGAGGTAAAATAATCTCTATGCTCCTTATCAAGAGTCCCCTGTGTATGCATCCTAGGATTGCATCAGCTTTTTTTTAGCCACACCATTGCACTGGGAGCTCATGTTTAACTGATTATCCATCAAATCTTTTTCAGAGTTACTCCTTCCCTGGAGAGAGTTCCCTCATTGTGTAAGTATGGCCTACATCCTTTGGTCCTACGTGTGTGTGTGTATATGTATATATATATATTTACATTTACACATTTTAAAAATGCATATTGTTTGCTTGTACCCAGTTTACCAGCAATCTAAATCTATTTTCCATAAACCCATATTAATTGGCAATAATTATATTACCCTCTTTCAACTCTTTATTAATTGAGTCCCGTATTAGTCACTCCATTATTTTGCCCAGGATCAGTGTCAGACCGACTCATTACTCAGATCATCCTATTACCCTTTTCAAATATTGGCACAACCTTAGCTTTCTTCAAGACTACTGGAACTCCCCCAGTGTTCCAAGACTTATTGAAGATCAACATTAATGGTCCAGCAAGTTCCTTAGCCAGCTCTTTAAAGCTCTTGAATCCAAGTTATCCAGACCTGCTGATTTTAAAAAAGTCTGATTTTAGTAACTGCCATTTAACATTCTCCAGAGATATTAATGTAATGGAAAGAGAGTTATCATATTATATGACCACATCATCTGTTTTTCCCCAAACAGAGAACAGAAATATTTATTGAACATTTCTGCCTTTTCAGCATTATTATTGATAATTCTACCATTTCCATATAGCAATTGGCCAGTACCATTATTAGGATTCTTTTTGTTCTTAATATACTTTAAAATCTCCTTATTGTCCTTAACTCTGCTGGCCATAGATTTTGCCTTGCATCCCTTTGCTCCCCTTGTCAATTTTTGATAATTCCTAGCTTCTGCTTTATATTAATTACTATCAATTTCCCCTTTCTTCCATTTGTTATATTTGTTCTTTATAACTTCCTTTACTTCCCCTCTAACCCAGGTTTGTATTTAACAAACATGGCCTTCTTCCTCCATTGTGGGATTGTGGCTCTTTGAGCATCTAGTAAAGTATTCTTAAACAAATCCCAAATTATCATTCACACTTTTCTGATTAAATTCTTCCTCCCAGCTGATGTGTCTCAATTGTTTTCAGCTTTGTGAAATTGTCCCTTTTACAGCATCAAGTATATATAGCTGGTCTGTACTTTATTCCGTTTCCACATTATAAATGTGATCAAGTCAGGATCACTTGTACATAAGCTGTCATTAATTTTTAGTTCTGTGATCAGTTCATCTTTATCTGTCAAGACGAGGTCTAATACAGAATTCCCATATGCTGAGTGAAACACCTTTTGATACCAGTGTAATCTAAGCACAGTGTGTAGGAAATCTACCTCAAATTTTTATATGTGGTTGAGATGGTGCGGTCCCAATCGCTGTGTCAGGTGAGGCAGGCAGGTGCCATCAGGCAGTTAGCAAATAAAGGATGAAAGCAACAACAGCAGGTTTGGGCCTCAGGCTCAGCAAACACTTGATTCAGCTGCAGCAGGTTCAGGCCTGAGGCAGGACAATATAGCTGACTACTGCAGAAAGAAAATCAGACCTGTTACTAGTGTAGTTTGTCCGTGAATGTATATAGCTGGGATACTACAGAAGAATATACAGAGTTTCTCAGTTACAAGTCAGCCTTGCAATTTACAACTAGCTTACTCCTTAAACACTGAATTCCCCAGTAACATGAATCAGATAATACCTGCTGCAAACACCATTTACAGAAAGGTACCTTATGAAACCAACCATTTTGTTGATTAAATATCCTTTTATTCTACATGCAAAAGAGGTATAGATGAAACCAAAGAAAGTGGAAAAACACAGATCAAGAGCCCCGGTCTTCGGAGGCGCTGCTTAAGTCTTCCTACAAGGCACTGATTGACCTCAATTCCCATTGGGACACTAATAAAAACTGAGGTCAGTGGGAGTTGAGCGTGCTCAGCATACATAGAATTGGGGGCCCAGGAAGAAAAAGATACATAATCAAAACAAGCAGTTTAAAGGTGCATTTCCATTTAAAGGGATCTTTATAAAAACAATTTTGTGTAAGAGAAACATTAAGACATGCGCACACACACAAAGACCTCTTCCATTCTGCAAGGAAATCACAAGTGAGATGAAAACAAGCAAACAAAAAAAAATCCCAAACACTAAACAAATAATAAAGAATAAAAGAAAGAAACCATAAACAGGCCTAAAACAAAACACATCGAGGGAGGAAAGGAAACCACTTAAAAAAAACCCCAACCACCACCAAACAAACAGCTCCACATGCCATGTCTAAAGAAGAAAGGGCTATAAACAAAAAAGGAGAAAAAGGAGTTGAGTCTGCCAGTCAAGGGTCAAAAAGGAGTATGCAACAGACCTAACTGACAATGGGGTCCTCTACCCAGCGGATTGGCTCACTTTGTGTCTGCTACACACTGCTGCAACCCTGCTAAGAGAGCCAAAGGAGAGCCGCCTCCTAGCCATAGCTCCTGCAGCTGTGCTAAGCTTGTCTCCGCTGGAAGTCACTCTTTGGAAACATACAAACAAACTCACCACAACCAAACTTGCGTAGGTCTGTAGTGAGGAAATGTGTCCCAGGAGGTATGATGGAAAATACAACTGGTGGGATGTAGCAAGAACAAATGCAAAGAATGAACCATTACAGATACAATTCCTCTTGGTGCTGATGCAAATTTCAAATGCCATCTGTATTGACCTGAGCCTATGGCTGTATTTTGAGTGGGTGAATCATAGGGATATTAAACTCTAGATGGAGGTGTGACGTTATTGATATAATCTGGGACCATATAGATCATTGTTGCAACCAAGGTCCTGTAGTGGCACACAAATCTTGTATAAAGGGGGTCAAATGGGGTGTCTAAGACAAGGTTATGGTTTACTGGTTATGATTAGGGTGTCTATAGGTGTGTATCAATTTTGTAGTTGAAGTTATGAATATTGGCTCTATACTGTCTGTATTTCAAACTTATGCTATGCTGCTGGGTGACATCCCAGACAAACTGGTGTTAGCTCTGCCTAGCCTGCTTGATGGCCCATTAAGGACCATCAGCTATACAATGGACCCATTGAGAGAAGGCAAATATGCCTTGAGACTCAGCAAAGTATGCAGGAACTTGCCCATGTGACTCCAGACTCCATTTTGCTGTAATTTTCCACAGTAAGAACAAAGAGGTGTTCTTACACCTGGAAAAGACTATATAAGGCTGATGCCTCATCTCCATCTTGTCTTCAATCCTGCTTCATACCTCTGGAGGAACTTTGCTACAAGCTGAAGCTTTGAACAAAGGACTGAGGACCCATCCCAGCGGGGGATGTATTCCAGAGACTTGATTTGAACCTGCAGTTTATTCTATCGCTGCTGCAAGCCTGAACCAAGAACTTTGCCATTACTGTATGTAATTGATTCCATTTAACCAATTCTAACTCTCATCTCTATCTTTTTCCTTTTATGAATAAACCTTTAGATTTTAGATTCTAAAGGATTGGCAACAGCGTGATTTGTGGGTAAGATCTGATTTGTATATTGACCTGGGTCTGGGGCTTGGTCCTTTGGGATCAGGAGAACCTTTTTCTTTTACTGGGGTCTTGGTTTTCATAACCATTTGTCCCCATAACGAGTGGTACTGGTGGTGATACTGGGAAACTGGAGTGCCTAAGGAGATTGCTTGTGAGACTTGCGGTTAGCCAGTGGGGTGAGACCGAAGTCCTCTTAGTCTGGGTGGTTTGGTTTGCCTTAGAGGTGGAAAAACCCCCAGCCTTGGGCTGTAACTGCCCTGTTTGAGCAATTTGTCCTGAGTTGGCACTCTCAGTTGGGTTCCGCCAGAACCGCATTGTCACAGGAGGTTGTTACTAGTTCAGTGGGCACAGCTGATTACAATGGTACTCATCTGGTATTCTTACATGTGTACTTAATGCCTCCTAAATTTATTATGGGCCATTTTTATCACAGAATCTTAAGACTTCATATGGTATTAGGTTTAGATGATGTGGTGGTTAAAATACTTGCAGTGGAGCTGTACTGATGATAGCAACAGTAGGAGATTATATAAAAATTGTTTAATGTATAATAAAAAGCTAGCTTCATCCTTAACTTTGAAACACTGCCACAGCTCTGTAATTATTGATTCTATAATTTAAAGGGCTGGAAAATATGACTCAGTACTTTATATTGCTTACACAGGGACAAAGCCAGGGTTCAGTTCAGGGTGGGGAAGATGTCAGTCTGGGACTGTCCTGTAAAGTTATAGGGATGATGTGTTAGCATCACACAGGGAATGGTGGAGGTCTCCTTCCCTTTGGTAATTCATTTGGAAGAAGGTATAAACTCAGGACTATCTATCACAGCCTGCTACCCCCAAATGGATCCATGCTGTAAACATTTTCTGAATTAGCTTGTTGTTTTGAGCATTGTGGACCTAATCAACCTTCCACTGAATTAGATGGGAGGTTTTCAATTGATTCTAATAGGATATAGATCAGCCCTGCAATTACAAGTTTTCATCCATTATAAGACCAGAGTTCAGTACAAATTCAACAAAATCCATAGGAACCAATTGCTGATTTGATCCTGGCATTTTGATTGGAGAAACCAATACTGTGCCATTCCCTTTCGCTGATAATACACTTTGATGGCATCCTGTTCCATAGTCTCCCGATAGATGAAGAATAAAAACAAAGGGGTCTCATTCTCCACATTATACCATTTTGTTGTCATGAAATTCTAGTGAAATCAGTGACATCGTGCCCCTCTTTAAGCGGTGTAAGTAGGTGGAGAACCAGGCCCAGAGGATCTTTGAGACATAGTGCTAAGCGTTCGTTTTATTTGTGTGCATACATGTCCCCCCCATGCCCCACTGTTTGTTTTTAATGAAGTAAATGTGCCCTGTTGAAAATGAAATACAGTACTTTGCATGGGGGAGAGTAATGGCAATCCACTAGCACCAACAATGATGCAAAAATAGGGGAAGTGGTAAACAATGAAGAGGACAGGTGACTAAGAGAGAGCAATCTGGATGGCTGGGTAAGCTGGGTGCAAACAAACAATATGTGTTTTAAATGGCTGACTTTAAATAAATACATCTAGGAGCAAAGAATATAGGCCATACTAACACAATGGGGAACTCTAACCTGGGAAGCTTTTGCCAACAGGGGCTGCTAACAGGGAGTTTCGCAAGGGAGTTCTCCAGGTGAAGGAGGAGCAATACAGCACCCTTTTGGGGTAAGTGACTGTAGTGTGTGTTTGTTTGTGTTTGGGGGTTACTTGCTGTGTGCTGAGCTTGTGTTGGTCAGTCTGTTTGTTTGGTTGGTTGTTTGAAGGACCGTGTGCTGTGGCTGGCAGTTGGAAGCTGTGAGCTTCAAAGGAAGGTTTTAAAGCTAGAAGCCTCTGGTAATTGGCTGAGCCTTAATCAGTGGGCGGGGCATTCATACAGGCCAGGGCTTTATAAAGCAGCGCACAAGCGACCAGGGAGCTTTTGCGACCAGGGGCTGCTAACAGGGAGTTTCACAAGGGAGTTCTCCAGGTGAAGGAGGAGCAATACAGCACCCTTTTGGGCAGACAGGGGGCTGCAGATGGGAGTTTGACAGAGGGAGGCTTACGATGGTTAGGAAGACCCGCAACACCTGTGCCAGCACTGCTTCTGTCTCCTCCACCTGCGCCTGTAGCCAGACAGAGCGCCTGAGCATGGATGCTTCTACCCAGATCCTGGTGTGGTTTTGCAGAGACTGTAACTTGCAATTTCCACTTACTGATATCCAGGCTGGGGAGACCATCCAATGTGAAAGGTGCCTCCTGGTGGAATCTCTCAGGCAGCAGGTGGGAGAGCTACAGGAGGAGGTGGCTAGGTTGAGAAGCATCCGAATCCACGAGCAATTCCTGGACAGTGTCCATGTGGAGACAGCTGAGGTAGCTGTCCCAGTACACAGGACTGCTGATACACCACTGCTGGAGGAGGAGATGGCTCAGGGTGGACACTGGCAGCTGGTTACTTCTGGCAGCAGGCAGTGCTCCACCCCTGCTCCGAACCCTCCCGCTGTGGTAATAGGTAACCGTTATGCTCTTCTTGATACAGGAAAGAAGACATCACCCCCTACAGTAAAGGAGGAGAAGCCTCGTACCCCTAAGGCTGGGAGGTCTGCTGCCACCACTGCGAATAGGAAACGTAGGGTAGTGGTGGTCGGAGACTCTCTGCTGAGGGGGACGGAGGCGCCCATCTGTCGCCCTGACATTTCATCTCAGGAGGTATGCTGCCTGCCGGGAGCCCGTATCCGAGACATTACGGAGGCATTGTCGAGGATTATCCAGCCCTCTGACTACTACCCCATGCTACTCATCCATGTGGGCACAAATGATACTGCGTGGTGTGACACTGAGCGGATCAAGAGTGACTACAGGGCTCTGGGAGTACGGGTGAAGGAGTTTGGAGCGCAGGTGGTATTCTCTTCGATTCTTCCTGTCAAAGGTAGGGGCCCGGGCAGAGACAGATGCATCATGGAGGTGAATGCCTGGCTGCGAAGATGGTGTCGCCAGGAGGGCTTTGGCTTCCTAGACCACGGGATGCTATTTGAGGAAGGACTGATAGGCAGAGATGGCGTTCACCTTTCGAGGAGGGGAAAGACCCTATTTGGACACAGACTGGCTAACCTAGTGAGGAGGGCTTTAAACTAGGTTCGACGGGAACAGGTGAGCAAAGCCCGCAGGTAAGTGGGGAACATGGAGACCTGGGAGATGGGTCAGAAACGAGAGGGAGTGTGGGCTATATTGGCAGAGAGAAAGGAGGGTCAGGACAAAACTGGGAGGAAAGATCAAACCAGTATCTTAGATGCCTATATACAAATGCGAGAAGTATGGGTAATAAGCAGGAAGAACTGGAAGTGCTAATAAATAAATACAACTATGACATTGTTGGCATCACTGAAACTTGGTGGGATAATACACATGATTGGAATGTTGGTGTGGATGGATACAGCTTGCTCAGGAAGGATAGACAGGGGGAAAAGGGAGGAGGTGTTGCCTTATATATTAAAAATGTACACACTTGGACTGAGGTAGAGATGGACATAGGAGATGGAAGTGTTGAGAGTCTCTGGGTTAGGCTAAAAGGGGTAAAAAACAAGGGTGATATCATGCTAGGAGTCTACTACAGGCCACCTAACCAGGTGGAAGAGGTGGATGAGGCTTTTTTTAAACAACTAACAAAATCATCCAAAGCCCAAGATTTGGTGGTGATGGGGGACTTCAACTATCCAGATATATGTTGGGAAAATAACACAGCGGGGCACAGACTATCCAACAAATTCTTGGACTGCATTGCAGACAACTTTTTATTTCAGAAGGTTGAAAAAGCTATTAGGGGGGAAGCTCTTCTAGACTTGATTTTAACAAATAGGGAGGAACTCGTTGAGAATTTGAAAGTAGAAGGCAGCTTGGGTGAAAGTGATCATGAAATCATAGAGTTTGCAATTCTAAGGAAGGGTAGAAGGGAGAACAGCAAAATAGAGACAATGGATTTCAGGAAGGCGGATTTTGGTAAGCTCAGAGAGCTGATAGGTAAGGTCCCATGGGAATCAAGACTGAGGGGAAAAACAACTGAGGAGAGTTGGCAGTTTTTCAAAGGGACACTATTAAGGGCCCAAAAGCAAGCTATTCCGCTGGTTAGGAAAGATAGAAAATGTGGCAAAAGACCACCTTGGCTTAACCACGAGATCTTGCATGATCTAAAAAATAAAAAGGACTCGTATAAAAAATGGAAACTAGGACAGATTACAAAGGATGAATATAGGCAAACAACACAGGAATGCAGGGGCAAGATTAGAAAGGCAAAGGCACAAAATGAGCTCAAACTAGCTATGGGAATAAAGGGAAACAAGAAGACTTTTTATCAATACATTAGAAGCAAGAGGAAGACCAAAGACAGGGTAGGCCCACTGCTTAGTGAAGAGGGAGAAACAGTAACAGGAAACTTGGAAATGGCAGAGATGCTTAATGACTTCTTTGTTTCGGTCTTCACCGAGAAGTCTGAAGGAATGCCTAACATAGTGAATGCTAATGGGAAGGGGGTAGGTTTAGAAGATAAAATAAAAAAAGAACAAGTTAAAAATCACTTAGAAAAGTTAGATGCCTGCAAGTCACCAGGGCCTGATGAAATGCATCCTAGAATACTCAAGGAGCTAATAGAGGAGGTATCTGAGCCTCTAGCTATTATCTTTGGAAAATCTTGGGAGATGGGAGAGATTCCAGAAGACTGGAAAAGGGCAAATATAGTGCCCATCTATAAAAAGGGAAATAAAAACAACCCAGGAAACTACAGACCAGTTAGTTTAACTTCTGTGCCAGGGAAGATAATGGAGCAAGTAATTAAGGAAATCATCTGCAAACACTTGGAAGGTGGTAAGGTGATAGGGAACAGCCAGCATGGATTTGTAAAGAACAAATCATGTAAAACCAATCTGATAGCTTTCTTCGATAGGATAACGAGTCTTGTGGATAAGGGAGAAGCTGTGGATGTGGTATACCTAGACTTTAGTAAGGCATTTGATACGGTCTCGCATGATATTCTTATCGATAAACTAGGCAAATACAATTTAGATGGGGCTACTATAAGGTGGGTGCATAACTGGCTGGATAACCGTACTCAGAGAGTTGTTATTAATGGTTCCCAATCCTGCTGGAAAGGCATAACGAGTGGGGTTCCGCAGGGGTCTGTTTTGGGACCGGCTCTGTTCAATATCTTCATTAACGACTTAGATATTGGCATAGAAAGTACGCTTATTAAGTTTGCGGATGATACCAAACTGGGAGGGATTGCAACTGCTTTGGAGGACAGGGTCATAATTCAAAATGATCTGGACAAATTGGAGAAATGGTCTGAGTTAAACAGGATGAAGTTTAACAAAGACAAATGCAAAGTGCTCCACTTAGGAAGAAAAAATCAGTTTCACACATACAGAATGGGAAGAGACTGTCTAGGAAGGAGTACGGCAGAAAGGGATCTAGGGGTTATAGTGGACCACAAGCTAAATATGAGTCAACAGTGTGATGCTGTTGCAAAAAAAGCAAACATGATTCTGGGATGTATTAACAGGTGTGTTGTGAGCAAGACACGAGAAGTCATTCTTCCGCTCTACTCTGCTCTGGTTAGGCCTCAGCTGGAGTATTGTGTCCAGTTCTGGGCACCGCATTTCAAGAAGGATGTGGAGAAATTGGAGAGGGTCCAGAGAAGAGCAACAAGAATGATTAAAGGTCTTGAGAACATGACCTATGAAGGAAGGCTGAAAGAATTGGGTTTGTTTAGTTTGGAAAAGAGAAGACTGAGAGGGGACATGATAGCAGTTTTCAGGTATCTAAAAGGGTGTCATAAGGAGGAGGGAGAAAACTTGTTAACCTTAGCCTCTAAGGATAGAACAAGAAGCAATGGGCTTAAACTGCAGCAAGGGAGGTCTAGGTTGGACATTAGGAAAAAGTTCCTAACTGTCAGGGTGGTTAAACACTGGAATAAATTGCCTAGGGAGGTTGTGGAATCTCCATCTCTGGAGATATTTAAGAGTAGGTTAGATAAATGTCTATCAGGGATGATCTAGACAGTATTTGGTCCTGCCATGCGGGCAAGGGACTGGACTCGATGACCTCTCGAGGTCCCTTCCAGTCCTAGAATCTATGAATCTATAAGCAGAGACTCTGAAAAAGCTTTGAGGGTTGTGGACAATCAACTGAACATGAGTGTGACACTGTGGCCAAAAGGACTACTGCAGTCCTTGGATACATAAAACAAGAGAATCCTGAATAGTGGAAGAGAAGTTATTTTACCTCTGTATGTGGCACTGCTGTGACTGCTGCTGGAATACTGTGTCCAGCTCTATTGTCCACAATTCAAGAAGGATATTGATAAATTGGAGAGGATTCATAGAAGAGCCACGAGAATGATTAAAGGATTAGAAAACAGGCCATATAGTGATAGATTCCAGGTACCAACACAGGGAACAAATAATTGATAATGGACTCTTTAGTCTATAAGAGAAAGTTATCACACGATCCAACGGCTGGAAGTTGAAGTTGGACAAATTCAGACTGGAAATACGGCATACATTTTTAACATTCAGAGTAATTAAACATTGGAGCAACTTACCAAGGGTTGTGGTGGATTCTTCCTTCATTGACAATTTTTAAATCAATCTTGGATGTTTTTCTAAGAGATATGCTCTAGGAATTATTTTGGGGAAAGTCCTATGGCCTGGGTTATGCAGGAGATCAGCCTAGATGATCACCACAGTGGTCCCTTCTGGCCTTGAAATCTATGAAGCTATAAAAATATTTGGTCAGAAGAAACCATTGATCTTACATTCTGTCTGAGTAATCACATAATGATTCATCATTAATGAACAGACAGCTTAGTTCAAGTCTGTTTGTGTCAACGGCCATACTTTGTGAATGCTGAAGTCTGGGAAATTAGGGCAGCAGTTATGAGACAAATGGAGTGGGGGATAAAAATCTTTTCTACTAAACAGTTAAAAGCTAATTAATTACTGAATAATCATTTTTTTCCAGTGGAAAGTATCTTGCAATTCCAAAATAATGCACATTTAATGTATACTGGTGTCTCGGAAGCAGATGTCTCCTTGACATGTGCATTCAAGCTGTTGGTGGTGACCTTGTAGGGTGAAGCAGTTTTGAAAATTAGTTTTTGCCTCCCAATCTGTGGAAAATAATGCTGTAGTGAAGATTTAATAAAAGTCATAGATTTTCACAGAAGCTTATTTCAGCAGCGTCAACTATTAATTAAAATAACAAATGTCAGCTATTTCTCAGGCTGACAGTTAACACAACACAGCTTTTGCTTAGCATGTTGCACAGGATGTATGGGAGGTATACCTATAATTCATTTTATCAATGTGTGGTTCACTTCTTATACTTTAACACAGTGATAAATTAACAAAAAATGCTGCAGTTTTATTAGTGGCATGAGAGCTTGGGGAAAACCCATCTGGTCGGTGAATAGCATCTGGCTAAAATGGGGAGGAGAAACACTTGCAGCAAAACTGAAATTGTGGAATTTCTGGAAGATCGCAGCATTGCAAAAACAGATGAGAAAATTTGCAAATGCTGTTTGTATGTGTGTGCATATGAGAGGGCGGGAGGAGAGGGGGCTCACACAATGGTCTATGCGTGTGCATGCACATTCTCTCATTCCTTAATAATACCATACCACATGTGGTCTTTGCTGAAAGCATGGGATAATAAGACAGGAGATCTGGGGTCAGACTCTGAGTTATGTATCTTAGGAGAAGGTAGCTTCAAGCCAATTTTGCACTTGCTGAATTCTGGTTCTGGCTAAGAGCTTAGTAGTCCTCCAGCATAAATTAGAGCAGCTCCTGGCCAGCTTTGAACAATCCTCTTCTATTTTGTATAGGTTTTTATACCGTGCTCCTCACTGTAGTGTCTGAGCACTTTCCAGTAATGTATTAAGCAGTGTGACTAACATCTGTCACATGTTTCTTCTCTCATCCTCTCCCCAAAGGGAAAAGCGTGTGCAGTGGAGTGTCTTTTGTGGGGGGCTGGGAGGGGACACATACCACCAGCTCAGGATAGCTAGAGTGCTCTATTCCTGCCCTCATCTGCACTCGGGGCAAGGAAGGGACTGAGCGAGAGCCCTTACACAAGCTTTACATCAAGCTGAAGGTATTTCCCCACTATTTCTCTTGGCTGGCTCTCTGCTTGTTATGCTTTTACAGTGGGGGTGTAAAGAGGGCATGTTGCAGTGGAGAACTGGCGCCCCGGGTTCTATTCTTGGCTTTGCCATTGAGTTGCTCAGCAACCTTGATCAAGTCACTTAAGGTAAAAATGGCGGTCTCCTTTTTGGAAGCTCAGTTTGAGACCCTAGGCCTGTTTTTCAGGGTCGAGCACTCACAGGTCTAACTAATGTCTTTGCTGACTGCAGGTGCTCTGTTCTTAACGTTGGAGGGGAAGTGCTTTAGAAGTGCCAAGCTTTATTATTTACTGCTCTGCGTAGTACAGCAGGGAAAGTAAATGATGAAGACAGGGAAAAGGGCAATAGCTAGTACAGATAGGGGGACTCAGAAAAGTCTCAGCAAAGGGGCGAAGGGAAAAGGAAAACGTATGAACCCTCATCCCTAGGGTCAGCATTTTAAAAGTTTGAGGGTCAGCCATTGGGAAGCCTGGAAATCAATAGCAATATACTTAGTGTATTTTTTCAGGAACAAGAATAGTCATTTCCAGCAAAGTACAATTTAATATGAGTTTGTTGGGCTGGTGGGGCTGCCTCCGTTTTTGGTTGTGGCTATGAGAAAGTACTTTTGCTTAAATGGTGAAATGATTGAATAAGATACTCTTGTCTCTTATTTCTTCTCAGCAAATATGCACAGCCTGGGATACGTCGCTCAGCACAGCCTAGGGAGGAAACATTTTATAGGAGCCTATTGTTAAAAAATTGGCAGCACAGCTCTAGTGCTTCTCCAGAAACAGTTGTCTGTCAGAGCAACTGTGAAGGGAACACGCTTTACTCTGTTGTCTCCTCCTGCCTTCTTACAGGAAATTCCCTTCCACTAGGAAATGGAGTGTACAGTCTATGGAGCTACTGCAATCATTCAAATACAAGAGTGGTATTTGCTGCAGGGGAGCAAACATTTTCTACTACATCCCATCCTAACAAACTGAAACCCAAACACATTTATTTAACACAAGGGAGGAACCAAAAAAATAGAATTTTTCCTCAAACAAAAGCCAAGCTATTCACCAATCAGCAATAAAACAAATTAGAAGCTGATAATTTGGCCATTGTGAGATGTGGTCATGTACAGTGACTTCCATCAAACTAAAATCCTGCTTAGATTTAATAACAAAGACTGAGTAGCCAAAAGAGTCCGTTTCCAGTCTGATTGGTGTAGGCATGACAGAACAAGTCAGATAACGTAAGAACCAGCTCAAATCCTTGCCCTTGACTAAAGCAGAATCAAACTTCTTAAAGGTTCTACAAACTTTAGTTAACTAGGCCACTCCTATCTCCATGTTCACCAGCCCATCCTTAGCATTCACCTGTCCTGGCAGATCTCATTGGAGGATAGGGGACAAGTAGCCCAACCTCCCATGTAGTGAATCTCCTTCCTCTTTTAGGGGTGTCTCATGTGCCTGAAATACTGGAGTATTAGGTCTTTTCAATGGTGAGGGGGTGGCAGCTTTTCACTCCTTCATAGCGTTGCATTTCTTTCCATTTTGTCCCTGGATGTGGGGTGAAGGAGAGTCTCACTTTCACCTTCAGAGGCAGATGACTCTAGTGCAGCTTTTAAATATTTCTTGTGAAATTTGACCATCAATTTTCTTGTGTGATCTGTCACCTATCACTCTTCTTCTCTTTGAGGGGCTTTACAGCATGACAAAAACTATAACTTCCTGCTGTTCTAAGTTTAAAGCTGTGTATATTATTATGTACTGCTGTACAAAACCAGGTGATTTTCTCTGTATTTAGTTGATTTCTAGAGGAAATGGAATTTGGTCACTAACTCTCCTTGATTCTTAGTACAGTGCAATAGCTAAAAAAACTAAAATGCATATGATTTAGCAATCACAACAACAAATACTGACTTGACAAGGTGATTATCCTATGAGACCAAAATCATGGTACAGCACTTAAGTCAAGACCAGGTGTAACCATAGGCGTGGGAACTAGAGGCATGGGGGGTGCTGCAGCACCCCCAGGTTTTAGACGGGGCCACTGGCCCCGCACCCAGGCCTCCACTCCCTAGCCCGGGGCTTGGGTCCCAGCCGCCTACCCTGCTCCCTGGCTGCTGGCCCCATGACTGGGGCTCCGTGCTGGGGCCCTGCTCCCAGCCCTGCACCCGGGGCTTGGGTACTGCGCTGCCGGCCCACTTCCCGGCCACTAGCCCTGCACCCGGGGCTTGGGTCCCGGCCGCCTACCCTGCTCCCTGGCTGCTGGCCCCATGACTGGGGCTCCGTGCTGGGGCCCTGCTCCCAGCCCTGCACCCGGGGCCCGGGACTCTGCTCTCCAGCGCTGCGCCCAGGGCTCAGGTACTGTGCTGCCGGCCCACTTCCCAGCCACTGGCCCTGTGCCCAGGGCCCCACACCTGGGGCTCTGCTTTTGGGGCACTAGCCCCGCTCTCTGGACACTGGCCCCATGCCCGGGGCCCCGCACCCGGTCCCCCGGCCAGGGCTCTGGTACTAGCCCCATGCCCGCACCCCGCCTTTGCCCCCTTATCCCTGTCCAGGACCTCCCCTCCCAGAGACACGGGACTGCTCCCAGCTTCAGCGGGGGGCGGGGGGGCGGACAGGAGTAAGGGGGTTGGCTTTAATTGTGGCACCCCCACTATTAAAAGGGTACCAGGGCCACTGGGTGTAACAATCTCTCAGAAAAATGGGGCATACGTTCTACGTTAATTGCTAAATCTTGAGCTAATGTTTGTATTAGACAATTACATGAAATGCGACAGTTATGTTTCCTAAAGGCGGGGCATTATGGAATACGTAATACTTATAAAGCCGGTAGAAAGAACTAGAAAACTCTGTAATGAGTCCATTCAAATCAAAGTACCTTCACCCAGAGAAATATTATGTTCAGCCCAAATTCCATCTCAGCATATTCTAGTCAGCCTTTCTATTTTAATCTAATTTTATCTGTTTATTTCTAATGCTCACAGTCTCTTTTCAGCTCATGTCGAGCTGAGTTCCAATTGAGAAGACAGTTATCTCCTTCCAAGCTAGCTTGCCTCTCCACTCACATAGGTTATTTCAAACCACTTATTTCTCACATCCATATAGGATCTCTGGACATAAGTGTCATTATTGCTTGAAGAGGGAATTCTTTGTGCTAAATTGACATGAGGGCAGACTGGCCAAGATGTAGCAGAGGAGTACCCTGGAAAGAATTCTTCAAAGTAAATTCAACAACAAGAAATTATTTTACTAGTAAGTGTCAGTAATAATAAATTTACTGATTATTTAATAAGGCCCCAAAGTGGTTACTAATTATGGGTGTTCAACATATAACATCTAGGGTCTGATTTTTCAGAGAGGCTGAGTGCACTCTGCCTCTCTGAAAACCAGGCCCTAGCTATCTCAAGTTGGACATGGTAGAATGAGCGGACACTGAATATCCATGTCTTGGGAGATTTTTTTTTTTTTTTTTTAAGTGTGAGCAACCACAACTCCAGTTGGAGTAATGAGAGCAACAGGTGCTCTGTACCTGTGAAAATCAGACAATTTAGCCTCCTGATTTTCTGAGGTGATAAGCACCCCCATCCTCCCCCTCCCCCCAGTTCTCAAGGAAGCCAACTGGGGTTGTGCTTGCTCAGCAATGCACAAAATTAAGCCTTTAATGCAATCGCTGGATTAATTGGAAGCGCTGGCTTTCTTCCCTGAATGAATCAGGTTTAAAGTTATGCAGAGGAGGAAAGCTCCTCCTCCACCACTCTTTGTCCTCGAGCTTGCAAAGCCACTTCTCTTTAGCTGATATTGTTGCTACTGAATAACTCATTTGGGTGCAGAAGCTAGGTCCTCGTGCTTCAGTCCCTTCTAGGGTTTCCTCAGCAGGAACACTGCAGCGCTTTTGTGGAGAAGAGGGCCGTAAAAACTATTTAAAGATGCGACAATATATGAAGTGCCTTCCTTGAGAGCCAAGTTTTATGCTGCCAGATAAGTGCTTCCTGAGCTGCATTTTGTGAAGCAGTATCAGTGGCATTCAGCAGCTGATTACATTAATCTTTAGAGAGAGTAAAAAACCCAAATACCATTTCCTCCTTTCTCTTTAAAATGTTTTTGCTAACATCAGTGCAGTGCAGATCAGTTGGCTGTAGTGATGAGGAAAGCCTTAGGGTGTGTGTCTACACTGGCAGAGTTACATAGCTGCTCAGAGAGCACTGAAGGGAAACCGCTGTTGTGTGTTCGCACGGTCAGCTGCCTGAGCAATAGCACGTTCACACTTGTGGCACTTGCATTGGTATTCGGAGCAGTGCACTCCGGGCAACTATCCCACATTCGTCGGATGCATGGTGGGCATTCAGCCACAAAAGCTTATGCTCCAATACATCTGTTAGTCTTAAAGGTGCCACAGGACTCTCTGTTGCTTTTTACAGATCCAGACTAACACGGCTACCCCTCTGATACTTGTTCCTTTTCTGCCACTAAGAGTTGTGGGAAGGCGGAGACAGGGCCGTCTCCAGGCACCAGCCAAGCAAGATGGTCTTGGGGCGGCAGATTGAACGAGGCGGCATTCTGCCCAATCCTAGGGCGACACGGACGCTTTTTTTTTTTTTTGGTTCCGCTCCGGCCGCCCTGTAGGGCAGTCCTCGTCCTTCCCTCCCCGCCGACTGGAGCGGAGCCCTCCCGGCAGGGGCCGCGTGGCAGCGCCCCGCTGTAGCTCTGGCCGCCCCCCTTCTCTCTCTCTCCCGCCTGCTCCCTTCTCCTCCCCCCTGCTAGCTGGTCCGCGCCGCAGGGTTTTTTTTTTTTGCTTTGCCGTTCTGGCCGCCCCGTTTTTTTTTTTATTTTGCTTGGGGCGGCCAAAAAGCCAGAGCCAGCCCTGGGCAGAGAGGGTTGCAGGGCATCCAGGGTCCTGTCCCAATGCCCCGTGATGCATTGCTTCTCATCCCAGCAATCCCTGTGCTTCCGTCTGCATTTGGTGCTGTCTTTCAATGGTTTGTGTACTGTGCGCTCTGCCTCTTCAGTCTGCAGGAATTGATCCCGCACTGTTGACCAATATGCTGCTCCCTCTCATTAACACATCACGAGTGGCAGTGGAGTTATTTCTTAAACTACAAAGGCAAGAGGAGTTCGACATTGATCTCGCCATGTGTACTAGCTACGACACAACATTGCTTGTGGCATTCATGGAGGCGTTGACCACACTGGCACGCCGCTTTTGGGCTCAGGAAACAAGCACTGAGTGGTGGGATCACATAGTCATGCATGTCTGGGATGACGAGCAGTGGCTGCAGAACTTTCAGATGAGAAAAGCCACATTCATGGGACTGTGTGATGAGCTCGCCCCAGCCCTGTGGTGCAAGGACATGAGAATGAGAGCTGCCCTGTCATTGGAGAAGCACATGGTGATTACACTGTGGAAGCTGGCTACTCTAGACTGCTACTGATCAGTCACTAAGCAGTTCGGAGTGGGAAAGTCGACTGTTGGACTCATGTTGATGGAAGTGTGCAGGGCCATTAATTGCATCCTGCTCTGAAAGACCGTGACTTTGGGCAACATGCGTGACATTGTGGATGGATTTTCACAAATGGGCTTCCCTAACTGCAGAGGGGCAATACATGGCACGCACATTCCAATTCTGGCACCAGACCACCTAGCCACTGAGAACATTAATCGGAAGGGGTATTTCTCTATGGTTCTCCTGGTGCTTGTGGATCACCATGGGCATTTCATGGACATTAACGCTGGTGGATCTGGAAAGGTGCATGATGCATGCATCTTTCAGAACACTGGCCTATTCAGGAAGCTGCAAGCAGAGACTTTTTCCCCAGACCAGAAGGTCACCATAGGGGAAGTTGAAATGCCCATTGTGATCCTGGGAGACCCCGCCTACCCCTTAATGCCGTGGCTTATGAATCCATACATGGGGAGCCTTGATAGCAGCAAGGAGCGGTTCAACAACAGGCTGAGCAAGTGCAGAATGATTATTGTGTGTGCTTTTGGCCGTTTAAAGGCCCCCTGGTGCTGCCTATATGGGAGGCTGGACCTGGCCGATGACAATATTCCTATGCTTATTGCCGCGTGCTGTACGCTCCATAATATTTGTGAAGGGAAGGGTGAAAGCTTCACTCAGGGCTGGACCGCTGAGGCTCAGCACCTGGAGGCTGAATTTGAACAACCAGAGACTAGGGCTATTAGAGGGGCACAGCTCGGGGCCATAAGGATCAGGGGTGCCTTGAGGCAGCAATTTGAAGCTGAAAGCCACTAATATTTGTTGCTATGCTCGGGAGTGCAGTGCTTGTAATGCTAGGAGGTGATTGTGATTGGTGCAGATGATGCACCGTGAAGGTTTAAGAAAATTGCCTGTTGCTTTGCAGAGTTCTGTTTGCTTTCAATTAATGGAATAAAGATTTCTTTAAAACCAAAACAACTCGTTTATTAAAAAACAACAATTGGAGGAGAGAGACAAACAAAAAAACACATCAGCACTGTGGAAGATCGGGGAAGGGAAGGTCCCAGGAGGAGGTGAGGTCCCGGGATGGTTAAAGATTTGTGTATGTCTTGGCATTATATGCAGCCTTATCCTATGGAGTACAGTGCAGTGGGTACTGTACTTCAGCAGGGCTAAACTGCAGAGGGACGAGTGTTGAGTGCAGTGTGTAGTGGGAGTCTGCAGTGCTGGACTGTAACGGGGCAGGAGTGGAATGCAGCAGGTACAGACTGGAGCCAGGAGGTTGATAAGAGTATGTTGGTGGTGTCTGGGGGGCGTATTGGAAAGTGTTTTGTGACAGCAGCTGCAGGGGAGGGGGGGCACGGAGCTGCTTGGTTTGCAGTGCTAGTAGCGCCTGGAGCATGTTCGCTTGGCACTCCATAATGTTTAAGAGCCACTCCGTGGCTTCGTTCTGGCGTGCCGCGTTCTCCTTTTGGTCCCCCTTCTTACTGTCCCGCCACTCCTTCAATTCTTGTTTCTCGGTGGCGGAGTGCATCATGACATCATGCAGAAAGTCCTCTTTAGTTCTTCATGGTTGCTTTCTAATTCTGCGCAGCCGTTCTGCCAGCAATAACTAAGAGGGAGGCTGGGCTCCCAAGGTCATATCTGTGAAGCCAAAATGCAACATTTTACAGAAGCATATTGTTTGCAACACAGAGACCACTGATTCAATGATTTAAAATACAGCCACTATTCACATACCTGTCACTAACTGTCTGACCCCAGGCAAGCAAACATGAGCCCCAAGACCCCCAAAATGGTGAGTAACCTCAGGGGTAGGGGAAATCAATGTTCCAGGACCATACTGTACACTGGACACATGCCTCTTGGGGAGAGCCAGCACTGTAGGGGGGGCCTTATAATCATTACTGTCCCCACATTTTCCACAGGCTGTGTTCATTATGGAAGATATCTCGCTGCTGAGGGTGAGCAAGGAATCAAGGGAGGGTCTTCTCCAAGACTGGGGCTTCCGCCCTGGCCCTTATGCGGCTCGCCTGTGTGCAGCAATTGTCCCTCCCCCCTACCCCCTCAGTGACGGAAGAGTGGAGTGGGAAAGTTACCCTTAATGGGGCAAGAAAGAACCTGCAGCAGTGGATTGCCCAGTATCTCCATGAGAGTTTCCTGGAGATCTCTGAGGCAGATTCCCAGAAGTGAGGGAGTCAATCAACAGCCTGTTCCACTGCTCAGACTAGGCACGTGGTGGTATGCGCATCATACAGACACAAGCCTGCTTTCTGCAACCCTCCTGCCCCCAACAACTCGCTTCAGCGATTCCCAAAATCAAAGCCACTTACCAGGGGCCTCGTCTGCTGTTTGCACTTCACCAAGCTCCAACAGCTGTGACTGGCTAGCCTCCTCCGGGGTAGAGAAGAGCTCCTGGATGCATGCATCTTTGACCTCAGAGACATCCTCTGCCTCTGGGTCCCCTCCCCCTCCACATCCTTGTCCAGGATTTCCTCCTCCTGTCTTGGTCCACTCTCGCCTGGCACACAAGCCACTGAAGTATCCACAGTGGTCTTCGCAGTGGGGGTGGGGTTGCCACCAAGTATCACGTTCAACTCTTTGTAGAACTGGCAGCTTGTGGGTGCAGCACCGGAGCGGTGGTTTGCCTCCCGCGTCTTGTGGTAGGCATTCTGCAGCTTCTTCACTTTGCCCCTGCACTGCAGTGTGTCCCGGTCATGGCCCCTTTCTGTCATGCGTCGTGAAATCTGTCCGTTGGTATCATAATTCCTATGGCTGGAGCGCAGCTGGGACTGGACAGCCTCCTCTCCCCAAATGTTGATGAGGTCCAGCAGCTCGGCATTACTCCAAGTGGGGGATCGCCTGGTGTGTGGAGCAGGCATGGCCACCTGGAAAGATGCGTTGAGACCACAGCACGCGTCACCAAGCAAACAGGAAGGGGACTTTCAAAATTCCCAAGGAATTTAAGGGGTGGGGTTCATGGTTGGCAGAGCAGTAGAGTTGAAACTGATTACCAGAGAGGCGAGAACAGGCATTGTGGGACACCTCCTGGAGATTAATCGGCAGCACTGTAATTGATCATGGTGTCTACACTGTAACTGCGGTGCAGAAAGCTGTACGCCTCTCATTGGGGTGGTTTTTTTACAGTGCTGCAACTGCACAGTTCTGCACACTAAGTGGCTTGGCAGTGTGTACACCTCACGAGTTACAGCGCAGAAAGCTGCTTTACTGTGCAGAAACTTGTCAGTGTACACTAGGCCTATGTGTAGACAGGCTGCAGTGGTTTCTGGTGTTTTAGCACTGTTATTTAGACCTTGCTCTGAGCTGAGTTAGACCACCTGGTGTTAAAAATACCAGTGGCTCCCAGCACTTGATCTGTGCTAGCTCTTCCGCTCTTTCTACAACTAGTGGAAATATTACTTAGGAGGAATTTTGGTCACAAAACACTTGTGGGAACAGGGGTGGTGGACCCAGGGAAATGGGGGAGGGGGGCTAATGGGAATGGGAATATTGTGGGAGCTCTGCCCCTGCATACATTTGTGCATGCCCACAGGGGCGGAGGTGGGAGCAGGCGGCAGTGGGGCTGGAGCAATTGCCACTGTACCCAAGGTCAGGCCAGGGAGCAGACAATGGGACCTGGAGGGTCTAGAATGAGCCTGGGAGCAGATAGGAACCCCAGGGATCCTCCATCCCACCCTGGAGAGACAGCTGTCCATCCCCCACCGAGTCTTAGTACCTCTCCTCACTCCCCATTCTATCCCTCTGCCCCTCATTCACATCGTGATTCTGCCCCCTTCTCTGCCCCAGTAAACAAACCTCAAGTGTCTCAAGTTAGGTACCCAGAAAATGGAGGGTCCAAAAATCAATGGTCAATTTTGTATTTTCTTGTAAACACGCTACCTCAGTTTCCTCGTCTGTGAAATGATTCCTCATGGCCAGACTGAGGCAAAATTTGTTCATGTCAGGAGGGGAATTGTGAGATGCTTGAATGCAAGGTGCTCAGAATATAGTATATCTGTACACTTGAATAATGATAATACCCAGTTCTCATATAATGCTCTTCATCAGTAGATGATAATAGTGAATTTCTATTTTTGTGGTTAACACTTCTTTTGTCTTCAGCGATATCTTCCCCATGCTCAAAAGACAGAACCTTTTCACCTACTGTTTGAAGCATTCTCTTAACAAATTGGTACATGTTTTGAAAATGACTTCCTATTTTTTATAAATATTAGAAAAATGTTATCTGCTAATTGATTCTATTTACTGGAATTTCTCAGGCGACGTTTAATACATCATCTGCACATACTTATTTCAGATGGTACATATCCATTGATTGAAACAGAGGACACAGAACTCTACCTAGCCACATCTTTGCCAGCTAGAAATAACAATAGTCAATCTAGACAAAAGATACTATTTGAAAATGACACTGACATTACTTATTCAGCCACACAGACAAATGTACTTGCAGCTTTGCTTACCACAGGACAGGACTTGTAGACAGTCTGTCTGAAAAAAGACATGCAACTTACTGTTATGGTGATAATGCCAGGAGGATTTTTTTTTCATCTTCCTGTAAATGCCGGAAAAAACAGCTATTAATGGCCTTAATTATAAAAGGCACCAACAGTTAGTATTTAGCATTATGCAATAGCATTAAGACCACTGTATTCTGAGCAATTTAGAGCAATTTAGAGCCAGGGTGATGCTATAGCAAAACTATGAGTCAAATCTCACTCTCTTGCTCTCTTCTCAAGGAAACCACATCACATACTGTGGATGCATCTTTGAAGCTCTGATGTTATTTATTATTTTACTCTGTATTCAGAAATGCAGCAATTTGGGCTAAAGTTTGAATTAATAAAATAGAACAAGTCAAATTTTGCCATCAGCTGCACAGCACAGTTCGGTGGGAGATTGTCCTGTGTCTGAGCACCCAGTTGGGCACAGTGGGCCTGACTAATTTGTGGTGCAGCTCCACTGACTTCTGTGATCTTACACCATCATTAAATTGCCTAGTAGGAAAAATTATTGTCCTGCTGGACCAGGTCAGGACCTTGAAGTTAACACTCCTACTCTTTTGAAAATTGCTGCGAGTTCTTTAGTAAAAGCAAGTGGTCATGACTGCAGTCTTACAGATCATCAGAAAGAAGCCACCTCCCGCTGTCCCATACCCCCTTGTGCTCTTCTTAGCGTATGAGCAACATGCCTCAGGTGGCACGTGACCAGGATTCATCACCTAATTTGGTCTGCTGGTTGGACCCCTAGCTTCCCAGGCTTGAGCCAGGTACTGACAGGGAGTGTGTGAACACAGATCCATGCCCCCCAGCATTGTGCTGAGAGACTGGTTCATGTCTGAGGACTTGTTATCACTACAGAGTTAATTCAGTTGTTTTCCGTAACTTGCGTCCCATCCACACACAACCCTTAACTGAAGCATGGCGGTACTTTTAACCAATTAGCTGGCCCATTGGGGGTATAGGCTACAGTTTAAATTAGCACAATTAGTTATAGGCTAATACAATCACTCTGTTCAGTAATCCAATCACTGTGCAGCATAAATGTTGTTTTGTACTATGGCTACTCTCACTCAATCTACCTTAATTTAGGGGAGTTAACTCGTGTTAACTCTGCAGTGAAAACACAGCCTGACTCTGAACAAAAAGTTCTACTGATTATTGAATCACCAGCCACCCTTCCTGCAACACCTAGGTTCCTGTGAGGTTTTCAATTCAAATAGTGACCCAGGCTGACCTGTCTTAGCTTCTGTGATCTGATGGGATCAGAGCTCGAGGTGGTATGGCTACAGGCATGTCAAGTATTATGATTTCTCTGTCAGCGCACATCACTTAGTATTGTATCCACCAGCTTGTAAAAGAAGCATTTATCATTGTGGGGCTCTGTGCCATCAAAGAACTACAGGGTCCAATCTTATACTTCCTCAGGCAAAAATCTATTGAGTTTCAGTGTTTATTTTTTTTTACATGAGTAAGGACCACAGGACTGAGTTCTATGCACATTTTTGTATTGTATTGAATCATTAGCAAGTTGTAGCTCATATATATAAAACACCTCCCCACCCCCAAGATGTACGTATACTGATCACCAAACATATTATCCTGCTGGATAGCATCATTTGTCCTAGGGAGCCATGGGTATAGAACTAGTGTTATGTGTTTTGAAAAGGGAGGGCCTAAATTTTTATTGTAATAAACTCCCTTTGTGCTGTAAAGCTGGCTTAACTAGATAAGAATTCCTCAGCATCATGGGAATGTTCTGGAGTATATGGGAGGAAATATAGCGGTTCTCATTTATACTGGAGACTAGTTCAGTGCCCAGTGGCCCCAGCATCTGGGGGCTGCAAATTTGACAAATATGTTTGCCTTTCTTCAGTTCTTGGAGCTTAACCAAACATGAGAATTGGGGCCAATATGTAAGAAAAAAAGGAGTCCTAGGGATAGTAATGAGAAAAGTGTTGATTTTGGTCTTGGAAATATTTATGTAAAGGACACAGTTTCCACATTTGTTGTCTTACCTTCAGTGTCAATGAAATCTACACCTGTTTTTCATCTAGCGGAATTGTGTAGTCCACATAAATATTTGCCACCTGTCTTGCTTGACCTTGTCACAAAGTATTTGCATTTTGGAACCCATTTGAATTTTCTTGTTTTGAAGTTTGGTGCATTTGGCAATAAAGGTAGTTTCTGTTGACATACCAGATATGACTTTTGGTTTTAACTGCTTACAATAGTGTGTATGCTGCATGGGAATGAGAAACATTTCAAGCTGACTTCATCTCCTGTTCGTTTCAATGCCGAACCATATTTATATGAAGTAGGGGAAAAAACTGCAAAGGTTTAAAATGTCAAACCTAGTGTGCCTGAGCAGAATAGTAACAAACCAGTTTCCTAGGTGAATTTGAAAGGCACCTACCTACCTCTGTCATTTTTTAAAAACAAAGCAAGAAATGGACAGCAGTATATTCTCAAAAGATGTGGGTAACCCCCCACCCCCACCCCATGTTGTCAGATGTGTCAGAAAACCAATAAGAATGAATCTAAAAAATAATGATTTGAAATGCCAGAATATGGGTAAAGTCACAACAGAATAATCTGAATAAATCCCAGAAAAGAATAAAGTTTATGGTCCAAAATGAAAACGCTGTGAAGCAAGAGAAACTACCGAGCAATATGAAGTCAAAAACTCATAATAAAAGTGGAGATGAAATGCAACAATATAAAACCAAGAGACCCTAGGCCAAATTGAGCCCTGATGTAACTATGTCAGCATCAGTGCCATTCAACACTGCTAACACCAAAGATGCTTATTTATGATTTGTATAATGGTGTCACTGAGAGGCCCCGAATGAGACGAGGTTCCACTGTGGCAGGAACTGTATAACTGCATATTTCGAGACTGTCCCTACCCTGAAGAGCTTGCAATCAAAACAAAGGAAGGCGTACTACTCCCATTTTACAAATGAGGAACTGAGGTCTGGAGTCATGTGACTTGTCCAAGGTCACAAGAAATCTGTGGCGGAACTGGGCATTGAGCCCAGCCTCCTGAATCAGGGCTTGCTGCCCTAATTACAAGAGCGTTCTTCTTCTTTAGCCTGCTGTCATTGCTGTTTTCAAATGTCTGTATATTCATGCTGTGACGGGTTGGGTCACAGAAACTCCCTCAAGACTGTCACTAGATGTGCTGGGATACAACTGAGAACAACCCCCCCTGCCAGAAGAGGCTTCCCTCCACTCCTGTCTTGCTGAGTTAGACACTTCAGTCAGCTTCAGCACAGACCCAGGGGTTGGGCCACACCTCTGCAGTTCACTGAAACTGAGATCCACTCAGCTCAGGAGCATCTTAGTTAACAGAGACTTTCCCAGCACCCAGTATTCAGTCTTTCTGGGAGCCTAAACCCCAAATACATCCGTTTTACTCTGTATAAAGCTGCAACAATGATCTATACCGGTGGTCGGCAATCTTTGGCATGTGGCTCACCAGTAAGCACCCTGGCGGGCTGGGCTGGTTTGTTTACCTGCCGCGTCTGCAGGTTCGTCCGATCGCAGCTCCCACTGACCGGGGTTCACTGCTCCAGGCCAATGGGGGCGTCGGGAAGCGGCACAGGCCGAAGGTTGCCGACCCCTGATCTATACGGTCACAGTTCATGTCAATAACATCACACATGACTCCTTAATGCTGTCCTAATATTTTTCATGTAAATGAAAACTGTAGTTGACAGAGGTGATGGTGATGTGTAGAATTGGGTTTGGCAGTTTAGAAGTGGGCTTGGTGCATTAGGAGTTATTCATGGTATTGAAAATTTTAAGAACCACTACTATAGCTTCTGCAGCTCATTTATCTGCAGAATATCTATGTATGGAGCAACAATGCTAGAACTGTACTAGTCATGCCACCTCTGATCACAATGAACAGTGCCTTACTCTGTGAGTAGTTCTGTTGATCTCATTGGGGTTACTCATGGAGTAAGGCCTTAAGGATGGCCGAATCCAGTTCATATATAGTACTCTTTACCATTTATAATTTTTGTCAACAGTCAGCCTTCTCCTGGTGTTGTCATTTTACAGTGACAACCAGCTTCTCAATACTTAGGTTAGCACTTGAGCGCATTTTATTTCCTGTTATTTCAATTATTTCATTGTTTTATATTTTGAAAAAAGTTATTTGCTCTTCCACATCAGAAGGTGAATCCACTGGATGCATTTCCAAATATCCAGGTCTTTCCTTTCTGTCATTAACAGTGAAATGTTTTCTCTAATCTCCAGGAATTATATTTGACGCGCTTCCATGGGCCAGGTAAGATTATGCTGGAAAATGAAGATCCTCGGCTACTAATAGTCACATGACATCTCTTTGTTACTTAAAACTGGTGGATCCTGACAAGTCTCTGCTCATTATTTATAATTATATTAAGTAATAACAAAAGCTTCTTTTGGGGTCTGATCTCTGACTTTGTAAAGTCATATGTTCACATCTGTATTTCCTATTCCTCTCAGGATGTTTTTACTGAATCTCATTAAGCATGGGCAGTGACTCGCTGCATCTCACTCAGCTGCATGTTTGTCCAGTACCTCCCCTACTTGTATGCAAGCGAATCACAATTCTTATTTTCAACATTTAAAAATCTTTACAATAAGAGAGATGAAATAAATGCCAATAAAAGCAATAGCAAGCAAACATGGACAGGCAGGTGGGTCTTGTGGTTACGGCACTGGATTTGGACTCAGGAGATCTGGCTTCAGTTCCCGTGGTCCTAGGCAAGTCCTTTAGCTCTGTGCCTCAGTTTCCCATCTGTAAAATGGGGATAAGAATACCTTCTCCATCCTGTCTATTTAGATTTTAGATTTGGCACCTGGTACAATATCACCCTCACCTAGTTGGGGCCTCTGGGTGCTGCTGCAATAGAAATTATAATAGGGGTGCTAAATCCAGGATGTGGCACCCTTTTTTGTGGAGTAGAGATTTCTCAGTGGAGTGAGTCTAATTGTTTGAAGTTCATGTTCTGTTTAGAGGTGCTGCTTGGTGGATAGTACTGGGGAGGAAGGTGATATAAGTAACAGTTACCTCATAGTCTGCTTTAATTTCCCCTTTCTCTCTGTCTGAGTATGTGAGGTAGGATCTTAAAATAGACGCATGGAATAAGTGGGAAAGGGATATGAAGATGAAAAGAGCTGAGAGTCAATATAAAGCAATTAGAATTTGGTGAGCTAGGGTATGGATTAAAGTAGTTCAGGGAGTGGAAAAGGGAAGTAGGTAGGAATTGGTATAATTTAGATTACAAGGCATCCAGGCAGGCTAAAGATTCAAGATAGACCCTTGAGGCTTAGTAGTGTTTCTGGAAGGGAATATTATCAAATAAGCAGACTGAATATATGTGCTCTTTTATAAAATAGAACAATAGCTCATTAGCTAAGGAGTTTTGGAGTCAATAATGGAAACCACACAGGTCAGGGGCTGTGTAAACCATGTACCCTCATAGGATCCCATGTGATCTGAGTTGTGGGAAGGAGCATCTCAAAACCAGCAAAGAAGCTGCATGCTGAGAAAGCCCTGTCCTATGCATGGTTCCCATTGGGGACCTAAAAGGTCATAAAGTGACCCTTGCCCAGCAGAAGCTGGGCCAGGTATTTTAAGCAGTTTCGTGAATCCTCAGGGAAGTAGATCACAGCATGGTCTCAGGATAGGGGATTGTTAAATAGCTCATTATTAGATTCCTAAAAATACAGAAAGATGGAGAGCCTGAGTTACAATGCCAAGGGCCTGGGACAAATCCAGCAGTAAAATGTTGAGAGCTACCCAAAAGAAAATTGGTCTGCAGGGATCAGTAGAAATACCCCTCCCTAGGAAATAAGATTCTTCGGGTATGTCTACACTACAGGATTAATCCGAATTTATATAATTCGAATTTAGGAAACCGATTTTATAAATTCGAATGTATTCGGCCACACTAGGCATCATTAATTCGGTGGTGTGCGTCCAAGCTACCGTAGTAGCATCGATTTCCAGACCGTTGCATTGTGGGTAGCCAATAACATCTAATTGCCAATAACATCGAATTGCGGCCACACTAACCTTAATTCGGATTAACAATACCGATTTTGACGCTACTCCTCTCGTCGAGGAGGAGTACAGAAATCGAATTAAAAGGCTCTTTAATTCGAATTAAATGGCTTCGTTGTGTGGACGGGTCAAGCGTTAATTCGAATTAAAGCAGCTAAATCCGAATTAAAGTTGTAGTGTAGACCAGGCCTTCCACTTGCTTAAAAACCTGTGAGCTCAGCCCAGGATGCTGCAAAGCCCTATGGCTTTTTGTTTTAGCAAGCTAACAGGAACACCATTAAGGTAACCATTTAGAAAGGGTACTCTGAATCATTCAGTACTTTTTTTTTATACACTGTATCTCATTTATTCAGCAAAAATATTTGATTGCATTTGGTGTGCCTTGCCATTTTGTTGGGGAACTGGGGTAGGGAATAGTTCTGGATTTAAATTTTACTAGCCCCTGCTTTCAGACATAACAAAATTGCTATATATTACTTTTTGTTGTCCTATCACTCTGTGCTAAGCACCTAATCCAAGGCCTGGTGAGTCTTTTCCATTGACTTAGTCCCCAAATTACTAGAGAAAAGTGTAGCTTTGGGTGTACTTCACTTACTAGAATGACAAGGAGATGCATGGGGTTATATCAACTAGTAAGTAAAAGAATGCTTAGTGACCTACTACAGCCACAACTTGGTCAGTATTTTGTATTCAGGAAGAGAGGATCTCGGGGCTGGGAGAATGTAGCTTTCTAAGTTTTAAACTGCTGTGTGACTCGTCTCAAGGTTCATAAACATTCCAGTGCTGAAAACTTCTGAATCTCTCTGAGTTTCTTAATACCTAGTAATAACTATGATTTCTATATTGATCGTGAAGAGAGCTTCCCTTTGGAAGTGTAGTAATGAACTAAACTGCTGACTCTGAGGGTGTGGGTTTTTTACGCTTATAATAACAACAAAACCAACAACAAAACACAATGTATGTTAACATTCTGTGTGTATACACACATCTATAGGCATATGTGTATGTGTAAAATAAGCATTTTAAAAGAGGAGCACTGACCTATATAGTAAAGTGAACAGAGTTAGCAAACGTTGCATGGGAAATAGAAATCATGTAGGTATTCTCCCTCTCTCAATAGATCAAAACATCTGGACACACATTTCCTATAGCAAACAGAAAATATTACTCAGTTGTTGATTTTGATATAGAAAAGGTTTACAGCCTGTTAATGAAGTTTACAGTTGATATTAAATTAGTAGGAGTTGCAAATATCACCGAGGCCAAGGAAATAATGGAAAGAATGCAAAAGAATGTAGAAATATGGACAAAAATAATAAAATGAGATTCAGGTTTTGAGGGAAAAACTAAGGTAAAACAAATGGGGCATGAGGAGAAGAGGCTCTGAAATGCAGATAGGAAGAAGAAACCTACTAACCCTCAGAAGGCGAATAGAGGTGATAGTGGACCAGGAAAGATAGAGATTATTTAGGAGGACAGAAGGGGGTAAACAGTAATAGTAATGAGATTAAATTTAGTTTCGATTAGATTCTAGGAAATGTTTTCTGAGAGTGAAATCTATTAGACTATGGAGTAGCCAGCCAAGGAGATGGTGGAAGCTCCATCACTTGGGAGTTTTAAAAATAAATTGAAGAAGGGAGTAGAAGATAGATTGTATAGAGCAAGCCCATATTAGCAAAACTACAGACTACAGTTAATGATCTAACAGGTCTTTTCCATCTCTAATCTTAACTGTATATTATATGATTTGACATCATATATCACGGTCTGGAACCACAATTTTATTGGTCCTACCAAAAATAACCTTTAAGCATCATGTGAGACATTTATTACTGGAAGTCTAGAATAGCTCCTTTGAGAGAGGACATAGTGCATTCTGTCATGCTGATATCATACTTAGTGACAAAAAGGGGTACATACCCCTTCCCCTCTGTATTCCACCATACACTCTCATTTATTAATCTCATCTGTACAGTTGTAGCAAAGGTCTTGGCCCTGAAGCTTGAAAAATGAATGCCAAGTTTAAATCAACCCATATCAAATAGGATTTAGAAGGAACTGAAGTTCCTTTATTAACATCTGGAGGCTACTGAATTTGAAGTCTTATATTCAGTCTCCCTTGAAGCAGGCTTTCTGTTCTCTATGTATGCCAAAAATATCTGATTCAGTGCAGCCAGCCTTCATGTGGGAGGCATTGTAGTGCTGTGGCTTGAAGATAATTCTATGAGGAAGGTTCCTGTGCATCCCAAAGCACAGGTGAGAGCTGGTAATCCTCCTCAGTAGTCACTCAAAAGTAGGGTGACTATATTTCCCTATGCTGAATATGGGACACGTGGTAAAATTACTCGTCTTCAAGTGAGTTCAATGGCAATCAGAACTACGCAGTACTAACGTTCAAATGAACATCAAGTTGACTGAGCCCCTGTTAAAAAGAAATACTGAGTAGTTGGATTCTTTTTATTTACCTTCTTATCTTTAAGGCTTTAGGGTTCACACAGGGAGAGGTGACACACACACACATTCCTGTACACCTCTCTCACACGGGGAGGGGTGACCGACCGACCGACCCGACCCTCCCTGCCTGGCGCTCTCCGCCCTCCATGCCTGGCTGGACCCTGGGACGGACCCGTCTCTCCTGGTACCTGGTGCTGCAGCTTCCCGAGGCAACACGTGGGGGGCATGCAGGGTCACATGCCCCCTCACCCCAGATTTCTGCCAGGGTTCACACCAGAATGTTTCCAGCAGCAGCCTTTCAGCACTGTGTGGGAGGGAAGGGATGGGAGCTGCTTCTAGTCAGAGGGGAGGAGGGGGAGGGGGAGGGATGACTTGGCCTGTGTCTTTGCAGAGCTCCTCTCTCCCCCTCCCTCCCCCCTCAGCTCCCCCGAACTCCCCTGGCTGGAAGCAGCTTGTCCCTTCCTGCCTGCATGGTGCTGAAAGGCAGCTAAAACCTCCAGGCTGCTGCTGGCCACTGACATAACCCAGATGCCTCCTGTCCCCTGGCTACAGAACGGGCAGGAAGGGGTTAAGCCCTAAGGATGCATTGTGCACCAGGGCCCAGGGAACCTGACTGCAGGGGCTTCAGCGAACCTGGCCAGAGAAGTGGCTCAGCAGGGGAGGTGTCTAGGGGACAGAGCAGCCCCGCTCTCCCTGGGGGCAGGACCCAGGGCAGAGGTGGAGGGGGGCGGGTGAAGAGGATGCTAAGCCACTTCCAGGGGGGCTGCTGTGGAGCCTGCAGGGTTGGGGCACCAACAGGCTGGCAATCACTCCCCACCCCCACTCCAGAGCTTAGCTAAGAGGTGGAGAGGCTTCCCTGTGCCAGCTCTGTGCGGCGGGGGGGGGGGGGAGGGGGAGGGGGAGGGGGAGGGGGATTGGCTCATGCAGGGCTCGGCTCCTCCTGGCCAGTGCCACGGGCAGGAAGGTCTTGGGCTTTCCCGGGGCACTGGCCCAGCCAGAGGCAGTGGGGGAAGGAAGGAGCCTGCCAGCCAGGCTGCTGGTGAGCCAAGCTTTCTGACCAGGGGCTGGTTCTCCGAACAGCATTGGGAGTAGGACGTGCCCCGCCGGGGGCATCTGGAGGAGCGGTGGTGTTGGGGGTGTGTGACAGGGCAATGCAGGGAGAGGACTGTGAGAGGGGGGGCACATAAAGGGTCGATGGGTAGGCAGCAGAGGCGACACGTAACCGGCTGCCGCCTAGCACCTGCCTGCACTCACCAGCCACCACAGCTCACAGCACACAGCCAGTGCTGACCTGAAATGAGACGATGGATGGGGCCTGCTGGCTGAGAGCCAGCATACAGCCGGGGCTGCACTGATGAACCAGCACGGGGAGTGGCCAGCCCACCACCAGCCTTGCACACCCACCCCCATTGTCGGCCACTGGACACCCCCCCACACTCACCATTGGGGGGCGGGGGAGACCGAAAATACAGGACAATTTGCCAGTTTTAAAGAAAAAGTCAGGACTCCTATAGGATGGCTTAAATACTGGACTGTCCCTTTAAAAACGGGACGTCTGCTCACCCTATTCAAAAGTGGCATGAGACGAAGATACCCCGTAGACTCACTTATCTTCAGTAATTGAACTTTATCAGGAAAACAAAGTCTTTCCTCCCAATATTCAAAGTATCACAGTCAAAGAATGGTAAAATTATGCTGACAGATTCATTTAAAGTCCAGTGATCTCTCAGCCACAATTGGCTAATGTCATATGGCATATAGGTATAAAACTAGCTAACAGAGAGAGAATCAATTGGGCAATTTGATTTAATTTATAGTGCAGTGTCTGTTTACACATCTTTTCTTTTCTTTTTGTTCTATTAAATAGAACAAGTTAAAGGCCTGATTTTCAGAAGTGCTGAGCACCCTCAAATTCCATTAAAGTGGATTGGGGCTACAGATGCTAAGCAGCTTTGCAAATTGGGCCATAAAACTATACTGGATAACCGTAAGATGTACTAATATGACAATCAATAGCAGGGCATATTTACTCTGTATTTAGAATGGCACATAAGGTTTTAAAATACTCTGATTTCACTATTCGTTCATTCAGAGTCTATTTCATCTCAGATTTTTCATGTTTGTCATTCTCCAGTAGGACTTAAAAGTTTACTCCTATTTGGTTGGGTGCAGAGAGGAAGCAAATGGTTTTATCTAACTCTGTAGACAGTAAATACAGGGTATGAGTTGGCAGAAATAACTTTGCAGCAACAAATTAGTTATGCCATCTTGATTTTTACAAATGTTTTTATTGTATGCAAGTCTCATAAGCATACTTAAGAGCTATATGTCTATCTGGAACTAGGAGGTAAAATTCTGCATTCTGTGTTGTGCAGGAGGTCAGATTAGATGATCATAACTTCCCCCTGTGGCCTTAAAATCTCTGAATCTCTCGCCCATTTCTTTGCCACTGTCCTAGAATGAATGGAAACAACATTCTTTATCAAACCTGTGCACAAATTCTACCCAGTCTGGCACTTCTTTCCTTGGTTAAGCCCCCAAAAGCTGTATAATCTAGGCCTGAATTTGGTTTTCAAGTTTGTTTATATCCATTTCCATTACAACGCTAAGGTATCTAGTCTTCTCTTATTTCTGGGGAGTGTGATGCCCGCTCTGGTAAGTTTTTCTGAAAATAACCATTTGGATCTTCATAGCTGTCCTATAACACCTAATAATGGGATTCTGAGCTGCTGAACCGAGAGATGTGTATTTTGAGCTCTTCCCTATGAGCAGGGTTGGTGTGGAATCCTAGGCAAACAATAGCCTTAGCCATGGTTTTAAAATGTCTAGTTTGTCAGCTTAGGCTGATTTTTGTTGGCATATTTCCACCTATATTCAGGTTAAGCTTATGGTGCCATAGCTGGATTTTGAGTTCATGCACATGAGTTCTCCAGCATTGTTAATGGTTTGTGCTCAGTTATGGCCCTTATCCACCAATGCCCACCAATAGAAAGACTTCTGTTGACTTCAGTGGGCATCGGCTCAGGCCCTCAGGTGGCTGCTGGTCTGGAACAGAGTCAAACCACATGATCTGTGCTGGAAAGATAATTTTACTGGTGTTGTCCTGATTTTAACGCCTATGTTACCAGCATGAATGTCACAGCACAATATTGCACTTACATGGTAGAAAACAAAACACCTGCTATAGAAGGGTACATGGGAAAAGGTACTGGAAACATTTCCCACCTCATATTATTAATGCTCAGATACATTCCATAGGGTTAAAAACATGGAATTCCAAAATGCTTGTTTAAGGTCAAAAAGAGGAACAGCTTTATTCCAGATATAAGTGTGTTCCAGCCGCAGCTCTGAATTTGGGCATACAGCCTCACAGGGCTCCCTGCCTATAACTCCTTCCCCTTAGGCAAATTATGCAACTTGAATCTCTTACCAAAAGCTGCCTGACAAGATCTTACCCACTGATCCTCATGGTGCATCTGTGACCCATCCTTTTTAATCCCTTGGTCTTTCTATGGCCCATTTCCCACCCTCTCCACACACTTTCTCTTGGATTGCTGAATTCAACAGCTTTTCACAGACAGCAGGGCATTTAGTATATATAAATAATATATATGTAGGGCATGGAATAGGAGTCTCATTTGCTTTCCTTCCCTATAGCTAGGTATGCTCCAGGTTGCCTTCCTTCAACATCCACTAATACTACTTTGAGCACCACCTAGAATGTATAACTTGTGCCAGTTGCTCCTTCCATCTCAGGGAAGGGCGAAGGACTATGCGTGGCCCCAACAATCCTCTGTGGTCCATTTGGCCAGCTTCAAGATTTCAGTTTATGTTACAAGATAAATCTGGAGCTGTTTAACATTCCCAATTTAGCTTTTTATTTTAAAGTAAAACTTGAAAGTGTCTGGCCATGCCTCTGTTGGCCTGGCCACTGCTGTTTTGAACCATCTGTTGGCCTCATGCCTCACAAGATGCTCTAGACATGTACTGTATTAATAGCCCCATAAAAAATGTCCTGTTATTTTACCCATACTACACGATTCCAAACAGATGTAAGGAACATCTTTTGACCCAGGAATATACAAATCAGATTTTTCTTATCTGGAACCAAAAGAATCTGAAAGGATACTAGAACTTTTCTGTGACCACTGGAATTCATGGTATTCCACTAATTAAAGGAAGAGTAAGATAACATAGCTGTTTTAAAAAACTACCATATTATAACATCAAGATATGAATCTTAAGCAAAAACAGAAAAACTAAAATGTATACTATATAACGAGGTCCATGATGATTACTAGGTTGAAAGCATTTAATTAGAAGTAAATATTTGTAGAATTCTGGGGAAAACATTTCAAAATTTTTCTAGTTTTGTAAACTGTAATGGTCCATTTCAGAAGCAAAGGTGTAAGGTAGCATATTATGCCACTCAGGTGGTGGGAGTAATCACTAGAATTTAGCAAATCAGTGGAACTACCTGTGGAATAAGGTGCTGCTCAATCTGGCCCTCAGTTTGCACCACAGATGAACAGTGGTGCCCCAGGGTATAAATGGGTGTTTGAATTGTAGTGTACCGCCTCAATGGCATAGTGCAGTGGTTCCCAAACTTGTTCTGCCGCTTGTGCAGGGAAAGCCCCTGGCGGGCCGGGCCGGTTTATTTACCTGCCGTGTCCGCAGGTTCAGCTGATCGCGGCTCCCAGTGGCCGCGGTTCGCTGCTCCAGGCCAATGGGAGCTGCTGGAAGCGGTGGCCAGGACATCCCTCGGCCCGCGCTGCTTCCAGCTGCTCCCATTGGCCTGGAGCAGTGAACCGCGGCCACTGTGAGCCACGATCGGCCGAACCTGCAGATCAGGCAAGAAAACAAACCGGCCCGGTCCGCCAGGGGCTTTCCCTGCACAAGCGGCAGAACAAGTTTGGGAACCACTGGCATAGTGGCTGTGCATGCTCCAATGATAGAATCAGAAATCAATGTGAGGCAAAAAAAATCCAATACCTTCACTAATATATAGGGCCAGATCTTCGCTTGGTGTAAATCAGATTAGCTCTCCGGTTGAAGTAAATGGAGCTTTGTCCCTTTACCCCAGCTGAGGATTTGGTACGGAAGGTTTGCATTTTCTGGCTGAGACTGAGACTGAAAAGCTAATTTTATGGGTGCTCTTTGAAAAATCCAACCCTGTCTGTAAACATTTAGCTTCTCAATGAACAGCCCCTTTCAAGGATGTGAGTCAGTGAAAAATACAGCTGTTTCACATACTGAGGAAAACATAAAATAGCATTTACCATTGGCTCAAGCTGCTTCTTTACTGAATACAAAGTCCCTGATTCCCCGCACACAACAGGGTAAATCGGGAGTACCTCCACTGAGGTTGATGGAGTTATTAGGGAGTAAAACGTGAATGAAGTCATAATTGGAGGGTCCCTATACAATAATTTTTAATATGCTTTGTCCTAATTGCATTATATTAAATGACCTATTTCATAATACTGTGACAGCCAAAGCAGATAATGGTATTATTATCTCTATTGTATTATTTCAAATCAAATACTTTATTGCATCCCTGCATCCAGATTAATAAATGAAACAAACAAATTATTTGCTATTGTTCACTTTTAATCTAATATGCAAGTTAGTCTAAAATCAGATTCTGTTGTTCTCTCTTTTGAGGTGCTAGCAGTAAAAGTATATAATGTTGTGTTTTAACATGACTATAATGTGTACATAGCATTATACATTTAGGCCCAGGTCCTGCAAATTGATGCATGCGGGTTGACCATGGTACCCAGCAGGGTCCCCATACAAGTGCAGGGATCTGCCCTCACAGAACTCATTCCAGGATCAGAGCCTTTGGGAGTACATTCTACACTTGTTCATATATAGCTTGACTTCAGAGTATGTTCCTTAGATCGCTGCCATATTGTTACAGGAATGCATAACAGTGAAGTGTCATTAAATTTAATGGACTCATCTGGGCTGATCCTTTCCATTGTAAACCAAGCAAGAAAACCAATGTGTAAATTATTAAAAATAATAACTTTTAAAACAAAATATGAATTTATCTTTTCTCCTAACATTCCTCACTGCTGACCCCAATAACTGACTAGCCTTTCATCTGGCCAGATGCACTCCCTGACATCTACACTTGCAAAAACAGTACACACGTGTGCTACACTTACTTTCATTCTTTATCCTCTCTGCTTTCTATAGCTTGTGCTTGAAAATAACTTCCAAATTAAACAAACAGGAAAAAGTAATATACAGTAGTTTGATTGCAACCCTTATATTTTAAACTAAAAAGGTTTTGCTGTATATTCACTTAACTAAGAAAGAAAAATCAATGGTTAGACCGACACTTCGCCATCTCCTTAAGGAACAGCATATATAGTTGCCCTGCCCAAGGAGAAGGGCAGGGACTGAGTTGTGGCTTGGAGAGTCACAATTTGGTCTGTACTCCCCCCTTTCTCCATAGGGAAAGTAAGCTGTGCCTGCCCTTCTGTCTTAGGTTACTTGCACTGGTCATCTGCCATATTGGGGATGAGTATATGGTCCACCCACTTCCTGCTCGCAGGAGTTGGATGGCAGCCTGGAAGCAGCTGCTCTCCTCTGCTATGACCTATGTTGCAAGTAGCTTGTACAGGGGTTTCAGTGAGTATGGTATATCTCCTTACTCCCTTCCACAGACACACAGGCCCAGATCCACAAAGGGATTTACATGCCTAAATCCCAGATTAGATTTAGGCTCTCCTGGGATCCACAAAAGCCTGCTCAGATGGTGCCTAATTATGTTAGTGCCTAAACTCGCTTGGCACCTAAATTTTCACTGTAAAAGTTCCCTAGGTGTCTAAGTTTCTGCCTCGATACCCCCTCACTGCTGCCTGAGGCAGGTGCCTGGATCCTTATCTCATGCCTAAGATAGGGTTACCATACGTCCGGATTTTCCCAGACATGTCCGGCTTTTTGGTCCTCAAATCCCCGTCTAGGGGGAATTGTCAAAAAGCCGAACATGTCCGGGAAAATACTCCCAGCTTTGTTTTGCCGGCATCCCTGCCCCAGTCCCCTGCTTACCTTAGAGCGGCTCCGGCAGGCTGCGAGCTGCAGGCGGATTCCCCCGCGGCTGCAGCGGTGGCTGCTGCTGCTCCCCCCAGACACCTCAGCTTTGTGTAGCTGAAGAGCCGAGCTGCCCAAGCGCTACCGGCTTCACGGTTTGCCGGGCAGCCCCCAGACCTCCAGACCCTGTGCCCCCGGCCAGGCACTTTCCCTCTCGGGCTCTGGCTGCGCTGGGGAAGCACCCGGCCGGGGGCGCAGGGTCTGGATATGTGGGGGCTGCCCGGCAAACCGTGAAGCCAGTAGCGCTCGGGCAGCTGTTTCGCGTGGCTGGGAGGGAGGAGGGGGAATGCGGGCGCTCAGGGGAGGGGGCGGAGTTGGGGCGGGGCCGGGCGGAGTTGGGGCGGGGCCAGGGGTGGGGAAGGGGCGAGGCCAGGGCCCCGTGGAGTGTCCTCTTTTTTTAATGTTTAAATATGGTAACCCTACCTAAGACCCAGTGTGATCCTCAAACTAGGTGTCAAATATCAGGGGGTAGCCGTGTTAGTCTGTATCCACAAAAACAACAAGGAGTCCGGTGGCACCTTAAAGACTAACAGATTTATTTGGGCATAAGCTTTCATGGGTAAAAAACCTCTAGGTGGAGCTAGTCAGGGCAATGCCTATCTTGTCCTGCAAGGTCTGATCTGGTAGGTGCACTCAGAGCACACCTAACTCCACACAAAACTGTAGATGGGAGGCAGCCTTCCTTGTAACCTTTACCCAGTGGTTATGATACTCACACAGGAGATACACTGGTTCCATTTCTTCCTCTGCCTGAAGAGGAGAAGGGGTTTGAACAGGGGTTTCCCACCTCTCAGGTGAGTGCCCTAACCACTGCAGTAGGGGATTTTCTGATGTGGGTGCCTCTCTGTATCTCCCAATGATGTACTCAATGCTTTTTTTGCCTCTGTCTTCACAAACAAGGTCAGCTCCCAGACTGCTGAACTGGGCAGCACAGTATGGGGAGGAGGTGACCAGCCCTCCGAGGAGAAACAAGTGGTTCGGGACTATTTAGAAAAACTAGATGAGCACAAATCCATGGGGCCGGATGCGCTGCATCCGAGGGTGCTAAAGGAGTTGGCGGATGTGATTGCGGAGCCATTGGCCATCATCTTTGAAAACTCATGGCGATCGGGGGAGGTCCCGGATGACTGGAAAAAGGCTAATGTAGTGCCCATCTTTAAAAAAGGGAAGAAGGAGGATCCAGGGAACTACAGGCCAGTCAGCCTCACCTCAGTCCCTGGAAAAATCATGGAGTAGGTCCTCAAGGAATCAATTATGAAACACTTAGAGGAGAGGAAAGTGATCAGGAACAGTCAGCATGGATTCACCAAGGGGAAGTCGTGCCTGACTAACCTAATTGCCTTCTATGATGAGATAACTGGCTCTGTGGATGAGGGGAAAGCAGTGGATGTGTTATTCCTTGACTTTAGCAAAGCTTTTGATACGGTCTCCCACAGTATTCTTGCCGCCAAGTTAAAGAAGTATGGGCTGGATGAATGGACTGTAAGGTGGATAGAAAGCTGGCTAGATCGTCGGGCTCAACGGGTAGTGATCAATGGCTCCATGTCTACTTGGCAGCCGCTTTCAAGCGGAGTGCCCCAAGGGTTGGTCCTGGGGCCGGTTTTGTTTAATATCTTTATTAATGATCTGGAGGATGGTGTGGACTGCACTCTCAGCAAATTTGCAGATGACACTAAACTGGGAGGCGTGGTAGATACACTGGAGGGTAGGGATCGGATACAGAGGGACCTAGACAAATTAGAGGATTGGGTCAAAAAAAACCTGATTAGGTTCAACAAGGACAAGTGCAGAGTCCTGCACTTAGGACGGAAGAATCCTATGCACTGCTACAGACTAGGGACCGAATGGCTAGGTAGCAGTTCTGCAGAAAAGGACCTAGGGGTCACAGTGGATGAGAAGCTGGATATGAGTCAACAGTGTGCTCTTGTTGCCAAGAAGGCTAATGGCATTTTGGGCTGTATAAGTAGGGGCATTGCCAGCAGATCGAGGAACGTGATCATTCCCCTTTATTCGACATTGCTGAGGCCTCATCTGGAGTACTGTGTCCAGTTTTGGGCCCCACACTACAAGAAGGATGTGGAAAAATTGGAAAGAGTCCAGCGGAGGACAACAAAAATGATTAGGGGTCTGGAGCACATGACTTATGAGGAGAGGCTGAGGGAACTGGGATTGTTTAGTCTCCAGAAGAGAAGAATGAGGGGGGATTTGATAGCTGCTTTCAACTACCTGAAGGGGGGTTCCAAAGAGGATGGAGCTCGGCTGTTCTCAGTGGTGGCAGATGACAGAACAAGGAGCAATGGTCTCAAGTTGCAGTGGGGGAGGTCTAGGTTGGATATTAGGAAACACTATTTCACTAGGAGGGTGGTGAAGCACTGGAATGCGTTACCTAGAGAAGTGGTGGAATCTCCTTCCTTGGAGGTTTTTAAGGCCCGGCTTGACAAAGCCCTGGCTGGGATGATTTAGTTGGGAATTGGTCCTGCTTTGAGCAGGGGGTTGGACTAGATGACCTCCTGAGGTCCCTTCCAACCCTGATATTCTATGATTTTATGATTCTAATGAAGTTGTTCCACTTTGTATAAATAATTAAATATTAATTGGGCCAGAGTGAGAATCACTCTCTAGACCAACAGTCAGGGCTCTCCCCTGAGTGGTGGGAAAACCTTGTCCAACTCTCTTCTCCTCATCAGGCAGAGAAGGGAGGAGGATTTTAACCAGGGTCTCCCACATCTTGGGTGAGTATCCTACCCGCTGGGCTAAAAGTTATAAGGGAGGCCCTCTTCTCCAGCCATTTAGTGTGGATTTAAGCATGCTCTGAGCACACCTACCAAATCAGTAGACTTCAGAAGAGGTTTCATGGCTGTGGATCATGTGTGGAAATAGGGTCATCCCTCTCTCCTTGGTATCGGCCATTGACTAGCTTAGGTGACTCCCTGCCTAGCGGGCTGACTTTTGTGGCTCATTCTAGGTGCCTATCTCTCCCCATAGGGAGCCTAGTTACCTAACCCAGGGTTTGTGGATTCCAGTGTTTTTTAAGCCGGCTACAAATAAGGTGTTGCAATTCTAATTGTTTATGTTCTCCCTCAATAGAACCTTGGGGATCTGGGTTGTAAACTGATTCACAATTCAGACCAATGTGCCAAAATCTCTTTTATTAGTTAATTTGCATACTGTGGTCACTGCCTACTTTTCAAGTGTTCTGCATTGCACCAAAAAGATAGCTAGTAACTTAACTTTTGTCCATTATACTTGATTGCTATTTCTACATATAGTATACTCTTCCCCATAGTTACGCTAATAACAATGAAACTTAGATGGACATATGGATGAAACCACAGTGGGAATGGCAGGAAAACTAGACAAGATGTTTTATTGGCCCTGACATCCACTTTTACTTCATCTGCATGGAATGTGCTTATGCCTATGACCATGAAATTTCATCTTCTGTTGATTATCTTGAGAGTAGAAAGTTGTCTAGTTGCTGGACTTTAATCTGAGAGTTATTTCATGTACATTTTTCTCACTTAATTCAGAAAGAGATGGTTATTAAAGTATAAGGCACCATCACCTATAATACAGGACCGCAGAAATATCCACAAACATTTATAGTACAAATATCAGTTAATATGCTGCTTCTCAGTAAGGAAAGTACCATTTTCTTTACCAACATACTATGTGGTTAGAACAAGGATGATAACTGCACAAGAGTGTTGGCACTTATACACAGTTATTTGGAAGTAATATAACAACTGAGGGTACAGCGTATCAAACCGGGACAAAGGTGATCTTTCTTCCCTGGGTTTGATATATTTTCAGCTACTTTAAAGGCTCTTGAGATCAGGACCCCTGCATAGTCTTTGAAGCTCATACTTTTCTTTCTGTGGAAAGTGAAACCTGGGCTTCTAATGGCAGCTCAGCAAATACCTTATCAATATTTAAAGTGTCAAGTGTATCTCAGTTAGATGTACCAATTGCAGATCAAAGACACTAGCACTGTGGAGTTGCATTCCCTTCAAGGGTCTTCACACCTGACATCTTCCTTTTATTGGGGGAGAACTCCTCCTCTTAACATAAGCTGCTTACATGAGTCTTAACCATGTTGTTTGACATCTATAGGGAATTAAATGTTTCCTTAGCACAGTCAGGGAGAGAATGGGGGTTTAAAGACTTCATTCTTGTTTAAGAAAAGAGACTGTCAGGAAAAGGGTTTTTCCCTGCTGGGTCCATCATTGTTCAGTAGGTCCTCAACAATTTTGTTTAGTGGTGGGAATGACATGCTTTCCAAGGATGGCAAGAAGAATTCAGGATGGATGAAAATTTAGTTGTATGTAGTGACAGTACTGAGTTACTTCTCTGTTGGCTCTCTATCTTTCAATGGTGATTTAGAACACTTCTGCCTTTTCTCATTCTAGGTCTTCTCTGTTTGCTTTGTTCTGCTCATTATACAAGGAGTTTATGAACATGACTAATGCAATTTAATCCCATTACTGCTCTTCCAACTCTTGCAGTGTTATTTCAATTGTAACATTTGTTGTGGTAATTACAGCAATGGAGATCTTGAAGCTTTCATGTTTGTGGCTTTACCCACTTCCATGTCTTAATTCTGGGTGAAACTGACCCCTTGCAGAGCCAAGTTTTGAGGTGTTAAGTGGGTCTTGAATGGTGGATAGACTTAGGGCTGAGAGGTAAATAATCTCTGACTGCATACATGTTCCATGATTTTGAGAAGAAAACACCGAGTGAGAATTAAAAGGCATATTTATGTCTCTCTTGGAAAACGGAGACTATTTGTTATCCATGAACTGCCACCCAACCCCATACAAAGTGCTACTGAGAGGATTAAGAGAGTGAGAGTTGAGAGAGTTTCCTGTATCCTTAAAATTCCTCCTGTCCTAGGGTATGTCTATACTAAAAAACAAAAAACCCCAAAAAAGGTAAATCCTTAACACAGGTTAACTAACCCAAGATAGCTAACTTGGATTAAAATAGCATTGAAGACATGGTGACTCAGTTTTTAACTCGGGTTAGCAGCTCAGGTTAAAGCCTATAGGGAATTCTGGGGTTGAACATGAGCTGCTAACCCAAATTAAAAACTGAGTCATGTGTCTTCACTGCTATTTTAATCCAAGTTAGCTAATGTGATATGAGAATACCTCTCTTTTTGCAGGGTGGACATACCAATAGAGGGTGTTTTTTGCCCTGCAAGAAATTCCATTGAATAATATTGAATTCCTGTTTAATTTTTTAAAAATACACTTCCTTCCTATAGGACATATGGTGTTAATAGGCTCCAGGACTGTACCTCAGAATAATTGCATAAGCAATAAAGTATAGTTGAAAATGTATATACTGTATGTTCTTTGATGAACAATGCCTGGTGTGACGCTGTCAACCGTAGTCACTCTGGCTGGCACAATGGTCCTTAGTAAACCATGTGTGTTTGATGATGATTTAATGAAGATTGGTTTCAGAGCTAATAATCCACTGCTGTTGTCAAATAAGGAAAGTTTAATACATTGGGTTTATGGTTAACTAAAAACCCTGATAAGTGCAACATTACTTGTTCACTGTCATCCTTCATTAACTAATGTGTCACACATTGGGTTGTAATTCTTTTGGGCAAGTGGTGTATTTTCTGTTGAATGCCTGTAATTACATTGATTTCAGACTGCCAGAGGTATTAATAGGTAAATAATACCACTTCAGAAAGAATCCTGTCTGCATAGTAAGATGTTTTAAAACTCTGAGGCTGTTTCTACACTGCAAAGTTTAGTCGACATAAGTTATGTCACATTGCTGGCATTCATGGAGCAACTCCACATGGTGGATTGGTGCTTCTGGGCCTGAAAAATAAGCACCAAGTGGTGGGATCACATCATGATGTAGATTTCAGATGATGAGCAGTGGCTGCAGACATTTTGGATGTTGTGATAAATGAAAGTGTGTGTGGGGGGGTGTAGCTCCCTTTTATGGACACCCAGCCAGCCAGTTAGCTATAAAGTCCCTCTTTGTGGCTGCTTGCTTCACCTGTAAAGGGTTAAAAAGTCCCCAGGTAAAGAAAAGGGAGTGGGCACCTGACCAAAAGAGCCAATGGGAAGGCTAGAACTTTTTAAAATGGGAAAAAAGCTTTCCCTTTGTCTCTCTGTTGTTCTCTCTGCGCTGAAGAGATGGGAGCAGCTGGAATGCTGTGTAAGGTTTGGACCAGATATGAAAATTCATCGTCCATACCTAGAAGGATTCATTGGGACTGGGAATGTTTAGATAGATGCAATTAGGTTTATTTCTTTTATTTTCTGTAAGGCTTGTGGACTCCTCTGTGCTAACCCCAGATGCTTTGTTTCTTTGTAACCTTTAAGCTGAACCCCCAAGAAAGCTATTTTGAGTGCTTAATTTTTGGAATTGCTCTTTTAAAATCTAGCAAAAGCTTAAGTTCCAGATGTATTTTCTTTCTTTTTGTTTTTAATAAAAGGTACCTTTTTTAAGAACCTGATTGGTTTTGTGTCTTAAAAGGTCTGTGCATGTTTTTCCATTAGCTGTGTGACAAGCTCACCCCAGACCTCCAGTGCAGGACACCAGAATGAAAGCAGCATTGACAGTTCAAAAGTGAGTGGCGATCGCACTCTGGAAACTTGCAATTCCATTGTCATCCAAGTGTTCAAGGCCTTTAAGTGTCTCCTGCAATGCAGGTCTATGACTCTGGGTAATCTACAGGAAATAGTAGATGGACGGACGGAGGGATTGCTCAGTGGTTTAAGCATTGGCCTGCTAAACCCAGGGTTGTGAGTTCTATATGGGGATTGGTCCTGCTTTGAGCAGGGGGTTGGACTAGATGACCTCCCAAGGTCCCTTCTAATCCTGATATTCTATGATTTGAAGCAATCGCATTCCCAAACTATGGTGGAGCAATAGAGGGAACACATATCCATCTTCTGGCCCCACCCCACCTTGCCTGTGAGTACATAAACCAAAAGGGGTGCTCTTCCATGGTTATGCAAGCTCTAGTGAATCACTATGGATACTTTACTGATATCAACATGGGCCTGACCAGCATGTTCACATTGTTGATGTTGAAATGCCAATAGTGATGCTGAGGGATGCAGCCTGTCCCTGGCTTTTGAAACTGTACATTGGCTATCTCAACAGAATGTTCCTATTGTTGCTGCATGTTCTGCATTACATAATATTTGTGAAGCAAAGCGGGGAAGGCTTCCAGGTGAAGGGGTGAGGTGGACTGTCTCTGAATTTGAACAGCCAGACCCAAAGACTATTAGAAGGACCAACCATGGAGCTACACGGTTGAGGGACGCCTCAAAAGATCATTTTAACAATCAGCCGTAGTAGCATTGTGTGATGCTTTTAGGAAATTGCATGCCGTCTTCTTGTTAGACCTTAAGTATGGGTAGGTTATTGACTCCCATTTTGATCTCTGAATTGCAAAAAATAAAATTGTATTGAATGAAAACTAACAGGAAACAAAGTTACAGTGCAAATAAACAAGGTAAAAACATTTTAGTAGCACTGTAAGAGGGTGATCCCTACTTATAAAAACAAAGTAAAACAATAAACGTATTACAATAAACAAATAACATATTACAATGTTTCATTTATAGTAAAAACAAGTAGTGCACTGCGCTTGTTGGCTGACCCTGTAGTTATCACAGTCCAGTGTTGATGTATTCATAGATTCATAGATTCTAGGACTGGAAGGGACCTCGAGAGGTCATCGAGTCCAGTCCCCTGCCCGCATGGCAGGACCAAATACTGTCTAGACCATCCCTGATAGACATTTATCTAACCTACTCTTAAATATCTCCAGAGATGGAGATTCCACAACCTCCCTAGGCAATCTATTCCAGTGTTTAACTACCCTGACAGTTAGGAACTTTTTCCTAATGTCCAACCTAGACCTCCCTTGCTGCAATTTAAACCCATTGCTTCTTGTGCTATCCTTAGAGGCTAAGGTGAACAAGTTTTCTCCCTCCTCCTTATGACACCCTTTTAAATACCTGAAAACTGCTATCATGTCCCCTCTCAGTCATCTCTTTTCCAAACTAAACAAACCCAATTCTTTCAGCCTTCCTTCATAGGTCATGTTCTCAAGACCTTTAATCATTCTTGTTGCTCTTCTCTGGACCCTTTCCAATTTCTCCACATCTTTTTTGAAATGCGGTGCCCAGAACTGGACACAATACTCCAGCTGAGGCCTAACCAGAGCAGAGTAGAGCGGAAGAATGACTTCTCGTGTCTTGCTCACAACACACCTGTTAATACATCCCAGAATCATGTTTGCTTTTTTTGCAACAGCATCACACTGTTGACTCATATTTAGCTTGTGGTCCACTATAACCCCTAGATCCCTTTCTGCCATACTCCTTCCTAGACAGTCTCTTCCCATTCTGTAAGTGTGAAACTGATTTTTTCTTCCTAAGTGGAGCACTTTGCATTTGTCTTTGTTAAACTTCATCCTGTTTAACTCAGACCATTTCTCCAATTTGTCCAGATCATTTTGAATTATGACCCTGTCCTCCAAAGCAGTTGCAATCCCTCCCAGTTTGGTATCATCCGCAAACTTAATAAGCGTACTTTCTATGCCAATATCTAAGTCGTTGATGAAGATATTGAACAGAGCCGGTCCCAAAACAGACCCCGGCAGTACCCCACTCGTTATGCCTTTCCAGCAGGATTGGGAACCATTAATAACAACTCTCTGAGTACAGTTATCCAGCCAGTTATGCACCCACCTTATAGTAGCCCCTATATATATAGTTCTCCTTGTTTTCCCTTGACACAGGGGGTAGGGGTAAGGGTTCATGCCATGCTGCCATCTGTTATCTGGGGGGTATAGGGAGCTGCAACATGGAGTTTCCCAAGGAATGAAAAGGTTGCTGTGAATAGGGGCTTTAGGCATTTAGCTCAGTAACATTTGCCTTTGTTGAATGATTAAAGCCATAATGCCCTGGTGCATTTCCCACTGCACCTCTGTCTCTGCCTCTCCTCCAGCAACCATGTGCTCCATTCCTGGTCCTTCACCCTGCTCTAGGCCATTTGGGCCTTCCAATCCCTGTGTTCACAGTCAGCAGTTGTAGAGGACTGGAGGATCTCACAGAACAGATTCTCCCTGGTCCACTTCTTTCTTTGCATGATCCAGGTCAGGCATTCAGCAGGCATGGAGGGGCCACGTCTCAAGGCCACCATGCCAGAGGCTGCAGATAAAAACAGACAATACATTGTTAGATTTACAGTTGTAATGGAAAGGGAAAGTTTAGTCTTAAAACGGCCTTAAATTATTCACAATGACTCCAAGATTCACATAAAGACCTTTTAATAAATAGTACCAATTGTCCAGGGGCGACGAGTTATATGGTGCCCGGGCTCCAGCAATAATCAGGGCCTGGAGGCCCAGCTCCACCAATGTTTGGGACCGGGTCTATCCCCGGCCCTGCCTGCTGCCCCCGCACGCCTCCCCCAAGTGTCCCCAGGTCCCCACTTGCTGACCCCGGGTGCCTCTCCTGGGCTCCGGAGCGTCCCGGCCTCAAGCCAGTGGCTGCCCCCTGCAGCTCCCCACTACGCTCTGCTGGCTCCCGGCATCAACTGCTGCCAGAGGGTCCTAGTGCCCCCCTTCCACTAGTGCCAGGGCAGGCTGACCCTGCCCCTGCCCTTCTGCCTCGGACCCTTCCCTTTTCCGGCGGGACCCTCCACCAGCACAGCCCCCCCCGCCCCGTCCGCAGTCACTGCTCCTGCCCCATGCTGGGCAAGGGGCAGCCCCATCCCCCACCTCCAGTGAGGCTGCAGTGAGGGGCAACAGCAGGGGAGGAGGCACACATGTGATGGCAGTCCCCCCCCCCCAGTACCCACCACAGGGGAGGCAAAGGGGCTTCCTGGACCTGAGAGGGGCCCTAGGAGCACGTGGAGTGGCAGTGGTGCGAGGTGAGTGTGCTGCCGGGGGGAAGATGGGGACCCCTCCCCCGGAGCTCTCTGCTTCTGGCAGGGAGAAGGCTGGGGGTGGGGGAGTCCTCTCTGGCACCAGCCCCAGGGCATCCTGCCTGCACCCCAAACTCCTCATCCCCAGCCCTGCCCCACCTGAGCTCCTCCCACACCCCAAACCCCTCATCCCCAGCCCCATCAGAGCCCTCATCCCCCCACACCTTAACCCTCTGCCCCAATCCTGAGCCCCCTCCTGTATCATGAACCCCTCATCCCCAGCCCCGTCAGACCCCTCATCCCCCACACCCCTCATGAACCCCTCATCCCCAGCCCCGTCAGAGCCCTCATCCCCCCACACCCTAAGCCTCTGCCCCAACCCTGAGCCCACTCCTGTATCATGAACCCCTCATCCCCGGCCCCACCCCACAGCCCTCACCCCTGCACTCCAACCCGCTGCCTGAGCCCCTCCCAGATCCCAAACCCCTCATCACCAGCCCCATCCCAGAGCCCTCACATTTTTACATTATGTTAAAAATATATATATTGGCTTACAAGGTCGGGGGCAGGGAGGTGGGACTTGGACTTGTTCTGGGCAACACCAAAAATTATACAAACCTGCTGCCCCTGCAATTGTCCCTTTAGCTTGGAGCACCTCATTACAGCACTACTCTGCAGCTCAAGCCGTAGTGAGTATGTTCTAGCATGGGAGAGAGGGGAAACTGTTGTATAGGAGGTTTAGATGCTGGACACACCGGCTATAAGTAGAGGGAAAGTGCAGTGAATATTGCCAATATTTTCATAGGCAGTGGTAATTTTGGCTGATACCTCACTCCTGATGGTGATAAAGGTTTGACAATGCAACTCCTATTGGGATCCTGAAGTACACTGGCCTGTATGCTGCTAGGCTGTTTGCTTCAGTGGGATCAATGGAGCTGAGTGGCATGGAAAGGTCTCCCTATCACAGGGTCAAAAAACAAACCTGCCATTCATCAAGGAGAGGATTGCAGAATATTTCCATGAAAGTTCTACCAAGATTCTTATAGACTCATAGACTCATAGACTTTAAGGTCAGAAGGGACCATTATGATCATCTAGTCTGACCTCCCGCATGATGCAGGCCACAAAAGCTGACCCACCCAAAGGATATCCATCTTCAAGAGGATAAAAAAGGGACATCCTTGTTCAGATAAACAAAAGGCTCTGCATAGGGAGAATTGTGTTCCCCTCCCCTCACCAGGTCAAACAAAGGAAAAGTGAACACCACCTCTTCCTCTTTGTTTTACCTCTATCTGAGAGCAGGCCAGCCATTTGTTGTGGACTGTGTATTCTGAACTGCTACACTAATCTTTTTGCATTCATTCCGCAAAATGTAGTATTTGATAGAAGTGGCAACTATATATGAATTCCAAAGTTTTAACTTTAATTCTATTCCCATTTCTTGTTATAAAAGAAAAATGACGAATCAAGAATTGATGCCTTTTGTTCCTCAGATTTGTCACCTAAAAAGAATGGCTGAGGCATCCTCTGCACTGAAGATTGATGCAAAGAATTAATTTAGCTTCTCTGCACTGTCCTAGTCTTCCTTGAGTGCTCCTTCACCACCTCTATTGTCCAGTGGCCCCACTGATTGTTTGGCAAGCTTCTGATGTACTTAAGATTTTTTTGCTGTTAGTTGTTGTGTCTTTTGCTAGTTGCTCTTCAAATTCTTTTTTTGTCCTGTGTAATTATACTTTTACACTAGACTTGCCAGAGTTTATGCTTCTATCTATTTTCTTCAGTAGAATTGGATTTCCAATTTTTAAAGGATGCCTTTTTTTGCTTCTAACCACCTCTTTTACTCTGTTGGTTAGCCATGGTGGCATTTTGTTTGGTCCTCTTACTGTTTTATTATTTGGGATATACATTAAATACATTTAACATAAAATGTTTCCATGCAGTTTGCAGACATTTCACTCTTGTGACTGTTCCTTTTAATTTCCATTTAATTAGATTTCTCATTTTTGTGTAATTCCCTTTTTTGAAGTTAAATGCTACTGTGGTGGGGTTCTTTGGTACTCCCCCCACCCTCCACACACAAGGAAGTTTAAATTTAGTTACATTACAGTCACTATTACCAAGCAATTCACCTATATTCTTCATCTCTTGGGCCAGATCCTAAGTATGTGCCATTTAGAACTAAATCAAGAATCCCCTCTCCCCTTGTGGGTTCCAGGACTAGTTGCTCCAAGGGCAATCATTAATAGTGTCTAGAAATTTTATCTCTGAATCCCATCCTGAGGTGAGACGTACCGAGTCAATATGGGGATAGTTGAAATCCCCCATTATTATTGAGTTTTCTATTTTTATAGTCTCTCTAATCTCCCCGGTCATTTCAAAATCACCATCATCATTCTGGTCAGGTGATGAGTAGTATATTCCTGTTGCTATACTCTTTTATTATTCAAGCATGGAATTTCTATTCATAGAGATTCTATGGTGCAAGTGGAGTCATTTAAGATTTTTATTATATTTGACCATGCTTTCTTTCACATATAGTGCCACTCCCCCACCAGTGTGACCTACTCTGTCATTCCTATACATTATGTACTGAGGTATTACCATCTCCCGTTGATTATCACTGTTCCAGCAAGTTTCTATGATGCCTGTTGTATCAATATCCTCATTTAATACCAGGCACTCCTTCCTCCTCTTGGCTGTGCACTGCAGGGGTTTCTGTGCCCGGCTCCCTTCGTGTCTACAGTCACATTCATGGTCACCAAGTATGGCATTGTAGAAACATTAGTCTGCAGGGTGGCCCCAAATTTATTGCCCTTCCTTGCCTTCTGAGATGCCTGCTGAAGTTCCTTGGCTTTCACCCAGCACCTATCCCTGTCATGTCGAAGGTTTAGCATCCCTGTGAAATCTGCATGTAGATATGTATATTCATTTCATGGCTCCTTAGCTGGGTTTGCCCATCCTCTTCTCCCCATGGGCCTAGGAGATCCAGGACTTCTGCCCTACTACAGACATGAAGGTGTCTATGTGTAGCTCTTAGTCTGTGCTGAGTCAGCATGGTAGGATGCTCACAAAGGTGGTTCTTGTCAAGGTGGGCAACCAGGAAAAAGCATTTAAAAACATGCTGGGGTTTTTAAGGGTGGGATGAGGTTCCATTATCTGTGAGCCCAGGGTAGTGGACTTCAACATTGTGACTTTAGCAATCACTGCCATGGGGAAAGACACATTGTGGGACAACTGCTGGAGAACTGTTAGATGTTATACAGGTAATATGGTGGCTACAGTCACACTATGTCGTCAGAAGTAGGTTGACTTATATATATGCTTATATTAGCAGGAGACAAATTTAGGTGTGGACACATGCAAAATTATGGTGAAACAAGTTGTCTTAGGTCAACCAAACTTTATAGTGTAGACCACTCTCTCACATATGAGTTCTGAATCTGCAACACTCCTGATTCATATCGATCTGTCTGTCTCTCTGTGACATTGTGGGGATTGGAATCAGTGTGAGCTCAGTGACTGTGTGTAAAGTGCCAGCTCCTCCCATTGATCTGTAGAACTATATAATCTGGGAATTGTGCTTGAGTAAGGATGGCAGGACTTTTCCCTTGGCTAGCAGTGCCATTGGTGATGTTGCAATGCAGTGAAAATTTAACTTGTATTGTATTGGACTCACTTTCAAAGAGTTTTCATCTTAAATTTTATTATGCTGCTCCTTTCCTTGTACTTAAGACATTCACTGGCTTTGTGTAATAAATGTAGCATGATGTGAATAAAGTAGGCAGTGGAAAATGCTGACCCAGTGCCCACAGTGGATGATTTTTCACTCCCGTACAGAGGGCCAGAATGAGGCCTATGTACCATGCAAGTGCCACATAAACCATTGGGCTGGCCAGTGAAATCATAAACAGAATGATCCCTGAAGTGCTGTGTAATTTGGAAGGGCTGTGTAGGGGTTCACTTCAGATGTAGCACAAACAGCTCCATAATCCAAGAAGCCTCATGACTAAAAACAAAATCAGCCAGCAGAGAGGTAAATCACCTGGGAGGGGGCGGGTGGGACTGGGGATGCCCCAGCCAGTGGCTCCTACCTTGCGCCTGGCTCAGTTGCTAGTCCTGGCTGGGCTGGGGGTGGGGGAGGATGGGATTTCCTCTTCCCCTGCAAAGAGAGGCCAGGGCCAGGTCAGACCCACCCCCAGGAACCTCCCTCAGCTGAGCACCCTCTCCCCACTTCATGATCCCATCACTTCTCAGCCATGGGGAGAGGGGTTACTCTACAAGGAGCTGCTTCCCCCCCCCCATCTGCCCACAGGGGTTGCCCTGTGCATCTGGACCCCCCATACCCAGACATCCCCCACTGAGCCTCACCCCACTCCGCACCCGGAACTGCCCCACACCCATCCCCCCACCCGACCGAGCCCTTCCCCCTGCACCTGCATCCAGACGTCCCCCTGACGCAGCACCCCACACTTCAGCCCCAACCCCAACAAGCCCCACTCCTCCTGCACCTGGACCACCCCACTGAGCCCCCCAGATCACCACGCCACTGAGCCCCACTCAGCTGCACACAGACCCCCACCCTGAGCCCTACCCAGCTGCACCTGGACCCCCACCCCACCAAACCACACTCCCCCAGCACCCAGACCCCACCACCAAGCCCCATCTCCCCACACCCAGACCTCCCTGCCGAGTCCCAACCATCTTCACCTGGACCCCCCTGCAGATTCCCATTCCCCCTGCACCCAGAATCCCCCAACAAGCCCCTGTGCATCCAGTTTGCACCCAGACCTTTCACTGAGCTGCCTGCACCCAGATTGCCCTGCACAGAACCCTGTCATCCCACATCTGGATCCCCCCACACTAGCCCCTCCACGCATGGATCCTACCAGTTTGAGCTTGCTTCCCCACACCTAGATTGCAGGCCAGGGCTAGGCATGCGTGCGAGACTGTCCCTCTTGCTCATTATCTTGGCCTGCCTGGTGTGGAAGGTCAGGGTCCTGGGGTATTTCTGGGGCAGGCCCAGCCCCTGCTCTGTGTCAGGTGCAGCCTCACCACCGAGTCCATGTCCGGGGGGGGGGGAGTGGGAAAGCGGGATGCAGGGTGATCTCCCACTTCCATGCAGCCAGTGGCCTGTGTCCCCCACTGCAATGCTGGAGCCTCCACATTTATTTATTGACAAATAAAATATGCAGAATTTTAAAATATTGTGCACAGAATTTTTAATGTTTTGGTGCACAGTTCCCTCAGGAGTACTGTAGCTATAGTGGAAAGGAGGCTGCGTCAATACTGCATTGTGTAGCTATATGCGGCAGTGAAGGACTGGCAGCAGGGAGGCCACAGGACACTACGCTGCTAAAAATAGCAGGTAGGCACTGCTTGGGCATGTAGAGAGCCATCTAGGGTTCAAAGCCACAGGGTTCAGGCATGTCTTTACTCGTCTGAGCTGTGCCTCACCATCTACACTGGTATTTATACCCTTGCTGGGGGAACGTGCAGAGTATGTACTCTACAGGCTGCCTTAAGTGCAGACATAGCCAGTCTCTCTCTCTCTCTCTCTCCTGTCATCAAAAGACTGTGGGCTAGATTCTCAACTAGAGTAATATAGCTCCATTGCCTTCAATGGAACCATGTCAAACTATACCAGCTGCGGACTTGGCCCATATTTAACAATTGAGATGTAATACTGATGTAATATTCCTTTTTCAAACTCTGAGAAAAATCTAAAATATGTTTAGAGCATCTCTGGGTGATATTGTGTGTGCAAATGAAGTAATGTTAACTCTACCAACTGCGTGATCGCCGATGTTACTCAGAATCCTGTTGCCCAACATTGAGTTGTTCACAACTCTCTTGAAAGCATATGGTGTAGGCATTTTTAAAACTGGAAAAAAAAATTGGAAGATAAATAAAGTGTTAAGAGGAGTGGAGAGGGGGCCGTTGAAAATGTTACTGGTAGACAAGAGGCTGCTCCTTCACTACTCTCTCCCTCATTTTAGGGTGAATTTATATATCAACTGAATTTGAAGCATTATTAAGTTATTATTTCTTAGATTATAAAGCCAGAAGGGACATTGTGATTATCTCGTCTGATCTCCTGCATAACAGAGGCTATATAGGAGTTCCCTGAATTTATTCCTGTTTGAACTAGAGTATATCTTTTAGAAAAACATCCAATCTTGGTATAAAAAATTTCCAGCAATGGTTTGATTTCTCCTTTTGTCTTTTGTTTCTCATAATAATTTTCTACAGTTCCTAGCTTATTTATCACTATCAACTTCCCTTTTTCCATGTGTTTTATATATATATGTTTTGTGTTTGTTTATATATATATATATATATATATATATACACACACACACACCTGCCTTTATCTCCCCCTTTATCTCCCCCTCTTGATTGTGGGATAGTAGATTTTGGGGCATTTAGTAACATATCCTTAAACAGTTCTCAATTATTATAGATCCTATTTCATATATCCTTAGATTAAAAAAGGGCTTTCCACCTAGTATACTCCACAGTCAGTCACATTTTTCAGTCTGATGGGTAATACTTTTCCTTTATAGCCCTCACCTCCAGTTAGTACTTTATTCTATGCCTGTGTAAAATAAGTAAGCGGTATTTTTGAGGATTCTGTGTATTGTTTTCATAAAGGTCTGGAGATGAGATGATGAGTATTCTGAAGTGGATGAAGTATAAGTTATACAGGGATGAGAAGTCAGCCTCTGGAAATGCACTATTCTTTCATGTTTGAGCTTTCTTTTGTCAGCTTTTCATACTTAAATGCCTAAATGGCTACACTGGACAAAATCTGAACCTAATTTAAAGTGTAAATCCTCCTGATTGAGACTATCTTGAATTCTTTGAAGAATCAGGCTGTCACAAAGAGACAAGCATATGGTTTATAAAAGTCAAAAGAATAGTGAGTGCAGGAACAGGATATTTTCATATATTTTTAAATGTGAAGTTCAGAGGGAATTTTTAAAGTTTAATTTATGAGAAAGCAGAGTCAAAGGGCTTTTATGCGAAACAGCCTTATTTTAAAAGATACTTGGTCACTCACTTCCAGTTAAAGCAAGTTGCCAGATCCTTGGGAACAGAGAGCCACACCTCCCTCTTGATCGATTCTCTGGTAGATTGAAAAGTGGCATTAACTCAGGGCACCATATCCATGGCACTTTGGGGACCCAGGGTATCATAATGCAGGGTATTGGGTTGGAAAACAACACAGGATAAAAACAAGATGCCATAGGGTTCCCATCAACAAAGCCTATGTAAAGACTGAAGTTAGTCTCAGCTGTAGATACAGCAATGATAAATTAAGTGTTGTTTTATGAGAGCACCCCATATCAGTCAAGGGAACAGTTCTTTTTTGTATCTGATGATTTCATAGGTATCTGATTTAGATGACGGTGTCATTGGCTGAAACAAATGAATCCTGTATGCCTAACCATTATCTACTCAATTATGGTAAAGCCAACACTTACGTCATGAATTGTTACAAAGGCTGTATCTGTGCTTGTGTGTTTTAATTTTGTATCTGTAATATGAGAATCCACATGTACTATCACTTATACCGGTGAAGCTGGAGACTTTAAGCACATGCCTAGCTTTAAGCATGTGAATAGTTTCACTGAGGCCAATGAGACTAAAGCATGCGCTTAAAGTCCCTTGCTGAATCAGAAAACCCAGTATGTACCAAGAAAATGATAGTTTCTTTTGTGTATAACTTCCAGTGGAAGGAGAGCTTTTAATTAAAGCCTATAAGAACTGTAAAACAGGAAGACCTCACACCTATCTGTTTATGTGTCACCACTGATCAAAGATGAATTTAGCTACAACTAACTAGGACTCTGGTGAGGAAAGAAATATTTCCCAAGAGGACTATCAGGGACTGACAGGACCAGATTCAGTTGGTTCTCACAGGAGTTGTGGCCACTTACTCCAGGACTGAATGGCCCAGAAATTCAATTTGGAAGTCAGGTTTACATGGAATCAGAGTAGATGTAAACATTACCAGGTTCATAGCTCAGCACTGGCACAGGAAATCTCTCAAACTGAAAGTGGCTGACAGAAAAAGTGGAACATATACATCAGAACCCCCATTTATCCAAATGGAGTTGTGGACATGGCATTGATTCAGAAAAAACTGTGGCTTAATAAGAAGGGGAATTTTTAATGTCATTAGTGCACACTATGGTGAGGGGTGGAGTATATTAATGATATTATTGTTGTAGCTCTCTGAGGTTCCCATAAAGATTGGGCCCCCATTGTGCTAGGCAGTACACAAAACTTAAATAGGGTTTATAAAGTGGAGCTGGGCAGGAAACTGTTTTCCTGTCCTGTGTGAATTTTTGAGATATAAACAAATTTTCCTTTCCCGAATTGGAACAAAAAGAGAATCTCAAAAATTTCACAAACCAAATAAAAAAAAATGGGTCAGACAAAACAATTCATTTTGATAATTTTGAAATGCTTTGTTTGATTTCAGTTTCTTTAATTTGTTGTTTACTATAAATTGTCTTAAATTTTGAAATAAAAATAATTTTCAACTGAGACATACAACTTTTCATTTCAAAAATGTCAAAACAGGACATTTTAACAGTTTTAAAACATTTTTAAAGGAATTTTTTGAAATGGGAAATTTGTCAAAACCAGCCCTTTTCTATGAACAGCTTTGGTTTCAATGAATCTGTGTTTTCCGATGAAAACAATGTTTTGTCAAGAAGTTCCTGATTAGCTCTATTATAAAGATTCTTGAATAAGAGGCTTTCTATGGTGTTACCAAAGCTGCTTCTGCCAGCAATTTATTTACCAAAGTCAATTTCCTGCATGCCATTTTTATGCATTTACCTTGTGGCCTTTCATAGAGTGAAGTCACAAATGCTACTGTAGTACTAATCTTGAGCCCATCCAATCTAAGTAATAAAGAGCTGCTAGTTTCTATTTCCTTTTGTTCTCCTCTCTACAGATCAGTTATCTATAAGTAGAACATTTTATTAACACCAAGGTCACTGCATATTTTTGCTTCTAAAAGGATAAAATATGACTACAGAGAAATCTTTGTGCTGGTTTCTTTTTGATATCAATTGAATTGTAGAAATATGTCTTTTTCTTACCCAAAAAAAAAAAAAAAACCCCACCAAAAAAACCAAAAATAAAAAAACCCCAAAACCTCTTAGCTACTTCTGCACTTATTATCATTTTGCATTAAGGTTTCTTAAAAAAATGTGTCTACTCTTAATTTAAAAAATACATAACACATTACTGGTCATGGGATTAAATTAAAGAACATACAGTTCTGGAGCTGTCATTTAGGAAGATACATTTAGAAAAAAAATATTCCCACTGCAAAGGATTCATTATTTTATTTCTATGTTAAAGATACTGCAGTAAAAGTGCATTACCTTAATAATCAATAACTCAGCAGGAGGTCCTAATAGGTAGAACTTGCTTGAAGCTGAACTCCAGCTAAAGTGGCAGAGGACCCCTGAAGGCCTGCAGGCTATAATTAGAGTACCATAAAACTAGAAAGTAAAGGGTGGCTGAATGCATTAGCAGTAAAATGCTAACTTGCAAGTAATAAGTCTGGATTCTTTCATGTCTACATGCATGTCACTTATACATGAACAAGTAAAATGTTATGTTAAAAAATAAAGTTACATTTAGAATCCCTAATGCTTAAGGATTGGTGAAGGTTATCATGGCAATGAGAAAACAAATGCATACGTATCTGCACAGCTTTACAATTTTCTTTCTTCTTCCACCCCCCTTCTTTCTATCCTTCCTGTCTCTTCCATCTGCTTTTAGAGAAACACATCACAGAATTTAAACACAGGAAACTAATATAAAAATCCTCTCATGCAAAGAAACAGTGCATCTGTCTTTACATTGTTTCTATTCATGGCTGGCTGGTTTTACATTTTCTGATCAGTGACTGGCATGTGACCAGTAAACCGGTTTCCTCTAAGAGCATCAGTGGACTGTCTGGAGGTCCCGCATTATTGATTTTCTGCTTGTACATTCTGGTTGCTCTGTCAATCACTAGCCTGAAATACAAGATGGCAGTCAATAAGTAAGAGGACCGTGCTCCCACAGATACAATAAAATAATTCAGAAGGTTGAAACTCTCACAGAAAACAGTGGAGGAAGGAGAAGGAAGCAAATCTGCTAACCTTCTCCAGAAGCAGTGAGCACAAAAACAAATGTGCATTGGGCAAAGACTTCAAACCTATCAGTACAAGATGCAACTTAAATTTTTCTGAATCCTGAATTCAATGAATGTTGAACTTAGAAAAACAAAAAAATTAAAAGAAGTAAAATTCTGTATCTGTGTTCAGCACATGTAATCTAGATTTAACATCACAAACAGATACCATATATAAAGGAGCTTTAGGGTCAGATATTTCCCAATCACCAGAAGAAGGGATGAAATCCAGTGGATCGCTTCTTGGGGGGAAGCAAACTGCATAGTGATACCTCATCTGCGTCATTTCCCCTTGCTCAGATCCCCTGGAAGCCTTTCCACGGGTATCCAGATACATTGGTGAGGATGGGAGCTGTCCATGGATCATCTCCCTCCCCATTACCTCAGAATGCAGACCAGTGTTAATTCAAATATTACAAAATGAAAAGGAATGTCTATGAATATTAATTAGATTTCTGAAAACATGTGATATAAAAGTGCAATCTCCTGCCTGCATCCATAACAGTTAAACTCTGATTTTGTCAGTTCTCATTAACTAAACAGATTCCTGCAGGTTTAGAACTTGAATGGCGATTGCTTTGGGGAAAACTACGGTGCTGAAGAAGTAAGGTTGAGGATTCAGGAAGTGGCACTCTTTTCTCTGAGCTAGATACATTCTATGCTGTGTGCATAGAACAAGCGGTTTCCCTTTGATATTTGCTAATGAGAATCCCCGCTTGATGTGCTTAAGGCTGCTCCTTCAACAAACTCCCAGTTCATTTAAAAAAATTGTGAAAAACAGCAGGGAAGCATCACTAGGAGGGACTTGAACTGTCAAGTAGTGAAGTCAGAAGAACTGCCTTGTGAGTAGAAATGACAATTATTGGCACATAACTTTGTGACCATTCATAACATTTGTATTTGCATGATAAATATAGCAGCAACCAAATATTGTGCTTTAGGGTGTATGCTGATCACCACCAAGATGAAGAGAAAGTATTCCACCCCAATTATGCAATATTTTACATTTGGCATATCTTTCCCCTGTCCTTTGTATATAAATTTTTGGCCGCTGGCAGAGGAAGGGTAATGGAGCAGATAGATCCATGTTCAGATGAAATGTGATAAAACCTGGGGTCCTGAAAGAGAAAACTCTGTAGTTCTGCTTCTCTCTACCTTCCCCTTGCTTCGAAAAAAAAAGAAGAGGGTAAAAAAGGAAATAAAAATGACTAACCACCTAGCTATCTTCTTCTACCTAGCCAGCTACTTATAACAAGAGGTGAAAGTGGGCTGGTACAGGCCAGTATGGCATACTGGTAAGAAGTGGCCGCCGGTGCCGGCCTGTACACAGCCAACGTTAACGTCACTGCCCCTTTTGCCCCCTCCCCTCCAGGACTGCAGACGGGAGGGGGGAAAAGGGGCAGCTGCCCTGGGGCCCAGTGATTTAAAAGGGCCTGGGGCTCCCAGCTGCTGCTACCGTGGCAGCAGCCAGACCCTCGGGTCCTTTACTTCGCCACCAGAGCCCCGGGCAGCGTGGGCCAGGCAGAGTGGAAAGGCTGGCTAGGGGAGGTTGACCCTCAGCCCCACTCCTTCCTCCTAAGGCCCTGCCCATTCTGGGGGCCCAGAACCGGGCCCCTGTACCAGTAAGTAATTTATCTTACTTTCACCCCTGCTTATAACACACACATCACCTAGTATCTGAGAGCTTGCAATATTCTGTAATTGGGAGGGGAAGCTTGGACCAGCAAGGGCATGAACTGCAGCAAAAATAGCTGTATACCAACTATCAGCATGACAGACTCTGTTAATCGGCAAGGATTCCCCACACTGTTTCGCAATTCCAGTAGATCACAAAACAACTCAGAAAAGACAAACATAGCTCTAAAAATGCAAATAATGCCTCCCATTTATATTGGCAGCTTCTTTTTAACCTGCATGTGTAAAAATTGGTGATAAAATTGAGGTATGGAGCTCAATCTGAATTTGAACCAGCCCAAAGTTCCGGAGGGTTCAGATGTAGTGTTCCAGTTCTGAAGGAACTAAGTATGAAATTGCAGAACTATTAATTGTGGTATGTTACTTATTGCTTAAATCAGCCTCTGTACCAGATGACTGGAGGGGTAGCTAATGTATCAACAATTTTTTAAAAAGGCTCCAAAGGCGATTAGAGACTGGTAAGCCTAACTTCAGTACCTGGCAAATTGATTGAAACTATAGTAAAAAACACAATTATCACACACATAGATGAACACAAAATGTTGGGGAAGAGTCAACACAGTTTTTATAAAGGGAAATCATGCCTCACCAATCTATTAGAATTCTTTGAGGGGTCAACAGATGTGGAAAGGGTGAATCAGTGGATGTAGTATACTTGGACATTCAGAAAACCTCTGACAAGGTCCCACACGAAAGGCTCTTAAGCAAAATAAGCAGTCACGGGATAAGAAGGATGGTCCTCTCATGGAACAGTAACAAACAAAGGGTAGGAATAAATGGTCAATTTTCACAGTGAAAAGTGGTAAATAGCAGGGCCTCCTAAGGATCTATACTGGACCACTGCTGTTCAACATATTCGCAACTGATCTGGAAAAGGAGGTAAACAATGAATTGGTGAAGTTTGCAGACAATAGAAAATTATTCCAGATTCATTAAGTCCAAAGCTGACTGTGAAGAGTTACAAAGGGATCTCACAAAACAAGTGACTGGGCAACAAAATAGTAGATGAAATTCAATGTTGATAAATGCTAAGTAATGCACATTGGAAAACATAATCCCAACTATACACACAAATTGATGGGGTCTAACTTAGCTGTTACTACTCAAGAAAGAGATCTTGGAATCATTGTGGATAGTTCTCTGTAAACATCCCCTCAATATGCAGTGGCAGTCAAAAAAGCCAGCAGAATGTTAGGAATGATAAGGAAAGGGATAGATAAAACTGTAAATATCACAATGCCACTATATAAATCCATGGTATGCCCACATCTTGAATGCTGCATGCAGTTCTGGTCACACCACCTCAAAAAGATACATTAGAATTAGAAAAAGTACAGAGAAGGACAACAAAATGATTAGGGGTATGGAACAGTTTCCATTATAAGAGAGATTAAAAAGACTGGGACTGTTCAGCTTAGAGAAGAGATGACTAAGGGGAGGGCATATGATAAAGGCCTATAAAATCATGAATGGTGTGGAGAAAGTGAATGAGGAAGTGTTATTTACCCTTCACATAACACAAGAACCAGGAGTTACCCAATGAAATTAATAGGCAGCAGGTTTAAAACAAATAAAAGGAAGTACCGGTACTTCACACAATGCATAGTCAACCTGTGGAACTCATTGCCAGCAGATGTTCTGAGGGCCAAAAGTATAAGTGGGTTAAAAGAAAGAATTAGATAAATTCATGGAGGACAGGTCCATTCAAAAGGTCCATGAATGGCTATTAGCCAAGATGGTCAGGATCACAACCCCATGCTCTGGGTGTCCCTAAAGCTCTGACTGTCACAGTCACTGGGACTGGACAGGGGATAGATCACTTGATAATTGCCTGTTCTGTTCATTCCCTGTGCAGCATCTAACATCAGCCACTGTCAGAAGACAGGATACTGGGCTAGATGGACCATTGGTCTAATGCTATATGGCTGTTCTTATGTTCAGCCTATTGTACAGAGAGGACCTGAACCTAAGGTTCAGGTGAACACCCCAACATCCCTGCTGTTCAGTGAGATTCTGTTCAGAGTGCTCCAGTTCTGCCCCAACTTTAGTAATAGCAAAGCTCTTAATTTTGCTCTTAATGCAGAGCCCTTTATTAGGAGTGGGGCAGAGTTGTACCAACCCAAGGGGAGCCCTAGATGAATTTTGTCTTCTGGATAAATTGAGTTTTCCCATTGAAATAAATGGGAACAGAAACTCTCTTGCCCCATGACTTCAGTTTGACTCTGCATGAATAAGCTGAGCAGACTTGGGACTTGGAGAATCAAAATTAAATTAGGTCTAAGATAAGTCTTGTATTTCCTTCACATACACAACATTTCCAAGGCCATCTTATATGTGTGATACTTTATATAGTTCTATGGTTACATATGTCATTGCATCTTGGTTTTCTACAGTAAAGTTTAGCATCTATTTTGTGATTTGATTAATGGCTCTGATCTGTTATTTTAATTGCTTCCTAGTAAGATACTAATGACCTTTTTTGTTCCACTAAACACCGTTTTGCTTACTTGTAAATTAGCCATAATTAAACACTTGGAGTTCTAATACTTGTACAATTGTATTGCAGCAGTCTGGTGACTTGAAGCAGATGAGATTGTTGACCCCCATCACTGAAGGCTTCCAGTATAGTGAAAGTATTGATGATTTATTCTTTGGCTGCTTTTAAAAGCCCATTTTCTTACAATAGACATTTCTGATAAAATCCAAAATAAATATTTTTAGAGACTGATAGATATTTGGCTTGCACATAATTTAGACAGAGGTAAAATTATGAGTCAGTTACCGAAAGAAGCAGATATATGTTTCCCATCATTTATTAGTTCCTCTAAAAATACATCATTTGGACTTTTCTATCTGAGCTATTAGTGAAACTTCTAGAAGGAAAGTTTAGTCAAGTGCTATTTTGAAAGCTTTCACATGTTTGCTTTATCTGACTCACTGGATTCCAAATGGAATGTAGCTCTCCCATTGCACTGAGTTTGTTGTACTGCATTAGTACAAAGAAATTGTGAGGGGTCAAGGGAGGGTATTTCCAAATGAATTAAAAAGCTTTAAAAATGGGGCCCAATCTTTTGAGGTTCTGAGTGCAAATTGTAATGATGTGTAGCCAGGTTGTGTGGTACAGACAAAGATCCAGTAGGGATCTTAAGGAAGAGAGATCCCACAAAGATCTTTGTGGTTAAGAAAGTATTTTAATGCAGATCTTGAAAGCTGAAAGACTAAGGCCCCAGTGATGCACTGAGATCCATTAGCCCTTCTCCTTTGCCCAGGCAGTGCTCAATTGACATCAATAAAGATAAGTGTGAAAATTCACTAGTTTTACCACGTAAAACGTAGTCCTTTTCTGAGAATGGTATTCCATTCCACCCCCAGGAATCATCTTCATGGATGGCCAACCCTGGAATCTGCAGGGCTGTGTGCAAAAGAAGACCTGTGGGGCTAGAACCAGTGCCCCTCCAGAGAAGGAGTGGGTCGGTCAGTTGAGTGCTCAGGTTGACAGCAAGTTTCTCACAAAAGTATATTGTCAAGGGCTCTTGCCCTTGATATGCAGACGCTGTCTGCAGCCTTCCTCAAGGAAGGTTTATTGAAGTTCCAAAAGTTGCTGTAATTTGCGAAGAGATGTAATCCACCCAAGTACAAGCTACCAACTTTATCCTGGGCAGACCAATGTCTTGTAAAATGAAATAGGACTCCTGTCAACCTACCAGGCAGTAGTGGGTTAAGGAACTTAAGATCCTCCTGTACATTTATTGCATCTTGGGCACAGGCTTGCACGTGGTTTTCCCCCTGAACATGGGAGAAGAGGTTCTTAAGCAACAACATCTCTTTTCACCTGTCATAGCTTCTTTCCATGATACTAACATCTCACATGGATATGACCCAACATTTTACTTTTCATAAATCCAGAGGTGGGGAAGGGGAACATTTTCAATAGCTTCATTAATGTCGCAGTATTTTTTTCACAGAACTATCCATGCTGTCCATTTCCCAGACCTCTTATTGCTCAAGTACTTCATTTTCTCATTTATCTTAATCTCTTATGGTCTTATCGCTCTCCACTTTCTACTTTTTCTTTTTCTTTTTATACTCCTCCTCCACTGTCTCTGAAAAAGAGACATGAACTGCAGCCTCTTCCCCATTAAAGAGAAATTGGTTGACATTTATCTTTCTTGTGAAGCTGGATCCTATTTCTCCTTCAGTTGGTCTTTCTTTGGTACATAATTTATTTGATCATCCCCAGTGTCAGCTTGAGTCTGCTACAGAGATGTTGACAGAAGACTACAAAACCCACTGTTAGTTTCAACTCATCTGAACCCCCATATTTCACTCTCTTGCTGAACAGACATTAAACGTACAAGCACAAAATTGAAGCCTCTATAGCAAACCAAGCAGCTGCAATGATCTTTTGATTCCTGGCTGCCTAACCTTGACTTCATAAACTAAGTTGTCACCAGCACTGAGGTGAGCAACAACCTCACTTGTGTCTAAGACCCCTCGATTCCACTTATTAAGCAAGTTATACAAAGTAGCTGTTAAATGTCCACCTCAGAAAGTAGTTCACAGAGGAAAGGTCTGTCAGTTTCCTCATCAAATCCCACGATTTCTGTTGCCAGAGGGGCAAAATGTGGGCAAGCAAAACAGGGATACAAAAAGTTGCAGTATTAGCAGAGGTGCTAAGGATTCAGGAGTGATGCTGGTTGGTAAAGCAGAAGATGTTAATGTTGTGTAGGGGAGAAAATGGAGTTAAATACAAATCAATGCAAGATGAAACTGACAAAACAGACAGCTCCCATCCAGTAGCTATGAGAATGTATGTGTTTTATGGACTTTCTGGCCACAATATTTAAAAGGGATGGATTTTTTTAACATTTATTTATTTTTTACAAAAAGAGGAAAAAAAGAAACACTAATGGAAAAACATAGCTAAATATTTCTGCAATAATGATCTGTTTCAAGATCTTTTCCAGCCTCATAATGAAGAGCTAGAGCATGAAAGGGCCTGAAGCAAAGTAGGAGGTTATTGATATTCTAGCTGGTGGTTATTACATGACTGGTAAAGACCAAGAGCAAGTATTTGGTGATGGTTACTCTGACCTTGTTTTAATTAAAAAGGAATTTTATTTTTGCCAGTGCTCAGCTTTTCTTTTCTTCTCTCCATTGTTACTTGCATTACCATTAAATTAGAGGGGGTTCAATGGATAATATTTTAAAATGTTCTGACGGGAATTTTTTTTTTTTTTTTTACCATTCTCTGTATTTTCACACTAGAGACAGATGTTAAGCATTTTTCCTAACAGCTTTTCCTCCTGCTCCCCCAAACATTGATGCTGAGGTTTTTCATTCTCTACCTTTAACTTCTCCATCTGCTCCTTTGTTACCATCCACTCCCTTGCTCTTGCTTTCCCTGCCTCTTCTTCCTCCTTAAACTCCTTGCCCTCTTTTATTCCCTTTATAACCCTGTATATGCCCCGTGTCACCATTTCAAGGGTAATTGCACCTGTACTGCCCCTCCATTGTCCCTCGAGGTCACTCACTCAAGGTTGCCTGCTCCCAGCCATCCCCTCTCTTGGGTGGAGACCCAGGTCTCTCTCCCTCCTGCCCCGCCATACATTTTGATATCCTCAGAAAGCTAATCTGCCGTAGGCCATCCCCTGTGTATTGCTTTGTCTCCAAAGACAATGACAGTGTTTTTACCAGCAGTTACAAATTACCACACAGCTTCCCCCCTCCCCCCCCCCCAGCAAAGTCTGTTTATTTGGGATAAAAAATCCAGATAACACATATAAAAATAATAACAGGTCCTACATACTTACTAATAGTCATACCAGAAAAGTTCCCACCAGTCTTAGAAGCCTTAGTTGGGCAAAGTCATTCCAACTCTTTTGCAGGATTTGGGGCCTTCCCTTGATGGAATGTCCTGTCCATTTGCTCCCTCATAGTGAAGGACCATTTAGGGTTGCCAGGCATCCAGTTTTCAACCGGAACACCCGGTCGAAACGAGACCCTGGTGGCTCTGGTCAGCACCGCTGAATGGGCCGTTAAAAGTCGGCGCAGCGGGGGCCCGGAGCTAAGGCAGGTTCCCTGCCTGCCCTAGCTCCGTGCAGCTCCCAGAAGCAGCCGCCAGGTCCTTGAAGCCCCTAGGCACATGGGTGGCCAGAGAGGCTCCTCATGCTGCCCCCCCCAGTGCCAGCTCCGCAGCTCCCATTGGCTGGGAACCGCGACCAATGGGAACTGCGGGAGCAGTGCCTGTGGCCACGAGGGCAGCGGGCGCAGTTCCCTGGCCGCCCATGCGTCTAGGTGCTGCACTGCAGGGATGTGGTGGCCACTTCCTGGGAGCTGCGGTAAGTGCTGCCTGGACTCCACATCCCATCCTGCACCCCAACCCACTGCCCCAGCCCAGAGTCCCCTCCTGCACCCCAAACAATTCATCCCGGGCCCCACCTCAGAGCCCACACATCTCCACCGGAGCCCGCACCTCCTCCAGTACTCCGAACCTCTTGGCCCCAGCCTGGAGTCCCCTCCTGTACCCCAAACCCCTCATCCCCAGAGCTTGCACCCCCAGCTGGAGTCCTCACCCACCCCCAAACCCCTGTCCCAGCCCGGAGCCCTCTCCTGCACCCCAAACCCCTCATCTCCGGCCACACTCCCAGCTGGAGTCCTCACTCCCCCCTGCACCCCAACTCCCTGCCCCAGCCCGGATCCCTCTCCCATACCCTGAATCCCTCATTTCTGGCCCCAACCAGAGCCCTCATCCCCCTCCTGCGCTCCAAACCCCTGCCCCCAAGCGGGGGCAGGGGATGGGGCAGGGGTGTTTGGTTTTGTGTTATTAGAAAGTTGGTAACCCTAGGCCCATGGCTCTTGCTAAACTCAGCCTTTGAATTTCAGAAGCCCTTTCTTTGTGTCCTTATCTCTGAAAATCCCAGCCTGAACCAGTATATGTAAACTACATGAGGGACTGGTAGGTCTCTGGAACTGTTTACAATCTCTGGAGCTGTAATAATCACCCCCCACTGTTTTTAGTTCCTGGAGGAGCTGTGATAACCCTCCCCCCATGGAACTGCATGCAGTCCCTGGCCCACGATGCAACATAAACCATTCATAAACGTAATACAATATAATCCTCAAAGATACTGCAAGTGGTTTCTATATCCATCAAAGATAAATCCTATCTGCCTCCTCAGTTATCACCCCATCCTCCTCTTTCCTTTCATGTCCGAACTCATTGAGCATGCCATTGACAACTGTTGCCTCAAGCTCCGCTCCTCTAACTTCATCCTAGATCCCCTACAATTTGTCTTCTAGCCCCTTCACTCTATTGAAGTGCTGTTGCTAAAGTCTCTAATGGCCTTCTCCTGTCTGAACTTCAGGCCTACAGTCCCTCCTTTAGCTGCTAAATGTCCTTCATACTAATCATTCTCCTCCTCAAAGTCTTGTCCACTGTTGGCTTTCATGACTCTCCTCTCTTGATTCTCCTCTTCTCTGGCCATTCCTTCAGAATATCTTTTGATGGGCTCTTCTCCTTTCCAAATCTCCACAAGAATCTTGGAGAGTTCTGTCCTTTGTCTCCTTTATTGTTTTCTTTACATCCACTCTCTGGGGGATCTTATCGGCTAAGGTGTCTTCAGCAGCCATCTGGACTCCTGACTTGCCTCCCTCTATTCAATGCCATATATTCTGATGTCTCTTCCTGGTAGTCTCATTCTCTCCTATTTCTCATATGTTCCTAGTCTTCTGAGATTATTTGCCTGTCAGGGTAGGAACTGTGTATACCTCTTTGTAGGTACAACACAAGCACAATGGAATCTGAGCACTATTGTGATATAAATACAAAATAATAATTACTGGGAGGGAGGAGATTAGAAACTAGGGAAGAGCTGCTCATGATTCACTGAAAAAGATGCAGAGAGCAATAAAACAGCATTAGATCTCCTGCACATTCTATGATTTCTCCCTATCCCCTTGGAGGGATGCAGAGCAGAGTGACAGCCAGGGCAGGCTGAAGAAAAAATGTCACCAAAATAGAGTACCAGGGCTCATTGTTCACCTCTACTTGTTCTTAAGCAGATGGGGAACATATTGGCCAGTGCAATTAACAAATGAGATGTGATGAGAACCTGATACACCTCTGTGGAAAGTGAGAAATGGTTTGAGAATTCTTGAAAGCTTTTTAAAAAATAATTAATCATGTAGACATCTAGACAATTGGATTCAATCGCTGCCCCTGTTTTTCTGCTTCCTACCACCTATGGCCTAGTTTTAATTATGTAGTGTAAAAATAGTTTTCCCTCTACTGCTATAGATTACTTTGCTTAAAAAAAAATCCATAATATTTTGGGAGCGCGAGGGAGAGATGGTCTTTGATCATGTATTGCAGAAATGCCAAAAGGATTACAAGAAAAAAGAACAGATTAAAACTTGCCTAACAAACACTCACTTTTTAAAGTTTTGCTTTTAATGTGTTTGTGGCAGCTTCTGCTTCAAAAGTATTCAGTTATTTTGTAAATAAAAGAAGATAAAATGAAACTCTTCTTAAACCCTTCCATTGGCTTACAACGGTTTTACTTTTGTCGGATACACATAACTATAAAGGATTGCAAGGCATATTAAAAGCCCCTTTTTCTTAAATCCTGAACAATGATCATAGAACCCAAGGTCAGTGACGCTTTGACTTCCAAGAGGCTGTTTTATTTATTTATTTAATGCTAATTGATGCAGTTTCTTTTATTTCTGGATTAAAAGTCCTTTGCTCATCTCACTTTCATGCTGGAGGAGAATTTCTTTTCTCCTCATTCCTAATACCATTTTTTTCTAACATGTATGTGATGTTATCTTAAAAGAAAATTTCATTCTTCGTCAAACCAAATTGCTATAATACAAAAGATCATTTAGGATGAGTGTAGGGTGACCAGATGAGGGAAAGAAAAAATTGGGACACATGGGGGGGGGAGCAAAACAAACAAAAAAAAAGCCGAGTCAGTCCCTGCCGCCGGAGCAAAAAAAAAAAAAAAAAAAAAAAAAAAAAAGCGCTGCCAGCGGATATCGGGACAATATCGGTCCCGAAGATCGGTCGGGATGCGGAACACACCCCAAAATATCGGGACAGTCCCGATTTTATCGGGACTTCTGGTCACCCTAGATGAGTGTCTTAAGAACAAAAGAAGGAAATTTAAATTGTGGATTAGCCTTCTATTCCTACTGACATTGTGGAACAGCAGGAACTATATGGCCTGTGTGAAATGAGTTAGTTGTCTCTGTTTCCCACTGGACAGCTCTCCACACTATGGAAACCACTGGCTGTTACCTTTGTTAGCTGTCTCAGCAGAGGGGTCTGAGACTGAATGGGTGCGACCAGGGTCCTAGTGGGGGCCAGCTGTGGTCACTCAATTAGGGTGAACTGCAAAGAATGGGGCAGACAATCCCCATAAAGCTGGTGGATATTCCAATATTTAGATTTACCAAGTCAGCATAAAACAGCTTCTTTATTACCTTACTCGTTACTCAGAAGTCCAAACAAGACAGTTCCCTTAAAGTTATCCAGCCTCAGGCCTCCATCCAGGTACCTAAGTCAAATATGATGACGATTCCTGAAAATCTTATTTCATTATATAAAAGTAAAGGTTCTACCAATCCCAAAGGATCGGACACATTACCTCCCAGGGTATTGAATATTCCAGATCTTACCCAAATACACACTACAGCCAATTCTTATTAACTAAACTAAAATTTATTAAAAAACAAAAGAGAGTATTGTTAAAAGATCAATATACATACAGACATGAGTTCAATTCATTGAGGTTCAGATTCATAGCAGAGATGGTGAGCTTTGTAGTTGCAAAGAGTTCCTTTAGAATTCAGTTAATAGGTTATAGTCCAATGTCCAAATATCATATTCAGGGCGTACCAGCATAACTGGGACCTCAGTCTTGCAACTCAAACTTCCCCTGATGAAGCCTAAGCAGATCTGAGATGACAGAATCAGGACCCAAGGATCTTTTATACAATTTCATATCCTCTTTGACAAGTTGGGAGTTCCTCCGGGAACAAAAGGTCATTAGGATGACTTTGAAGGAGGTCCATTACTGGTACTCAGCTATAGAATTAACATAAGACAATTTGCTTGTTCCTCCACCATTCACAGATTACTTGTTATACATTTCAAAGAGAGATGAATACAGAGATAACCCGTGTTTACAATTAATTTAAATGCTAGGATGTTCTTTTGATCTCTGAACTATCAGAATACAGCATAGACAGGGCCTGTTGATTACATTGTTGACCCTACTCATACATATGTAAATACACAAAAACACAAACACTATCTCCCTATGTTTTTTGAGGGTTATTTATTTTGCAGGATGTTTAACCCTTTCTGGCCATGCGTCACAATGGGCACAGAGAATGAACTATCCTGTAGATGACACTCCAGGTCTGGGATGAGTCATGGTGTTGAGCCAATATAGGAAAGCTTCTGCTGCTGTAATGTGTTCATTCTGTGAATGGAGGTCTTCAGTCTCCAGGTTGGTTAATCCTGAATCAAAATGAGCATTACATTCTCTACGTTTTTCTTTTGCTGTGCCTGTGTTGTGCTGCATTCAGGTAGGCCTGATCCTGCAAAATGTATGAAAGTAGTACTTATTCATACCAATAGTCCTACTGACTACAATGAGATTACCCATGTGAGTAATGCTTGCAGGATGGGGCAAAGGCTGCTTTCTGCACTATAAGTGTAAGGGAAAGCCCAGTGTTGGCTTACTTCCACAATCCTGTAAATTGAATAGCACTTACTCATTTTGAGTAGACTCACTGAAGTTAATGAGTAAGATTTGCAGACTAGCCTTTAATTTTAAAGGAAAGGCTTGACTGGGCGTAAATGCAATTTTGTGAGTCTACAGTAGTAATTAAGCGAGGAAGAATGGGACGAGAGCACCCTAGCTGGGTGCAGGGTACTAACCATGAAACTTCCATGCTTACAGATTTTGGGACTCTAGTTGGATTCTGTATTGCATGAGAAAAGGACAAGATGGCTGGGTTACAGAGTGGGAAAGGGGTGGAGTTTTGGTTATGTTGAAGGCAAAAATGAAAAGTTGCATCTTGTTACACTAGTGATTACATTGACATGGCACTGGCTCCTCAAGAAGAACTAAAGAATGACAGAAACCACCAAAAATCTGTTTTTGTTTGTCTTCCTCATCCAACCATCTCCCCCTTCCCCTCGCCGACTCTCCAAAAGACAGCTGAACTGATTTTTGTCTAATTAAAAAATAAATCCCTCTTGGAAAGAGATCTTGTTTGCTAAGTTTTAGTCGAGAAGACATTTGTCTAAGAGAGTTATAATTGTAAATCTCTGAAAACAGGCACCATACAGTTGCCAACAGTATTTTAACAATAGAGTCACCAATGTGATACTGTAATAGATGCAGTAAGAGTCACTCATGGCTTTTTAGTTCAGAAGAGCAAAGTAAGAATGGTCCCTCTTTGCATTTTGCCGCAGGGCTCAGTATGTTAACAAAACAGTCTTTGCCAATAGTCAAAATGTCTTGAAACTTTGCAGACCTGTTGGACTGCAGAATGGAATATAGTTTGAAAAAAAATAGATTTAGTGTGTCTGGATACAAAACTAATCAACTCAATATGGCTATTTCATATGGTTAAGCCCATTACAACTTTGTTTGACTTCTTTCATCTCTGTTGAGGATATAGGATATCATTAATGTTACCAGCTGCATTGTTTTCTTTTAATACCAACAGCAGAGAGAGAAAAAAAAAGAATTGGTTCTCTTGTTTTCCACTTATATAGCTATAGTACTGCCAAGGCAAATGTGAAACAGGCTCTCACAATAACAGCATTTTCCCAAATGCCCTTTTAATTTTCAGTAAACCAAAATCAAATGTGTTGTTATTTATTAAGACTATATGACCTATACAGATTCCAGATGATAAGTATTTCAGTTATGTACCTCACCAAGACTCAAGTAACTTGAGTTTCCTTGCAGTTTTCAACTGAATATATAGCCCAGGGTCAGAGCAGGCACTTAGGTTAGGCTGAATTAGTGATTAGGCTCTAGCTATACTTATAATAATTCTTTGCACTTACATGACATGCTTCATTTGAGGATCTCCAAGCACAGTACAGACATAAGTTAATTAAGGAAAATAACACCCCTTAATAAATATCATTATTGCAACTGAGATCACAGAGATTAAGCTGCACATGTTTTAAGTGTCCTCTAATCTTTGATGTTTCAGTTTTTGAGAGTCCACATTTAGACATGTAGAGCCTGTTTCAACACAGGGAGCAAATGGAAGTCGCATGCATCTCCTCTATCCAGGAATTGCTGAGGTCTAGTTCAGTCCCCAATGCAGGTTAGGGCAGCCCCAAAGGATGACCAACCTTCTGTCCCAGATCGCTATGAGTCTTAAGGCAGCTAGGGAACAGCCAAAGCAAGGGAATACTCTGGCCACACATCCTCCGGCTTGAGATATATCTCTGACATCTCCTTGTGCTCGGTGAGCTCCCATGGGGCAGGGTTGTAGATACTTCTTAGAGGCCACTCCATCTTCCAGGGAGGCTCCACGTATTGGAGGTGTTTTTTAAGGGGCTTTTATGGCTTGGTGACCACTTCATTATGGCTATATCTCAAGGTATTGATGAATTGGACCCTTATACCCTGGTTTTCAGAGGTGCTGTGCACCTGAAGGTCCACTTGATTTTCTACCAGACACCAGTGAATACTGTAAAATCAAAATAAAGCTTTTTTTTGCTCACTGTACGTGCTACATTATACCATCTGTTTTGCTTTCTTACAAGAGTTTTAATGTCCAGCAGTAGTCAAAAATATTCAGACTTTTTATATAGAAACGTAGGAGACCTGAGGGCCTATTCAAATTGTAAGTATGTGTTTTCCTATAGTAGTTCATACTTGTAATCCAATCTGCATTGACCTGTGTAAACTTTATATTTACATTTTGAAACAATTGTAGACTCTTATCAATATGGTAGAAAAAAATTAGGGTCAAAACAGGAGGCAGATAGACATTTTTCCTTGGATGCATTTGGCCTGTGACAGTTGTTAATATCCATAGGATCTCAGTAATATACTCTTATAACTAGGAGGCTATTTCTGAACATATACACATGCTGTACGATAATTGCAAAAAGAATGAGATGAATACTAGGCTTTCGTATGCAGCGGAAGAGTGTATTTTAATGCCAACATGTAGTTTGTATGAGCCAAATTTTACATAATTTTGATATTAAAAGTATAATAGAAAGAGAGAAATGGCATCTACTGACAATCTAAGTATAGCAGTACAATGTCCCAACCATGGTCGCTTAATGCAGGTGGCAAATCTTATGTCTTTCCTAGGTAGTCTACATCTGAAGACTGTCACAGAAAAATCCTTTATGGTTTTCTGATGGTAGCTCAGGAAAATCTTATGTCTCGCCTTGTCACACATTGTACAGAATTACAAGCTCTCTTTGTGCTCTGTATCACCCTCCTGCTGTTTAAACAACATACTTACATTCTGGAGACTCCACAGCGTCTCATTTACACTAAGTGTTGTCTTCTATACAAGCTCATTTTTGACATCTTTTGTAGTGTCTTGCAATTTCCCTTTGGTTTTCCTGTACTGCAGCCGTAATTTGAGTCATTTTGAAATTGGTATCTAGGCTGTTAATAGTCACACAGCAACCATTCTTGGCTATTGTCATCTCCTGTGTCACCAAGGCCAGTAAGACTGTGAGCAATCTGAAGATGATCACTGTGTTCTTTTTAGTCTCTTTTACAGAGCCAAAGAAGAATTGCATGATCAATGTCTAGTTATAATGGATCAGTGATCTGTTTATCAGATGACATATTCCTTTGTTATCTCCTGGGCATCATTTTATGCCTTCAGATTCATTGACTTCCAGAAATTAATCACGTTATTCTCCCCACCATTTCTATAGCAAAGCTTTTCTGTAATCTTTTAAAAACATCTGAATGACAGAATGATTTGATGGATGTTTAATGAAGTCATGTAAGGACCCAAAAATTGTTGTCAGGTCATCCTTGGGATATAGAGGAGCATTGTCATCAGTAAAGTCACCTTTTCCTAAAACCCTTACATTGACAAATGGTCAGGTACAACTATTTTATAGCAGTTGAAAGCTTATCTTTTTTGAGATGAGGGGACCACATCTGTACACAGTATTCAAGATGTGGGCGCACCATGGATTTATATAAGGGCAATAAGATATTCTCCTTCTTATTCTCTATCCCCTTTTTAACGATTCCTAACATCCTGTTTGCTTTCTTGACTGCCGCTGCACACTGCATGGACGTCTTCAGAGAACTATCCACGATGACTCCAAGATCTTTTTCCGATTAGTTGTAGCTAAATTAGCCCCCATCATATTGTATGTATAGTTGGGGTTATTTTTCCCAATGTGCATTACTTTACATTTATCCACATTAAATTTCATTTGCCATTTTGTTGCCAAAGCACTTAGTTTTGTGAGATCTTTTGTGAGTTCTTCACAGTCTGCTTTGGTCTTAACTATCTCGAGCAGTTTAGTATCATCTGCAAACTTTGCCACCTCACTTTTTACCCCTTTCTCCAGATCATTTATGAATAAGTTGAATAGGATTGGTCCTAGGATTGACCCTTGGGGAACACCACTAGTTACCCCTCTCCATTCTGAAAATTTACCATTTATTCCTACCTTTTGTTCCCTGTCTTTTAACCAGTTCTCAATCCATGAAAGGATCTTCCATCTTATCCCACGACAACTTAATTTACGTAAGAGCCTTTGGTGAGGGACCTTGTCAAAGGTTTTCTGGAAATCTAAGTACACTATGTCCACTGGATCCCCCTTGTCCACATGTTTGTTGACCCCTTCAAAGAACTCTAATAGATTAGTAAGTCACGATTTCCCTTTACAGAAACCATGTTGACTTTTGCCCAACAATTTATGTTCTTCTATGTGTCTGACAATTTTATTCTTTACAATTGTTTCAGCTAATTTGCCTGGTACTGATGTTAGACTTACCAGTCTATAATTGCCGGGATCACCTCTAGAGCCCTTTTTAAATATTGACGTTACGTTAGCTATCTTCCAGTCATTGGGTGTACAGAAGCCGATTTAAAGGACAGGTTACAAACCATAGTTAGTAGTTCCGCAATTTCACATTTGAGTTCTTTCAGAACTCTTGAGTGAATGCCATCTGGTCCCGGTGACTTGTTACTGTTAAGTTTATCAATTAATTCCAAAACCTCAATCTGTGACAATTCCTCAGATTTGTCACCTACAAAAGCGAGCTCAGGTTTGGGAATCTCCCTAACATCCTCAGCCGTGAAGACTGAAGCAAAGAATAAATTTAGTTTCTCCGCAATGACTTTATCGTCTTTAAGTGCTCCTTTTGTACCTCGATCGTCCAGAGGCCCCACTGGTTGTTTAGCAGGCTTCCTGCTTCTGATGTACTTAAAAAACATTTTGTTATTACCTTTTGAGTTTTTGGCTAGCTGTTCTTCAAACTCCTTTTTGGCTTTTCTTATTACATTTTTACACTTAATTTGGCAGTGTTTATGCTCCTTTCTCTTTACCTCACTAGGATTTGACTTCCACTTTTTAAAAGATGACTTTTTATCTTCCACTGCTTCTTTTACATGGTTGTTAAGCCACGGTTGCTCTTTTTTAGTTCTTTTACTGTGTTTTTTAATTTGCCGGCTCTGGTTAGGACTGCTGATAGAGCCGTTAAAAGTCCGGTCGGCAGTGCAGTGGGGTTAACGCAGGCTCCCTACCTGGCTCTCCGCAGCTCCCGTAAGTGACGACATGTCCCTGTGTCTCCTAGGCAGAGGCGCAGCCAGCGGGGGCTCTGCACGCTGGCTCCGCAGCTCCCATTGGCCAGGCAACGTGGCCAATGGGAGCTGTGGGAGCAGTGCCTGCGAGTGGAGGCAGCATGCACTGTGCAGAGTCACCTGGCTGCGCCTCCCCCAGGAGCCGAGGGACGTCACCGCTTCCAGGAGCTGACTAAGGTGAGTATCGCCTGGAGCCGACACCCCAAACTCCCTCCCATGCCCCAACCCCCTGCCCCATCCCTGAGCCCCCTCCCACACCCAACTCACTCCCAGAGCCTGTACCCCCTCCCACACCCCAACCTCCTGCCCCAGCTTGGAACCCCCTCCTACATCCGTAAGACCTCATCCCTGGCCTCACCCCAGAGCCCTCACCCCCCAACACATCCCAACCCCCTGTCCCAGCCTGGAGCCCCCTTCCACATCTGAATCCTTCATTTCTAGCTCCACCCCGGAGTCCGCACCCCCAGCCTGGAGACCGAACCCCCTTCCCGCACCCCAATCCCCTGCCCCAGCCCAGAGCCCCCTCCCGCACTCTGACCCCTCATTTCTGGCCCCATCCCAGAGCCTGCACCCCGAACCGGAGCCCTCACCCCTCTCCCGCACGCTGCACCCCAGTCCCCTGCCTGAGCCCAGTGAAAATGAGCGAGTGAGGGTGGGGGAAAGTGAGCAACAGAGAGTGGGTGAATGGAGTGAGTGGGGGACGGGACCTTGGGGACAGGGTGGGGCAAAGGTGTTTGGTTTTGTGGGATTAGAAATTTGGCAACCCTGCTCATCAGAGAGACAATGGACTGAAACAGGATGGAATCTGATTTGCCCTCTTACTCCTCTGAGTGATCCTTCCCAGTGGGGGACATTGATAAGGAAATGTAGCAGGAGAAACTTACACATCATTTGCCTGTGCTCTAAGACTTGCATTTTTCCCTTGGGCACAGGGAGTTTTAAAACCCTTGTCTCTCTTTCTCCCATCCACTGCCCTATCCTGTATTCACTTTGTCATAAACAGATAGTTAAGGGTTAATACCTCTTTTACTTGTAAAGGGTTAAGAAGTTCACCTAGCCTAGCTGACACCTGACCAGAGGAACCAATGGGGGGACAAAATGTTTCAAAAGGAAGGAGGGAAGTTCCCTTTGTCTGGGTCAGTTTCAGCTGGAGTGGAAAAGATCAAGGAATCAGGTCTTATCAGGGTAGTGAGTATTAGAAAAGGAATAAATAGGTTTTGTTTATTTTCTTTTTGTAACTTGTCTTGGCATTAGGGGAATAATCAAATTGGGTATTCTTTTGTGTAACTAAGTTTTGCCCAGGGGAACATCCTCTGTGTTTTGAATCTGTTGTCTGTGAGAGTAGCTGTGTGATCAGGCATGGACTCACCCCTGCAGCGCCTCCTGCTGGTCATCTTGGGAATTAGCTCACCCAGCATCCGGAGCACCTTCTGCAGGCCTGGTGTCCCACCTGTCATTGGCCCCCATGTCCCTCCCGGACCCTGGTGCCCTTGGCTTGGGTGCTGCCCCCCTGGCAGTACCCCACTCTCGCTCTGGGTCTTCCCACCCCTTATCCCAATGTTGCCTCAGTCGTGGCTACTGTCAGTCACCATCTAGCCCCCGCGCCCTGGGACAGACTGCAGTCTATCAGCCAATCATCACAGGCAACAAGGGGTTTGGACTGGCTGCCTTTACCCACCCTCAGGTTGCCGCTCTGCAACCCCAATACCTATAGGGGCCTAGGACCAGGCCCTGCAGCCTGGGAAGTTGCTGGCCTGGTACTTCCCAGCCCCCAAGGCCTTTCCCCAGCCCAGCCCAGCCCTGCCCTGCCTCTCTCTCTAGGTCCCCAGGTGAGCTCCCTACAGCCAGGCTTGTCCCTCTCTCTCCTGTCAGAGGGAGACTCCTCAGCTTCTGGCTGCCCTGGCCTTCTTATCTGGCTGAGTTGCTCAGTTTGGGGCATGGCCCCAGCTGCAGCCACTTCCCCAATCAGCCGGGGTTTTGCTCCTTTCCCCAGCCCCCAGGCCTCTGCAGGGCTTTTCCAACCCCTTCAGGGCTGGAGCAGGTATTCACCCTGCTACAAGCTGGTATGCTAATCTCTCCCAGAGGTTTGTCTTTCACCTTTCTTTTCTTTAATTAAAAGCCTTCTTTTTTTAAGAACCTGATTGATTTTTCCTTGTTTTAAGATCCAAGGGGATTGGATTTGGACTCACCAGGAACTGGTGGGGGAAAGGAGGGGGGATGGTTAAATTCTCCTTGTGTTAAGATCCAAGGGTTTGGATTGGTGTTCACCAGGAAATTGGTGAAGAAGTCTCTCAAGGCTACCCAGGTAAAGGAGTTAAAACTTGGGAGTAGTGGCAGCAAGATCAGATCTAAGTTGGTAATTGAGCTTAGGGGTTCACATGCAGGTCCCCATATCTGTACTCTAAAGTTCAGAGTGGGGGTGAAACCTATGACAACTTCATTGTGTTCTTTTGTTAGTCTGTTTTGGGTACATGCAGTGGAATGAAAGTGACTGACTGAAATCTCAATCTGTGAAGCATTCTGTGCAGCTATTTGAGAGACTGGGAGTTTAATTGCTTCCACTTTGCTGCAGTTGCACACCGAGCAGCAGCGTAATAATTGAAGGTGGTGGTAAAGGAGGGAGATATGTGGGAGGGAGAGAGACAACTCAAGAAAGCAAATGAGTGGGATTGCTCAGAAGTGAGAAGAAGGATGATATTGGTGTTGGGAGTTGCTTTCCTAGATGTGGCATTTCTAGGAATGTAGTGATCATAACTATATGCGGTGGTGGACCTAGGCAGTCCAACCCAACAAACAAATGGGGAAAAGCTTTGTTAAATTAATATTTTTGTTTTTGGAGTAAACACCTTAATAGCCTTTTCATAAGTTTTAAATGTCTTTAATAACCCTGCTCAAAAAACCAAAAACAATCAAGAATACACTTTAAGGTGAATCTATGCTTACAGATGCATATCAGTGTGTTGGGTGCATATTGCTTTTGAAAAACATTAGACTTAAATAAAAAACCTTCAAATATTAGAAACTCGGGACATGCAGAGTTAATGCTACTTTTCTCCTACCAGGCACCCAAACAGCCTTCATTCACTTCTCTACTTACTTGTTTCAGCCTTTTTACTAAAACAGGACTTAGAGAAGGTAGATATGAAAGTGTCCCCCAAACAAATCTAAATAATTAAAGGAACATGAGCAAACTCAACAAATTGAGTGACATGTCACCAATTATTAAAAATGAGAATTAACAAATTCCCAAATTAGACTATTTTTGTTAAGGTGAAAAATGTACAGGGCCACAATATCAAAAACCTTACCTGATAGTCAATAAACAGAAAAGAGAGCTGTTATAGTTCTTTTAAGACTATTAGTATTCAATAATTGTGAATCACTTTACTACAGCTATACTCAGCAAAAAAACCCCAAGCTAACGACTGGCTATTAGTCAGACAAATAATTTAAAAATATATGAAAATATTGTAACCTAAACATCCCTGAAGTGCTGGGATAGATAGGTGGGTCAAAATCCACACCCATCTCCTGTCTGAATTTTGTAAGCTATTCAACATTTTCATCAGTGATTGGGAAGTAAATATAAAATCACTGCTGATAAAATTTGCGGATGACAGAAAGATTGGCAGAGTGGCAAATAATGTTGAGGACAGAGCTGTCTGGATCACTTACTAAGCTGAGCCCATACAAATAAAAGGGGTTTTAATTCAGCCAAATGCAAAATTATACATCTATGATCAAGGAATTCAAGTCCTATTTACAGAATGTACTGTATCTTGGAAAGCAGCGACTCTGAAAAGGATTTAGCAGTCATAGTGGACAAGCAACTGAGCAAAAGCTCCCAGTGTGATGTTGTGGCATAAAGGACTATTGCAATGTATAAACAGGAGAGTAGTAAGTAGGAGCAGAGAGGTGATTTTACCTCTGTATATGCATTGGTGAGGATGATATTGGAATATTGTGTACATTTCTGGCATCCATATTTTAAAAGAATGTTGAAAAATTGGAGAGGGATACAGAAAAGAGCCACAATTTTTTTTATTTTTTTTTTGAGGGCTGGAGAAAATGTCTTACTGTGAGAGACTTGCAGAGCTCAGTCTGTTTAGTTTATCAAAAAGAAGACTGAGATGTGATTTGATTAGTGTATATGTATCTTCAGGGAAGGAAAATATTGGGTACTAAAGGGCTCTTTAATCTAGTGGAGGTAGGCATAACAAGAATCAGTGGCTGGAAGCTGATGCTAGAGAAATTCAAATTAGAAATTAGGTATAATAATTTTAACAGTGAAGATGATTAACTATTGGAACAAACTACCATGGGGTGTGGTGAATTCTCCATCTCTTGATGTCTTCAAATCAAGACTGAATGCCTTTCTAGAAGATATTCTGTAACCACACACAAATCATAGGGCTCAATACAAGGGTCACTGAAAGAAATGTAAAGGCCTTTGATATGTAGAAGGTCAGATTAGATCATCCTTTGTGGCCTTAAACCCTATGACTCTATGACAGCTGTCCCCGAAGACCACATTCTACATTGCCTTGCACATTGTTCAGTGTGGGTCATTCCGATTTCCAGTCATTTGCAGTCATTCCGATTTCCATGCCCAGTCAATCCTTGCAGCCTTCCTGATAAAACTGCTCATGTCCAGACACTACAGTGCATTAACCACCTCGCAGAGACCTCATGCTGGTGGCTGAACACGCTGCGGCAGATACAGATCTCCGTGACACCAGACTAAATCCATCTTAACTCCAGCAGTTGTCCTATATTCCATCATGGTAATTAAGTTCTAGCAGGTTTGGAAGTGCTGATCATCTCTATCGCGAGAGGTCTGAAAATACAGCAATTTCTGTTGAGATCCAGTGAGTCTGCAGTGTGCTCTCCCCTTCACATACATCAAAGTGTACAAGTAGCATTTTTGAAGGAATGACTCAAGACCATTGTGTTTCCTTTGTTTTGGGGTGTGCTGTATGTTTTTAGATCTCCAGTTTAGGGGATTTTTATAGGCATATTGCTTCTGTTCATTATAATTTGTTTTGATTTTTTTCCCCTTAGGCTCCCCAAGGCGTCTGTGTGTTTCTACAAATTAAAATGCATTGATTATTGTTGTTGTAAGGAAGTCATTTCAAAATATATGAACACCATGGAATTTACTGTTCATTCTACTATAGGTGTAAGACTGAAAATGTTACTTGTTTCCCAGTTTGTATAGTTGAGAAGAACTTTACTTTGTCTTTTTGGCACTCAGGTTATCACTGAAGCTATAATAGCAGCACCATTCAAGGGTCTGTGAGCGTTTCAATTACAACTCCCGACAGTATTTTCAGGGGGTTTATAACTTGTTTGTACCAAAAAAAAAAAAAAAAAAAAATCACTCTAAGCTGAAACTTGGCAAATGATGTGTTAAACTGGGAAGTTAATTTCTTATAGACACAGAGTATGAAAAATATCTGTCCATTTTTTACTTTTTAGAATGGAGGAAAACATGAATTAAGAATTAAAGGTACTTTTTAGTTTGGTGCCTGTCCAATATTTGGGTCTTTACAGATCTGGATTTTTAAAACAATTTTTTTGCAGGTGATAGGCCCATATTGTGGACTAATGAGGTTCAGTGAAGTGAGCCAAAGGGGAAGAGACATTGGTGTTGAAATGGCTGCTCCTTTGCCTACCAAGTTGTCTGCTGCAACGTAAGTCAGTCAGTCTGGAATTTATTTTTAAAATATAAGATATTGTAAATAAGTGTTTCGGTAGGATTCACCTTAAAATAGAAATTAAAATAATATTAAAACATAATGCTGTTTTCTATGCAAAATTATTGTACCTATGGTATCCATATGAACCCCAAGGAAGCCATTATAGTCAGTAGAGTCACATCCTTGTATTAAAAATGTTCAAGCTCGACACTGACATAATAGATTTAATGGCTGTGGAGAGTCTATTATACCCTATTAGATTAACAGCACCTCGAGTTGTATGTTGGACCACAATGGCTTAGAGTTAAGTAGCCATTATAGTTTATTGGGTTATTGATTTGAGAATCCAAAGAATTTGTGTAATAGATTACATCTTGATATGCTAAACTCTAATGACTGTGTAGGAACTGTTACAGTTGCAGTGTCCTGATTAGGGGCCTGATTCTGCTGCATTTCAGTGAAAGTCAGTGGGCAGTATGGGCCTGATCCAAAGCCCATTCAAGTCAATAGGAGTCTTTCAGTGAGTTTTGGATCAGTCCCTGTGTGCACAGGAAAGTTGCAGATGCAGGCTATATGTATTTAGTGGGGATGGATACATCTTATGCCATCCCAAAAACATTCCAAAAAATCTGACTCTGTTCAGATAAGAATTCCCTCCAACAGCTTGCATCAAAACCATTTAGACCCGCTTTCTATCCTGCCCCTGCAAAGTCATCTCTAATTACAGTCCCCTGAAACCTTCAGTAGATCCCCACAGTCCTGTCTCCATCTCTTTGGCCTCTGCTCCCTAACTGGATGCCATTTTCCCCTCTCTTTTTTGATTTTTGTACAAAGCACTAAAATCATGGCTGATTTTATTCATTCAGGAGTTTTGACCCAAATTCAGAATCTTTTTTTTCCACACTTACCATTTTAAGCAAGACCTTTGTTGTATTTAACTTTATATTAAATTTGCCATTGAAGAAAACATGTATTTTCTTAGATTGAGACTGCATTCTAACTTATATGGTACATAAATGTATAGCTACTTATATTGGCTACACAAATTGACTCATACCTTTAATGGTACTTAACTGAATTTCTATAGTTTATTATCCTCTATTATTCAGGGAACCATTAAAGATATTTTCAGCACTACAAAATTAACATAAAATATGTTTGAGGACTGGCAGTGCATTTAGAACATTTGAAACATCTCCTATTGTTGCATTTACCGTTTGGTTTCCTCCCAAGGGTACGCCATGGGTTACTGACAATGTTGGTCTGTAATAACATTCAGTGCTATAGTACATTTCTCTACGTGTGTGACTAAAAGCTGCCTGAAAGCATTTTTATTTATTTTACACATTCTTCTCCAGGCTGTTTTGAATGGCAGTTCATTTTGTTTTGCTGTTTCTTGTGGTCATCTTGCATACTGGGTATTGCACTTGGATATGTCATACCTAAGTACAATCCCACTTTTTCAGACCAGAAGTTGATTAATCATTAAGGGCTGGTCTACACACAAACTTGCATCAGAACAATGAAATAAGTTTTAATGCATGTTTTTTGTTGTTTTGTTGAAAGCCTTTAGGTAGATACCCTGATTTCAGAATAAAAGTATCCTATTTTGATTTTGCTTAAGTGAAGTTAAAAAAAAGTAAATTAAATCAAATCAATATGGGATATTTTTATTTCAAAAAGTGTCCACATGCAGATTTAGACTAAAATAACAAAAGTTGTGACTTATAACTGATTTATTTATTTTGGTGAAGGCCTGTGTGTAAGTGAAGCCTAATTGGTCATTCACTCTGTTTTACATCTCTGTATATAAATATGTACCAGCAAGTGACATTGACTCTGTAATAGTAAGTTTGTGAAAAGTAACAGAAGTTGAAATGTTGACAGCAAAAGTAATTTTAACAAATATTTTCCTTATTATCCACTACATGTACCATAAAAATGTCCAGAAAATATTATTAAAACAAAGGTGGAATTTAAATGAGATGGTCACTTAATTGAAATCTGTGGGAAGGATGAAAATGTTTAAATTTCATTTTGTTTTGATTCATCTTGGAAGATGGGGGGAGAAACTAGGGGCTAGATTCTGCACCCCTTACTCACAATTAATCTTTTATTATTTCAGTTGTACTTTTCACCATGAGTAAGGGCAGCAATGTTGATCTCTAGATTATTAATCCTCCCCACCAATTATTTTGAACATCCATTTTATATGCTGTTTTTAGGGCTGAGTAGTTTCTTACTAAGCTCAGGGCCTGGTCCTGGAGGTACTGAGTGTCCTCAGCTCCCACTGCAGTTAGGGTGAGGGATCTCAGCACACAGCAGGATCAGACCCTTAGGTTGCATGTTTAAATTTGGCAAACCTTAAGAATATAATTTCTTGAAGCAAAATCTTTCCCTCTGGTGCCTTTGCATAAAATGCATGAAATCTCCTCATTATTGCTTAAATGCCCTTGCCTGTATAAAACTATTTATTTCATTGTGGGAATTTTCTTTCTCACACCTGCTCATTTTGTTATATGAAAATTCTTTTCAGTTCAAGGTTATCACTTTTTTTTAAAAAGTATTCAGTCCACTAAATCAGTTTCCTTATACAGTCTGCTGAGGAATGTACTGATCTGCTTTTCATATCCAGATGTAGTTTAATTGTTTAACATAAAGACATATGCTGAGATTTAGGAAGAACTCCCCCCAGAACTCAGTATTATCATGATGTGCCAATTTAAAGCTATCAGTGATCAACTAGAGATCTCTTTTGCCCTTCAGTTAAAATGTACTAGATGGACAGGATATGGTAAACCAGATGCAATAATTAGGAGAATAGTTTAACTGTTCATATTACAGTCTGTTTGCTACAGCACAATCATTAAACTAAAAGTAAAGCCAACTAGAGTTGTATGGTCTCATAAAAATTCTATTTGGCTAGGAAATACAGTACTATTTTACATTAATGTTAAACACTCCAAGAGATAATTACATAGGCATGAGTAAATTGTGTCAAACAATTAAACAGAGGAAACAGACTCAAACAATTAAATAGAGGAAATTGACTATTGGAAAAAATAAGATATTTCCCCCTCTAATAAATAAATACAAGGGAAAAACACTTCCCCCTCCATCTTAAATAATTCTCTTTGGAACTCCAGCTTTTTGGGAATAACAGCACAGACATGGGTGTTGAGGAAAGGGGATCTGTAATTATTTCAATATACTCTGGAATGAAAATGCAGATTAACTTTAGAGATGGGCCAATTTACAAAGATAAAACAATAGCTGAGATGTTATAAACCTTCCACCATGCTGGCGTCCTAATGTTCCTCTCAGTCACTAAGGAAGTTTTGTTGAAAATGTTTTGTCCTGTAAAGCTGCAAACCGATCTTATTCACACGCATGGTTTATCTACAGTTGGAGCTAGGGGGTGATTCCCTAGCTTGTGCAGACATACTCACGGTAGCTCTCATTGAGCTAGCACACTGGAAATAGTAGTGGAACCGCGGTAGTACGGGCAGCAGCAAGCAGTGACATAGGCTAGCCACGCCGAGTACATACCCAGAGGGTTCAGGAGGGTTTGTAGTAGACATACCCTTAGTGTACCCTACTGAGGATACTAGAGAGTCTGTGGTTGGACTCTGGGCATGTGCTAAGGCTCCTGTTCAAGGGGGCATTAATATAATGGCTGTGATAATTTACTGTGGTGGAGCTGTCTGCCATTTTTGTAGATCTTGTAGGTTAATTGTTTGGGACACGAGGACCTGGAAATATACTTGATGTTACTGTTTTCACTTTTAAACATTCTTTAGGAGTTTTGTCACTACAGTTCTTGTTCTGGATTATGCAACTTGGCTGAAAAAAAAATTATCTGCTTCTAAACCAGGGACTGGACTGGTCACTGGTAAATCCTATTGCTTAGTTTTCACATTTTTATAGCTTATATATAGGCTGTCTGTGGTGGGGCACTGAATGAACTAGTTTTCCTCCAGGAACCACTTATTGGCTGTCAGCCATTGATTGGCAATACCCATCTCTAATAACACTTTCCCTTCCTCATTCACAGTGTCTAGGCTGAAGCTTCCTGAGCACATTTCCTAAGCACGCCTCGTTCAGTTTTTGCGTGTGTGTGTGTGTGTGTGTGCATTCATATCACACAGCACACACAGCAGCTCCTCTGATGCTGCTTTGTCCACTAGTGCCTGCAAATCTTGGCAGAAACTCTCCTTCTTTACTTCATTGCATCCTTGTTGAGGTGCATACACTGATATCGCAAGTAGCACGTGTTCTGTAACTTTGACTCCTACAGCCATCAGTTTGTCTCTTTCTCTAATAACTTCAGTCACCATCTTCCTCAGCTCTCTTTTCACTACCACCTTGACTCCAGTACACCCCTACAATCTAAGCCCAACTCCTTTGCTGCATTCCCCATCCATCATGTTTCCTGTAGGCACAGAACATCAATACATCTCCTTACCATCATGTTAGCTACTTCCATGCCTTTACGCCAGTCAAACTGGTTACATTCGGTATTGCAACCCCATCCAACCAAGGAAATAACCCCAAGTCTCTCTCTCCTCAGTGTTTTGATACACATATGCCAACCATCATCTCTGCAAGTAATTTAGAACCAATATTGTCACTATCTGGTAAATGGCTGAAATACATTTGCCTATGCTTGTGCTTCAGAGAAGCTTTAATTCAGAAACTCTCATGTTAAAAAGATACATGTGGAGCGGGTGGAATATTAGGACATGAGGAGAGCAATACAGCTAATGTTAGCATTTCATTATAACACAATTTGAATGCAGTTCTTTCTGTAAGGAAGCCTTGAAGGTTGCAAGATTTACTCTTCCTTGGTGGTCCCTTTTAATACAGTGTTTAGCTCCAGGACATTTACTTAGCAAAACCAGACATATGTATGTGAAGTCATTTTTATTTACATTTCTTTCTTCACATACAAGTATTGTTTCTTTCCTCTTTGTATGGCCCTGACATTTACATATCTGTTACCGATTGTTAACTGTTTATGGTGCAATCAAACCTCAAAGCTACATAGAACTCAAAGACACTGGGCTTGATTTTTAAACCCAGTGCTCCAATTTATAGTCACAATATTGTGCCTTTAATTTCAGTTAATTGTGGGCACAAATGATAGCAGTTAGATGTCTAATTATTGGGTCCTGCCCTCAGAGCAGCTATTTAGCCATTTAACTACTATCATATGTGCCCAAAAGTTATTTGTAGGCACAAAATGGGAGGTTGGGTTGAGACCACTTTAAAAATCAGGTTGCATAGGTATGGAGTTCTTAGAGCTGCATTCATAGACTTTTTCTTTTGTGAGGTCTTTGCAAATGATTGCACAGACTCCTCCATGAAGGAATTCTCTCTTTGGCCAGAGATGCTCCCCACCACCTTCTGGACCAGAGCACATCTCCTTAATACTTCTCTCTTTCCCTAACTTGTCAAATATGTTAGCAGTTCCCCAGCTGTAGTCCATGGAACATTTGCTGGTGGTCTATGGAGAGCTTGATGGTGACCTGGCGCTAACACTTCCCTTTGTTTCAGAGGCTAAATCACATAAAAGGAGTTAAAAATACATTATTTTCCTAATGCTGCTTTACCTTCTCAGTAATTGCATGAGGGAAGCTATGAATTCAACAGTCAGATCAGAGGTGGATTGTGCTATTGTGAATAGGAGGAGGGGTATATACAATGATTTCGCTATAGAATGTGGCTCAAAAAACTGTGAGAGAATGTTATAGTTCACAGGTGGCTGACCTCAAAGCCATTGCTGGTCCCAGGGAATAATAAAATGAGTATTGAGTCCTCCTAATCTTGGATGAGTTTTCCGGGGTCATGAGAGTGAAACTCCTGACAGGATGATAGGTGGTAGCCTGTTTCTCCAGGTTATCTGGTTCTTTGTGAAGGCAGCTAGCTGTTCAAGGCTGTCCAGTACCTTATTGAATAAATTAAGTGAACTTTTAAAAGGGGCCTGTCTGATCTTAAAAGAAATGGAGAGTGGCAATAAAGGGAGGCAGGAGGGCTTGCTAGAGTGAGGTCTGTTTCTACAGAAGCCAGGAGAGAGACGTTTTGTCCTGGTTCAACCATTTAATTTTTTGTCTTCATTTGTCATAAATAATAGTTGTAATTATGTGTTTGCTCCCCAAGACCTCTAAGTTCCTTAACAAAAATAAAATTAACCTCAACAGTTAATAAAACACAACTTGGCCCTAGAAGAAATTATACCACTTGTTTAAATTGTGTGTGTTTGTGCGCATGTGTGTATGCTATGTGGATGGGAAGTGGTTCCATCTCAACTCAAATCCTTCTTCCTTAACACTAGTGTATAATAGGGGATGTAGGGAAATCTCCACAAAACAATCTTTGTGGAAAAAAATAAGATTTGTAATACAGTCTCTTGTACATTATTTTGTTGGTTTTCACCCTCCTCTCTAATGCTACAAGTATTATTTCCTGGCTTTCTGCCAGAGCCTGGCTAAAAGTCTCTGGCCATTAAGTTTGAGAAATGAGGAGAAGAAGAAGAATGACTTTGGAATGAGGGGGATGCCTTAAATTATTCAGAGAACCTCCCTCTTCCTCTCTTCTTTTTCTTGAAGTTTTGGATCAGCAGTACATTTCTATCTGTGTCTTGAGAAAACATGTTTCAAAGAAACAACCCTGAAGTTAATACATAAAAGTACAACTTCTGTTTCATTGCATTCAGTAGAACACACAGCTATCTGTGTTTTGTTTTGTTTTTTGTTTGTTTATTTGGGAATGCAAAGAAATATTGAATGCACAAGTCTCTGTTATCTCCTAAAATCCTGTTTATTAAGCTAACATGCAAATAAGACTCTCACACTGGCAGGTTTAACTTTTAACTTAGTAACTTAACATCTGGGTTTATTTGTTCATGCTTTTATCAGTGAAAAGGTATAATATGCTTTTTCTGAGAACTCTCTGGGAATAAAAAACTCTCTAATGGTGGACTAATCACTTTGGAAAAAATAAGAAATGAGCTAAGTCTTCACCGAAAACTTGAACGGGAGCCAAACTTAATATTTCTTGAGGTTTGACAAGATTGGAATGTTTCCTTCCTCTCCACCCCCATTACTTCACATTTTCACGCTCCTCTGAAATTCTAGGTTCTGGCTGGGATGTGATCGGGGAGTGCCAAAATGTGTACCTAGAGAGGGGATGTTCTGTGGTATACATTGGCCCTACTAGAAGAAAGACTTTCCCACAAAACCCCTGAGGGAACTTGTCTTTGTGAGATTTCCAGGCCAGTTTTGCAAAGTAAAGAAGTTGGACAATATTTAAGTAATAATAGTAATCAATGATGATTTCATAAATAGTCTAGCAATAACTTTTGCCCCTCCTTTCTCATGCCACGCTCTACTGTCCATTACTATTATAAATACAACAGAAAATTCAGAATTAGGGACCTGTGTTAGAAAAGGGGGCCTGTGTTAGGAAAAAGAGGGTTTAAAACAAAACAGAAGGAGAGGATAGAAATGATATATAGTGATCCTACTGAAAAAATGTATAAGAAAAGCTTTTTGAGGATTTTTTTTGTTTAGTGGGGGCTGACACAAATGTCAAGGGAGTGCAAATTCCACACCTTTTGATTGTTTGCCCAAACATTTTGCATTTGGTCCATCACTAATCCTCTGACTTTTTCAGTTTAGTATAGTCCTGCAGAGCAGAGCATATACTGAAACCTAGATGCACTGTGAGCACTGAGACAGACTGACAATTTCCTGCAATATCCTGAATGAATTGTATTGAATTAAGGTTAATACCTTTGGGGTCCATTATATACAAATGCAATTGTGTATGTGTTTTTGTGGAATTGTATGTATCTTCGCTTGTAGGAGGGGGATGCTAATTTAATTCCTCCAGTCTGAGCCCTTTGAAGCCACCCCCCTGGATAGGTGTGCATATATTAGTTCAAACTGGATTCTCCAAGCACCAACAGACAAAGAAAACCTTTTTGGATAAATAGCCTAGTTCTAAACAGGTTCAGAGCCTTCTTCCTGAACCAGGAAGTGGACAGGACCCCTTGTCCATGAAGGGACCTAATCCTTAGGGAAGCGCTGGAAAGACCGGGCCTACTGAGGCCCCATGAGACTGGATGCTTGTCCTGAGCTGAAGCTGTGATGAACTTGAAACCACAAGAAACTTCTTTGGTGGGGTGTTGAAGGACTGCTCCTGCCAGAACCCATGTTGTGGTTGGGGTGATTTCTGATAAGCTTCTCAGCATGCAGGTAGGTTCTTTTATTGTTTTTAATATATTTTCTCTGTGATACTTTTTACCTTAAGAATAAAATAGGCTTGCTGAGAAAGAACTGTGTGGTAACTCAGAACCCTGGGCAGTCACAGTTAACTGCCTCTGAAGAGACAGCAAGCGGGTGTGCTTGGGCACCCTGTTTCTGCTGGGAATAATGCAGTGAAGGCAGGGAACTGTGCAGCCTGGAAATAACCTGATCAGAAGGGAGTGAGAATGGGTCTCCACCCAAGAAAGGCAATCGCTGTGGAACTGGAAGCCCGAGAGTGGGTGCCCTTTCTGGACCTCTGCGGGGAAATACAGGTGCAGTTGCCCTAAACTGTGACAGAGACAACGCTGAATGAATTAAGAACCTTACAGCATTCTCTGTTTTGCTGCATTACACACTTTTCCCTCAGTATATACTCTGCTGGGTTTTGAGCACAATAAAACTTTTAACATGATAGGCATGGAGTGTATACCTAAAATGACTCTGACTTGCAGATATCAAAACAATGAACTAAACTCATGAGAAATCCAAGCTGTAAAAGTGGCCTTGAAGCCTGGAGCTTTTTGCTTCTGAGGTCTGCATACCACACAATAGAACATAACATGTACTTGCTAAGGACATTTATCTTGATGCTCTGATGACATATTGCTGTTCTAACCAAACAGGAAAAATGTAAAAACTAAGATTTTTTTTCCTCCTGGATTTAAATAATTTTGGAAACACAGCTTTCATTAGGAACCAGTATTCCTTGCAGCCAGAAGGTGCATTTACTTTTTGACTGTTTGTCTATCTCCTTGAAAACAGCTACCCTGAAACTGCATAGAGAAATGGCCTGTATTGTTTTGTTTTGTTTTAAATAGTGTTTCAAACAGCTAACTCATTTTCTTTCTCATTAGAAATGGTTGTTAACATTTTTGTTACTGAGCTCTAACTTGCTTCCATAAATTATTTTTCATTAGGGATGGAAATGTACTTCAAAAGGCATTAATTTAAAAAAATAATAATAGAAATTAGAGATGGATAACACCTATTTAGGTTATTTAATCCAATCCTCTGCCAGTACAGAATTGTTCCCTACAGTGTATTCTTTTATATTATTCTGTCAGAGTTTTGCCAAGTTCAGTTTTAAATGGGTCAAGTGATGAGGCTACCACCACTTCCTGTTTAATAGATTTTACTGGCTCAGATCCTTTTTTCCTGTTGTAAATGGTCATGGAGGAAAGAAATCTCCTGTGGTGACCATGAAAGGCCTGGCCCAGCCATGCAGAGGCCCTGGGTCTGTGCACAGCTCTGGCTCCTATGGGGCTTCACCCCAAGGACTCTGCAGAAAAGGTGATACAGCCCAGAGTTGTATTTTCATTTGGACTAATTTCTGTGGGGCTATAGGATGGATTCCCCCAGGTCACCTTACTATCTACAGCAGGGGTAGGCAACCTATGGCACGCGTGCTGAAGGCGGCACACAAGCTGATTTTCAGTGGCACTCACACTGCCCGGATCCTGGCCACCTGTCCGGGGGGCTCTGCATTTTAATTTAATTTTCAATGAAGCTTCTTAAACATTTCAAAAACCTTATTTACTTTACATACATCAATAGTTTAGTTTATATATTATAGACTTATAGAAAGTGACCTTCTAAAAATGTTAAAATGTATTACTGGCACGTGAAACCTTAAATTAGAGTGAATAAATGAAGACTCGGCACACCACTTCTGAAAGGTTGCCAACCCCTGATCTACAGCATGGAGCATAGAGACTATCAGAGAGAACCCTGCCATGGAGGATCTATGAGGTACAATCTGCCACATTGTCAGAAAAAGTTACCAACAACCTTTTTGGTGCTTTTAGGACCACTCTGTTTTTTCCCCCTTCTTGTTATTTACTCCCTTCAGCTACTAGTGGATAGCTATTCTACTGTATCACCTCATCATTTATCCTACCTATACATATAGGGCCAGATACTTACCTAGTGGGATTGGCAGAGCTCCATTAAAGCCAGGGGAGCTATGCCAATTGACGCCGGCTGAAAATCTTACGTGTAGTTTTAAAAACATTTCTTCTTAAGTCACTACCAATAACAGTTTTATTTGAGCTTCTCTGAATTGCTTCCAGTTTGTCCTTATCTTTCTGGTTCAAAGTACCCAGATCTTAATGCATTATTCTAGGTGTGGCCTTGTTAATGCTTGAGAGAGAGACTGTCCTTTCCATCATCATGTTGTAATATCTCTGTGTCATGGATGGGGTGAACCTGTTCAGCTTAATTCATTGTCCTCCAGCGAATCACCACACGTTCCTCAAATTAATCTCGACCCTTTTAGGAAGTTCTTTACAGTGCGCTATAATGAAACTTCCCAGAAGGTCTCCCCATTCCACTCTTATTTTTTATGATACAAGACTTCTTTGCACTGATGACTTGCAAAGGGTGACAACTTTCTTTACCCCAGTGTGTTGCCCTGTTAGCCATGTTTATCTGGTGCTGTTTTCCTCTAATATCATTGCCATATTTGGTAAGTGTAGAATAGATCTTATGCTGCATTATTTTTGGGCCTGGCCCTACACTGTCATGAATGCCTCCTGATAGGTGTGGAGCATCCTCAGCTCTCGCTGGAAAGGAAAATTAGCTGCAAGATACAGCTTCTTGAGAATTCATATAAGTTGTGATGTTTTGTGGTTCACTCCGGACCAGTAAGGGGTTGTGTCACCAGCTGCCCTGCGGCTCTGGGTGTCTTCAGTGCTATGCTGCGGTGGCTCATAGCCCTGGCACCAATCAGCCTGTCTTACAATCATGCAGGTCACACCATGGGTTCTACTGCCCAATTACTTTTTGCGGAGTGACTCCAGTACCCTCCCAGTCCCAAATTTCCTCCAAACCATTTGCCACTGTGGTGTCCAGCTCCTTCCTGGAACAATCACAAAAGTTATTAAGTTTGTTGCTCCTTTAAAAGAGTCAATACACTGCAACTCGTTAACTTAACTGGTTTGACAAATACTCTTATTTCAATCACAGAACTGGGTTGGTTTAGATTAAAAAGTAAAATTAAGTTATTTAATCAAAAAGAGATGGGATTAAGGGATACCAAGTATAAGGAATAGAAAGGGCTACAAGCAAAGTAAAAATATGCTTCTCAGACTAAAAGTTAATTTAATCAAGTTACAGTCTTTGCCTAAGCAGGTATCTTATCTAAACTTAGCTTTCAGACACATCAACCCCCTTGGTTGAAGGAGCCAATGTTCTGTGACTTCAAGAGATCCTGGCCCCTTGAATTCCTCAAATGATGGACCACTCAAATGTCCTTTTGTCCCCTTATATTGTCCCAAAGTTCATTGTCTCTGTTTCAAGAGCCATGAAGGCTTCCTGCTGTTCTTTCCTTCATGTGGACTTCCTATCCCCCTGCTTATTTGTATGTAAATGGGGGCTTCCATTGTTTTGATACCACACTGCTTAATTTACCATGGAGGCAGGTAGATAGCTGCCTTCCCTCCTGTCTGGAAAAAAACATGTTTCTCCTTATGTGTGGTCACAGACTTCAAAATATATCAGTGAGTATCCATAATTCCTCATAAAGTGTTAATGCACACATCACAATGATATTCATCACTAGCATGTCATAGGCTTTCACAAAAGACCTTACTTGATACACTTTTATAATACAGTAATATTGTATATTTATCGGTTGATTCAGTTACTTATCATTTGTGGTTCAGACCCCCTGGGTTTATAACCCAGTAAACCTTTGAAATGTATTCTCTGAAAAATAAGCCGAGAGCAAGCTTCTCTCTCCTGCGGGGGATAGACGCCATGCTGTCTTCTCCCCTGCTTGTTAGTTTGATAGCTTTGTTTGCCTTGCATGTAAATGTGCTTGTCTTTGTCTTTGGTCACAACTTGCCTAATTTACATCTGAGACACGTTGAAGCAGGTGGAACCACATTATTTTGTCTGGAACAGGCATGGGTTAGGGATGGCTTGCCAAACACATTTTAAGAACATAATTCTAGCACACATTTATAACTCTTTGTACACACCATGTTCATACAGTGCACAATGATTTTTGGGCCCAGCATGTTACCAGTTTGTATGTGATACTTTACATGACACCTTTTAGGTACAGATTATGACAGCAGTATGTTAGGTGTGGTGAAAGTGTCAGGCCTGACAGGAGTTGCTGACACAGAGTGGGGAACCACCAATGGGTCTCTTTGCCACATAAGTATCATGAATTCAGGATAGGTATTGTGTCTGCTGCATATATGCTATATTGGATTTGAAGGAATGGAAATAATTACACTTCACTTCTTGTTGCTTATTGTAAAATTTAATAAGGAATTAAGATTTTTATAACACGGTTTATTTTTAATAATTCACAGATGCCCGTACAGCAAGCTCCTATAATGATTGTTATACCTGTTCATTTTGCTGAAGCAGCATATACAGACCGCCTGCTTGCTACATAGTGTTTTTATGAACTAGGCTGCTGGATAATGTGCTATATCATTTAATAAATGATAAAGTATTTATAAATAGAAGCATAATATAATTTGTTACCATATGTTTGAAGTAATGATCAAGCATTTATCCTTAATAGTGAGAAAGTGTTGTTGGATCCAAGCTCTTACTACCATATGGACAGGGATGTGAAAGGAAAACAACTGTGTGTGTTTCAGAACAGAGTAGGTTTTTCAATCCATTGAGGGAAATGGGAAGAAGAAATTAATCATATCTTATTAATCTCCTCAAAAATCTTCCCAAACTGAGAAAACACAATCAAATTTGTTACTTGTGAATTATTTATCCTAATTTAATTTTTAATAAATATCCATCTGCAATGTAAATTTTCAGTCTGAGACAGATACACTATAAGAAATACAGACCCATTTGCCGCTACTTTTAATTATATTTTAACACATGCCTTTAGAATTATTCACATGGGCTATCTTTTTGTTTCCTTTTGAAATTATATCACTTAGTGGGCTGGAATTTAAAACTTACTCCTACATAATTTTATAAATATATTTGGGGGCTAGATTCTCAGCTGGTGCAAATTGGAATAGCTACATTGGTCAGTAGAGCTGCACCAGTTTACATCATCTGAGCCTCTGGTCTTTTTTTAAATTAACAATACAGTATAAAAAAATTATGTACTGTAACATAATTTGTACTAAACAATCTATTTGTAAAATGATCTCAAGGTTTAGATCAGAGGAAGGTTTTTTTATATATTTTACAAAATCTTAAATAGCTCAAGTTAAGCCTGAAATAGAAAGGGGGGAAAAAAAAGAAAGAAAGAAAATCACTTGGACATGGAATTACTCCAATTTTATATTCTAGCACTTACCTGAATGATGATGTTTTTGTTAATGTATAAGGCATAGTTTCTGCATGATTTCAATTGTCTTTTTCTTAAAAGAGAAATGAATATTTTGATGTTAGTGAAGCAATAAGAGAAAAAAGGTGTGTCCCCCCGCACTCCTACAGGGATAATGAGGCAAACCAAGTGCCCAGAACCATGTAACCCTGGCAAGTAGTCAGTCTGTTAGGGTCTCAAAAAATAACAAAGGAAAAAACAAACAAAATAAACCAATGAAACAAAACCAACCCTCAAAAGCAGTCCCCAAATCTTCCTTGTCTAGTATAATAAAGGAACTCAAATCCCATGCAGCAATATATCTGTGCTTCCAACTCTGCAATTTGAATGGGATGAGGACTCCTCAGACTGCCATAGGGCAGCTATAAAACATTTAAAATACATTCTCTTTGGGATGGGGAGCAGAGGGATATAGTAGCATGGGTTAATGAGAAGGTCCAGTTTTGGGTCAGATAACGTTCAAGAATTTGATGTTTATCCAACAAGAAGTTAATGGAAGTTTTGAAGTTACCTCTGCCACTTCCCCTAATCTCACTGAACAATTCAATTTTGACAAGTCGTAGGTATGACACTGGAATATACTGATCTTACGTTGATTATGGAATACTCCTTTCCCCTGCAATTGCTGCATCATGTTGTGTTGAAATGTTGTTGAATCATTGATGCAATGTTGCAGTACCTGAATTTTGATCTCACAGGACAGAATTCTGAAACCAACAACCCTCTGTTCTACAAAACCTCCTTTTGGCAAACAAAATGGTAACTAGAATAAGGATCATCTTTATACATGAATCTGAATTTTTAATGTAACAAAACTTTGCAACAAGCAGGAATTTCACTTTGGATAAGACAATTATGATGATAGCCATGCCATGAACTGCAAAGCACATATATACTTCGATACACATAAACCTATATTCTTCACACGTTGCCATATGTTGACACGTCATACATTTCCTTGGCTTGGCCGCTACTCATTTCCCCTCACATCTGTCTGCAAGTTCCATGCCTTTTCCATGTGTATTTTTGTCCTAGCGCGCAAAAAAAAAAAAAAGTGCCACCTTAAACTTAAAGGACTTGTCTTCACAAGGAAAAAAAAAATGTGTGTTCTTAACTTGAATTAGCTAGCTTGAATTAACTAACATGAGGTAAAAACTTAGTGAAGACAATGCAGTTTATAGTTTTTCACACAAGTTAGTAGGCCAAGGTAAACCTAAGCTCCCCCATTGTCTTTAACAACCTGCTAACTCATGGAAAAACTACAAACTGCCTTGTTTTCACTAGGATTTTTATCTCCTGTGTTACAGTATGCTCCCCACACTGGCCCTGCAAGAGCTGAATTATGCCAAGTGGGCCCAATCAGCCAATTAGGCTGCAAATGGAGGAGACTTGTGCTAGAGGAAGCTAATTAGAAGGAAACTCACCTGTGAGGGAACAGTGGGACTCTACAAAGCCAGGAGGCTGGCAACCATGTGAAGGGTAGGAGGGAGGAAGCGTGCAGTCTGTCTCCTGGAGGTAAGGGAGAAGCAGCATTGTAGGAAGGAGTCCAGGGTGAGAACAGTAAAGTTGGGATATATGCAGACCTTAACTGTTCACTTCAGTATCATGGATTGGAACCTAGAGTAGAGATTTGGCCTGCAGAGTGCTGGCGTTAAAAGCAGTCAGTACAAAGACTGCTGGAGTCACTGCTGGACGTGCTCAGGGCAGTGGGTGTGAGGACTGCCTGACATGGCTCATGAAGAGAGACTTTGAAAGACATGCCCCCAGAAGGGGAAACCAAGTAGTGACCTGGCTGGAGGGTGCGTGACAAAGAGGAGGCTGCAGTTCCTGGAGTGATAAAGGGGCTGCAGAGGGAGAAAGAGATGGAGTGCAACCGCAGGAAGAGGCTTTGGCCTGGCAGAGCTAATCCCCAAAATTGCCAGGAGGCAGCACCGTCCATCGATGAGTAGAGTATCCTGTCACTACTTGTGTTAAGTTAATTCAGGTTAACTAACTCAAGAAGTTAAAACCACATCTTTTTTTTTCCAAGTGAAGTTGCCCCGAAAAGAAAACACAAACATCTGTGTGTTTTTGTGTTTTCCCCTTGATATGCCTGGGTAATTCCAATTATCTAGCAACATGGTGGATTCTTCATCACTTGAATTCCCATAGCCACCAGTGATGCCAGACTCCCCCAAAAGGGTGGAGACTGGGGTTGAATTTTGACCTGATCACACTCACCTTTTCCTCAGCCACAGGGGCTGGCCTTCAATTGTTCCAGGGAGTGCTCAACCCCCATTCAGCCCCCAGGCCCTGCCCCCATCACACCCCTTTCCCCAAACCCCCACCCTGCCTCTTTCTGCCCCCAGTCCGCCCCCTCCCCACTTCTTTCCGCCCCCTCCCGTGACCGTGCCCTGTCCCCGCTCCACCTGCTCCCTCCCAGTGCCTCCTGCACACCGTGGACCAGCTGATCACAGCAGCTTGGAAGCACTGGAGGGGGGAGCTTGGCTGCCGATGGGTGCTAAGCACCAGTTGGAGCACCCACGGAGTCAGTGCCTATGTACTCAGCAGAGTTGCATGCTGCCAAAGGCTGATGTAGCAGCTGAGCTTTCATAGATTCCAAGGCCAGAAAGGACTATTGTGATCATTTAGAATTTCCCCCACAATAGTTTCAGAGCATATCTTTTAGAAAAACATTCAATCTTAATTTAACAATTGACAGTGATGGAAAATCCATCATGGCCCTTGGTAAGTTGTTCCAATGGTTAATAACTCTTACTATTAAAGATGTATGCTTTATGGCCAGTCTGAGTTTGTCTAGCTTCAACTTCCAGCCATTGGATCGTGTTATGCCATTCTCTGCTAGATTAAGAGCCTGTTATTAAATGTGTTCCCCATGTTGGTACTTGTAGACTATAATCAGGTCACCTCTTAACATTCTCTTTGTTAGACTCAAGGAGATCAATCTATTTAGTTTATCATTGCAAGGCATGTTTTCTAACCTTTAAACTTCAAGAGGCCTGTTGCCTTTCTGGGCTTGCAGTAGCTTCTGTTGGGGTAGTTTACATCTACATAGCCCCTGACCAGGTGTGGTTTAAAGGCACTATTTATTTTTCCTCGTGTTAATGTAAATTCCACTCAAATATTTAGAGAGAAATAAACTCCTTAAATGCTTCACCAGGTGTCACTTGGATAGGACAAACTTATATTTTTGGCACCCTGAATCCAGGTTCTTGTTCTTTTTAAAATGAGCAGACAAAGCTAGAACATAATTTTTTATTTTTTTTAACATTCTGAAATATTTAGATGACATTTTCCCCATTCTGTTAAATTCCTTTGGTCTTCCAAGTCCAGCTTGAACTCTGGAAGCAGAAATACCAAAATAGTGTGAGAGAAACAGTTCTCATGGTATTTCCAGCTGCAACCAGAGGTGGAAATAATGGAAATTTCACAAGGATGCCTGTGTTTTGCAAGATTTCCAGACCAATCCTTCCCATTGAAGAACTTCAGGTAATTTGGGAAAGCATCTGAACATTATTAGCTTTTCAGCAATTAAACACAAACTCTAAGGTCCTGATTCTGTTCGTCACACAGAGTTAGAATCTGATCTGAAGAATCTTGTGGTGTAAATCCATTGAACAGAGTTACTCCTGATTTATACCAGTGTAACTCAGATCAGAATCTGTCCCAGGCTTTTTCAAACCCCATCATGTCATCTGAGTGTTGCCATGGTTTTTAACTGCTTCTGGCCAACACTTTCCTTGATTGTTAGATTTATCAGTGGCTCTGACTCGTATGCCTTCATCCTTTGTCAGTCTCTTATGCTTATATTCTACTTCTGCTCAGTGCATAACTCGGGTGAAATTTATTGTCTTTGCATAACCCCTCTTATTTGAAGGTAAGATGAGTTAAGATCTCTTGTCTGCCAGTTCATTGCTGTGGCCCTGAAGGCTCATACTAGCTAAATATCAAAAAAGTGCTGTAACAGTTGCATTTCCAGATGCTTTTGTTGAACAGCAAAGCAGGTGAATCACAATGCAAACAAGTATCTGTTTAGTTATATGAGCGAGAAATAAAATAATAAGCCGACAACTCCTGAACAAGCTAACCCCATTTGTTTGTTTTTAAATCTTTGCTTTAGTTGGACCATTTCTTTTTAAATGAGGGGAGTGGGGAGAAGCAGTAATACCATGTGTGTCCTTTACTTGAGACAAATCCAACCTATAACTTTTGATTATTTATAAATGTAGAGAAAGTAAATCTAGATAGGATTATGGAAACCCACAAGGATTTAAGTGAGAATATTTGTCTGCACTAAAATGTTGACTGAATAATGAATAGGTTTGAATCACAAACATTTAGCTTAAATCTAGTATCCCAGTCTCCATATTCTGTGGTCTTCTGTGTGCTTTGTGAACTGCCCCCTGAGAGTAGCTTACTAAGAATGTTTCTGTGATCTGTAAATCAATATATCAAGTGTCTTCTCTGTGAATGTTTACTTTTTATTTCACTTTCTAAGCAGAAGCACTTAAAATTATTTGAACATTCATATCTTTATTATTTTTAAGCCGTTTGTTCTAGTAGTGGGGTCAGCACCTGTACACTTGAAGGATGATCAGAAACAGTTGTGCCTTGGAATATCCTTTAACAGTAATTTCCTGCTTTTTGGTGCACATCATTAGTACTTCATTGGATATTTTGGAGTTATCCAGCTGCTGTCAAATAGTCACACTTCTTGTTATTTAGTTTGGTTTGTCCTTAGCTTATCTCTTCAGAGTTTATTCTTCTTGTTTAGATGTTTTGTTTTAGCATGTCTTTGTAAGAGACATTGTACATACAGACAGTTTGGTCCAGATAAAATTCCCAACATTCAAATATTTATTGTAACTTCAATAGAACATTTGGTGACACCCTTTTTTGATGTATCCGCCCAACCATCCACGAGATTCTCATGACCCTCTCTACCACATCAGGCCTAGCTCAATCTCTCACTTCAGTTGTATGACAACCATCCCTCCCCTTCATCTGTTCTTATCAGTACCTTTTAAAGATGCATTGTGAACCCCAGATGCATGATGGACTCCAGATGGATTCCATATTCAATGTCTGCATGATTGTGTGCAATGCAGTTCTCCTTGTCCTGACCTCCTTACTCTCATTGGATTCTGGAAGATGTTACCAATTTGAGAATATGGTTTTGTATAAATCTTTTGTGACAGCCATGTGAAAAGATACTTGAGAGTTGGGATATCATCCTTTTTACTACAAAGTGTATTTTGGGGCCTAAACAAAGCTGTGAAAGAAATTTATCATATGTCATTCAAAGTAGCGAAAGTCAAAAGTATCACTCCATTTTCACTATGGTCTATTGTGTACATATTGTATCATATAGACTATGTCTACACTACGAGCTCAGGGTGTGATTCCCCTGATGGTGTACACATACTTGCACTAGCTCTTATTAAGGGAGCACAAGTATAAATAGCAGCATAGCTGCAATAGCAAGGTTAGCAGCAACGGAGGCATATCTGAACCGTGCTGGGTATGTACCCACCAGTTTCAGATGGGTTTGTATTTGGCATGGCTTAGCAGTGTTTCCGCTGCCACTATCAGTGGTACGGTAGCTACAGTTTTATTTATAATAGTGCTAGCGTGAGTATGTGTACATGAGTAGAGGAATCAGACCCTAGCTCATAGTATAGACATAGCCTAAACTAGTTTTTAATTTGCTCAAAGGCCATTTCCCCCAGCTGGCATAGGTTAGAGCAACTTTCAAGGTGTCCTAGCCTCTGTTATAGGAATGACCCTTTTATCCAAGGATCAAAGGGAACCCATAATGAATCCTGACTCCACAGTTGTTCCAACCACTCTTTGGATACACTGAGGACATAGCCCACTATATTTCATTTTGAGAATGGGGAGGAAAGGACTTTGTACAGCAAGTAAATGTAAACACACCTTCTGGGGGTGGTGTTCTGTCCCATCTAGTGGCACCAAGACCACTTAGGGGGAGAGAAAAATTAATGAGTCTGCTCTATGGCCTTAGCTAACAGCCATATGGCTTTTAGCTCATGAAGTAGCGGCTCATGCATTTAGCTCTAGAGGTCCCAGGTTCGATCCCGCCTGCCGATGACTGGGGTCTGTCGGTGTTACATAAACTAATAAGCATTTGTCATAGAAGTTGCAGTTTATGGATTTGATTCTTCATGGTGGTGAGCACCTCCTAATTCCAGTATGGACAGTGTAAGTTGAGGGCACGTAACATCTTGAAGGACAAGCCCAATATTATTTTAGATTAGCTAGTCCATCCCCATGCCTGTGCAAAATGGTTCCCTACAGTAGTTTTTCCATTGTTATGGACAGTCCATATTAGAATAATCATTAAAAAGGTACTGTCAGATTACAAATTATGACCCAGATTTACCAATGCCTCATTCCAGTGCAAAGGGTTAGTGCCACCCAGAAAGTGTGTGGATGCTGGCTGGGGCACTTGTTGATTCAGTGCATCCAGGGCCAGATTAACGCAGGGGCTTTAGGGGCTTCAGCCTGGGGCTAAAGGGGGCCCCAGCGCAGCAGGGCTCAGGCAGGCTACCTGCATACCGTGGACCCATGCCGTTCCTGGAAGCAGCCAGCTGCTGGCACATCTCTGCTGCCCCTAGTGGGAGGGGGAGGCAGCTCCACATGCTGCCTCTGCCCCCAGCACTGTCCCTGCAGCTCCCATTGACCGCTGCGGGGGCGGTGCTTGCGGGTAGCGCACGGAGCTTTTAGGGAAGACAGCCTGTATTCCTGGTGTAAGCTTTGAGAATGCTATGAAAGCATGCAGTGTAAAAATGTGCTAAATGGTGAAGAATGTGCATTGTGTACCATACCCTGAGGCTTGTATTACTATACACAGATCTTAGAAGTCAATTTAATGTTTCCTGATTTCTATGAAAGTAAAGGGCCCAAAGGGTTTTATCAGACTCCCATAAACAAACCCTCTTGAAAAACACATACAGCTTTGCTTTCTGGACACAATGGCAAGTCTAGGGAGTATAGAAGCTAATAGTCTTATGTAGAATATTATATAAAATGCACCAAAGCTGAGTCACGGGTCCAGCCAACCTTGTAAGATGCACACTGCCTCTTGCCCCTTTTAGCAGAACCACTAGCTATGCCCAGACAGTGATGGTGGGGATGCATGTATGGGTAAGTTACAAGAGGCAGTATGGTCTAGTGACTAGAGCATAACACTAGGAGTTAGACTTGGGAGCAGATCCTCAGCGGTAGTAAATTGTCATAGCTCCATTGACTTTTCCTCTGACAATTCATACCCACCTGGGGCTCTGTTCCTTGCTCAGATTGTTACCTGTTGTGTAACCTTAGGTAAATCACTTCACCTCTCTGTGCATCTGTTTCCCCTCCCACCATTTGTGTGTCTTGTTTATTTAGAATGTAGATTTTTTTTTTTTTTTTTTTTAGGACTGGGACTGTCTCCTACTTTGTTTGTGTGTCAGGGAATGCTAACCGTAAAGTTACACCCAAACTTTGCACGTCCATGTGTGTTCATTGTACGAGTCTGTCTTTAAGTATGTGATATGTACTAGTTCTCAAATAATAGTCTTTCTGCAAGCTTAGGGTATAAAGGGTTGTACCAAACATCTTGTACTAATGTCTACAACTCTGGGCATATCAGAAAGCCAGATATCTGACAGCTAAAATACACATTACACCATTGTGACTGAAGAGCACCCCAATGCCAGAAGGAGAGGGGCTCCCCAGTACGGAGTGGTGAGTCTCAGTTGGCCTGACTCCAACTCTCTGTCATAATCTGTATCTAAAAGGCGTCATGTAAGATATCATATGCAGATTGGCAACACACTGGTCATTAATATTATTGTGTGGTGTGAGTAGAGGTGATCTATATGAAAAATGATAAATATGTGCTGGAAATATGTTCTTAAAAGGTGTTTGGCAGGCAGGGCTTCAGTCACCCTGTCCTAGACAAAGGAATGTGGTTCCACCTGCTTGACGGTATCTCCAATGTAAATTGAGTAAGGAGAGACAATAAAATTACATTATGTGCAAGGCAGACCAAGCCATCAGGCAAACCAGTGTGGGGGATGGCTGTTAACGCTCTCAATGGGGAATGGAAGAGGAAGCTGCAGCTCTAGGAACCCTTCCTCCCTCCAGCAGCAAGGTCATTGAACTTTAGAAGATATAAGCAGACAGAGCACATGAATGAACCATTTTGGCATCGTTCATCTAATGAGACCAAGAAACCCAGCACTTTGGACTCTGTTTTGAATCCTGGCTAAGGACTCTCCAGCCAGGCTGGAAGATTGACTGTGGTGAGAAAGTTACTTTGAACAAAAGACTGCAGTTTAAGTTAGGTTAATATATATTTTACTTTTGCTTGTTTCTAAACGTTTCTATTCCAATTCCTTCTCCTTGGTTTCACTTAAATATCTGTTCTTTGTTTCCTTACACAACCATCTCAATGCAGAGTTTGAAACTGACAGGCTGGTGCTGTGTACTGTTTCTTTAAAGGAGCAGCAGACTTGTGAGCGTCCCAATGAGGAGGGCTGAACGCTACAAGAAAGATGTTTTGGGGGGAACTTGGGGCTTGAAAGGCTGTTGGTATCACTCTGCAGGGGATAGCCGGGTGGGTGGAAGCCAGGGTGAGGCTATTGTGCTGTGAACGTGCTGCTGGTATCAGGGCTCTGAGCCAAAGCTGCACAGCACAGAGGCACCCAGGGTTACTGGCCAGGTGGTGACACAACCCCTTACAGTTCTGCTTTGAACAACATCGTGTCACAACCATATTTGAGCAGCTCACTAAAGATAAAACAACAGTGGTGTAGAGTAAACCATGATGTTGTAATACATGCTGGCGCACATGGGTTGGAATCTCACTTCAATCAGGGGGCTAAAGTAAAGCGGGGTGGTGAGCATATTCCCCCTTCATCCTGTGCTAGCATAATAAGAGCACCACCTACTATGTCAATGTTCTTTGACCACGGATTACAACAGGAATCGGCAACCTTTGGCACGCGGCCCATCAGGGAAATCCGCTGGCGGGCCAGGACGGTTTGTTTACCTGCAGAGTCCACAGGTTCAGCCGATCGCAGCTCCCACTGGCCGCAGTTCGCCGCTCCAGGCCAATGGGGCCTGTGGGAAGCGGCGTGGGCTGAGGGATGTGCTGGCCCCCGCTTCCTGACAGGCCGCGTGCCAAAGGTTGCCGATCCTTTAATTCTTTCTGTGACTACAGTGCTATCAGTTTGCTTCATTAAGCTACATCTTATTGTAAACATGTAGTTAGTACTGTTCTTAGTACAATTACATATTTTGCCCCTGGAAATACATTTGTATTTTTGTCAATTTATGGAAAAGTTCCATTTTCAATTCACTTGTATTAGTGTAACTAGGAATACATTGATGACTTAATGTAACTAACTGCTTAAATTCTGTACATAACATTCTTAATTGTTAAGGAAACAGTAACAATATTTTGAAAAAAAAAATCACATGCATTACTCAGAGTAATATTTTAACTTACTTAATTTTAGGAATAGGTCACTTAAATAGCTACTACCACCTCTGCAGAAGAGCTATTCAGAAAATACAGGCCAAATAAATCCTGCCGAGTACTGTTAACAGCTTGCCAGAGATAGGTTTGGTGGATTTGACTCATACGTATAATATGACTCTGTGCATGAATCTCTTCACGAAACAGCTTGTGATAGACTGCAACAATATATTATTGTTCAGAGGTGTATCTGTAAAAGAAAAATCCGATTAAATGGATAATACATATGAGCTGAGATAAAATGCAAAGCTTGGAGAGAAGAAAACTTACCATATAAAGTTGCTTGGACTAAATCCGGAGATGTGCTGAGCACCTGGGAGCTGCAAATAGGTCAACAAATAGCCTTTGGGACAGATATTTGGACTATGATGATATGAAAGAAATAAAAATGAGGATTTAAAAAACAAAAACTAACTCAAGTTGATTTGAAATTCCTCACTGTTTAGACACATTCTACATATTGCCCTACCATGGAACAAACAGTAATATGTACAACAAATGCACAGCTGCTCTTAGGAGTTGGCTTTTAGTCCACAAAGATATTTTATGACAATTAAGGTATGATGAAATTAGTGCAAGCGTGTGGCAGTGAAAAACTATTACAAAACACTACATATGTTGTAGAAATAATAGTATGATATTGTAGTATTTGAGGAACAGTAAATGATTTTGCCATTCAAGACTGTCCTAATGAGAGGCCAAGAAACGCTAGTGAACACCAAGAAACAGTATTCATTGAGCAGTTCTGAATCACGTTTTGATTCAGTCGCATTTGATTTGCTTTTAGGGAAATTATGTTCACATGAATGTTTCCAGAAAGTAAATCTTGGATGTGCACCCAAGATTTATCTTATAACAGAACAACTTTGACATTTCCTTACTTTTGTGTATTTAACTATGCACCCTTAACATGCTCTAGCATACTATGGTATGGTGTTAATATACTATTGTATTTTTCCGGTCTATGGATGCTACCATTTTGATTTTAAGTAAATCCTTTTTCCTGTAGATAAGTCTGTATAGGTGTCAAAAAGTGGATTCTGTGGGTGTTGATATTGTGAAGAGATTATAATGATTTCAAAAACTCTTCTTTATGCTAGATATGTTATCCTAGCAACTGGAGCTATCCGGTCTACTAGCACAATTGGAAAGGGTCACTTCTAGCTCAGAAACAATTTGGACTGTTTTGCAGAGCTTTAGTCCTCCTTTTAGAATTGTGATTTGTTTATATCCTGCTTGACATGTATTTACAGCATATTTCAGTGCATTTCTTTTCTAGTGAAGATTGCTTGTCACCATTAGTTTCTTGCGTTATGACAGCAGGGATTATACATTCTCTGACCAAGTTCTCTGTCTAGGTTTCAGTTTTGATGTTGTATTTTTGTCTTATAGTAAATCCCTTCACCATTAATTTTGTAGAATTTGTTTCTTTTTCTCTGTTAAACCATTCAAACAAAAATGCAGCTCTGGTAGTTATCCATTATTATGCATTTTTTTTCAGTTTGTAACTTCTATTTTGTTTTACATATTACTGTTTGTTCCATGGTAGGGCAGTATGTAGAATGTGTCTAAACAGTGAGGAATTTCAAATCAACTTGAGTTAGTTTTTGTTTTTTAAATCCTCATTTTTATTTCTTTCATATCATCATAGTCCAAATATCTGTCCCAAAGGCTATTTGTTGACCTTTTAACTCATCAGAATTCCTCCAGTCTAAATAGTGGGTTCTTAGCTTCCCTTTATAATGATGATGTGATTCAGACTTCAGTTGTTTCTCTTTCCCCTATATCTACTATGATGTTTAAGCACCCAGGGGGCAGGTTGGTTGGAGAGACAGGGTAGCCCACTGGCCAGGGTGAGTATGCATTATGTGTTCCACTCTGTGCCTGATCTACGAAGGATGAGTCTTTTACAGTCCCCAGCTGCAGAGCCTGGCTTTTTAGATCAAGCTGTAGAGGATGCTATGTTAGCTCTGGAGGTCTCTGGTTCAAGAGACCATCTTGCTGTGTCACCCAAGATGGCAGCCATCACAAGAGAAAAATATTCTTAACTGCATGAACTGCCAGTTCAGATTGAGGCTTCTTATGTTTCTGGAAAACATATGTGTCAACTTCACAGTGGACAGGCTCAGAAGCTTAACCCAGGTATTAGCATCATCAGTCCCATCAAATCACCTCATTAGTATAGCCACCTTCTCACACCACCAGTGAGCAGTTAACCCGTGTAATGAAAATGGTTTCATTTTCTGGAGCGTATAGTGCCCTTTTGAAAACTTTGGTTAAGTAGAAGTTGTACTGAAGAATAAGACTAACCAAGTAAATACTGTTAAATTTTTCATAGGCTCTAGGTGATCATTATTGTAATACACATTAAAATCAATGTTACTATCCAAATGGATTACAAACATTAAATACATCTTCTCATAAAACATAAATAATGTAGCCCTGTTTTAACTTTTCTGAATGGCCCCACGAAGCTTAAGAATGTTCATTAATAATGTTTTGGCTAACTGCCACATATGGTCCAAAAGAAGCTGCCTTATGTATAAACCAGATGACTTATAACTTTTCATGGCAAAATCATGGACTCCTACTGTGAACTATTGCTTCATGTTTCTGATTTTCTAAATTTAAAATATCAAACCATTATGGATGAAGTTCGCCTGCAGGCTGAAGGCTCAGGCAAGCCCTCTGTGCCACAAAATCACTCTGGTAACCCTGACTGAGAGGAAGACATGGTACCAGATGCTCTGCAAACACGGAAGGTAAGATTGGTGATGGTCTAGAGGAGAGCCAACTGGATGATATTTGTATGGATTCAGTGATTGGGAACCCAAATGATTATTTATAGGGCTAGAATTGAGAATTTCGGCTAAATGCTCAGGTCAAAGGAGAGAGGGCATTATTAACATTATTAATACATGTTTATTAATGCAGTACCTCTTTAGATAGAGTAGCAGACAGTCCCTACCCTGAAGAGCTTACAACATAACTATACAAGACTGGCACAGAGTGGGGTCCTCTGTGTAACACTCAAGGAGAGTGAACAATGTGAGGGCAATAAATGCCATGTTGATGCCATAAGATAAGTAGCTATGTATTTGGGGTGGGTTTAGTTAGGTGGTGATGGGCTAACTGGAAAGAAAAGCTCCAGCTCCTATTGGCTGGAATCTCTGGCTTGTTCCTCCTTGCAGTTTTTCCCCCACGGCCTCATTCGGAGGGAAGGAGATACCACCTGGGGCCTCATGTCCCTAAAGTGAGAGGAGGAATTTTCCTGTACAAGTCTAGTGCTGGGAGGGAGGATTGGTACCAGGTGGGCCCCATTTTACTCCCTTCTCTTCCCAAGTGCAGGAGTCCCTTCTTTGGCAGCTTCTGTAGCTGCTGCTACCTACTAGGCTGGAGTTTTCTGAATGGTTCCCCTCTCTAGTTTTCCCCCAAAGCCACATGGTGGGGGAGGTACCACCTGGGTTATAGTACCCCCAGTATCTGAGGGAGGAACATAGATGCTACTGATCACTGTTTTAAATGTGTATCTATACAAAAATAGTTAAACTAGTAAGTACAATGCTGTTTCTTTCAATTTATGCTCATTTAATAATTTAAAATATTATAATCTGATTTATCAACTATACTCAATATAATTAAAAAGAATATAAAACCAAAAGCCCAACAACTTCTTATAACAATGTATGTTTTAGGAACTGGAAATTGTAAAATCCTAGGTGGAACATTCACCCCTCCAGGAGTTCCAAATACACAAAATGCAAGCCTTGCCAGTTGCCAGTGGGAAGTGAACATAATTATGACTTCACAGCTGCTTCTCCTAAAAGAAACACAAACAAACCAGAAGCTGCTTTTTTGTACTGAAGCATAAAAAGAATATGCACAAAGGGAAAATATTTATGCCAGAAATAAACCATAATCAAAGTAATACTGTCCTGCAAATTCATGCCACGCACACTCAAACTTTAGCATGTAAGATTGGGAAAGGAGAATGCACTCCTACAGCACTGTGACAAGGTTGGGAACTCACCACCCGGCGCCTCCTGCTGGTTGTCTCTGGGAATTAGCTCAGACCAGCAGAGCGCCCTCTCCCGGTGGTGTCCCGCCCGTTGTCTCACCCTTGGTTGGCATGTGGACCTGCATTGCTCCCAACTTGCAGCGTCCTCTTTGAGCCACTGCCCTCCGGCAGTGCCCCTTAGTCCATCCTTGCCCCCTTCTGGGGGCGGGTCAATCAGCTGTCTCTCTGTGCCCTGGCCAATGTGGGCAACTGCACCCCCAAAGTCACACCCCTCTTGGCAGAGGGTTGGTGCAGCCCACAACAGCCGCTCCCATCGGCTGGGTGTAAGGCAAGGGGGGGACCCAGGCCCGCCCACTATTCTGGGTCCCAACCCAGGGACCCTCTAGTGGCAGCCATCCTGCCCTCCTCCTCTCCCTCCATCTGTCCACGTCCATGGGCCGCTTCCCCTTCGGCCCCTCGCACCGACTAGGCCCTTCCCCTCAGGGCCTGCAGCCTGGCAGACACTGGGCTGGAGTTCCCTTCTGCTCCCCCGAGCCTGCCCAGCACTGCGCTGTCCCAGGTGCTAGTCTCTCACCTCTGGAGACAGACAGACAGACCTTCCCCTCTCAAAGGCCTGGGACAGACTGCCTGCTCTCTCTAAGCAGCCTTTTATAGGGCTGAGCCTGGCCCTGATTGGCTGTCTCCAAGCTGGGCCCTGATTGGCTTCCAATAAGCCCTTTTCTTATTGGCTGTTCATCTGCGCAGGCCCACTGGCCTGCTGCAGCCCCCTCTAACATGGGAGTGGGGCAGCTGCCCCACTACAAGCACCTATTAACATTCCATACCATGGTGGGAAAACTGCAATGTACGGAATTTTAGTTACCACAGGTCCTGGAGCTATTCATATGCCCAGGGTGGATATAATAGTGCTCTTGTATCTTTGCACTAAGACTAAACTCCTAAATTTGGGACGCTGACTTCTTTTTCTAATCTTCCAGTCCTCATACTAAGATCCCGTCATGTATATTTAAATGCAGTGAGTTGTTGCTAACCAACCTAATTAGGCCTCCTTTTTGTCCCTTGTTAAACTGTCTCATTAGGAATGCTTACTCAATTATTTTTAAAAAAACATACTAGTATATCAAGAAACACACCTACACCTAGAGATGTATGTATTGCTGAGCCATCATCATGTCACTTAACTGCCCACATGTGTACAGTGATATTGCAGTTACTGCAGTTGTAGCAAACCCTAAGCTATAGAAGTAGCCCATGACACTTGTGTAAGGGCTACTAAGGTGAGTAAAGCTTTGGAGGATCAGATCCTGATGCTGGAACTTCTCTGAACAATCTTGTGTTTCAGTCGTAAATTCAGAATAACCAGATATCTTGATATGAAGTGTTCAATGTACAGAAAATCCTCATCCTGTACTTCCTGCATGCCAAGAAACACCTAGTCAATCAGTACATAATTAGATATCAAGAAATATGTTATAAGAAGTATGTTAGAATTTTTGATGAAGAATATTCATTTGTATGATTCATTCATTTGTAACATACTCCTTTTTTAGTCAAGTATTTACCAGAAAAAAAGATATCAACAAGAATGCATTTCTCATTATAAGGATGTTTTTTTTCTTTCTGATTGTTATGCTCACCTGTTGCTCAGACATTGTTAACTTTTAGTACTCAAACGCAACATGTATGGTCTAACAACAATACGTTCTTTATTTGTAAAGCGAATCACACTGCTTCAATTCTGCTTCCCACAGATCAGAACTTTAATAAGGATATAAATAAACAACTTAGCATATGTGACCTTCTGACCACAAGGTGTTAAATTCCAGGAACTATATTGCTCTACCTCTTTTATTTTATTTGAATGTGTATTCATCATAGTTCTATGGGAAAACATTTGATTTACAATCAATCCTGGGTGGTTATGTGAATTATATTCATCTATACCGATAGTAAAATTATGAGGGAGCAGTCCTTAAGAAAGATGTTGAAAACATTTTTCACTTAGCCTTCAAATGTAGTAGGAATGACAATTGCTTTGTGGTTGCTGTTCAATCTTTGGGGAACATCAGCATATATAATATAGCTTTGGCTCATTGTATTGAATACAGTCATCTGTGCTCATATTTTGATTTTTGAAATGTATAACTCCCATAAATCACAATGGCCATGTTTTTGTGGTGTGATGATTAATGAGGTGGGGAAACTAGATGCATTGAGTTTGACAACACAGTGTCATTTAGGAATGGGCAAAATAGTTTGGAGTAAACATGAATCAACACAAGCATTTATTCCAAATCAGATCTGTGTAATTTTTGAGGGCTGAAAATGTTTAGAAACTTTTTTTAAAATGTAGTTTGGTGCACGTTTTCACTTTTTTGTTCAAGTACCCACACATTAGAATTCCTTGTGAAGAATATTCATTTGCATGACTTCACTATTTGTAAAATATCCATTTTATCTTACTTTAATCAAGCATTGGCCAGAAAATGAAGAGCAACAAGAATGCATTTCCATTCCAAGTCTGACTGGAAGCAAGGAAGTAATAGGAATCTAATGAGAGAGACAACTCCCATAAGATTTCCAGCCCAATTTTGCCATCCTAGGGGTCTCAGATGTCCAGATAAGTGTCTTTTGAGGTTCACCAGTTGCTGCTTTTCAACAGTTACACTTTGGATTGTAAATTTTTGGCAGTTTCATCCCCAGTTTCTTGAAGAACACAAACCAATATCCATAATTGAAAACAGCTTTTTCCACTTCCAAATAACCATTTCCATCCTCCTCAAAACGTATTTCTGCTGCAAAACTCTGTAAGACAATAGCCCAACATCCCACTGGCCCTATTCATAATTATTAATAAAATAAACAAAAACCAAACTAAAACCAATTTCACACAGGGTATGTCCTTCAACTGTTTTTGTCTAATTTAGAATTTAAGCTTCTATGGAGATGGTCTGTGGTGTCTTGTAAGGTCTGTGCAATGCTGTGTGCACTGTCAGTGCTCAACAATAATAATGAGAAACTATGAGAGTTCTGGACATCTGGAGGGGTGTGTGTTTGTGTGTGCATGGGTGTAGTTATCCTTTAGTGTCAGATCCACAGAGAGGACAAGGACTCACTGCTGCTACTGATTACAGGAGATGTCTAGTGCAGTGGGTAAAGCTATAGAAGATCTCATTTAGCTTCAGTAACAGGCCTGTACTTTTGGAGATAAAATAATGAAGTCTTGGTGCCCCATATGAATCTTTAATTCATCTAATAATTGTGTGTAGTGCACAAACTTTGTAAGGGGAGATTAAATTTTTATAAATAAAAGACAAATCTACAGGGGCTTTTAGCATAAAAGAACAGTTTATCTACAAGAATCCTAGGTGTTAATAAGAAATATTAGGGCAGGGATTCTCAAACTGGGGGTCATAAGGTTATTACAGGGGGGGTCGTGAGATGTCAACCTCCACCACAAATCCTGATTTGCCTCCAGCATTTATAATGGTGTTAAATATATAAAAAAGTGTTTTTAATTTATAAGGGGAGGGGTTGCACTAAGAGGCTTGCTATGTGAAAGGGGTCACCAGTAAAAAAAGTTTGAGAGCCACTGTATTAGGGAAAGGAAGACAAAGGGTCCTAAGTCTCTCTCAACTCCCAAATCCCTTGTTGGACAAATACTTTGTGCATCTGGAAAAAGAAATATTTAGCAAGCAACATGCAGCAGCTCTTATGATGTGTCAGTAACATGGAGAATAATTTTGAGGGGGGGGGAAAATGACAGTAACTCTCAACCAGGAGAGTTTAGGAAAGAACTTGTCAAAAGTGTCTATTTTCATAGTTCACAGGTGCTTGCTCCATTTCTTTGTGTGACTGTTGCTATTTTGCTGCCATGGCAAAGGGAGAGCCTTTCTTTTATATGTTTAAAATAATATATTTTGAACTGAATCTTGCATAGAAAATCATCACAACAGGTCAGATATATCCCTAGTGTTACTCCATTGGCTTCACTATAGTTAGTGCCTAGCAGAAGGGTCTTTGGAAGAGTTACTACACATCAGTGAAGTGTCTGTTTGTTGTTGTTAGGGTAATTAAAATAGTCGTTTGGAATGACACACATTTTTGTTCCTGTCTGGTTAAACCAGAAAGGAAAAGGGAGAGAGAGAGACAGCAAAATTATGCTTTTGGAAAAAAGTTGTGACTTTATTATGAGTCTAAGGAAAATAAATATATGAAGATAGAATTTAGAAAATAAAAGCTTGTTGTTTTTCTACTCTAGGATTTGCTTCTAGCCTGCCTTTGTTGCAGTTTTGAGATCTCTGCTATCAGTTAAAAAGGAAAAGAATGAAAGACTTTTAAAGAATCAGCTGTTAAGTTGCCCAGGGCTGTGCTTTTGAAACAGAAGGCTCTGAGTTCTATCCCTGCTACCTCTGTTCTCCTGCTAGGCTGGGTTCAGATTTGAGGATTCCAATCCAACTCCCTCAAAATTCAGTGAAGTTTGGATTCAAGGTTTTGGCCCAGTTCTTGCTTGTACATTTCAGAAGTACAAAGCACATACCACAATAAGCACTATGTGGTAATAGGCTGAGCATGAAGAGTAAGACGGTTAGGTAGCACCTTAACTGCACACAGCGATGTTGCTGTGTTGCACCCAGAACTGGCTGCATTTCAGTAGTGGGTAAAGCTATTTTTGTGTAAATAGCTGGTAAAACACTTTGGGATTATTGTAATTTATATTTATACACATAATATGAAATATATAGTCATGTCATTAATTACATTATACAGGGGTGCTGACAAGAGACCGGACTTTATTTCCTGGCCCCGTGACCAGCCTTAGTCAGATTTGCAAAGGTAAGATGACAGAGGTCAGTATGCACTGACTACAGTGGCTGCTGTTACAAGGGTAAATTGTTCACAATCCATATACCTTGAAGTGTTATCAAAAATACTTCTAGTGATGGACAAAGACCAAGTGTCCTTGCTGATTCTCTTCGATCAATCAGCAATCTTGGACACCATTGACCATAATATATTGTTGATGTGTTGTGTACCCTAGCAGGAGTGGACAGCGGCACTCATGAATTACTTCTATCCTCCCTTTTAGGGACATCCCACAGGGTAGTTGTATGTGATGGTGTAACCCACACACCTCCTGGGTGTGGTGTTTTGTCCCCTCTAGTGGCACCGAGATCACTTAGAGAGAGATTAATGAGTTTGCTCTACAGCCTTAGCCAAGAGCCATATGGCTTTTAACTCATGCAGTAGAGGCTCATGCACTAAGCTCCGGAGGCCCCAGGTTCGATCCCGCCTGCTGACGACTGGGGTGTGTCGACGTTACGATGGCTCATCTGCCTTAAGGATTCCCTTATAGGTAGGGCCCTACCAAATTCACAGCCATGAAAAATGCATCACAGACCATGAAATCTGATCTTTTCTTTGCTTTTACCCTGTACGATACAGATTTCACGGGGGAGACCAGCATTTCTCACATTGAGGGTCCTGACCCAAAAGGGAGTTGCAGGGGGGTCGCAAGGTTATTTTAGGGAGGATTGCAGTATTGCCACCCTTCTGCGCTGACTTCAGAGCTGGGTGGCGAGAGAGTGGCAGCTGCTGACTGAGGGCCCAGCTCTGCAGGCAGCAGCAGAGACATAAAGGTGGCAGTACCATACCATGCCATCCTTACTTATGTGCTGCTGTTTGCAGCAGTTTTGCCTTCAGAGCTGGGCTCCCAGTCAGCAGCCACCACTCTCCAGCTGCCCAGCTCTGAAGGCAGCACCGCCAAGAGCTGCGCAGAAGTAAGGGGAGCAGTACCGCAATCTCCTCCCTACAATAACCTTGTGACACCCCCCCACACTCCTTTTTTGGGGTCAGGACCTTGACAATTACCACACTTTTAAATTTCAGGTTTAAATAATGAAATTTACAATTTTTTTAATCCTATGGCTCTGAAATTGACCAAAATGGACCGTGAATTTGGTAGGGCCTTACTTATGGGGGATTCTGCAAAGCTTTATACTGTAACCCTTCCTCTTCAATGTGTATGTGAGACTGTTGAGAGAGGCATGGAGGTACTGCAACCCACACTTAAAGAGATTATACCGAGTGTGGTGATAGTGTGGTTGAACAACTTCCCAATGTCTGTCCAAAACTGAGGTTTGCATGAGTTTGAGGTTCAGGCTAAATAAGACTGAGATAATGTATGTAGGCCATGTTAAGCAACAGGAAGAAATGGCAGGTGGTAGGGGTTTTTTTGGGGGGGGGGCAGGGGGAGGAGGAGGGTTGGCTCCCTTGAGTGGGGAAGTACAGTTGCTGAATATTCGTTATATTTGTAAGCAGCAGATTTTGATGGATCTCCAGTGGCTTCTGGATGTCCAAGTAGCAGCAGTGGCCAACCATACTTTTTCCAGTTCCCACTTAGCAAGAAGCTTGCAATATTTTCATTTGGAAATGGACCTCACTGGTTATTATTAGGGTTGGACCCCTGCTAAGTGCTTTACATGAGGCTACATCTAAAGACCACTTGGAAACTTCAGCTAGCACATAATGTAGTGGCTTGCTTGTTTAGTGGTGTTTCTTGAAGGCAGACATGACATCTGTACCCCATGATCTTTACTGCCTTCTAGTTTGTTTGGAGTGCAGTACCAGGTGTTGGTTTTGATCTATAAAATTCTAAATGGTTTGTGTTCTACCTATCCTTCTCACGTGATACCATAGTGTAATAAACTGAAGTGCTCATGCTAACTGTCTTCTGCTTTAAATGAGAGGGAGCTAAAGGAAGGATATTTTTAGTGGGCGCCCCTAACTCTGGAATGCCCTCAACCTACTGTGGGTTGAGGAATGATGCTGGAAATTTAGTCTTTATAGGCTAGTGTGAGGTAGAATCATAATTGACATAGCTTATTAAATGTTTTTATTTTTTATTTTTATTTTGCATGCATATATTGTGGAGCTGAGGATAGGCACCATTTATCAATAGAAATATTTATAAGAAATAAACCATGCTAGGGCATTGTCAATAGATCTTTTATAAAGAGTTTTTTGTGACAAGGAGATGCCTGACATTTAAACCACTAAAAGTGGTAGCTAAAAGTCCAGAGGTGAGTTATTCTGCACTGGAGAGAATTGAAGACACTGTGGTAATGCAGGATATGAGAAGGTGCTTGACTCTGAATCTGTGGGACTCCGAGCAATATGCAGAAACTTGGCCCATCATGACAAATGATTTCAGTTTTCACTAAGTGAGAGTCTGAGTATTGTTTATGCTGACTCGCTCTGAGCACAAATGAGTCACTTGAAGATGAGTCCCGGACTGCTACCTTGTGGAGAGCACCACTTAAAGACTCTGTTAGTAGTGAAGCTGGATGTTTTTTGCTGGATGTTAAATGAACACTCATGACTGAACTGCCACAGAATTGGACATCAGTGATGGCTGAGTAGAACCAATCCTGCCTGAAAATCGGAGCATGAAAAATGTCTCTTCTCAGCAATTCCCTGGTTCTTGATAAAGGACAGGATGATGACCAGACTGGATAGCAACCATCAGCTTCTGACTTGTTATGATTCCAGGCCAGAAAATGTTATGTCATGTCTGATACTTACAAATAAAAAAATACATTAATGACTGAGAGATCCTGGAATTAGCAGCAGCTAGTGTTGTGAAGGCACAAAGTCATGAAAACCCAACTTCCACCTGTTTCATTGATTACAACTAGAGATTAAACCAATTCAGTCTTGTCCCAATACTCTACAATTTCATTATGAACTCAGGCCACGTACAGAAATGTTTACAGTCATTTTGGCCAATTTGTGCTGAGTTTAATGGCGGTCTGGGCCAAGTTTGAGGGGAAAGATGGATTTTGGGGGTCACATCACTGCTCTAGAACTCAGGGTTTAATTCCTGGTTCGGCTGCAGACTTCCTGTGTGACTAAAATATCTCATTTCCCCCATCTTTAGAATGGAGATAACACTTCCTTTCTTCCATCCTTTTTTTTCTTTATCTGTTTTAACTCAAATAAAACACAATGAACCAAAACTGAAAAGCTTGTGTGAACTTGAAACTGCAGGGTTTTTTCTAAGACTTCTCTTTTCTTGTGTTTCTGCACTATCACAAGAGTTTAATATGAGGGTATCTATTTTCATCACCTGATTCATTTGATTAACATAATTTAAAATTCACTAGAATGCTCTCACAGCCCTCTAGTGGCCCCCAGAACCCAGAGTTATTTAGGGAATTAGCCTGGATTTTTTTTAATTTATTTTTTTTTAGTTTGGCAAGTATAGAATTTGAGTGAAAACTGGGGCAGATACGTTAAATATTAATGTAAAAGAACTTTGGCGCTACAGTGAAAAAGAGACTCTTTTCCTGTGTATTGGAAGTACCTCAGATAAGAAACTGATTATAATACACAGTGAACTAAACTAAAATATACATCTAAACCATTAAGCATATTCCCTGCCTCTTAATGGAGGAAAATATTCACCAGAATATTGTGCAATGAGTTCAGAAGTAGTAGGCCATAAAATACTGTATTTTATTTAGTAGTATTTCTTCATAAGGACAGCAATCAAGCTTTGTCTATTATATGCTATTAATTATTTTCACAAGGTTTATTTTAGGAAGTGTGTATTTCATAAATGTCATTTTAGAAAGGCATTTGTGTCAATACATCTGTCAATACATAGCTTCAACAAATTATCCTCATATGTAACATTCGTAAGCAGCTTTTTGGTTTGACATTTCTGAACGTGAAATTCATGAGTTTGGGCGGGGGGGGAGGCAATTTTTTTCAATCTTTTCATTATAAAATTTGTGACATTTGTCTATTAAATAAATCAGTTGTAATTGCTTGGGCTAGACATTGACTCAAAATAATCTCTTTATTTTATTTAAATTTGAAGGCAACTATTGGCATTGGCAAAAATAGGATTTTTGGGAGTCTTTTTTTCTTTTTCCCCTCTACAGCCAACATTCAGGAATTTTAGATGCTTGCTAGTTTATGCTTGTCATTTTAGGATGGTAGTTTACATGCACAAACTGAGACATCTATTTCTATTAGTTTGTGAGAATATGCAGATTTGATCCAGAACTAACTTCAGCATTTATATCCATGAACAGTTTTTCCTGGACTTAAAATATCAAAATTCCAACCAAATGACAAATCCTCGCACATATGAATCATTCCAACATTTAACTTTCTCTTTCCACAGAATGCAGTTTTTAACATGTAAGAATTAACATTTGTTTCTGTGAAACAAAACGTTCTCTGAAATGCTTCTGGTTCTATGTGAAGAACCAGATAGAAAGGGAGAACTGCAGGGTCTTAATGTGGGGTAGAGTTTAGGTTATTAGGAACTGGGGAACCTTTTGGGAAAGGAAGAATCTATACAGGAAGCATGGGTTTCACCTGACCCAAAATGTAACCAGATTGTTGGCATGTAAAATTAAAAAGGTCCTAGAGAAATTTTTAGACTAAGGGCTAGGGAAAGCCAACAGGCGCAGAAGAGCATGCGGTTCGGTGAGAGACATCCCTTAGGGGAGGATCTATTAACGGGGATTCTCTATATCTTAGTAAGAAGACAAGGATGGGAGGCTATAAATTACAGGTAGGAACTGAAGAGAAACAGTCAAATGAAAAGGAGTCCTGTTCAGTTATATCACCTAATAGCAGACAGCTAAAAAGTGACAAATGCTAGAAGTCTAAATACTAAGATGGCTGAACTTGAGTGCCTGGTATTTAAGTGAGGCTATTGATATCATAGGCATAGCAGAAACTTAGTGGAATGATGATAATCAATGGGACATGGTGATACCAGGGTACAAAAAATATAGGAATGACAGAGTAGTCATGCAAGTGGAGGGGAGTGGCACTATATGTGAAAGAAAGCACAGAGTCAAATAGAGTAAAAATCTTAAATGAATCAAACTGTACCATAAAAAGCGACAGAGTCCTGTGGCACCTTATAGACTAACAGACGTATTGGAGCATAAGCTTTCGTGGGTGAATACCCACTCTGTCAGATGCATGCCAGATCCAGACTAACACGGCTACTCCTCTGAAACTGTACCATAGAATCTCTAGGGATAGAAATTCCATGCTTGTATAATAAGAATATAGCAGTAGGAATATACTACGGACCACCTGATTGTGATTGTGAAATCCTCTGGGAGATTAGAGAAACTGTGATTGTAATAATGCAGGATTTCAACTATACCCATATTGACTGGGTACATGTCACCTAAGGATGGGATGCAGAGAGAAAGTTTTTTGGTACCATAAATGACTGCTTCTTGGAGCAGCTGGTCCTGCAACCCACAAAGGGAGAGGGGATGCTTGGTTTAGTCCAAAGTAGAGCAAAGGCTCTGATTCAAAAAGTGAATATATATGAACTGCTTGGTAAAAGTGACAATAATATAATTAAATTTAACATCCTTGGGGGGAGAGGGGCACACCAAAGAAGCCTACCACAGTAGCATTTAACTTCAGAAAGGACAACTACAAAAAATGAGGAAGCTAGTTAAATGGAAATTAAAAGGTACAGTCACAAAAATGAAAAGCCTACAAGCTACATGGAAAGTTTAAAAACACCATACTAGAGGCCCAAATTAAATGTATATCCCCAAAATAAAAACCCATAGTAAGAGGACCAAAAAAGTGCCATCATAGCTACACAAGAAAGTAAAAGAAGTAGTTAGAGGCAAAAGAGACATCCTTTAAAAATTGGAAGTTAAATCCTACTGAGGAAAATAGAAAAGAATATAAACTCTGGTTAAGTCAAGTGTAAAAGTATAATTAGGCAGGGCAAAAAAGAATTTGAAGAGCAACTTGCCAAAGACTCAAACTAACAGCAAAAAATGTTAAGTACATCAGAAACAGGAAGTGTACCAAACAATCAGTGGGGCCACTGGACGATTGAGGTGCTAAAGGAGTATTCAAGGGAGATGAGACCATTGCGGAGAAGCCAAATTAATTCTTTGCCTTCTTTCAGTGTAGAGGAAGTGAGAGCAACCTGAGCCATTATTTTTAGGTGACAAATTTGAGGAACTATTCCAGATTGAGGTGTCAATAGAGGAGGTTTTGGAACAAATTGATAAATTAAACCATAGTAAATCACCAGGACCAGATGGTACTCACCCAAGAATTCTGAAGGAACCCAAATATAAAATTGCAGAACTACTAACTATGGTATGTAACCTGTCATTTAAATCAGTTTCTGTACCAGATGACTGGTGGATAGTTAATATGACACCAATTTTTTAAAAAGGCTCCAGAGGCGATCCTGGCAATTACAGGCTGGTAAGCCTAACTTCAGTAGCAGGCAAATTGATTGAAACAATAAAGAACAGCATTATCAAACACATAGATGAACACAATATGTTGGGGAAGAGTCAACCCAGCTTTCTTAAAGGGAAATCATGCCTCACCAATCTGTTAGAATTCTTTGAGGATGTCATCAAACGTGGACAAGAACAATACAACGGATATAGTGTATTTGGACTTTCAAAAAGTCTTTGACAAGGTCCCACACCAAAGGCTATTAAGCAAAATAAAGAGTCATGGATAAGAGGGAAGGTTCTCTCAAGGATCAGTAACTGCTTAAAAGACAGGAAACAAAGGGTAGGAACAAATTGTCAGTTTTCACAGTTGAGGTAGGTAAATAGTGGGATCTCCCAGGGATCTGTACTGGGATCAGTGCTGTTCAACATTCATAAATGATCTGGGAAAAGGGGTAAACAGTGAGGTGGCAAAGTTTTCAGACAACACAAAATTACTCCAGATTCATTAACTCCAAAGCTGACTGTGAAGAATTACAAAGGGATCTCACTAAACTGGGTGATTGGGCAACAAAATGGCAGATGAAATTAAATGTTGATAAATGCAAACTAATGCACATAGAAAAACATAATCCCAACTATACATACAAATTGATGGGATTGAAATTAGATATTGCTACTCAAGAAAGAGATCTTGGAGTCGTTGTGCATAGTTCTCTGAAAACATCCACTCAATGTGCAGTGGCAGTCAAAAAAGTTAATAGAATGTTAGGAACAATTAGGAAAGCGATAAATAATAAGACAAAAAATATAATGCCACAATATAAATCCACGGTACACTCACACTTTGAATACTGCATGCAGTTCTGGTTACCTCATCTCAAAAAAGATATATTAGAATTGGAAAAGATATAGAGAAGGGCAACAAAAATGATTAAGGGTATGGAACAACTTCTGTATGAGGAAAGATTAAAAAGACTGGGACTTTTCATCTTGGAAAAAGACCACTAAGAGGGGATATGATAGAAGTCTATAAAATCGTGAATGATGTGGAGAAAGTGAATAAAGAAGTGTTATTTACTCCTTCACATAACACAAAAATCAAGGGTCACCCAATGAAATTAAAACAACAGGAAGTAATTCTTCACACAACGCGCACACACAACCTGTGAAACTTGTTGCAAGGGGATGTTGTGAAGGCCAAAACTATAATGGGGTTCAAAAAAGATTAGGTAAATTCTTGGAGAATAGGACCATCAGTGGCTATTAGCCAAGATCGTCAGGGATGCAACCCCATGCTCTTGGTGTCCCTAGCCTCTGATTGCCAGAAGCTAGGAGTGGACAACAGGGGATGGATCACTCGATGATTGCCTGGTCTGTTAAAAGCAACAGAGGGTCCTGTGGCACCTTTAAGACTAACAGAAGTATTGGGAGCATAAGCTTTCGTGGGTAAGAACCTCACTTCTTCAGATGCAAGGCATCTGTTAATCTGGTCTGTTAATTCCCTCTGAAGCACCTGGCATAGGCCACTGTCAGAAGACAGGATACTGGACGAGGTGCACCATTGCTCTGACCCAGTATGGTGGTTGTTATGAAAAGGGAGAAAAAAATTGAGACTAAAATTATGGAATATTTAGAGTCTTGGGAAAACTTCTTGTCTAAGCCAAATCCGTGATTTTGAAGTTTGAAAATTGTAAAGTCAGTGGGTCTGAGAGAAACTGTAAAAGTATTTTTTTCTCTCTGCCTCTTCACTTTCTGTTCCTTGCTTGGACAAGAAGAAGGAATACCAAAATACTGTTACAGAAATTACTCAGGTTGTATTTTTGAACATTCTTTACCATGGAAATTCATGGAAAATCCTGGGTTTGTTTGACTTTTAGCATGGGGGTTTCCAGGCCAAAGAGGTTTGGCTATATTTGAATGATCCAAACCTCTGAACAACATGATGTTCGTACATCAGTATGATAAACCGAAAGGAGATATTAGTATCCCTTGAATCTAAGTTATTTAATGAAGACTTCTGTGCAGTTACAACTCTTCCCTGGATAATGGCCAATTTTTCCCTTTTTTTCATAGAAACCATCTTAAGTATCTTGGATTTGGTAGATGCCCTATTTAATGTACAGGGAGAAACTGTGAAAATTAAGAATTCTGAGCAAAGGTCCCTAATAAATGTAAGCTGAAGGCCTGTGAGTTCCATGCTGAATAAATGCATATGGTAAGTGCTTTGAATGGAGCCAGGAATGAAAAGAAATGATCTGCAGTCTCTGCTTGAACACATGTTTAGATGAGATTTGGGGGGGAACAAAAGAAAGAAAGGTTTAAAGATCCAAGATGTTTTAGCCCTCAAAGCTGGAAGCAAATGTAAATCTTAAGGTAGCAATGCTTAAGCTCTGATGTAACTGATTAGTAAGAAATGTATAACAAAAAAAAGTCATCTTTAGAATTAAAAGATTACAATCTAAACTATTGCCACAAAATGAATACCCTAGACTAATTCACCAGAACCAATGTAAATGCACCAAAGAAAATGGAAAGAAATTAATAAATGTCTCTTGAGGTCAACCTGTCATGGAAACACACAGCACAGTATCATTATAGGTTGTTAATGGCTCGCTGAACAACAGGTTTTCTTTTATCCTCAAGTCTTCAGCAGATCCAAAGGAAACAAAGTACTGAAGGATCCTGTATCAGCATGTCATGGGCGCAATGTGAAATTAACTATAACAATTTATTAAATATTTTTTTGATGAATAAAGGTCATCCCCTGAAATGTCAGTGGCCTCAGAATAAAAGGTAAAACTATAATGCTCTCTCAAACCACGTCCCGTGCATTTCTAAATAAGCAGGGGGAGGGAAGACTTCAAGTGCCACGGTCCTGTCTTCATTGTCAAATATAGGACCTACATGATTAGAAAAGAAAAATAGAAGAATATTCCTTGGTAGGGAGTGCGAGATTGTAAATGTGAATATATTCCCATATTATCAGTGGGCCTCAAATTCAAGATGCCAGAGCTAGAGATAACAAACTTACTCATAATTAATGTTAAGAATTTATTTATAAGGGAAATGCTTCATTTTGGGTAAATTGTGTATGTGCTGGGTTACAAAAAAGCCCTCTAGCTGCCTATTTTAAAATAATAGCTCTAGAAAACCACCTTAACACAGATACTATTTTAGCTAGACGAATCTGAATTGTAATTTTGTGGCTAATTTAGCCAAAAAGAATTGATTGTACTTATTTGTGTAGGAATTGAATGTAGAATCCTGGTGTTTCAAATATTTCAATCCTGAGGTAGTTTCTGTGACATATGGGATTTGATGGCTAAATTCTGCTCTCAGTACTAGTGGAGAAAGATCCTGATCCAAAACCCATTGAAGTTGATGGGAGTCTACAGGGATCAGACCCTAACTCCACTGAGGCCAGTAGAGTAACTTTTGACTTTCATCACACAATAATTTGTTCCATAGTCTATTTGTTGTGATGAATTTCAGTTGTGTAATGTTTTGAGCCAGACAATGCAACTGTATTTCCTGTAGAATCCCGTGCTGGAGGCAAACCTTTGTAATAAGGGCTGATAAGTAATTAGTTCATCCTAAATTAGTTGTTAATGCTTTAACATGTAAAGAATATAAAGAAATAGTAGCATAGAGATTCAATAATGGTGGTGCTGACCATACTTTATCACTACATATATTTATTCTAATGGTCCATCAGTGGCCACTAGCCAAGATGGTCACGGATAAAACCTCATGCTCTGGGTGGCCCTAGCCTCTGACTGCCAGAAGTTGGGAGTGGATGATGGGATGGATCACAAATGATTGCCTGTTCTATTAATTCCCTCTGAAGCACCTGGCATTGGCCACTGTCAGAAGACAGGATACCAGGCTAGATGGACCATGGCCATTCTCATGTAGATCACAAATGGTCTTGACTGAAGAAAAGAAGTTTCAAGATTTAGCACTCAATTTAAAATCAAACAAACTGTATACTCTGATTACAGACCAGCCATTTCTAGCCTCCACTGCAGGGTGAAAAACAAAAAATGGGAGGGCTTTGCTAAGTCAGTGTGGGGAGCACCATTGAAATGGAGGCTTATAAATGTTTACAAGGAGATGTGTCCAGATGATTTGTGGCATGCGCTGCATGTGTTTCAAAGGACAATAGAAAGAACAATCATCTTTAGAACAAGAACAGAAAGTCCCATATGCTCTCACTTCTTGAAAACACCTTTCTGAATACATGTAAAGGTTGGAGGAGGGCATCTTTTATTATTTATCCCTGGCTGGGAGTATGAATATATCTCAGGGTAGAGAAGTATTTTGTGGTGACTGGCATATGTGACTGGAGTGAGACAAAGACAGGAGTTTGGATATTCCATTGTTTGCTTCCTGTGACTGAATGGCTGAGGACAAAAGCATTTAGAATGCTGTGGAAGCAGTTTCATAGACACCCTGGCTTGAGGGACAAATGTAACCAGTGTCTTCCTGGGAACTAAGAAGGAAGAGAGAGAACTTTAAAAGCCCAACAATAATAGGTGATTTGACAAGTCACAGTTATAAGCACAAAGATCATTCCCATAACATTTGAGAAAATGAAACCTGCTTGGAGCCCCCTCATCAACACATATACACCCTCAATTAAAACAATGCCCCTGATAGCAGGCAATATAATCTGCATTTTATTTCACTCAGGAGCAAAATAACAAGTTACTCAGGCCTGCGGCACTCATGAGTGATATGGGCCGTGTAATATCCTTTCCATTGAGTTTCCTATTATTAAGCTTGAAATAAGGAGTTCAGAATTAACTGTGACAATGATTTTATCTAGTGTTAGCATCACCATTAGCTTTTTCAGTTTACTGCTAATAAAACTTTAAATTTGCTATTACTTGTAATAACCTTCTTGCCACCTTAGCTGTAGAAATTAGACAAAGAACCCTGCCAAAATGTGGCTAATGAAATTTTCTAGAAGCCTGGCAGAGCTGGCTAGTAATAGTGACCATTATTTACAACCTGTTAATATAATAAGGTATGATATTCTGCTCTTCAGCTGATGAATTTGAAGCACCTGTTTCTTATACCGGGCGCTAGTGTCACCTGCAGCTGACCAGCAGTACCTGTATTCACTGTCAGGTGAGATGTTTAATTATAAGAATTGTCTTTGCCACCTGACAGTCCATTTTCAAAGAAGGATGTATGGGTGAGTAGAGTTAATTTAATATTTGTCCCAAGACCTTGTGATGGAATCAGAGTTAATGATGAGCAGTCCTCAAAGTTTCAGGCCCTGTCAGTATCACCCAAAAAAGTCTGGATATTTACCGTGTGTTATCCTGATCTAAGTTATACTGGTGTAAATCAGGAGTAACTGTACTGAAGTCAATGGAGTTACACTGCAGTGAAACTATGGGAGTGAAGTCAGAATCAGACCCACAGTATCTAAAACTTGTCTTATCCTTTTAAAAATCTTTCCCCATCCATAGCTTTTCAATTGTCTTGGGTGAAATCCTAGCCCCAGTTAAGTCAATAGCATTGAATTCAGTAGGGACAGGATTTCACCCCCTAGGTTTCTCCTAACACAATCTAATCCAGAAGCACAGACCGTTTCTAAATAAGAGTGGAATTCACATAGGATTTAATGATAGGCATACCATTGAAAAGTCAAAGGCCAAACACTCAGGGTTGGTTCTGGGCTAAGCTACACCTGTGTGACTCCATTTATACGTGATTTACAGAAATGAGATAGAATAAGGACCACTATGATGCTGCTTGCCACTACAAGTTAGCACCTGTCTGTGGAGTAGTACCCTGAGGCATCCTAACCCAGGCAACAACTGGGGACTGGAATGCAAGAAGAGTAAGTGACTGAACCAGTGGTGACGCTAATGTAGCCTGGATTTCTATTTGTTTGTTTGTTTTTTGTTTTATCTCTCCCTCACACACACCATCACTTTGGGGTAATTGTCCTTGTTGATGAAGGAAAAAGCGAGTTTGATGGAAAAAAATTGTTGAAGCATGATAGGATGTGTCAGGGAAGAGAATTCAGGTGGCTGAATTGAAGCTAGCTCAGAGATGAGAATGGAAGACATAAAAAGGGTTGGTCAGTGGAGGTTCAGGCACTTCTCACTGCTAATCTACAATATCACCACTACTCAGCAACATACACAGTAGGCTGAGCAGTTATGGGGAGAAAATTTACATTTAGATGGTCCCAAATCATTTGTGAAATTTGAAGTGAAGTTAAGGAATTGATGGATATTAGGTATTGCACTTTCCTTTTTGATCTTTCACCCACTTTTGTTAGGCTTCTAATTTGGGTTTTGTACCTGAGATAAAACTGTTTTCAGCAGCAACTGTCTATTTTATCCTCATTACAACAACACCTCATTCGAATGCTCCCAATGGTTGGCTAGCAAGGATACGGTTGTGATAATGATGCAGTGCACTTGATAAAAATATGCAGCTTCAATGCTTTGAGCAGAGGCTGTAGTTCTTAGTCTGTTTTATTCTCCAACATACTAAATTATTTTTTTCATTTTAAATAATGTAACCAAGTTGCTCAAAAACATGACTCTGCCTGGATACCTAGCCTCGTTACCCTGGTACATCAGCACAGAGCAATCCCAGCAGTGATGATGATGATGACGAAGGGTGTAATATATTATCTTACAAAGTTCTGCTGCTGCTCTCCTCAGCACTGCTGTCTAGAAGCCAGCACTCCCAGCAATATGCTAATAGAAAGTGAATGTAAATGTTGATAGATAAGCTTGGATGCTCCTTGAGGGATTCTTCAACTGTGAAGAAATATTTAATTGGAGGGGCAGCAATTCCAGGCCTGGTGCTCTGTTAACACTAATACTCATAATAAAAATACATTGTAAAATATTACAAATCTCTTCTAATTGGCACAAAGCAATGCACTTGTCATACTTCCAGGTTCAAGGGACAGCTCTGAATTCTCCTTTGTAATCATTTCAGGTAGAGCTTGCATATGATCTCTGACATGGTATCAGAGAGGGGATAGAAAGCTTTGTTCATGATAGCTTCACATGAAAAATGTTTTTCTCGTTAAGAAAACCCCCTATGTCCTCTGCTTCCTCCCCAGAGGAGAAGAGTGCCGGGGGAGAGGTAGGGATGTTAGCAACATTTTATCACAAACATTAATGCATCTTGGATTTCCAACACTTTTTTACTCTATGTAAATCTTTCTAGTTTGTCTCTCTCATTTTTTCAGAAAACGTATATCAGGACTAAATAGTCACTTAGGCCCCAGCCCTGCAAAGATATATAAGTGCTTCGGTCTAAGCACATGAGAAATCAATAGGACTATTCACATGCTTGCAGTTAGGCATGTGTGTACATCTTTGCAGGATCAGGTGTGAGTGGGAGCAAGTCTGCCCTCAGGTACACCCATGCAACCTTGGAGAAATCACTGTACTCTGGCCTATGCAAATTTCTGATTTTTAATTAAGAGATTTTTCTAGAGCTGGGAAAAGCATTATTGAAAATTACCATCAACACTACTTTCAGATCATTCAAGATCTGACAGAAGTCTCCAATAATTTTTTTGCAATCGTTTTCAAAATAGGTATGGATCTTTATAAATTGTTATCGGAATGCTATCATATATGTGGGGGTTCTTTCTATGCAATTGGATACAGCCCTTTCAAATACACCTCTACCCCGATATAACGCTGTCCTCGGGAGCCAAAAAATCTTACGTTATAGGTGAAACCGCATTCCATCGAACTTGCTTTGATCCACCGGAGTGTGCAGCCCCGCCCCCCCGGAAGCACTGCTTTACCGCGTTATATTCAAATTCATGTTATATCGGGTCATGTTATATCGGGGTAGTGGTGTATATTGTGCATCTTTGACTATCTCACCGATGCTACCCACAGCTTAATCTCCCTCAGAACTAATCCTAACATTCCAAACCTCTGAGCACCTTCAACCAGCTGCCATTTAAATAGAAAAATCAACATGACAGATTTTTTCCCTTCTTTCCCCCAAAATGTGACATTTCTACTCTAAAATTAGTCAGATAGGATGGGTGAAGTTCAGCCCTGTCCAAGTGGGGTCTAATATCTTGTAGCCAGGGCAGGGCCAGAGAGGCCCATGCCTAGAGCCCCAGCTCTTGGAGTGTATGATATCTGAATTTTAGCTTTCAATTAAAAAAAAACAACAAAAAACAAAAAACCCTCATGATTGTGAAGCAAAGCTTAAAAATGTGAACCAAGTGTAACCAGCAAAGTATTGTCTCCTCAGTCTGCAGACAGTCTGCCTCAATAGTTCTGAGTAGTGTAAATTACACTGTGAATTTCATTGGGTTGTTAATTCCATGACCTCCTGCTCTGTGGGGCTATCATCGTAGCAGAGGACTCTGTGCAAGGCGAAAGTGCAGCATACATACTCACCCGAGTAGGGACACCCTGGCAACTAGGGAAAATACTGCCCCCCTCTGCACCCTCCCCTCACCTGTTTCCAAAGAGAGAGGGGGACCTCTATTGTTCCCAAGGGAAGGAGGGACCCTGGCACTTCTGGGGAGAAGGAGCCCCCATGCACCTGCCACTGGAATAATAAATGGAAAGACTGGATGGTCTTGAGGCCTGTAATAATAAAATAGGATGAAGTTTAATAATATGAAGCACAAGGTCATGCACGTAGGGACTAATAACAAGAATTTCTGCTATACATCAGTGGAAAGTGACAGAGGAGGAAAGAGACCTAGGTGTGCTGGTCGATCACAGAATGATTATGAGCCACCATTTTGATGTGGCTGTGAAAAAGGCAAATGCGATGCTGGGATGTGTTACATGAGATACTTCAAGTAGAGATAGAGAAATGTTAATGCTATTATACAAAGCACTGGTAAGACCTCATTTGGAATACTGTGTACAATTGTGGTGAACCATGTTTAGGTTTGGAAGATTAGATTTTTGTTGGTAAATATTGTAAAGATTTTAACACCCCCCCCCCACACACACAGACAACAAAAAAACCCTCCATTGATAATCATTCAAATTTGCAAATACGCAAAATAAGAGTGCTACCTGAGACCTTATCAGAGTTTAAGGCTATTTACTTTGTATGTTTTGATGCGTGATGTTGACTATAACCATTAAAACACAAATTAAGTTTTAACTTTTTGAATCTCAAGGTCTACTGTCATTAAATATTTTTTGTCTGATCCCTCATAGTTTCCCGCAACTGTGAAAATTTAAATTGATAAAAATTGAAAAAGTACTTAAAAATAAACATCAATACTATCTGTCAAAGTTATCAAAATATAAGTCTATTTGTGCCAAGCCTACCCATGTTCAAGAAAAATAAATTCAAATTGGAACAGGTGCATAAAAGGGCTACTAGGATGATTCAGGAGAAAAGAGCCTGCCCCGTGAGAGGATACTAAAGAGCTTGGCTTGTTTAGCCTAGCAAAAAGATAGCTGAGGGAGAGTATGATTGCTCTATAAATACGTCTGGGGGTAACCACCGAGGAGGGAGAAGAGTTATGTAAGCTAAAGGACAATGCTGGCACAAGAACAAATGGGTATAAGCTGTCCACAAATTAATTTACACTGGAAATTTAGTAGAAGGTTTCTAACCATTAGAGGGGTGAAGTTCTGAAACAGTCTTCCAATTGGAGTTGTGGGGGCAAACAACCTAATTAGCTTAAAGATAGAGCTTGATAAATTTATGAGTGGGATTGTAAAATGGGGTTGCTCAGGGAGGAGAGGCAGAGAAGGCTAGCTGGTGGGTTTGGCAGTGCTGGGGGTCCCGTCTGATTCATGTATTATATTCCTAAAATCTCATGCTTCAGGGCTTTAGCTGGTCAACTGTAGGGTCCAGAAGGAATTTCTCCCCCCCCCCCCCAAAGTAAATTTCTGCCTGCTTCCTCTGAAGCATTAGAGGGGGCCACAGCTGGAGATAGGACATTGGAAAGGGTGGGCTGGTGCTCTGAGACAGTACCAAGAATTCTTTCCCAGGAGTTGGTAATTGGTTGGTGGCTGTTACTGACATGCTCGGGGTTTAATTGATTGCCATATTTGAGGTTGGGAAGAAATTTTCTCCCAGATGAGATTGGCAGGGACCTTGTATTTTTCACATTCTTCTGCAGCGTGGGGCATGGATCACTTGCCAGGATCATTTGAGTTTATTTCACTAAATCAGTTCTCTGCCATTGCAGGAGCCTTGGATGTTGACACGGCTCTGTCCCTCCTCTTCTCTGCATGTGGCACATACTAGCTGAGTTTCCTGAGGGCTGTAATACTCTGAGCTAATCCTGGTGGTTGTGCTTGGTGTCAGCTAAGATTGGTCTCCATGTTTCATGGTCAAAGACAAAATTGCAAAATCTAGGACCAGGTCCACCTACGACTCCAATCTCTTTGAACAATGAAACCGTCGAATCAGTTTCCAGCTTTTGTTATCTGGGTTCTATACTTACCAGCTCCTCCAATTCTCACACAGAGGTTCTCCATCGGATTGGCATTGCAGCATCTGCCATGGGTTGTTTACAACATCATCTTAGTATGACAGCCAAGTTCAGGATTTATTTGAGCTGTATCCTTCCCATACTGTTGTATGGCTGCGAAACATGGACACTATGCCGTGCAGACTGGACAAAGCTGGAGGCTTTCCACACAAAATAGTCAACGTCGTATATTGGGCATAAAGTGGAATTACTTCATCTGTAATGTAGATGTTTATGGTCATTCGGCTCTATAGACTCCTGGGGCCATTATCTGCAGGCAACTCCTTATGCTTTTCGAACATGTCGCAAGGATACCACAAGATGTTCCAGTGAATGCCATTTTCTGGGTGTCTTGTAACATTCAGGATAAAATTCCACCAACCGAGGGGTGGAGGCAGCCCGGAGGCAGACCTCTCATTACATGGGTTCATCAAGTCTGTTCCCATATTGGACTCTCAGGCCATCAAGCCTTTACGGTTGAGCAGGAATGGACCAAATGGTGAATAATTGCTATGGCCGACTGTCTGGCTAAGTGTTGAAGAGGAAGAGAAGAATTCTGGTTGTTGTGCTTGGTGTGGGGGTGGCTGGGTGGTGTTGTGTCATGTGATCTACAGGAGGTCAGACTAAATGATCTGGTGATCCCTTCTGGACTTAAACTCTGACTCTAAATGGGGGGACAGAGCCATGGTCTAGGGGTGGGACCATGAGCACAGAGTCATGGGGGGTCCAGTCTTCATTGTGTCCCTAGGGCTTCTGGTTGGCATAATCTGTCCCTGAGAATCCGAGCTTAATACCATTTGTAGTATCTTACTGACAACAGATAAACCTTTTATTATGAACAGAACCTATGTACAGAAATGAGGTAACACGCTTTCTACTACTCTGTGCAGCCTGTGACTACCCTGTCTTGGGCTACTTCGTTTCTGCCTTTCTAAGAAATGTGTCCCAAGAAAGCAAAGACTGCATCTAGGGTGTACACAAAGTGTGGCCATCTCTACACTTCCTGGAGGACATACTCTATAGCATATCTTCCCCTTTTTAGATCCCTTTCTATATTACTGACTGAACTAAAACACTATTAAGTTAAAGTATCCAACTATTACACATACAATAACTAATTTAACTCTTCAGGTTGCCTAAACACAGTCCTAAGATACCTTGATCACTCTCTTAGGGCATTTCAGCAATCTTCTCAATCTGTTGTGTTGCAAACCCTCTTTAGTCAAATCCTTGTCTGTCATAGATTATTCAGTCTCATGGCCAATGATGGTTATTTTGTGAATTGTTTTCAACCTGTATGTCTGTTCTCACTTCACTTGGCCAAATTGTCAGGTATCTTGAGCAAATGCTTACAATTCCGTCATAAGATTTTGCTTTCATCTGTGATCACGGAGTATGAATGAGCTGATTCCTCTTTGATCTCTGTAGCTTTGACTGGCCAATGCATGTCTTGCCAAGTCTCTGTTTTTTAACTGCAGAAGAGGTCTTGCTGCTTTATTGTAAAGTTTTATCTGATTGTACTTTCCCAATCTTTTTCTCACTATTACAGGCTGTTTAGTCATCAGTTGTTTTTGGCTTATGTCTGATGATCAAGTATTTATATATTGGTTGTAGAGGAATTCAGCGGGTGAATTTTTGCATTGCAGTGATGTAGCTCTATAGTAGAGTAGTGTTAACTTGGAATCGTCCCTTACATCCATTGCTTTTCTGAGCAAGTTCTTCACTATATGTACTCCACAGTCTGCTAATCCATTGACTGTCCCAGCCCTGAAATTGTTCCTCCAGTATAATCTTTTGAAGATGCTTTTGACTCTTCCACTTTCCTATGCTCCTCACATCTCCAATTCAAGTTCTGTAATTACATTTACTTGTATCCCAGTGTTCATCCTGTGTGTCACATTTGTGCACATTTTAATTAGCCAGTCTTTCAGATTTCCAGCATCCTCCATTGCTGTGCTTAAGAACAGCTCTTCCACTTCACTTGAGGAATCCATTGCTGCATTTAGTACATGTATTTTCCTGCTTTCTCTGAACATCTTAGCATAATGGTGGGTGTATTTTTACTTTTTATTTATTATTTGTTTGAATTCTGGGCATTTCCTATCCTCATGCTCTTTGCCACATCACTGGCGTTGTTTTCTGCTTTCCATGTTTTTGTCCTTGGCCAGTTTAAGTTCTGTGAACTTTTCACTTGCTGGTTTAGCTGTAGTATGCAAAGTCATGTGATCTGAGCCTTTCTGTAGGATTTTGGTCTGTGCTTCTGTTTGTTCTGCTGTTTGTCATGTACATATCACCCTTTCTCGGTGTCAGATCCATCTCCCTACGTAACCATTCATGGGTTTATTTATTGTTACACTCTTGTCAATCTGGTCTTTGATGAGAGAGCCTTTTAATATTGCATGTTCACAGGAATGACTTTTTAATTTTAAGTCTGGGACAAGCTCCTCTATTGTTTCCCCTTCGTTTTGTGTTCTCACCTTGACCATATATCTCTCATAAGTATCATTTCTAGAGCGACAACACGTCTCAAACATTTTCATTATTTCTGCAAAGCTTTCCTCTCCTCCACCCCAGTCTGTATAAAATGGATTGTATACTTCATTGCCTGCCACTGTTAAGAGCAGAGCAATCTTTTGCTCATCCTCCATTTTATTTGTCCCTGTGGCTTTCATATACAGCTCAAATTGCTGTTTGAACCTTTTCCAGGCATAGCATTTCTTCTGATTCTAAGAGCTGGTGGGAGAATTACATGCAGTTGCACAGGCTCTATAGTAGCCGTTTCAATGTTACTCTCTCACTGGTTCTTCTAGCATGCTGTGCCTTCCTCTCCTGGCACCATGTAGTATCTTTATTATGAACAGCAACTGTGTACATAAATGAGGTAACTAACTTCCTACTACTGTGTGCAGCTGTAGCTTGCAACTGCCTGTGCTTGTCATCTTTGTTTCTGCAGCAGCAGGTAGTGTGTCACAGGAAACCCAAAGACTGTATGAAGATTGTACAGGAAATGTTGCATCTCTACATTTCCTAGAGGGCCTATTCTATAGCACTCCGTTGGAAAGATGATAATCCTAACTTCCCAGCTGGTCCAGCACTTTGTCATAGCCCTGGAAATTCCTGAGATGGCTGGCTTAAAATGATGACATTATTATGAATAGAAAAGCTATTTTAGGTAAATTTTTGAGATTTCACAGTAACTAAGGGAACACAAACATCATCACCTCTAGAAGCACTGGAACTTCCCAATGTGTTCATTTTCTTTCCTATGTTGCCATTGGATTTATAATTTAAACTTCCAGAGCATCAATGATCCTGTGTTTAAAAGACAAACTTCACTGTGTAATGACATACCACTAAATCCTAATACAGTTTTTGTGTTTTGTTTCATTTTGTAGCTCATTTCTTGCTCTGCACTCCTAAGATCTTCAGCTCTCTGCTTTCTTCCTAAGTCAGAAATGATTTTTTTTAAATAAGCACTTTTACTTTGAACCATAAAATAAAATACAGAGCTGAAATAAAAAGAAGGTAAATTACTTTTAGTGCTCTGCAAAGAAACTTTCACTTGGCTATTACCTGTTTTGAAACTCTAAAAATCAATATAGAAACATATCATATTCCGAAGGCAGGTCATCTGTGCACTAGGTGTTTGTAACAGTCATCTTTGAAGGGGATACTTATGCCCCCCAACATGAATCTACAGTTTTTTGCACTAAGTGTTCTGATGAAACTACATTTTTGCTCTAGCTGTCCATCTCAATGGTTATTACTTTTTACTGTTTCAGACTTCCATCTTCTATAGATTCACTGATAGGTCAATATGACAGAAGTAAGATAAAAGTCAGTTAGCGCTACATGTCCATAAGACTGAAGCCTCAGAAAGCATTTCTCAAGACAAAAAGGATGTACCTTCTGACAGAAACTGCACACACTACTGATGTGTTATATATCCTGAGAGTTTTCTTCTAGTTTTGTTCTGAACCAGTGATGTGTCTGAACATCTTTCTTAATTTTGAGATCCTCCTGGTCTTTCCACAAATTTGGAATGAATGTTTTCCCCAGGAGACAAGAGATTTGAAAAATAGTCTCCAGTTCTGAAAGAAGAGAACAGAACACATTGGCTATTAGACGAAAATAGTAAAAAAGTGTGCTGACATGGTACATTTCCTAACTAGAAGCAAGTGCAATATGCTATAAAATAAATGGTGGTTCAAAGTCAGCATGAAATTTTTGCAACATTTAAGCAGGTGGTGTGGAAATAAAGAGCTAGGCTTGGGTTGAGTGAAAAACTCAAGAACTCCAATCTGCTTGTAAACACCAGCTGCTTGAGGATAGGTAGTAAGTATCTGTAATATGAATGCCTTTAGTTGTTGCCTGGTCCAAATCCAACCTTATAACTAGATGGTGAAGTGGTTCCCAAGCTGCCCCATAGATTAAAGAAATAACATAGAGTTACATCTACACCCAGGGCAAGTAGACAGACACAATCTAGCTGTGACAAAGCTAGCACACTAAAAAGAGCAGTGTAGCTGGGGATAGTACAATGTTGCCTCAATACAAACCCACCTGCACCCCCAGGTATGTACTTGGGAGGCTAACTGAAGCTGCTGCCTGTGTTATCTGCAGCTACAGGCTATTTTTAGCGTTCTAGCTCAAGCAGAACTAGCGCTTGTTTGTCTACTCTCACTGGGAAGCACCTCCCCAGCTGCAGTGTAGACGCACTCATAGAGACATATCCTAGTCTTGATAGGAAAGAGGACAAACATTAATGAAACTGTTGGACTAATAAACAGAATATTGATCCTGGTCTTTAAAAATAGCCTCCAATTATGCATGGATTTTCTGCCAATATTTCCCCATAGTGTTCCTCCTTAGTCTGTTATGAATCCCATGTTTCATATGTGAACCTGCAGCAGAGAGGGAGATGAGGGACTGGAGAATCTATTTATTTGTTTTCTCTCTTAGATAAAATGTTTTCTCATAACCATAAACAAAGAAAGAGGCAACAGCACTGGACAAACATACATATGCTGAAATAATTTCTGGAAGTATTGATACTTTAATGTAGAAAAACTATACTGAGTTTATTGCTAGATATTATAGCACTTATCTGATTTGAAGAATCATAGAAGATTAGAGTTGGAAATGACCCCAGGAGGTCATCTAGTCGAACCCCCTGCTCAAAGCAGGACCAACACCAACTAAATCATCCCAGTCAGGGCTTTGTCAAGCCGGGAAAAACCTCTAAGGATGGAGATTCCACCACCTCCCCAGGTGACCCATTCCAGTGCTTCACCACCCTTCTAGTGAAATAGTTTTTTCTAATATCCAACCTAGGCCTCACCCACTGCAACTTGAGACCATTGCTCCTTGTTCTGTCATCTGCCACCACTGAGAACAGCCTAGCTCCATCCTCTTTGGAACCCCCCTTCAGGTAGTTGGGTGAGTTGTCATCTTTGGAAGGGAAGATTAAGCAGCTTCCAGAGATATACCAAATTCCATCACAGGCAGAGAAATTACCCCAACCTTCCCTTCAGTTGAACAGTTTTAACAAGGACCCCTATATCTCAGAGACCTATGCGTTTATTTTTAGTGGTTTATTGCTTTTCTGGTCAGTGCACTGGAAGCAAAGAGGTCCTGGAATCATGGGTGTGAAGACTTAAGCCTTGTCTGTATTTGCCTTTTCCCCTAAAATTTCCCACTATTACTACCACCAATTCAACTCCAATAGTGGTAACAGTGGTGGGAGTGCTAGTGTAGACAGGTTTCCAGCAGTGTTTTTAACTGCGACGTCCTCTAGACCCGCGCTAAGGAGGATTAGATGACACAGTAGATAAATTACAAAAGGATGGTCTATATCAGTGCTGTAGGGAGTGAAGAAAGTTGGAGAAGGTGAAATAAGGAGAAAGAGAGAAGAAGACTTGCGAAGAAGCAGTTCTACTCTGGGAGATCTTTCTGTGGCCGGAAATTCAAGGGAAAAAATTGTCCTGAAAAGTTTTTTTGGTTAGTTTTTAGTTAAACTACCCCCATTTTATTGCATTCAGCTCAATTTGCTAAGACTCTTCCAGGACTCTATTAGCTCCTGCAACCTGCCCTGGTAAAATGGGGCATTTTCAACTGACAAGGCATGTTTGGTACTGATATTGTTATGTTTGAACATTTCCAGTGTTTGTTGCAAATTCAAGGCTCTCCCATGTAGCCTGTCCCTTTGAAAACAAGGCTAGTATTCTGAAGTGAGCTCTGGTGCAGAAAATGTAAGTCTGAGGGCCAAATTCTGGCACTGGCACTACACATGTATCTGAAAGTTGGCATTCATTAATTTCAAACTAAGGGTTCGATCCTAACCCCAAACTGCTAAATTTAACTTAAATCAGCTAGTTTCAGCGTATGCTGAAGCTGTTTTTTACAGTACACATGGAAATGTGCTTCAGCATATCTGAGGACACAAGTGAGACAATAGGAGGCAGTAAATATTAGTAGAGTGAGAAATTCATATGGTAGTACACACAAATATTCTTCAATGTATCAATGTCTTTCATGTTCCAAAGCTTAGCAGTGCTGCAAGTAAAGCCATCCACAGCTTTTCTATATTCAGTCTCTCCTATTAATAGCAATTTCATTAAAAAATATATATATATGATTTATTTTTTTAAATGGCAAAAGGGAAGTGCCATTGTTTGAAAACCCCAAAGGTATCATAATGAGTCTGCACATAAACATTAGATCAAGTAGTCTGTGAATTATTCTGGGAAGTTTTTAAACATGGGATATATGACATTATTTAAGTATTTATAAATGTCATCTCATCTGTTATAAGAAAAGCTAATAGACTGTTTTTGCAGACATTTCAGCTCCAAAAAATTGCTTCTGTAATCTGCTTCTATAGATTTGGCAAAAGTGGAAGCAGACATATTATGGGTCAATAGCAGTGAAAGGCCTCTGTGCAGACATAAGATTCACAATCCATTAAGTTTCAGGCCTGCCCTGATATGGATTCCTCTGATGTATTACTATTATATCCTATTTTTGTTGACTCAGTTTCTATGTCAGCAAAACCAAACATTTTGGCTTGTGGCCCAGCATCAAGCTGTCTATGGAGGATATATTTTTGCCTCCACCACCATGACAGTAATGAGGAACTGGCATTAGTTTGATTTGCATAATTGTGCGCTTCCAAGTTAGACTCTGTGTCAGTAGGAGACAACTTATTGTGATGATACCCACAGCACATTATCCGTTTTGTGCTATCAGCATTTATTTATGCAAATTCCATCATTACAAGAGGTCATTTTCCACCTTCTACCATGAAATCACCTCTCTGCCAATAAACAGTAAGAAAACACCGTAGGAGAACAGCCAGATCATTTTGTCATTCACACTCATTGGTCAATAAGCTGAAAAGGTGTGTGTGCCAGTGTGTTTACAACTAGTGTTTTATAAAAGCCTGAGAGCTGTGATGACCAAACTAAAATTTGATAGACCATACATGATCATTTTAGAGAAATACAGTCAAACAGGCAAAATAAAACCCATTGTCTCACCAGTTCAAAGAGGTGTTTTTGGAATAATTTACGGACTGATAATATTTTGTATTCCCCAGATGATCAGTAGAATGTTTTCTGTGATCAGAAACAGAACTCTGTAATTTATTCATGTAAGAGATAAAAAGACAAAATAACAAACTAGGATGTCCCATATATAGCAGCGACCTGAAATAGCAATAAATGTTAAAGAAGCTTATCAGAATCATTTGGAGCTTGAGGATTCATAAGCTAACCTTTAAGACTCTCTTGACAAAAATGTTTCCAAGGTCATGTTGTGTAGCTTATAATTAGAGGTAGATGAGCCTCCAAAGCCATGGTCTGTGCGTCACTGAAATGGCACCAGAATTTACCTTCTCCTTTGACAATTGCTTCTAAATTTAAAGAGAGTGAGACTATGTCAACACTTTCAAAGGAATAAAGTTTTAAAGGGATAACAAAGAAATATACGATAGCAAATAATTTTCGACTGGTTGACATCTGACAAAAATGAACACTAAGGCTTGGTCTACACTTACCCCCCAAGTCGAAGTAAGGTACGCAAATTCAGCTACGTGAATAACGTAGCTGAATTCGACATACCTTACTTCGAACTTACCGCGGTTCAGATGCGGTCCAGACGCGGCAGGCAGGCTCCCCCGTCGACTCCGCGGTACTCCTCTCGTCTAGCTGGAGTACCGCAGTCGACGGCGAGCACTTCCTGGTTCGATATATCGCGTCCACACCAGACGCGATAAATCGAACCCGGAACTTCGATCCCCAGCCGCCGAACTAGCGCGGCAGTGTAGACATACCCTAAGTGGTAATTAATGGATTTTATCTTGGCAAGAAGCACACTGAGTACACAGGTCTTGCTATCATCAGTGAAAAGAAAGAGCTATAAATCCTGACCCTGGCTTTAACTGTTGTCTTCACAAAAGTTATGAGCAGGAATTTTTCAGCTCAACTACAAGCAGCTAGAAAGACTGAAATAGGGTGTACAAAACAAAAACTACACTTGGGTTATGTTTATGTGACTGAATTTCTAACAACTCTTTGTGCCACACAAATCCACAAATCAAATGTTGTACCACACAGAAAAGAAAAGTACAGCATAAATCTGTTTATAGCCTTGCAAAGGGAAAAGTGTACTAATTGATGAACACACACAGCTGGGAGAAAGATTACTACCCACAGGTGTGTATTGGATGGTTATCACAACCTTTTCCTAGTTTGTACCTACATAAATGTTGGGATAGAGGATAGGAACACTATCCTCTATCCCAACATTTATGCCATTTCACACTTCTTAAGTGAAAACTTTCTTGCACAAAACTCAGCTTAGGTGCCAACATTGTGCGACCCTCAAGTTGGAAAATGAAGCCATGTGAGCATAGACTTTAGGAAAACTGTACATGGTTTTCCCCATGGTCAGTCTGCCATGCTGCATTAAGGTTAAGAACAGTGTAGTTGGGAATTTCAGACGTTGCTTCTGTTCTGTAGTGCATAAACTAATTAGGAAGGAAGTAGTATAGGGAGTTGAGGTGAAAGAGCCCCAGGAAGGCTAAAGACAGGAGAAGAGAGGGAAATGGAAAAAGTTCCATGAGGCTAAAATACTCACAGAAGAGAAGTGACAGAACAAGGCTAGAGGAAAAAGCTGGAAGTTATAAAAGAGCCCTTGTGGGGTAGAAGAATCAAACAAGAGTGACAGACTGAGACCCAGTCAGACTGTAAGAATGTTAGTCTGGAAGAGAGGAAAAGAAAGGGCCGAAAGAATCCATTGGGCAGAATAAAAGAAGCACAGATGAAATGGACCTAAAGTAATGTCAGAAGGGAAGGGAGATAGTGAGGCAGGCACACTCATACATTAGGGGGAGCTGAAAGATATTCATAGTAGGAGAGGTAAGAGACACTGCAAGAAATCAAAGAAAGTGGTCAGAGAATTTCAGAGATGTAGCCAAAGTAATTGCAAAATGTGCCTAGGGAAGCCTAGAAACAGCAGCAAGAGAAACTCAGAGGCAGTGTCCTGAGGTATTAGGGAATGGGAAACAGATTTAAGACTCCATCTTTAGGAACAGAAAGACAACTGCCAAGGAGGTTGAGAATCATACAATAGGTTGAATGGCTGACAGGTATAGTTGGAGAACCTGAAAGATGGAGTAAGACTATCTGAGAGACATGGATTAAGGATTTGGGAGACCTATGCTAGGCAGCTGAAAGACAGAGGCTGGAGAAACTGACAGTAGCAGCCTGAGGAGCAGACAAATGCATCTGGAAGAAATGAAAGACAGATTTTTTTCCCCCCTACAACTTCACTTTGAAAATAATGTTCAAACAGAACAAAAACCCTAACAGTATCCTTCCTAATTTCACTTTTATGTTTTAAAACTGTTTTAAGCAACAAAACAAGAACTTCCTTCTTTTGTTAATTAGATGGATTTATCATATGCAAAAATGTTCCTTATGGACACTTTGATTTCATGAGGTCTTACTTTACTTACGAGCACCCCCAGGCCTGACAATGATCGCTAATGAATGTTTTTCCTGCATCCCTCATAGTGGTTATTTTGTCTATTCACCCTTTGGACAGATGGAAACATAATGCAATGAACAGAAAAGCCTAGTATGTCCTTTTTTAGTTGATGACAAAGAAGTCTTGTTTATTGTGAACACAGAATTTACTCACAATTTTTAATTTATCCTCTATTTGTATTAACTGTGTTATGACATTAGTTTGTCTATCCTGCCTGCCAAGTGTCAATATCTTTAGCCTAACTAAAACAACAGTCTGTAGATCATTCAGCAGGGTTCTATGTCTGGGTGGAACCAAACATACTTATCAGAATTCAGTAAAGGAGTATTTGTACAGAAAACATGAGAAGCTGTGAGGGACAGGTCTCAAAAGGTTCAGCAGTTTGATTTGGATAAGCATCCAGAAATTCACATTGTTCTTCTGAACTTATCCACCTCCATGGTTTCTGAACAAACATGTACAGTTCAAAATTGAAATCTCACAAAAATAAACTGTCTCATGAGATTTCCTGTACTTCCTGGTTCTGATTAAGTCAGAAATACCACAAAAATAACTGTACTAGTGCTGGTCAAACTGCCAATTGGGAAAAGCATAAACCCTGATCTGTTGAGTATTCCATTAGCTATCTTGTTCACCCCCCTTGAGGGCACAAAACCTGTGGTTCTTACTCAGGCCCTAAGCCCTTGAATTTACTGCTGCGGTTCCCAGGTGACTGAGGATGGATAGATAGATCTGATTTATGTAGAGATGGGACCTGAGTGTTAAAGTTTGGATCCAGAGTCTGAGTTTCCCCAAGTTTTGGGGTGTGAGTGTGAATTGTGGTTCTGATCTAGTGTTCCAGTGGAGGTCTGTCTCTAATTTTATGATGCATACTCTGTGGATGTATAATGTATAGCTCTTTTTTCTCTTAATTGGCCTCATGTTAGGTTCATATTTGCTCAGCAATCATCCAAACTATGCCAGTGGGTTTCTGGATGTTCTTTTATCTAAAATCAGCAGCATGTGTGGGTGCTTGTGGAAGATTTCAGCCACACTGTACCAATGATTCAAATAAGGCAAAGGACTTTTTGGTTGAATACAAATCTATGGCCATGGCAATTACAACATAACTAAACTGTTCTAATGTTAGTGTCTCTTTAATTCTATATAATTAAATCATTCAGCCATGGAAATGTTTATAAAGATTGCTTTAAAATGTATATAAAATACTGAGGTGTGGATGGGCAGGGTGAGAAATGGTAGCAAAAATGTGATACTAAGTGAGGGAAAACTTCCCTGTGTGTTTAACTTGACTCCCCCAGTCCCCTTCCCACATAGTAATTGGGTGAGAGCCCTGGCAGTGAACTGAAAATATGGGCATGATCCTGCAAACCTTATGTAAGTATTGAAATCAGTGGGCCAAATCCGGAGAGGTACTGAACACCTTCATCTTCCACTGGCTTCAGTGGGAGGTTGAAGGTGCTCAGAGTATCTCTGTATATGGCCCAGGTGAGAGAGGGTTGCAGGCACTGGCTGTAACACCCTGACCCAAAGCCCATTGAAATCAGTGGAAACAGGGCTTTGGAGCAGAGCCCAGAGCTGGAGCGCAGAGCAGTAGGTTTGTGCCCAGAGCTGGAGTGGAGCCGGAGCGGAGCAATTGAAAAATTTGATTGCTCCAAATCCCTGAATGGAAATACTTCTATTGACTTCTTCAGTGGACTTTGGTTCAGTCCATAGGTGTACAGTATCACATTTTGTTTCATAATTGACTCCATTGAAGAAAAGATTTTGAAATATGTTTATGGTTTCTCAAACTGCTAAATACAGGAAATTTCAGAATTTGCACATAGCTTACATGTCAGGGCTAGGTCATGTGAAAGATGTGTAACACTTGTGTATAACATTTATAGGAAACCATTGGTTACAAATAATTTAAAATACATTTTCAAAGTTCTGTAAACCTAAAACATTGGAAGGATTCCCCAATTTACAAAACCATGTTCTCGTGGAATGTACTGTGTAATGCATGCCTTCAGTGTTGGGCAGTGAATGAAAATGATGCACAATATGACTAGACAGACCAGAATTTTGCAACAAATGGCAGCAGTGAAAGCTATAACTTCAAGGATTTGTGTTATTTTCAAGATCTGTGACATTTATGCAATGAGCATGAAATCAGTAATATTAATGATTGTTAAGTACTTGTATTTGGTAGTATATAGAGCACGGATAGTCAATAGGTGCACTGAGGTCCAAATCCAGACCGCCAGATGCTTTTCAGTGGACCGCAGGGGCAGAGGTGATGTGTGGGCACGGCATGCAGGGTAACGTGCCCCCCCATTTCTCCGGACGCCTCTGGATAGGGTGACCAGATGTCCCAATTTAATAGGGACAGTCCAGATATTTGGAGCTTTGTCTTATATAGGCGCCAATTACCTCCCCACCCCCATCCCGATTTTTCGCACTTGCTGTCTGGTCACCTACCTCTGGAGGGTATGCCCAGAAGCGAGGAGGCAGCCCTCCGCCTGGCAGTGGCGCTCTCCGAGTGTCCGTGCAGTGCGGGGAGGGAGCAGGGCGGCTGGCTGAGCTCCTCCCCGCAACCCCCCACATGGGGCTGTTTCGCCTTCCCTGCTTCTGGAGTACCAGTGCTTCTGCCTGTTTTACCGACCATCCACCGAGGTGAGTCGGGGTGGAAGAAGAGGCAATGCATGGGACTCCAGCAGCAGGGAAGGTGAAGGAGCCCCATGTGGGGGGGGGAGGAGGAGGAGCTCAGACAGCTGCCCTGCTGCTTTCTCCCTCCCTGTGCTGCACAGACACACTGAGAGTGGCGCTGCCAAAGAGCGTACTGCCTCCTCGCTTCTGAGCATCCAGAGAAATCGGGGGTTGGGGGGACATGACCCCCCCCAACCATTTTTCCCATACTGAGGGCATCTGTTATCACCCCAATTTTACACTGGTATAACTTCACTTACTCTAAAGGAGTTACTCCTGATCTACTCTCATATAAATGAGATCAGAACCAGATGCTATACAAATGATTTGACTGAAGGTGGGGGGGAGGGGGGAGATTACTTGGCTTACCCAAGGGCACAGAGCAAATCTGAATGAGAATTTAAGTAAGAAATTTTGCTCTCCTTTCCACTAATGCAACCTCATTGACTTCAGAGTGGTTGCACTAGTGTAACTGAATAGAATTTGTCCATAAGAGTCCTGGCAGACAGTTGTGTACTCTAACCACCAGACTAATGTCTAACATATCTAGACAGAAGCAAAACTATTTAAATAAAGTCAGTAAGAACAATACACAATCTTTGTTCATTATTTTTTTTAAAATCTTGTTTAATTAAAATTTGACTTTTTTTTTTACTCCTGAATTTCCACATTTCTTCTCAATGACTTCTAGCTCAATTTTCAAGAAAACAGTTTTTTTCTAAACTATCACCTTAGCAATCTCAATGTGGCTCTGAATATTGAGGTGTGTCTCATGCATCATCACCTTAACCTGTCTCAACAGAGTTTTATCAAAGGCCTAGTAAGGTGCAACTGGGGTGTCTAGATGTGCACATCTCAAGGACAAAATTCTGCATTGGAATGCATTTAACAATTGTGTTGATGATACACAAGCCGAAACCGACATCACTTAATTGTCCCATGTAACACTAGCACCCCTGGGTGGGTCATCAGCAGTGGGGGTTGAATATGGGACCTCTGAATCGTAATACATGAGCCTTTACTGCCTGAGTTAAAAGCCTGGGCTGTAGCAGCGTCATCAATGTTTAGTTGGCCTATCCACCACTAGAGGGAGACAGAGTACCACACCAAATGAGCATAGTTTACCACTATATTTGTGCTGACTGCGCTAACAAGAGTAAAACATATTACAAAAATCCTTTCTTTTGTCAGTAAAGTTGGCATATATAACTCTGAATGCACACAGAGCAGGTCTATTGAGTAAGAAGTTGCCATTTTTATATAGGATGGATGAAATCCTGGAGGCCATTAAGTCAATGGCAAAACTTACATGAATTTCAATTGAGTCAGGATTTCACCCTAATTGTCCCAGCTGTAATGTCTCTTTATGGCCCGCAAATATAAAAACAACTTCCTGTGGTGCAGTTGCAAAATTGTAAGTGCAATAATTTGCACCTGCTCTTGGACTTACTTAGACAACTTAGGCCTTCAAACTTGCAGCAAGAAACTTCCATGTGAGACTCCCAAAACAGTTCAGAAATAATAATTAAGCTTCACAACATCACTGTGTTATAGACAACTATTGTTCTTTTAGAAGGGGAAAATGGAGGAACTTAGAAGTGTAGGAGACATGTTGAAAGTCTCACAGGAAGTTAGTGATGGAGATAGGAATAAAACCCAGGTCTTCTAAGTCCAAGTCTTGTAGGCTGGTCACATCCATCCCCCTAATGTACTTAATACAGAAGTATAGTATTTTTTTATCTTTTGCCAGAGAGCTGGCTGAAATGATTGTCTCCCATGTTTAGAGGTAGCTCCACAAAACTATTTTAATCCATTTCTAAATAGCATCTGTGATTGTATTTTTAAAACTTTGTGACACAGAGCAAAATAACTTTGCACTATGTAGTCTGAAGTAACACCCACTAGTAATGGATGTACAATGAAACATCTACCTGAAAAGACTATTTTCCTTTTAGTTTTTCTGGAGCTACATTTATTTAAATATTTTTACAGTGATTTTGACTAGATATTTTCTTTGCAATATGATTTGGAAAATATATTGTACATTGATTAATCCTAGCAAGCTCCCTTAGTTCATAGCCGTTAATATAAAATCTATAATTTATTGTCGCAGTGCAAAAGATTTTATAGGTTCAAGTTTCCAAAAACCAAATTCATTTCATCTAATTAAATATTTCTTGGAACTCCCATTATTCTTATTTCCTATTATACCTATTGCTTGTTTATGCTGTAGTACCTTGGCATAGTTAAGCATTAAAGCAGGTATAATTTAAATGGAAATTATTTTTCTTTAGTCTCTTCATTTCAAAGTGTGTGTGACCCAAATAGTACAAGGTATATATGATTTCATCTTTCAACAAGATTAATGTTTAAACAGCTTTGCATGTGTGTTTAGAGCAGAGTATTCGAGTGGGTTGTTAATACAAATTATGGATATTGTTTGATACTTTCCACCAGAACATCATTTTATGCTATTCTAATACACTAGAAGAGTAGTACACAATGAGGAATAGTTGTGTATGTTTAAAATACTGGTTCATTTGTGCTTATTCCAATGAGTTTTAAACACAACGGACCAGATTCTGGCCCTGACAGAGCTTGGGTTAGTGGGATGGGAGGTAAATTAGAGCTGCATCTGAGCTGCTGCACTCTGTCGGCTGTCAATGGCACCCATGGACAGCTGTAATAGTTCGATATAGCTGGGAGGATGGGAGGCCTGGGTCAAACACCCTTTCTCCTAGCCATACTGCCTGCACCAGGATCTGGGAGAGCGTGAGAGCAGGAGCTAGGGGTGGTTTAAGAAATGCTACGGGGTCCCTATCCCACTATATGATTCTCCTATTCTGGGGGAATCCTCCACTGCCCTGATCCACCGAGTTTACAGGATCAGAGTTCCTGTAGCATGGCTGAGTGTTCTGGCCACAGTATTTGCAAGTATGTACTGTTCCTATGCTCATTACAGAATAAGTAAATTATCTTTTTTATAGGAAATCTATATTTCCAGTGATTAATGCAATTATCCTAATAGATTGGGTGACACGGTGTTGGAACGGTCAGGGCAGAAATTCAGTATTTTAAGTAGAAGCCACAATTGCTGTAATGATGTCAGGGGAAACTAGTTTAAGTGGGGTCTTCTTTATGCCTGCACTGTAATCTCTACAGTGGTCACATGTAGGCATCCACATGAGCCAAGGAGTTAATGCACATTATTATTTAACTTCTGTCATTTAATACGTACAGGCAGCAAAATGTGGTGATCATAGCTATGAAATGCATCACCACAAGGTTTTGACAGATTAAGTGTGCACATTATAACTGGTATCTCCAATGGATCATGACAGATCGCTGTGTTTTGCAAGGAGTTGTTTAATGATATGATTTACAGTTCACAGAGGGGATCAGAGGGAAAGACAAAGGGTCGCTTTGGAGCATGCCACTGCAAGTCAGGAAGGCAGTGTAAATGTTGGCTCTTACCAAACCACATCATCATGGGCATTTGCAAAACAGTCAGCATCAATCAGTTAACAAACCATTGTTTCTGATTCACTGAACACCAATAAATGATCTTTGTTGTGTGGTTGAGAAACTAGCTTTGTCTCATTGGTAAGAAAGTGAATGCTGCTTTTGCTCTTTGTTTCTCCTGATGAAATACTTGTATCACTTTGACTGGTTTCAGCAACCAGCCATAGAGAAACTGGTTGCTGAAACCAGTCAAAGTGATACAAGTATTTCATCAGGAGAAACAAAGAGCAAAAGCAGCATTCACTTTCTTACCAATAAATGAGACACCTTAGAACTTGCTTCTGTATCCATAGAGAAAGCATAGGTATGTTTGTGTTCTGTAGCTCAGTGTCACTGAAACTCTGTGCCCCGTCGATTTGCTGACCTTTTAATCAACACAAAAATAAAGCCACAGAGTAATGCTGAAAATCATGTAACATTTCAAGACACTAGAACGTGATAGAAACACTATTCTGGGTGCTACAGAAAAGCTTTATTTCCCAAAAGTTGTTTGATATAATTAGTTTAAAAAAAAAACAGCAAATGTACTAAATGCAACCTATGGAATTATATAGTAATAAAAACTTTTCAGAAACCATTTTGAAAAATCATTGTTCAAAATAGGTAATATAAGAAATTTTTCAATCCTGAACTTGTCTGTTGGGAGTTTCAAGTTACTAGTCAAAATGCAGTCCTGCAGTCTATTGCTCTTCATTGACTACCTCCTTAGCCTTGATCAAGTCGCATAGACCATTCTGCCTCAGTCTCCCCTTCCACAAAGCTGAATGTACAGATTATATGATTATAAATTTTATTATTCATTAGTATTAGTGAAAAAGTGCATTTTAACCTCATGGGCTGATAATGCATAGCCAAGCTATAAAACAGTTTTCTTAGAGAACATTGGCAATGGACCAGGTGACTTCCTATCACTTTCAGAAATCAGATGTCTTAGAAACAAAATGGTTTTTCAAGGACTGGATTCTTCAGGAAGTAGGTCTATGCCTTTCCTTATAGTTACTGTGTTCTGCTAGATGCCATTGTGACATCCCCCAAGGTACAATCTGGACTGTGGATTGTTGTGCCCCCTTAACTCTCTAGCTCAGGCTCCCTCTCACACTGCTCTGCCAGTGAAAAGCAGCCTCTCCAGACTTTGCTCTCACACAGCCATTAGCATGTGAACACACACTCAACAAAGTTACAGGAATGGTCTCCCAGCCACTCATGAATTGTATACAGGGAGACACCCGCAAGTCCCTCCTGCCCCAGCCAGGGCCGCCCAGAGGGGGGGGAGGGGGCAAGTGGGGCAATTTGCCCCGGGCACCGCAGGGGCCCCCACGAAAATATAGTATTCTATAGTATTGCAACTTTTTTTTTATGGAAGGGGCCCCCGAAATTGCTTTGCCCCAGGCCCCCTGAATCCTCTGGGCGGCCCTGGCCCCAGCCTGAAATGTGGGTCTTACGCTGCTCCAGGCCTTCTTGAACAACGCAAGCTCATTAACTAATTCACCATTCCATCCGTTGGTAAAGGATATGCACCAGCCTTTGTTAACCTGAGTAGAGATTTCCCAAACACTTCAATTAACCATACTGTTTTAGATAAAACATTAAAACAAGTTTAACTATAGAAAGATTTTAAGTGTCTGTAAGTGGTTTAGGCATAAGAGTCAGAATTGGAGACAAAAGAAATAAAAGACAAAATCACAAGCTAATTCCTAAACTTTTCTATGCTAAATAAGATTTGAAAGCACAAGGATTTCTCTCATCCAAAACTTTCAGCTGTTCGTGCTAACTGGAAAGCCTTCCACTTAGGACCATCCCCCTCCCCCACAGTTCACTGTTGGTCTTTGTCTTCCAGCAATCGCCCCTGTTGTGTCAAGAGGGGAAAGGAGAGGCCAAGTGATGATGTCACTGTTTCTTATTTTATACTCTCCTCCTCGCATCCAGGAATACCACCCTCCCTTCCCCGCTGGAGCACAGACAATGAGTCTGTGGTGTATGTGAGATTTGAAATGTCTCTAAGGTGAATTGTAAATTTATTTTGTGTACATGAGGCCTGAGTTGTCTCTGGGGATGACATGCAAGTCGTTCGTTTATAGTTCTTTTGTTATTTGTAAAGAGAGAGTCTGTGGGCATTCTCCAGACTTCCAACATGTTTCAGTAACAAACATAGCAAAAATGTGTAACTTCAAATACAATGATGATACACACATTGAAAAAGGACAGTGATACTCAACAGATTATGACTTTTCCAATTATGCCTCACAAGGCATACTTTGCACAAAACATATAACCATAGATAAGTGATGAATATGGGGGTTACAGGGTGTTATTTTGAGGTACAGTGTGTCACAGGCCTATGCAACCTGTTTCTATCCTGGGAAAAGAAGAGAAATGTAACTGCCGATATCTTAAATAAATCGGGTTTTTGTTTCGTTTTATTTACACATAGGCATATCTCTTTAACACTTCAGCTTTTTCCTGGCTTGTCTATTTTAAAACAATGCCTCCTTGGGGGGAGGAGGAGTTATTCCATGCCCAAACTTGTAAATGTCAATCTAATAAACTAAACATCAATGGCAGGGTTTGCTCCTCCAGGGTTCACATATGGAGGGGCCCTTCTGCGTGTAAAGACCTTCCCCTTCCTTCACCCAGGGGAGTGTCTGGCATTCCCTTACCACCATATTCTTCACATGTCCAAAACATTTTGATACATACTTGGAAGGATTCAGTCACATAAACCTACACTGACTGCTAAGTGGAAAAGATTTACAACATGGTGCAAACATCAATTGCATCCTGTTAATGCACAGATCCCTACAAATCTGGACTATTTTCTCTCTAACAATCTCAGGACTCTCAAATAGATCTGGAAAGGTACACCAGGGAATGATCAGTGCACATCACTATCCTATCAAAGTCTGTATAGTCTTTTTTCCTACCACACAATGGCAAAATTCCTCAGGAGCCTTAGTAGGGGTTTTCTGAAAGTGAAAGAACATCCACCTCCCTGGGACCATAATTTGTTCTTGCAGGTCTAATGGGTTCCCCTTTTGAACCCTTAGCAATCTGTTTTCTATTACACTTATCTATGAAAACTTCTTTTTGGTAGCAATCATATTAGCTAAAAGAACTGAGGAGATACAGGCACTCATGGCAGGACCCTCCCTATCTGGTATTCCATGCAAATAAGGTGTCTCTTTGGCTTCATCCCAAGTTCCTACCCAAGATCATTTCAGACTTCCATTTAGACCAAATGATCCATGTGGTAGCATTTTTTTCCTAATCACATTCTAATCAGAGAGAATTTAAGACGCACCTGCTAGATTTTTACAAGGCCTTACCCTTTTTATTTGTAAAGAACCAGACCTTTCAGGGCTACTCTGAATTTATTATTTAATTTATTTAATTTTATGTTTTTATTAATTTAATTAATTTATACTCAGAAACCGTTTATGGCATTTTCTGTGAGAATGAAGGGTCAACCACTTTCAGCCTAGAGATTATCTAAGTGGGTGTTGGGGTGTATTAAAGTTTTTTATGAGATCGCTAGTGTATACCCCCCAGCTAATATTAGAGTGCACACTGCTCTGCTAGGGCCCAGACAGCCTCTGCATTCCCATTTCAGACATCTGTAAGGCAGTCATTTGGGGTTCAGTCCATACTTTTACCAAAAAATATTTCATTGTAGAAAAATCAAAGTCTGATGCTGCTTTTGACACAGCTGAATTACAGAGCACCTGCCTCATCACATCACCACTTTGGGGTCACTAAGAGTGGCGTATATATAGACCGGCACTTAAAGACGAGAGAACAGTTACTTACCTTTACAGTAACTGGAGTTCTTCAAGATGTATTGTCCATATATATTCCAGAGCCCACTTTCCTTGCCTGCTACTGTGGATCCTGTTACTCAGGATTCTGTGGTAGTGAAGGAACTGAGTGGCATTTGGGCCTGCTCCACCCTGTATGCCCTGTGTAAGGGAACATAAATGTGCTCAGGGCACATGTGTGGCTCTAACATATAGGACTGGCCAAAATACTCCAATCTCAAGTGCATGGGGCACATGTGCACAATGAGTGGAATGTATATGGATAAGACATTTTGAAGAACTCCACTTCCTGTAAAGGTGACTAACTTTTTCTGGTAGAAGAGAGCCTTTTTCCTGTTTAACTTATACCACTTTCAAGGCAACATAAGCTCAAATGGGAAAAGGCACTTTTTAACCAGAATAAGACTGTCCACACAAGGAGTTATACCATCATAACTATATCAGTATAATTATACTGGTCTAGTTCTGCTGGTAAATTTTCCTATGTAGACAAGCTAAGAAGTTAATGCAACCCAAGACTGAGCTATATTTTCCGCAGCCTCCTTCTACACTGGGGAACCACATTGAAGAGGGATTCCTGTGCCATGGAGGCTGTGTTGCCAAAGTGGGGGTGGGGTGTGTGTGTGGGGAGGTAGGCCTTGGAACCAAGTCAGAGACAGAGCTGTACAGGATCCTCTGAGATCCATAGGAATTGGAGCCAAACCGGTTTCCATTCCATGGTGAGACAAACCCAGCTCCACTCACGGAATGATCTGGGGATAACTATCTGGGGAAACCTACAGGAATTTTTCTCGACAGGGGACACCCTCCCATGGTTTTTCTTCTGTGGAAGGGCAGCATTCTCCCCAAAGTGACCAAGCTCATGTCAAAGAACCTCCCTTTTGTGAAAGTCTTCATAAAAAAAGGGGGGGGGACAGGGAGGGAGGGAGGTTAATGCCAAGTGCCTTTAGGATTTATTAATGATGCACAATGAAGTATTGGGGCCAGATTCCATGAGTGGTTGAGAGCGCCTACTTGCTTCAGTAGAAGTTGTGGACACCTAGGGCCTTGCAGTAACTCCAGTTACTCTCTCACAAAATCGTACCTTTCATCTCTAACTGTTGACAGGGGTCTCCTGCAGGATCTGGTTATCATTACATAGGAATTCCATAGATCAATATTAGAGATATTGTGGATGCACCTTAACCTACTGGAGTACCAGCCTGAAATTGAGAGAGTGATCTTTTCTGACCCAGACAAGGCATTTGAAGCAAACTCTGCTCTGGGTTGAAGTGTGCAGGCAAAGAAATTGATACTTGGGAACTTTGATGGGGAGAGCTGATATAGTAGGGCTGAACAAAGTTAATGGAAATTTGAGCCCCAGAGCCAGCAGAAAATGAAAACTATCAAAGATTGGAGGAGAGAATGGAGAGTGTGCACTGAGAACTAAATCAGAGAGCAAAGCTTTGAAAAGTGCCATTTCACACTTGGAAATTTAATACGGAAAGTTGAAGTGACCAAATAAGGAGTTTTGACATGAATGAAACTATTTTCAGTCTGTTTTGATCTGTAGAAAAACTGCCTTTGACCACATCAGAAAATTGAAAAAACTGTAAACGTTTTAGGTAAAAGTGTTTAAAATTACTTTTTTTTCATCCTAATAAACCTGTAACAAAGCTAATGACCATGATATTACTCTGGCTTTACCAACATTTTCCACACAGAGCTCTACTCTTCTCCCCCAGTATGCTTCTCTTTCTGAAGATGCTACAGGCTCGGTGCTCCTACACGGCTATTGAAGCATTTAAAACATATTGTGTTAAAATTAATTGAGTACATAAAATCAGAAAGAGTAGAAAAAAGTGTTAAAGATTTATGAAAGCTAGTGGATGATCAGAGCACACAAAAGCTTAGAATCCCAAACCCCGCTTTCTATCTTATCTTACATATGAGCCTCCTTTGATCTTCTTCCCCTCAACCTTTTACATGGTTTTTATGTGCTCTTGAAATTGTTTTGCTAATATAGTAGAGCAATGAAGGTACCAGTGAAAATTCAGCCTGAGAAGAAAAGAGTAGGGTCTGATCCTGCAAAGATTTATGTACGTGCTTAATTTTATGTATATAAATTTAAGTTTTTTGGGACTACTCAGATGTGTAAGCATGTGTGTAAGTCTTGGTAGGACCAGAGCATTACACTTCTTCTGTAATAAGAACTTGGCTTGTTATCTGTGCTACTCCATATAGATTCTTTATGTTTGACATGTAGTACTTTTATGATTAACTAAAAAGTTGAAGGTAAAATAAAAAATACAGTCAGTGTAAAAAAGCAAATTATCCAATCCATGAAAGTAGCATGTAGATTTATGACATTTTTCATTAAGCTGATTAAAAAAATGGACTGGAATTCACTTGATAGTAAAATACTGTAAATGAATGTAGTGATTTTATCACTACCTGTTGATTAAAAAAGTAGAACTGAAACTTATTTGTGCTGATTTGTATATAACGAAATAAGGGTGTAATAAAGTAAAATAACAATTATTGTTGTAACTATTTTAGCTTCTGTACATAATTATATAAAAAGTGTAAAAGATTATGAAATATGCATCAAAATAGTATGAACGATCCTATTAATCTTTTAAACTCGCATAGCAGTTTATGCATCTTACCATAGAGTGGGTCAGTGCTAACATTAGCCCCTTATGGAACATATAGGCTGAGGCTAAGATAGTGCCAACTGGTGTCTCTGCAGACTTGCAAGTTTATGTCTCTATTTGACTGAAATTTCTTTTCAGTAGGAGTGTTAGTGACTATTAAGGCTAAGGTTGCATACGTTTTCATTCTATGCCTGTCTTCACTTGTACGTGTCATGTAGATGCTTTCACTTTTCATGCTGATCTCTGCTCAAAGGTGAATCTTTATTTGAAAGTTTGAGTAAAGACGATTTAGATGTTTTTGATCATGAGGAGAATGGGCAAAAAGACTTTTCCAACTATGAAAAATAAATCTAAAAATTATTATGACCTTTTATTGAACAGACTTGTAGCACAAATGACCACAAGTTGGTAGTTTTGACATTTGTGATGGAACTGGCCCTCATTGGTTGGAGAGTAGTGCTTTTCCTTCTTCTGCCAGAAACTGGGTTTGATCTCTTCCATTTATGAGCCTTGAAATATCACACATGTAACATGTGAAGTGCAGACTGTTTTCACTAAGGTTGTAGAGTGCACATCTAAGAAAGGCAGCAGTGCACGTGCGTGCAAAGCTAACTGGCTGCGTACTGAAATGATCTCTCAATATATTGATGTGAATTGATGGGGACAGCTGTGGCTGGGGAAAATTTGGCTGGACTTCATAAGGGCACCCATGGAGGTGAAGACTACGGAACAGCAGAGACCTTTTCCTTAGCCACTGCAGAAACTGTACGGTGAACAGAGGTGGACAAAGGGCTCCTGCAATCACCTGTGGAGCAGTTAAGTTGCCTCGGAGAGGGGCTTCCTCCTGAACACTTCAGAAGATCTGCAGTAGTTATGCTAGGGAAGGCTGACAGGGAATGCGTGCACAGATAATTTAAGCGTGGATTACATTCCTTTATATCTGATTGGAACTAAACTATTGCCTTAGCCCCTGTAGATCTTCTAACATAAGAAGGGCTCAAGACACATTCCCTGAGAGCGTTGCTGGGTACCTAAGAGAGAGCACTGGCAATGCACCTTAGAAACTCAGCAGCTGGGAAATGTCCCGGGAAGTTTTATATTGAGAAGATGATTTTAATTAATTGCACAATTACAGTATTGTCATGAAACAGCTGAACAGTCCTCTTGAGTCCTTACCGGGTTTCCAAAGAATTAATATCACACAGAAGCAGTTCTGTTAAATTCCTTAGGATATGCAACAATAATAGAATATTTAGATTTCACATTAAAGCACACAGGAGATGTCCTGAACTGCAACTTTAACTCCACTCCCTTCTGTATGCATTACAACAATGTAATCTTTAATTATGTGCTCACATGCTACTTAATAAAAAATATATCATACAGGTTTTTTTGCTTCAACCGTAGATATACATGTAGCATCTCGTATAGAGCCCTATGTATAATGTGATTATACAGCCGTGTAAATTGCTATATAATAGTAGTTCTTTAGAATTTGCCATGTAATGCTCCAGAGCCTAAGCTTTCTTTGCAAGTCATGGTTACAAAGATAACCTTTAGAATGTCAAATAAATGTAAGCAGATGCAATGATGTCTTTCTGCATCTGTAGCCAGCTTGAAACAGTAGCTCAGAGAAAAATATACTATGAACTGACCCATTCATGTCAATGGGTTGTTGATTCTGAAACCTAATGAGGATAATGTAACAGTTAACATTGTTAACTACTTCACTGCTGATCATTTTAGCAGAAACATAAAGTTAATGTACTCTCTGTCACTCTGTGGATGTCAGGAGAGACAATTAGAGAGGTTACAGAGGGGTAGCTAGTTGCTGTTATGGTTTGCTAGCATGGGAAATGAAGAATTCATTCCCTCCCCCCCTAAATTTAAAGTAACCTCTACCTATTGCAGAATGTGGAAGAAGAAAGAAGGAGCATCCCTTCCCCATTGCACAATACCCTCAAATGTCTCCATGTTAAAAAAAAAAAAAATTACTCTAATGCCTTCCCAGGTATACAAGGCCCCAACTGTCTCTTGTCAGGCTGCTCACTTCTTATCAGCAGTTTCTATCACACAGTGATACCTTTTCTTTCCTTTCCTTTTTGAAGAATTTTTTTTTTTTGTCCCTGATTCTCTAGTCCAGCTGAACTCTGCTGCCACTAATAAAGAAAATGTGTAATTCACAGATGTGGACAAAATTAGTAAAAATACATACCTTAAAGAGGAGAAATGTATCATATAAAAGTCAAGAAAGATATTATCAGAATTATAATTAAATTAGAGTACATTTCCTATACAAGAATATGTCCAGATGTTATATATGTATTTAAAATGGTAGGAAAACAGTATGACCTTACTATATCACTATGTGAGAAATATGATGTGGTCATAGAATAAAAGAATGAATCATAATGTATGCACACAGAGGAGCAGAGTTAAGGTTGCACTTGCACTCTGCTCTTGGCTTTTCCTGAATTTTGAATTGTAACAGTGCAAGCATAATGTGCTATTAACATAGGGTTTTTTTTTGTTTGTTTTTTGTTTTTTTTAAAGAAGTTTAATAGAAACACTGAAGAAAGGAAAGCTTCTGTCTGACATTACTGCTTTGGAATCCCAGCAGGGACTCATGAGGACTGTTCATCTGTTCCATGACAATAGTTTAATCTTGCAATTAATTAAAATCCTTTCCCCAGTATACAATGCTTCCTTCATATGCCTGACATGGCGTGCATGGAAGACAACAAGAGTTGGCAAAGAATCTTACAAATCTGTGACCAAATGTAATACAATGCAACCGCTCTGAGCTTTGAGCAGGAAACCTGAAACTTTCAGATACTGTGGTCTTCAGGTAAATGGGTAACAGTACCCAAGAACAGAATTTTAAGTCTGCTTTCTTGTTCTCACAATTTAGAGTATCCGTTGCATAAGACTTTAGGTGCTTGATCCAAAGACTATTGAAGAAAATGGAAAGACTTCCATTGACTTCAGTGGACTTTAAATTAGGCTCTATGTATTAAAGTCTCATTGAGTTATGCACAATAATCTCTTCAGTGCAAAAATCTTGATGCACCAGTTCAGCTGAGGTAACTCTCTATACATGCAGAGATCCAGTAGAAAAAGCAGAAATTTCCATTCCATACAGAGAAAACAATTTTCTAGTAGAGAAGCTTTTAAATAGTGTTTTCTGGTTTTAATTTCTTTTAAACAATAAGGATTTTCTTTCTCCCCTGCTGTATTTATAAGGGCCTTTTCAATGGGCATAAGAGCAAGAGGACCCAAGAATGCAAAGACCTACTTCTCCTTCCCTTCCTTTCTGTGCACGCTGCTATCTGCTGCCTCTTTAGTGTCAGTTTCGCTGCTGCTGCTGGAGATAAACACTCTCTTCCAGAGCCTGAGGGACAGTGTGCAGATGAGCTCCCCAGAGCCAGTGGTGAAACTGACTACAAAAGGGTGACATTGACTCTACAAAAAGAGCTGTCCAAGGCACAGAAAGAAAAAATAGAGAAAAATGTATTTCCTGTAGTCAGTCTGCTGTAGTAATGTCAGGATTCCTTCTAATAACGGTAGATACAACATTTTCCGATGGAGATGTAGTTTTCAAGCTCTTATTTCCACAAACTGACATCAATTCACTCATTAAAAATTGTTTTTAAATAAACAAAATAATTATTGTTTAGCTGACTTGTTTTCAGTCAGACTGATTTTAGGAATATTTTAGTTTGGTTGGTTGGTTTTTACTATGGCTCTCAAGTAATTAAAAAAATTAATCGCGACTAAGCGTGTGATTAAAAAAATTAATCGTGATTAATCGTGCTGTTAAACAATGATAGAATACAATTTATTTAAATATTTTTGGATGTTTTCTGTAGTTTCAAATATATTGATTTCAATTACAACACAGAATATAAAGTGTACAGTGCTCACTTTATATTTATTTTTTATTACAAATATTTGCACTGTAAAAAAAAATAGTATTTTTCAATTCACCTAATATAAGTACTGTAGTGGAATCTCTTTATCATGAAAGTTCATAGAATCATAGAATATGAGGGTTGGAAGGGACCTCAGGAGGTCATCTAGTCCAACCCCCTGCTCAAAGCAGGACCAATCCCCAACTAAATCATCCCAGCCAGGGCTTTGTCAAGCCTGACCTTAAAAACCTCTAAAGAAGGAGATTTCACCACCTCCCTAGGTAACCCATTCCAGTGCTTCACCACCCTCCTAGTGAAAAAGTTTTTCCTAATATCCAACCTAAACCTCCCCCACTGCAACTTGAGACCACTACTCCTTGTTCTGTCATCTGCTACCACTGAGAACAGTCTAGATCCATCCTCTTTGGAACCCTCTTTCAGGGAGTTGAAAGCAGCTATCAAATCCCGCCTCATTCTTCTCTTCTGCAGACTAAACAATCCCAGTTCCCTCAGCCTATCCTCATAAGTCATGTGCTCCAGCCCCTAATCATTTTTGTTGCCCTCCACTGGACTCTCTGAACTTACAAATGTAGAATTATGTACAAAAAAACCTGCATTCAAAAACAAAACAATGTAAAACTTTAGAGCCTACAAGTCCACTCAGTCCTACTTCTTGTTCAGCCAATTGCTCAGACAAACCAAGTCTTTTTACATTTGGAGGAGATAATGATGTCCGCTTCTTGTTTACGGTGTCACCTAAAAGTGAGAACAGGCATTTGCATGGCACTGTTGTAGCCAGCATTGCAAGATATTTACATGCCAGATGCGCTAAAGATTCATATGTCCCTTGATGCCAAAAACAACATTCCAGAGGACATGCGTCCATGCTGATGACAGGTTCTGCTCAATAACAATCCAAAGCAGTGTGGACCAACGCATGTTCATTTTCCTGCGTCAGATGCCACCAGCAGAAGGTTGATTTTCTTTTTCGGTGGTTTGGGTTCTGTAGTTTCTGCATCAGAGTGTTACTCTTTTAAGACTTCTGAAAGCATGCTCCAGACCTCATCCCTTTCAGATTTTGGAAGGAACTTCAGATTCTTAAACCTTGGGTCGAGTGCTGTAGATATCTTTAGAAATCTGATATTGGAACCTTCTTTGTATTTTGTCAAATCTGCAGTGAAAGTGTTCTTAAATCAAATAACATGTGCTGGGTCGTCATCCGAGACTACCATAACACAAAATATATGGCAGAATGCAGGTAAAACCATGGAGTAGGAGACATACAATTCTCTTCCAAGGAGTTCAGTCACAAATTTAATTAACGCCTTTTTTTTAAGAAGCATCATCAGCATGGAAGCCTGTCTTCTGAAATGGTGGTTGAAGCATAGAATAGAATTATAGAATCATAGAATATCAGGGCTGGAAGGGACCTCAGGAGGTCATCTAGTCCAACCCCCTGCTCAAAGCAGGAAAGCAGGAAAGGCATACAAATGTTTAGCAAATCTGGAACGTAAATACCTTGCAATGCCAGCTACAAAAGTGCCATGCGAACGCCTGTTCTCACTTTCAGGTGACACTGTAAATACAAAGTGAGCAGTATTATGACCCGTAAATGTAAACAAATTGGTTTCTCTTAGCAATTGGCTGAACAAGAAGTAGGACTGAGTGGACTTGTAGGCTCTACAGTTTTACATTGTTTTGTAATGGAGTGCAGTTATGTAACAAAAAAATCTACATTTGTAAGTTACACTTTCATGATAAAGCGATTGCACTACAGTACTACTATGAGGTGACTTGAAAAATACTATTTCTTTTGTCATTTTTACAGTGCAAATATTTGTAATCAAAAGTTATATACAGTGAGCATTGTACACTTTGTATTTTGTTTTAATTGAACTCAATATATTTGAAAATGTAGAAAAACATCCAACATATTTAATACATTTCAATTGATATTCTATTGTTTAACAGTACGATTAAAACTGCAATTAATCGTGATTAATTTTTTTTTAGTTAATTGTATGTTAACTGTGATCAATCGACACCCCTAGTTTTTACATATCACGTATATAGAGATGGGAATAGTTTGACAAGCAGCAACAATCCTACTTATGTACCAAGATTGGGTATAAACTTTCCTAAAGGTCAGGAGTGTTTGGGTCTCTTTGGTGGGACCCATCTTAGTTATGTACAATGCAGAAATGAAGCTATATAAGCAGTTCAGCACAGTCCAATGGATTTCCCCAACTTGGGAGACAGAAGACTGGAACTCTATTTCTGAAAATGCAATTGAGTTCCTGTGTGACCTTGGCCAAGTGCATTAACCTCTGTCTGCTTCAGTTTCCCCATCTGCATGGTCTGAATAATGATGCTTGCCCACCTTTGTAAATCTTTTTGAAATCTCTGGCTTTAAAGCATTCTGTAATGCTTAGTGTATGTCACATACATTTTATGTAAGAAACATACACTTGAAAGGTGCATGAGTAAGGCTCAGCTTTTGTCATGGATATTTTTAGTAAAAAACATGGACAGGTCACAGGCAATAAACAAAAATTCACGGAAGCCTGTGGCTTGTCTTTGATTTTTACTAAAAATATCCCTGACAAAATGGAGAGGGAGGAGGGTCCAGCACCCACAACGGCTGGGCTGTTGCAGGGTCCAATCCCCACCCTGGCGGCTGAGCAGATGAGGGGGGCTCCCGCTGCCCCCCTGGGCTGGACTGCTGTGGGGGGGCTCCTGCCACCCGCTGCAGCTGGACTGCCGCAGGGGGCCACCCGCCATGGCTGGGCTGCTCCGGGGCCCCTTGCCCTTCCCCCGCTGCCAGCCGTGTCTGGGCTGCCGCGGGGCCCCCCTGCCCTCTGCCCACCATGTCTGGGCTGCCGTGGGGACTCCTACCCTCCTGATGCATCTGGGCTGCTGCGGGGGCCTCCTCCTGCCGCGTTTGGGCTGCCACGGGGCCCCCTGCCCTCCCCCCACTGCCCACTGTGGCCAAGGAGCTCTGGGGTCACCCAGTAGCAGCTAGGAGCTACTGGGAGCCTCTGCCTGCAGCAGCTGAGAGCTGCAGGGTTGCCTGCTGACAGCAGTCCAGCCCTGGGGCAGAAAATGTCACAGAGGTCTCTGGAAGTCATGTAATCCTTGACTTTTGTGACTCTGTGATATAATCGTAGCCCTATGCATGAGGCATGCTTGAAGGACTAAAAGGAGAGATGAAAAGAAGGGAAGTAAAGAAAAGAGAAAGGAACAGAAGTAGTAAGATTGCTAGTACATCCATTGGTAAATAAGCTGTTCCATGTCTGAACCAGAATTACTTAGTACATTACTGAAGTCTGATTGGCTGACATACCTTATTAAATGATTACCTTATTTTTTTTCGGTTATCTTTGACCCATATAATACACTCTGTGCTGTGCAGTCTGCTAGACGAAACTTCACTGTGCACTGTTTTCTTCTGATACTTTGATATGTCTTCCTCCGGTGAATCAGCTCCTGCAGCTATCAACCTTTCCCTCTCATCTCTCTCTGCAGTACAGTAAAGGCTCCATCTCAGATACCCAGAATCTCATATTTCATAGACAGAAAAATATGTAAAGTTCAATCTGCCATGCCAGAGAAATATAAATATCATGACATTCATTATTATGTTACATTTAATATTCTATATTTAATAAAATATATTTTAGATATTATATTTTGCTGTATTATAATTATAGAGTGCTGTTTATCTGTAGATGTCCAAGTACTCAATAAAGCTAAGTAAGCATTATTATCTCCATTGTACTGATGGGAGACTGACAGAGGTTAAGTGACTTGCCCAAGCTTACACAAGTCAGTGGCAAAGTGAGGAATAGAGCCCATCTCTTCTGAGTCTCAATCTGATGCCCTATGAACTAGACCTCCCTCTTCCTTATATCATCAAGTTTTTATAGTGCCAATCATCATAGCACCTAAGAGTTTCCCAGTGAAGGGGAACATAGTTAACATGCATGGTGGGCTTCATGAAAGTTTTGTTGTTCTGCCTTCTATGGTTAAAGGAGACTCTGCTAAAGGAATGTATGTGTTGAAATCATTATGCTGGTTATGGTGGAAAACCTTTGTCAAAGAGGAGGGTCTTGCAGCATGCCCTGAAGGGTTGTCAGTCTCTAGGTTAGTACCATTTTCCTCTGAGAGCTCATTCTGTGACATACATTCAAACCCCAGTATCAGTGGAATACTTTTTTTTATCATAAGTGTAGGGCTGTGGGCAAATATTTCTTCTTTGGGCTTATTAGCTCAGAGTTATTATTTATCTCAATTTCAGCAAATGTAAGTACAGGAATAGTACAAAAAGCCTATTTTAAAAGTATATTTACCGATAAATTCTGGAATGCTGTATTGTAAACATATGTGCTTTCTACAAGGATATAAAATAACCAAGTTTTGCAATATAAAGGAATGTTAATGAGAGAGATTTACTCGGTAAATTATTCTCTTTTTCCCAACAAAAAAAACCTTGACTTTCTGTTGCTCATTATCATCTGTTTGAGAACTTAATTCCTTTACATAAGTCTCATTTTCCTACAAGCAGCCCAGAAGGTTTGCACAATGCGGTTTTCTCCGGTAATCTGTTCAAGATGCTTAGAGTCATCTTTGGTATTTTCTTGCTGCACAAATGGACACTGCTATGATGCAGGTTTGATGGAGGATGATTAAGTCGTAGTGTTTGTCTACATGACAGAGCAGAGCGTGCTAGAGGGGTGTGAATGATAAAGTGCACCAACTTGTTGCATACTAACTGGCCTGTGGAGACCCTTTTGGCGTGCACTAAATGTTCCCTACTGCTTGTTGACATGGTGCTGTTTAACACCGGGTAGATGATCTAATACTAGGTTTAAGATGCCCAATCCCTCAACAGGAAAGCTACCCTTAGGAATTGTTATTGTTGTTTATTATTTGTACTGTGGTAATGCCCAGAAAGCCCAATTAGGATCAAAGCCTCATTACACTAGACATTATACAAACATATAGGAGAAACACGGTATTGAGCCATGGCCTTAACACTAAAATCTTACAATGTAGTGCGCCTGGATCCTGCACCTGGCACTGGCAGATGGACCCCTGTGCCCATACGGACTCAGATGGAGGATCAGGACCTAACTTAAGACAAGATGCAAAAATGTGCATAACAAACAATAGGGGGGAATGGGGAAAGGAAAGATGAGAGTATCAGTGATAGGAACGTGAGGTTTTACAGAGTACCCATTGCAGAATTTGATGGTTACAGAAGTATGCTAGCAGTTTGCTTTTGACTTCTTTACCAAGTCTCCATCAGATACTCATGACTGAAATGGAACAGGTAATTCATATTCTTCCTGCATGAGTTTTTGGTTAAGCAGTACCATTTTGGCTCTCTGTTTATTAACTTGGGCTCCACCTCACTTCTCCTTTTGCATTGACCCTTTGCTAGCATTTATCTGTTTGAATGTTATGGGTATGGGAAGGTGGTTATGTTTTCATAGTATTTACATATATATATTGCCTTGTATGCCGTGGCTTGAGCTGGGATACTTTCTCAATAACACTTCATGATTTTAAAGTGGCTTATCAAGACAACAAAGTGAATTGGGGCAGAGATAAAAACAGAGCCCATTAGTACTTCCTCTCAGTCACGCTATTTGAGGGTTTTTCCTTCAAAGAAAGGCAAAAAAAGAAAATATATAAATTAACATTAAAAGATGAAGTTCATAGACCAGATAAAGCTATATTGAAACAGTGCCTGTTTCAGTTACATAACAGTTTACAGTTATATAACTGTAACTGAGTAATGGCAGAGCATTCAGAGCTGAGGCCGAAATTGAGTTCTGAGTGCACCCCATCATGCCCAGGTATTTTGCTAATAGTCATTTATTTGGGTCATCAGAAACTGGGGTTGTCTTATATACAGTTCTGTGGGGCATGTTGTATCACTGATCTACTGCACTCAGATCTTCCTATTGAAACCAAAGGTAAGTTCCGTGTAAAAACTGATAACAGGATATATTCCTATATGAGCAGCAGAGACCAAGACAGAAAAAGGATGGGATTTTACTCATACCTCTGAATTTCCTGGCTTTGTTCGTTTTGCAGAAATCCCTTAAAATAATTGTAACTCTTTGTGTTGGAAAGCTTACTCCATTTACATGAAGTTCTATTTGCAAATGTGTAGTCTAGAAATCCATAAACTGCAAGTATTCACTTGTGGGCCATTAGGATATTATTTGCTCTTCTTCACAAATGTCATAAATGGGTGTATGGTTTGATAGCTCTAAGTGACAGAAGAATATTTTTGTAGGATAGGGTACAGCCATCTCATTGTAATTAAACCAGTCTGAAATAAGGCCAAAGACATCAGTGTATTTATGCCATGTGTTCTGCACTCTCCTTTCAAGTTACTTTATTAACATAGGGATGTCTTTAATTATGCAGAACTACAAATGCATTATTGATATTTTATAAACGTTAACTACTGGTGTATCTAATGAAGCAGGAAGAAAACATGCTTTCTTGTTGTTTGTCAAGACTCACAAAATGCTAAGAATTTTAGATACTATCATAACATTGTATAAAGTGCAGGGGATTGGAGGCTTAGGACCAACTGGCTTGGCAGTATATATCCAGTGATTTCACAGGTTGATTTAATTCCCAGTGTTGGGTTTCACACATTTTCACCCTTAAGACTTGTACTTGGTGCCATGGTATCACTCATAAGAGCTCCAGATCATTATTTATTTGTATTGCAGTAACACCTGGAAACACCAACCTGGATCAGAAGCCTATTATGCTGGGTGCAGGATAAACACTCAGTGATGGAAGAACTGGCTAGCATATCTCAAGGTCATTAATGACTCTCACAGACTAACTCACAATTAGGATATGCAAACGTACTTTGTCTGATTTCAAACGTATTCAAACATCAGGGGCTCAAAAGTCCCACCTGAATGTTACTGGATTCACATTCTGCTTAGGAGAGACTTGAAGGGATAGGGGAATGAGAAGAGAGGTGGCAGAAAGCAAAAAAAAAAAAAAAAAAAAAAAATCAAATCCACACCACCTCCCAACATCAACATACACCCCTTATAAAGGGCACTTGTTACTTCCCAGATTTACCAAAACAGACAATAGACCCCAGTTAAACAAGCCCCAAGTGAAGTTGTGGCTTCATTAAACTGAGCACCAGACATAACATTTTGCGTTAGTCTCTGGTACAGTGAGTCATGGAAATACTGGCTATAGCTCAAGCAGTTTAGCTCTATTAATTCTGTTCACTATCATGACATTATTGAAATGAACTCTCATCATCACTGCGACTTCACTATTGAAAAGTGGAGATAATGCGAGAGAGAGACAAGGTGGGTGAGGTATTATTGGACCAAATTCTGACCAACCTGATTGCTTTCTATGATGAGATAACTGGCTCTGTGGATATGGGGAAAGCGGTGGATGTGATATATCTTGACTTTAGCAAAGCTTTTGATATGGTCTCCCACACTATTCTTGCCAGCAAGTTTAAAAAGTATGGATTGGATGAATGCACTATAAGATGGAGAGAAAGCTGACTAGATTGTCGGCTCAATGTCTAGTTGGCAGCCAGTATCAAGCGGAGTGCCCCAGGGGTTGGTCCTGGTGCCGGTTTTGTTCAACATCTTTGTTAATGATCTGGATGATGGGATGAATTGCACCCTCAGCAAGTTCACAGATGACACTATGCTGGGGGGAGGGGTAGATACGCTGGAGGGTAGGGATAGGGTCCAGAGTGACCTAGACAAATTGGAGGATTGGGCCAAAAGAAATCTGACGTGGTTCAGCAAGGACAAGTGCAGAGTCCTGCACTTAGGAAGGAAGAATCCCATGCACTGCTACAGGCTGGGGACCGACTGGTTAAGCAGCAGTTCTGCAGAAAAGGACCCGGGCATTACAGTGGACGAGAAGCTGGATATGAGTCAGCAATGTGCCCTCGTTGCCAAGAAGGCCAACAGCATATTGGGCTGTATTAGTAGGAGCATTGCCAGCAGATCGAGGGAAGTGATTATTCCCCTCTATTCGACACTGGTGAGGCCACACCTGGAGTATTGTGTCCAGTTTTGCCCCCCCCCCCCCCACTACAGAAGAGATGTGGACAAATTGGAGAGAATTCAGCGGAGGGCAACAAAAATTATTAGGGGGCTGGGGCACATGACTTATGAGGAGAGGCTGAGGGAACTGGGGTTATTTAGTCTGCAGAAGAGAAGAGCGAGGGGGGATTTGATAGCAGCCTTCAACTACCTGAAGGGGGGTTCCACAGAGGATGGAGCTAGGCTGTTCTCAGTGGTGGCAGATGACAGAACAAGAAGCAATAGTCTCAAGTTGCAGTGTGGGAGGTCTAGGTTGGATATTAGGAAACACTATTTCACTAGGAGGGTGCTGAAGCACTGGAATGGGTTACCTAGGGAGGTGGTGGAATCTTCATCCTCAGAGGCTTTTAAGGCCCGACTTGACGAAGCCCTGGCCAGGATGATTTAGTTGGTGTTGCTCCTGCTTTGAGCAGGGGATTGGACTATATGACCTCCTGAGGTCTCTTCTTCTGCTCTGGGTAGCTTGAAAGCTTGTCTCTTGCACCAACTGAAGTTGGGCCAGTAAAAGACATCACCTCACCTGCCTTATCTGTCTCATATTCAGGAACACAGCTACAACAACAGAGATAATACATGTCGGACAAAATTCAGCTCTGGTGTAAGCAACTGCAGTTGTCATTAAAGTCTGTGAGAGCTGAACCTATTTGAACCAGCGCTATGTTTGGACTGTTGTTTCCTACTGGGGTTCTTTACAGACATGAGACTCTTTCGACATTTGTTCATATTTCATGAGCAGCTTTTGCCTTTTTGTGTAACTAACTCATTCTGCTTATTCTCCTCTTCACTATCATTCATTTCCTTAGTGTTCTACTGGTCCTAGTAGTATTCATAAGAACAGCCGCATCTGAGGATAAATCCTTGTAATATCATTCCTAATCTCCTACTCTGTTTCTGTTTGCTAAACAACACATGAGTTATGCTGTCAACTATCGCCATTGGGTTTAATCAGTCAATCAATCAACTGTATTGAGGCTGCTGATAGAGAAGCCAAAAAGCTACACAGGAGTCAGGAAGGGAGTAGAAATCAATCTGCCAACAATGAAAAAGTAGAATCAGACAGGTGGCAGATCTTGGTATAATATTTTTATCCCACCACTATGAGATAATCAGGCCAGAGTGTAGCACCCAGGGGATGGAGCAGCACTGTGGGTATAAATGGATGGGGATTTAAAGCAGTCCCTAAAAATGCTTGTTTTATATAGAGGCCTTTTCATTCACCCTCAGCTGGAGGTAATATAACATAAGCTGGCAAAGAATGATTTGGTTCTAATTCACCTGATTTCTTACAGACTTTACCTACTTCTAACCCAAATCTGTAAAATTGTTCTTTGGCACAACATAGGTCAAACGCCAACATGCCCAAAGGCATATTCCATACTTGCTCAAAAGTTGAGTAGCATGTTGGTAAATTTGGTAAATATATCTTTCTTACCTGCAAGTGCCTATGTTCAGTTTGTTTGTGTTTGAATCAGATTTGTTTGATAGAATTTTTGTCTAGTTATATGACAACTCATGGACTCTGTGTGGAAATATAAATCTGTAGTATTGTAAATCAAGTAGAGAGTGCTGCAGAATAAAGGATCGTGCCTAGTTGAGCTTGAAGTACAGTAGTAGCGCAGAATCTTTTTTACGTTATTTTCATTCTGCAATGCACAATTAAAAGAGAATCTCTAATATGACAGGAGACTATAGTTTGGAGTTTCTTCTGGACCTTCTTTTATGGGAAGGTCCAATGAGTCAACAGAGTAATAGTATTGCAAAAAAAGAGCACATCATTCTGGAATGTATCAGCAGGACTGTTGTGAACAAGACATGTAAAGTAATTCTTCCACTCTACTCCCCGCGGATAAGGCCTCAACTGGAGTATTGTGTTCAGTTCTGGGCACCACATTTCAGGAAAGATGTGGACAAATTGCAGAAAGTCCAGAGGAAAGCAACAAAAATAATTAAAGGTCTATAATATAACCTATGAGGAAAGATTGAAAAAATTGAGTTTGTTTAGTCTAGAGAAGAGAAGACTGGGAGGTGGACATAATAAAATTCATAGTACAATTCATAGTACCTTTGAAGGAGGAGGATGAAAAATTGTTCTCCTTAACATCTGAGGATAGGACAAAAAGCAATGGGCTTAAATTGCAGCAAGGGAAGCTGGACATTAGGAAAAAATTTCTAACTGTCAGGGTAGTTAAGCACTGGAACAAATTGCCTAGGGAGGTTGTGGAATCTCCATGATTGGAGGTTTCTAAGAACAGGTTGGACAAACACATGTCAAGGATGGTCTAGTTGTTACTTAGGCCTGCCTTGAGTGCAGGGAACTGACTAGATGACCTACTGAGGTCCTTCCAGTCCTATAATTCTATGATTGTTTAGTAAGGATGAAACTAATACCCAGAAAGAGGAAAAGATAAACCTTGGTAAAGCTCTGAATCTATTTGCAGGCTTGGCAATGCTCACCAGTTTTGCCACTAGTTTGAGGAGCAATGTGCCTTGTCGCTTGTATTGTATAGTCCAGTTGAGGGAGAAAGTGAATAACCCAAACCCAGCTCCATCACTAAAATCTGTAGAATTTGAGAACTTTGAGAGGGAGAATTGACCATGATGGAAAAGTTTAGGTACTCTGAAAATCCAAAAAGAAAGAAAGGAGTTAAAAATAATTTTATAAGGGATCTAGATTTTAAAATTTTAAACTTAGCTTATTATCAACTTTTTTTTTTAAACAGGAAGATACCAGTCATATCCAGGGTCCTAGAAAACTCTAAACAGAAAATTTTGGGGTTTCAGAGAGAGCCTCAAATTGGCATAATATGTAATGAGAGTAAGTAATTCCTTCCCCAGAATACCCCCATAACATTAAAAAAAAAAAAAAAAAGACTTGATAAATTGCTAGTAGAAAAATAGGAACATTTTCTCACAAATAAAATTAGGTGTTTTTCTGATTTTTTTTTTCCTTTTAATTTTTTTTTGTCAAAATCGTTAATTTCAAAAAAAATTGATCAGCTTGAATAACTACCATACAACACCATCCTTTTATATTTGTGCAGTAGTTCTCTTTAGTGGTGACAATGTTACTTACTAGTAGTGTAATTCAAGTACTGTATAATTCAAAAACCTGACACAGCTCTCGCTTGAAAACATAGTTCAGACTGTGATTAAAACTCAGGCACAGTGGAATAACTGAATATCCCTTTCAAGCAAAACCTTCACATGAACTGTTGCTGAACAATAGAGGAAGGTAAAATGAGGATCCCAGACTTAATGGTTACAGAATCAGAGGAAAAGCACAGGAGTTTGACTTCTTTGCTGGTGCATCTTGTGGGAGAAAGAACATTTGGAGGTATATAAAACATTTTCCTTTGAAAATGGGGTTGAAAGAAATAATTTGGATGTGGTTTATCAGAAGTGTGATTAATGCTGTACCCCAAGAAACAGAATAACATGTGGAAGGCATCAGTCCTTCACTTGTGTCTAGCAACACTCTGAGACAATATAGATCAATATGCAACACAGCTTAAAATTAAAATTAAAACATGCTTGTCTCCAAACATGTTTAAAATATTGTTCTGTCTAGTAATATGAATGAGCTCTGCATACATTTTAACTGTGTCACCTAATCATGGTTCACCTCCTTCTAGAACACTGACAATGTTCATTTCATTGCTGTGTAACTCAAATAGTAAGAGCAAAAGAAGGACCCATAATGGTTACCGGCATCACAATACAAGTGGCCTGTGCCATGCAGGAGGTCAGCCTAGATGGTCACAATGGTCCCTTCTGGCTTTAAAATGTATGCATTAAAATGAAAGTGGACTGACTAATAAACTGATTGCAACTTCAAATCTATGTTAAACAAGCTTCACACACAGAGCAACAGACTTGATTTACCATTCACTTTTAACTGATGCTTACTCAGGGCCGGCTCTGGCTTTTTTGCCGCCCCGTGGGGGGGAGGGCGGAGCCGGGGGGAGGGCGGCCGGAGCCCTGGGAGGAGGGCGGCGAGCCCCGGCGGGGGCTCGGCTCTCCCCCCCCCCCCCGGCGGCCAGAGCGCCGGGGGCAGGGCGGTGAGCCCCGGCGGGGGCAGGGCAGTGAGCCCCGGCGGGGGCTCGGCTCTCCCCCCGGCGGCCAGAGCGCAGGGCAGCCGGGGGGAGGGCGGCCAGAGCGCCGGGGGGAGGGCGGCGAGCCCGGCTGTGGCCCCGCTCTCCCCGGCGGCCCGAGCGCCGCGCCGCCCCCCTCCAGGTGCCGCCCCAAGCACCAGCTTGGTTGCCTGGTGCCTGGAGCCGGCCCTGTGCTTACTGGAACTTGAGCTTAAAGTCCTGAGTCTGCAAAGTGCAGAATTCTGTCCTGTCCCATTGACTTCAATCACAGCCGAGGCCTCTGAGCACTGCCCAGCATTAGGCTTTCTGTGTCCTCGATATTTTACCAGATGCTGGCTGCATTGACCAGTGTGGGTCTTGTGGTGGCATTGACGGGCTGGCTATTCATGTTCTATTGTCTTCCATAAACCAAGATCCAAAGGCCTGTTAGTTCAGAAAAATAATGAAGGGCTTTTTCAATGTTTCTACAATAGTTGTGTGGGCCTGGAGCCTTCAAAGAGAAACTTGCAAGGAAGCACAAAAACTGGATCAAGAGCCTGCAGTCTGTCAATGAAATGCCGCAGGATGCAACATGACAACATAATTGAATGTGATGTGTCTTTGCAATGACATGTCAAGCCTGCAGAATTCAAAAAGGCATAGCTTGCTGAACGCCATGGCTAAAACATGTTTCCAGTTAGTTATGTGCATATACTTTAAACATTTTAAAGACTAATTTTTTAAAACACCCTTTTTTGCTCTCCAGAGGAATATTTCTGTGACCCAGATATTTTTTGGCGATAAACAGCTTGGACTGAAGAAACACAGCTCTCCCAGATATCCCCTTAAATAATCTACCCGTCCCCCCACCCATGGTCACCCCAAAGCTGTGGGGAACTCATATCTATGCAATGCTCATTACAATCTTTCCTTTAAGAGGAACCACCAAGAAATATGTTAAAGAGCTGGTCAGTCAGAGATGTTGGGGAAAATATTTCCAAAGTAGCACCACACAAACATTGTGAAGAAGATATACTCAACCTTTCTCCATTAGCAAAATGGAGATGAATGACAGCAACTAATAAATATACTAGATATTATTATGCCTATTATGTAATTAGAATACAGTAGCGCAGGAGTCTCAAACTTCATTGCACCGCGACCCCCTTCTGACAACAAAAATTACTGCATGACCCCAGGAGGTGGTGGGGCCAAAGCCCAAGCTCCACTGCCCTTGGCCGGGAGGCCAAAGCCAAATACAAAGGGGAGGGATAGTTCAGTGGCTTAAACATCGGCCTGCTAAACCCAGGGTTGTGAGTTCAATCCTTGAGGGGGCCATTTAGGGAACTGGGGCCATTTAGGGAACTGGGGTAAAAATCTGTCTGGGGATTGGTCTTGCTTTGAGCAGGGGGTTGGACTAGATGATTTCCTGAGGTCTCTTCTAACCCTGATAGGATTCTATGAAAGGGCTTCAGCCGCAGGCTGGGGGCCTATAATCTGAGCCCCACTGCCCATGACTGACAGGGCCTCCCAGAGGATTCAGGAGGCCTGGGGCAAAGCGGGGGAGCTGCGGCGCTTGTACTCACGCGGCGGTCCGGGTCTTCGGTGGCATTTCGGCGGCGGGGGGCCCTTCAGTCGCTTTGTGTCTTCGGCAGCACTGAAGGGCCCCCCGCCGCCGGGACGGGGCTCATGGGGCCCCTGCAGGGCCCGGGGCCTGGGGCAAATTGCCCCACTTGCCCCCTCCTCTGCGCGGCCCTGATGGCTGAAGCCCTTGGCCTTCAGCTTTGGCCCCGGGCATTGGGGCTTGGGCTTCAAGCCCTGGACCCCAGGAAGTCTAAGACAGCCCTGGCAACCCCATTAATATGGGGTCACGACTGACAGTTTGAGAACTGCTGCAGTAGAGAGAATACAATGTATCAGTCTTGGTTTACTTTTTTCTCTAGTCTCTTCAGTTTGTTGGTTCAAGTGTACAATATGAGATTGCACATTTAGGATTGTATATTTTGCCTTCTGTCTGCATATGTGTAGTAAAATGCTTCTCACACATGCTTTCTATCCCTACATTTCCATTTTGGTTTTATCGACCTTACATATCTTGTTGTACATCTCTGTAATTGCCATATCACAGCCTATGCTTTTATGTAGAGTGACTAATTGGTAAAGGTTTGCCACTGTATCTATTCTGTGTTCTCTATAGTGTCATTTATGCCACACAGCATTTTGCTGTACATGGTGTTAATAATGGTTTCTGGCTGATATGTTTAAAGCTAATGACTTGCTGAATATCCTTCATAAAACAAGTTGTTAAAACAATATTTTCTTCCATTGACTTTTGTTACTGTATTCATAAAATGTAAGTTTTTGTTTTGGATCAGAATTGTGTGTCCTTACTGGGCTTTCACAAGGGTGTTGTTCCATTTCTTATTGCTATAATATGATACAAAAATATGTGTAAAGGATCACAAGTAACATTCTTTAAGAAAGATGTTCTCTCTGTGTATAATGTTATTCAGATGTACTCATGGTAAATATCCATGATAATGTTCCTTTTAAATGGCCAGAACTCAAGTTAGACCTATACCAGGCAGATTTAAATTACAGACTGGTATTTTTCAAAACTTTCCATGTTTTTTTTCCTTCTCCTCACTCAATACACTCTATGCAGTTTTCATTTTTGAGGCAGGAATATCTGATTCCTTTTAATCCCATAACTTTTCCGTATTCCAAACCTCCAACAGTGCCATGAAGAGGGAATCGGTTGTATTTTTGAGGACAGGGCCTAAGTGAATTTACTCTTTTTTATAGTTTGTCCCTTGCATTCCTAATCGAAATCTCATTAAATGTCCGGAATTGGTTACTGAAGGTGATGGTCATCCCATTTTAAGTAATTCCTCATCAGAATTACTGTCATGTAGGAAAGTAAAATGGAATCTTTCTAAATACAGACTCCTTAATTCAAGGCAGACTTCGCTACACTTCCTAATAACATACAAATATAATCTGAACAAGAAAATCATTACCAGCTCTATATGCCTGCATCTATAATAACTTGGACCAACCAAGCCTGCACACTCAAAAGTTAAGCACTTGTGTGTTTGCAGGATCAGAGCCCAGCATGGTAGCTCTGAACTTAAGAGTAGGGCTGCAACAAAACATACCACGTGCCTTATTCCGTTAACATGGTGCTTTTATTTGTTAAATTAAACCATGATACTAAACTGTAATTTATTTGGCAGAAAAATTCTGTATTTCTAAATTTTCCTAAAGTCAAAATACTAGAATCTGAAAGGAACAAAGATTAGATTTATGTGCAGCATGCATATTGTATATATGCAGCTATCTGTGCGTTACAAAGCTTTAACCCAACTTGCCTCCTGTATAAAACAACTTGTTGTTTATTACTGAAAGCTTCATCAGCATCAAAATTAGTAGTCTATAAATACACAGAGAGAAATTTCATAGTTAAAGGAATTTATTTGTTAAGCGGTTTTCACAGTAATAGAAAAATGAAAGGCATATGCATTGACAGGCAAAAACGCTGAGTTTACATGAGCAACAAGGCATCAGCATATAAATCCCAGTTCTGTTATTCGTTTTGTTCAATCACCTGTGAAAAGGGCCTTAATCTGTAATTGTTTGTGACAAAACGTATTACAGTGTGTTTATGTCCTTCAACTTCTGCCCATGTAGCAGTCAGTCACTTTGTCTTGGGCAATCTGTGCCTGTGGAAAGCAGCTGAAAATCTCTGTCTTCACATGAATGCAAAAGTCCTTCTAAAGAACTCCCTCTGGGAATGTGCACAATAATATCAGAACATGAACTAGCTTGAAGTCACAGACATTGACAGTCTCTGCCTATGGGGATATTGGAGATGGTGGAGGCGTCCTGAAAAATACTGCACTTGACTTTTTTTTTTTTTTTAATCCTTTCACAGGACAAGTGTTGCACAAGGGATTACAAAGTCAATGGCTAGTTCCTGTTTAAATACTACATGTATTTATAGTGAGTCCTGCAATAGTAAGAATCAATCACCTACTAATGCTCCATGACTAGTCATGCACCAAGCAGCTCAGCCCTACATTTCGAAATATATAGTATCAAGAGAGTAATTTTTTTAAAAATAAAATGAAGCCGATTTATTTAGGAAAAGCCATTCAGACACAATAGGCAAAGTAAACACAATCATGGACATTTCAACAGCTACAGTACAGACTTGTGACATTTAAAAAAAAAAGAAAGGATTTGAGGGGATTTTATTCTCTTTTAAAGATAATGCATTTGAGGCTGTAAATTGGTAGGTATTATTCATAATAAGTGAATCTACTGTTTTCCTGATTGGCTAGCTTGATGGGTCAAGTACATAGAGCTGTTGAAGGCTCCTTTCCGTGGCCCCAGGCCAAGTGGTTTGCTGATGGAAAGCTGGCAGCTGATACTACTTTTTGGTGAGAAGACAGCTGGTGGGATCTGGCCAAATACTAGTACGTTCATTAGACTGCTGAAAGAATGTCAGGTTGAATCATATTTACACCCCTGGTTATTCTTTATATGCAAATATTTGAGCAAATTGGTTATTTGTGTGAACAAAAACACATCTTCAGTAGTGAAATTCACTTCTGTGCAGAGGGCTGCTCAAGCCCATGCAGTACTTAAATCTTGCTAAACTCCTACTTTTGAGGGCTAAATTGGGACACATTGGTGGCATCTGCATGGGCTAAATTTCACATCAAGTATCTCAATATTCACATGTGAATAAGGGCATTAATGCATAAAACCAAACATTCTCTGTTTGTTATTCTTTGCTCATCATTTGTTGTTCTCCTGTTTCAGCCACCCAGTCAGAATATATACCATGTGATTTAGGTAATCAATCACACACCAAAAAACAAAAGCCAAGCATTGAATAGTTGAAGCAAATAGTTCATCAATGCCCCATAGACTGAAATTTGCTTGTATAAACTGTTAGCAAATACTGGTGAATAACTTGTATGCTTGTAGGAATCAGGATCAGTTTGCTAATGATTTGCAGACAGAAAAAATGGGCCAAGTTTGTCATTGCTATTCACACTAAATAATTACACCAGCTGTACTTTCTTTTCTTCCTAACCTCTCCTAAATGTTTCAGATTTTGAGTATACACGCATACAGTTCAACCAAGTCTTCTCCTGAAAAAAATCTCATGTTGTAAAATCTGGGTGTACAAATTTACTATGAAAAATTAGAATGATGTGTGGTAACTTCCCCAAGTGTATTCTGAAATGTATAAGGTTTGCAAGTCAAGAAAACACATAACATATGTTAAAGAATTAAATGTTTTATGCATGAATATTGATGAGATGTTTTTGTGCCTGACTATAATTTTATGTATCTCACATGGTATGAAAGAGCTGTGAGCCACACAGTGATAGAAGTAAGTCATTTTGTATTTTAAATCTAGTTATATCTCTTTATGAGGGTCCTGTTCTTAAATCTGTGCCAATACTTTCCCAAGCTCCAATCGTCATGAGTAGATGCCCTAGCTTTCAATTCTTACTTCTGGACAAGAAATAAAAAATAAAATAACACCAAAACCCCCAAACAGGTGGAAAGCACTTTCTTATACATGTTTCAGAGTAGCAGCCGTGTTAGTCTGTATCCGCAAAAATAACAGGAGTACTTGTGGCACCTTAGAGACTAACAAATTTATTAGAGCATAAGCTTTCGTGGGCTACAACCCACTTCTTCGGATGCATCCGAAGAAGTGGGTTGTAGCCCACGAAAGCTTATGCTCTAATAAATTTGTTAGTCTCTAAGGTGCCACAAGTACTCCTGTTATTTCTTATACATGTTATCCATTAGTGTCAAATAAGCTTAGAAAATGTTTCCAACTTGCAGATGCAGAGCATAACCCAAGGGAGGGTGATGCAATACAACAGATGTCGTATAAACACCATACAGAGCAACAGCCTTTGTATTTCTGACTATTGCCGATATTCTGAGAAGATAATATTCTTTTTCTTGTAAGAGGGAGTCTTCTTCTTATAGTGCTTAGGGCCAAATCCTCCTCAGCTCCCCCAGAAGGTCCTCAGTTCAGCATGTCTACTATAGAACAAAGCAACAAGATGATTAATAACTGAAATAAGAGACAATCTTTTGTGCTTTCAGTCTATGTATGGAATTTGCAATTTCGGGTGTCTTCTCCTTTGAGTAGCTTTTTAATAAATAATAACAATAAAAAGTCCACTTGTTTCAGACAGACACCAGTATGTAATAGATTCAAAGCTTTAATGTTTCAATTACCTTTACGATATTTAATTAGTTCTTTTATTAGGCAGTTAAAGTTACAACCCCCCAAATTCTTAAACATTTGTTACTGCATTTTGTTAGTTTTAAACAAGTTACCTTGGAAAAATGAAAATATTTTAACTGCACAGTTCATATTGATGGTTAATTACATTGCCCCTCTGACAAGTTTTCTGACACTAGATAAGACATTATCTGAGTTCATTACCGCAAGATTCACCTATTTTATCAAATGAGTTGAGCATCAGTAATTCAGGCAGTGATTAGATGAAGTGCAAAATAGCCTCTGGCCATTAAAGTGTATATTTAAAAGCACTTTAGAACAAATGCACCACTTGCAACAGTACTTTTTGTTTTAGACGTTAGCATGTTTTCCAAGATAAAGCAACCTTGTAATCTAAGGGAATTGTAATCCTCTTTTAAACATATCATCACTCTGGTGGGAAGTTTTTAACCATGCTATTTGTTTCTGGGCATGTGTAAATTCAGAAGAGTCAGGGTTAATGTAACTTTTGCATGGGTTTCAAATTTGTCACACTGGGGTGTTCCAGAGACTGGCTTATGCCTTTGTTCTTACTAAAATACCACAACAAAAAGCATTCCTGTGGCATTTTTTGTTTACTGAACATGCTTAACAGTTAGTTAACATGAAAAGAAACTGCTTTTTTTGTGGTATTTGTACCAGAGGGGTCTTTCTTCTATTATGTGCTGTGTTCAAGGAACTACTCACTGAAAACACTGAAGAAAGAGATACTGCGAGAAAACATTTTCTTGTGGTAATCACAGATGTAAATAATATGTGCCTTTCTTTTGGAAATTCTATGACACACAAGTTTGTTGTGGTCATAAAGAAATGGTGTATGAGTGTGAGAGGTGCAGATCATTTCAGAATAGGAAGACAATGAGGTTAAAAAGTAGGGAATATAGGGACTAATAAAGACATATTTCCAGAAGGTTTAGCATCCCCTCTCTCTTTCCATATATAATGTGTGTGTGTCTGTGTACGCGTGCGTGTGTATTTCCAAATGTAAAGGATATTTAGAAAATTAATGGAAAATGTCCTGAAAAAAAGACTCTTATTGCAAGTCTGTTTTTTCTTTATATTGGGTATATTTATTGTCCAGATGAACTATTATGCTTGACCCAAAACCGATCCTCTCATTTCTATCTCAAGAGTGATTATTTTTTCTGTTCGGTAAACTCTGATTATACAAATGTCTGAGGTTTGTGATGCTGCAGCTTCTCCATTCTGGCGGAGCTCCTGTTGTGCGGTTTTGCTCCCCTGCAGTTGGGCTGCATTCTTATGGAGCACTGAAGCTCTGCAGAAGCTTGTCTCCAGTGCCATGGAGCTCCTCAGCTGCTGATGGTCTGTGGCCCTGGAGAATTTATATTAGGATCTCTGGAGAACTGAAACAAAAACTCCACTCCTCAACTGATTGGTATTGGTTTCTTCAGTTCAGCTACAGTTTGTTTATACACCAGGAACCAATAGCTTAGGAGAACTGTTGCCAGTAGGAGCCAATAAAAATTTTCCAGTGGAAATTTCCACTAGAGAGATGGGCTGAGAAATTGATCATGGGGGAAGTGAAAGGAGACAGTATCCTATCAACACAAAACACATGAATGTGGAGTATGCTGCTATTTAGTTGCACCCTGTTGAGATGACTAATTTCAGTGCTAAAAATTTTGCTTTCTCCCTTTCTCCCACCTTGCCCAATGCGTTTTTTGATCCCTGCTCCACTCCTTCATTCAGCTACACTGTTATTCCTTTGATCCAAATGGACTTCCCCCAATGAGGAAGCAAAATAAACTAAGAACTTGGTGTTATGTTGCTGTATTTCTTGAATCAGTTTTGTCAACAAATTAATGGCAAAACTTGCGACTTTTTACTCACTCCCAGTCCAGTAAGTCTGGGCTTTTAAGGGTTATTATGGCGCCTTGAGATCTCATGTTCAGAGCATCCTTTTTGAATTTGTAGCCTCTTGTCTAACATTGAAAATACATTCCATCTGCTACTGGCAGCATCCGGAGCGGCAGTGTCCTGGCCTCTCTGAAGCAGCAACAGCATCTTCTGGATGAAAGTACTTAGTGTTCACCATTCAGAATGTCAGTGACTTTACATTTTCAGGCTTCAGACTCACTCTTTGGTAAGCAAAAATGTGCCCAGCTGCACTGAAAATGTGTTCTAAGTATGTGCTGGAGGGAACACAGTTTAATTTCATAATAGTTGTTGTCATAACTGATCAGTTTTCATTTTTAAAACCAGTTTTGTTAAGTGTTTCCCCCCCCCAATCTTGCTCATGTTTTACTCTCAACTAAGCAGGCTTCCCCCAGCCAAGCTGGCAATGTTATGATAGTAGGTAGATTGAATCTATCAGCTTTTGAAACAGCAACAATTTGTTATTCCTCTGAGCTGAACATTGGTTTAGGGTATATCTGCATTTCAAGTGAAGGTGGAATTGTAGCATGGGTATACCTACTCATGCTAGCTTTCATTTAGCTAGTGCAGTTAACAGTATCAGTGAAAATGTGTGGCATGGGTTTCAGCATTTGCTAGCAAATGAAGTCCATACCCAGGTACCCCCAGCAGGCTTCTGCTCCGGTTGCTAGCTCATTCCAAAGCCCATGCTGTCACATCGTCACTACTATTGTTACCTATGCTAGCTAAATTAAATCTAAGGGTATGTCTACACTGAGAAGTTGTCGACAAAACTTTTGTCTTTCACGAGAACTTAAAAAAGCCCTCCCGCGAAAGACAAAAGTTTTGCCAATGCACGTGGCAGTGTGAATGCGGCTTTGTCCTGCCGACAAAGCTAACACCACTTGTGGGGCTGGAAGTATTTTGTCAGCAAAAGTGCTGACAAAGTACCGACAAAGAGTGTTTACACACGCTGACTTTTAGCGACAAGGTGACAGCCTTGTTGCTAAAAGCTGCATGGTGTAGACAAGCCCTAATTCAGGTATGCCTTCCTGTGCTACTATCACACCTTCACTTTCAGTGTAGATATGCTAAGAGAGGAGCAATTGTATACTACTAGCTACTTACCAGCAGGAGGGGGATAACGGTGAGTGCTGTACTGTGTGGAGCATTCTGATGTCATTGTTGTATCTGGTATATAAAGCATTCAGCACTCTACAACAGAAAAAAAAATGTCATGATCTTCAACACATCTGATGGTTTTCAGTGTCAGTGAGAAGACTGATCGCTTGTATTATGTAACTGATCCTTAAATTGTTTTTCACAAACTACATGAGTGACTTCCTCTAAAGGTTATAGAATCTTGTATAAGTATTTTGTAAAACCTCATTTCCCACAAGCTGTAAAGCCATCTTCTCTTATGCCTAGTCTATATATGTGGGGGTGGGGGGTTTACTGCTCCACAAGCATTTTCAATAGGAAAAAGTGGTGTTCCATTGTGTTTGCATTTCTTCTTTTAATTTATGTGTGTGTATGTACATTGCTTTTCTCCTGCAGTTCTCAAAGAGTTTTATGGCCCATTACTGAGTGACTAAAATGGGTGCAGATTTTGCAAGCCTCTGCCAGAAGATGTTTATTACTCTCATCATTCTTACGAAAATCATGTTCCAGCAGGTTCAGGCACTGTGCAAAACATGGCACATGTGTGAATTGGCCATTTCACACCACTCTTACAATATTATCAGCAATAATAAAACCAGGGGGAAGGCCTCGGGGAAGGGGATATACACCACACATTAATTTGGTCATGAAGTTTTGATATGTGATCTTTGTTAAAACCAGAGATGCAAACAGCAGCTTAGCTTGTTTTCAGAAGTCACTGTCAATTGCTGAGGGAGATAGCTAGCTGAGATACTAATGTAGTCAACTGTTTGTCCATTTGTCCATATTTACTGTTATGTGGATGTGCTATCATTCTGTCTTAAGGGTTGGTTTATTAAGTTTGAGACGGTGCTTTAAACAGATGTTCAGTATGCCATAGACTGATGCAAAATATACTCTAGATGGTATTTTAAACTTCTGTTGTATAGCAAAGAATATTGCTGGTAAGCACAACATAGGTATTTGGCTGGTGTGAATATTGCAGGCATGCTGATAGAATACATTCATGCAATAAGGCATCCAAGATGTATCTTTTCTTCTTTGCTGTGTTAATGGTATCTATATTGCAAACAACCCTGTCTTTTATCTCCTTCATGCAGTTCACAGTTACTGCTATTTACTCTTCTTGGAGACAGACTTTTTATTTGTCTTTCCAGTTGCTGTATCTCCTCACCATGTTCCCTGAACACCCTATTTCTTCTATGCTCTGCTTAGGCATGAATAGCAGAGTCTAGAATTGCTTCTAATGATTCTGTTTGAGCTTTGGGGATTTTTTGCTGCATTTTTAGCAGATACAGTTTCTGCTACTTAGACAATTTGCTTCATAGATTTTAAGGCCATAAGGGATCATTGTGATAATTTAGTCTGACTTCCTGTATAACACAGGCCATAGAATGTTGTTTTTGTTGTTTTTACCCAGTAAAGTGGGTTCCTGTAACTTGACCGTCCTGGTACTCAACTGGAGAAAAATGGTACAATAGTTTCTTTTCTCCTATTTCTGCAATTTCACCATGTATGGAGGCAACCCTGATTTCTCCTTCTTTTGCCAATACGTTTACGAGGCAGGCACACAAACCAGTCTATGATAAAAAAAATGTCTATGCAAAGTCTTTTACAGGATTACCAAAATGGTCCACAAAGGAGATTCAAACAAGTTCCTATAAATCCTCTTCCAACATTGCTTTCACTGAGTCCATTTGTTAGCTTCCTAGGGTTCAAGGCATAGAGCCAGTTCATTCATCCTCTGGTAAACTCCCACACTTCCTGTCCAGTTGCCCCACTTCAGCTTATGAAGCTTTGATAAACTTCTTGTAACATATAGTGGGTCTAAAGGTGGACTCAATCGTTAAACTTGTCCTCCTCCTGTCTTCTTCACCTACTTACGTTTAAAAGGAGTCATTTGCAACTGTTCTTCCAAAGAAGAAGCTGGAGAGCATTAAACACCATTCCCAATTTATTATCCATATAGAGGTTATTCCTATGAGGGGCAGTCATGCACCAGGACCCCATTGTGCAAGGCACAAACATTAAAAAAAAGACAGTACCTGCCCCAAAGAGCTTGTGCACTCAAAATCCTTTTCCTGATCAAGAGGCTAGTGATATAACCCTGCTAGTATATTTACATTCTTATAATTTGGGATTTGTATGCCTATAGAGTCTACTGAACCTACTAGAATATTCTAGATTCTAGAATATAGTCCTCTCTACTCATTATATTTTAGGTATAGTGTCCTTCTCTTGCATCTATGATCATCTTCCTCAACTGCAGGACTAGGGTAGCCAGTTGTGACTTCTCTACAATATCCACATATGCTATCTCTAGAAATACTTGTTTCTCTCTGATTCTCCAGTCCAGCAACTCTGGACTCAGGATGCTGTACTTGGGCTCTGAGGGTCATGAGCTGTTTGCACCAGGTTGGGGTCAGACACATCTATCTAACCTCTTCTTTGAAAGCTCTGGGGAAAATAACATTGGAAGAGAGATCTGCTGTTCAAATTCAAGCCCTCCCAATTCATTTGACTTAGCACCAATTTAGAGAGGGTAATAAGTCAAAAATATGCCTGGAAGGTTACGTTACATATGTAAAGTTATGTTTCCAAAGTTCCTCATTGCATGAAAATGTGTATGTTTAAAACATCTGAACCAAACCCACGTCTAACAGCTAATACATTTTAAAGATTTTGGATTTTCAAAGCCTTTTGTGAGGTTCCCCTTTGCTAGTTGCCTGCAGGGGAGGTGAGATAGGTTTCTAACCTTTGCAGCTGGCTCAATGAAAGAGCAGGAGGAAGAACACAGAGGCAGAAAGAGATCTCAATTTTCAACTTGTTGAGTGATCTTTGAAGGGCTTCCTGAATAAAAACCTTTAAAGAGAACCCCATACTACACGATCTGCATTTTGTCAATCAGGCTCACAATCGCCAGAGGAGGTAAAATGCATAGATCTACAGTAAAGGTGGGATTCCCTAGTTTTAGCTATTGTGTTTTCTGTTCCCTTTATACCAGTTGCTATGTCTGGAGAACCATGATTGACAAGCCTGTTCCAACACAGTTGTTGGTTTCAGTGTCCACCCTCGAAATGGACTCTTAATAACAGGAATAGTCCATGCTGCAGACTACCCTCTATAGCAGTCTATAGAATGGTTTCTCAACAGTTCTAACACACACGTTTCATATACAGTTTTAACACAGTGTGGATGCAAAGTCTTTTTCACCTGTGCTAGGATGTAACTGTGTTTCCATGAGCACATACCATGGTGTATCGAGAATCATTGCCTCTGACTAAGCAAGCCAGTTTGAAGAGCTCTTGAGCTTTTGGTGTGCAGGAGCAAAAGGGAGGGTTGCAAAGAAGACTTCAGCGGTGGTTTGTATAGAATAATTTTCTATTTTATAGCAAGTGTTAGGAGAAGATCCTTTCCTGCCAGAACTCCATCAGTCATTCCATTTTTGTAACTAGAATTTAGAATCTTTTAAAGGGTCTCTCACTGTATTCCCAGATTCTTTGCCTGTCCCACCATGGCATGCTGCTGTCTGTAGTTATGGAAGAAACATTTCTTCTCACCAATTGACAGGAGGCAATGCTGAGTCAGCATTTACCTGTCCTGGGATAGCAGGACTAGCAGCAGCACTACCATCTTTTACAGGCTTCATGAATACAGATCTTTAAAGAGAATCCCATTGATGCACATGCTCTGCACTTTGTCAGTCAGGCTCGTGGTCTTTGTAAGAGATGGGATTCAGATCCCTATGGTAAGGACGAGCTTAGCGAGAAGCATTCTCCAGAGGCTATGGCACTGGACTGGGAATCTGGGTTCTTTTCCTGGCTCTGTGGCTCACCAGCTGTATGAACACAGGCCAATCGAATTTCAATAATGTCTCAGTCCCATTTTCAAAAGTGGAAGTATCCTTGAAAGTTATTGTCGCAGCTCCAGATGAGCACCCCCTCTTGGCCACTCACCAGACTGCTGTGAGGGGAATCATCTCACTGGACCTCATGTGCTTTAGGCCTCCAGAGTCTGAACTGAGTCCAGGTAATGCCCCTGCTTTGGGTTCTCTAGGCACTCTCAGGGTGCAGATCTTCTGTTTAGCACCCCCTCTTGAGAGCTGAGACTTCACAGTCCAGGTGCTCAGCCCCGTCACAAGTGCTGACACCTCAGATTCTTCGACATAGCCTCTCCCAGAACTCCAGCCATGTAGGTGTTCTGGGTCAACAGGTAAATTGGTCAAGGGCGCATGATAGGTGTAACACACAACACAGAGACAGACTTTGGAAAGGATCCTAAACCATCATTTCTCTTTCCTTAGGTGCACGAGAAATACACAGATCAGTACAAAAATAATAAGCCCTACACACATTTCCCTGCCTCAGTTTCTTCACATTCCAGAGCATTTTGGGGGCTGGACTCAGAATCCTCTGTCAGCATCCAGGTTACTTCTGCTCCAGCTGATTGTTTGTTTTCGCTGTTTTGGAGCTTCTCTCTGTCTCTCCTGGTCCAGCTTTGACACTGATTGGTCCTGCAGCTATAAACTGAGCCTCCCGTGCTATGAAAGCATGCCCAATCTCTTGCTCTCTCTTCTGCCCAAAGGTTCCTATGTGGCTCTGTGAGTCTTTCAAGTTTATATGTTCCACCACCACCTGGTTCCCTTGTTCTGCTGCTGGTAACTTCCCACTCTCCAAACCCAGCCCACTACAGATAAACTGGAAGAACTGGCTTATTCTATCTCCAGCCAACCTCCTTAGCACACCTATTGAATGATGAGAGTATCATCATTAAGGTTAACTACTATCCATTGTATCTAGTCTGGGAGAGATGTGCTTAGATGTGGATAGACATAGTTGCATTCCATGATATAGGAATTTTCATAAGAACAATTCACAGTATCAACCAGAATTCATAAATTGTACAGATTCCCCAAATTGTCACAGTTGCATTGGCACTTTTGAAAATGTTACCCTTCACCACTCTATGCCTTGCTTCCACATCTGTAAAATGTGGATCATTATATTTGTATTTTGTAAAGCGCTTTTAGCTCAACAGAGGAAAAGCACAAAATATTTATTTATTTTATTACTGGGTGCAGCCACACAAGATCTCCACGAATAAAAGTGATATAGGATTAACACAGGAAATAATTGGTTATATAATTCCATAAGAACTGAGCCATTTATTTGTCTGATGCTTTTGCCAGACATTCCAGGTGTTCTCCCTTTCAAGAATTCAGTGTTAGTGAGATTCAGGCAGTTGGATGTTTTAATGGTTGTTGTGGGAGGGAACATGGGGGGGTGGAATAACAGAAAAACAGAAAAAGCTTTAACATGGTTGATTTGGGGGCTTTTTTTTAAAAAAAAAAAGTGTTTTTTTGTTTTGTTTTGTTTTTTTCCATTTATCTAAGCATTCATCACCTAGTATTTGGGTGCGGAACAATATTGAAAAATTAATGTATATAACTTGTTGCCCAACGTCAGCACTGGTAAGCTTCTGTGATTGTATTTGAACTGAATATTTCAGCAAATAGCATAGCAGCAATTGTAGAGCCCTGTCTATATTCTCTCTGCACTGTGAGCAGGGATTTTTCATTTCATACATCATTTACAGTTTGCCATAGTGGTTCCAGGCAGCCAGGATATATTTTCAACACAAAGATAAGAAAGAGAAATATATATCATTTGTTGTGGAAGTTGGGCACATTGGGCTCAAATTTAATTACATATAACATCAAAAGTTGCATTAGTAGGGGGAAAAAGTAAACTATCCTTAACTTAGAGTAAAAGATAACTTCTTTTTGCTGTTCAGAAGTTCTGAATAGGCCTGTTGGACAGTAATTTCACTGCTCTGCCCATCATAGAGTATATTCATAGCAAAGATGATGTACACACTTAATACAGGTATAATGCATGCATCACACAGCTGAGTATTTCAGGATATAACACAGTGCCTCATTCCATCTTGACAGAGTTGCTGCTTTAACTACACTGATTATTGTTAAAAAGTGCAGAGCCCATTCTTTTGAGTCCTGCAGAGTCTGCAGGTTCCTGCTGGGCAGGACAATGCATTAGAATGGGGGTTCCCAGCAGGTATCTGCAGACTCTGCAGGACCTGAATGACCTTACAGGAATAGCATCTGCACTTCCCTGTTTTTTTATTTTGTTCATGGCCCTGCCAGTGTGTCTCGATCCTGACCTGTAGTGAAGGGTTGGAGGATGATTTTTACTAATATATAAATGAAAATAAAATGAAAGGGTCTGATTCATCAGGTGCTGTGGGCCTTCACCTCCTACCAAACTCAAGTGGTGCTCAGCATTGCCTCTCGAGAGCAGAACCAGATAGTTCCTGACTCTGAAAAGTTTACTACTGAAATAGTTCAACTGAAAGTGGTTTTAAACTAGAGATCTAAAGGTTAAATGCTCTGTATTCCATTCTCAGGGTATGTCTACACTACGAAATTAGGTCGAATTTATAGAAGCCGGTTTTATAGAAATCGGTTGTATACAGCCGATTGTGTGTGTCCCCACATAAAATGCTCTAAGTGCATTAAGTCGGCGGACCGCGTCCACAGTACCGAGGCTAACGTCGACTTCTGGAGCGTTGCACTATGGGTAGCTATCCCACAGTTCCCGCAGTCTCCACCGCCCATTGGAATTCTGGGTTGAGATCTCAATGCCTGAATGATGCAAAACAGTGTCGCGGGGGGTTCTGGGTACATGTTGTCAGGCCCCTCCCCCTCCGTCAGAGCAACGGCAGACAATCGATTCGCGCCTTTTTACCTGGGTTACCTGTGCAGACAACATACCACGCCAAGCATGGAGCCCGCTCAGCTCAGCTCAGCTCACTGCCACCATATGTCATCTGGGTGCCAGCAGACGTGGTACTGCATTGCTACACAGCAGCAGCTAATTGCCTTTTGGCAGTAGACGGTGCAGTATGACTGGTAGCCTTCATCGGCGATCTGGGTGCTGGCAGACGTGGGGCTGGCAGACATGGGGCTGCATTGCTACACAGCAGCAGCCCCTTGCCTTTTGGTAGAAGATGGTGTATTACGACTGGTATCCGTCGTTGTCGTACTGCAGTGGCTGAAACTCCGTATGTCCCCCAGTCGCTGCCTTCCCAATGACGATGATGGCTATCAGTCGTAGTACGCTATTTTCTGCCAAGCACCCAGAAGATGCCGAGGGCTATCAGTCATGTTGCACCGTCGTCTGCCAGCTTAAGATGTAAAAAATAGATTTGTTCTGTATTCATTTGTTTCCCCCTCCCTCCGTGAAATTAACGGCCTGCTAAACCCAGGGTTTTGAGTTCAATCTTTGGGGGGGCCATTCTGTGTGACAGTTGTTTGTGTTTCTCCCTTATGCACAGCCACCTTTGTTGATTTTAATTCCCTGTACCTGTACGCCATGTCGTCACTCGCCGCTCCCTCCCTCCCTCCGTCCGTCAGATACTAGTTTCGCGCCTTTTTTCAGACCAGACGCCATAGCACTGGGATCATGGAGCCCGCTCAGATCACCGCGGCAATTATGAGCACTATGAACACCACACGCATTGTCCTGGAGTATATGCAGAGCCAGGACATGCCAAAGCAAAACCAGGACCAGCCGAGGAGGCGATTGCAGCGTGGCGGCGAGAGTGATGAGGAAATTGACGTGGACATAGACCTCTCACAAGGCACAGGCCCCAGCAATGTGCAAATCATGGTGTTACTGCCCCAGTAGCACCATGCCGTGGAACGCCGATTCTGGGCCCGGGAAACAAGCACAGACTGGTGGGACCGCATCGTGTTGCAGGTGTGGGACGATTCCCAGTGGCTGCGAAACTTTCACATGCGTAAGGGCACTTTCATGGAACTTTGTGACTTGCTTTCCCCTGCCCTGAAGCGCCAGAATACCAGGATGAGAGTAGCCCTCACAGTTGAGAAGCGAGTGGCAATAGCCCTGTGGAAGCTTGCAACGCCAGACAGCTACCGGTCAGTCGGGAATCAATTTGGAGTGGGCAAATCTACTGTGGGGGCTGCTGTGATCCAAGTTGCCAGGGCAATCAAAGACCTGCTGATATCAAGGGTAGTGACTCTGGGAAACTTGCAGGCCATAGTGGATGGCTTTGCTGCAATGGGATTCCCAAACTGTGGTGGGGCGATAGACGGAACCCATATCCCTATCTTGTCACCGGAGCACCAAGCCACCGAGTACATAAACCGCAAGGGGTACTTTTCAGTGCTGCTGCAAGCCCTGGTGGATCACAAGGGACGTTTCACCAACATCAACGTGGGATGGCCGGGAAAGGTACATGATGCTCGCGTCTTCAGGCACTCTGGTCTGTTTCGAAAGCTGGAGGAAGGGACTTTCTTCCCGGACCAGAAACTAACCGTTGGGGATGTTGAAATGCCTATCATGATCCTTGGGGACCCAGCCTACCCCTTAATGCCATGGCTCATGAAGCCGTACACAGGCAGCCTGGACAGGAGTCAGGACCTGTTCAACTACAGGCTGAGCAAGTGCCGAATGGTGGTGGAATGTGCATTTGGACGTTTAAAAGCGCGCTGGCGCAGCTTACTGACTCGCTCAGACCTCAGCGAAAAGAATATCCCCATTGTTATTGCTGCTTGCTGTGCGCTCCACAATATCTGTGAGAGTAAGGGGGAGACATTTATGGCGGGGTGGGAGGTTGAGGCAAATCGCCTGGCCGCTGATTACGCGCAGCCATACACCAGGGCGGTTAGAAGAGCACAGCAGGGCGCGGTGCGCATCAGAGAAGCTTTGAAAACGAGTTTTGTGACTGGCCAGGCTACGGTGTGAAACTTCTATTTGTTTCTCCTTGATGAACCCTCCGCCCCCCCCCCCCCACCCGGTTCACTCCACTTCCCTGTAAACCAACCACCCCTCCTCCCCTCCCCTCCTCGAGCACCGCTTGCAGAGGCAATAAAGTCATTGTTACTTCACATTCATGCATTCTTTATTAATTCATCACACAACTAGGGGGATAATTGCCAAGGTAGCCCGGGATGGGTGGGGGAGGAGGGAAGGAAAAGGACACACTGCAGTTTAAAACTTTAACTCTTATTGAAGGCCAGCCTTCTGATGCTCGGGCAATCACCTGGGGTGGAGTGACTGGGTGGCCGGAGGCCCCCCCACTGTGTTCTTGGGCGTCTGGGTGAGGAGGCTATGGAACTTGGGGAGGAGGGCTGTTGGTTACACAGGGGCTGTAGCGGCAGTCTCTGCTCCTGCTGCCTTTCCTGCAGCTCAACCATACGCTGGAGCATATCAGTTTGATGCTCCAGCAGCCAGAGCATCGACTCTTGCCTTCTGTCTGCAAGCTGACGCCACCTATCATCTTCAGCCCGCCACTTGCTCTGTTCATCCCGCGATTCAGCCCGTCACCTCTCCTCTCGTTCATATTGTGCTTTTCTGTAGTCTGACATTGACTGCCTCCACGCATTCTGCTGTGCTCTGTCAGCGTGGGAGGACATCTGGAGCTCCGAGAACATATCATCCCGAGTCTGCCGTTTTCTCCTTCTAATCTTCACTAGTCTCTGTGAAGGAGAAACATTTGCAGCTGGTGGAGGAGAAGGGAGAGGTGGTTAAAAAAGACACATTTTAGAGAACAATGGGTACACTCTTTTTCACGTTAAATTTTGCTGTTCACGTTACACAGCACATGTGCTTTCGTTACAAGGTCGCATTTTTCCTCTTATATTGAGGGCCTGCCTGTTTGGTGTGAGCGATCACTCACGCAGTGCCAGGCAACAGATTTCGGCTTGCAGGCAGCCATGGTAAGCCACAGTCTTTTGGCTTTTTTAACCTTCTTAACATGTGGGAATGGTTTCAAACAGTAGCGCCCTCATTTCCCATACCAAGCACCCATTGGGTTGGCCATTTAAAATGGGTTTGCAATGTAAAAGGAGGGGCTGCGGTTTCCGGGATAACATGCAGCACAAACCCAACTAACCCCCCTCCCACCCCACAGCCAATTCTCGGGGATGATCACTTCACCCCTCCCCCCCACCGCGTGGCTAACAGCGGGGAACATTTCTGTTCAGCAGAGCAGGAACGGGCACCTCTGAATGTCCCCTTAATAAAATTGCCCCATTTCAACCAGGTGACCGTGAATGATATCACTCTCCTGAGGATAACAAAGAGCGATAGGGAATGGATGTTGTCTGCATGCCAGCAAACACTGGGACCATACGCTGCCATGCTTTGTTATGCAATGATTCCAGACTACGTGCTACTGGCCTGGCGTGGCTAAGTGTCCTACCATGGTGGACGGGATAAGGCAGCCCTCCCCAGAAACCTTTTGCAAAGGCTTTGGGAGTACATGAAGGAGGGCTTTCTGGAGATGTCCCTGGAGGATTTCTGCTCCATCCCCATACACGTTAACAGACTTTTCCAGTAGCTGTACTGGCCGTGATTGCCAGGGCAAATTAATCATTAATCATTAAACACGCTTGCTTTTAAACCATGTGTAATATTTACAAAGGTACACTCACCAGAGGTCCCCTGTGTGCCCTCCGGGTCTGGGAGCACACCTTGGGTGAGTTCGGGGGTTACTGGTTCCAGGTCCAGGGTGATAAACATATCCTGGCAGTTGGGGAAACCAGTTTCTCCGCTTCCTTGCTGCTGTGAGCTATCTACATTATCTTCATCCTCATCTTCCTCGTACCCCGAACCCGCTTCCCTGTGTGTTTCTCCATTGAAGGAGTCAAAGCACACGGTTGGGGTAGTGGTGGCTGCACCCCCTAGCATGGCATGCAGCTCCGTGTAGAAGCGGCAGGTTTGCAGCTCTGCCCCGGACCTTCCGTTTGCCTCTCTGGCTTTGTGGTAGGCTTGCCTTAGCTCCTTAATTTTCACGCGGCACTGCTGTGCGTCCCTGTTATGGCCTCTGTCCTTCATGGCCTTGGAGACCTTTTCTAATATTTTGCCATTTCGTTTACTGCTACGGAGTTCAGCTAGCACTGATTCATCTCCCCATATGGCGAGCAGATCCCGTACCTCCCGTTCGGTCCATGCTGGAGCTCTTTTGCGATCCTGGGACTCCATCACGGTTACCTGTGCTGATGAGCTCTCTGTGGTCACCTGTGCTCTCCACGCTGGGCAAACAGGAAATGAAATTCAAACATTCGCGGGGCTTTTCCTGTCTACCTGGTCAGTGCATCTGAGTTGAGAGTGCTGTCCAGAGCGGTCACAATGAAGCAATGTGGGATAGCTCCCGGAGGCCAATAACGTCGAATTCCGTTCACACTACCCCAAATCCGACCCGCAAAGGCCGATTTTAGCGCTGATCCCCTCGTCGGAGGTGGAGTAAAGAAACCGGTTTAAAGGGCCTTTTAAGTCAAAAGAAAGGGCTTCGTCGTGTGGACGTGTCCAGGCTTAATTCGATTTAACGCTGCTAAAGTCGACCTAAACTCGTAGTGTAGACCAGGCCTCAGTTTCTTGAGCCATCTGCTCTCCTGGCCCTACATGTTTCAGTCACTGCCAGCTGTAACAAAACAAACATAGAACCCTAAACCCCAGTCTTGTCTGATTAATGTAAAGGAGGAAACGATTTGCAAATATTAAAAAGGCAAAGTTATGCTCTTGCAAACATATTGTTATACAAATCCGTGTAAGTCAGTGCAATTGGCCCTGTTTACTGCAGGTCAAATTCAGACCTAGTGTTCCTATATGAAGCATAATCTTCTAGAACTCAGTCCTGCCAAGGGAGAGAACTCTGCTGATAATCTGGCCAATACTTAAGTCCATCAATGCATTTAAAATTAAGCATGCAAATTGAGTGGTTTTTGGATTGGACTAGAGTGCTCAGCACCTACCATGATCAAACTCTTAAAAAATTGAGATCTATCAACATTTTTCCTAAGTAGAGCATTTTAACTCACCTTTAAAATAATCTTTTTTACTTACATATTATCGTATAATATTTTTAATGTTTAGCTATTGGTCCATCACATTCAGTTATATGTAGATCAAGATGGTAATTGATGAGCATTGGCCTTTTGAAGACTCAGAGATAAAAATGTTGAATAAGTAGTATGACAGGTTCGGTCACAGAGACCCCCTTGGGACTGTCACCTGATGTGCTGAGACTACCTCTGAGCCCATTTTCTCTGCCAGTTTGGGCCTTCAGAACCCTGCCTTGTTGAGCCACATATGCTAATCAGATGCAACACAGACTCAGGGTCTGACTCACACCCCCAAAGCTGCAGACTTAACTGAAAATGGATTAGCAAGTGCTCCTATCTCTAGTACCCAGACACCCAACTTCCAATGGGATCCAAATCCCAAATAAATCTGTTTTACTCTGTATAAAGCTTATACAGGGTAAACTCATAAATTGTCCACCCTCTATAACACTGATAGAGAGATATGCACAGCTGTTTGCTCCCCTAGGTATTAATTACTTACTCTGGGTTAATTAATAAGCACAAGTGATTTTATTAAGTATAAAAAGTAGGATTTAAGTAGTTCCAAGTAATAACAGACAGAACAAAGTAAGTTACCAAGCAAAATAAAACAAAACACGCAAGTCTAAGCCTAATACAGTAGGAAACTGAATACAGGTAAATCTCACCCTCAGAGATGTCCCAATAAGCTTTTTTCACAGACTAGACTCCTTCCTAGTCTGGGCCCAATCCTTTTCAGACCAGCGTTGTGGCTGTTTCAGTTTTGTTCCGGTTTCTTTCAGGCATCTCTTTGGGATGGAGAGGCCATCTCTTGAGCCAGCTGAAGAGAAAATGGAGAGGCTTCCAAGGCCTTTTATAGTCTCTCTCTTGTGGGCAGAAACCCCTTTGTTCTTCTGTGCAAAGTCACAGCAACAAGATGGCGTTTGTAGCCACCTGGGCAAGTCACATATCCATGAATGATTCAGCTTTTTGCAGGCCAATGCCATTGTTTACATGTTAGTTTGAACGTTCCCAGGAAAGCTCAGATGTGGATTGGCATCTCCCAAAGTCCATTGTCAGTTAAGTGTTTCTTGATTGGGCACTTACTCAGAATAGCCCTTTCTCAAGAAGCTGACCAAATGCTTCACGTTGGATCACAAAAACCCCCTTGGGAGCTGCCAACCAATGTGCAAAGACTACCCCTGCTCCTGTTTTCCCTGCCAGCTCAGGACTCCAGCACCCTGTCTTGCTGAATTAGACACTCCAGTCCACTTCAACACAGACCCAGGGTCTGAATCACTTGTCCCAAAGCTGCAAGTTTACCTGAAACCAGCTCACAGGAGTGTGCTTGTCTTTAGCACTCAGATGCCCAACTCCCAATGGGGTCTAAACCCAGATAAATCCGTTTTACCCTGCATAAAGTTTATGCAGGGCAAACTCATAAATTGTTCGCCCTCTATAACACTGATAGAGAGATATGCACAGTTGTTTGCTCCCCCAGGTATTAATACATACTCTGAGTAAGTTACTAAATAAAAAGTGATTTTATTAAATACAGACAGTAGGATTTAAGTAGTTCCAAGTAGTAACAGACAGAACAAAGTAAGTCACAAGCAAAATAAAATAAAATGCGCAAATCTATGCCTAATCAAACTAAATACAGATAATCTCACCCTCAGAGATGCTTCAGTAAGTTTTTCTCAGACTGGACACCTTCCAGGCCTGGGCACAATTCTTTCCCCTGGTACAGCTTTTGTTCCAGCTTAGGTGTTAGCTAGGGGATTCTCCATGATGGCTCCTCCCTCTCTCTCTTCTGTTGCACCCCTTTATATATCTTTTGCATAAGGCGGGAACCCTTTGTCCCTCTGGGTTTCCACCCCCCCTCACTGGAAAAGCACCAGGTTAAAGATGGATTCCAGTTCAGGTGACATGATCACATGTCACTGCAAGACTTCATTACTCACTTGCCAGCACACACATATACAGGGAGATTCACAGGTAAACAGCCATCTGCAGACAATGGGAGTCATCAAGATTCCAAACCATCATTAATGGCCCACACTTTACATAATTACAATAGGCCCTCAGAGTTACATTTTATATTTCTAGTTTTAGATACAAGAGTGGTACATTTATACAAATCAGATGATCATACTCAGTAGATTATAAGCTTTGTAATGATACCTTACAAGAGACCTTTTGCATGAAGCATATCCCAGTTACGTTACATTCACTTATTACCGTATTTTCTCTAAAACGATCCCAGTTACATTATATTGACTTATTATCAAGTTTTTATAAAACCATATGGACTGCACAACGTAACAAAGTGTTTCTTGATTGGGCACTTACTCAGAATAGCCCTTTCTCAAGAAGCTGACCAAATGCTTCACTGATGCTACTTAGAATCAAACACATTGAGATATAAGTACATAGCCAATATTCATAACTTCAAATACAAAAATGATACACACATATATAGACAGCACAATTATAACCAGCAAATTACAACATTTCCATAGATACCTTACTTGACTTCCTTTGTACAAGATTTAGTGCAACTATAGGACCTTGGTTGCAACAATGATCTATACGGTCACAGTTTAGGTCAATAATATCATAGGTAGATACTACTGTGCCCTGTACTTTTGCCAGTGCGGTCGGTCTTTTTATTCTTATCCATATGTGTCTGAGTTTGCAAAATCCTGTAATGATGTCTTATGCCCTGGCTCAGGTCTTATCCCTGACAGATGATTACTATTATTTGTTTATACCACAATAGCATGCAAAATGTGCTAGTTTCCACTCCGACATGTAGGAAAATACAGTCCCAGTCCCTTGATATGCTCCTTCTCTCTCAGGAGTTTCTCAATGTATTCTAGTTTGTCAAGATTTTCTCAAAAACCTGGAATCAGTGGCCTCCAGTTTCTCATGTCTCAAGGTCACAATAACCACCCATCCTACATTTTTCAAAAACCTTTTGTAAAGCTTCATTTAATAAGCTTGCTGAGAGCTCCAGAATACAAAGTGAAAGTATGGGCTAGTCTGTTTCAAATATATACCTATATAAGGTAAGCAAACCCTGCATATGTAAAATAGCATAACAAATGACATGCTGTGAACTAGTTTTCCATAATAATCATTAATGCAGCTTCTGGAGCAGTAATTGGAATATCTTATATATAAGAGAGGAATAGGCCTGACACTACCAGCTGCTGAGCATCTCCTGCAAGGTGTTGAATGCCCTCAACTCCGATGTGAGGACTCTTAATACGTTGCAGGGGGTGATTAACATATTTGTGCTCTATGCCTGTAATCCTTTTGTATAGACATGCATATAATAGACTGTCCCATGGAAAACACACATTAGCTAGGATAAACATGAATGCAGTGTATAAATTCTTGCTTCAGAGCATAAAGCAACCACTGGGGTTAGGAAGAAACTTCATGTAGAGGAAGGTTCTTCCATATATCTCCATTATGGGGGTCTTTGCACCTTCTTCTTTAGTATTGTACATAGATTGCTGACCATTCGAGGTTACTGGACTAGAATGGACTTGCCATTATACCCACATTATTATTATGTACAAGTGATGATATATAATCCTGTAACATAACTGCAAGTGAGTCATCTATAAATCTAAATAAGAGTAAACCTCCTCTTTAAGGGGGAAAAATCTAATATAAACAACAATTGATTATTAGATTATTGAAGTAGTTAACCTGCTTCTTGGGTGCTCAAGAAGAAGGCTCATGAACAGTGGTGCAAGGAACAATACACTCTTCTGATAGCAAATAATCAGATAGAGTCCTGGCATGACAAATGCACAGCAAATGAGAATTTTAATTCAATTCTTGAAACAATAATAAGAAGAGGAATGAGGAGGTAAAGGCCTTGATTCCTCCCTTGGATAGCAGCACTTGTCAGCCTTGGGGGGGGGGGGGGGGGGAAGGAGAGGACTTTGTCAGTTTGTTTTTGGGACCTTTCTTTAAAGACAAAGAAGCAGGGTGTTTATAAAGCTGGCTTCATCCAAGCTGTCATGCAGTGTTAATCTAAACTGGGAATCTGATACTAAACCCTGGTGTACACTACAAATGTATGTTGGTGTAATTATGTTGCTCAGGGGTGTGGAAAATCCAGACCCCTAAGCGACATAGTTGTACCTACCAAACTCCTAGTGTAGACAGTGCTCTGTTGATGGGAGGGCTTCTCCCGTTGATATAGCTACCATCTCTTGGGGAGATACTTATGCCTATGGGAGAAGTTGCAGTAGTGTTGAGAAGCCCTAAGCATCCATTGCCTCCAATCCATTCCCCCTGCTCTTACTCTTTTTATGATGAATTGAATTAGAACTCCTATTTGCCCTTGATCACTTGCTGTTGTAACAGTTCACTGCTATCTATTGCAGCAAGGACAACAACAGCAAAGCTAACACTAATCAGGAGCAGTCTTAATTAAAGGAAAACACATTAACCTCAGTCTTGAAAACAAGATGACTTCTTGAACCATGACAACCACAAGAGAGGGAGTTTTCTTGAAAGCACTGATCCTTTGATATGGGTTTCTGGTATTAATCTGATTAGCAACAGATGTATATCTCAAAAATCAACAAGGATCTTCTGATCCAATAGGCAGGAGTAATAAGAATCTAAAAGATGTAATAAACTGTTGTTTGCTTGTATGTGAAAGGCTGTTATATGTGAAGGTCAGAAAGTTGAGGTCACCTCATCGATATGGGAGTTTCTGCAGAGGCATGACATGGCAGAGTGGACTCAAACTCCTATTGAAGTAAATAGAAGTATTTCCATTGACTTGAATGGGTGCTGTAACTGTCTCTGGAAGGGTAATATGGCCAACAGATAAAACAATATAATAATCAACTGTAACTGCTTCAGTTTTAACCCCCTCAAGGGGATATATAAAAGTAGCCTGAAGATTGGAAGAAAAATAATTGTGCCAGAAAAGCCTGGTTATAATTAATTCATGAAAGAGAATCTGTATGGGTCCTAGAAGCAAATGTCTTAATAGTACCTTTCATAGTATAAAAGGCTGAGTTTGCAGTAATATCAAAAATGCATGGGTGTGTAATAATCAGAACCCCAAATGACCCCAGGTTTTCTAACAATCACCTGTGAAACAACCCATCCATCTGACCCATCCAAATGTATGGCGTGGAAATCCCCCTTCTACACCATGGTCTCATACCAATCAATAACAATTCAATCCTGGCACAATTCAGGCTGAACCTATTACTAGCTGAATTACTACCTATTTAAGACTGAATTTCAGACACAGAATTAGACATCACGTTCTAGGATTTGATGTGAAAAATGCCACCACATGGTAGTACAGTAGGACAGCTCGAGAGATCTCTGTTTCTCCTGCCTGACAAAGTCATAGAACAGGAACTTGCAAATAGTTTTAAATACCTGAAATTAAAATAACTACCAGAAGACTGACAGCAGCAGCCTCGGCCCCAACAGAAATTGACAGAAGTCAAAATGGGCCTGTAGTTAGTCCAGCCTGGAGACTTTGAGCACAGGTTGTTTTGTGTCCAGGTTCCAAACTGGGGGATGGATTTCACTCCCAAGTATTTCATTTTTATAAAGCCCCCACTATTCCCTCTCTGTGCAGGGGAAGTGAAAGAGGAGTGTTTTTTTTTAATTCTCTTTCCTTTTCTGCCTTTGCAGAAGACTGAAAGGATTCACCTTTAGGCAGAGACCAAGCATACAAAATTTTAGCCCCAAAGGTGACTTCTTTTCTTTTTTTCTTAAGTTATCAATGTTTAAAAAGTGGGGGTTGTAATGAAAAGTACTTTGCAGCTATTGAGCATCCGCTATAACCAGTGGCGGATTAACGATTTTGCCGCCCCTAGGCCCTGAAATAATTGCCGCCCCCCCCCGGCCCCGCCCTTTCCCCGCCCCCATTCCAACCCCTTCCCCAAAGTCCCTGCCCCAATTCCGCCCCCTCCCTGCCCCTATTGGATCCCTTCCCCAAATCCCCACCCCGGTCCCGCCTCTTCCCCCAGCGCGCCGCTTTCCCCCTTCTCCCCCCTCCCTCCCTGCCCCACGAAACAGCTGTTTCGCGGCGCAAGCGCTGGGAGGGAGGGGGGAGAAGCAGGACGCAGCGGCGCGCTTGCGGAGGAGGCAGAGGTGAGCTGCTACTACACTAGGGGGCGGGGTCGACCTAAGATACTCAACTTCAGCTACGCAAATAGCGTAGCTGAAGTTGGCGTATCTTAGGTCGACTTACCTGCCCGTGAGAATGGCGGCACGTCAACCGCTGCCACTTCCCCGTCGACTCCGCTTCCGCCTCTCGTGAGCTGGAGTTCCGGAGTTGATGGGGAGAGCGTTCGGGGATTGATTTATCACGTCTAGACGAGATGCGATAAATCGATCCCCGATAGATCGATCACTACCCGCCGATCTAGCGGGTAGTGAAGACCTGCCCATAAATTTGCCGCCCCTGCAAATTTGCCGCCCTAGGCCTAGGCCTTGTCAGCCTAGGCGATAATATGCAACTGACTATAACATGGGACAGAGGGGGTGAGAGTTCACTATGGTACCCATTACAAAATGGAGGCTGAAAAAATGAGAATGCGTCTCAACTATTACCTGCCTCCCACCCCACAATCCAGTGGTGTCTTTTTGTTTGATGAATATTGAAAATCTTATTGCAGCTTACATGGACTGAGTGCTTAGACTGCTGATATGCTGCTTAGGGACTTAGGTTTGGCAGGGGGACCCTGAAAATACCACTCCTCAAGCTTCCTGGGGCTTGGAGTATCAGAGAGCTGGTGCTTTCAGGGCAGGGTTGGGGAAAAGGTACAGATGGCCTCATTATTGAGCACCCCTGCTGTCTAGTTAAGTGCAGTGTTACAGCTTGTCTACCGGCTTGGCTGCAGGGTTGTGCTACGAAGCAGTTCTCAATATACAGGGAGGTGAAATGGGACATATTAGGGGAAATGGCAGCCCTGGGGGAAAGCTGTGAGGTAATGATCACATTTTTGGTTAACACGCTTGGGTATATGATGGCAACCACAAGGCATTTGCTTTTGAACAGATCCCGATATTGGGTGAAGAAGTGACTTGAAAGTTCTGTTCAGCTAGTGTCCAACAATGCCAGTCATGATTGGCAGGGATTTTATGATAATTTCTGTAACATTTATAGGCCCGTGGCCATCTTACTCATGTGTGTTACTCCCAAGGCACTCCTGTCCACAGAGTGGCTCACTAGTTTCTACTTCTGCCTGCATTTTGCTTTACCTCCTGCAGCTGACATTTTTCCTGCCATCTGTGTCTTTTCCGCAAGGTAACTCTCTCCACTGCTGACTGAGATCCTGAGGGATTCTGTCAGCCTCACTTTTACCCTCACCAGTTCTTTCTCATTTCTTTGTGACTCTTTCTTCTCTGGGGTCTGGATATCATCCACCTGCTGAAAAATGAGCATGAAGACTGGCCATTCAGCCCCAGATGACAACAATGTAGAGGGGGTGGGAAAAGCTACTTTTAAGATTATAATGTGAAGAATAACCTTAAAGAATGTCCTGAGAATCCAAGAGTCTGCATCCAATGACCTTTTGTCCATTCAAATAGCAGTTCTGTAACTTTTGCCTCTGTGCCGTGTGCATAGCATCCCAAAGAACACATTGAGATGGGCTGTTGAAAGTAAATAGAAGCAGTCAAGGGAAATACAAAATACTTGGGCTTCCTGTAGTGTATGGAAAAGCTACTTCTTTCCTGATCCTTCAGTTGGCATTCAGTGCTTAGCATTCTGTCATTGGAATTCTCTCAATACCTTTGATAGAAGAAGGTATGATATGGGCCAGTACTTGCCCATGGTTGGCTCTGCTGAAGAGGTAGGCTATAAAAGGCGAGGAAGTCAGAAAATGTCAGGAAAGAAAGGAATGACAAATGTTTGAAGCAAGATTGCTTATTGAGAAAATTGCAGTTGCTGTTTCTCTCTCTCTCTTCTATGTGAGGCTGCCCTTTTGCTGTTCCTCACCTCATCCTAAAGCTCAGGTACAGGCACCAACCCCAAATTGCATTCCCAGGCACTCCGCATATAATGTAGCTTCCAAACATTGATAAAGCCTGAACATTTCTGCAGAGAAAGACACTTAGAAGCCATCTAAAGAACACACAAAATGCTCTGCTCACACCATTACTATAACCTCCCTACAGCTGCTTAGCCACTCAGTGGGCTATGAAACACCTCAGCTGTTCTTTAACTATTTCTCACTAGTTGCATGTGTATCCAGCAGTATATTCAAGAGAGTGGGAAAGCCATCTGAAGGAAATCAAGGGTGGCAACACAGAACATTTCTGCTAGTGCATGTTTCCTTGACTAGGCTTGCAGACAGCCTCTTTTAATTGTGTGTGTGCCATAGATCCATTCTTCAGAAGGTGTTGCTCTGAATTTTCCCCTCTAATAATTGTATTAAATACCCAGAAGAGCCATTTATAAGGGTGATAATTAAATGAATTCTACTGTAAATTGAATTTTAAAAAAACCCTCTAAATTATAATTATATACAACTCCAGAAATGGTGGTCATTTGAGTTGCTTATGTTTGTGCTCCATGGGCAGCACTTTACGCAGTGTTTTTTCCGGGAGACAGCTGGGGGCTAGCAAGACTCATCCTACAAAATCATAGGTATTTTATACACCTTGGAATAAACTATAATCTATATTCATAAAGTACAAATATTTACACAGAAGTACCTTTAGAATGTGCTTGAAAGCTGTTTGCAAACTGACTTGAAGAAAAGCTTTATATCTTATTGCCACAGGCCCAGGCTTCAGTTTATACTTAATTTATATGCTGCTCCTCTGAAATACTGTAACTTTTATTCTTAATCAATATAAACTGAAAGTGTCTTTGAGGTCTAAGAAATAAAAAGCGACTTCCTTCAGTAGGTGAATGCATAGGGCCAAGTTCAGAATGAATGGAGTTGGACCTACATATATCAAGTGATTACACAAAGTCCGGGTTTGGCTCATAGCCTCTGCTAGATTGCTGTCTATGATGCTTCATAAAGGGCTGACCAAACGACCTCATCCAGGTTGCTGATGTTAGGATTTTTCTTAAAATCCGAACACAAGGCAAGACCTTTTCCATGCTGTGGTACATTATGATCTCAGAAGGTTTTAAACGAATTCTCTTTTGACCCACTTTCTATAACTCTCAAAAGGATGAAGATATATCCTCCTCCAGTCGTATGTCTGTAATACTGAGTTCTCCAAGCCACTGTCAGCACGTATGGGGGGCAGCTATTACCATCACCAATGTTTGTGATAATTTGTTACATCACTGTAAATTCTGTGGGTCAATGTAGTTTTCTTCCATGCTATATGGTAGCAGGGCTCATGAAATACTGCAATTGTGTTAAGTGGTCAGAGCATCTGAGGAGTTCAGAGTGAGGTTCAATGCAGCTGAGAAAAATCAAAGTGATCCAGACTGTTTGAAGAAGATAGAGCAGGGGATGAACAGGATGCAGTGAAGAGCTAGGAGATCTGAGCAGCCTGCAGTGTGAAAAGAGATTAAAGGGGCTCCTAGTAACGCTGAGCAGAAAACATAGTCTTGAGTGATAATATCAGTATTTATCTTCATGTAGATGGCTAGCAACACATTTTTCTGATGCTCCCAGCAGTCTTATAGCAAACTGCACAACATTATAAGTTTGTTCTGATGTGATAGTAAGTTGTTGGAAGATTTACCACTTTGTGTAATGCCTAAAGAAATAAAGCAATGTAGCAGATTCAAAGTGGATGTTGTGATCTTTTCCTGCTTACTCATTAGCTATGTCTACACTGGCATGCATATTCAAGTACTGGATCATGCTTGCATGTGCTTCCCCTACCCATGCCGAGTATCCACTTATGCTGTGCTGAACACGGGTATGACTCTGTGAATACATGTGTGCCTGTGTCCTGACTGCTGACCACAATTGTTGTTATGTGATATTAGTGCTACCATTTTGGGGGTAGTATCCCAGGGTTGTGCGTGTCATAGGGAGACACTCTAGGAACTGTTTTCCTGTGTGGTGTTGGTACTGTCCCATGCCTTCACACATTTGCCGATGGCAGTTTCTGATCACGTCTCCCCTCATTGTTATTCCCTGCAAAAGTGGGTGGAAGACATGGAAAAATGGGATGATGATCTGGTTCTGCTCCTGCTCCTTATTTCAGCGTAAACGGTTATGCAGTGGAATAGGTGATTGGCAGGATGCTGGATGGAATTTGGGCATCTGACATGTTAAAGGTGGCTGACTTTGAGGGTCAGTGATCATTCATTCAATTCACATGGTACTGATATGGTGAATGCTGGTATTGCCACAGAATGCCTTTTGTCTGGCTGGCTGCTTCTGGTGCAGGAGAACCGGTATGGTGAAGTGGGATCACATCATTCGGTAAACTTGGGATGAGTAGTAGTGATTCCTCCGAATGAGGAAACAGACCTTCATGGAGCTGTGTGAGGAGCTTGCACCAAACCTCCAGCAGGAGAACACTTGATTCTGTAAAGCCGCACCAGTTCAGAAGGGAGTTGCTATTGCTCTGTGGAAGCTGGCACCACCAGACAGCTATAGGTCTGTTGTAAACGACTTTGGGGGTTGGAAAGTCTATTGTCGGGGTCATGATTGTGCAGGTTTGTGAGGCAATTAATACTGTTATTTGCCAAGGGTGGGGGTGGGGGTGGGGGTGGAGTTGCCATAAGAAAAGTTCCAGAAATAATAGCTGGATTTCAGAGAATGGGTTTTTCAAACTTTGTAGCGGACATTCTGCAAAGTTGCTTGGACCGCAGAGGCAGATTCATGAATATGAACATGGGAAACACAGGAAAGCTTCCTAATGCCAGGGTGCTGAGGAGATCAGAATTGTACTTGAAGGGGGAAGAAATTATATGGTTCTCTATGGTGTGTCTGTGCCAACAGGTATTTTGAGAGACTCTACATACCCACCAACTCACCTCGTGAAACCATATTGTGATCTCAATGACTCTGTAAAAGGGAAATCAGTTACAAGTTCAGTAGCTGCAGAATGGTTGTGGAGTGTGCATTTAGTAGGCTCAAAGCTCGTTAGCGTTGCCTATGCACTCATCTGGATGCCAATGTGGCAAACACCTTTTGTATAATCTTTGCCTGCTGCACACTCCATGTTTGGGAGGGTAAAAGGGACTGCTTCTGTCCCAAGTGGGCTCAGAACAATTTTGGTTAACAAACTCTGTGCAGGCAGCTGGATCCCACTCACGTGCACAGTGGTTCTGGTTCCCAGTGGGAAGTGAAATCAGGGATGCCATATGTGGACACATCTTGGCACAACAGGGAGGCAGAGGATGACATCTTGTCCAGCTGCTAGAAATGCATGGGGGAACATTGGTACATGCTTGTGCAGCTACATAGCTTTGTGAGGGTGTTGTTTCCCTGTAGCCAAAGGACATTAGCCATTCATTCCAGTCACATTGCGCACATTAAAGACAATTATAGCATGGCAGCTTCGTTGGATTTGTGCTATGGAGGGTGGTGGCAGAGCTATAATGAGGTCATTGTGAAATGTGTTTGGCTTCCCTATTCACATTTCTGTATAGCCCTCTGTTATTGGGAGCACTCTATCTCTCTTAATGATCTTATGAAGATTTGCTTGGGGTGGGGGCTATGCAGCCATTATGATTTTTGACCGTTCATTTTCTTGTAATCTTTTCCAAAATTAAGCTATCTGCAAAATTTCTGTTATGAAAATATCTTTCCATTGTATCAGCATTTAGCAATACCCTTTCCTGCCATGACAACCTTTGCGATCCTATAGTTCAACAGAAAGGAAAAGAAATGTGTTAAACCTGTCTCCTATTAGCGAATCTATGTGCTCCCATGGAATACATCTGCAGTTTTAGTTCCAAACCACCTCCTTGAAATGTCACAATTACTTTTTCATGTCCATCAAAGATCACAGTGGGGGTGGGACCCGAATCTGTTAGGTTGTTTCTAATGAATTTCATTTTAACAATTGGTTTTCATAGAGTTACACTGGCTGAAGGCGTAGAACATCATCTTTCCCACCAGCATTTAATGCTTCAGGATGTACCAGGTAATCTGATTTCTTTTCATATGTTTGAATGGATACGCCTTTTATATTTGTTTTTATGTATTTAAATGTTTCAATCCTCCTGGCTTTGTCAGAGTTATAGATTTTAAGCCTCTATTTTCATGGTTTGTAGCTTGCTCTTATATATTCTTTGTGAATTGTAATATATTTAATAAAAATATTTTCCCTGTTTTTAAAGCTATGAGTGCAAAAAAGGGTGCCAGTTTCAGACATTTTGGTGTTTGTAAGTAAAAATATTTTGTTTTAGTAAATGAAGCTTTGCAGGGCATTAGCCTGAAGTGTGAAATAACACCATTGCACTGCACTCCAGCCACACCTCATCCTTCCTCCAACCATGCCCTTTACCCATGGTAGCATGGGGCAGGCAGAATTGTCCAGGGAAGCCAGAAGAGGCACTAGCAGGGCACAACACCTATGCTCCAGAACAGGATTGTGCCAATACCTGCACTGAAGCACAGTGAAGAGAAGAAGCCGACTCCTTGCACACTCTTTTTCTTCACCTGTGCAGGGCCAGGGAGAATAAAAGGTGTGCAAAACCTATGGAGTGAATGATGAAGGGTTTTTTAATTTTTAATGGCTTAATGTAAACAGATACTTGAGCCTCTCTGATATTCATGAGGAAGCTCTTTACACCCACATACAGCATTGTGCTTGGATATGGAAGCCTGAAGGCCTAATGTCTCGTAAGCTACAGAAGTACTGTAACAATCATTATTCTGTGTCAGGACAAAATTACCTTGTGGGAGCATTGCGTAATGTCTAGTATATTAATCACTAGAGATATTTTGCAGCACTCAATTACATTATGAAGGCTGGGTTATGTTCTGATCTTTCTAATGGTCACATGTGAAACACTGAAGCCTCTATTATTTTATAATAAGTAATGCATACCTGGCAGAATAAGGCACTATGCACATCCTCTCCTATATGATTCTAAAGGTAAGCTATAACTAGAATATTTTTGTCCTCCAGAATGTTTCACCTAAAGTATTCATTAGAAAGAATGGCTTTATCTTTTCAATATGTTCTAGCAACACGCTATCATGCACAGTACTGAGTTTTGACTATTTTATTTTAAATGAAGTAAAACTGCATCAGCATGGCCAGCGCACATTCACTTAGAGTTATCAAGTTGAAGGAGTTTCAGGATCTAATGAAGGCTACATCTACTCTACAAGCTAGGGGTGTGATTCCCAGCTTGCTTGCATACACATATTGACTAGCTCTCATTAAGCTAGCGCAAATATAAGTAGCTGTTTAGCCATGGTAGCACAGGCAGTGGCAACATAGGCATAGCTTAACCGTGCTGAGTACAAACTCACCTGAAGCTGGTGGGATAAGTATTTGGCACAGCTCAGCTATTCTGCTGCTGCCCATGCTACCATGGCTACACTACTATTTATACTTGAACTAGCTCAATGAAAGCTAATGTGAGCAAGTGTACATGAGCTGGGAATCACATTCCTAGCTCATAACGTAGACATAGCCTACTCCAGTCCTCACTATGAAGACATCACACAGAGAGCACCCAGAACACTGTAAATTCCGTGAACTGTGGTTTCAAATTCTAATCTAATAACTGAAATACCAATTGATATTGCTCTAATTTATGGATTCTGTGATCACTAACAGGTGTTCACCTTGGACGTTGACTACTATATCTTGCAAAAATGCACATTTAGACCTTTACTTTTAAAGTTAGGAACTCTGCACCAGGCATTAGCAATTGTTAAAAGCAGTATCCAATTTCAACAACATCAAACTCTTACACTTAGCACTGAGAAATATCCTTTTCAAATGTATTTATCCAAAGTTTTAATATCTCAAGCTACTTAAATTCTCCTGATCATTTTGCACATTTTCACAAATGCAAACTGATAATATTTTCTGTTTTTCAAATGTTCTTTATAACTACCCTTTAGAAAGACACATATCAAAGGAAAATAAGTGTTTTGGTTGTATAACTGATATCGTATATTTTATTTCTAAGTCACAAAAAGCATGTCCAGAAATAACTTGTCTGTTAACAACTTGTTGGAGCCATAAAAAATAATACCCTCATCCAGCAAAACACTTAAGCACAGGCTTTAACGTTAAGCATATAAACGTTACTCAACTATTCTAAAGTTCAGCTTCTGCTTAAGGCTTTGCTGGATGAGGCAAATTCAAGGAGGAAAAAAACAATATCAAAATCTTACCAGCTTGCCTGAATAAGATGTAGATTAAACCCAAGGACCTAAAGATCTGGACCCATAAAATTTCTTTTTTAAGAAGTGTCCTGTTCTTCTGCTCTTTCTTAAATGTTTTAGGCCTTGTGTCATGTCATGGTCTCTTAGTGATCTGGCTGTTCTGGAATCACCCCCCCACACACACACAGTATTGTTGGGAATTTGTGCTTTTGAAAGGATCATTGTGATGGTATAGACTGGCAGAAATCCAGCAGGACTTTGCAACAGCTCTGGGGCTAGACCCGATCAACAGGCCATATGTTTAGCACCTATTCCATAAACAGACTTCTGTGTATGCTTGCTCCCAGGTGTAATGTCAAAGGGACCATATTTGCAAGCATAAACGAATGACATTCAATTATGTGCATAGGCAGTGTTGTAAAAGTCACAAAGAAAGTAATTTACTGCACTAGCACAGTATGCAATTCATTTGTTATAATCAATTTTTCATTATATAGGAATATAGTATATGTGTTCATGTTTTTTCTAATTTGGTAGCATAACTGGGAACATGTAAAGTTTGTCCCCATCAAGCAACTGACATTTGATAAAATACTGAGATGAAAGCAATTTGCTAATAAAACAACTTCACCATATTTTTGATGAAGTTTTTCAGTTAGAAACAAGAGACTTGACTTCCAGCATTATGGCCAATACTCTCTCAGCCATGTTCCATTGCAGCCTAGGGAGTTTTGCCTAAGTGGAAATTGGGTGTGGACTTCGGGATCTGGCCCATTGTATGAGTAGCCACTTAGCTTCCATCCAAATTAGCATCAGTTGTGTACAGCGTTCAATGATCAACATGGCAACCATTCTGAGCAAACATTCCTATGACACACGTGTGTGGTGTGCGTTTTATATTTTAAAGTGAAGTTAGGAGCTGTGAAAGGTGCTCAGCTGACAGAACTGGATCATGAAGACCTAAAGCCACAAATATGTGCTTCAGTGCTGACCCTATTGGCTTAAAGGGTAGTTTTCCAACTGGATTATAACAGTTTAGTTTCTAATCCTTTGGGTTATGCTCTTGAGAGAAAAGGTTTTGAGTTAGTGCAGCTCTTGTGGTGACTATTATGTGCAGTTATTAGCAATGATACTAGGGGCACCAAATCATTGTATATAGGTCAAGTGGCATTATCTTTGTGTTTGTTATGTTGTGCTTGGACTCCTATAGACTACATGGCCCAGTATTAGCTCTCAGTCCCATCCCATCTTGCACTGGGACTTGAAATGCAATTTCTTCCTCCATCTTGAGTGAAAAATTTAGACCATTACCCTCGTCTCAATATTAGTATCTAATTATATAAATTAACATATGTCAAAATAAAATTTGGCTAACAGCAATATTTTTTGTTATTGTGCACGTCATATGTTTTCAACAAAGAAAAGCATGGAATTATTGATAAAATTCTGATACTGTTTTAACCCCCTACAAAATTGCCACCATTGTGCATGAGTTTTACCTCCGTAATCCTTTTAACTTGGACCATACATGAGAATCCTAGGAAGGTGATGCAATTTAAGCATCCTGGAAAAAATACCTCTTTAAAGAATAAGACATTAATGCATATTTTATTAACATTGTACCTTATGCCTTTAGCTGATTTCCTCTGCAGATTCTGAAGAGGGCTTCAGCTGAAAGTGTGAAAGTGATATTATGAGATCCAAACAGCAAATGAAGAAAAAACATTGAACTATACTCCAGCTCAATTAGCAATTATTTAGCATGATCTCCAAAAGCAGATAGTCATTCAGATAGTGAAATACATTATACATCAGTTTGTGCTATTAACTGGATTTCTATTAAAATGCAAGGAAGTCTAAATGGTATGAAGAAAATTAATTAACTAATAAGACATTTCATATTCCTGTGACAAACTCTCATTAAATGTTCTCTTTCTCCCTAGTACTCACAATACAAGAGTTCTGATCACCCAAGAGTTCTGAAGGAACTCAAATGTGAAATTGCAGAACTACTAACTGTGGTATGTAACCTATTATTTAAACCAGCTTCCGTACTAGATGACTGGAGGATAGCTAATGTGACATCAATTTTTAAAAAAGTCTTGAGAGGCAACACCAGCAATTACAGGCCGGTAAGCCTAACTTCAGTACCGGGCAAACTGATTGAAACTATAGTAAAGAACAGAATTATCAGACACATAGATGAACATGATTTGTTGGGGAAGAGTCAACATGGTTTTAGTAAAGGGAAATCATGCCTCAGCAATCTACTAGAATTCTTTGAGGGGGTCAATAAGCATGTGGACAAGTGTGATCCAGTGGATATAGTGTACTTAGATTTTCAGAAAGCCTTTGACAAGATCCCTCACCAAAGGCTCTTAAGCATAGTAAGCTGTCATGAGATACATGGGAAAGTCCTCTCATGGATCGGTAACTGGTTAAAAGATAGGAAACAAAGGGTAGGAATAAATGGTCAGTTTTCAGAATGGAGAGAGGTAAATAGTGGTGTCCCCTGGGGTCTGTACTGGGGCCAGTACTGTTCAGCATATTCATAAATGATCTGGGAAAAGGGGTGAACAGTGAGGTGGCAAAATGTGCAGATGATACAAAACTAATCAAGATAGTTAAGTCCCAAGTAGACTGTGACGAGTTACAAAGGGATCTCACAAAACTGGGTGATTGGGCAACAAAATAGCAGATGAAATTCAATGTTGATAAATGCAAAGTAGTGCACATTGGAAAACATAATCCCCATTATACATATAAAATGATGGGGTCTAAATTAGCTGTTAACACTCAAGAAAGAGATCTTGGAGTCATTGTGTATAGTTCTCTTGAAAACATCCACTCAGTGTGCAGCAGCAGCCAAAAAAGTGAACAAAATGCGGGGAATCATTAAGAAAGGGATAGATAATAAAACAGAAAATATCATATTGCCTCTATATAAATCCATGGTACCCCAACATCTTGAATACTGCGTGCAGATGTGGTCGCCCCATCTCAAAAAGATATACTGGAATTGGGAAAAGTTCAGAAAAGGGAACAAGAATTATTAGGAGATGGAACAACTTCCATATGAGGAGAGATTAATAAGACTGGGACTTTTCAGCCTGGAAAAGAAACAATTAATGGGGTATATGCTAGAGGTCTATAAAATCATGACTGGTGTGGAGAAAGTAAATTAGGAAGTGTTATTTACTCCTCACAACACAAGAACTAGGGGTCACCAAATTAAATTAATATGTAGTAGGTCTAAAACAAAGACAAGTATTTCTTCACACAACGCATAGTCAACCTGAGGAACTTTTGACATAGGAATGTTGTGAAGGCCAAGACTATAACAGGGTTCAAAAAAGAACTATCAGCCAGGATGGGCAGGGATGGTGTCCCTAACCTCTGTTTGCTAGAAGATGGGAATGGGCGACAGGGGATGGATCACTTGATGATTACCTTTTCTGTTCATTCCCTCTGAAGTACCTGGGATTGGCCACTGTGGGAAGACAGGATACTGGGCTAGATGGACCTTTGGTCTGACCTGGTATGGCCATTTTTATGTTCTTAACTCTTCTGAAAAAATGCATAATAAAAACAGTATATTTTTACTAAATTTTTGAATGTTGGATCTAAATAATCATGTTAGATAAATTATCTTGTTTCATCCCTTCAAGTTTTATCTTTTTCTGTCATATATAGTAACATTTAGCTTAATTTTTAATACCAACAAAATATATAGCTATCTTTTTCTCTCTTTGCCATGACTGAATGATGGAAATGTAGGGATTTGTTAAAGTAGCTACAGTTTTTGGTTAGATAAAATGCAAAGGTTGGGATAATATCAAATATTCAAACAAAAGTCATTTCTGAAATAGAGAAGTAAATAGTGTTCAGCATTTCAGTTAGGGAATATACATTTCACTGGTAAATTATCATTCATTTCTCTAACTTCTTATATTAATAACTAATATTCTATAACCTCTTCCTCTGAAAAACTCAATGCACTTTACAAATACAAGGGTGAAATTCACCTTTGTGCAGAAGGCCAGCACAAGGCTTATGCACCACTTAATAAATTAAATATCATTGCAACTTGGTGGGGTAAGAAAAAAAACCTATTATTTCTATATTTTCGTAGGGGAAAGATCAGTTTTCATTTTTTTCCAATTGTAGGGAGCTGTTCAGGCTTTTCTCTTCTTGACTGCCAGGTGATAAATACAATTTATAGTTAAAAAAAAAAAAGATATTCCTAGATATTTTCAGTTTGGTTCCCTGTTAACCTACACACCATGAAAGAGTGGCTGGACTGGAGATAAGGATCTTATATAGTTTGGGATTCCCTCTGAGACCTTTTCCACTCGACTTATCCAGAATACTTTGCCCAGATCTGGGAGAACACTTCATTCAGTTCACTGGGATCCAAAAAACTCAGTTTAACTCCAGATTGCATCACTCGGGTTCCTTTATTTGGCATACAGCAAAGCTACGCTGAGTTGATCAGACTCAAGGCCGGCTCCAGGCACCAGCAAAGGAAGCAGGTGCCTGGGGCGGCCAATGGAAAGGGGTGGCACGTCCGGGTCTTCGGCGGCAATTCGACAGCGGGTCCCTCAGTCCCTCTCGGAGGGAAGGACCCGCCGCCGAAGAATGAAGTGGCGCGGTAGAGCTGCCGCCAATCATGGCTTTTTCCTTTTCTTTTTTTTTTTTTTGGCTTCGCCACTTGGGGCGGCAAAAAAGCAGGAGCTGGCCCTGATCAGACTCTAGCATAGAGGGTGGGTATAGAATGTACCACACATCCAAACTTACACCAAAACCCTCTCCCTTCATATACATTTACACATCGTATTGCATTTACTATGTATAAGATCACACATTTTTGGATTGGCTTGGTCACTTTACATGAACCAATCCCTGTGCTGCATGCGTTGTCCATGCTTGACCTCCTCTTTACATTCCTAACTTATCTTATCCATTGTTAGTAAAGGTTTCCCTGGATGTTCTCCCTCTCATCTTAGCTGGCTCAGATATTTTGTCTTTTTCCACTTTATGATCTAACCCTAATTCTGTCTTCCAAGAAATAAAACCTCCCTTCAACTGTTCATTACTCAGTCAGGCCAGGCCTCTGCTACATGCCTCTGCTTCTTTCTTTGTTTTATATTATCGCTTGTATCATTTGCATCATATTCCTATCTTTCTCTGTTCTCCTTTTCAAGTTTATTACCCAGCAACACATACCTAAGATCACAATAGTTGTAATTATTTGAACCACCATTAATATAAGGCTTAAAGTACAAGTCAGGGGGTGCAAGTTCCCCTCCTCTAGTACAGTCCACCAGGGTGTAATTCCACATTATAAATTTGCTCTGCCTTTAAAGCATCCTTCAGTAATTCTAACTTTCCTTTTATTTTAATTACATTATGAAAAACTGGTACAAAATATAAAAACCTTTCCATTTATCACCACAGGAAATTTAGGTGTGAAAATAACATAGGCCAATTAAAATAACATTCTCTGGGTCTATACCAGAAGTGGTCCTCTTCAGCCACCGATCAATACTTGTCATCACCAGCACAGGCAGTTTTTACTTAACCAGCATTCCAGTGTCTCAACCTTACTGTGAAATTTGGGGACTGATCCCCCAGAGTGAACCCACATGCCAGCAACCCTGTCTGTGAGATATTCCACCTGCGCATGTAAGTGTCCCCCAACTGTAAACAGGGGTACAAGTCTGGGGCTTTCGAGACCTTGCATTATCTTGCAACAATATCTGAGGAAGAAAAATAAACAAACTTCTTCCACATCATATGAGTTATAGTGCTTTTTACATTTAACTTCATGGTATTGGACCCTTGTTAATTTTCTTATCCTGTACCAGTTAGTATTACCTCTCTTGTACCAGTTTTTTTCTGTGGTGGTAAAAGAGGGAAGCTTTCTTTGTTCTATGTTACTTAAAGCTGCTTTTACTTTATATAGCATATATTTCCCCTCAACTGCACGTCATTGTTCTTGCCTTTTACCTTTCATGATGGCAGATTAACTCTATCTTGTACATCAAAAAACATTTACAACATACCGTACATATAATAGTTAAAAACTCTTAAGTAATAAATTCTTTGCTTTGTTGATTTTCAAAATACAATACTGTACTCTAGTTGCTAATTCTGGCTGAAACACTTGCTTGTGTAATGGATGCAGTACCTCTGCTGCTAGTTTCTGTTGAAGTGCTTGGCCATGTTCCCACAGTGTCTCTGTGTCAGCTTAGTTTCAGAGCGACATATCAGTCCCAAACAGCTCAGATCCTGTCAAGCTCCCTCCAGTTTCATTGCTGCCCCACCTTGGCAGCTTTGTGCATTTTAAAAATTTACTTTTTTGTCCATAAAGTCCTTTCAATAGTTTTTAACCATTTTTAACCAAACTCCAGTGACTGCCGATTTGTGAAATACAATAACATTTGGCACATGAATGAACTATACATTATTAAACAATATTTCCTTAGTAGAAATAACCCTAAACCATTAGTTGGATTTGTTTCCAATCTAGGGCATTTCCAACTTTTACACGATTGCTTAGTTTTAATACAATTTTTCTTTTCCCATTTACAAAACATTACCATATAGGTTTTTTTACTTCCTAATAACATTTACTTTACATTAGAGTTAAACAGAACTTTTTGGATAAGAGCGTTAATGGTTAAGCTCCATTTCTTATATTCACTGATCTTTCCTGGTTCTAGGTTGGTTTCTGCTTCCAAAGCATAAAGCCATCTGAAAAAGAAAACACAACCTATTGTGGCTCCTCTTTGCATCCTCTGTAGGATTTTGATTAAATAGCATGTCTTTACATTTGTTTTACCTCTTTTATGATATAAACTACATGTTCCATGGGAATGTACCTTCCTTCCTTAGTGCAAACCTTACCCTTTGTTTGTCATAATATCATGTTAGCCATATTAATTTTCACATGAAGGGCAACTGTTTTGTGCTTAAAGAGTTTCCATGTACTCTATGTAGTGATTGTCTAATTACTCAGGGCCACTTTAAGGCTCTGTGTTCCTAACATTGCTAGTCTTGTGACCACCTCTTCCCTTTATTGTTACTCCAGAGGTGCTCTAGCTCCTTAATTTTTCATTCTCTTCCTGCAGCTCTTTCAGCTACTGTTTCATTACTACAACTGGATTCAGAGTCTCTTCCTAGTACTCTGTTTCTGGCTATCCCCACCACAGCCACAACCAAGACCTCTAGTTTTTATTTAAAAAGATGCTGAACTTCATAAAAACATTGTGGTAACAAAGCCAGATAACATCTTGTGTTTGGCTTGAGAGGGAAAAAAAGAATTTTGCAAAGATGGTTAGGAAACATTGGCAGCGACTCAAAAAGTGTCAGTCAGGTTTTGCAAGTTTGAATGAAAGATTCAAATGGATTTTTAGTGGAATCTTTTAAAAGCCAGTTTATTTTAGATATACAAAATAGGGTTTTACAACAAAGAGTGTATGGTTACATCCTTAAAGCCTTGCATAATTACACAAATGTATTTGCATTTCTTTTAAACATTTTGCTCAAAACTCCTTGTCTTGCTCTGATTACTTTTTACAGAACTGTACCCAGATTACATTCCCTACTTGTACATTCAGAGGCAGCCAAGTTCAAATGGAAACCCCTTATTTCCTTTCAGTGATTTTGACTAAATTGTCCATAGTCAAATAATTCAAATCATATTGTCTCTCTGCCTATAGCAGTCATTTACAATTGATTACAGACCATTCCTTTGGGGAAAGGGCCCATTTTCCTTCAGAGTAGCTGTAAAGATTCCTGGGGACAAAAGCAAAGTGGCAGTAGTTGTCACCACCTGACCTCCCCTTGCATAATTTGACTACCAGGGTTCCATTGGGTGAGGCAGCACTGAATTGTACTGCTGTAACCAGGTTTTATTATCAAACCAGGCATTCTCTTTCCCCTTCTTATTGAATGTTACATCCAATACCTTTACTATACCTGCCTGCTTAATCCTTTCAACACTCTAAAGTTTTTAACATCTGCATAAATGCTCCCCTTAACTCCTCATTCTCTTTCCATAAATCACTTACTTATTTCCCAAGGGGACACATTTCTGAGCCAATTTCTCTCCAGCGGCTGAGCTTATTTTTTGTGCTTTTTGCGCTGATTCTTTAGCTACAATTACTGTTCTTTCCATGGTTGCCCGTGGGTATTATTTTTTAAGTTTCAGTGGCTTTCAACAGATCTTTGCTGTGCTCTGAGAAGCATTCTTTTACATAGTTATCCAAAGCACCTCCATCTACCCCCTGTATGTTACTGAATTTCTCTTTAGGAGAGACTTCTACTGTAATTTAATCACATTTTTCCCCCCTTACATTTCTTGTGTAATACTATTGCTGGACTTCCTTTTCTACTTCCAGTCTCTCCTGTCACTTCCCTGGGGAGTCCATAGGGACTTCTTTAGATCTAACCCACTTCTCCAGCGCCCTGGACACCTCCTCAAATTTAAACCCTTCTGATGCCCTGTGCAGCATCCTCTGTCCAGGCATTGTCCACCCTAGACCTCCTCTTTACATTCCTAATTTATCTTGTCCATTGTTAGCAAATATTTCGCTGGGTGTTCTCCCTATTATCCTAGCTCGTTCAGTCATTCTGTCTTTTTCAACCTAGTGATCTGTTTACCGCCCTAATTCTGTATTCCAAGAAATGAGGCCTCTCTTCATGTGTAAATTGCTCATCTCAGGCCACGCCTCAGCTACATGTAGGATGTTGCCTCCATAGTAGAGTGTGCAAAGGATGCATTTTTTGGTTCACTGGAAGATCAAAAAAATGAAGAACAAAATTTAGGTTGGGGTCAGCAAATCAAAAAGTAAAAAAAAAAAATTAATTTCAGGTCAGAGACAAAGTTTTGTTTTGACAAAATGGAAATGTTTTGCTTTAATTTTGACCATTTAAAAACGTTTTTTTTCCAAAAATAACTATTTTAAAAAGATGTTCAAACTGCAAAACCAAAATATTTTTTTTAATTTTATTTTTAGATTTTTTTCCCCCACAGAAACAATGTGGTGAAACTGACATGAATTTGGGAGATGTTTCGGTGTCACCAAATCTGCATTTCTCACTGAAAAAATGTTTTAGTTGAAAATTTTCTCCCCACTCTACTTCAGTTTGAAGCTAATTTCCCCAAATAAGTTCAGACTCTGTGAAAATAATACTGAAAGGGTAAGATATTCAGCCCATGTATCCCAACTGGGGGAAAAAAAGAGTTATACCAATTTACACCAGCAGTGGATTTGGCTCAAAGTGTGGTCCTTAATTTTGACCCATGAATCCACTGAGGTGGTGATTGAAAGCCACCTCCAAATACAAGTCCAAGAAATAACAATGAACTGACATTAATGACTGAATAGATCACTATTCAGAGCTAGTAGTAGGTCATCAGGGCTTTGTTTCTATATGGTTTTTTTGGATACACAAACATGATAATTGCTTCTTAAGGTAATCAGTTGGAAACAAGACCACAGATGCATTTCCTCTGAGATATACAATTAAAGAATATATACTTCTAATGTTCTTCAGAGTTTCTGTAAACAGGAATAAATTCCCATCCAGTTTTAATAACATGGTCAGGTATCTCAGAGCTGTTCTAATAGTATGTTGTCCTTTGATAGGGCACCTTCATATGCTTGAACTTCTCAGCAAACAATGAACAAATATAATTACCAAAGTTGTGGTTTTTATCATCCTGCTCTCAGGAGATTGGACAGGGAAACAAAGGTCAGAGGTTAGGGGTAACTCCTTTGCCCCAGTCCTCACCTCCACTACTGAAATCTTGTTGACCACCTTACACCATTTTAACTACTCACTTATGAAGTCAGATGTAGTAATGCAAATTGAAGTTAGGTGCTGCTACTTCTCATGTACAGGCATATGCATGTCTTTGCTGAAAACATGGAAATCAAATTTGAAAGTAAATGGCTCTGCAAACCACAGGCTTGGTGAAATGTTTAACAGGAAAGAATATATGTTTGCAACATTGCTTGACCCATGTTTCAAGGGCAGCATTGAAACCGTAATTCTAATCAGTGGAGCCATAGATCACTGAGAAGATGGTCTCATGAAGAAATGTGGCAGGCTAGGTCATCTTCTTCTTGTTGAACTTCCTGGTCAAATAAAAATATAGCTCATAAAACATTCACTGCACATGTACTTAAAATACCGTTTCATGCAAAAGGTATTGATGACTAGAAGTCAGTGAATTATTCGCAGCAATTTACTGAGTGAATTTATTTTCTTTTGGCTCATGGGACATCCATGGTCAGATAGCAAGAGCCTTTAAATTATTTGTTGTTTGAATTTATTTGATCATTTGTCTGTGGTTAGTTTTTTAAAATAACAAAAAAAATTCACTTTTTTGTCCTTGCTATTCAAAATTGAAGCTGTGTTGACGATTAGTTACAATTGTTTACAGAAGGCCTGTGCTATTGCTCCTATTCCCTGATTGGATGAAGTCTAGCACTTACATATAATCAGGAGAAGGACTTGAAGAAGCCAGAGAGGCTTTTAATTAGGGCTGTCAATTAATCAGAGTTAACTCATGCGATGAACTCAAAAAAATAATAATTGTGATTAAAAAAATTAATAGCGATTAATTGCAGTTTTAATCTCACTGTTAAACAATAGAATACCAATAAAATATTTTAGATGTTTTTTTCTACATTTTCATATATATTGTATTCTGTGTTGTAACTGAAATCAAAGTGTATACTTTTGATTATAAATATTTGCACTGTAAAAACAAAAGAAATAGTATTTTTCAATTCACCTCATACAAGTACTGTAGTGCAATCTCTGTCGTGAAAATGCAACTTACAAATGTAGATTTTTCTTGTTACATAACTGCACTCAAAAACAAAACAATGTAAAACTTCAGAGCCTACAAGTCAACTCAGTCCTACTTCTTTTTCAGACAATCACTAAGAGACAAACAAGTTTGTTTACATTTACAGGAGATAATGCTGCCCTCTTCTTATTTACACTGTCACCAGAAAGTGAGAACAGGCATTTGCTTGGCACTTTTGTAGCTGTAATTGCAAGGTATTTACGTGCCAGATATGCTAAACAGAAGTCTTAAAAGAGCAACACTCTGATGCAGAAATTACAGAATCCGAACCACTAAAAAAGAAAAACAATCTTCTGCTGGTGGCATCTCAGCTAATGAAAATGAACATGCATCAGTCTGTACTGCTTTGGATTGTTATCGAGCAGAACCTGTCATCAGCATGGAACCACGTCCCTTCAGCATGGTTGAAGCATGAAGGGACATATGAATCTTTAGTGCATCTGGCACGTAAATATCTTGCGGCGCCGGCTACAACAGTGCCATGCGAACGCCTGTTCTCACTTTCAGGTGACATTGTAAACAAGAAGCGGGCAGCATTATCTCCTGCAAATGTAAACAAACTTGTTTGTCTGAGCGATTGGCTGAACAAGAAGGAGGACTGAGGGGACTTGCAGCCTCTAAAATTTTACATTGTTTTATTTTTGAATGCAGTTTTTTTTGTACATAATTCTACATTTGTAAATTCAACCTTCATGATAAAGCGATTGCACTACAGTACTTGTATTAAATTAATTGAAAAATACTTTTTCTTTAGTTTTTTTACAGTGCAAACACTTGTAATCAAAAATAAATATAAAGTGAGCACTGTACGTTTTGTATTATGTGTTGTAATTGAAATCAATATATTTGAAAATGTAGAAAACATCCAAAAATATTTAAATAAACTGTATTCTATTAATGTTTAACAGTGAGATTAATTGTGATTAATCACAATTACTTTTTTTAATTGCTTGACAGCCCTACTTTTAATCTCTCCTGGAAATGTAGTGGTTAAGGAGAGAGCAGATAAACAAGATTTTACATCTTAGATGATTTTAAAATATTTTCCCTTTTGGTTCATATAGGCCCCAGCTGATGGAAAACTTCTGCTACTGTAAAATTTACTGGCTGAGAGCTGAGTTTAAACTTAATTTTCTCTTTGGCTCCATTTACTTCATACAAAGTAAATACAGGCTGTGAAGGGTATGACCAGATCTTTATCTGGCTTGTTTAATTGTCTTTCTGTCACAGCTGTGGCCACAGGGTTTGGAAACCCTGTCCATCTGACACATCCCATCCCATATAAAACATACAACTTTGTCTGTGAATAGCTATGAATGCACATTTAAAAATTACTGTTTGTGAGCAGTTGATTGCATGAGCTTAAAATTAATTATTTTTACTTGAATTCAGCAGCACTAAAACATTGTACAACTGGTATAGAATAATATGGCTTTTATTCCAGTCTGTATTGTGGAGTAGTAGTAGCCATGAGGATAGTGGATATTACTGTAGCTTCAGGTGGATTGTTTCTCTTCCCTATCCTGTGCCTCTCACTTCACCATCATGAAACCTGACTCCAACTTATGTGAGTGAAGTAAACTTTATCCTAATTAATAAATAACCTAACAGTGCTGCCAAACATTTCATTTTGTTAACATATCAGTTATCTTTTATATCCGTTAAGATATCATAAACTCAAAAATCATTTCAGATATTTTCACAGAGCTAGAAGGGCTACTTCAACACCCATCTTTACATTTTTGTTATGGTGCAGTTCTCAGTGTCTCCAAAAGGTAAATAATACATGACAAAATCTACTGATGTTATGGAATCTTTGAGTGGTATTTTTCTTTAAATATTAAACATTATTTTTGAAGTAGTATGAACTATGCACAGTTGCACTTAACAATTTTCCCGTTAGAAAGGAAATATGCCATGCTCAGCCAATTTTTTTTTCTTTGATGTCCATGCATAATCATGTTATGTAGAAGTTCTTTTTAACTGTGGTCCTTCAGAATAAACTATATACAATTACCATACTTATTATTTTATTCTGAAATACAGAATAAAGACAAGGATGATGTTTTGGGGTCCAGCTCACAAACATTATGTGCAGACTTCATGTTTTCTGCTTGCTTATGCACTCTTACAATGGATCTGATATGTACATAAAATTATTCTTTTCATTACAGAGGACACAGGCAATACCAAAAATTAAACATATTAAAGCATAAATACTCAACTAAGTGTTCTGTGTACATTTTCTTCCCCCAAACAAACTATTTAAAATGATGGGGGAAATTCCCAAATGCAAAGCTTAAATTGACTTTGGTAAAGGCAGGTTCAGTGTTTACAATATTCCCTCATCTACTGGTTTGCTTCAGCCTCCAATCTGAACAAAATACTTCTCTGAAAAGCAGAGCTAATATAAAGAAAATGGTTCCTTTAAACAAACTTTTGAAAAGGTGTGTGGCTTAGTGAAAGCTGCATTTCAGCAGAGTGGCACAGCAGGAACCTGAGGGGCACAGTAACCAGAGGTCAGTGGATCACCAACAATTGCATAGCTCAAGGTGCTCCAATGACACAATCATTTAACACATGGCTTTTGTGTCTATCCAGCAGGGGGTCTTTCATATTGATTTTAGAAACTCCTGTGACAGTATGAATTTTACATTGTGCCAGATCATGAACCTTATTCCGCAGCCCTCACTGTAAAACTCCCATTCTTTGGACGCCTAGGGAAAAAATCCAAAATGCAATTTAAATATTCACATTTGGATGCTAGATTAATTATTAATGAATTATTTATTCACTCAGAATATATATGAAACAAGACTCATGGAAATAAAGTTTAATGATAGATTTAAATGTAAATGTGTTCTCTATGGGATGGGCTTTACAATCATGCTTCAGAAAACATTTATTTTTCTAGTTATCACTGTACTGATCACTGATTTAATAGTTTACCAAAAAAAAAAAAAATGCTTTATGCACCACCTTTGTGGTGCTCCAACAGCATGGTACAAAATTTCCAAAGTGAAATGGAACACAGATTTCTTTGATGTATTTTGATAGACTTCCCATCCACTTATAGTGAGGTTTTCACACTATTTCTAGGACAGAAAGAAAGTTCACTATAATTGGTCATGGGCCTCACTCCCTTGGGCTGCTCAGCAGTTGGAGCTGATCCTCAGATGCACCTGCATTCAGCAACGTAGGTAACCCTCTGAAGCCCAATGTACTCGCCTGCAGTGGGCATGCCCTGACCGGTTCTGGCCTTCCACTGCCCGTTGGGGATTTTGTATGAGTAAGTACTGAATGAAAACCCAGTCAAGAGCAGAGTTTTGGTTTATTATTATTTTATTGAAAGTGAATGAACTGAATAATGAACAATGATGAATGGCAAAGTGATGTGCTGATAGAAAGTATGTGTAGGGAAATGTGAATTACTGGCATAGTAACATATCAAAAGTAACATATCCCAGAATATTGAATCTGGGAGCCAATTAGGAGAAATTGCATTCTCTGAGGTAGGGTAGCAGGGGTGAACAGGAAAGAATCTATACCCTGAAACACTGCCAATATCATTCTTGAGTGTTTTGTTACCTAGATAAGAGAGAAGGCATCTTTAATCTCCAGACAGAATAGAGGAAACTGAGCTATTACAGGAGAATTAATATTACAACCTGATGACAACAGCTCCTGCATGGGATGTCTGGCATTCCCGTATGCATTTTTGTCTGACAGGATGTCACATAAACTAGATGTACAAAACAGGGGGAAAAGTCTGTATCATGAATGAATCTACTAGCCTCACTATAAAATAAGCCACATAGCTTTGCAGAAACATACTGACATCACTCAGCTTTAGAATATCTCTATTAAATGAATATTGTACTCAATAATTAATGATAATAGTTACGGGAGCACTGACATGCCGAAAACAATTTTTTTTCTCGTGAGGCCTGTTTTAACAAATTATAGAGTGAGGTCCAGAGCCGTGGTAATGTTTTCTGTGGTACTCAGCCAGCTTACCCCAGTTGAAGATGCGACCCATATCATTTAGTTATGTTGATAACAGGACATGAAATTATTGTGACGTGATGTGACTGTCATCATCTGACACTGACACGCTGGATGAAATGCTAATTTCTGAGCCTATTTTGATTTTGTTTTAAAAGGGCACTTTATTTTAGGCAGAAAAAAAAAACCAGACCAGACACTCGTGCCCTAAATAATCATAGGTAATTAGTGAGTTCCTGGGGAAAAAATCCAAAGCCTTTATTACTGTTGCAGATGGTACAGGTAATAATAAGTAAGTCTCTACTTACAACAAAGTCTTAAACTAAAGAAAAAAACAAACAAAACCTTATTATAAGGGTATGAAATTTCAAATGAAAATATAATTGGCTTGCTACATTTTTAGACTGCATTACTTAGCTGAAATATTATTGTTGCATCTTTATTATGAACATTTGAAATAGATATTATTGTAAAGCAGTTTTAATTCTCTCTTGTTCTCATTCTCATTATTTGGCCTGCTGTCCCCCTCAGTGCCTCATTGGCCTAGAAATGGCTTTCAGCCTCTATTCCTCTAGCTACTTCTGTTTTGTTGAGTAGCACATTCTCTGCCTCTCTTGTGCAGTCTCTTCACAGTTCTTTTCATAACCAGTTCAATTATCACATACACAGAACTCCTTGTTTCTTGAGTGGCTTTTCTAATTTTGGAACTTTCGGTCCCCAGCCAGTAGAGTAATGAAGACTGGTTAGTCTTGCAACCTATACTCAAAGTAAAAGAGTTTTGCTAGCTATTTGCTGTATTAAGGTATTCACAAATGGGTTCTGAAAAATCATCCTGATGCAGAAGGTCTGAGAAAGGCCTTATCATTCCTTAAGCCCATAGGGCTTAACTCACAATTTTCTTTCTTGTTTTATGCCAGTGAAAGTCACATTGCAGTAATGCAGTGGTGAAACATTGAATTTAATTCATTCAAATGCATAAAGCCCAACTGATTGGGCTTTATGTGGGACAAGTGCAAGGGAACTAGGAAAGCAAAAACCACCCCACTCACCTGGTTCTAGGGCACAGGGCTGTAATGTCACTTGGTACTTTGGAATAGCAGCAGCTGCTGTTGTTCTGCATCACCTGTATGGGAATTAGGGGCATTAGATATGTGCAGTGGAGGATCCTGCATTACCTCCCCTGACCTATTCCCATAAATCTCTACATCAGCCAATGTAGGGCCAGTTTGGAGACCTCTCTATAATGCACAAAGGTGTTATGTAGAAGCCCCCTGCTCTGTCATCAACCCTCACACACAGCTCCACCCACCCTCCATATCAGGATGACTTTTACCCTTATTGCATTGTTATGTGCATAGTACTACACCTCATGCAGGAAGGCTCTCTGGGCAGAGGCAATTTTTATCTTTCGTACCACATCCTGGTCCCATTGGTTATCAGTGAAAGTTGCAGTGTTGCTATGGCAACACCATTTACTTGGTTTCTTGACATTCTGATTATGGAAAACAAGTAACAGAATAATGTAGCAGAGCAACAGATGGCACTTTGGTATAAATCTAAATAAAGAAATAATAAATAGCAACACATACCTGCTGTAGATGATAAACATTTTCAATGCCTCTAAAATAATTCAGTGCAAATTGGACCCTTTAAAGATCAAAATCCCTACTCTGAGGACTGCAACATGTGGACTTGAGTGTATCATCCAAACTGGTGGCTACCAAGATTTTGAACCAAGGTTATGTTGTCTAAAGCATTACTTTGAATATATTATCATCTTGGTGGCAAGATATTACTTTTTCCTTTTTTATTAGATTATATTTTTCATAACTGCTGCAGATTACATTTCTTGTTTGCTGTGGTGTTGTCGTTGTGTTGGTCCCAGGATATTAGAGAGACAAGGTGGGTGAGGTAATATCTTTTATTGGAACAACTTTTGTCAATGAAAGAGACAAGTTTTCGAGTTTACACAGAGGTCTTCACAAGCATGCCTTCATGAGAAGAGCTCTGTGTAAGCTCAAAAGCTTGTCTCTTTCATCAACAGAAATTGGTCCAGCAAAAGATATTACCTTGCCCACTTTGTCTCACAGATTACATTGACATTAAATCATTTGCTGCCCTGGAAAGTAAAACAAGTGAGCTTTTTTTTTTTTAATGCAGTTTTAATTTACAAAACTGATACTGAAAAGCCACTACTGAACAACTTGCAGAACACACAGCTCCAGGAATAACCAAGTAACACATCCTACAGGAACAAATTTTATAGCAGCCTGGGGCAGTATATTGGGTTAGGGCAGGATATTGGACACATGTTGGTCAGGTATCTTTCAGGGGGGAAAATGAGTAAACTGTCTGCAAAAAAGACCTGAAATAGTAAATGTAGAAAACGTTGACGCAAGAGGGAGAAGCCAAACCTAATCTGCTCACAGGTGCATCAAGGGATTTAAACTCTTCAACATAATGGACACAATGGATTGCTGGTGCCATCCAATCAGTCAGTCCTAAAGTAAAAAATGTTACAGCAGCAGTGGAAAACATATTGAAACAAGTGAGCAGCCAAGAAGAGAATGGACTAGCATTTAACAGCCATAGATGATGATAGCATCCCACTTTCACTCCATATGGGAGACCTGGAGAAAAGCATTGCCTTCTGAAAAGAAAAAATGGGGGAGTTGGAGAGCAGGAGTTGCCAAAGTAACATCAGGCTCTTTGGATTTCCCAAGAGTTAAGAATGCTCAGGCCCGATGGTGTAGTTTGGAAAATGGATCCCAGCTGGGCTTTCTAATCGCACTCAGTCTCTCCTCTAATTAAGGAAGCTAACTGTAATACAACAATGGATAAACTTGGGGCAGATGTTAAAAGGTGGGGAAAAAACTATCCCTAATTTGGCATGGAAATAAAAAACCATCTGTATGCTAGTAACAACATATTTCACTCATTTCAAGCCCTGCTAAGTAACACAGTATGCAAAACTTAGGTTCTGTTTTTCTTTAAATACTTGCAAATGTGCAGTATGGTAGCCATGTTTAATATTAACATCAGACAATACTTCACCTATATTATCCAAGACAAGATTCTTTATGTGCTCTAGCTAAAGCTGTACTGCTTGACACTGTACTTATAATGCATCAAATGGATAAAAGGCTTATTGCAAAATCTAGATGGAGGAAGACTTAAGAATCAAAATCTTCCCCAAAGAATGGGAAATATGTCTGCAAAATGTTCAGGCTGCCACTAATTACTGTGGATTTCCTGTACATTGGATTTTTCATCAGCAAGATAACCTTGTCTCATGCAGAGAGTAAACATTACTTTGAGGGCTGATACTTCTTGCAGTTAGAGCTGGGCAGACAACAGATTTTTTGGTTTGCTAATTTTGAAAAATAAAAAAAAACCCAAAACCTTTGAAGTCAGACAAAAACATTTTGCTTTGATTTTGACCATTTTGAAACAAAAAGTCATTTCAAATTGAATAATTGGTAACCGTTTCAGTTGCTTTTTTTGTTTTAATTTTTCTTTGGACAAACAATTCTGTGATGTCATGAATTTGTGGAACATTTCAGTGTCAATGAATCTGCATTTTTCACAGAAAAATTTCACCCAGCTGTATGTGGAGTGACTGTAATAACACCACTGACTCAGAAATGCTGTTGGCCATGTATGTAAGATCCCAGGCTACATGCAGGACATCAAACTCTGGTACAAATTGGGGATTTATTCATATTGGGGCCAATCCTATCCCAGCTTCCACAGTCTCAGTGAATGCCTTCCTTAACAGCAGATCCAGTGCGACATTATGCCACATTTGCAACTCCCTGATCCTGGAGCCAGCCAGGGACTGGTTTTGACCTAGGAGCAATAAATCCCACTGGGATTGTTCCAGCAGCTAAAGACTTTCACAGCACAGTGATACTCCAGCCATAAACCTCTCCTGTCACACACACATCCACCCAATGTCCTCTCATGTGTCAGGTGGAGGGGTGTCACAGAGCTGACTGAGTCAATTAGGGGTTCATTCAGATGGGGAGAATAGAGCTGACTGACTCAAGCAGCTTTATGGCAGTACATAGGAAATAAAGTGGATTTGGAGGGTATGCATCTCACCTGCACAGGGCTCAGCTCCACAGGGCATGGGTGGACTGTGGATAGGACAAGGCTGAGGGATCCATTGCTGTGTGGATCTTCTGATATCTGTTGTATCCTTGGGGGCAGCAGTTTTATGAAGAAATAACTTGAGACGCAGAGAGCTGTAGGCCTTGAAAAGCAGCCATTTATTGCCAGACACTGAATTAACTAACAACCAACCAAAACAGGCTCGGCTATCCCCTAATAATCTAACTCAGTTGCCATAGCAACAACAAGATTCTATTACTACGACAACCAAATACACAACATATTCCTCCCCCCTCAATGAGAACATCCCCTAAATAAAAGAAACACTAAACTAGAGAAGGAGGGTAGACTGCTTCCATTCCTAGCTAACCCCCAGGGATTATTTTGCCCCGTAACCATGGGCTCACCCAAGCTAAAGATCCAGCCATTGAGGAGACCTTCTGTCTCAAGGTGGATTACGGCAGACTTCTGGTGTTGGTGCACCTGAAAGTATCTTGGGCGCCGGCCTGACAATGAGCTCAGGGTTTGTAGTGCGAATGAGTGAGGATGTGGTATCAACTCATTCAAGGAAGGGATGTATCTCCACTGTAGGCAGTAATGGAGGGGAAAAGTCAGGAACAGATGATTCTTGATTTGGCGTCTTGCCGGAAGTGGTGAAGTAAGGCAACTCAACTAAAGAAGTGTCCTGGGGACTAGTATGACCTGGCAACAGCTGATCGACATGTCACTGCCAGGTGAGATCCTCGGTAGTCTGGACAATGTAGGAAACAGGTCCTGTTTGAGCAATGACAGTGGCAGGGACCCATTTAGCTCCAGAAGCATAATTACAAGCCAAAACCAGCTGTCCTGGGCTAAAAGTTCGGTCTTTTGCTCTGGGTGCACACCTGCTGACCTGATCTTGCTGCTGACATTGCATAATTTCAGCAGATCAAAGCAAGTGCGCAGCTGTCGTCCCATCATTAGCAAGACCGGGGATGCCTCGGTTGTAGCATGAGGTGTGTTTCTGTAGGATAATAAGAAGGTGTCCAGATGCTTTTGAATGGATAATTGTCCCCTTGCCGATTTCAAAGCTTGTTTCATTGTCTGCACAAATCTTTCAGCTAATCCATTCGTGGATGGATGATATGGTGCTGAAGTGATGTGGTGTATCCCGTTTGCCTTCATAAAATTTCCAAACTCCTGAGAGACGAACTGCGGTCCGTTGTTGCTCACAGGTTGTTCTGGCATACCGAAATGACTAAAGAGTCCCCATAGTTTTTGAATAGTACTCTCTGAAGTAGTGGACTGCATTATAGAGACTTCTGGCCATTTAGAATGGGCATCTACCACCACCAAGAACATGCTTCCTTCTAGTGGGCCAGAGAAGTCAACGTGAATACACTGCCATTCCTCACACCCTGACATAACATGCAAGCTCTTGCCTTCTCTTCAATAGCACTGTCCAATCCCGGCCACCAAAAGTAGCTTCATGCAATTTCCTTCATGCGCACTATTCTACAGTGACCGGAATGTAGCTGTTCTAACATCTGTGATCTCAGTGGTGGTGGGATAATGATATGTCTTCCCCACAACAAACAACCAGAATGGACCAATAACTCTGTTCTCCTGGACATGTAGGTAACAAGGTCGGGTGAGACCGGAGAGGTTTGTTGAGACGTTCCATGCATCACCAGGTCCATAACGTGGGAAATACTGGGTTGACGCGAGTTGCCTTCTTTACCTGAGTAGCGGTGATGGGTGTGTTCTCTACCTGTTCAAAGTAAAAGATTTCCTTCTGGGCAATATCTCAACATTTGACTGGCAAAGGCAGCCTTGAGAGACCATCTGCATTGCCGTGCAGAATGGATTTCCGATACTGGATTTCATATGTGTGTGCAGAAAGCAACAATGCCCATCGTTGCATACGACTAGCAGATAATGGGGGAATGCCTGTGTGTGGTCCAACATTTGAAGTCAGAGGTCGATGGTCTGTGAGAAGTGTAAACTTCCATCCAAACAAGTACTGATGAAACTTCCGAAGTCTGAAAACGATTCCCAATGCCTCACGTTCAATTTGGACATAGTTAGTTTCTGCTCTGCTTAGGGTGCATGAAGCAAAAGCAATAGGTCTCTCTTCTCCCGAAGGCATAATGTGTGACACAACCACTTTGCACCCTTAGCTTTGTTAAATGCAACATCACAGGCTTCAGTCTACTTCCAGGCCTTGTTTTGCCCCAGGAGTTCGTGAAGTGGTTTTAACAGTGTGGCTAACTGCGAGATGAACTTCCCATAATAGTTCAATAGTCCTAGAAATGAGCAAAGCTGGCTAACATTTTGAGGAGGTGGAGCCTCCACAATAGCCTTAACTTTTTCAGGGGCCTTACGAAGACCCGTAGCATCAATGATGTGTCCTAAATATTCAAGAGAGGGCTGGAAGAATTCACACTTGTCTTTGAGGACTTGTAGGCAATACTCTTCCAGTCTTTGTAAGGTAGCCTCTAAATTCTTTAGGTGATCCTCCTCATTTGTTCCAGTGACCAGGATGCACAGGACTCCTGGCAAGCCACACAAGATCTGGTCCATAGCCTTCTGGAATAAGGTGGGAGCAGACATTATTCCGAAGGGTAGGCGACAGTATTGATAAAGCCCTTTATGCATCACAGTAGTCAACAGCTCTTGGGACTTTTCATCAACATGCATCTGTAAATATGCTTGACTCAGATCAATCTTACTGAACTTTTGTCCCCCAGCCAGGCCCGCAAAGAGGTCATTGATGCGGGGAAGTGGGTATTGCTCTGCACACAACACCGGGTTGACCATGACTTTAAAATCTCTGCAAATCCGGAGGGAGCCATTTTTCTTCACTATTGGAATGATTGGAGTTGCCCATGAGCTATGGGTAACTGGTATTAGGACTTCATTTGTGACCAGGTGCTCCAGGTCTGCTTCAACCTTTGGCCTGAGGGCATATGGCACAGTTCTAGCTTTCAGATATTTTGGTTGACTGCCAGGTTTAATGTTCAATGTCACGGTGATTCCCTTCATACTTCCCAGATCCTCTCCAAAAACAGCAGCATGTTTCCTTAGTACAGCAGTTAGACTGGTTTAATCTTTAGTCATTCGGTGCACTTCTGCCCAGTTCATCTGAACCTTCCTCAGCCAAGACCTACTCATTAAGGCTGGGTAATTGCCTTTCACCACAAACAGTGGCAATTTGGCAGCCTGTACATAGAGTTCCATCTTAACATCAGTAGTGCCCAACATGGGCACAGCCTCTCCAGTGTACATCTTCAGAACAGTTTTCATTGCCTTAAGCGGAAGATGCTGTAGCTTTTCTTTATACACAGTCTCTGAGACCAGCAAGATGGCTGCACCGGTGTCCAGCTCCATGCGTACAGGTTTGCCATCCAACAACAGGGTTACCCAGTATTCATGTGAGCCCAATGCCAAAGACAAAACGTGGAGTGGCACTTCTTCTGATGAAGTGTCACCTTGATCATCCTGGGTCTGCTCTAGGGTATGCAGATTTTCCTTTTTGGTCAGCCAGACCACAGGCCTCTTTTTCTTTTGTTTACAGGCACACTCAATATGTCCCTTTTTGCCACAGTGTCGACACATCAGGTACACCAGCATTCTGATGCACAGTGACCTGGCTTACCACAGCGGTAACATTCCTGACTCCCCACAGTTTTGTGGGTAAGTTCTTGTGACACCTTATGCACGCTCGGGGATGCATCAATGTATTGCGTCTCCTTTGTAGCCAGTTCCATGGAGACCGCAATGTCAATGGCCTTCTGTAAGGCAAGCTGAGCCTCTGTCAATAGATACTTCCGTATAGCTTCACTGTGCAGGCCACACACTAGCCTGTCACGTAAGGTGTCATTTAACATCTCCTTAAATTCACAGTGTTCTGCAAGCTTTTTCAAAGTTGCTACAAATTGTACAATTGTTTTGTCTTCTTTTTGGTCTCTTTTGTGGAACCTATATCTTTCAGCAATTACCAGTGGTTTTGGAAAAAAATGGGACCCCAGGATTTCCACAATGTCACTGTAAGATTTGGTCTCAGGCTTAACAGGGTGTAGTAAGCTGCATAGCAGGGAGTAGATCTTAGCCCCTACAACACTTAAGAATATTGGCACCTTATTCTTTTCTGCAATGTCATTTGCAATAACAAAAAGCTCAAAACGCTCAATATATACGTGCTATTGCACTGTAGTCTCCTTAAAAGGTTCCAGCGGCCCCGTAAGTGTAGCCATGGTTTTAGTTTCAGTTTGCACCGTCAGTGCAAACAAGCCAGTTCGCACCCCCTTCCAAAAGCAAAAAGATTGTATTTTATTTTTGGTGTGGTTTTTTTAACCTTGACGTCTACCTTCTTCTGTTGCTGGGGCAGCACAGGGATCCCATCCTCGTCGCCATGTTGTTGTATCCTTGGGGGCAGCAGTTTTAGGAAGAAATCACTTGAGACGCAGAGAGCTGTAGACCTTGTAAAGCAGCCATTTATTGCCACACACTGAACTAACCAACAATCAGCCAAAACCGGCTGGGCTATCCCCTAATAATCTAACTCAGTTGCCATAGCAACAACAAGATTCTATTACTACGACAACCAAATACACAACAATATTTTCCCTTGGCCTCTGGGCCTGTTGGGATGTTCAAGGACTCATGCATCTGCCCAGTGGCTGTTCAGGTTGGTGGCTGCCCCTTTGTGTTTATCAGAAAAGTAGCACTGTTCCACTTGGAGCAAAGGTTATCCCAGATTCCATGTTGCAGCATTTCTCAAGCATCAGCTGTACAGCACACCCCGTGACCAGCACAGTCCCAGTGACTGCATAAAAATAATAATGTTGATCTTTGCTATTTAAAAATCAGGAAGCAAAGAAACTTGTTTCCTAAAACAGTTAAATGCTACTGAATAAAAAAAAAAAAACACCCTAAAAAAATAATTTTTCCTCCCATCCTCTCATATTGCCTTTCCTGCTGCTCCTCATTACCCAAATTGCTCACTCTTGTTTGATGCTGGAAAGATCCGTGACCTCACCAAAGTAAAATTTGCTAACTCAAACCATTATCGTGTGACCCAAAGGGCTGAGGCACATCTGTCAACACTCCTGTGCTGGGTCACCACAAACATCTGATTATGATTTCATAAACAAAACTATTTCTCCAATGATTTTTGAAAATTCTCTAAGTGGGCAGCGAGAGAGGATTATGGGCAATGTTGGCCTAAACAAAGGAAGTTAAACTGCAGTGTAAACCCTTTTTTTGTGGTGAATTAAAGAACGAAAGGCCAAACACGAAAACTAAATAAGAAATAAACAATTTTTTAAAAGTTTCAGTTTAAGTCTAATAAAGAGTAAAATTATGTAATCTGTCAAGGTGTTTGGCAAATTTATTCTTTAATTTTCACTCAGGCAAATGAGTGAGATGATATACTGACTGTTTCCTTCATGTGATGGAATAGGCTGATATGGGCCTATCCCAAACTGTTGAAATCATGAATAAGAGACTCCCCTTTCACCTGAATTGGCTTTGAATCAGACTTTCTATTATGTATTTAAAATTCTTACAATCTGACATCTGTATATATTTTTAGAAAGGGCAACTTGTAAATATGAGATACTGGATGGATTATTTCTCCATTCATTATTCATAGATAAAGTTTAGCCTCCCTGGGCATCTATTTATTTTCCTTCACCTTCATATTCAGTCCTTGTCTGTTCCTCCTGCTTGTTGATATCATCTATTGATTTAACGATGTCCTGTGTTTAACTTGTGTTTATATTTTTTCTTGCCATTATGGAAATAAACACTAATGTGTATCATATTTGTGCTTTTATTTTTTGCATGCGTCTCATTTGTAAACACTGCATGCAGCACACATTCCAATTTAATGAATTTACACTTCAATTGTGTGCTGTGAACTATAAAAACAGATTTGCATGTTTCGTGTTCCTTATTCTGGAATCTTGAAGTCCTTTCTTTACCGTACTCCAGAGCCTTGATAGCTTTGCATTCTTTTAATAGAATTCTATGCTCATACTTCGTTTTCCTGCTTTCAGTTGCTTTAGTTTTTACTAAGTGGTGTCTATGTATAATATGGTGCGCAGGAGGAATACATACAAAAGTTTGTACTTGTTGCCAAGGATAATGGATTCACCTTCCATGAACTACTTTGACTATTTAACTGGGCGCTTTGCATCTTGAGAAACTGGACATTTATCTTTGTATATTTGTGTGCAACAACTTTTTTTTAACAATAGATAGATACAGTCCCATTCATAAAATGTCTGCTCTTTGCATATATGAACTGCAAAAATATTTTTATAGTCTGTGTGTGTTTTCTTCACTTTCTTTTCAGTTTTGATAGGCTGTAAATGGCAAGATTTAGTACTTGCAAAATGACTCCAATGGCAATTTTTCCATATGACACACTCCTCTTTGTAACTCCGTAGACCCTTTACACCAATCAGCACACTGGAGCTGGAGCTGAGGGTATAACCAGTATTTATAGGTTTTCTGTACACTCTTATTACAGCTGTGACATTAGATTGATGGACTATTTCCATCTTGTTCCCTGTCAATTGTACACTGAGTGGATATGTGACAGTGTGATGGATGCGTGACAGTGCTGCTGTAGGGAGAGAGCTGTAGCAATAACAATGGTTTAAACCTTAAAATGCTGCTAATCTCATACAATTGTCTTTAATTTCTTTTCATCTAAAATTTAACAAAATCTAACATCCCAAGAATAGAGAGGTGGGGAGGTCAGTGGGTTTGAGAAGCGGTGTGAGAAAGATGACCCTCATTTTTGATGGTGCAATAAGAGTAATTCTCTGCTTTAGAGGAAGAAGTTCTCCAGAAAGCTTTTATGGAGAGAATGTTGTTATGCTGTAGACAATGTCAAAGGTTAGTATGGCTAGAAAGAAGATGTATTCTCCAAGGAGGGAGTAGGGGGGAAAGGGCTTGCTCTTTCACAGCATATATCCAGGTCTTGCCTGGGAAGAAGGATGAACTTGCCAGGGAACAGGTATTTAGAGGCCGTATCAGAAAAAAAATGCTTTCCTGGGGCAAGCCAATGTTTCATTTGAACACTTAAAGGCTTAAGGTTTATTTTCTGTTTCAAAGAACTTGGGGTGTCCTCTCTTGGTAGACAAAAGGAAATATTTTCCACCTTGTTTTGACTCTTGAAATGTTGTCAATTATTTTATTTAGTCAGTTGTGTATTTCTCAGCACTGTGAGAAAAGTTCAAGATACTGAAAAAAGCTGCCAGGCCTTTGCATATCTACTGCTGCAGTCACAGCATGGTGAGAATGCTGATGAATGATAAGGGCAAGCAAATGATTGAGAGGAGAGAGGTCTCTGTGACAGGCAAAGGTCTCAAAGAATTAAAAAGCAACAGAGGGTCCTGTGGCACCTTTAAGACTAAAAGGTGACCACCCTGGAAGTCAATGGAAAGACTCAGCTTACTGCAATGGAGCCGGATCAGGTCATCAGTAAAGAAGTTTACAACCAGGGAGGTTCGCAGAAACAGTCAATTTTAAGGGGAAAACTAGGGAATCTTTGTGGAAAGTTAACGTTGTGGTTATGAATATGCACATTTATGCTGCGAGTCTGATTTTGAGAGTTACACTCTTTGAACCAGGGAACAGAAATATATGATATGACCCTTGGGTGCAATCACAACTATCCAACATAGCTCAGTTTTTAATATTGAATATTCACAATGAAGGGGTCTCATGTACCATCCACAGAACACAGATTATTTGCAGAAGTTATTTGGTGAATAATTTAGAACAATGAATATTTTTGTTACATTTATGATCTGTTTGCCGATAGAAAAAAAGAAGCAATTAATTGGCTAAATTATTCATGAAGAATTATTCGCCCAACTGTTTTTGCTGAAATTGTTTTATGCTGTAATCTCAAATACATTATCACTATAAGCATACAAAAAAGACTTTCCAATAAAAATGTGCACATTGTTTGGGAAAGGTAATGGAATAAATATGGCTTTTACAGCAAACATAAGAATTGGCTCTCCTTTGAAAAACGAGGGTCCAAATTCAGCTGTGATTGTAGGCATAACTCCATTGAAGTCAGTAGAGTTTCACCTGCTTATGTCAGGCTTGTATTCATCCCAGTATGACTAAATATAGAGAGGCTTTAAATAAAAGATAAGATGCACATCCAGAGTCTTTGAATAATATTGACAAAAAGTGGAATTGATCTTGAACCAAGTTGGTGTTGAAGTAAGAGCTGCATACTTGAAGAAGTGATACTGGGACCGTGAGCCTTTGACAGCACAGTTAATAAAGGAACAGAAAGTAGTGAATCTTAGCCTCACAGAGCTGAAGACATGGAAAACAAAGCCAAGGTGTGCAAATGCTCAGAGGTAGCAATCCTCAAACAAAACCTGAAGAGGGGAATACGTGTACTTTTCTCTTCTGAATGACTCTCAGTTCTGAGACATACTTGGTCAGGAAACCTGTCTTGACTTGGAGGTTAGCAGAAACCATTTGAGGTATGCATTACAAGAAGAAACTTTGTCACATGGATACATTTGATCATACCACAGATTTATTTGATAGTGAAGATTTTTAAAAGTAAATAGTTTCAAGGATTAAAATAAAGATATTCCGCGCTGCAAATATTCTGTATTGGATGGACTGTTTCTCTTTGTTTCTTCCTCATTAATTTCAGCGTGATGCCTTTGATACTGTTGCAGCCATTAGTCCTGTAATGGAACAATGAGTCTGCAATCCATTTAAATGGGGATTCTGTAAGAGATTCACATTCTTTATACATTCTTTCTCAGAAGGAATTTGTGCTTTTGTGTTTATAAATTCACTACTAAGTATGTGTTGCACAATTACAAGTACATTCTGTGCCAGCACAGGTGGTGTTAACGCCAGGGTGGGGGCAGGGAATGAAGAGGGTACTGAATCACTAGCCAAAGAGAAAACTGGCTGGCAAAATGACCTAAATTCACAAAAATAAAGGAATGTAGAGCATCCTCTAGACAAATAATATCACAAAAACCAAGGACCCTAAAACTGATGCTCAGAGCAAGATGCTCAGCTGGTGTGGAGTGGATTGGCATAGTACCATTGAAGTCAATGAAGCAATGACACCAGCTGAAGAACTGGCCCAGTACATATAAAATAAAGATGGATCCAGTATAATTTGAGTTTAGTAGAAATATATTTTGGTGGGTAGAATGAGAGCAGGACTGTAGAGAACACTACCTCTATGGGAAATTACATATTCTTTCCATCTACCTTTTCTCGTGCTCCTGAGGATTGGCTGAAATCTGCAATTGCAATTATGCAAGCAATAATGCTGGAAAATTCTTTCTGGCTGCTTTTGTGCTAAACTTCTGGGAAATGCATTATGTGCTAGGGTTCGTTTTAACTTCTTAATCTCATGTCAATCCCAGCCAAAAAGACAGTGTTAAGGTGAAGCAAGGGTTGAGAGTACATATATTCAAACCGTGAGATCTGTTTTAAGTTTAAGCTTAACTCTGAATTTCTTGTCTCTGTGCTAACTCCAACTTTCCTGTAAACATTTTTACCCATAAACTACTGATATTTAATATGAACCTCAAATTCTCTTAATGTTTTTGCCTTGCTATTTCCTTATGCTTTTAAATAGCTCTCACTGGTGAGAGCTGATGTTTTGGGGGCATTCCTCCACTGGAGGTTTGTGCAAGCTAAATCAACACTGAATTTCAGCGTGAACAAATATTTATTCACCTTTTTAGTGAGCAGGTGGAGCTTTTGTGTGTTTGTTATGCCTTCATAAACAGAGAACATAGATATACAGCTCAGACTCTTTTGTGGTGTCTCACATTCAGGGTTCACCCCGTGAACTGTTGTGTGGTCTAAGCATTGATAGGATTCAAGGAACAGCAAATACCTAAGTGGCTTAAAATTAGTTATTGTGTTGTGAAAACATGAGCATTGAGTTTGTAGGTGGTGTTCTGATGTCCCCGATCTTGATGAAACATAGGGATTAGAATGTATTAGATATTTGCTTTACATAAAGCATTTCACCAAATGAATGGTTAGTTCTAAGTGTGTGTTTACATGAGTTAACCTAGGCCAATGTCTAGATGTCATTCAATTTACATCAGTGGGTTCACACGAAGGATGCATTTGGTTCCTGTATATCTGCTGTGTCCATTTTGGCTGGAAGTATCTGAGAAGAAATAAATAAATTATTTACAATTGCAACCCATATTCTAGCATCAACCTTTTTTTATTTATTCTGGAGACAGAGCTGTGCAGAGGAGAAACTAGACTATTACTAAGAAAAGTTGACTGGAATTTGGCTAGACTGCTATTTCAGTAACTGGAATCTCATTTCTACATTTAATAAAAGGTAAGCATTATGTCTGGGATTTCCAAGAGTGTCTTCAGTTCACAACAGAACTCAGTTTTCATCACCAGAAGGAAGGGAACTAAAAGAGAACTGTTTGAATGGAAGGTCTGGAGTTCTGTGTATAATGAGGAATCTGTTGTATTTCTCTGGGATAGAAAGAGTCAAATCTGTTTGTTGAGCAAAGAAGTGTTTACTAAACATGTAGCGAGAATACTTTAGCTTTGTTCAATAATAAGTGGATCATTAATGACAGATAAAATATATCTACCAAGGACATGTTTAGAGTGATGTGTACATTGTAAATCCAGCTCAATTCTTCTCTTTCCTACTCCAAGCAAAATAGCTCACTGAGTCAGTCCTCTATTGTCCCAACCCATTTACAGTTTTCACTTACGAAAAGTCACCAGGGAAAACATGACCGGATTTTTAAGCTCTTTTTCTATAAGGAGAATTTGATTATGCCCTAGTAGCTGTCTCTACAAGGATGCTCTGATAAAACCCTTAGAGTGAAACCCTTTCTCCTTCTATCATGCCAATATCAAACCCAGATAGACCTGTTTGGGTTGGGATGGTCTTTTGGGGCAGGAAAAAAACCCTTCCTTATCTCCCAGCTTTGGGCTGGCATCTGAGATTACCTGCAGCAATGGGAGGCTAATCTGCCTAGTGGCAGATCCACTGCACCCATCTCTTTTCCTCCCACCATACCATTTGACTGGTGTTTTGGAGGGATCCTCTGTAGAGCTAAGCTCCATGGCATGTAGGATGTCTGGATCCCCCACCCAGTTCCCAAAATCCTATCCTTCCCCATGCCCTCCAAGCATCTTAGCAACAGATGTCTATGGTTCTTCACAACAGCAGAGAAGAGGGGCAGAATTTTACCTTTAAAAGTCTGGATGAAGTAATTCAGGTGGATTAACTGATGCATTAACATTTTAAAAAATGACCCAAACCTTAGCAAAGATGGCAATCCTTTACTGATGCAGGGTTGGATGACTCTGGAATCCTTTCCAACCATACTACATTTTCTATGGCTCACATCTGGAAGATCTATATCAGTGATACTCAGACCTCAGTGGTTCAGTAGCCAAATTAACGATCAGCATTACCCAAAAAGAGCCGCAGTAGTGTAAATTCATTATTTCATTTACTATAGTATTATATACTCATATTTAAACAGTATGACAGTGTATTAGTGTATACGTGTGTGTGTGTGTATGTATATATATGAATTCTCACAGCAAAATGGCTGACCAAATATTATTATTTTATCAACTACCATTGGTTAATACCTTAGATTGATTAATAATTAAATCGCACAGTGCTTTAATATCGTGTGCTGCGAAGAGCCGCAGGAGACACAGTCAAGAGCCTCTTGCGGCATGCGAGCCTCAGTCTGAGTATCACTGATCTATATTGTTAAACTAATTCACCACATTTCTTCATGAGAACAAAGGGGGAACCCTTTAGGGATTCTTTCTTAAATTAATGCCATATATAGCTAACCTACTCCCAGGCCACAAACATTGTTAACTGGGGGGTTAAGATTGACAGAATCTATCACTTAGTTACTATTTATAGGTGATGCATTCTTATGCAACAGATCTATGTGAAATAAGTTACAACTACTTATTTTAATGATGATAAAAATAACTTCTTACTATAAAAAAACCCTATTTTTTTAATTCTTGCCAGCCCTGCAGAGGTAAGACAAGAGATAAGCTTGATTTTCTTCTTTCTAGTGTGTTGCCAAGGAATTGTTTACTAAGTTCCAATCAGTTACACCTGTGCAGTCCCAATTACTACAGGAAGGTTGTTTCAGTAAAACGGAGGGAATACTTGACTTTTTGAAACTAGGCTACGTTTTCAGGGCTTGTCGTCAGAGAACAAACCATACTTGAATGGCAATAAACATGAAACTTGCCAATGTTATTTTTAAAGAGCCTCTTTTTGGAATAGAATTGCTCTTTGAGAAAATATTATAGAACCTTAAACATTCTAATAGATTTTAGAGTAAGCAAATGCACAGGAAATAGCACCCAAATAGCCAAAGGCAGTGAGCGCCTCAGGGCCACGTTATTTATTCTAAATTGAAATATTTTTTTAAAAGTGAACTTACATTTATTTCCTTGTAAATACACAATTGCCATAGGCATAACAATCTTGTTTCATATGTAAGAAATTGCAACATGAACCTTCTAAATAGGCATTTTTCATAGAGTGCAGCAGACTAAATCATGTTTGGTGTTTTGTAGGTAAAGTCATTTTGGAGGTCTGGCAAGCCAAATAAACAATAGGTTTGTTTTTTTTTAAAACAAATCAATATTTGAAGCCCCACTCTCCTCAGTACTCCTTTAGGTGATTTGTCTCAAACTTTCCAGAAAAGTCATACCTGGGATACACCACTGCATGCAAATTTTCAGATATTTGTTTGATTTTGGTTAAATTAATGAGACCATATTTGAAAACTTGGCTTGTAATTAGAAACTAGCTTAAACTTTAACTATGGGCAGCTGCTATTAAAGTGTTGTTCATCAACTGCCACAGGACTTAGTATCTTGAAGCAGGTGAGGCTCTGATGTTTAATTTTATGCAATGTGTAAAAAGCTTAGACAAGTTCACCACTGTACTGTATTTTGTACTTCATAAAGTCAGACTTATTTGAGGTTATTTTCACCGTAGTTTGTAAGACGTGGATTATAGGAGGGGAGGAAGGTTGTACCTTTTTATTTGCAGCTTCTGAAAACACTGCAGCCTTCATACAACATTGCTCTGAGGAGAAACATAACACCCTTATACGGTGATCCTTGAATTCCAGTAGTGTTTCAAAATCTCCAAATAAGGTAAGTGGTTTGTTATCACAGCCATAAATATTTACATCCGGTGATGACAAATATATAAAGCGTGTAGAGTGACAGCATAATTTTAGCTGCTATCCACAAGGATGTCAATAGTCCTGTTATCTCTTAAAGGCTCACAATGAATGACTCCTGCTGGCTGAATGGGAACACACAGTTGAGCTGTTTACTTTGTTCTAATTGGCTATTACTAAAGCATTACTTAATTAAGGGCTTTGGCTTGAATACTACATCTGTGTAAAAGAGCCTTTTCCTGGGTTATTCTCCATTCATGGGACATTAGTGAAAACTTATTGAATTGACTTCTAATCCACACCATATTATGGGATAAAACTAAGAGACTGGCACTGCCTGTGTATCTAGGCAGGCATTAACATTTGTTTTCCGGGTTCTTTTTGAATGTGATGCCATGAGGACAGGCCCTCTCAATGCATGCTGTTAGTAGGCATCTAGTGGCTATTTATTAGAAGGTTCTCATAAGAAAGGGGGAGTTGTTTTCTCTGTCAATCAATTAGTCCTGTGTTTTGTTGCTGTAATGCAGACCACGGTAGAAAAAGATCTTCAACCAACATTGTGCTCATGTAATCCAGGCCTTTCAAATGCTAGCCATGAATAAGGCATGCTCTTTCAGTTCAAATGACTAATTGGGCAATAGGGTTTATTACAGCAAATAGGGCCATTGCATATAGTCATCAACTGTGCCAAATTGATATGTAATGCTATACTGTGAATCTGGGCTGTTTGGGGAAAAAGCAGGCCGGAAGGATGATTTCTTCCATATATCCCTAATGACACATGGTAAAACTATTAAATATTAATCTTTTAACTCCTGTGAGCATGTGGTATTTTACTATTCCATTTCATCCATCAGATTTGATTTGAACCACCTTTTTTCTAATGATACCAGGATGACATTGTTGGTATTTCAGTCATTGTTAAGAATGCTGGAACTAATTCTGTCATCAATATTAGCTGATACTGGAACCGGAAGAGTAAAGGCAAGGTCTATGAATGAATTCTCATTGCCCCCTTTTCTGTATAAGAAGGAAAATGATGAGCCACACAGGACTCTGTGCCTAGGCTTATTGTATATTTGTATTGTATATTTTCATTCTACTGTTTGCATTTTCAAATACAGATATTATCAGAAAATGCTAATAACTGAGTGAATGTATTTGTGATTGCATTTTCTTACCAAAGGACATAGCTAGTTATGACTTACATTGAGTTAATCATGCTTGGCAGCCGACAAATCCTCCCCGTTGAGTTGTAACACGCATAGAGCTGGACCAACGATATAGAAGTCATCGGGCTGCACGTTGGGGTTGTCGGTGACAACAGTGCCGGGATTCATTGAGTTGGTGCTCGTGGAATTCGGCTCGCTGGCTGGATCATTAGCTTCCCTGACTGCTGTCAGGTACTGGCAGGTGGCGCGACGAGGACACTGATCCATTGCCATTAGCTCTTGCCACCTCGTATTCGGTGGCGGACTACTGCGCACCAGTATGGAGCCGATTGTCACACACCAAACTGGTGGATACGCAGTTACATGCCGCCATATGTATCATCTCCGGCATCCTGCATCCAACTCCACTCCCTGGCTCCCAGTTCTGAGTAATATTGTTCCTCCTCATATAAGACAAGAGGTTGCCACTGGCAAGTTACTGGAGAAAGTACGTGCCAACCCAAACCTGCCTCTACTCTATGACCTTTTTAAACCACCAGCTGCACATTTGCCGTCATGTCGCCCATTATGGTCTCATCTGCCACGCCAGGATGTTAGGGCAGAAACACGCTGGTGAGAGGAATGGATAACTGTTATAATCCTCAACCAGTCCCTCGTTGCCAACCCCAAAATTTGTCCTCCTGGTTTTGACCTGCCCCGTCGCCAATGGTCCCTGTTGAACAGGTTCTGGACTGGGCAAGGTCTCTGTGCAACTAACCAGTATCACTGGGGCCTTCGTGACAGCCCTTTGCGCAGTTGCGGTGCAACACAGATGATGACGCACGTTGTCGATGAATGCCTGCTGACTAGGTTCAGCGGTGGCCTAGAAGAACTGCATCACACCACTGAAGATGCCATCGCTTGGCTAGACGACTATGCACACGCTAAATAAATGACTTACATTTTAAAAATATCTATTCCTATGCTACCCAAAAACAGAGTGTGTGAGAGATAGTTGACAATTGGGAGTACAGCGTTTTAAGGACTTGAGGCAATCCCAATGCCTAACTCTTCCAAATTATGAACAAAACCTTAAACTTCAGAGGCCCGAGATCACCAGGGTGACATCATGGCCCAATTGAAATTGATGGGAATTTTGCCATTGACTTTATTGGGGGCAGAATTTCAACCCTAGTTTTCACTGAAACTGAAACACTAGGCCCAAAGACCATAGGGCTTATATTCCCTTCTGCTGTGGGGCACAGTAGGGAACAAAAACAATAACAAATAGCAGAAAGTTCCTGATCCATGAAAGATCATAGATTCATAGATCTTGGTATTCAAGGGGAGAGTGAGGATTGGCGTGGGGGAGCAGACCAGAGCTGCAGAGCAGGTGTTCTGTACAGCATAGGTCCTTCACAATAATTTGAGAATGTATTTAGGAGTTAATACTTTTTTGGAGGCAGTATTAATTTCCATATTGTGCCTGTCCCCATAAATTAGCAAAATAAGATGACTGTAATTAACCAAATTAGTTTCTCTCCAATTAAAAATCTAGCATTTTTTTTAAATCAAGAATTCTGTAGCCATATTAATGAGCTGGTAAAATATTTATCTCCATTCGTGGATCAGTTTTACAATATTATGAGACCCAAGCATAAAATATAGTCACCATCCTTTACCAAAATGATAATGAAAATATGAACATCGTGGTTCATTCTTCACTGACTCCCCGCCTAAGAAAGAAGACTTCTAGAAACACCTGAGCAGGGCTGGCTCCAGGCACCAGCCCAGCAAGCATGTGCTTGGGGCGGCGCCTGGAGGGGGGCGGCGCGGCGGGGCGCTCCGGCCCGAGAGCGGGGCTGCGACTGGGCTCGCCGCCCTCCCCGTGGCGCTCCGGCCGCCGGGGAGAGCGGAGCCGCAGCGGGCTCGCCGCCCTCCCCCGGTGCTCCGGCCGGTCGGGGAGAGCGGAGAGCTGCGGTGGGCTCGCCGCCCTCCCCTCGGCGCTCTGGCCGAGGGCGGCAAAAAAGCCAGAGCCGGCCCTGCACCTGAGAAACAGAAAGACTGAACTAACGGAGAAGGGCTGAACCCAGGCTAGAAATTTGTCTAGACTGTGAAAGGAATAACTGGAGTTTTAAGCTGCAAGCAAGTGCAGCTTGCCTTCAAGAATCTCTGCAATCTTCCTAAAACAACATTTAGGGTGAGAATTTGCTACACATATCCAATTTTTTTAGTATATTAAGCTTAGATTGCACGTTTGGTTTATTTGCTAGGTAATCTGCCTTGATCTGTTTACTATCCCTTATAGTCACTTAAAATCTATCTTTTGTCATTAATAAACTTGTTTTGTTTGGTCTAAAACAAATGTGTGGAAATCATAACTTGGGGCAGAAAGCTGTGTATATTCCTCTCCACATTGATGGAGGGGGCAAATTTCATGAGCTTACGCTGTACAGATCTCTGTGCAGTGCAAGATGGTATATTTTTTAGTTTACCCTCCAAAGTGGGATGTGCACTTGAGTAACTTGGCAATTCCTTAGCTGATCTCAGCATCTGTGTGAAGCTGCAGCTGGGTGTGTCCCTACCTGTATGTGTGCTGGTAAAGTGCAGTCTGAAGCCTGAGGGAGGGCTTGGCAGGCTGCACAGCAATACAGTGTAAAGGGAACCCAGACTTGGTGGGTCAGGCAGGCTCAGTGGTACCCCAGTCCCAGGTGGCACCCGGAGAGTGGGGGGACTTGTCACAACAGGAAGTGACTAAACACATTCCCTTGATCCTGAAACACCCAATCAATTGTCAGTGGAAACTCTAGTATCAACAGAAAAAATGTCTATAGAGATATCTTTTTTTTTTTTGTCTGAAACCCTTAGTTTTTCATAGTGGTAGATGGACTGCATATAGATCTTGGCTTAGATATGCTACTTCCACACTTTGGTCTCTAGTGACCCATTAAAATGGTCTTAGCACATTCACAAGACTTTTCATTATAGGCCACTCCATTTGTAGAAGTGATCAATCAATATCATATTCAAATGTGAGCATATGTAGAGGCTGCCTCCGTTTAACCAGTCTATGTAATATGCAGGGTTTTAGCTGCTAACTACATCTTGAATAAGTTTGTTTGGGGGCATGTAGCATTCTTCTTGGATTTTTTTTTCCAGACGTTCTCTTTCTTTTACAAGGCTATGAAAATAGGAACAGATTTTTCTTCCCTTTTGAAATGATGTTGGACATATTTTTCTTCTTCTCGGGTGTATTAAGCACAAGATTAAATATGTGTGCAGGAGATATTTATAAAGCCATTGTTTGCTATGCTAACCTGATTGTCTAGGTCAACAATGCCCACACCCCATTTGTTGACATGGACTTATCTATCATGACATTTATGGCATACATTAAATTAATGGTATATGATTATCTTCCAGGATCATGGCATGTAACTGAGCTTGTCCTCCAAAGGTACTTTTACTACCACTGCTCTGTTTTTGCAGATCCCTGAGCTTGCTGAAGAAGACGTGACTAATGATTCAGAATTACATATAACCCAGTAAGCTGTCAGTGACAGATATGTATTACATGAACTAGCACTAGTCCAGATGTCAGTGATACAGGATCCCATTCCCCCTTCAGCAGTCTTTAATTGAGATTCAGCTTTGTTTTCTATATTTTCAAAAGTCCTAGAAATTACAGAAGCATGGTTCTTTGAGAAGGGATGCTGTCTTTTTGTTGCCGTGTACCCGTGTCTTCTATAAAATTCTGTTTTCTACTATAACTAAAAAAAAATTATAAAAAAATTCAAGATTTTAAATCTCGACTTTCAGACTGGTAATATTTTGACAGCCAGCTAAGCAGGGAGGGAAAATAGTTTCCAACAAACATTGTGGTATTACTTTTCTACTTCTTGAAAACTCATTTCTGAAAAAGTTGTGAGCTATGTGAATAGGAATTTAAAGTAACATGCACTCCAAATTGCCTCAGTAATACTTTGACTTTGGCCTCCCCTTCTTCCTTTCTCAGTTTATTCTCTTTCTTCCATGCCTCACTAATCTAACAGTAATAATGAAGACATCTGAATTAGGAAGGACAATCTTCTGGTTAGGGCACTTGACTGGTGCTCCAGAGATCTGTATTCTATAACCAGCTCAGCCAAAGATTTTATGTGAGATCCTGGGCGGCAGATCAGTTACCTTCTTTGTGCTTCAGTTTCCCCATCTGTAAAAGGAGATATCTCTTATGTTTATGAGGCTTAATTAAAACTGATTTTGACATCCTAGGATAAAATGTGTGCTACAAGTGCAAAGTATTATTCTTTCTTGTACTCACGGCCAGTGTGTCACTGTTAACAAATGGGTTTTGTCTGATATAAAGCTGTCAAATGGCAATCCTATAATCAGATCTGAACGTCAACATTTTGAATATGTGTAGCTGATTCCACCACTTATTCTTTCATTTGACTCTATCGCCTGTCTGTAGGAATAACAAAGAACAGACTATTACAGGTATGGAGAGCCTGAATTGGTCATGATCTGTACAAGAATCCACTGATGGTGAAGAAAAAAGAAATCTAATAGGGGTGTGATGCCCACGTGATGTAGGCACATTGCTCAGTAATGTGGGTGGACATTCTATATTCAAAAGTAGCCAGTTGGCTGGAGTTGGGCAGCAGCCTCTCCAATTTTGCATTATTTAGAACACGATCAGAGGTAAGTGGAGCACAATATGGGAAATCCTCATTGTGACGTGTGTCCTATACTGTGCACATAAATTTTTTTTCCATAAATTAATACAGATTGAGATCTTAAGGATTGGTACAAATAGGTTATCATGGTTTATTTTTCACTTTCGAATTGAAGTGAATTCACCACTACAGAGGTATCCAACTCCCTATTAAGAATTCTGAGCAGTGTGTTTCACCTGGCAATTTTCTATATCAATTCTTAATGAGAACTATGTCCAGAGGGCATTCAAAAAATTAAGACCAGGATTTTCAAATTTAGGTTGCTAAAATTAATTAAATAAAATTGGCCAAATTTTCAGAACTGTTGTCCCCACTGCAAGCTCTCACGGACTTCTGTGAGTTGTGAGTTCTATTTATCCCTGAAAATCAGGACAATTTTTTAGGGGCCTAAATAAGAATTTAGGTGCCTAACTTTTGGCACCACAGTTTGAAAGTAATGATAAATGTGCACAATACAACTCTAATTCAGGAAAAGCTGACTGAAGATTGTGCAAAGCCACAATATCTTATGGCAATGCAATATCGGGTTATATCAAATCTGTTATAAGTAAGCACATGGAAATCAGGCAGCTAGAGGCTCACAAATGGAGCAGCAAGTGTAGGACTGCAGGCAATCAAATGATCCATTCCCTGGTAGCAAAGAGAATTCACCTTGACCTGAATTGGATGATGGCGGTTGTTAACTAGCTAGTTTCATCTGTTAAAAATTCATGATTAGGTCAATTCATTAGCCTTCTTATCAGCTCCCCTCCAGTTCATCATATGCATGAAATGTACAAAGGAGTTTGCTGCAGTCATGACATGTAGATGTAGAGCAACATCATATTTTCCTTCCTGGGCTAACAGCCCTCTGGATAGATAAGGCTCAACTGAAGTTTAGGATAACTGGAGTTAATATTAATAAGGATCCAAATGCTCTGCACATGCCACAGCTTTGCATCCATGAGGCCTTATTTTTAAAAAGTTGTACATTGCAAATTTGGCCCTGCTGTGCTGGAAACTAGGTCCACCATTTCAAACGTTCTTCCTCCATTATCGCTGAGCAGCAGAGCATACAAAGAGAATTAATCCTGGCTGTTACCCAGCTGATTTAAGATAGTGTATCCAGAGTAAACTAGTTAGTGTATGCTTATACTGTATACTTGTGACCCAATTCTATTCTCAGTTACAACAGTAGCTGGAATAACTCTATGGAAGTCGAGGAGAAGCAGAATTTGCACTGAGGATTTTAATGTCATTCAGCTTGCTCCATGGAATCTAGAGATTGTGCATCATTTGAGAAGCTATCCAAAGGAAGCAAGCTGTAACCACGCTACTATTTCTACGCTCTCCACCTTTTCAGTACAGACAACTTATCTATGCACAGGTTCCGGATCAAGGCATCTGAGTCAGGAATGCAAAATCCTTGGAGGTGATTTCAACCGCATGGTCCCCTGGATAAGAAATCCTATAGGCCAAAATCAGTATATAATCACTCTTTTATGAAAGCAACAAGTAGAAATTTGGGATAATTTATTCAGCAAGCTAAGCCCTTACCCATCACCTCTAATACCCTTAGTAGATAATATGGAATTTAACCCCAATAAAAGCCTGGGAAGCTTTGACATGTGGGAACTTATAAGTTTATCAAAATTTGTCCAGCTATTTAGAAACAATACATTTAGATCACTTGATGAAATAAAACAACTTGCAAAAGACATGAAAATTCCAGAATGTCTATAGCTACAATTGAGACATTTTTCAACCCACCCCACACGAAAAGGCAAACCTAAGTAGAAAATAAACAGAATTTGAAAAACTACTCACTTTATCCATGAAACAAAAAGGCTTATGCTCCATTCTATAAAAAGTAATCTCTAACTGTTTCGTACAGTAAATAACTATCTTAATGAAAAAAGGGAAAATTGATGCAAGCATAGGCATCAAAATTGAGGTATGTGAGAATGTATGGAGTAGTAGTCCCACACCTCAATAAAATAAAATTATATTAAAGTTCTTTATAAACGGTACCTAACTCCCCTTAAAATTAAACACATTTACTGTACAGGGACAGGCAAATGCAGGAAAGAATGTAATGAAATGAGATTTCTCCATATATGGTAGATATGCCTCAAATTAAGACATTTTGGAAAGCCATAAGGGAGATAACGAGGTGTCAGCTGTCAGATAACCCCTTTGTATTTTTATTAAATTGTCCTGACAACTCTGCTTCTTATAAAAGCCATAAATTCCGGTACTAGAAAAATTAATTCATCAAGTCAGAGTTTTACAGAGAGAAGGAAAAAAGATTACTTAGAAATGTGGTGGGACTTTTTTGAGTTTGCTGGAAGAGGGATATAACCCTTCACTCCACCAGACATGATAATTTGATAACTTTCTTTGAATATTAAGGAAGGCAAAAACCCCTTCAACAACTGTCCTTAAAAAAAGGAAAATAGGAAGAGTAGAAAAGCATCAACAACAGTATGTGATCAATATTACAAAGTTAAAGAAAGTGACTAATAACCAGTCTCACAAATACAGCTTTAGAGACTTCCTTAATTTGTGTATAAGTTTATCTCTAAGTTGTAAAACAAGTTTCATAAGATTTCTGTTGTAAAAGAATGGCTCTGTTAATAAATAAAATAAAAAACAAAGATATCAGAATGGTTTACCCCATCAAGGATAAGCAAAGACATATGGTACAGCGTTAGCCTTTCGGTTCAAATACAGTATGCCCCATTGCCACCCAGAATTCAGCTGAAGAAAATATACAGAGAAAAGGCAACACTGGAGATGTCAAAAATGAAGGTCAAAGAAAGAGAAATCATTAACCAGCACCTGTTAGAGAAAAGCGGTTTGGATGTACAGGTGATGGAATTGCTAGAAAAAGAATCTTTATCTCCAGTGAATAGCCTGCAGATGGAGCTGTCATTTTATTTCTCAGCCCCAACAATGCCCACACAAGTGACCCTGGAGAATGGTGGAAACAGAATGCAATCAGACATCCAAAACTGACTCTTACTGCAAAGTCCTCTCTTAGAGCTTTGCTCAGCAGTGTCTCCTCTGGGAGATTGTGGAGCTGTGATTTCCACAGGTTCTGGAGATTTCCTGTGAAAGGCTAAAGGAGCTCTGGGACTAGAGGTAACCATAAAGAAAGACAGAATAAAATTTAGGGGCAGACTTATCCCTATTGTACTTCCATTGACTTAAATTTGGCTGTATATGTCAACTGATAAAAACTAAATGTCAAATGAAAACGTTGAGACAGCTGAGATTGTCCACTTGGTATAGTCAGTTCCTCAGTAGGTATTAGTGGTGTGCTGGAAGACAGAATTTAGCTGGCTCACTGGGAAAAAAATTGATTGAGTCCTCCAAATTACCTAATGGAAAATTCAAGGCATTGTAGCTCCCTGCTACAGTGTCTATTAAGGGCCTGATCCTGGGTCTATTGAATCTAATGGAATGACTTCCATTGACTTCAATGGGCTCTCAGTCAAGTCCTAATTGACAAGATGATCAGCTCCCTCATACATTTGGCTAGAAGGGGTTCCCTGACAAAGACTTGAGGCTTTCCAAAAGCAGGAAGATGTCTGTGCTTTTAGCACACCGGGTATTTATATTAATTATTGTACTATATTAATTATAAAGCATAGAAATTTAAAGACAAATGTTTAACCCTTAGTTCACTAACGTAAGAGCTTATGAGGACCTTCAGGGCTTGTCTACACTTCAGAGCTTCCCCCACTGGTGTAGTTCATCCACCTCCCCAAGAGGCAGTAGCTATGTCAATGGGAGAAACCCTCCCATCAACAGAGCGCTGTCTACACTGAGGGTTGGGGTGGTATAACTACACCGCACAGGGATGTAGATTTTCCACACCCCGAGTGACATAGTTATACCAACATAAATTGGTATCATAGACCAACCCTCAATCTCTGCTATGCAGAGAAAATACTGTTTCAGTCAAAACTCTACAATTCCCATACTTTCATGGGCCTGATTTATTGGGAGTTGTTGGCACACACTGAGGAACTAGAAAAAGTGGGAGAGATACCTAAAAAAATCTTTGTCCTTGGACATCTGCTAGAGTTTTAGGTCAGACAGAAATGTCTTACATCTAGCTCTTTATTTTTTTCTTTCTGTGAAAGAGGTTTTCAGATGGGGTGCAGAGAAAAGTGCATGTTGATTTTGAACCACCAGTTAGAACCAGTAGATTAGGGTCTTTTACTAATGAATGGCCTCTCTGCTTTCAATTGATAAAATTACAAACTTGCTGCTGCCAGCAGAAAACTCAGGGAGAACAAAATATTGTCTGGAATCATGGAAACTAATAAATCCAAGTCCCATTACAATATTAATCAGGTTGGCAGAGGGGATAAAATTACCTTTCATAAAAATGCTAGGCAGATGGTAAAGCTACGGGAATTAAGACTAGATCAAAATTCTCTAAAAACATCAAATCACGGAAAACATAGGAGGAATTGATTAAGATGCTGTAGAAAATTTTCCTACTTAAAGATTCTCAGAGGGCTTCTCAGAATTGTTTTGCATGTGGTCCCAAAATCATCTGGTTGTTTTCAACACGTGCAACCTTTTAAAATGTGTAAATATTTTTAAGTCAAATCATGAACAGGTGGGCTCTTTAGAATATGCAGGGCCCAATCCTGCTGGTAATATATATGCAGCGTTCCCACTAACTTCACTGGGAAATCAGAATGTGGAGAGCTTGCAAGATTGTGCCTTTACAGATGACAATATATAAAATAGGGCCCCTATCCTGCAATAGAGCTTTGCATGGGAACAGGGTTCCACTCATATGGAGCATCTTGCAGGACTGGGGCCTAGATCTCTTAGTAACAATAATACCAAGAAATGCTTTCTTAAGCATGCTGTTTGGACAAGGACATGGAATTCCAGAATCTCCATAGGAGAGGAATTTTGTATCAAGAGACTGATGGGCTTTGGCTTGTTCCAAGGACATTCATTATTCTGTCCAGTAGTAACACCTGGAGAATCTAGGGGAGTAAGGGCTGATAAAGGACCTGATCTTACATTGCACATGAGTAACTGTAACCACATGAGTGATAGGAGTTTGCAGAATTGGGCCCATCCTTAGTTGATATTCTAATTGCTATTCCTTTGCAGGAAAGAATCTCCATTTATTGGTTTTTAAAAACAAGCAAAAATGAATCAATTGTGATTCCTAATTGTGAATTAGTTCCTGGGTTGTTTTTTTAAGTACATTCAGAAACTCGGACTGTCCATATGCCTCTGGTGCAGAGGGATTTTAGAAAAATCACACTTAAATTGTATCTGAAGGGGAGCTAGCCAGTTTGATAGGCACTTTTGTACTTTGTCAGTAGCCTATCCGGTGGCAACTTTACATTTCAGAACCTTTTGACATTTATTATTGAGTCAAAGAAGAAGTTCAAGCTGAGAGTGTGCAGTGACTGACTTTAGAAGCCAAATTAGTTAGAACGATACATTAAAAATGTTGCTTTGATTCTCTAGTCTTATCTTCCTCCTCCTCCAAAACTTTTAAAAACAGTTCGAAAAGGAGACCGATTGCCCTTTTTCAAGACAAAATGTATATTTGTTTGGTCTGGGACAGAATCAGTTTGGAGTATTAACAGCTTGGAAATATTAAACGCTTGGAGGCATTTTCATTAAATAACTCCAAAACTTCAGCCATCTCAGGGTCAGCATAGACAAATTATGATGGACAACAACAGAGCAGAAGTTTATTTGAAAAAGAGCTGACCAAAATAAATTGTGTTTCAGATGTAGATTTGAAGAGACACTGTTAGATTAAAAATATATTTTTTTAAATTCCTTGTATGTGCTACAAACAACACTGTATATTATCATAAGAAACTTTTTACAAACCAACCTTACTTTCCATGATTTATAATATATGGGTATTTGTTTTGGGGTTATTTTTTGCATATCTCAGCTTCAATGATGAAAATAGTCTAATCAGTTTGTCTTTGGTTTAAAGTCAGCTCTAATTTAGTTTCACAGTCCCATCAACTAGCAAATGCTGCAATGTTTGGTTTCCAAATTCTCCAGGGGAAAGATTTTGTTAAAAAGAAACTTTTCCCATTGCAATAAAAAAAATAATCAGGGAAACATTTTCTATTTGTTTTAGATTTTATACATCTGGCCTCACAGCATCCCATCAAATATTTTTGCTTTCTACAGATCAACATTGTTGATTTCTGTCAGCAGTTCAAGTATCAGTGAAGGGAAACAAAAACAGTAGTGTGAGTGGACTTTGATATCACATTTCTGTCTGCCTTATGGTTGCCAATTTTGGTTGGACGTATTCCTGGAGGTTTCATCACATGACATAATCTTTAATTAAAGATTAATCTTTAATTCCTGGAGACTCCAGGACAATCCTGGAGGGCTGGCAACCCTAGTCTGCCTGCTGGTGGTGATTTTGACCCAGAAGCATTAAAAAGGAGCTGAGAAATTCTGTTGCTAAGTTCATTCCAGGTGTCCTCAGACTGTCATTGACCAATTTTGTTTTATGAGGCACAGAAAGGAAGTGGAGTGTCAAAAAGTGTCTGGTGTGAGTTAATACATACATGGGAAAGTGGTAAAAAAAGAACTGGTGTGCGGGGGCATGGCTAATTGAGTATTAAGGCCAGTACCTAAAGCAATAATGATAAAGCTGGTAGCAATATTGATAAACACCGGTGTCAGAAGCTAGGCAGGACTGGAACGGGGAAATATGTTTTTGTACTTTAAAAGTTATTAAACATGTGCCAAGTACAGTCCAAATCCATGTCAGGGTTTATAATTTTTATACAAACTAAGACTACTACACTAAAAGGGGGAAAAGTCAATCAAGTGTAATGGACTTTCTGGGTCAAGAATTTTCTAATAGGGCCTAGTTGCTTCATTCAAAACAAATAAGAAATTGGTGCTCAACTCTAATTTCCACAATCCAAAAGAGTTCTTTTTTCTTACAGTCTGAAAAGCTCTTCCTCCTGCAAATTCCATGCTCTTTGCTGAGAGAGGCAGTGAGGTAGTTATCCCAAAATGTGTTCTTTCCCAAACAGTAATCTTGAACGCTTAATAAAACCAAGCATGTGTCCTAGAGATTACACAATTATATGTCATAAGAACATGATTCTCTGTACTTGAAGTGGTCTGATTACTTTCTGACACAATATTGACTGTGCTGTATTAATATGATCATTGTCGCATTTGCTCTGTGAGACAAATCTGTGTTGACAAGATATTTGTACCATTATAAAAGATGGCTGTGTCGCTGCATCCCATATTCTTCATAGTTGTATGATTCTGATATAATTCTGACATAATTATAATGCGTTTTGTACAAGATATGTCTTAGGCGTCTATGGAAAAGTTATGATTTGTTTAATATGATTATCCTAGTTGTATGCATGTATCATTTTTGTATCTGAAGTTATCAACATTGACTAGATATCTGTATTTCAAATGTTTACACTCTGGAAACACCCACAGCTAGCCTTTCAGGTACAACAATGAAGAAGCTAAACAGTGCTGATGACTCATCAGCAAAGACAATGGACTATGGAAGAGCTTAGCCTTCCTGTAAATGTTTCAGGCTGCTATGACTCAGCAAGGGCATGTGACCAGACCACATGATACTGAACTCCATTGTGACACCTGTACTTTTCCGCAAACTGGGCTGGGAACTGAGTTTTGGAACAAAGGGTTCCCACCATATGGTAAAGGTGGGGTGTGACGTCATCCAGTGGCCTCACTCCCCACACAAGAACACTTCTGGAAACACCAGGAACAAAGACTGAACTGGGGAAAGTGCTGGTCCCAGGCTAAAATGATTTCTAGCCTGTGTATGTCAACCTAGTGGACTGTTTATTTCATCAATCAGGGTGAGAATTCATACACAATCTATTTAGTATGTTAGGCTTAGTTTGCATTTTTGTTTATTTACTAGATAATCTGCTTTGATCCATCTATCACTTATAATCACTTAAAATCTATCTTTCTATAGTTAATAAACTTGTTTTTTGCTTTATCTAAACCAGTGCCTTTGAATGAAGTGTCTGGGGAAAAATCTCAGCTTGGTTAACACAGGCTTGTTGCATATCCTTCCCACATTGAGGGGAAAGGGAACTTTATTAATGAGCTTACATTGTACAGATCTCTGTGCAGTGCAAGATGGTATAATTTTGGGTTTATACTCCAGTGGGGGGTGCAAGCCTGGGGAGCTGCGAAATTGGCTGTCTGTCTTTGAGTGGCTTAGGTAAGCACTCAGGTAGCTCAGTTTGGGTGTGTGGTGCCACCTGCTCTCATGTTGGGTGATAACAGGGCCTGGTGAGGCTGGCTGTGTCTCCAACCAAGCAGAGTGAGAAAAGGGCCAGCCCAGCTCGGTAGTTAGAGGGGCGCAGCGGTTCCCACAGCCCCAGACTGCACCCCGGGGTGACAACCTATCACAAAGGCTTTTTGCTATTGCTGCTTTTAGTTATTAAGGCCCTGCTCCTGCAAAAGATATACATGTATTTAACTTTACTGCTGAGAGTAATCTCACTGAAATCAATGGAATTGCTCATTGTAATAAAGTTAAGCACATGCGTAAGTCATTGTAGGGCCAGAGCCTAATTGTTCACTCAGACACAGTGACTGTTATTTTAATGTATGAACGTCACATGTATGAGTAGGTGTTTAATGAGGAAAAAGTAATGGCATAGAGAAGGTGTATGAAATACATTGCTAGACATTAATTATTTTTATTCATTATTTATATCACAGTAGTAAGAGTGAGGCTATATTATGCTACGTGCTGATCATATACCCAGGCCTCAAAGCAGTAAAGCACTTAAGCATAATTACACTGAAGTCAAAAGGACTACTTGGTTAAGTGTATGCATGTTTGTGGGATCAGTCTCTGCCCTGATGAGCTCACAATAGGCAAGACAGTCAAAGGGTGTGAGAAAGGAACTATTATTATACCCATTGCAAAAATGGGGAGCAGGCACACACAGATGTGAAAGGACTAGTCCAAGATCACACAGGAAGTCTGCGGAAGAATCAGGACTAGAATCCAAGTTTCCTGAGTCCTTGTCCAGTGCTGTAACTACAAGACCATCCTTCTTTTCTAAATGAAAAATGTCTTATGAGGAAGGTATCGTAGATTTGGCTGGTATAGAACCCATGATCCAACTTCTGTTCTGTTACATTGGTGGAAAGCTGGAGTATCTGCACTGTTACTCTGGAATTGTAATTGCAAAAAGTGGAATATATAATATTTACATATAGCTTTTTATACTCTATTAGAATGGATTTGGTCCAATTCCACAAAGTAATGATTGAAACTAACGAGACAAATTATATATTTAGTCAAGCAGCTTTCAGATTTTGCTTGGGATGCCTCCCTTTTTCTTGTCTCTTTAGGTCTCTCTGTTTGTGTCAAATGCTTAAATGTGAATCTACTTTGTTTACTCTGAATTTATAAAAATGTAAATCAGATCACTTACTGTCACTATTTGCCTAATGTTTGTCATGTGGAAAAATAATTTTCTAATGCTTGTGAAAACAAAAAAAATTCATTCAAACATTAAAATAAATGGGACAAACAGAGAAAGAATGGGCGAGTCTTGCTGCTTTATAGTAAGGGTACCATACCAATGAACTTAGGGCATGTCTACCCAAACACTTACTGCACAACAAGCAGTGGTATAAATGTACAGCACTCGTGCACTAACTGTCTGTGTGGACCCTGCTGCTGCACACTGAAAGTTTTCTAGTCCACACTGATGTACTACCAGTGGTGCAAGTAGGGAGGTCCGGTATGCCATACCATTAAGATATTTACTGCCGGTACGCTGTACTGGAAAGACACAGGAGCAGAATGTGGGTTCACTGGGCGGCGCCATGCCAGCAGCTCCTCCAGCATGGCGCTACTGCCCCTAGCCCTGCCCCCAGCCCTGTCCTCTGGTGGGGCTGTACAGACCCCAGACAGGAGAGAGACCTGTGTGGAAGAGCTGGGGGCAGGGCTGGGCAGGGGCAGTACAGCCGCACTGGAGGAGTTGCCGGCATGGCGCCGCCCAGCGGCCCCACGTTCTGCTCCTTTCGCCGTGGTGGTTCCGGAGAGCTCTGCAGTTCAGCAGTCTATCTGGCGCAGCGGGAGGACAAAGCCCCCCCAGGTAACGTGGGATAGGGAGAGCGCGGGGACCCTGGGCTGGGGGTCAGGCAGCGAGGAGTAACATGGGGGGGGGCACATGGGGAGGTCATATGGCCCCCTTTAGCTGGTGCCACCCTTTGTGTCCCTCCCATGAGTCACCTATGCGCAGTGTACCTGTAAGAAATAAATTCTACTTGCACCACTGTGTACTACTGCAGTAAGAAGTGCACAATGGGGAACTTTCCATGCTCAGCAGCAGGGTCCACAGTAAGTGTTTAGGTAGACATACCCTTACATACCCATTTCAGAGCTAGCTACTCCCTTTGCTCCAATTCTCATCCTGTTGCTATTTATTGGCTATAATAATGCTTTTTTCTCTTAGGCTGTTTGGCTCTCTCTAAGACCACAGTGATGCTTGCAGTCCTCCTATGGCAATCTTTGGGAGAGGAAGCACACAGCTTTCTCCATGCCCAGGACTTTGTATTCAAATAATTTGTAGACGCCCTTTCTCTCTGGAGAAGCCAGAGACCTTGTGTCCTTTCTGGTTGTGTCAATCAATCTCCAAACTCAATCCGATGTATAAATCAGTATTACTTTTATTGACAATGTACAGAATGAGAGAGAAAATTAAAGATAAACACAAACACCTATGTGCTAAAAAAGCATTACAAGATTGGTACTAAACTTAATTACAAAGTTGGGTTTCTTATGTAGCAAAATGGCCCTGTTTTTCTAACATAGCCCAGAGTTTTTTTCTCTTTTCCCTCAGCTTAGTGTGCTTAGTCACATGTTCCATAAAATGTGTGTTAGCCCTGTCAGCCTCTTAGACATGTTTGCTTAAGGATGTTTGAGGACCAAGAATCAAACTCACTCTTTGGGTAAGTGGGTGCATCCCCACAGATTTAAAACAGAGGACCTGAATGATCACTGAATCACTCCAGCTTTAACTACTTACTTAAAACTAAAATAATGCATTGGTGAATCAAGCCTAGAGTGTCAAAAATCTCCATTTGCACTTTAATTACCTCATTCTTTGGTTGATATACACATACCAGGAGTTTTCCTTTAAAGAAAACAAAATCAACAAATCTCCCCATGTAAATGGGTGAAACTCCACTGAGGTTAGTAATACTGTGTTCATTTACGCCAGCAGAGAATTTGGTCCACTCTCTTTTCAACTGTTAACCTCAACTAAGTGTCATCCTGGCAAGCCATCCTGTCAGCTTGCAGAGAGATCCTACCAAGTAAATTTTGTTGTTCATCGTGTTCCACGTTTGAACACTAATTTTTGTGTCTCTTTTTTAAATGATCAGAAACCAATCACTTTTCCAAGCCTTGAATGAGCAACTCCTGGTGAATATATTAGTGGGGCAGTCCTCAGCTGATTTCCCCTGCCTTCACTAGGTTAAAGGATATCAGGGAGAAATTATCACTATAAAATTAGCATGTAGAATTAGAAAGTTGGCCAACTAAATTTGCTTGTCACATTAATCGTGTTACTTTTTGATCATTACAGAAAAAGCTGCTTGCCTAAATATCATAATGAGCCCACCTAAATCTGCAGCCTCCACTCAAGCAAAACTTCACTTGGAATCGGGATTGTGCTTACATCCTTACCAACACAAACCAAGATGTACCATTGCATGCTGGAATGAGTGCAAAACCCATCATCAGACCTCTCATTGACAACCCTGGAACTTCTGTGCATATAGGCCCCAATTCAACTACCATAGTCAATAGAAACAGGGTTAGACTAAGGCAATTGGGTGCCCTTAGTGCAATTGCCACCCCACACAGGGGCACTCCATGGCCACAACCCCAGCAGATGCTGGACTAGTGACAGGGTCTCCTTCCCTTCCCCAATAGTGATAGGGTGGGAATAGCGTGGTGAGCCCCCCCTTTACCTTTCCCAAGCAGCGGCAGGAGGTTTGGTTAGCTCTGATGATGGATATAGGGCCAGGCAGTTAACTTCCTGGTTCCAGTGACAGCTGCTCCTCCCTCTTCTGGTGTCTGTATGCAGACTGAGGCAGATGTCACTGCATCAGTAACTCTTAGGTCATGTTTGTGTGTATATGTGTGAGAGAGAGATCCTGAGGTCTCTGCATGACTGTAGGAGTTCAGGTTTATTGTGTCTTTGCCTTAATCTGGACCTGGCTGAAACGAATCCTGTTGACTTTAATGGAGGTTAGATCAGGACCATAATAACTGCACAGATGTGGATCAGAGAGGAAAATATTTCCCCATCATTTTTACTACTCTGCAGATATAAATATATTCATAAAATTGCTTAGATTAGTGAGAGATTATGAGAATACTGAGCTATGTAATTACATAATTTTGCCATCTAGAACAAAAAAAAAGTTGTCATCTTGGGTTTCTCTTCCTTATATTAACGTATCCTAAAGGTAAAAACAAACCCTCAGCATCAATGGAAAGCACAATCATACTTACTGTTCTTTCCTAAATTCCCATTCATTTCAAGGGAATACTGCTCTGAGTAGCAGAACAGATGCTTTTATTGTAAAAGCTGGAGAGGAATTTGGACAGTAAATTTTTTTTTTAAATAGATGCAGCAATTTTGCTATAATACACTTCAGATTGCCTGCCTTTCATGTATATGTTTGGGTAGCGCATTGTGCAATAATTACTGCTGCTATTTTACAAAGATCCAGACAATTGCTGGATATAATAATGCTTCAGACAATTCTGTCCAACCACATGCCTCTACCCACAGTTTGGAAGCTGTAATGTAATTGAATTGACTAGGTCCCATCAAGAATAACAAATATTGGTATCAATCATCTTCCTTTCACCTCTCTCTCTCTGAGGGTGCTCTGCTCTCTTCTGCATTGCAGGTTTATTTTTTAAGTCCATTTGAACAGACTGTACTCCTTTCTGACATTTCTCAATTTTAGTGAGCGGTTGCATCATTACCTCTCTGCAGGCAGTTTCAGTCTGTGCTACCTCTGCTGTCATTTTGCCAGTCATGTCCTATTATTGTTTAGATACGTGTGTATACCCCGTGACAAATGCCAAATTGTCATGGCTTGGTCTAAAAGCAGTTTTCTGAGCTTGTTCAAGATCTTTAGCAGGAAAAAATTGACCGAGCCAGAAATGTCAGACTCAATAAATTATTACCAAAAAAAATCTGACGTTATTGGCAAATGTGACAACAAGCAGGCACAATAGATTAAGAGAAACCCCCTCAGAAAAATGGTCAGATTTTATAGCAATGCAGGCAGACCAGAGTAAATTTGCTAGCCTTGATTTACTGTCTCCAGTACCATAAACACAGATCTCTCTAATCTAGCAGGTGTACCATGCTCATCACCAGAGTATCTCAGGAGTAAAGGATGGGGGAGAGAATGGGCAGGAGAAAGAAAAGGCAGAGCCTTTAGCACCATCTTTTCTTGACCTCTACATAAGGTCCTGCGGATCCTTTCCCTCCTGGCCTCTGAAACAAGTGCCCTCCCTCCCCTTGTTTAGCCTCCATAAGGAAGAAGAGCCACTTCTCCCCTTGAAAACAAAGGTCTGCCCTGCCTAAGATATGGGAGAGGAATGTTTCTGTCCTATCGCCATCCATATTCTTTTATGAGGGAACTGTGCTCCAGTCAACCCTGACCATTTACCTGTGGGGATTGGAAAAACCCACTTCTTACCAGGGAGGATTGGATAAGGAAGGACCCACTGGACTACTGCAGCATTCAAAACTATTGCCAAAATACAAATATAAAGCTCCAGGCGTGCAGGTGTCAGACCTCCTGCACAGCCCTACTGTTGTAGAAGCAGTATGGGGGTAGACAACAGTGCTTTGTCCATGTGTACGTCAGGTATTTTGATTATTGATCTCCTTTGTTAACAACTAAAAGAGCATGTTTCATTCTCAGAGCCACTGAGAGGTTTGTTTCTCTTAAGATTATTTATTCAAATTCCAGCAGCCATGAAGTTCACATGTATCTGCCTGCAAATGTTTGGACAATGAGCTTTTGAAGATCAAAGGATCACCATGGAGCCTTTGAGGCTGGCCAATTTAACACATACATGAACAAAACAAAACAAAAATTGGCTTTACAAAATGCACAATGCAACCTCAACTATTCAGGTATGCTGATGAATGGCGTTGGTTGAATAATGTAAACAGTTATTATCTCTGTGTAAGTTATTGACAGGAAACTAACTGAGAACAATTTATTTGGTGCACATGAGATGCCCATCTTTAGAGCAGGTCAGACAGTGGAAACTATTTATGCATATTATTTCACACAATTATCAACTTGCCAAATAATTTGTGATTTATTTCACCAGCCCTATTGATGGATCTCAGATTTTCTCACGTTAGCTTAATTTACATCACACCACCTTAATCTAACACAAAGTTCAAGGAAGCAAAAATCAAAGTAAACTTTATAACAAGTATGATTTGTAATTCTGACCCAACCCCAACCCTGGATCATCCCCTTGGCATCAGCTAGTGAAAGAGCCAAGCCCCAAATTTTCAAAGCTGGATGCTTCAAGTTCAGCTTCTAAATAAAAGCGGCCTGACTGTCAAAGGTGTAGAGCCCCCACAGTTCCATTGGCTTCTCTGGGAGTTCTGAGTATGTATCATTTGGGATAATTGGATCTTCTGAGATTTTGGCACAATGTCAAAGCATCAGGCACAATAAATTGATATTTGCGAGCACCACCAGCAGGTGTCTCCTATCTGTGACATGATACCTTCATACTACAATTCCAAGGGTTCCCATTGAGTCCAATAAACTTTAATAATAAATCAACGGAGGGAAATTGCACTCTCAGAAAGATTTATTCATTCAGTTTCCAATTAGTCACACATTTTATAGATTTTTTTCCTCAAAGCATCTTGATGCCTTTCTGTTATCCAATCTTGTAAATCTGCTTCCAAACTTCCTGGGCTGGAGGAGGGAATACCTGCAATCCTGCAGACTACAGCCATTTGAGCCTGCCAGATCACTTTGCCTGCTTATCTCATTCTCCTCCTGCTTAATGCAGAATTTTCAGGCGTTTTCCCAACACAAGAATTTAGATAACCTGTTCATGTCATTATGCTTTCTAGGTGGTTTATGTTCAATTTGGAACTCACGTTCTTCCCATTTCTGTGGCCATTTCTGTCTGAATTTTTTGAAAATTAAACAATTGCGGTTATGCAGCTTGATTCGGTCTGGCAGTGAACCTGGACATACAAATGAAGGGGAAATTGTTCAGTTAACAATCGCTAATAGTTATTGTCACATGTTGGGGAGATTTTAAGGCTTTTATAGGAACATTTTAGTAGTGTGGGGTTTTCTGTTCTCAAACATCAAGATATTAAATAGGGGATTTACCAGTATGACTTTAAAATTATTGTAATGTTGGTGAAATAAGATTACCACCCAGCGAGAGGGCAACAGAGAAATCTATTGCACATCCAGGAGGCTATGAAAATCTGCTGCTGTATTTAGCAGGTGGACAAAAGAGACTGCAAGCAGAGAGGAAAGAGAATATTTAATATGTCACAGTTAAACAGCCACCAAAAGGCAACAGATACGTGGGCCAGGGAGCGGAGAAAGGAAGTTGCTGCTATCCCGAGTCTCTGGATTAGGTCTGATTTCAAAATGTTTATTAAATATGATTCAAAGAAACTGACTGATATAGCTTAACCTTATGCTGTGAGGGGAGGTGGAAGCAGAGGGTAAAACAAGAGAGAAGTCTCATGCTACAAAGGGGAGAGAAGAGGGAGCTCCTCTTTTATGGTTCCATGTGAGGAGACTGAGTATTGAGCAATTTTTCTCTGCATTATTTATTTTTATTATTTCTTATCCTTTATGTAGCATGTGGGTGCATAATAGACCTTACAAACATTAAATAGAAAGATCCCTGTCCTGGAGGGGTTATAATCTAAGGGCCTAATCCTGCAAGATGCTCCATGCCTGTGGAGCATTGTCCCTTCACGGAGCTCCATTCAGGTCAGTGGGGCATAGCATGGATGCAGGGGTCTGCCCCCATGGAGCAGCTTGCAGGATAGGGGTCTATAGATTATATGCAGACAAAAGCAGTGGGAGAGAGGCAGGATGTGTTTCAGGCTCTCTTTTAATATGTACTGTATAGTGAATCAGGAGAGGAATCATTGTTTCAGTGTTGGTGTGGAAAGGTGAGTTCTGAGGAGGGTGGAGATGGCAGTTTCATATACTACAGGATTGCTGATCAGAGAGGATTTGTGGATTTTTGGTGGAGGTAGCTGAGCATGAGAAAGGCTAGCTCACATGAAGAGGGTAGATTTCGGTAGGCTGGGTGATTAGGTTTTGACAGTTATTTTCTATAACACTGTAGTTTTTCCTCTCTCTGAAGTCTCAATATACAGCACTAAGCAATGATCTTCTGCGATCCATCTGTAACGGTGATAGCATTGCTTCTACCCCACTATTATCAGTCAATGACCTGGAAGTACTTCAGAATATGTTGCCAAAAATTGGACTTCGCGCTTTTGTAGGAAGATGCCTTAGCAAAAGCTGGCATTAGCATCAGGTTGGCAGAATGTGGGCAGAGATTACATTATTACCTAAAAGCAGCATGAAGACAGAGTTGATGTTGTACTGGTTATCATGTAATCACTTGTCTGAATCAGCTTCCCCATAAAAGACACATATGCAAATGTAAAGTAGATCATGAAGAAGCATCTCTATCCATTATGGGACTACTCATATGTGTAAAGTTAAACTTGTGCATAAATCATCGCAAGATCAGAATCTTAGATTCTAAATATATTTGATCTGAGTCAGAATTTGCATCACAGAATTAATCCTCATTAAAATAGTTGGGTAAATGGTATTGAAGGGAAAAAAACCCAACCCTTTGACTTCTAGTCTGAGGGCAGGTCTACACTACCCGCCTGAATCGGCGGGTAGAAATCGATCTCTTGGGGATTGAATTATCGCGTCTCGTCGGGACGCGACAATCGATCCCCGAATCGATGCTTCTACTCCACCAGCGGAGGTAGGAGTAAGCGCCGTCGACTGGGGAGCCGCGGAGGTCGATTTGCCGCCGTCCTCACAGCAGGGTAAGTCGGCTCCGATACGTCGAATTCAGCTACGCTATTCACGTAGCTGAATTTGCGTATCTTAAATCGACCCCCCCCCCCCCCCGTAGTGAGGACGTAGCCTGAGAAAGCTCTGACTCTGAAATGCAGATGAATTGGAAAGGCAGGATGTGACCCGTTCTCAATTTTTTTCCAGGCTGTAATGTACCCTGGGATGAGATGCAGCCATGTAAAATTTCAAAAAGATTGGTTGCTTTGGGGAGAATTCTCAGGATGAGAGGTCATTTGAAAATCAGGCTTATTATGCAGAGCAAGCTTCAGCCCTAACTATGAAGCAACTACTGGCACTCCATAATAAAGATATGACTAACCACACTGCTTGCAGAAGATCCAGGTACCTATGAGTATATGGTTAAGTACTTATCAATTCATGAATAGTACGGTGTGAGCTAAATAGGAATTATATAAGTTGAGCCTCGATTAAACTTTAATTGTTTAATTCTCAATGACATTATTTTTATAAACTTATAAAAGCAGCTTATCCTTGGTTAGCATTTACTAGACAAGTTATGAACCCATCAGTATCAGTTCCCCAGTTCTTTGTGGATAAAATCCAGAACATTTTAAGAAATGCTGAGAACAGTGAGGTAATTGTCATGAGAGCATGGATGCATGATGCTGATGAAACAATTAGGTTTTTTCCTAAAGGGACAGTTCTTGCTGAATGCATATCTCATGCCTGTAACTAAAGGTGAGAGATGGATCTGTTCTTTCCAGCATGGAGTCTACACATCTTGAGAACATCTGTCGTGGTCAATTCAGTTGATATTGGAAGGCCATGGACATTAGTATTTGGACTTTCCACAACAATATGAATCTGGAAAGACTGCCCACTGAAAGATCGTTGGGCCACAGTGACTCTATCCAGAATACTTGGATGCACCAAATTTGTCCCACAGTCACAGAGGTGGTCTGTGAAGTGAAGTAAAAGGGAAGCTTACCCTATAAAAGTTAAGATCAGGCAGAAGAAAGTTCTCTCACTTGCTCTCTCTCTCTCAAGGCCAGAACAACACCTGAGGCCCTGTGCCTCTCCCTTCCCTGAACAGGTGGAAGATTTGGGTCATCAGCAATGACAACCTGCCCCGCTGTTGCTGACAGAGAGATCCTGAATACGTTAAATTACTTTATGAGCTCCAACCACTTGTTCCATCACTTGATTCTATTTACTGATGATCCATGAGTTAAACAAAGAAGCAGCAGTAAGAACACTTCCTTTATTCCTTTCATTTAGCTTGGAAGAAGCCTTGGTTGTCCAGCTTCATCAGTGTGTGTTTGTGTGAATGGATGTGCATGTATTTATAGGAAAGTACCTTCAATAGTTTTCTGTCCTAGTAATAAAACCAAGATGCCACCAAATTAGCCAATAGGTCCTACAAGGTTAAAAAGTAATGTTCTGTAAAGCTACTACTGTATGTTCTAATCACCTCTTCTGTGTTATGTCTGTAAAAGGACTTCTGTGTTATTGTGAGAAGGGGGAAGAAGCGTAAGAATAATGAAGTTGCAGCACATAACCGTAGAATTTAAGGAGGAAGTATTAATGTAAAGCTACCAATAAGTATTCTAATGCATGTACTTCCTTAAACTGAACCGAAGACATAGCCTGCCTTGAATTATTTTGCATGGGAAGAGTCTAAAAATACTCCAAAACCATTTCCTATTTAATTTTCCCCATTGCAGGATTAATAAAAGTAATTCTTTGTGTCAACCTCATCATTTTATTTAATTACATGTTATGGAGTTATTGGTTGGATAACTTGAACCTCTTGATTAATTGATTGTGTTTTAATTGTGATTTTGATTTCATCATTGTATTGTTTTAGTTTTATTTATCTCAGCAATATTTAGCTTTATATTTGCTTTCTTTATTATATAAAAAGAAGTCCATAAATCCATATATGAGCTGATTTAGTCCATCAGAATTGGAATGGGGATACAGGTGTGACACCCTGATGCCCCAATATTCACCACTGTCATGTCATTAGGATATGTTTTGTATGAAGTATGCCTTGTGCGGTATCATTCTAAAAGTTTTGATCTGCTAGACATTAATATCTTGTTGGATTGTATGTACTACCATTGTATGTGAAGTTATGAAGTTTGGCTATGTATGTGTTACTGAAACATGTTGTGAGGTTGAAAACACCCACAAGTAGCCTTTCAGGTACAACAATAAAAAAGCCAAACAATGTTAATGGCTTATTGAAATGCACACAAGCACAAGGATTACCCCAGAAATTGCATACAATAGAAACCTCTCAGAGATAGCTCTACACAATGGGAACTGTTTGACACAGGTCAGAGCAAAAGAGCTTTCCAGCAAGTGGGAAGAAGATATAAAGGGAGGACAATGACATCATGATGGTACCTCACTCTACCTACAACAACACACCTGGAAATACCTGAGGGGCAAGGACTGAACTGGGGCTAGTGATGGTCCCAGGCAAGAGGGATTTTTAGCCTGTGTATTAAAACCTGGGAAAGCCAAGGCAATTTGTGCCTTAAGACTCTGCCATCTGTTTATCACTCAGGATGAGAATTTGCTAATTCATATCCTACCTATCTAGTGTGTTAAATTCAGTTTGCAGTTTTGTTTATTTACAAAGATAATCTACTTTCATCTGTTTTTATCACTTAAAATCACTTAAAATCTATCTTTCGTAGTTAATAAGCTTGTTTTTGTTTTGTCTAAAACGAGTGTGAACATTATAATTTGGGGCAGAAAGCTGTTGCATATCTCTCTCCACATTGAGGGAGGGGGCGAATATTACAAGCTTACGCTGTACAGTTCCCTGTGCAGCGCAAGACGGTATATTTTTGGGTTTACCCTCCAGAGGGGGGTGCGTGCCTTAGCAACTGGGAGGTGCCTTAGCTGAGCCCTCCCATGCAGAGCTGATCTCAGCATCTGTGTGTGAAGCTGCAGCTGGGTGCGTCCCTATCTGCGTGTATGCTGGTGAAAGAGCAAGCTTGGAGAGCTTGCAATTTATCACTGCACCACGGTGTGAAAGGGAGCCTAGGCTAGTGGGTTAGGTGGGCTCAGTGGTACCCCAGTTCCAAGTGGCACCCTGGGGGGAACCCATCACAACAGGTATTCCAGATTCCTTAGCTCTATCCTTAGATTAACATGTATATCCTTCACAATGGCGGTTAGATTCACAGAAGCAAAAAGCAGTATTGTATCTGCTAATTTTTTCTTAAAAAAAAAAAAAGCCAACCCAATTCATATTGCTAAAATGCTAGGATATTTCCAGGCATATGGTTGCCAGCTGTTGTCAGACTTCCACACTGACAGGCCAGGATTTCTAATGTTGTGTTCAGTGTCAGTTTGTCATATCTTATGTTTAAAACAAATGTGAGGAGAGAAAAAAGCCTAGACCTTTATGAGTTTCAGTTTATCATTTGCTTTGTTGCCATGTTGAACCTTTTTAGAGTTTAAAATGATGATGAGCTATTGGGGTCTTTGTTTTCAGGGTGTTCCATTTTTCATTCTCTCCAATGTATTTGAGGAAATTAGTAGATCGTGTTACTGATGCATCTGCTCTAGCCAACAAGTGAGAGCTAAGCAGTGCATTCTGCTTTTTTCCCTAGCAGCTCCAATGCAGGCAAAGAAGGCAGTAAACGGAGTTCCAGAGATGATTCTCCTAGCATTAGTGGCATCAGGTTTTGGGGTGGGCAAGCTGATGTAACCTTATCCTGAAATTTTACACAAGACAGGTGTTGGGTATCTTATACACACTCCTTTCCATAAATACACACATTGAGCCAAGAATGACTGATGCTGTTGATATACACACAGCCCAGTCTCTCAGTAGAGTTATGTCTTGTATGTGCAAGATTCCCATAAAACATAACTTGAATCTTAGCTTTAAAGATCATTAATGTTTATTTACCAATACCTTGTTATTTTATTTATTAAGTTTGTCAGTAAGCTCTGTTTTGCATATGCTCATGTTTGCTCATGCATACTTTATGAATATAGAAATTAGTATCTCATTAACTTGATAATTAGGCCAATGATAAACAGCTGTTTGGTTGCCATGTGGGGCAGGATTTCTACTGCAGTTCCTTACCTTCCACACACACTTGTTTTTTGGAATATCTTCACTGGAAAATAAAATTTTATTTGTAACATTTACTTTTAATTGTAATTGGGCACCAAATTGAAGCTCAGTTTTAAGTGAAAAAAAAAAGACGTTAGAACTACAGCGAGTCTTAAATATCCAAGAAAGTTAATTGTTTGCTTTGGTAGGATTTATTGGGTTGTGCCCCCAACAAATTTTGGATGTTTCAGACGTAAAAAATTCTACATTCGCTGGGTTATCGATTACATATTACAAGTTGCTTTTACAATTTAAGTTATGCTGATTTTAAGCACATTGTAATCCTTAAATATTAGACTGTCTAGAGGTTTTCAGAGCTTTGACTTTACGATGATTTCATGCCTCTTTGGCTTATATGCATTAGGTTCCGGTATCAGGTATGCTGAACATAGAATCATAGAATAGAATATCAGGGTTGGAAGGGACCTCAGAAGGTCATCTAGTCCAACCCCCTGCTCAAAGCAGGACCAATCCTCAGACATGGCACACACTGAGATGTCAGCCATGTGTAATGTTTGCTGGGAGGGTGGGTGTTAATGCAAAAATGGAACAAACTCTGTTGGCCAACACAGTGTAGTTCTGAACTGCTGATGAGCTAGATGGCATTCTCGGTGACACCTGCTAAATTCCACCATAAAACTGCATAGAGGTTTGAGGTGATTTTTCTGCCTCTCATGCATTTGGCTAAACAGTCCCTGCCCGAGGTGACTACAGCCTATGTTGGCATAACTTATGTCGCTCAGGGTTGTGAATAAACTACCCCCGAGCGACATAAGTTACACCAACAGAAGTGCTCGTGTGCACAGCACTATGTCGGCGGGAGAGCTTCTCCTGCCAACATAGCTTCTGCCGTTTGTGGAGGTGGTTTTATTATGCTGAAGGGAGAACTCTCTCCCATCAGCATAGAGCATCTTCACCAGATATGCTGCGGCTGCACAGTTGCATTGGTACTGCTGCAGCTCTGTGCGAATAGACAGGACCTTAGTTCTGGGCCTCATAAAAGTACTTATTGAAAAGTTATTTTTTTGCCTTTGGTGGGGCCACCATTGTACAAGATGGCAGCTATTTCACAAAAATCGTTTGGGCTCAGGCACCATAATGTTGTGAAAAAAATGTAGGCCCTACATCAGAATTCACTAGTGCAATCAGCATCCCATTGAACACAATGATACCCGCTCCGGGTAAAGGCATCTGTGTTTGTAAATCCTGATGGAGGATTGGGACCACAGACCAGATAACTTAGATCCCTACAGACCGTACCCCACTGCCACCCTCTTTTTAAATGACATGAATTGAACACTGTTGCAGTGGTCAGTAATCACTCAAGACAAGTGGCTCAATTGATGAAGGGGACTTTGGTGCTGCAATGCTGAGTGTTGCAGTGCCTAACTTTTAGGTGCCCTGCCGCCTAGTGGAACTCACAGCCTGGAGTTAGGCTCCCAGGGTCCATATACAATTCATGAGGAGAGATGGGTGCCTAAAAGCGGGATTAACAAAACTCAGCATGCTGAGTGGGGAGCTGCCTAAATTAGCCAATAGAAAATGCCAAGGAGAGGGGGGGTGCCCTAAGCCTCACCCTTCTTAGGGCGATAGGCACCTAAGTCCAGGCCATAGGGAGGCCACAGTGGAACAGCTTCAACAGGGGAGATGGAGAGACAGCTCTCCCACCTCCCATGTGAGTGCTACTCCAACCTCTGGGCTACAGAATCACTCTCTTGCTCTCTCTGGCCAATTGATGCTTCCCCTTTGGATATAAACTAACTTAAATAGTCATGGGGCCAGAGAGAGGGAGAGAAGTTTTTCAGCTGGTTAGAAAATTTTACTAAAAAAATCTGTCCACAGTAAAGGAAGACATAGGAATATACTGTACTTTATGCTTTTTTTTTTCCATTTGGAGAATTTGTGATACTAGAAATAATAATATTATTACCTAGCTCTCATATAGCATTTCTCATCTGTAGTTCTCAGAGTACTTTACAAAGGAGTTCAGTTTCAGTATCCCCATTTTACAGATGAGGAAACTGAGGTACAGAGAGGTGACGTGAGACGTGACTTGCCCAAGATCACCAAGCAGTTCCACTGGCACAGCTGGGACTAAAGTTCAGGCCTTCTGAGTCCCATACTAGTGAACTATCCCCTAGGCCCCAAGGACCTGAATACCAGTTTAGATGGCTGTCTTTCTCTCTTTTATAAGGTTATGGGGGGCAGGGGAGGACAGAAAGGTTGTTAAGTGGATCTTCATTTCAAAAATCCAGAAATCTGTTGGTTTGATATGTCTGGTGTGTCAAATAAATGAAACTAGAGGGAAGAAGACATGAGTATTCGAGGCTTTCCTTGTGCCTGACAACTGATTTTCTCCAAATGCTTTAGCCTATTGTGTCATCTTTAGAAATGGAAAATATGTCATTATGGTTGGTTGGGGTTCTTTTTCCTTGAGAAAACAGAATGTCCTGTAGTTGGAAAGTTTTCTGGTTTTCATCAGCTTCACTTGAAAAAGCATATGATCACACCATGTCTGCTCTGAATCTCAGCAGCTGAAAATGAGGAAATGAATAGCAGAAAGCTTTAAGATGTGAGGAGTCAGGAAGAATACATGTATTTGAGTCCATTTCTTTCCCTTACAAATGATAGTTGACACTAAAATAATAGTATCTGGGCAAGGAAAAATGTTCAGTGAGAAATGTTAGGTATTTTTATTCTGAGTAAAAACAACCTAGGAACTAATTGCAGTTTTTCTACATCTCTCAGGATGTTACTAAATATTCACAAATATAAACAGAATATGTAACAGTTTAATAGCTTTTTGATGTTTTAGTGGAATATTCGATCAAGGCAAGTATTTAATAAGTGGGTGAATTCATATGACACTTTTCATTAATGAAGTATTGACACATTGCATCTAAGCCAGTGACCACTGAAGTCATGGGGGTCTCAGGTGTTGGATCCCATTGCCATTATTATTATTTATTAATTGAGCCAAGTTATACTTCCCAGAGCCACACGTGGATCTTCCCATCTGCATCTTGCTTTACCCCCTCCGACGTGGAAAGATGCAGTATTGCCTCTGTGGTCACATGTCCATCTCCCTCTAGACCTAAGAGTGCATGAGCATGGAAGGGGCATGGAGTGAATAAGATAGAGGAGGAGAGGGTGGGAGATGGCAAAACATGCATCATATCCCCCGGTAAAAAATCAAGTAGGAAATTTAATACAGCCTAAGGCTTTATTGGATTTCCATGCCAATTTTCCTCTGAGATTTGGATCCTCATTTAAGCTGGCAATTGCCAGCTGCAAAAGCCCCCCAACTATGGATCTAGTGGAGCTGTGCTGCCAGGTAGCAGGTGGGGGATTGCTGGAGATCAAGAATTGGTGGGAAGGTCATGTGGGTAGCCTTGGCCTCTCATTGGTCTTCCAGGATCCATCTGCAAATTTGATTGACAGGACTGCAGCCATTTTTTGAGGGAGTGGGGGCACACCCTGTTCTCCTCAATGGAACAACTGAGGAGGAGATCCTTGCCGGTATTCCCTTCTCTTGCTCCCTTCCAGAGCATTTCGTTCAGGAGGCGATGACTGAGCCCATTATTATCGGAGATGGCAAAATATTCGACAGAATTTCCCACAAATGTATGGTCAAAGTTTCTAGCGAGTTCACTTCAGCTACATTCTCCTCTACCTTGTGTGTGCTCTCCATGTATTCAAGGTTTGCTGGAGCAAATGTTCACACAAAGGCCATTTTAAGTTTGAATACTTGTATTCCCGCAATACTGTAATTATAAACTTGCTTTTAAGGAGCACTCATACCAAAATAAGATTAAAAGAGAATTGATACCATGTGACTTTTGTGACCATTACAGCTAGGAAGCACAATTAAATGTTGCATAGCAACCTGCTCAGTAAATCAATGTAGAAATCATCCTATGCAATAATTTTGAATAATGATAAATTTAAGAGACTGGTGGTAGGTTGTGAACAGAAAAAAGAGGTGGAATTCATCAAATTAGTTCTAATTATTATTTTCATTTCTGATTTGTTTTAACTAGAGACCTTCCAGGTACGTTAGGGCAGTTAGTTGCTATAGGGGATGAAGGGTCTATTTTCCCAAATGTATGGTTGAGTTTATTGTAACTCTTACTGATTTTTCTATTTTGGAACCCCTCATTTGTTCCTTTTAGGGCATGCTTTTATTACACTGGTCTACAATTTTTGAGAAATCATCTGCTTCAGAGATAAAATGTGCTATTTCTTATGTATTTTGATGTGCTGAATTCAAATATGACAATTAAAACAACTGATTGGCTACTGTTTCTAAGATATTTAAGTTTTTACATTTTATGTCTATGTATATTGTGTAGATAGTAGAGTTTTAATCATAAATTGTAAACCTAGGTCTTTTCATGTGTTTATGGTTGCTTTACATGATAATATTTCACCTGTCCTGTTTATGTAACACTTTAAAAATCAGCAAAAGGGTTAGATAATAAAATTGATTATGAAACAAAAGGCAAAAAACTATTATGTACATAGTTTAGTCCTATTCAGTGTCTACTCGGCGCTTCTTGGCTTGTCTCTTGTATTCATTAAATGGAGCATCTCTTGTCACTGTCCAGCAATAGTCTGCAAGCATTGATGGGCTCCATTTGCCCTGATAGCGTTTCTCCATTGTTGCAATGTCCTGGTGAAATCGCTCGCCGTGCTCGTCGCTCACTGCTCCGCAGTTCGGTGGAAAAAAATCTAGATGAGAGTGCAAAAAATGTATCTTTAGTGACATGTTGCATCCAAGGCTTTTGTATGCCTTGAGGAGGTTTTCCACCAACAACCTGTAGTTGTCTGCCTTGTTGTTTCCGAGAAAATTTATTGCCACTAACTGGAAGGCTTTCCATGCCGTCTTTTCCTTGCCACGCAGTGCATGGTCAAATGCATCATCTCGAAGAAGTTCACGAATCTGAGGACCAACAAAGACACCTTCCTTTATCTTAGCTTCACTTAACCTTGGAAATTTTCCACGGAGGTACTTGAAAGCTGCTTGTGTTTTGTCAATGGCCTTGACAAAGTTCTTCATCAGACCCAGCTTGATGTGTAAGGGTGGTAACAAAATCTTCCTTGATTCAACAAGTGGTGGATGCTGAACACTTTTCCTCCCAGGCTCCAATGACTGTCGGAGTGGCCAATCTTTCTTGATGGAGTGGGAATCTCTTGCACGACTATGCCATTCACAGAGAAAACAGCAGTACTTTGTGTATCCAGTCTGCAGACCAAGCAAGAGAGCAACAACCTTCAAATTGCCACAAAGCTGCCACTGATGTTGGTCATAGTTTATGCACCTCAAAAGTTGTTTCATGTTGTCATAGGTTTCCTTCATATGGGCTGCATAACTAACTGGAATTGATGGCAAAACATTGCCATTATGCAGTAAAACAGCTTTAAGACTCATCTTCGATGAATCAATGAACAGTCTCCACTCATCTGGATCGTGAACGATGTTGAGGGCTGCCATCACACCATCGATGTTGTTGCAGGCTACAAGATCACCTTCCATGAAGAAGAATGGGACAAGATCCTTTTGACGGTCACGGAACATGGAAACCCTAACATCACCTGCCAGGAGATTCCACTGCTGTAGTCTGGAGCCCAACAGCTCTGCCTTACTCTTGGGTAGTTCCAAATCCCTGACAAGGTCATTCAGTTCACCTTGTGTTATGAGGTGTGGTTCAGAGGAGGAGGATGGGAGAAAATGTGGGTCCTGTGACATTGATGGTTCAGGACCAGAAGTTTCATCCTCTTCCTCTTCCTCGTCTGACTCAAGTGAGAATGATTCTGGTGCATCAGGAACCAGCAGTCCTTCTCCGTGGGGTACTGGGTGTATAGCTGATGGAATGTTTGGATAATGCACAGTCCACTTTTTCTTCTTTGACACACCTTTCCCAACTGGAGGCACCATGCAGAAGTAACAATTGCTGGTATGATCTGTTGGCTCTCTCCAAATCATTGGCACTGCAAAAGGCATAGATTTCCTTTTCCCGTTCAACCACTGACGAAGATTTGTTGCACAAGTGTTGCAGCATATGTGTGGGGCCCACCTCTTGTCCTGATCTCCAATTTTGCAGCCAAAATAAAGGTGATAGGCTTTCTTAACCATAGTGGTTATACTGCGCTTTTGTGAGGCAAAAGTCACTTCACCACAAACATAGCAGAAGTTATCTGCACTGTTCACACAAGTACGAGGCATCTCTGCTCACTTTGGCTAAACAGAAATGTGTCCCTTTGCAAAATCAAACACTGACAAATAAGAGAGCACGACACTGTATGATTTCTAGAGCTGATATAGGGCAATTTGTTCAGCAGAGTGATGTAAGCTTCGTTATGATTCCATCATCCATGACTTCTAGGAATAACGTGATGCAATTCATATCATGTATGATGCAATACCAGCTTCAGATTGCATCATTCATTGTTTTGCCTAAAAAGCAAGTACTGTCCAAACCCAGTCATAGATTTATTCATAGATCCAGTCAAAGATGTATTTTAGTCATTTCTGGTTTAAATTGAGATCCCTTCCCTTTATAACTCACTTATCCTCTGCCATTCCCAAGTCAAGGGTCGTATATACTGACCCAATAGCATATCTTGAAAACTAGAGCCAGTCAACAATTTTAAGCATCATTTTCGTTCTCAGTGACCCAGAATTAGTAAAGTTTGACTACATTTATTTCAGAAGCATTTTGGCTGTAGGGCAGTGTTATCAGGGTAGTTTATAACCTTGAATCTCACCATCTTAAGTTCATAATAAGAAGAACCTTGGAGGGAAGGGTAACCAATTACACTGCTGGGGCTAAATTATGATTGCATCACTGTAAATGAGAATCTGGCCCGTAGGTTTCACGCAACTATGGCATGTGTCTTAACAGTAAAGAGGAGATACACATAGTCCACTGCAATGGGCCTGCTATTGGTGATGGCTCATTCTGCTTTCCCTCCAGCTGATGATGCTGATTTATACATAGTGGGTTTGCTGACAGCAGACAAAGTACTACAGTTACAGCAAAAGCAAGATTAAATCAAATCAAGCTTTGCTATAGACTGGTACCCACTGCAGCTGGTTTTCAGCTAGTCTTGATTCATTAAGGACCTGGGGCTAGTAGATTCTGCTATGTGTGTGCATACCTTCCAAGGGAAACAAAGGGAGTTTTATTCATACTCCTGTTCTTTTTATCTGTTCCACCCTAATAAAAGGATAAAGGTTTTCCTGAGATGTTATAACAAGTGGGGATTCATATTTTTGCTGGGCTCATGATCATGGAGCCTACAAACTGCAGTAAACTAAGACTGGAGCCTGTAGCAAAGAGTGTTAGGGGGATGGTGTAGATAGCAATCCAGGGTCAGAAGAGGAAAAACTGGTTCTGGGCAACCTAGAGAATGTAGCTAGAGAAATCTCTGGGAGAAGCAGTAACAGAGAGCACATCACATTTTGAGATGAATCTTGGCCCAGAGAAAAGCACAGCAGGTGAAAGAAGAGGAAATGCATAAACTGGGAGTGTTTTTTTTTTTTTTTAGATAGCTTGACTTTGAAGGAAGCAGTAATTTATGTGCAATCATGAGGAAAGCAGTGAAAACCCTTTGCTGGAAAGAAAGGGAAATTGGGACAGTTTTATTGCCAGTCAACCTGCTGCTTTACAAAGCAGCAATTCCCATTCCATCGGGAGCATTGTGGGTTCTGTTCCAAGGTAAACAAAACCCCCAAACAGGTTTACAGCTGAATACCTACTTGAAGAATTTTGAAAGGACTCTCATTTCCCTCTGTTCCCTAATCCCTAAATTTAAAACTGGAGAATAGATTATTTATGGAGCTGTGGGCAACAATATTATTAAAGAAGTTCTGTTGAGCAGAGAGATTTTGTCCCTTTCTCAGAACTTCTATTCTGTAATGTGGCCATTTCCCATCTGAATATGGTCCTGACAAAATTTCCTGGGCAGTTATTGATCACTTCATTCTCTTTCCTATATTGTGGCTATTTTGGTTAATGATTCTATTGATTTTAGACTCTCTGTCACCATGGGCCCTATGAAATTTAATGAAATTGTCATATTGATACAAGCCTGTCTTTCCAAAAAGTGTGTGACAATGATCTATCGGTTTGTCTGTCTTGCATTCATCACAGTAGTATTTGCCAGTGAGGTTACCATTAGCTTACTTCCTGCTTGCAAGAATGATTTTAGGTTGCTAATTTCAGCTTTCAAGGGGCTGTTGTGTTTTGGAAAGGGTGCGCTAATGGATTCTTCCATTTCTTGGGATGCCCCTGAAGCCTTCACTCAACACTTTTTTATGGTGGAGCTAACAGGGCAGAAGATGAGACAGAATGTATGTCACACTTTCTTCAAACCCTTTCTTTTTCATTGTTTTGTAGTTAGGGTCAGTGTTGAGATCTACTTGATCTGCAGGGTGAGCATACCTAACCTAGCACTGTGAAGAGTAGGCTGCACAGCTGAAATAGAGCAAAAGATGAGTTTCTAGTTGTGGGGTAAACAAAATATAATCGTGAATATCTGAAAGGGATTGGGAGCTTTAGAAATATCCAGGTAAGTGCTCTGGACGGGTTGTGCTATTGCAAAGTCTCTTTGAAGAGAAGAAGAAATATATTGACTAATAATACCTTTTGCTTTAAAAAATCACGTTCCAAATATTACCTAATATATTTTTTTATAAGGGGCTGTATTCTTTGTTGGCTGTAGTACCTACCACAATGGGGTCCTGATTCTTGACTGGAATTCCTAAGCACTACTGGAATGTGCTGGGTGCCTCACAGCACAGATAAGACATTACCCCTGGTCCTGCCGAGCTTACATATTAGGGCCCCAGTCCTGAAATCTGTTCCATGCAGGCAGCCCCCGGTAGGGCTTCACACAGGTGCACAGATCTGTCTGTGCTGCCCCTCTTGGAGGATTGGGCCACATTTCGGAAAGTGCTAAGATTATGTGGTTGCCCAGTGGAAACCAGTTTGCAACACGATGGTGGCACCGTGGAAGGAGTGGCTCTTAAAGAGAGAATTTAAATGAGGTGAGAATAGTGGCCTGGCAACGGAGCTCACAAAGGGTGTTCCACATATGAGAGAAGACAGGAGAAAGTCTGAAGATGGTTATGGAAGAAACTGACAAACACTTTCTTCCCTAGTAGATAGTTGTATTCATTCCTAGAGACAGCTCCTATTCAGTGATTGGTGAAGTGACTCCTGAATATATATTTTGGAAAGAGCTTTAGGATCCTTCAAGGCAAAAGGTGTTATAAATGAAAGAAGATTATTACTGTTATTATTGCCTTATGTTCCTTGCTTGGAATTATCTTCTTGAGTCTTTGTCTTTCTTTCACAGTAATTTTCAGTCAAAACCAAAAACCTACTTTTTTCCATTTCAAAATAGATATAACTGTAGGCTGTAAAATGTTAACTGCTTTTTTTGTTTGGGAAATGCTTATAGACTCAGTATGAAAATAGTTATAGAACTTGAATGTGTTATCATCAGTGGTGGAAGAAGGCAAACTAAGGGCTAGTGATATCCCTTGTGAATTTTACTGCCATTTACAAGAGATGTAATTAATTAATGGTTGAAAATATACCCAGTGGAGCAAGTACAACTGTTGTATTACACTGTATACTCCATAACAGCAATAACATACATATATCCTTTTTCACTTCTTGTCCTAAACAGCTGCATGCCTGTGGGTTGAGTGTGTAGCTGGATAAATTGATGATATTGCTGGGTGAGTTAGGGGTACCCCTGTTGTGGCCCCATATGGCAGGTAGGATTTTAGACAGCTTACGGTCCTTTTTCCTTTGTAGAGAGGTGAAGTGTATAATGTAGATCTCCTGTCATATTTTAGTAACAAAACAATAAGACATCTCCTGTGTCTTATTTTAGCCTCCTGCTACAAGACAGGCCCAAAAAAGAAACCAACAGAACTCCACTGGCCATCACCTACAGTCCTCAGCTTAAACCTCTCCAACGCATCATCAGTGATCTACAACCCATCCTGGACAATGATCCCTCACTTTCACAGACCTTGGGAGGCAGGCCAGTCCTTGCCCACAGACAACCCGCCAACCTTAAGCATATTCTCACCAGCAACCACGCACCGCACCATAACAACTCTAACTCAGGAACCAATCCATGCAACAAACCTCGATGCCAACTCTGCCCACATATCTACACCAGCAACACCATCACAGGACCTAACCAGATCAGCTACAACATCACCGGCTCATTCACCTGCACATTCACCAATGTTATATATGCCATCATGTGCCAGCAATGCCCCTCTGCTATGTACATTGGCCAAACTGGACAGTCACTACGCAAGAGGATAAATGGACACAAGTCAGATATCAGGAATGGCAATATACAAAAACCTGTAGGAGAACACTTCAACCTCCCTGGCCACACAATAGCAGATGTAAAGGTAGCCATCTTACAGCAAAAAAACTTCAGGACCAGACTCCAAAGAGAAACTGCTGAGCTCCAGTTCATTTGCAAATTTGACACCATCAGATCAGGATTAAACAAAGACTGTGAATGGCTATCCAACTACAGAAGCAGTTTCTCCTCCCTTGGTGTTCACACCTCAACTGCTAGCAGAGCACCTCACCCTCCCTGATTGAACTAACCTCGTTATCTCCATACTGATTTATACCTGCCTCTGGAAATTTCCATTACTTGCGTCTGATGAAGTGGGCATTCACCCACGAAAGCTTATGCTCCAATACTTCTGTTAGTCTTAAAGGTGCCACAGGACCCTCTGTTGCTTTTTACAGATTCAGACTAAGACGGCTACCCCTCTGATACTTAAGAACCAAAGGGAAAGGACACGGCCCAATTTGCTGGGGTGGGTCTTTTGCTCATGGTTTGTGTTAAGAATCCTGTTTGTGGTGTTTTTCCAATTTAATGCTGATGTCGTTTACCTCATGTTATTAAACATTTTCTGCTACACTCAGACTCCGTGCTTGCGAGAGGGGAAGTATTGCCTCTTAGAGGCGCCCAGGGCGTGGTATGTAATTGTCCCAGGTCACTGGGTGGGGGCTCGAGCCAGTTTTGCATTGCGTTATTGAAACGGAACCCCTAGATACAGAACCCGGCCCTTGTTGCTGCCAACTCAGATGGGCAGAAGGGTTACATTTGCAAAATAAATTATTCAATGTTAATGTAGAGGTGGAATACACTATGTGAAGGATATATAATAAACTTAACAGTACATGTTGCTCCTACAAAGAAAGAATACCTCGCTATTGTGCTGCTGAACTACCAGTCATTTGCTTGGCGGGCTGTCCTACTGCCTAGGCTGATGCAGAGTTAGAGCAGTGATCCGCTGTCTATGGGCTGAGCCTGCTGTATTATTAGAACAGGTGAAGCCTGTGGATAAGATATCAATGCTCCTCCTGACTGCCTGCAGGGCTGGCACCTCTAAGGGCTTGTCTACCACTAAAATCAATGTAAGTTATATCGCTCAGGGGTGTGAAAAAACATCCCCCTGAGAGATGTAAGTTACATCGATTTAAAGCAGTGTCTACACCATGCTATGTGGTGGGAGACGCTCTCCCGCCGACATAGCTTATCTCTCGTTGAGGTGAAGTAATTACATCAACAGGAGAGTGATCTCCCGTCGACATAGTGCGTCTTCACCAGATGTGCTACATCAGCGCAGTCTTGGTAGTGAAGACAAGTCCTAAGCCTTTAACTCTCGCTGCACCCCTGGAGCAGACCTGCTGTCTGTGCCTTCTTCCCACCACTGGCAGGCTGCTCTCCCAATAGCTGCTGGCAGCCAGGCAGACTCCTCAGCCTCCCAGCACATGGAGGCTCTTTCCCCTCTCAGATTCCCTTCCTTCCTACCCTTGCTGTGTATCTCAGTTTGGAGCTAGGGGTGCAGAGGAGAAGTTTGGTGAGAGAGCCCTCTCTGCAGCTGAAAAGGCAGCAGCAGTCATCCTTTTCTGGACACAGTTCTCTTGGTAGGGAGTGCGGGCACTAGGAGGACTTCCTCTGGCTTGCTGGGAGGAGGGAGGCTGTCAGCAGGCAGCTGCTGATTTGTATGGCAGTGATAAGACACCCGATAAGGTATTTGGGAGAGGGTGATGATAGTAGAAGTTTGTGTACGTGTGAGTGGGAAGAGGTAGAGGTGTATGTGAGATAAGCAATGTCACCAACCCCAAACTTTCACAATTCATAAATTGGTCCCCCTCAAAATCATGAAGTTTAAAAATGGTCAATTCTGTTTTCTTTTTATTTGTCTTCACACTTTTCTCTACACCAAGAGGACTGGAAATTTACTTACTTTATTTTTAAAAAGCTGAGATTCTGATGTAATCCCATGACTCCAGGAGCTGCAACTTCAAGAAAAACCCCACATATCACGAGACTTGTGAAAGAATTGTGACAGTTGGCAAAGAGGCAGAAGGGGTGTGGGTGGGGAGCAGAAGATTTGACAGGCTGTGTAGAAAGGGGAGAAAGATTGATGGTGTGTGTGTATCCAGATGTGACGGGGTTAGTCACCACCGCGCCATCGCCTGCTGGCCATCCTGGGAATTAGCTCGGGGTTGACAGTGCACCCTCCTCACATGGTGTCTCACCTGTTGTCACTCCTGTCTCCGCGTCCAGGACCTGCATCGTCCTCTTCTGGACACAGCCCTCCGGCTGTGCCCCACTTGGTTCTTTCCCCCATTCCGGGGAACCAATAATCCTCAGTCCAACCACTTGCCTCAGTGGCAATCTGCAGTCCAGGTTCTAGCTATTCGTCTCAGTGGCAGACTGCAGTCTATGTACTGGCCACTTCCCTCAGTGGCCAGTAGGGACAAAGGGGGTGGGGGAGCCCAGGCCTGCCCGCTAATCCAGGCCCCAACCCAGGGACCCTATACCAGGTTGTGGTTGACTCCAGATGTGGAGCTTGTGATTGGAGAGAATTAGTCTGAGAGGTAGATCAGAACGAGGAAGAATAGAAGACCTTAAAATCTCTGAAATGTTGGGACCGTAAAGATGACAGGAAAATAAATGAGGGGACGGAGGGGATATTGAGAGAGAACATAGAGCTGGAGAAAGAAAGCACAGCACTAGGAAAGAATGGAGGGTGGGAAGAAGAAACAGGATGAAGTAAAGTTATTGAAAAGACTAGACAAACAAAGGGAGGAAAAAATAGGAGTGAAGGAAGGGAAAAGGGAAAGAGAAGCAGGAAAAAATCCACAGGAAACTGAGAAAGTTACACTTAATAGAAAACTGAATGTTACAATCAAATACATGTAAATAAGTGTTGTATGTTATTGTGTGTACAGTATAAACTGTTATGGTATTGTGGGGGATTTCCTTGCTTCCATTGGAATTCATCCCCATTCTCTGGATACAGGGATCACTTTTGTTCATAGAGAGCATGTGCACTTTTTGCCTTGGAGTGCTCCAGGCTGCACCAATAGCTGTGTACTTTCATAAAAATGTGCCATGGGAGAATTCCTGGGCCCGCCTGAAAGGTTTTTAAAGTCTCCCAATCTCCCTCCTCCCCCCCCCCCCCTGCCACACACACAGTATTCTGTAATTTATGGACTGCTGGAAAGATACTGGCTGGTCTGTTTCCTCCTTCCAGGCTAGCCTTGCTAACTGAAACTGTATGGAAGAATTTAGTTAAACAAAATGGAGTTACTGGTAGTGGGATTTAGCCAGGACACCAAATGGTGAAAAGACTCTGTGGTCATTTTGTAAACCAGGAGGGGAATCTTCAATTAAAATTTAGAGACTGGCAAGAAGCTGCCAGTGAAGGTGATGGAAGATGGGGACGATACAATCCTGCTTTCTGGAATAAGATAGTTGCCTGATCTTGTAGCTCTGGACTCTGTGGTTTTTAGCAAGCAACGATTTGCAAAATAATTATGTCCTAATGGAAAGTGTTCTATCCTGTACCAAGAATATTTGGTGTGATGTGTGGCTTCATAGCACAATCTGCAATAATTTTCTTCTTATTTAAGGACTCTAAAATTCATGGACTATGGATTAAGATAGCTGTGCACACCTCCATGTTTGTGTAAGGTAATGATTTATCAATACAATTGTGATGGCTACCTCCAACTTCCCTTGCCCTATATTTTGCAAAGTGTTCAGTGGAAGGATGGTAAGAGAGTTCGCTGGAGATTCAGAAGGGAGCCTACTTTCCGTGAAGCATTTCAGATTTTTGTGGAAATATTTCATCCTAAAACCAAAAGTGTTCAGCTGAAAACCCCAAAAATGCTGCTGAAAATGTTGACAATAAAGAGTTGGGTTTTTTGTATTTGTTAAAAATTTCCATGGGGGAAAAAATTTCAGCTCAGCTCTAAAAATAGGTCTGTTTCAAATGATACAACTTTTTTGGTAAATCTGTTTTGCTGTTTTTCAAATAGCTCTAGACAGACGTTAGATTTTCAGTCTTGAGTTTAGGAGGGGGCCTAGCTCTCTTAGTGTCACCATGAGTGACTGTACTGTGCAGTAGGACAGAGGCAGAGCGCATTATGTACATTATTCTTCCTCCTATTGCCCCAGTCAGAAGGACCAGTAGGTGGTGTTTGTGTCTCCTAGGAAGGCAAGAGGAAAAATGAAGGGTATAACAAAATGGAGTGGGAAAGACAAATGCTAGAGTAGGCTGAGGGAGTTAAAAGTAGAAGAGGTACATACTCTCCTGGGCACTGTAAGTTGAGCTGCAGCTTTGGTGGAAGTCATGTGAAACTGCTTTGAATGGCTTCCAGCTGAAATCAGGTGGAACTCCAAAGTTTCAGCCAAATTTCACAGAGCATTTTGGGGGTTGTTCAAACCTGAAATTCAAACAAAAGTCAGGGGAGGCAGGCAGGGGTGCAACAAAGGGGGGGGAGGCCCTCTCTCAATGCTTGGCCCCTCACTGGGCCAAATTTGAATGGTGCTGCAACCCAGTGCACTTGGTTGCAACACTACCTTTGCAGTCCTTCCAGCACCCAAGGGAACCAGGCACTCCACAGGGAGAAATGGAGCAAGAGGGCCTCAGGAAGCCCCAGTCCAGTACGAGGCTTGGATCCCAGCTTGTGGTGATTCCTGGGGAAGTGGAGACGCAGAAGGAGGATGGGTCTGGGGCTCCCAGAACTGCCTGGCCCCTGGTGGGGAAGGTGCCTTTCTGGATAAGAGCTCAAGGCTGGGTGTAGGGCAGCAGGAAGGGAGTGTGTGTGGAGTGGGGTCCCAGGGAGAGAGTGCAGGGTCTGGGTGCAGAGCCAGCATGAGAGAGCTCAGGGCTGGGTTTGGAGAGGGCAGCAGGTGAAGAGCACAGGGCCTCCTCTTTAGGAACAAGCAGGTTATGCCCTAGAGGCAGGGGCAAAAACACCCTGACCAAATTAAAAATGGTTTTCACAACCCCTCAGCAGACCCAATGAGGGTCTAAACCCAATGAGGTTTGCACAGCTCTGCTGAGTGGTCACTATTGATGTTCTTATTTGCTGTGGGTGCACAGCACTTCTGAAAATCACATCATAAGTATCACAGTTACATCGTGGCCCCTCTGACAGGGCATACCTTTCTTTCTATTCAGCCAGCAAGGTTGAGCATGAACAGGCACAATAACCCCCGCTTCTCTTTTTATACTGTACCAGCCTATCATGCTTCTCCCCCAGAGGGTGTCTCTCCTTCACAGCTACTTCTCTGCATTCCACACAGACTAGAATCCTAGTGCACATCAAAGGGGCCCCTCAGGAGGCTGCACAATTATGGGAACAATTATGATTTATACAAAAACACAGCCCTCCTTGAGAAAGTAACCTTAGCGTAAGACAGAGAGATTTTGTTTGTCATTCTGCACCACCACTGTGAACAAGACACATACTGGAAATCAGCAAAATATTGTGGAAAAGGCAGACACTGACAAATGACAAAGCCTCATTCAATTACAAACAGGAAAAACAAACAACCTTCTGAAACAAATCCCAAAAAGGGCCCTCCTGCAAAACCAAAGACAGGTTTCCATTTCCAAATGAATGCAGCAGCAGACGGGTTATACATAAATGCCTCTGGCAGTGGAGATGACAGTGGTATAAGCAACATTTGGGAAACAAAACAAATTGGCATCATCAAGTGAAAGGAATTTTTTTAAACAAGTTTCACATTGCAATATGTGCAACATATAAATGAATCTCTGTGAGAATGAGTATGTAATTATTCTCCCCAGTGGGGTCAGTGGAGTACTGGGATACACTAGCCTTGTTTCTCAGAGAGTTCTTGGGAGCATCCACACGTACCACAATCCAAGGGCAAGCATTCAGCTGCTGGGCCCTGTAAGTTCTAGCTTCTCCTGCCCCCAATAAGCACTCAGGAATATGTCTTAAATGAAAAGATGATTTAGTAGGCCTGGAAGAAGATATTGTCTACCCCTTAGCTTTTGTCCACGTGTCAGTTTAGTGAGTAACAGGCTAGTGTGCTGTAGACTTACACACCAGTTTTCCATGCCCTTAAGTCTCCATATAGCAAGTCCTTAGTCTCACTAGCTTTGTTAGTTAATAATAAAGTAATCCCCAGCTTGGCCCTTAGAGGGCAGTATAAAGAGAGACTTGAGTGCCACCTCTCAGTCCAATTCTCCACTAGAGGTAATAAGGTATCCTGTACCCTTTGGCTGGGGTTCAGTACTGAGGTACGTCTCGCTGGGGGCTACTCCACACCATTCTGTGCCAACATAGTGGCAACTGGATGGCTCCTTCCAGTAGCTGCTGCAACAGCCTTCCAAGTCCCCTTCCTACTGACACACGAGCCCCTCCAGTGCCAGAGAGAGAAGAGCACTTAACTCATCCTACTGCCCTCTGCTGACCAGTGGCTGCTCTGCTGATTCCTCACAATATATAATATGAGACAGTTGACTCCATATTTAAGCTTGTGAGTAGCTTTCTGCTATAAACCTGATTTTGATTCCAGGCTCTAAGATCATCACCACTCAGCCAAGCCATCTGAAATTGCTCATGCATTCTCCTCTGCCAGAGGAGAATTGTATTTATTTATTTTTAAAGTGTGGGTGGTGAGGGGAGTGAATCGGACAAGGCATTTGTGAGATCTGGCAGTCTGAAAAAGCAGAGTGTTGCTTTGCTGTTTGAAAACCATTTGATTTACTTCTTTCTTGCTTTGGCACATCAAGCTGCAAAAGCAAATTGGCCTAGAAACTCCAGTGTTGTTTTCACTTAGCTGGTTCTTTGAGGAGTGGTGCCTCTCACTATATCTGGAAAGAATGGGTGGCTGATTCCATAGTTATTCAGTCTGAAGTTTTTAAACTGCAGATGGCTGCCTGATCTGATGTGGACTGAAGATCCAATCAGCATTTGCACTAAGAGGGAAGGTGGAGCTGGGGGACGAGCAATAGTAGGAACCTCAATACAAATTCCTTAAAACTCTTCACTGGTTATGGAGCCCATGAGAATTTCGGCATTTGCCAGCCTTTGCCACTCTAAAATCCACCCTATCAGGATTAAACACTCTGTTGTGGTTTATATCCTAAATGGTGCATTTGTGGACAAATTAAAGTAAAGCAAAGTGAGGAAGAAAGTTTATACACTTACCAGGAAGAGCTCGACGTAGCACAATCAAATATATCAAACCAAAATAACAGGTAATCAAATATAATCATGTGCAACTAATGTTCCAGATAAAAATGTCTGGTATTAGTCACCATGACCAATTACATGTGACTTCAGTTATCATAATTTTTTTCATCAAATGAAACCATAACAGTGGGGGAGGTGGGCCAAGAGCTGTTCCATGTTTCATATTAGACACATGATTAATGTTGCTTACAGCATGGTATGGCTCTACAGTCAAAAAAGTGTATTCAAAAGGTCAGATTTTCTGCAGACAAATACACAGAACTAAGAAAGGAGAAGTAGAATGGTCCAGCACAAAAATCATTACTTAAATGGCTTTAGGATGATACAATTAGCGGACAAAACTGGTTGTTTGTTTTATCTAATAATAATAAAAGCTCTATGGGAAAATTGTCACTTTCTTAGAGATCAGTTATGATATAGAGTGTTGAAGAGAACATGTCGACGCTTCTGAGAGCTTAAAGCAAATGTGAAGGATGAAGCTGAAAATAACTGGCTGCCAAAAAAAAGTGTTTCAGAGCATTACGTGGCACTCGATATTGTGCATGCAGAATCACTGTTGATGTGTGGGGAGAAGGTGATGACATTTGCACTTTGTGCCTTTCTTCATGCCTTCACCAGACTGAAAAATCTCTGGTTTCCATTCAAATATCAGCTACTGTATGAAAGGCACATTTAGAAGGTGTTGAAATCTTTCCTTTCTTCTGCTCCATTCTGTCTGCTAGTGACGCGAACATTAAGCCATCATTTATTGTGCTGCTGGGGTGGTTTTGAGCCCAGGGGATGGCCAGCTGGTTTCCAGTGGGGAATATGCAGCCACCATGTAAGTTCTATGTGGCTTGTAGTATGGTAAAAATCATGTTTGCCGTCTGTGGTAACAACTCACCTGGCTGTGCCCCACTTATTGGACACTGAGGCCAGGTCTGCATTCAAAAGTTAAGTCAACCCAGTTATATCGCTCATGGGTGTGAAAAATCCATACCCCTGAGTGGCATGGTGGGGCCGACCTAACCCGCCGGTGTAGACAGTGCTAGGTCAATGGAAAAATTCTTCTGGTGACCTCGCTCCTACCTCTTGGGGATGTGGGTTAACTACCCCAAGGGGCGAACTCCTCCCATCGCTAGAGTGAGTGTCTATGTTGACGTGATACAGCGGCACAGTTGCAGCTGTGCCACTGAAGCGTTTCAAGCGTAACAAGCCTTTAAATAGTTTTTTTTTTATTGTTAGTTGCAAACTTTAATGACCTGGATGACTTGCAACCCATTTACCTGTTAGGTGGCCTTTTAGTCCTTGTTCAGGCATGATGGTGGGGTGTTTTCCCGACTGATCTTAACAGGAAGGTGGCAGGGATTTGGCAGTGGGGAGCTCTCACTTTTGGAACTTGCTCCACTTTTAGGTCACCAGTTGGTGACCCTCACCCATGGTATATGTAAGGAACATTTATTTTGTTTGGCCATGACTAATTTCTTTCCCTCTCAGCATTGCCTAGTCAGGTTAATTTGATAGCATGATCAGATCTGAGGATAGTTTTCACCATATGTGAGATTAATTTTAAAAATATAGCTGCACTAGCTGGTAAGATAATAGATACCATAATTAAATAAACAAAGAACCCTTGCACTCTGCCTGTCTACATGCCAGTAATGCAGACATACTTCTGGCATGTGATCTTATATGGTAGTTGGACTTGAAAATGGCTTGTCTAGGCAGCTGGTTCCATCCTCCTACAGTCAAAGGCAGTAGCTCTATATTATCAGCTTGAAAGTTGGACTGCGATAAACTTCTGTGTATCCAGCTGACCAGATATCCAAACGCCTTCCATATTTGAAATGGCAAGCACCCCAATCTGATACCCCATCTCAGCTACCAAAATGCTCTTGTGCACCCACCACCTGCATACCACATTTGTCAATAGTCCTTCTGCACCCTTCACAGCAAGATCCCATTTCAGTGTTAACATAAAACAGTCTTTTGGCATCTGCGCCGATCAATATTTGGTCTTTTTTGCCCCATGTAATACAACATAACTGAGAGCCAAGTTGCTTAGTTCATTACATGGGTGCAACTTTTTTCCAATATTAAGAGAGCATTTATTCATGAAACTAAGAGTGGAATTTAAAATTAGTGGCTGCAAAATATGGAGGCTTGGAAGGATTCGACTTTTATCGGTAAATGTCAGTAAACGTTGCTTTCACTGTACACATACAAACTGACAAAATATTTCCATTGATAATAAATGAAATTTATAGATAGGAAAAATAAGAAAAATGCTGCTTGAGAACTTTAGAGTTGATTTGTTGATTTAAGGATATTTACCTGGTATATTTTGACATGTGATGTTGACCCCACCATAATTTCATGGAACTGCAAACATTTAAAATTGATAAAAACCAAAACAAATGCTTAACAATCAACGCTGATATTTTTCAATCAAACTTGTGTTAAAAATTGAATTCTGCCGAGCCTGACTGTATGGTAATAACAACTTATTTGAAATGTTGACTTAGTGGTGGATAGGTCCACATCTGTTGCCAGTCTTTCCACACTTCTGCTGGCTGCTGCCTAATATGTGGGTCAAAGTCACTCTCAGTGCTGCTTCTTCTACCTAGTGAATCAAGTATGCAATGTGGCATATCAGAGATTGCCACTAGAACTGGCAAACAAGGAAAATTAGTTTCCTAAAAATATTAAATTTATTTTTATTTGAGGTTCCAAATAGACTCAGTTTGTTATTGTTTGCAGAATATTTTATCAAAAATATTACAAAAATGTTTCATTTACTGAAGGTTTTTGGTAAATGAAAAATGCCCATAACATTTTCAATAATGTTTCTAAGAAAAATGTTGATGAAAAAGTCACCATTTTTCCACAAAAAATAATTTTTTTTGTCAATGTGGGCAATTTTTCGTGAAACTTTTCATGTGCAAAAAAAGGCCACTTTTCAATCCTAAATCAAGCTGTGCTTCCCCATTTGATATTCTAGGACATTCTCCACACATTATATCAAGCTAACTGGTCTAAGGTTTCCTGTTATATCTCTAGGCACTTTTAAAATAACTTGGTTATGTTAGCCACTCTTCAGTCCCCAGGGGTCTCTTCTAAACTAAATGAACTTGTGAATATGCCTGTTAATTCCTTAGTTTCTGTCCCCACTTTCTTTAGCACATTTGGATATTTGTCTGGCCTTGATTTTTAAGACCATCTAATCATTTTTATAATTCTGATATTACAAACTTAAAAAAAATCCTCATATTCCTTCTTCAGAAATTTGACTTATTTAAGTAAACCTTTGACCGCTTCAAGTTTAAGACAGATGAAACACAAATGTTTCTTTGTTTGTTTTTATCTCTTACTCTTAAAAGGACTGTCATCATCACCACCACCACCCCAGTACCTAATATATTGTATGGAAAAGTGGATTGACTATGGCTGGATACTCTGTGGCATTTAATAGATTTTTATTTTTTAACTTCTGCTCTTACTATTATTTCAGTTTCTTTTCTGGTTGAACTTGCCTAATCTTCCAGTTCAGCCTTTTCGCTTTTAAAATGTGCTTTATCCTTTGGTTACGTCTCTTTGCTTATGTAAATTGGGTTTCTGTTGTCACTTGGGTCTATTCTTTTTATGCATGTACAGTATTTTGTATGTCCTTCATTTCCCACATAGTGTATCAGAAGTGTATCTTGACCAGTGTTATGCTCTTTTTATGCATACAATGTACAGCTGTACAACAGCCACTAAAAGGGGCTTTTGCGGGGTACAATTAAGAGCAAATTTATTTAAAAGTGTGTGTGTGGGGAATTAACTTTTTCTCAGCCAAGGACAAAGGATATAAATATAATCCATCTACAATTCAAGTGAATTCTGACTCTTCTTTCTTCAAGTGCAAACTAGGTACAAGAGAATAATATTCTTCCATGTGGTTTAAAGGCCCAGCCACTCTTACTATGATTGTTTTCTAAAAGTCATTTCTGACATCCATTAAAAACAACTTTCAATTGTCTGCATGTTCTTATTGTTCTCAACATTTGCACTGTGACTCTACTTTAATTCTGTAGTACCAGCCATTGAAAAATTGCAGATTTGGTCTTACTCAAAATCTTCACTGATGGAAATGGATGAGAGAATATATAGCTTCTTAATGAAATTTGTAGAGGATACTAATGTGAAAGGAGTTTGCGTATACCAATAATGCAAAGGGTCCTAGAGAGAGCAGAAAGCTGTTCAGAAAATGACAAATGGAGTTTCAACTTGGAAAAAAGCAAGCAGTACATTTGGGGGGCAGGGAGAGCAGAGGGAGTATTTTGAGAGAAAGATTCATTGGGCGGGAGATATACAGAAAGATGCAGTGCTGAAAAAAACCTGGGGCTATAATGAACAGAAAACCAGATATAAGTGTTCAATGTGCAATGGCAGCAAAAAAGGCCAATCAATTTTGGGCTGCATATCCAGAAGCATTGCACCATAAAAGGTGGAAATAATCCCTACCTATATGGCTCTGGCACAGTGGCATCTGTCATCGTGTGTTCAGTTACATCTATGCCAAACATGCAAGCATAGACTTCTGGGAAGTGGCTTGGGTTTGATTCTGTAAGGTGCTGAGCGCTTTGTCCCCAATCCAGCGAAGCACTTAGGCATGTGCTTAAATGTAAGGATATGAATAGTCCCTTTTACTTCAGTGGGAATATTTACATGCTTAAAATTAAGCATGTGCTTTGCAGGACTAGGGGCAGCGTATGACAGAGCCCTTATTCCCGGGTTCTTATAAATTATTAGCCTAAAATTTTAAAATTCCAAAAACTGTTAATGACATGTTTGTGACCCTGAAGGGGACCTTTTATCACTTCATTTTACCAAAACAAGGATGGAGAGTACCTTGGACTTTGTAAACAAATTGACATTTTTTGGAAGCAAGCAATATATACTGTCCCAAAGTTCCACAGAACTTACCCTTCATCTTTCCTCCCCTTACTTGGTTTCTTGTCTTTCTTCCCATTTTCTGGGACTATTTTTCCTCCTGATACAAAAAGGATGTGTGTGGACCTAGGGACTTTATTAGACAGGTGTCTCTACTGGATTTAAACCAAAGACTGGTAATCAGTTAATATTCTTGGAATGTTTTATTAACTTTTTTTTTTTTGCCATCATTTGTAACTGCCTAGCACTGTTGCTGAAAGAGGATATAAGTGTAATTGAAAAGCTAACTGGACCCGCCAGTCCTGTCAACATGTGTTAGAGCTGCTGCCTAGCTGAATCTTCAAGAAGAGGTGGAAAAGAAAGGGATGCAGAAAGAACTACTATAGCACCAGCCAGAGAGAGAGTTAATATAATAGTTCTTGCTTTCTCCCCTTTCTGTTGCCTCTTTCTCTTAGTTTGACTTTGTCTCAGAATACATTGTTGTAATGGAAGTAAACAGTTTGAATTGAGGACAGTTATTCTAATTAAATTGTGCACAGATCACGTGGTTGTGTGCGCAATTTCTCTTAGACTAAAAGAATTGAGGTTCTTACCCCAGAATACTCAATATCACTAGATGACTTGGTTTATCCAGCAAAGTGCAGCCAAACACCAGGTAGAATATCAGGAAAAACGATTGGCCTGTGAAGTAGATTTGGCCAATTTAGGAACTATTGAAAAAAGGGTTCTGAGCATGCATGGTTGTGGGTTTTTTTGGGGTTGGTTGCTAACATATTATGGACACCCTTAAGGAGGAATGCATTGATATGAGTGCACAGCTAAGATAGCATTACCATGAATTTGCTAGTTGCTTAAATCCAAAGCTGAGACAAGGGTTTCTGCCTACCTTGTGAATTTGGTACGAGCCCTAACTCAAGCACAGCTCACCTTTGTCCTTCTATCTCACCTTGGTAGCTTGCTGTTTTAGGATATAATTCTTATGCATGACTTAGCATTATGCACTGATCGTCTCTCTGAATTCAGTGGAACTAACAGTGTATAAAGTTAAGCACATACATCTTTAAAGAACTGGGGCCTTAGATGAGTTTCAAACTTTCAATATTTTCTGTTCATTTCTACTCATAGGATGATCACTAGCATAATTTAAATGTTATCAAAAGCCCTAAAATACATCTTGTTATTTTGGATGACAAAACAATATGTGTTTCTCATTAAATTTAAGCAAAATGTCATGGTACTGCACATCAGGTGAAACTGAAGGCAGAAGCAGACCCTTGTAACTTAGTTAGAATTAATCAATCCTGTATCCATTGTAGCTGATTCTTTAAGTAAACTTGCACTTTTCTTCTATGGATTATTTAAAGACGGTTATTTATTCTCTTCAAAAATGGTCCATATTTCTGCCACTAAAAATCTTAATATGCTTAAAATTCTCCCTTTGCAGCCCATGTGTATTTCAAACTTATTGTGAGCACTAAATGCTAGATGTTTACCCATTTCATTCATTTTATTTAGTTTAAGTGCTAGGCCTAACTCCAGAATTGCCTTGAAATCTATTGGCTCTGTACCATCTCCAAGAAAATGCGTGCTTTTTTTTTTTTTTTTTTTTTGTAATCCCTCTATTGTTGTTCCAATCTATGGAGTAATTGAAAACTGTTGAGCAATGGACTAACCATTTTACATACCTCCCTTATCTGTGTAAACACTTCCTGATCTGCTTTCTTCTCCATCCCTTGAGGTCAATAACAGTTTTCCATGATCTCTCTATTTTACTGTGGTGCTTGTTTTTTTCCTCCTACACTCTAAACCCAAATGGTGATTAGATTCAACAAATATTTTCTTACTGTTGTTCATTTATCAAGGGTTGTCACCCCTTTTCCTTCTCCCTCCATTTATCCATTCTTGAGTATTGAGTAAATTTCTCCTTAAATTGTGTCTCCTTCCCACCCTTATTTCATTGATTTTTCTCTCTCGACAGCTGGACAACTAGTACAATGTATTACCTGACAACATTCGTTCAGATTTTTAAATGACTTTTCCTTTGCTGTGTTTGCCTTTGCCCCCTTTGTGTTAGCTTTCTGCAAATATTTCAGAGAATGAGTTTACAGGCAAGATTTTTTTGTAAAAATGCCAATTTTAAGTGAATATTAGAGAGTCACAGAAACCTGATTTCAATAATCATTTGCAACAGAAACCTGATTAAGACTTTTGTTCATCCAGATAAGAAACAGGATGATACCATATGACATAAGCGACCAGTCCTATGGCTTGAATTTCAAGTATTGAATGCTTGCAGTGAGCTGCTTGTGAGTAAGCTATGTGCCAAGAGGTGTGCAGAGATGAATAATGCATAAAATAGATACAATCTTGATTTGCAAGTGGGCAATTCAGGAACAGAGAAAGGTGAATATTGTTGACTAAGGTATTAGTCATGAATTAGCGGAGCTCTACCTTGGGGGTTGTCATCCTGTTTGAAATCCTCATTGCTATTGTACAAAGAAACTTAACTTAATGGTTTATTCTTTGTTTCCTTTTGCATAAGGAATGGAATGATCATTCTTGCTGTTTCTGTGCCTTCTCTGTTATTTCCGACTTTACCCATGGAATTGCCAGCATCTAATTTATTTATTTTTATTTATCTTTCTTTAGAAATGTTGAATACTGGCATTTTGTGAAACTCACTGATTTAGGTTTGCATAGACTGCATGAACCTAAACTTGTGGGCTCTTTTTGCTTGAACCCCAGGAACCTGAAACCTCCAAATCTCCCCATTGAAGCTTTCTGAATTTGTAATGAAATTGGAATGTTTCTTCATGTCTTCGTTCCTTACCCATTGTCCTTCGTTAGGTGATGTGAGGAGATGAGGCATTCCATTGTCCAGTGACCTGCATCCTGTCATCCTCCACTCATGATGTCTTCAGGAGCATGCTGCTGGCTCCCTCCCTCATTTTCAGCATTCAGAGAGCAGGCAAGTTACAAATCCTTGTCCTGGGTTCTCAGAATATTTTTTGAGGATAGTCTGAACACTGCTTCTAGTCCTGCACCTGCCAGTCACCTTAGACTTAGTCTGAAGCATGCTTCAGTATGTACTAATGCACCAGACTGAAGTAAGCCCCAGTGTAGCAGCAACAGTAGTAGCCAATATCTAGTTTCACTGCTAGCATAAGGACTTTTTAAAAGTCATTAAGGGTTAAAACATTTTTTTAAAAACCTGAATTTTGCTTTATGAAAATCAGAGTGATTCCACATGACAAAGTGGAATTCTCATTGGTAGTAATGTAAGTTATGTCAAAGATCTTTAAGGCCAAGGAGAAAATGATGAGTCTGTCCATATGCCTTCTCAAGTCACTTTTTAACTCAGACACCAAACTATTTAGTGATTCTTATTATTTATTTAGTTGTTGCAGATTCTGATTAAAATAATTAGAAGTGCATTAAAACTGGATAATCTTAATTGCTCCCATGTGTTAAATTTCCGAGCAGTAAGGTTGATGCTTTTACTGCTTCTCTATACTGAAGTAGCTTGTTGAACTCAAAGATGATCCACATGAGATGCCTCTGAGTTATGACAAGCTGTGGTCTGGAGACTGATTCTCCACTGCCTTGTGCAGACATACCCACCTGTGCAAACTGGGTATAAAACATGACCAGCTCAGAATGAGATTTATACCTACTTTGCAGGTGCGAATGACTAAACAACATGCATGAGAGCAGAGAATTAGGTCCTGGATGTTAGTGGAATTTTATCAGAGACCTGCCATAAACATCATTACGGACCACTTTTAAGCATGGCTAGGGTTGCCAGGTGATTGTTTTTTGACTGGAATGTCTAGTCAAAACGGGAACCTGGCAGCAGGACACTAGAAGTTCGGTTGGCTGCTCAGGCCAGGCTGCGTGGGGGACAGCAGGACTAAGGCCAGCTCTGTGCAACTCTGGGGAAGCAGCAGTGGCTGCCCTGGCATGTCCCACTCCTAGGCAGAGGGATGGCTCTAAGGGGGTGAGGGGGAAGGGCGCATGCTGCATGGCATGTTCTTTCCTTTCTCTAAGATTAGCCAGCTGCCTCTTTCCTTCAACTAGCGCCTTTAATCTCTTTTAGTGAGTGTGACACTCAAATTGCCACCCTGCAAACAAGAATACAGTGTCACAGACATTAAAAAAGTCATAAACAAAATCTATAATGCAGATAGGAAACAATACATTCTAGGAATGAGAGAGAGGTGTGCGGGAGAGACTTGTGTGCTGTTATTCTTCAGTGTCCAGTCCTCCAAACTCTTACTAGGATTACTCATGGGGGGAGGAAGGGGGAAGCACTATATTCATAGGAGGATCATCCCTAAACGTACAATCTGGCGCAGATAATGATGCCTGCAAAATCACCTGACTGGAAGAAGTAGGGAAGGAGTTCCCATATCTGCTTCAGAAAGGGATTCTGGGAAGCGAACTAGATTATGAAGACCTCAGTAAACCTGAAGATGTCGGAATGTGAATCAGGCTGTCAGGAAGAAACTGTTTGTTGCAGGTTATTAAAGAATGGGGGAAGACAATTCCTTGAAGCATGCATTATAGCCCAGAATCTTAAATGATCCAGAGTAGCTCTCATACAAAGAGAGAGTCATTCCAATCTTACTGGCTTTGTTTATTTTAAAAAAATTATAGTTATCTTACCATAAACTGCTTAAATTTGTAGATTCTACTTTTTACTCTAATGGTATTACATAAGATGCTATTCACCTTTATATCACACATGGATTAAGTAGGAGAAGATGCTGTAAATAAACAACCAAAATGTGGATTTATTCAGTGTAGCGGGTCGATGACTCACTGGCGAGGCGCCTCCTGCTGGTTGTCTTGGGAATTAGCTCTTTTCCAACCCGGAGCGTCCTCCGTAGGCCAGTGTCTCGCCTACTGCTGGCCCCCCGTGTCCCTCCTGGACCCCGGTACCCCTTTATCTTGGGGTGCTGCCCCCTAGCAGTGCCCCACTCTCTGGGTCTTCTCTCCCAGGGGAACCCCCCACCCTCTATCCCCACCTTGCCTCAGTGGCTACTGCCAGTCATTGTCTAGCCCCCGCTCACTGGGGCAGACTGCAGTCTAAACCACTCATCATTGGCAAGGGGATTAGGACCAGCTGCCTCTGCCTATTCCTATTCCTGGGCTGCCCCTCTGCAGTCCTAGAACCCTTTTGTGGGCCCTTAACTTGGCCTGCAGCCTGTGGCTTTGCTAGGCTGGAGCTCCCCAGCTCCCTCTGCCCTTCCCCAGCACTGCTCCATCGCAGGTACCCTTCTCAGCTCCCAGGCAGCCCGGTCCTTCTCTCTCAAAAGGCTAGAGAGAGAGTGTGTTTCCTAGCTTCTGGCCCACAGCCCTCTTATAAGGGCCAGCTGGGCCTTGACTGAGCTGGCCACAGCTGTGGCTGGTTCTCCAATCAGCCCAGCTTTTTCCAGGCACAGCCCTCTCCAGGGCTGCTTTAACCCCTTCAGGGCCAGAGCAGGGTGACCACCCCGCTACATTCAGTCATTAACAAGAAAAAAAAAGGGAGGATGAAGAAGAATGCCCATTTCAATGGTAACAGAATGAAAATTCAACTGGTGTTTTCTTTCTAAACTTGTTTTCCATAGAGATTGCTGCTCTCAGGCAAATACCTATTTAAACATTTGAAATGTATAATCTTGACTTCATACAGCTCCAGTAGTCTACATGTGTTAATATTTCATCCCTACTTGCAAAAAGTATTACAATTTAAGTTTCAATAATGTAAGAAGCATCTGTGGAACAACTACTAGAAAAACAAACATCTTCCCAAGAAGATGTTTTATGTATAAAATAGGGGGTTTTATTTTACTATCAAAGATTCTCCATGCTGTTACTTTTCAGCTTGTTAATAAAAGTACAGAACGTCCTCTTGGGGGAGACAGCAGTAAGTGGTCAAAATTCATTGCAATGTGGTTCTTCTAAGGATGAAGGAAAACAAAACATTCAAACCACAGCCTTGCATTATTTAGCCTCATAGAAATTGCTCAGGTTATTGAAAGCAAAACCCAACAATTTATTTTCCGATGTTATAATAAAGAGACAGCCACCTATAACATTGCTGAAGGATTACTAATCTAAGCAATATGCACAGTGTGGTTGCTTGAAGATATTCTAAGGTTGGGGTCAGCTCATCAGGGACTGAACTAGGCACAGGGTGAAGTGCAAAGGAATAGAATTCTTCTGGCTGTGCTACTATTACCCTATGGGATGGGAAACCTGCAATAAACAAATCTCTTGGTGTTCTGAAGAATACCACACCCTTGCGGGAAGGTTGTTGTGGTAAAGTTTCTATTCATCTAGCATTTTTAATTCAGCTAAACGTCCTTCAACAATGGTTGGCATAAGGGGCCAGAAAGGATAGGGTTGGGATCTTCACTACAGGCCGTGGAGCAGCTGCAGAGCCAGTCTGTGGAGACTTCTCTAGCCTAATGGCTCAAATAAGCGTTGGAGGACAGGGGAATCCATGCAGCAGTAGTTCCTTGGCCCTCCACCTCCAGAAAATGTCCCATCCCCCTCCTGCTGCCACACAAGGTCCTTTAATGCAGCTGAGCTCTGCACTGCAGAAGAGGGTGTGCATTCCAAAACATTTTCTTTTTACACACTCTGGCCTAAGTTTTCAAAAGTGATGAGTGATTTTGGGTGCCCAACTCGAAACACCTTTAAGGGGTTGCATTTCAGAAAGTGCTGAGCACCCATTCCCTGATTACCTGGCTGCTTGAAGGTGTCTCAAATGTGGCACCCAAAATCACTAGTCACATTTGAAAATTTGGATGAAATTAATGCAACATTCTACCAAACAACAACAAAAAGTTATGCAGTCTGGCCTGACTGTGTTTCTTTATAGCTGCATTTGGGGTGTGATATTTTTACACTAGCAATATATTATTATAAAAGCCCCATATTCTGAATAAACCATTGCCTGAAAAACACTAGAATTTTGATTTATTTCAATATGACTCTTTTCAAGTGCTGTAAATCATATTTTTGTATTCCGTTACCTTTGCATTCTTTTTGAGCCAATGGCACTGAAACTGACGAATGGGAATCAAATGAAGTGTGTTAAGTGTTGCAGCTGAAGGCTTTCATCTCCCCACATTCTGTGCTGTGATTTATCTTGGTAATACATCACATACCTTATTTTCCTTACTTATTTTATTTAGTGTTGTCACAAATAATTTCAATTGACCATCTACTATAAGCACTAAACAGTTGTAAATTAACGAAATAAACTGAATCTACAAGAACTCATCTGTCCTGAATTTGATTAGAGACACTTGCATTGCACCAAGCCATTTACTATAGATGAACCTCATTTATTAAACAAGCAGCTTTGTGTCTTATTTGCAAACTACAGTAAATTGTTATACATGGTATTTGCAGTGATTTTAATAAAACACTTAAAAATGACTCTTTTATATCTCAATCACCGTGCATATTTTATGTTTCTGAAATAGGTATTTCCAGCTACCCTGTCACTTTTGTCTGAATCATTGCATCTAACATTGCCATGTTTGCCATCCATTTATACAAGTGCCTTCTTTTTCTGAAAAATGAGAGGTGAAAAAAAAATCCTAAGCGTTTTTCATAAACAGGCTTCCACAGTGTTACCTTTCATAGTTTTGGAGATGAATTTCATCTTTACTGACCAGTAACTGTTCACCTTTGCGCAATAAGTAATGTTTTTAGAAATTTTTCTATCTGGATTAAAGTTGCTCTACACTGTAACTTTAAAACACAATATCTAGATGCAAGCACCCTGAATTTTGGAAAAGTTTAGGTCTTAGATCTAATCATCACAGCTTGAACTCATCTCCAAAAGTTGGGAACAAAGCAACATTAAAAAAAATCAGCCTTTTACTGGTGGGAGTTGGGGGAAGGGAAGAAAAATGAAAACAGAACATTCCTATGGAAAAGTAATTTGTAAAACTAGTTCATTCAGATAAAGAAAGTGAATATAGTAGTATTGCATTTTAATGGCACATAGAGAAACTCATGTAGATTGATACTTATGTCCTTGCTGTGAAAGCTGAATAAAGGTTAAAAATGGCCCAAAGGACCTTTGAAGTGTGTATGCTGGGAATAAAATGACACATGAACTGAAGGAGTTAGAAAAAAGTGAAAGCTCTGGACATGGTGAAAACCATCAAAACTAAAAAAGGACAGTGAGTAGAATGTGGCCAGAATACCCAGGACACTGTAAAACAATGGTAAATAAGAACAGGGAAATAGCATAGAAAAAGAGAGAAGACTAAATGGATTAGATAAGAATGTTTCTTGGGAATATGTGGATGACAGCAGCACAGAAAAAATTAGGAACATCTGAAGTAAGCCTATTCCCTGCTATGAATTGATAAAGGATTCTGGTGATGATCCAGTAGTATGGAAGCATGGTGCATGTGCCCTCCTCATGAATTCATTGTGATCAGATCTCTACAGTGAATATCTGCTAAAATGATAGGAATACATACAGTATTATATCAAAGGTAAAATTTGAGATAGGCTCCTCCAAATGACTATTAAACAAATCCACACTCAAAAAAACCTAATTTTGCAAGGTGTAGCTCACTTCATATTAATTTCTTAATTTAAAGGTGGGGTTTTTTTGCAGTTCTCAAAGCTAGGCATAATTCAGAGCAATAGACTTTTTTTTTTTAATGAAATGTATTTTCAATCAAAAATGGCTTTTTATTAAATTATCCTTTTATGACAAATTGTCAATATTGGTTAAATTTTGTCTTTCACAAAAACATTTAGTGCCTTTTATTTATTTAGAAAAATCATGAACAATTTTGGGGGTAACAAGTGGCCCCATTTCAAGCTCTTAGCCTTGAAAACTTTCAAAATTAGCAAATGTAAAATAAATTTTTGTTTTTCATCCAGCTCTAGTATAATCTCACAGTGCAAAAATGTTTGCATGTGAAGTGATATCACTGAAATGGAACCTATCAGCTGGGATATCATCTCACCTACTCCAAATACGATGCCTTTCTGCAGGTGAATGGATTTCCCATATATTACTTGTGCTAACACTCACCAGGAGAATACAGGGAGGGTGGAATACATTGGCTGCAAACAGCAGTGTTCTCCATTGTGATTTTTGGCATATCTGCAAAATGGAAAATTAAGAAGAATTATATAAACAAATCTTCCCAATGGCTGTTTATCTGGAAAAGCCCAGGACTTCTGTGAATGGCAAGAGGCTTCTAATTTGGTTAGTCATAAGAGCAAATGTAATAACTACATTTCATTTTTTCTTTCTTGTTTTTGATCAACTACCTCAACATTTTATTTCTTAATTCAAGAATGAAAACAATATATTTGTTCTGGTTGCCAACTCTGAAAGATCAACATAATTCCAATCCAGCTGAGAAGTCTCTGGTTTGCATTTCACTAGAAAGGGGTTGGAAATTGAATGTAGCTGGCAATATTGTTGGTGATGCAGAAGACAGAAGAGCCTGCTCTTCTTCTATGGCTATACCACCTCTGCAGTACTGACACAAGGGGGGAAAAACTTGCTTTTGTTGGTAAATTAAACAGATAAGGACTCGAAGACACAGGAAAGTACATGCACTAGCAAGATGCCATTTTTAGAGTCACTTGCTTGACCCTAAGCACATTTTAAAACAATTGTCTGCCGTTTAAAAACATCCTACTGATAACAGTTTGCAGAGAGTGACTGTATTGATCCTGATTTTAAACTGTTGCTTTGTAGAATGCATGTTCAGTAATGTATTTGGCATCATTATAAATATTCTTTGCTGCAGTGTAAAATAACACACTTTTTCATTAGTGTAATGATCTAATCTCCTATTATCATTATTATTTATTTGTAATAATAAAGAGATCCCGACCTGATCAGGACTCCATTGTGCTAAGCACTGTATAGATATATAGTAAGTGCCAGTCTCTGCCCCCAAACAACTTATAGTTTTGTTTAAGACAAATGCACCAAGAGAATGAAACAAACTAACAAGGTGAAAAGGGAAAGAGGATAGGCTACAATCCTGCTTGCGTAGGTGCAGCAACTAGAATTGTGAAGTAGTTGTAAATTGGTGCTAGAGATGATGAATTTTTTCCAAAGAAAAGCTAAAGCTCTAAATAACAATTTTTCTTTTTATGAGGAGTGATTCCAGCCCCACAAAGCACTATGTTAAAGCAAGGTCTTTGATTTCTGTTTAAGGAGCTGTAACAATACCACCAAGGAGGCCTTGAGTCAAACAGAAATGGCTTTAGCAGGTCTTAGCATTCTAATTCAGTCTGTATGGTTGCAAATGGCAATGCTTTCCATTCTGATACTTATTTTTAAGTACATCTGCAATGAATTGCACTGTTTAGAAAAAAAGCAGCGATTTCAGAGTCTGAGATTTAGATTTTCAATCATCTTAGCCATTTGTTCTACTTCTGTGTTAAGTTTTTCAAAAAAAAAAATATTTTAACACATGAAAATGGGTAATGAACATTGCATGGAAAATTTTAAGCTGTCTCATATCAGCTAAGCTGCCTCTGCACTTAGAAAACATTGATTATCACAAAACTCCTGACTGTGAATAGTTAAAGAACAGTAATGCATAATCAGCATACCTATATTAAAGCACAATTTTGTTTACTATGGTAAACCCTGGAGTCATTAGCATAATGCCCCAGAGGCAACTCTAACACAGCCTCTGCCACCTACAGATCACAACAAGTTGGAGGTCAAGGTGGAGAGCCATTTAACTTAAATCCCAATTTAAAGCTATTAAATGAAAATAACAAAAAGCAATGCCATGCAACAGAGATGTGTTTTGCATGAATAACATAAAATCACTTTTTATTAAATGAACTTGGTAATAGGGAAAACAGAAAAGGACAGTATATTAGAGGCCATTATAATGTTTCAGCTGAGTTTTCAACCTCTTTCTTTATGCAATGGGTGAACCTGAATAGTTTAAGAAAAGAAAATAGGATAGCAATATTTTCTTCTTGTATAGAGGCAATATACAGGTGGTTACAGAGGCGGGTCTGTCAAGATTTATATCAAACCTTGAATTTTAAAGTGGGTTCCCCGTTTCGGGGGGGCTAAACAAATTCCTTGGGATAATAATGTTGTTCTTGTTGTATACTTGTCCCCTTAAAACTTCCTTTTTTTTTTTTTTTACCCCTCTACCTTGCTAGGTTGTTTGTCTGTTGCATACATTTATTCTTCTCTGTATATTTGTGTAATTAGTGACTATATATACAACGTTAAAAGAGAACAAGAATAAGGGAGGATGATGCATTGAAGGGAAGCTGGAACAGTATATTTTTTCACTCTCCTATTACTCAAATAGAGATGAAATTTCCCCCAAATTAAAACAAAATCACCTGTTTGATGAAACTAAGCATTGAAAGTTTCAGCCAAAAAGAACATTTTATTCCCTTCACCAGATGATAAATGAAAACAGGGGTTTGTAATGCATAACAGTGGCACTGCCTACCACGAAAGCTATAATAATGCTTCCAATTTAGCAACACTACTGTATACTAATAAGGATTCAGACATGATAAGCATCCCAGTTGTAACTTAAGTTACACTGAAAGCAACAGTCAGGAAACAGTTTCCATGTCAAGACTAGCATATTATAAAAAATGTAATGTGTCTATAGAATCACTGTAAAATGATCTCATGTACATGGATTTTCAGTGACAAGCACATACAGTGAAGTGTCCGATTAGCAGCATAGTCAGTTATACATGCATATGATGTTATATCTAACTTTTGTGGTAGACTCTACGGGGACGTTAATAGTCACTCAAACAAACTAAGGAAATACCTATACTTCAGGGCAAAAGCCAACTTCTAATTTTGGAGATCTAAGTAGAAACTTTTCCTGGGGCAGCTCCCTACAACAGCAGCCCCTTAATGCCACTTCTACTTTGTGTTGGAGCTAGTTAATCTGTGCAAAAGTGAATCTTTCCCTGCCTGCTCCATTACTACCCTCCATGCAAACAGTACACATCCATCAGAAGCACCTCTCTATGTGATTCCTCCACCACATGCCTTTCATGTGTTGATCCCATGTGGATCCTATGTTGATGGGTGAGCTTAAAAACCTAGATAAATAGTTATACAGTCCAGAAATTCTTGCACTGGCCTTCTACAACATGGTGAATATCCCAGGTGACCAGTTTTAAATGATATGAAAACTGTCATTCCTAATTAGGACTATTATTGGTACAAAAGCAGTTGGTGTATAATATTAGTCTTAGCCAGGAATGACAAGTTTTTTTCATTTTTACTATCTTGAGCAAATTTATACATATTTAAATGACTGAAATATAACACAAACCTAGCCCTCGATCCTGAAAAGACATATACATGTGCTTAACTTTACATATTGAGAACAGTCCCACTGAGTGCTCACAGTGCATAAAGTTAAGCATGTCTATGTTTTTGCAGGATTGGGGCCTCAAAGTTGATAGCCTCTCCCATTCCTGTGCCACCCTCACCCAAAACTTCACAACTGTGTATTGCAGTTACTTTTGTGAGTCAACATGTGGAAATCAAACTACATGGAACCCAGTTGTCTGTTTTCCCAGAGAATGATTTGCCTTTCCACTAACAGAAACAGTTCTAGGCATCTGTCTATCCTGTACAAAACACAGACTTCACAGCTCTGCACATTTTGAACCAGAGAAGCAATGAAACAAATGATTCAGCTAAGCTTTAGACTAGTACTTCCAAATATCATTTCCCCACAGTGTAGGAAGAGATTGGCCGTACACATTACCTGCAAAAAGTTTTGAACAAAGTCTGGCTAAAAAACGGACCAACATTTTCAAAAGCTTTCAACAAGTTTTCAAAAGCTGTGATTTACTCAAAGCTATGGAGTTTCTTTCAAATATTTCAGAAGATTCTTCAGGTCAGGTTGCCTTGATCATGTCAGGAACCATGACTGATGCTGTGATACAATCTGACATTTTTATAAATATAAAGAAATATATTACAGTGATTCGTATCACCATCTATGATGATTTCTCATATTTTATTTCCTTCTATTTGTCAGTTTAATTTTAAAAAATTAATATTGAGATAAATATTATCATCAAAGGTTTTACATTCAACTACCCACTCATTTTGCTCTTGAATCCTTCCCAAGACTGAATTCTCTTCATTAAGGAGTCCAGACTTTTTTAGGCACTGACTTGAAGACCCAAGAGTTTCTCAATTAAGTTCTCTAAATTTGGAGAAAGTGGCATTTCTCTCTTTATTTATTGCAAAGAGACACAATTCTTCACTTTCGGTGCATAAATGTTTTGCTTTTCAAAGAACCACTCCCATCATAATGTGAATACAAGACTGCAAACTACTTTGAAAACAGTTGAAGCATAAAAGACAGGCAAAAATGAATGATCTGCATCCTATCTGTTTGTCCTTTTGGTACGTGTGGTAATGGTCACTTATCTGACTACCTGTGGATATGGAAATGCATTTGAAATGATAAAGAACCCTCCGTTCCATGATAATGACAACAATCCGTGACATTTCTAACCTTAGCAGCAGGTTAGAAACTATTTGTGTTCTCTTCCATTAAGAATTTTACCCCTTCTGACACATCTATTTAGTTCTGTTTGAAAGAAAAAATCACATTAGTATGACCTAGGACCACAAATGAAGACTATCTTCTCCCAGCTAATCTGCATATATTTAAGTATTTATGAGCTACCTGCTGGTATCTGAGGTGGTTATCAATCTAATAATACTCCAATGTTATTTGAAGTTCCCTGTATAAGCACCAAACTCATATATGCATTAACACCAAATGGAACTAGGGGTTAGTAAGATATTACATGTCCAATCTTTATCCTTTTCTCTACTCCCCACCCCTCCTTTTGACTTTTAATTTAGAGTCTTCAAATGTATTTTGAAATTGATCTGATATAAGCAATGTTTATGAATCTCCAGCATGGGACTCATGTCTAGTGTATTTCACTCACTGTGAGCTAACATTTTGCAACAGAAATGTAATTCATTCCTTATAAAGAGTAATGCTGTCTACTTGTATTTCCTAAAACAAAGAATACTTTTTATTTAAAGCATTTTAATGGACTCCTAAACACTTATGTATATCTCCTGGAATGGCAGAGCTAATTTTGATCATTTTGTTCCATCTTTACTTTTATTTTTGTACCATTGTTTTCCATTTCAAAGAGTGAGAGGTATGGCTTATAACAAAGGCAGAAGTAATATTTTATTTAATATCCTTTCAGTGCCTACAACGCAAAGACTGCAATCTAGATGAAATTACTGTTGATGCTGGTGAATAAGTTATTCATAGTTTTGCAGAAGGAGTAGCACTTCTAACATGAATGCCTCATGCCTTGTTTATTTTACATCTTTGGATGTAAATTACCAACTATTTGAATCTAGGAATATATCAGAAACAGAGCTAGAGAGCAGTCTGTGTTACTGAACCTTTGTCAAACTTGCCAGTGCTCAGCATATTTTCAAAAATTACCTGGGTCAAATAGCAAGAAAATTGTTTAGAATATACATGGAGAATTATATTGGGAGATCCAATTTTTTTTCTGACCACTAATCACTAGTGCGTGGGTGTGTGTAAGTGGGTTCTTGTCATTCACTAAAACACTGTTACAGTTGTTCTTAGCAATCAGCCTTTACTTTTCAATAGGAACAATATATTGGATTTAGGGCTTTATTTCAGAAAGCTAGAAATTCACTAGACATAGATGGTGGTAACCATAAGAGATTTTTCAGTGTACTGTAAATATTGTATTTACATTACTGTGCATCAGAGTTCTTCTGCTATATAATTAATAATAAAGAACCCAGGAGTTAAACAGGAGGAGAGGGGAGAAGGTGCAACCCCAAACCACCTTGTTGAGGCCCTGATTGCTTTTTCTGCTTTGTCCCATCATGCAATGCTACAATTATAAAATGGGAATGCCTGAGGGAGCTATCTAATGTCCAGGTGAAGGGTCAAATTCTGAACTCAGTTACACTCTTGATATGCATAATGGGGGACACACACAAAATGGGACACAAACAAACAATGCACCTATCTGCATGCATATGCAGTATTTACTCCAGATCAGACATGTTCTGGATAAGACTAAACCTTCAATAAGCAGCTATTGCACCTCTGAATTGTAAGTGCTACATTTTTCAAGGACTTTTATCTTCTGGATCAAATTCACATTTGGCATAAATAGGTGCAACTTTATTTTTATAGGACACAATCTGATTTGTATGACAGGTCTGTATTTGTGCCTCTTAAAGTTAATCCATATATTATAGCTGCATTGTACAATAAGTTTACCTATATATTATGTATACACAAAAGTATAAAAATGCCACTTTGGCTGATCAGTTAAATATGCATTGTTTTTAAAGCCAATAGCCTGACACTGTTCTGTTCCCTGTATCCAATTCCATATGTCAAGCACTTCATATAATACACGTTAGAGAGAAGACAAGTCAAAATATATATTATCTCTTAGAGCAGGTTAGCTGCATCGGAGCTATTTTGTTCTGGAAACAAAACGTAAAGTAAGTGATTTTAGGGTACATGCCATTTATTTGTTTAGGCCTCCTTTCAGTCAGGCACTTACACACTGATTTCAATGGAACTTAAGCATGTGCTTAAGTACTTTGCTGAACCAAGCCACAATTCCATGCCACAATATACATGCCAGTATGCTAGGCAAGTGTCACAAAGAAAGGTGGGGGCAAACAATGCAAGCCTAGTGCTGAGAATCTGTGATGGAAACAATATACATTTCCAGATAGACAGACCAACTGTTAGTCCCAGCATGTGCAAAAGTGATATTAGGTGCCAGATGGGCAAGAAGAGGAATATCAGCACAGTAATAGTATTAAAGTGAGGGAAAGGAAGAGGTTTAAGATACTACTTAGGTGACAGACCAAGTATGTTTAAAATTATTTATCTGGGGTCCTGTGCACTGAAGTATTGTGCAAACCTTGTGTTGACTCTCTGCAAAGAGATGTGTTTCACCCCAGAGCAGTACTATAATGTAAATAAGTATTCCCATATTATGAAGCCTGTTGTTATGGGCTTTGTTTGTAGTGCCTTGCAAAAAGGAGCCAAGTTTAGAGTGCTGGGGAAGTCCTAGCTCTGGGGTTACTTAATATATTTTATGACTAATGATAAATTGTCGTTGCTTTGTTTTGTCTTCTTAACTATAACCTCATCTATGCACTAAGTCAGGTTTTTGGGGGTTGTTTTTACAGCAGAGACTATACCTAGCTAGTGAAAACTTTTATTTAACCACTTTTCTGCCACACTGCTTTGCAAAGCCTGGGGCTGGCCATAAAGATGTTAATAAAATGGATATTTGTAAGCAATATTAATTAAACAACATTTATGTTCCAAACATGCTGTTGCTCCTGGCAGGTCCCGCCAGCAGAATGCACTTGTGAAATGAGCACTGCTCATTGGAAAAACACCTAGTGGGATTTCACTAAAGAAACTACTTTCATCTGCAGTATATGCACACAGCTTTTTGGCTTCAAGGTAATCAAACAGAATTTTTAAATTTCAGCTTCTTCCTCAAAGTGAGGTACAAGTTGATTGACTTCTTTGGAGTCTAGCTGAGGGTGTACGAACAAATTACCTGTCGATTAATGTTTAAGCCACATTCTTTATGAGGTGGAAGTTAATAGTGGAGAAAGTCATCCACAAATCTCCCTCACACACAGACATAGCCAGGCCTTTCACTCTGTTCCTAGGGCTCTACCATCAGTGCTGCTTTGGGCTAACTGTGATGTAGCAGTGTATTCTGGGGGTTGGCATGCAAATTTGTGGATACATCACAAATCCCTCTTTGCTTTTTAGCTGTATTACTGCCACATCATAAACACATTTAAATTGGAGCAAGGATTGGTTTAGGTAACTTAAATATAAGGCACAGAGTGATTCAATAGATAATTCATAGAATCATAGAATATCAGGGTTGGAAGGGACCTCAGGAGGTCATCTAGTCCAACCCCCTGCTCAAAGCAGGACCAATTCCCAACTAAATCATCCCAGCCAGGGCTTTGTCAAGCCGGGCCTTAAAAACCTCCAAGGAAGGAGACTCCACCACCTCCCTAGGTAACGCATTCCAGTGCTTCACCACCCTCCTAGTGAAATAGTGTTTCCTAATATCCAACCTAGACCTCCCCCACTGCAACTTGAGACCATTGCTCCTTGTTCTGTCATCTGCCACCACTGAGAACAGCCGAGCTCCATCCTCTCTGGAACCCCCCCTCAGGTAGTTGAAAGCAGCTATCAAATCCCCCCTCATTCTTCTCTTCTGGAGACTAAACAATCCCAGTTCCCTCAGCCTCTCCTCATAAGTCATGTGCTCCAGACCCCTAATCATTTTTGTTGCCCTCCGCTGGACTCTTTCCAATTTTTCCACATCCTTCTTGTAGTGTGGGGCCCAAAACTGGACACAGTACTCCAGATGAGGCCTCACCAATGTCGAATAAAGGGGAACAATCACGTTCCTCGATCTGCTGGCAATACCCCTACCTATACAGCCCAAAATGCCGTTAGCCTTCTTGGCAACAAGAGCACACTGTTGACTCATATCCAGCTTCTCGTCCACTGTGACCCCTAGGTCCTTTTCTGCAGAACTGCTACCTAGCCATTTGGTCCCTAGTCTGTAGCAGTGCATGGGATTCTTCCGTCCTAAGTGCAGGACTCTGCACTTGTCCTTGTTGAACCTCATCAGGTTTTTTTGGGCCCAATCCTCTAATTTGTCTAGGTCCCTCTGTATCCGATCCCTACCCTCTAGTGTATCTACCATGCCTCCCAGTTTAGTGTCATCTGCAAACTTGCTGAGAGTGCAGTCCACACCATCCTCCATGAACGATCTTGTTCGTGAAGACAGAGGCAAAAAAAGCAGTGAGTACATTAGCTTTTTCCACATCCTCGGTCACTAGGTTGCCTCCCTCATTCAGTAAGGGGCCCACACTTTCCTTGACTTTCTTCTTGTTGCTAACATACCTGAAGAAACCCTTCTTGTTACTCTTAACATCTCTTGCTAGCTGCAACTCCAAGTGTGATTTGGCATTCCTGATTTCACTCCTGCATGCCTGAGCAATATTTTTATACTCCTCCCTGGTCATTTGTCCAATCTTCCACTTCTTGTAAGCTTCTTTTTTGCGTTTAAGATCAGCAAGGATTTCACTGTTTAGCCAAGCTGGTCGCCTGCCATATTTACTATTCTTTCTACACATCGGGATGGTTTGTTCCTGCAACCGCAATAAGGATTCTTTAAAATACAGCCAGCTCTCCTGGACCCCTTTGCCCTTCAGGATCCCCTGATCCTCCCAGGGGATCCTGCCCATCTGTTCCCTGAGGGAGTCAAAGTCTGCTTTTCTGAAGTCCAGGGTCCGTATTCTGCTGCTCTCCTTTCTTCCTTGTGTCAGGATCCTGAACTCGACCATCTCATGGTCACTGCCTCCCAGGTTCCCATCCACTTTTGTTTCCCCTATTAATTCTTCCCTGTTTGTGAGCAGCAGGTCAAGAAAAGCTCTGCCCCTAGTTGGTTCCTCCAGCACTTGCACCAGGAAATTGTCCCCTACACTTTCCAAAAACTTCCTGGATTGTCTGTGCACCGCTGTATTGCACTCCCAGCAGATATCAGGATGATTAAAGTCTCCCATGAGAACCAGGGCCTGCGATCTAGCAACTTCTGCTAGTTGCCAGAAGAAAGCCTCATCCACCTCATCCCCCTGGTCTGGTGGTCTATAGCAGACTCCGACCACGACATCACCCTTGTTGCTCACACCTCTCAACTTTATCCAGAGACTCTCAGGTTTTTCTGTAGTATCATACCGGAGCTCTGAGCAGTCATATTCCTCTCTTACATACAATGCAACTCCCCCACCTTTTCTGCCCTGCCTGTCCTTCCTGAACAGTTTAAATCCATCCATGACAGTACTCCAGTCATGTGAGTTATCCCACCAAGTCTCTGTTATTCCAATCGCATCATAGTTCCCTGACTGTGCCAGGACTTCCAATTCTCCCTGCTTGTTTCCCAGGCTTCTTGCATTTGTGTATAGGCACTTAAGACGGCCCTTATATACCAGTCAGGCCCACCTGGAACAAAGCACTCCCAATTCACACTTTTCAAACAAAACAAGCAAGCAATCAAGCACACGGTCAAACTGACAAACTGTCCCAGCAACAGACACTCAGATACTCACCAACACAGCCCCCCAATGCAGCACTTAGCGTACCTCCTCTCGGACAGCTCCCAGGCAAACTCCCTCTGTTAGCCTCTGCTGTTCGCCGCTCAGCTGGTTCGCTGCTGACTGCCCTTATACACCAGTCAGGCCCACCTCCTCTCGGACATGTTAAACAGTAAATATTGTTAAGCTTCTGCTGGTTTCTAGAGCTTTACCAAGCTAGGGGATTCAAACTCTAGACTATACTCTGTAGGCTCAACAAACGATATACCAGCTCATGATTTCAGCCAGGCAAGGTTCAAACTGGATGCACTCATTCTAGCACTACGCTGAATACATGAGGAAAAGTGTGTATTGATGTACCATCTCCACCGTGCATTTAAGAAAGCAGGATTATGCTTTGATGAGGAACAGCAGATGCAGAAAATTTGGATGACAACGAGCCAGCGAGAACACAACGAGGGTCAAGAAAGATAAAAATCCACAGGGGTCCCAAAACCATCCATTTTTGAGAAGTAGTAGTTTAGTCTGCAGTTTTTGGTTTTTTTAAATGCTCTGACCAAGGAAAGCAGCCATCTAAAGGCCTGGACATGGCCAGAGCACAAGAGGCAGAATGTTCTGAAAGTAAGTCAAGGAGCTGGGAAGGCCCTGTACAAAGTCTGGTGTCGGGTGAGCTTTCTGATCCCCTGTATTTTAATTTTTGTTAAAAATGAGAGCCTGCCTGCCAAGCTGTTTTCTCCCAAAGCTTTCACAGCTCTACCTTTTGCAAACCTTTGTACTTTGATTAATACTTGCTTATTTCTGGTAAAGTACTAAGGATCACGATTCAATAAAGATGGCATTTACTGCCATCTGTCTTGACAGTCTTTGAATAGAAAATGTGAGAGGTGAAAGGTTTACTGGTAGGGCTTATTGCATCAAGCATACAGATGGAATAAGAAGCATTAGCTATGGTACACGTAATCCAAAGAAGAAATGATCTTCTTATATTTCCCCATCTTTTCAATCCTGGCTGTACCCTTTTTAGACACTCCTCCTACCAAAACAACTTTTCTTTGAAAAAGCAAAATAGAGCAACTTCAGCCATCTAACTGCCATAGTAACCGCCTGTCAAAACCAGCTCACAAATTAGCATTACCATAGTGCTCACAGACTCCACAACTCTCCCTCATTATTGGGCCACTATTATTCACCCTAAGGAAAATAAGGAGATACCACATATTGCTTTAATGGTCATTCTGTGATTTAGGTCATTTTAACTGAACACGTAGTAGTATATAGCTTTATTTTCCTGTTAATTCAGTAAAGATATTCAAAGAAAATAGAATATTGAATGCTGATAATTTATTGTGTTAACATATATATTTAAATATTTAACAGAAGCTGGATGCATTTTCTTGCTAAGAGTCTCAAAATGTAAATCTCTTTGGATCATATAAAGTCTCTGTAAAAATCCCCAGGCTCTACTGAATGGAAATTGTATCATGAATGAAAATGGGGGAATCTTTGTTCTAGTCGTTTTAATACTAAAATGTATACAATTGAGACTCAGGGCATTTTTATATGGTGGGATAATGCTCTCTACGGGGGTGCGTAACATATCGCTTAGTAATTGCTCCATGTGGATCTTGCTTGAAACAGTACTATGTTAAAGTGCACTAGAGAATCTTTAGTGCACACCAGCAGCATCCACACAGAGCAATTTATTTGCAACATGTTTGTGCACTTTAGAAATCATATTGCCGCAGAGCATATTACCCAACCATGTAGACAAGCCCTCAGTGTTCCTCACTAGTGCTAGCTGTACCTTTGAATGTTAGTCTGGCTCCAGGCAGGTTCAACTATAAGGTATGTGCAATTATTTTAAAATTCTTGAACCCCTGTTCTCATGGGTGCATTATGAAATGTTATGTTATTATCACTTAAGAAATCAGGAATTTTTCATAAAAAGGGACAATTTTATTTTTGTCCCTGGCTGCTGAGCCCGGGCAGGGAGCGGGCCACTGCTGCCTCCCAGCCAGGCTCTCTCTGACAGAAGCAGCTCCGTCCCACTCCCTGTCCAGCTGCCAGAGAGAATGGTGCCCTTCTCCCTCCCCGCCCCCGGCAGCCAATCTGGGGGGCAATCGACTCCCCCTGCATGCCACCTGTGATGGGTTGGATCACAGAAACCCCCTTGGTAGCTGCCACCCGATGTGCAAAGACTACCCCTGCTTCTGTTTTCCCTGCCAGCTCTGGACTCCAGCACCCTGTCTTGCTGAGCCAGACACTCCCGTCTGGCTCCAACACAGACCCAGGGTCTGAATCACTTGCCCCAAAGCTGCAAGTTTACCTGAAAACAGCTCCCAGAAGTGTGCTTGTCTTTAGCACTCAGATGCCCAACTCCCAATGGGGTCTAAACCCAAATAAATCCATTTTACCCTGCATAAAGCTTATGCAGAGTAAACTCATAAATTGTTCGCCCTCTATAACACTGATAGAGAGATATGCACAGTTGTTTTCTCCCCCAGGTATTAATACATACTCTGAGTAAATTACTAAATAAAAAGTGATTTTATTAAATACAGACAGTAGGATTTAAGTGGTTCCAAGTAGTAACAGACAGAACAAAGTAAGTCACCAAGCAAAATAAAATAAAATGCGCAAATCTATGTGTAATCAAACTAAATACAGATAATCTCACCCTCCAGAGATGCTTCAGTAAGTTTCTCTCAGACTGGACACCTTCCAGGCCTGGGCACAATTCTTTCACCTGGTACAGCTCTTGTTCCAGCTCAGGTGGTAGCTAGGGGATTCTTCATGATGGCTCCTCTCCCCTTTGTTCTCTTCCACCCCTATATATATTTTTGCCTAAGGCGGGAACCCTTTGTCCCTCTGGGTTTCCACCCCCCCTCACTGGAAAAGCACCAGGTTAAAGATGGATTCCAGTTCAGGTGACATGATCACATGTCACTGCAAGACTTCATTGCCCACTTGCCAGCACACACATATACAGGAAGACTAACAGGTAAACACAACCATCTGCAGACAATGGTCCTGGTTAATGGGAGTCATCAAGATTCCAAACCATCATTAATGGCCCCCACTTTACATAATTACAATAGGCCCTCAGAGTTATATTTTATATTTCTAGTTTTAGATACAAGAGTGGTACATTTATACAAATCGGATGATCACACTCAGTAGATTATAAGCTTTGTAATGATACCTTACAAGAGACCTTTTGCATGAAGCATATCCCAGTTACGTTATATTCACTTATTACCATATTTTTCTAAAACTATCCCAGTTACATTATATTCACTTATTATCATGTTTTTATAAAACCATATAGACTGCACAACGTCACACCCCCGTTACACATCGCCTCTGATTTGGGGTTTTTTTTTAAACACAGCTATCACAGAGATCAGCATGTCCTTGCAATACTGTCAAAGAAATGCTGTCAAGTATTTCTTGGTCACTTTTATTTTTTGCTTTAACTCTGTTATTGGTCATACCTTCTTAGCAGATGCAAAATAACATCCCCCTCTCAGTGTTCTCTTTTCCCCCAAAAAAAGGTAAATATTGATTTTTTCCATGCTTTTCACAGACCACAAACCAGCATTGCTTTGACTTGTTTATTAATCTCATCAGTGATGCCATCAGTAATGACAGCATGATTCTAGGAATAGGGTTTGTATTCCAGCTGCCTCTGCAGTACAGAGCAAAGGCATGGTGTGGTCAAGTATAACCAGTTGTGGATTTTTTCAAGTAGATTTTAATCCAGAGACAATTTCCCATATTCACCAATGAAGTTCCATTGAAGTGAGGCTCTTCACTGGAGCCAGGATCTGCCTGCAGAGATACAATAGTAGGATGGGGGGGAGGGGCAAACAGTGTTTATTATATCCCATTTTGATCAAGTATCCCCCCTCTCCCTACATAAAACACTTTGCATGCAGTTTAATGTCTCTGTAGCTTAGAGCAACCGTCTGTAAAATAGTTATGGTTTTTACCTACCACACAGGGTGTTTGCAGTGAGTGTTGGCAAAACATTTTGAGGTCCTTGGCTATAATGCAGTATATGCTATGGCTCAGTCTCTGCACTGCAATTCAGGAGCTTTATACTGCACCTCAGCCTGGAAGGGTATGTCTACACTGCAGACTAAACCCAACTCTGTGGGACTGGGCTGTGGGGTACATCTACACTGCAGTAGAAAACCCACAGAGCCCAGGTCTGACTCAGGCTTGGGGGCTCACGCTGTGGGACTAAAAATCTCAGTGTAGAGTTCCTGCTGGAGCCTGGGCTCTTTGTGGCCCTTCTGCCTCATAAGGTTTTAGAGCCCAGGCTCCGTGCCAAGCCCAGATGTCTACACTGCAATTTTTAGCTCCACAGCCCAAGCCTTGCGAGCCCCAGTCAGCTGACCCAGGCCAGCTGTGGCCATGCTCCAGGTCTTTTATTGCAGTGTATCCTAGAAAGCCCTCTGGATATAGTGAATGTTGTATAGTAACAATAAAAAAAAATTACACTTATAAATTACCTTCTATCTGAGGATCCCAAAGCACTTGGTAAGCCCAATTTAGCTTTTCTGGGAGCAAAAAAACCCAAACAGCTACCTAGGTGTGTATCCTATATCAAGCAGAGAACTGAAAAGGTTAAGTAATCATTTTTCTTCTCAAAAATAAAAAGGTACATGGAGACATTAACTGTATCATTTCATGATGCCAAGAGCTGGAAATTTTCTGCCCTGCCCAAGTGTATGTCATAAAGATGAATTTTGGTACATGTAAGCGGAGTCAGGATGAGCTCTACCCTGACATCTGGTGGTGAATTGTGGCGAGTTGTGCAAAAGAACTTCAGGGGCTGATCTTGTTTGCATAGGCACACCCACCCCGCCTAGCATGAGTCCACAGCCGCCCAAATGGTCATTTTGGCTGCTGTGGGATCCCCAGTTTCTCTGTTATTGGGGCAGGAAGAATAAAGTGTTGTTACCCTGATTATGTGAATCAAGGCCAGTGGAACTGTTTTATGACAGAGGAACTCGCCATCAACTAAGTAGCACTCGCTAGACAAGGGACATGGGTTCCGAAACCCAGTGAATTGAGAAATGTTGGGGAGAGGTATTTGTACCTGATGGTATAGACCTGAAACACCAATTGCACCTGCTTCTTTCTCTACAGTTGAATATCAGCGCAAATTTTGATTCTATTAGGAGTCTAGTTACAAGCTGCTGAGCTGAATTCACTTTAGGCCAATGGTGCACCAGCAATGGGACTCCCCTACTATAAGCTGAAATCACTGACAGCTGTGTTAACTAGTGGTGGGGGGCTGAGGATATATTGCTAAGCGGCTGGCAGAGTAGAGCAGTTTGTGGGACTGTTGGTGTGGCCCATGGGATGGCTGGTAGAGCGGAGCAGAACAGTTTGCGGGACAGCTAGTGGAGTGGAACGGAGTGGCTGACAGAGCGGAGCAGTTTGTGGGATGGCTGGAGCGGCTCGTGGTGAAAGCTGCAGCAGAACCCCATGGCGAGGTGGGGCAGTCGGCCTTGGACTACGTAAGATGCCCCTTAACACCCCGCATGCCCCCCACCCATTTCTACCCAGGCTGGGGGGGGGGGGGGGGGACTCTGCAGATAAACTTTTGAACTCTGGGGCTGCACTGACCAGGGACAGAGACTTTTGGGTTGTTGGACTTTGGGTGATTCTTGAGTTGCTGGACTCAAGAGACTTTTGGGGTGTTGGACTTTTGGGACTTTGGGTGATTTTTGGGTTGCTGGACTCAAGAACCGAAGGGAAAGGACACGGCCCAATTTGCTGGGGTGGGTCTTTGCTCATGGTTTGGTCTATGAACCCTAGTTGTAGTATTTTCCTAATTTAATGCTGATGTTGTTTACCTCATATTATTAAAAATTTTCTGCTACACCGAGACTCTGTGCTTGCAAGAGGGGAAGTATTGCCTCTTTGAGGCGCTCAGGGGTGTGTGTAAGATTTTCCCAGGTCACTGGGTGGGGGCTCGAGCTGGTTTTGCGTTACATTGTTGGGAGGGGACCGGGACCCCTATGTACTGAACCCGGCCCTTGCTGCTATCAACTCGGCCTGGCAGAAGGGTTACATACATGTCCGTTTGTAAACAGCATGAATATGTTCGCCTTGGCTGCTTTATCCTCCGCCAAAAATGTAGATCTGATAGCATCTGTTTCCACTACCCACGCTATTCAAATCATTAACAACTCACAGAACTAGGGAAGAAAGCACTGAAAGCTTTCACATGTCTTTGCAAGGAAAATCACTTTTGTGTTTAGCCTTTTTCCTTGCTCTTTGTCTGAAACTCAGAGACAATTGTGATTGACACTGGGAAAAATAGGGTTAAAACGTGGGAAACACCATAGAATGGTTGAAGTATAAATAAGTTGTGAACATAATTTACCCAATGCTGTTTCAGCAAGTTTTGGAAAGTTGAATGTAACCCCCACCACCCACACACACCCACACACACACCTCTAGTACAATGAACTAAGGACAACATTTTCAAATTTGAGTGCCTAAAGTTAGTTATGAAAATCCATATTTTGTATGGCAAACAGTTAACCCACAGGCCTTACGGTAAGCACTGAAATTAGCAGAACTACTCACAGGCTTTACAGGATTGGAATTAGGCACTTTTGAGCATGTTAAAATTGAGAATGGGGGTAGAGCTTCCCAGCATTCTCCAGATCATTTGCTAGAGGTTATTGGAAACCTTCCAAAACAAACAACAACAACAACAAAATGCCATCTCCTCCCCATCCACTTTGTGCATTCTGTGTACAAAGGACTGTTTCAGGAGCAGGTTAAGCTACAGAAAATTTTGGTCTCTCACTTGCCATCTCTTACCACTTTGCTCCTGCACCTTGTAGAGCAATTTGAAAATGTAAAGAAACCAAAACCAAAGTAATTGGTGTCCAATTCTTTCTGACCTATTCATTTCCCCCAATTGCCAGATTCATTAATACAAAGAGCCCAATCCATCTCCTTCAAGAATCAAAGAGAGTTTTTCTGTTGACTTCAAAGGAGGATTGGGTCCTTAGTGTGGCAAGCTGCCTACTGTTTTAGGATGTCAAGTGTCAATGGAGCATGTCACTGTTGCTTGCAAAATTATTTCTTCAGAAGAGCAACTCATTTAATTTTTTTCAATAGCGAAGCAAAAGGGAAGATTCATGGTAAGACCTACAAAAAAAGGACCAAGGTAAGAACATGAAGCAATAAAGACGTAATTCAGCAGTAATGCAGCATTAACAAAAAAGCATAAAACTGGCAGCCAAACCTGGGAAGTTCAGAGGAGTACAAAACTTTAAAATACTTCTAAAATTTTATCTAAACTTTTAAAAATGTCAAAGCTTGTGTTCCAGTTCTGTTTGAGTTTGCGGCACTGGTTTAGGTTAGAACCAGTTCATCATCTGTACTGGTTTGACCCAATTATCTCAGCCCTGCCTTTTTTCAAACTTGGCAAGTTGTAAACATTTCGCTTTTTACTTTTTCACAGTTCTTTCCTATGTCTGAAACTTAGTAATAAAAATATGTTATATGGCCTGGGGCACATTAACTTTGTGACATTAAGCTATTCTGTCAAGGCCTATATATTTTGATTGAATAACAGACCATCAAATGACATGCTGGGACAATTAAAAGGAGGTTCTCTCCAACCTAGATAACAGAAAACTTTATGTGCACAATAGCATGGCCTAGACTATGCAGATATGCTGACTCCCACTGTTAGTGCTTCTACTTTATATTATAAACAGGAACATCATGTCAGGGCTGAGGTAAGTTGTAGAGGGTGGGAATTTAAGGTTCCTGGTATCTGTCTTGAGGCTGATCTCATTTCCGTCTGGTGTGAGAAAGCCATTGTTTTTTTCAATGCCAATTTCATGAGTAAGAGGAAAATACTGCATGAATTCTCATGATTCTTAGTGGGAAGGCAGAAGGAGTAAGCTGTGCAGTGTGTGTAAGTGGCTTTAGGGGTTTCCAGAGTTTCTAGTCAATTAAAAAGTTGGTTTAGTAAGTTCCCTTCCCATCACTAAGGATGCAGGATGCTACTGTTCAAGGCTCAATGTTGCTCATTAGACAAAAATTCTGAAGCCAAGACCTGGGATGGATGTGGTACTTACTCCCCAATGGTTCTCCAACAATGGCCCTACGCTCCAGTGAAGTCACTGTAGTAACCCTGCTGTTATCTATTTAATTGGATAATAAACTCATTTGATTTTACTCTGCCCTCACATTCTCAAAATGCTGCATGGCTTTGTCCAGGTTAGGGCATAATTACAATGTAGATGTTAAAAGGAGGAACTGGAAGTTTTGACAAATGGTTAGATGACATCAGGGCTTTTGACACCAGGGAGTCCCAGGAGATGGGTTTGGTTTTTAGCAGCCTGTAGGCAGTTAAGGCTTTTTATACTAAGGAGTGGATGTATCTCTTTCCTTTCTCATTTTGCACTGGACAGAAGGTGTCTTTCAATTTGGGGCAATAGGATTTTATAATCCTCATTCTCCAGCCCCACAAATGTTGACAATAACTGCCTGCCCCAGTATCTACCATTATCTCCAACTACAATGTACTGGTATAAGCATGGCAGCTGGATGTTTCTGCTAACTTGATCAGCAGTGTAGCTAAAATGCTGACATTTAAATGGCTATAGCTAGACTTCAGCATTAATACCCCCATTGAAATGAATGGGGTGGCTCATTGCTCTCAAAGCTGTTGGTATGTGCTGTCTACAGACTCAGAGAGGCATCACTGCTTTTTTTAACCTTCAAGATGTGAACTGAAAGTATCTTCACTTCTTTTTTAGTGGAAACTTTGGTTTTGTTGCAACATTACACATTTATGAATGGGGAATTTTGCAGTCATGTATTAGGAGGCATAATTGCATTATACACAGGGCCTCGGCTGCACTCTCTTGATACTCTCACTGAGGTGAACATATGCAGCATACCTACCACTGCAAAGTACAGCATCATCCTGTTATGTTCTTTTTTCATCTACCAGTTCCTCAAGCTCATGATATAGTATGTTTCATTGTGCCGCTACCAATGCAAAATTTCAGTCACCCTTTTTGTTCTATTTATTTATTTTTCTTTACGAAGTTCTGAATAAGAAAGAACATACTCTTCAAATATTAATTGGCAGCTATAAATACCAAGGTTGGAGAGGAAATGTTTAGGATTGTGCACAGTGGTATTACTAGGAGTAAGTGATTATCAGTCTAGACATCTACTCCATGTTCATCACTATAGTTTCTGGGGTCCTCATCGTGGAGCAATGGGATGGAACTGAGGTAGTAATCATTTAGGCTAAACATCAGGAAACACTTCCTGAGAGTGACCTGTATTAAGTTGTGGGAATTGTCTCTCAAAGGAAGCAGTGGAATTGCCATCATTGGTGGAGAGAGGTGAAGTAAATTGGACAGTATTCTAGAATATGTACCAGAAGAACCAATTCTGAATTGGCAGAGAGATGGGATGTGCTAAAGGGTATGTCTACACTACAGGATTAATCCGAATTTATATAATTCGAATTTAGGAAACCGATTTTATAAATTCGAATGTATTCGGCCACACTAGGCACCATTAATTCGGTGGTGTGCGTCCAAGCTACCATAGTAGCATCGATTTCCAGAGCGTTGCATTGTGGGTAGCTTTTACATAGCTATCCCATAGTTCCCGCAGTCTCCACCCCCCTTGGAATTCTGGGTTGAGACCCCAGTGCATGATGGGGCAAAAAACATTGTCGCAGGTAGTTCTGGGTACAGCCTCCCCCTCCCTCCCTGAAAGCAACGGCAGACAACCATTTCGCGCCTTTTTTCCTGAGTGAACTCTGCAGACTCCATTCTGCATCAAGCATGGATCCCGTTGTGCTCCAGAACGCAGTCTTGAACATTATAAACACCTCGCGCTTTCTCGTGGAGTTTATGCTTACACAGGACCAGAAAAAAGAGGCGAGGAGGAGGAGGCGGCGATTGCAGCGCAGCGACCAGCGTGATGAGGACATGGACACGGACACAGAATTCTCTGAGACCGCGGGCCCCGGTGCTTTGGAGATTATGATGTTAATGGGCCAGGTTATAGGCTTGGAATGCCGATTCTGGGCCCGGGAAACAAGCACAGACTGGTGGGACCGCATAGTGTTGCAGGTGTGGGACGATTCCCAGTGGCTGAGAAACTTTCGCATGCGTAAGGGCACTTTCATGGAACTTTGTGACTTGCTTTCCCCTGCCCTGAAGCGCCAGAATACCAAGATGAGAGCAGCCCTCACAGTTGAGAAGCGAGTGGCGATAGCCCTGTGGAAGCTTGCAACGCCAGACAGCTACCGGTCAGTCGGGAATCAATTTGGAGTGGGCAAATCTACTGTGGGGGCTGCTGTGATGCAAGTAGCCAAAGCAATCACGGAGGTGCTGCTACGAAAGGTAGTGACTCTGGGAAATGTGCAGGTCATAGTGGATGGCTTTGCTGCAATGGGATTCCCTAACTGTGGTGGGGCAATAGATGGAACCCATATTCCTATCTTGGCACCGGAGCACCAGGGTACCCAGTACATAAACCGCAAGGGGTACTTCTCAATGGTGCTGCAAGCACTTGTGGATCACAAGGGACGTTTCACCAACATCCATGTGGGCTGGCCGGGAAGGGTTCATGACGCTCGCGTCTTCAGGAACACCAATCTGTTTAAACGGCTGCAGCAAGGGACTTACTTTCCGGACCAGAAAATAACCGTGGGGGATGTTGAAATGCCAATTGTTATTCTTGGGGACCCAGCCTACCCCTTAATGCCATGGCTCATGAAGCCATACACAGGCAGCCTGGACAGGAGTCAGGAGTTGTTCAACTACAGGCTGAGCAAGTGCAGAATGGTGGTAGAATGTGCATTTGGCCGTTTAAAAGGTCGCTGGCGATCCTTATTGACTCGCTCAGACCTCAGCCAAACCAATATCCCCATTGTTATTACTGCTTGCTGTGTGCTTCACAATCTCTGTGAGAGCAAGGGGGAGACCTTTATGGCAGGGTGGGAGGCTGAGGCAAATCGCCTGGCTGCTGATTACTCGCAGCCAGACACCAGGGCGATTAGAAGAGCACACGATGAAGCGCTGCGCATTAGGGAAGCTTTGAAAACCAGTTTCATGACTGGCCAGGCTACAGTGTGAAATTTATGTTTGTTTATCCTTCCTGAAAACCCACCCCCTTTATTGACTCATTCTCTGTAAGGAACCCACCCTCCCCCTTCCCCCAGCTTGCTTTCAAAGGAAATAAAGTCACCATTGTTTAAAAATCATTTATTCTTTATTAATTGATTATAAAAAGAGGGAGAGAACCTGAGTGGGGTTTGGGAGGAGGATCAGCGGGAAGGAAAAGCCCAGTAAAAAAAGGTTAAGAAAATGGCAGCCTTTTGCTTGGGCTGTCCACTGGGGTGGAATGGGAGGGTGTACGGAGCCTCCCCCCCCGTGTTCTTAAACGTCTGGGTGAGGAGGCTATGGAACATGGTGAGGAGGTAGGGGGGTTATACAGGGGCTGTAGCGGCACAGAACCTGAGTGGGGTTTGGGAGGAGGATCTGCGGGAAGGAAAAGCCCAGTAAAAAAAGGTTAAAAAAATGGCAGCCTTTTGCTTGGGCTGTCCACTGGGGTGGAATGGGAGGGTGTACGGAGCGTGTAAGAACACGTCTGGGTGTGGAGGCTATGGAACATGGTGAGGAGGTAGGGGGGTTATACAGGGGCTGTAGCGGCACTCTGTTCTCCAGCAGCCGTTCCTGAAGCTCCACCAGACGCCGGAGCATGTCTGTTTGCTCACGCAGCAGCCCCAGCGTTGCTTCCCGACTCCTCTGATCTTCCTGCCGCCACCTCTCATCTCGAGCGTCTCTCCTCTCCTCACGTTGGTCCCTTCTGTCCTCACGGTCACTGGCTTCTTTCCTATACTTGCAAACCGTCTCCTTCCACTCATTCAGATGAGCTCTTTCATTCCTGGTGGATTGCATGATTTCGGCAAACATCTCTTCTCTCAGAGTAGCAGCCGTGTTAGTCTGTATCCGCAAAAATAACAGGAGTACTTGTGGCACCTTAGAGACTAACAAATTTATTAGAGCATAAGCTTTCGTGGGCTACAAGCATCCGAAGAAGTGGGTTGTAGCCCACGAAAGCTTATGCTCTAATAAATTTGTTAGTCTCTAAGGTGCCACAAGTACTCCTGTTATCTCTTCTCTCGTCTTTTTTTTACGACGCCTTATCTGGGATAGCCTTCGGGAAGGAGGAGGGAGGCTTGAAACATTTGCACCTGCTGGAGGGAGTGAAAAAAGGAGAGAATTTTTTTAAAAGATACATTTTTCAGAACAATGCTTATACTCTTTCACGGTGTATACTATTCACATTACATAGCACATGTGATTTCTGTGCAAGGTCGCATTTTGCCTCTTAATATTGAGTGCCTGTGGCTTTGCTGCTAGAGATCACAGACGCAGGTCCGGGCAACAGAATTCACCTTGCATGCTGCCATGGTAAGCCACTGTCTTTAGGCTTCTGCGCCCTGCTTTCCCACATACCAAGCAAAGCCCGTTGTGCTGCAGTTTTCCTGTTAGCTTGTTTTCTGCTGCTGAAGGTTAACACCCCCCCCCCCCATCCAATTCTCTGGGATGAGTGCTTTCTCCCTCCCCCCACCGCGTGGCTGGTATCAGGGAAGATCCCTGCAGGAACCAAACTAACACCCCCCCCCCCCACCCGCCATGAATTCTCTGGGATGAGTGCTTTCTCCCTCCCCCCACCGCGTGGCTGGTATCAGGGAAGATCCCTGCAGGAACCAAACTAACACCCCCCCCCCACCCGCCATGAATTCTCTGGGATGAGTGCTTTCTCCCTCCCCCCACCGCGTGGCTGGTATCAGGGAAGATCCCTGCAGGAACCAAACTAACACCCCCCCCCCCACACCCGCCATGAATTCTCTGGGATGAGTGCTTTCTCCCTCCCCCCACCGCGTGGCTGGTATCAGGGAAGATCCCTGCAGGAACCAAACTAACAACACCCCCCCCCCACCCGCCATGAATTCTCTGGGATGAGTGCTTTCTCCCTCCCCCCACCGCGTGGCTGGTATCAGGGAAGATCCCTGCAGGAACCAAACTAACACCCCCCCCCACCCGCCATGAATTCTCTGGGATGAGTGCTTTCTCCCTCCCCCCACCGCGTGGCTGGTATCAGGGAAGATCCCTGCTAGCAAAACGCGAAAAGCTCTGGGCCAATCCTCCCCCCCCCTTTGCACTTGGCTAAATGCAGGGAAGGATTTCTTTTCAGCCACAGGCAAACAGCCCAGTAGGAACGGCCACCTCTGTCCCCTTAATTAAATTCCCTTATTTCAACCAGGTTACCCTAAGCGATATCACTCTCCTGAGGATTACACAGCAAGATAAAGAACGGATGTTGCTTGAATGCCAGCAAACACCGGGACCATACGCTGCCAGGCTCTGTCAGGCAATGATACCAGATTACTTGCTACTAGCATGGCGTGGTCAAGTGTCCTACCATGGAGGACGGAATAAGGCTGCACTGCCCAGAAACCTTGTGGCAAGGCTTTTGGAGTACCTCCAGGAGAGCTTCATGGAGATGTCCCTGGAGGATTTCCGCTCCATCCCCAGACATGTTAACAGACTTTTCCAGTAGCTGTACTGGCTGCGAATGCATCCCAAGTGCTCAGGGCAAATTAATCATTAAAAATGCTTGCTTTTAAACCATGTTTTATATTTTAAAAGGTAAACTCACCTGAGGTCCCTTCCATGGGGTCATGGTCTTGGGTGCTGGCTTGGGAGGCTTGGGAGGGTACTTCAGTCAGGGTGAGAAACAGATCCTGGCTGTTGGGGAGAACGGAGAGCTGGGTGCTCTCTGCCAGCTCGTCCTCCTCCTCCTCCTCTTCCCCTTCCACGGAATCATCAGGTGTACCTGATGAGATTATCCCCAGCTCGGAATCCACAGTCAGAGGTGGGGTAGTGGTGGCGCCCCCCCCTAGAAATGCATTTAGCTCAGCGTAGAAGCGGCATGTCCGCGGCTCTGACCCGGAGCGACCGTTTGCCTCCTTTGCTTTTTGATAGGCTTGTCTGAGCTCCTTGACTTTCACGCGGCACTGATCTGTGTCCCTATTGTGGCCTCTCTCCATCATGCCCTTGGAAATTTTTTCATAAGTTTTGGCATTTCGTCTTTTCGAACGCAGTTCTGCTAGCACTGAATCCTCTCCCCATATAGAGATCAAATCCAGTACCTCCTGTACGGTCCATGCTGGTGCTCTTTTTCGATTATCAGCCTGCATGGTTACCTGTGCTGATGAGCTCTCTGTGGTCACCTGTGCTCTCCACGCTGTGCACAGGAAATGAAATTCAAATGTTCCCGGGGCTTTTCCTGTCCACCTGGCCAGTGCATGCGAGTTCAGATTGCTGGCCAGAGCGGTCACAATGGTGCACTGTGGGATAGCTCCTGGAGGCCAATAACATCGAATTGTGGCCACACTAACCTTAATTCGGATTAACAATACCGATTTTGACGCTACTCCTCTCGTCGAGGAGGAGTACAGAAATCGAATTAAAGGGCCCTTTAATTCGAATTAACTGGCTTCGTTGTGTGGACGGGTCAAGCGTTAATTCGAATTAAGGCAGCTAAATCCGAATTAAAGTCGTAGTGTAGACCAGGCCAAAGAGTCTTTTCCTTCTCTAACAATTGGAAGTGGGATAGCCCCAATAAAATGACACATTATGAGAAGTAACCAAGTAAAGCGCCACTGTGATGAGATGATACGGACATCTCTGCCAGAGCAACAAATCAATGAACAGTAGCACAATTATCCTTTTCAAGTTTAAAAATAACAGAAAAATTGTATACACAGAAGAGTGTGCACACGGTTCTTTCACCTTTGCTGAAATATGACTCATTGGTGTGAGCCTCTCTGTGTGTCTAGTTTGGTGATGTAGTAGTCTCAGAGATAGCATGCAATGTGCCAGTTACTATGGTAACAAGATGTTTTTCACTGACGACTTATTAAAATGGTGGCATATAAATAACACATGTATGGTACATTGTCTTTGGGAGAGAGCAACTCTTGTCCTGGGATTGTAAGAACATGCTTTCTTTATTTTCTTTCTTCCCCATCCCCACATTCTTGTGTATTTTTGATGTGCATATGCATCTAATATATCATTCTGCCTCATTTTTCAGCACTCTATCCCTTTTTGAAACTGTACAGGATACAGACCTGATGTGAGGAAATGAAAGGTGACTGAATAATTGTACATGTGGTTAAGAAAAAGAATTGATGGATTGGAAACCAAAAGCATTCACACTGGAAATAATGCTGAAACCCTCATTGCACATGCCATAAAAATGATGCTTAGTTATGATTTGATCCTGCAAGGTGCAGAGTAGGCTAACCCCCATCAGCAATGAACATAAATATGTATTTAACCTTAGGCACCAGAGTAGTTCCATTGACTTTAATTAGATTACTTGTGCACTTAAACTAGCTTGTGCTTATGTGCTTTGCTGGATTGGGGCCTGAACATCTTGTAGAATCAAGCCTGTATACATTTGTGGGAATTGAGTATTGTGGTTACTGTTTTTCCCAACTTCTCCGTCTGTTTGGATAAGAAGTCAGTACAGATAAGAGGAGAAAACAAATTAATTTTGTAATTATAGGGTGATCAGAGGCAAGCCCAGACATCAAAGAAAATGTAACATTACAATCTACATGGAAAATTTGGTAAACTGCACCAATTTGCAAAATTTAATGAAATGCATGAAATTAACATGTAGCACATGAACTAGTATTGTTTTAGGTCAGGGGTCGGCAACCTTTCAGAAGTGGTGTGCCAAGTCTTCATTTATTCACTCTAATTTAAGGTTTCGCGTGCCAGTAATACATTTTAACGTTTTTAGAAGGTCTCTTTCTATAAGTCTATAATATATAACTAAACTATTGTTGTATGTAGTAAATAAGGTTTTTAAAATGTTTAAGAAGCTTCATTTAAAATTAAATTAAAATGCAGAGTCCCCCGGACCAGTGGCCAGGATCCGGGCAGTGTGAGTGCCACTGAAAATCAGCTCGCGTGCCGCCTTCGGCAAGCGTGCCATAGGTTGCCTACCCCTGTTTTAGGTAATGCTACCTTTACTTGGGTAGAGGAAAGGGGGTTGATTATGTGGAAGTGGGATTTTAGAGTATCCTGCTATGCTATAGCAGGAGTGAAAAAGAATTAGCAGAGAGGAAGATAGTATTTATTAATGCAAAAAATTACAGAAGAAATGACAAAGCACCAATGCTGCACAAGGGTGAACCATAGTACCAAGCATGATGCCCTATTTCTTCATCCAGTCATTGTTGCATAATCACTAGGAATGGAGGACTCCCATAATAAATTTGTTGAGACATTGACATACTCTAAAGGGTAGCTGTGTTTCTCAGCCAGATGGCAGGATGGAGCTAGACAAACATCCTACACCCTGTAAATACTTTCACAGAGCCTGGGATGTAGTGGTTTTACTTCTTGGACCCATACACCTGAGATAGAAGATATGAGGCCAGCCAATTAATTTCCCGCTGTAGAACCTGAGGCTGTCACTTCTCACCCAGAAAGCTAGTAAAAGTAAAAAGCAGACCTCCTTGGGGAAAGAGGGCACTGGAGAGAAGACTCCTGACATGTTGTACTGAGATGGAGAGAAGGTGTAATAGTTGTTAATGGGATTAGGTAATATTTGGATTCAGTAATCTAAATATTAGGAACATTGAATACAACCATCTGCTGAATCCACATAGTAGCAAATGCACCTATTCCTCATAACAAGCCGAGGAAAATCAGGAGACCAATAATCTGTCCTGGGGACTAAGGAAGAAGATGACAGCCAAAGGAGAAATATAATCATTTGCTTCCCTAATTACTTCAGTGCAACATGGGACATAAATGCAGGAAACCTGGAAGTTGTGGCTGCATCTTTTATGAGACTGAACGATAGCATCCAAGAAGGTGGCAGCTGGATCTTCTGCCTACCTCCTTTCTGATATGAGACATTCTCTCTCTCTGGAGACAAGAACCTGCTGTTGTGCTTTGCCACACTATGTTATAAATAATAGTCAAGCTATATAATAATCCGATATAAAGTTCTCTTGAGGTGACTCTCCAGATTCATTGATCCAAGACCAGCAATGTCCATGTTTACTCCAAGGAATGATAAATCTTGGTATTCATCTACACAGGTACTCAATGTGTAGTGGTCTCCACTTAAAAAGATAAATTTAGCAACAAATTTATCTCCTATTCTAAGAACAAGGGGAAATTGGCATAACTCCAATAACATCACTCAGACACACACACACCAAATGTTACAAGAACATTATTAAGGTCAAGCACCCAAAATTTGGGAAATGCCAAAATTAATGTTACATGCTCACATATTTCTTTTTCCACAAGACCCCTCTCTAGGAAATCCTTGTATAAAAGCTAAGCATTATTAATTAATTAATTATTATTATAGTATTCAAGATCCAGAAGAAAACTTCTACTCGCTTTTGGAGAAGTGAATAGTTTTCACTGAACTCAACTGCAGCCAATCAGGATGCACTGATGTGCATATGAGATCTAATCTCAACTATACTCCTCACCTCATTTCTGTTAGCCTTTGAGAAGATGAAAATTAGGAGCTTATTGACTTCCAGGGAGGAGGGTTATGGCAGTGGGACTTAGCGGAACTAGGTTTAAACTCCTGGGTCTGCCACAGATTGCTGGGTGTTCCTGGGTAACTCACTTAACCACTCTGCTTCAGTTCCCCATCTGTCAGATGGAGATGATAATCCTTCCCTATTGCACAAGGCTGTTATGAAGATAAATCTATAAATACTTAGAGGCACTTGTAGCTTATGAAGATGGAAGCTGTATAAGTACCTAGTTAGAGAAAAAGAGATCACTGAGCTAGGATTTTCTTCTTTTATATAATAACATCTAATAGAAAAACAAATAAAAATAAAACATTCACGCTAATAATTCAGAGGGTAAATCTTCCCTAATCTCATGTAAAACTAGAGATCTTCAAAGCATTTCAATTTCAAAACTTTTTTCCTTCAAAAGGGACATTTTTAATGAACATTTTCACAAAAAAGGACTTTTTTTTTTTTGTTTTTTAAAAAAGGCAGTTCTCTGTAAAACCAAATGTCTACTAACCAGACCTGAAGCTGCAGTTTATCAGCTGGGAGATACCTGCTGCCTACTCATTTCCACAAAACATATTTTTAAAGTCAAAATAAACAAGCGATATGAAGCAGAGAAACAAACTGAGAGGACTCAAACAAGCAAAGCTGCCCAAATTAGTAACTAACTACAGGCTAGCAATGTATCAGTTACCTAGGGCAACATACAGCTGATGGATAATATGCTGTTACAATTAACTCATTTCTCTACTAAATAATATCCTGATGCTGCATCAGAATCTGTTAGCACAGACCCCCTGAACCTTTGTTGAGTCTCCTTGAAGTTAATGGGATTCAGCATAGATGTGGGAGTATATGCTAGCAGATCCCAATGTGGCATCACTGCTGAAATTAGTAATAAAATCATGAGCAGCAACAGTGGCCTACTAAGAGGAGGTAAGAGATGGTTATGGTGCTCTGTAAGATAGAGCCAAGAGCCAGAGGCTAGTTTGCCTGGGTAACAGCAAAAGATCTTACTGAATCTGTCCTTGCTGCGGATGCTGTTGTGTCTGCAGCCATGCCTCCTTTTATCAGCACTGTGCCTTTGGGTTAGTGATAGCTAAACTATGGGTCAGTTCTTTCCTCTGAGATTTTGCTCAACTTCCATTGATTTCAACAGCAGTTGCACGTGCATATCTGTGGGCAGAGTTTGGTAACTGACCCCTTCTTAATTGCTGCCATGTGTGCTTGTCTCTATTGCTGCTGTTTGTCACCATCACGCTGCTTCTGTTAAGGTTGCCCCAGTATTCTTGCTAATCTTGCAACTGAGGCTTGCTTCTTCTAGACTTGTATTTTATTTGATCCTTAAACCTTTTATTAGGAATATTATAAAATAATTTCCCTGACTTCCACAATCCTCTTCTTACCTTCAACCTCAAGAAAAAGGGCTGTAAAAAGAGATTGCAATTTTCAGACAAGAGAAAGCAGGGGGGGCTGATCCTGCAGACCCTTAAGTGTGTGAGTAATTCTAGTAGCCTTGTTTAGGTCAATAGGTCTAGCCAGGTGGATGAAGATATTCATATGCTTGAGTGTTTTGCAGGATCAGGGCACAAAACTGAAGCTGTGAACCAGACAACATGGTTTTGATTTTAAATATTTAATTATGGTTTTTGTGACCCTTTTAAAAAAAGATACTTGTATATTTTTCCCTTCCAAGTGATTGGAGGTAGAACACAAAAGTTAAAAAAAAAAAAAAAAAAAAAAAGGAGGCCACATGGTACTATAGACCAAATTTTAATTTTGTCACCTCCCTTTTCAGTTTCACTAAATAAAGTGACTTTGCAAATAGGAGTTTTTACCCCCAGCCACTTGGAAAATCACAGACAGGCACTGTCACTGATTTTGCCCTTTAAACATGATATTTTACATACTATTCCAGTAATTAACATTGCAATATGCATTTGTGCAGGTGACTCTGCAAGCTTCCCAAAAATTAATTATATATGTATATAAAGATTTGCTAGGGAAATTCAACAAGATATATGTGAGTGAAAATTCCACAGATCAGGTATATATATATATATATATATATATATATATATATATATATATATATTTGTTCCTGTTTGCCATAAATAAAAACAATTTATTTTACATTTTCAACCAGTTTAATTTCATTTTAACACAGATGTGATTTATCTTCTACAGTGAAATGCAATCACCTTCTTCCTGAGTCTCCGGGGCAGGGTTGAGCTAGTCAAATGTTGTAGATGCTAACACAACAATGCATGAAAAATAGGCTTTAATCTTCCATGGCGTCTGAGGAGGAGGAGGAACAGCAGTAGAGGAAGGAGAGGTGATTCATAATAATAAGAAAAGCCCATTTAGAAATAGCTTTTCATCTTGAAGACAGGAGAGAACAATTAGGATGTTGAATGGGTTACTAGTGGTCCTGTGACGGGAGTTCAGATACGTGAAAAAATTCAAGAATAGCCAACTTACCTCTTTATAGCAAAGCAGGATAGGTGTTTCTATGTGTGTGTCTGTGCTGTATGGAATAATTTAAACCTGACTTATGCTTAACATATTCTGCTTATTTACAGAGACTGATGAGATAACTACTATAAAAAGATAAACTTTGCACCTTCTGGTTATTGAAAAAATTATATGTAGTTTGTACAAATTAATTGTGTTTAACTTTATTTTCCTCAGTGCCTTTACTTCTTTGTTGCCAACAGAAATACATGGTATTCTAATAATACACTTTTTGTATTTAAATGGTTTTCTTCTTTTGCTTCGTGTTTTTTGTGATACAAAACAGTAGGCAGTGATCCATGCAGACTTCCATTTATAATATTAATACAAGCAATATTCCATGCTAATCCATCTCATTAATATTAAAACAAGAAGTGTAAGACCGGTGAGCACTTAATCATTTGCAATTAGCACCTAACTGCTAATTCTGTGGAGGACTCTTAGAAAGAAAGAAGTGTGTGTGGGGGGGGGGAAGTAGCAGCAGTTTGCTCAACGTTAGTTGATTTAACTTAGAGTATTTAATACAGTGAAAACTCAGTAATTAGAACAATTCTTGTGGCCTGACAACTTTCCTTTAATTGATCATTTAAAAATAAAATAAAGTCCCAGTCCTCTCTCCCTCAAAGAGAGCAACAGCAGGATGAACACTACCAAATTGACAATCTAGTTTTAGATTCTGCCTTTGGTAATTTTATGATTATCTGGACTGTAACCTGCATAGGGCAGGGAACATATCTTTACTCATTGTGTAAGGCCCAATGCCACACTTATAGTGCTATATACACATAGTAAATAATAATCTGGAGCTGAAAAAAGTGCCCAGATCATCTTGTTAAAATACTGATCCCAAAATTCAGTGAGTGGGAGGGGGAAGAGGATTTGGTTGGAGCAGCCTTCTACTATTCTTTGTTGGTGGCTTCTGTTCTGTTCTATCGATTTCATGCCCACCACTTTAGTATTTTAGCAGCCTGAGATTACAGGTAATTCAGGATTTGTCAACTATTGGAAGTTATACTGGTATAAAATAAGGTGTAAATTTAAACTGATATAGTTAGACTGGTGTAATTCCCTATGTCGCTGCTCTTATTACAGAATAAGAGTGGCTTTTTTTGGGAGGAGGTTTAGTTTGTCACTTTGGAAAGAGGTTTAAACTAAACTGAAAAAAGCCAGTCTTGTATATGAAGGGTCTACACTGTATAACTATATAGAGTTAACACTAGCAGTATAACTATAGAAGTATAACTGATCAAACTTTCCCATGTAGACAGGCCCTTAGTGAAGGGACTATGTGAAATTTATTTTTACAATGGTGACACGACCTGGAACAGGCACACCTCTGCCAGTGACTTGTATCAAGTCTTATACTAGGGAACTGCCTCTTCACCTTGTCTCCCTTCCCTTTTATATATTTGGACCTTCATAAAACTACTGTCCTCTCATTTTTTGTTGTTGTCCACTAATGCACTGGTGTTTGCTCTTCTAGGAAGCATGTCTTCTTGGGGGGAAGGGTTGAATGGTGATCTGATCAGAGCACAGGACTGGAAAGCAGGATGCACAGCTGTATTGTCAGCCTTGTACAAGTCAAATACTCTCTTTGGTTGAGGCTAACTATCTGTGAAATGGGAATAATAATAGTTGCTTACCTAACAGGGTGCTGTGGGTTTCGTTATTGTTTGGAAAAAGCTCTGAGATTCTTGGATAAATGGTGCTATATATATGTATATACAGTAGACTATTATTATGAATCACAGGCAGAAAGAATCTATTCATGCAGCATGGAACCTCTGAAGGGACAACAACAGCAAGATAGAAGTGCAGAGTTACAAATAGTCTTTCTGTCATTAACGCTGAGGAAAATTATATAAATTTTTAGGATTTATGGTTAAGGATGGGAGCAAAATTAGCTTGGCTCCTGCCTCTCTTCTCTTCTCACTCCCTCCTCTGCAGTGGCCTGACCTTGCACTCTGCACCTAATTCCTCCTTTTACCTTCCCTCTCTTTGAGACTTGGTACTGATTACTAGCATACTTTGCCTCCTCATCTGAGCACTGAGCTCAGGGCTCCTTGTTAGAGTTTCTTCATACCCATGTGCTGTTCTCCCCATAGGGTCCCTACCCTGCACAAGTTACTGGTCTGAGATGAACCAAGTTGTGGCTGGTCAGAAGGCCAGAGAATGGGAAGGGTATGTTTCTGGACAGGAAGAAACAGGGCTAGTTTACATAAGAGCAAACTATCCTGGCCTTGCTTCCCAGCGTGAGAAACCCGCCCTCCTCTGACCAAGTCCACAAGTCTAGTAACTCCCAGACAGGAACTGGCCAGTCCTTATGCTGATTAACATTTTAGGATAGGCCAATATGCTAAGGGTTAAAAAACAAGGATGGGTACTTTCCAGGTCTGGCAGAGCCTTCCCAAAAGTGTGTGTGTGGGTGGATGGGTGGGGGGGGGGCAGAGCCCTCCACCTCCTCTGTGGTCCCGCCCCTGCCCTTCCTTTTCCCCCGGGGGCCTCACCCCCAGCCAAGCCGGAAGGCAGCTGGGCCAAGGACCCAGGGCCCCTCTTCCTGCGTGGGGTTGGGGGACCCAAGAGCAGCCCGTGTCCCCGGCCCCAGGGTCCCCAGCCCAGTCAGGTAGAGGGTCCATGGCTCCCATAGCTGCCTGTGCAGCTCTTACCCTGACCCGGCTCAAGTCAGGGGGCGGAGCCTCGGAGCCACAGCCCATCCATGGTAAAAGCCTCCCGGGAAGCTGTGAGGAGCCGTGGACCCCCCATCTGCCCTGGCCAGGGAGCTCAGGGGGCATGGACAAGGGCCAGGGGCTGCTCTCAAGCCCCCACACCCCAGACAGGTGGAGAGTATGCAGCTCCCCATCACTGTCCAGGGCTCCCCAGCTGGGCTCCAGCTGCTGGTGTGCTGGCTGGCCTAGGGGTGGGGCCTCAGGGGGAAGAGGCGGGGCAGGGATGGGACCTGTGGCAAAAAGTGGACAGGACAGGCCTGTCCACTTTCAAAAAGTGTGAGGGCCATGGCCCCCTATGCCCCCCTGTTCCAGGGCCACTGTTACTTCCTTTGGGTCAGTAAACACAGTACTAGTTTAGAGTCATCCAGCTGGGGATCTTTTAATGTCTTTCTTTCTTGCCCCTCCCTGCCCCCTGCTGTCCCCCCAATACAAAGCAGTTTGACAATGTCTTTCGTACATACTGTATCCCAAGGCCATGACAACTTTACTGTAAATAATAGAGTTACAGAGTTAAATAACAGCAGAGAGGTACAGGCTAGGGAGGGATAACTTTCCAGCTGTGCTCTGAAAAGAGATGAAGAGAGTCAATGAAGTAGAGCGATACAGGGATGCTGTTCCAGACAGCTGGAGCTTCAGAGGAGAAGGCTCTTGTAACAATAGTGGCAACTGTGTGGAGAGCAGGTATGGGTAATTAGCCAGCTGCTCTGACGCACAGTAGCACTGCACTTCTGAACAGTTTGTTCAATGCATTCTCACCCCCCTGCCTGCTCTGGCCCTCCCTGACTATACCCTCTACTCCTGCTTGAAGCCAGGCAGAAGAAGGGAACATCAGAAAGAGGAAAAGGAGCAAAACAGAAAAGGTGGGGATTACATTAACAAGTGCCCTAAAATGCTTGTGCTATCCTGCTTCAGAGAAGCTTGTTAAATACAGTTTCAGCTGCTCTGCTCAGGTGGATGGAAAGCTTTGTGTGATGAGAGCAGGAAAGCACAGGGAGGGAAAGGGGAAACAGGGATTAGGAGTAGGAAGCAGCCAGGGAACAACTGGAGGAGACAAGGAAGGAATGGAGGGAACAACTAAGGAAGAACGGGCGGGGTGGGGGGGAACCAACAGGGAACATGAGGAGAAGGGTAGGAACAGATGGGGAAGATGCATAGGGATGAAAATGGGGTGAGGAGGCATCTTCCAAGGAACAGTTGGGGGGTTGAGGAGGGGAAATGTTGAAAATCATCCAGGAACAGGAAAAAGAGGGGAAGAAGAGGGGGGAGAGAGACAGAAAAATGGGGGGCGTAATGAGAGAGAGAGAAGAATGAGACCAAAAAAAGGCCCCAAAGAGAAGGGAGCTCACTATTGCCATATGCTGGTGAATAGGGAGAAGAGCACCCTAGGTCTGCTTGAGAACTCCAGATGGGCCGGGGCTCCATAGGGGAGGGAGGTCTCTGCCACCATCTGTTGGTGAGGAGGAGGAAATGATTGACTGGGCCAGGCCTTATGTGACAGTGTGACATGAGAAGAAAAGCAGTGCAGACACAAGGGGAGAGATTGGGAGATGTCACTGGGGGAGTGCATGTGACCAGGGACAGGCAAGCAGACAGGGTTCATTGGGAGAAGAAAAGGAGAGGAAGATTGTGGCAGAGTGTGTGTGTGTGTGTGGGGGGGGACAATAAAGAGCACTCTACAAAAGAAGACTGACATTAAAATCCATTTGCCTTTGTGGAGTCTTTTCCCCCTTCCCAGACTCCTATCTCCAGGCTTTGCTCAGGCACCCTGCTAGTCTAACTCCCTTCCCTGAGTCCAGCAGGAATTGGCTATGTACCCTTTGTCTTTGCACTGCAGGGAAGCAACATGATAAAGCCTCTCTGGAAAAGGAAAGAACAGAATTCTTTAAATGTTGAGATCTGTCACTTGTAATTAAACCTACTAATACTACAAGGGTCCCATTTAAAGTGGATAGATGGACTAATGAAATTTTAAAACACTGAACTACAATCTGAGAAATAGGTACACACTAGAAGCATTCTCTCTTTTATAAGACAGAAAATAAATAATACAGACAAAATATTATTACCTTAGAGAGATCATGACCAAGTTCTGATTCCCTCAGACCATAGCTTGCTCTCACACTGTTCTGCTGAGCCCTGCACTCCTGTTTCTCATGAAGAATTGGCTGACAAAAAACTCTTCATTGATCCCTATACTTTGAGAACTCTTTGATTGTTATACCAGAGTCTCCAGGAATATATAACTGTAATGATATCTCCTCCAGAATTCAGTTCAAAACAGAATCATTAACTTCAGCCAAAGGCCTCACCTTTGTATATTGTCAAGGATCTGTTGATTACATAGCAGATAAACAGTGTTATATGGAAAGTTACCAAGAAAGTTACTGGAATTTGTGTGTGGGAGGGGGAGGGGGTTCTTTCATCATCTCTATCCTGTTTTCCTTATCATATAAACTGACTTTGCTTTTAACTCTCACACACAGTCTAGGTAGGGAGGTGGGGGTGTGGTTGGATTTAAACATAAAATTTAAAAATAAAACTGTGGAGCTATAATAAGATGCGTACCAAACATCAGCTTAGTGGCATTGCTCCTATGCTACAACCCTTTACCATCCCATCCTTCATCTGTTTGATTTTCTACGTGGTCTATGAAGTGTCTGTTTACTTACTACTCTGTGTAGTGCTTTCTGTCATGACTAGTTCTGCTGAAGTCCACTTGGTAATAAGGGGATGCAGCACTGGCCTATTCATTTGCAAGTGTCTTGGGGCAGTGACTTTGTCCTTTTATGCATTGTCTATAGGGTGCCTAATGCACCTTCAGCATGATGCAAATAAACAATACTAATAAAATGTGTGTGTTTTCCTGTTGACCTCAATGGGTGCAGGATTAGTCTGAAAACATTCAACTCTGAGAGGCAAAGACCCACCCGCAATGGTCTTACATGTTTTTCTGATATTTAGCTTATGGTTTTGTTCTAGAATATCACTGCAACTGAAGAAGCCCCCTTTGCTTTTATAGGAGATAGATCATGAAGACTCCTATCCCCCAGCAGGGACACAGAGTTTTAACTAGAGCATGAAGGTGATAAATAAGTTATGCAAATTCTGAAAATGTAGTAATTTGATATCACACAGGGAAGTTTGAATGTGAGTGTTTTATTGTACTCTACTTATAGTAGCAATCTGATATTGGAGAGAAGAAATACCAACTCAGTATCAATTTTTCATTGTTTATTTCAGTGAATAATTAGCTCTCCTGCGTGGCTCTTTTAAAAATAAAAGGTTTTATAATAAAAGGTTTCAGGGTAATACTCCTGATGTGTCAGCCTACATATATTTCATAACATGCCTTATCTAACTAAGAATATGTTAGGACCTGGACGAAGTGGATGTGGTGAATGGACAAATGCTGATACTGTGGGCAGGGCAAGTAAGGCTCGCGAGGAGAATGGTCTCCATTTTATTCCTCAAATTACTCCTGATGAAGGGACACTATGGCTAGGCAAAAGGAGTAGGAAAATGGGATAGAAAAAGGATCTATGAATGATGAATTAAAAAAAAAAAAAAAAAAAGGAAGGGAGAGCAATTTTGAACTCAACACTGAAAGAACTGGATGGCTAGTAAAGGTGTTTGAGAAGGGAAGGGTTAATACAACTGTACTTTAGGGATCCAGCATGGTCCAGTGGATAGGACACAAGACTGGCAATCAAGCAACCAGTGTTTTATTCCTGACTTTGCCATCGACCTGATGAGTGCTGCAAGTCAGTTCACCCGTCTGTGCCTCAGTTTCTCCAACTGTAAAATGGAGGGGGATTATACTTCTAAAGCATTTTGAGCTATATGGAAGAAAAGTGCTGTGTAAGAGCCAAGCTTTTATTGTTATCACCATTTTGTACCTGTGAGAAGGCAGCATGCAGCATTCTGCACATGCTGAGAAATGGAATTTGAGGATGCCCTAGAAACAGGAGATAAAGCAACAGTAAAGGAGATAAAGGCTTTTTTTTTTTTCATATTTTCCTCTTCCTTATTCTTGCATCTTCCTGCTCTTTTTGTTTCTTGGTGTACTGCATAATAAGACTTTTAAAACAAGATAGGTTGGTCTCTCATGCATATCCACTAAGAGTGGATCTAATTAGATGTTCTGTGGTTGAATTGTAAGATACCCTGCAAAAAAAGTTCTCGAGTTAAAATTCCTTGTAGTAACCCCCTATATGTGAATTCCCCATGTCAAAGCTTTTCTTAAATACTGAGGTTTACGCTGTGTCCTCCCATTGATGGTGAGGTCTTTCTGAAAACGTACTTTGGATCAAATTCATCACAGTCTTTCTGGGCAAGAAAACAAACTTTTCAAACATAAATAACATTAATATCCAAGGATCTGATCCTGAAAGGGCTGAGCAACCACAACTCCCACTGGCTCCTGTGTGGTGCTGAGTGTCTGGCAGGAGGCACTCAGCAACTTAAGGACTGAGCCTTAACTATGTTTTATTGCAGGCCTGTTTCCTACGAGGAATATTTCTTCTTGACACTCACTGCTGGTTAGCTGGGTGAGTGTTCAGCAGACATAGAAAACGATTTGCTGCTCTCAGGTTTTCTCATTACACTAAAGTTTTCCCTCTCTTTGTCACAGAAATTTGTTTATATTGAGCATGTCGAGGCTGGCATTAAATCCAGATTTTTTTCTTAGAAAGGGAATGTGCATCTTGGCCCATCTGATTACACATGAATCCCTTCTTTCTTCTTTATATAAACCAGAATAAAAATATACCCCGACATGGGGGGAAATTTGTTCACTTATTTTGGCTGCATTTCCTGAGTGAACATTTATATGTTACTCCTAACTGTCTCTGACAATCCAAATAGTCCAAGGAAAAAACACAAAGTTACCCAAGGTAGATATACTGCCTCAGTTACACATAGTGGGCCTGCTCCCACTGAACGTAAAGATAAAACTCCCCCTGAACTCAGAGGGAGTAGGATGGAGCCCAGTGTCCAGACAATTCTAGGTGTGTCCCTCACTATACAAGCAAGAGAGTTCCAGGAAATTGTGAGACTGATCCGAAGCCCACTGAGGTCAATGAGAGTTTTTCCATTGTCTTCTGCATGTATCGGATAAGCTGGAGCTGACTGGCGGGCTACAAAGGGTATGTCTACACAGCAACTGGAAGCATGCCTCCCAGCCTGGGTAGGCAGAAATGCACTAGCTCTGCTCAAGCTAGTGTGCTAAAAACAGCAGTGTGGATGCTGCGTCAAGGGCAGTGGCCTGGGGTAGCTGCCCGAGTACAAGTCCATCTGACCCCCTGGGTCTGAATTCGGGTGGCTAACCCACGCAGCGATCGCTAGACTGCTATTTTTGGCATGCTAGCAGTTCTCTATCTACCCGGTTGGGAGGAATGCTCCCAGCAGCCGTGTAGTAATACCCAAAGTGGGCAGTGTCAGCCAGCCAAGGATGAGCCAGAGTTCCTGGGAGAGGCACTGAATAACATACTCTCTTAAATATGTTATTTTTTGAAGCCCAGGTTAGAATTTAAAGCTGTCCTCTCCTGGCAGAGTTTCTTGGAGAAGGTGACACTACAAACACAGACTGTCTCCCCTGGGGTGGATGAATCCCTATTAATGTAAATGGGTGCATATAGAGTTTTTTGCTAAACTACTGCCTTTCTCCTATGTTTTCTTTTGTTACAGCATGTGGATTTTTAAAAAAGATATAAAATATTTATGCAAATTAGGATTTATTATTCAGTAATCAATCCTTGTTGGATACATTATGGCATAATCAGTTGTATGTTAAAAAGCATTTAATTTCATGCCTAATTAACATATTATAAATTGAAGAGACAAAATTAAATTATTATGGACAGTTTGCAAATGCAGTACATACAGTGTACTTCAATAATTACATGAATATTGAATGTAATGTGATGTGTTACTTCTACTCTCTTTTGTGCTTAGTGTTTGGTGATAGAGCGGAATGAATGGGCTCTAAGGGACTTGTCTTGTACTGCCCCTGAGCAGCATCAGATTCCCATTTACATCAATGGAAGCTGTGCATGCAAACACAGGGCAGTATGTGGCCCAATGTGTGTAGATCAGCTCCATGTACGCATCTGGAATTTTGAAAAAAAAGTCTACCTTTCGAGTTGCAATTTCCTGTAACTTGATTAGTTTGGCAAATAATTGCACCGTTCGGGGCCCGATCCTGCTCTTTCTCTAGTCAATGGCAAAATTTCCATTAACTTCAGTGGGAGCAGGACCAGATGCCAAAAATGTGTATGTAGCCTCTGGAGTTTTACTTTGAAACAATTTCACAACCAGATTGCAACACTGTGCATTTCACCAACAGTTCTGCAGCAAAATACTGTTGTCACTTGTAGTTACTTTTACAAAATTCTGCTTTGTCTGCAAAGAGAAGAATGATTACTTGAGCAACTGCAAATGCAAAAATCTTAGTATGCAACTTTTTCCTCATGAGGCCCGATTCTGTGGAAGTGTTACTTCAGTTAAACTCATGTAACTACATTGCCCCAGATGCAGGATTTTTAGGATGGTAGAAACATAAGTTTTGCCTAATTAAATGCAGTTTTTAATGTAAATTATGTACAGTTTCTTGGGTCAAAATTTGAGGGTAGAATAGAGACCCTTAGCCTCTTGTGCAGCCGAACCGTGCAAATTGGCTCCCCAACTGAACTATGACTTTTAGCTGGAAAACTATGAGTAAATTTAGTTTATAGACAAATAATAATGTTATTGAAGCCCACTGAAGAATAAATCATTAAATGACCGAGATTATATGAACATTTGTATTGCACCCCCATGCCCCCCCCCAAAAATTAAAATCGCCTTCAATTGATGATAAGACAATTTTGTAAACCACTTACGGCTGTGATGAAATCCTACTTGACTGGCCCACAAGCAGATGTGACAAGTTGAATTTATTTCCTTTCTTACCAGGAAGCTTTGCAGGAAACTCTTAACATATGGTGCTTTTCACTTCCATCTAGAGCTATAAATGTTATTGGGAAAGGATGTTCCCAGGAGCAGCAAGTTTCTGACGTTTCTGCCAAATGGACTCCAAATGATCCTTCTGTGGTTCTGAATTCCCAGAGTTCTTAGGAGCTGGCAGCCAAGAATCTCTGATCTAAACACAGCTCACTAATTTAATTATTTTATTACTGATTTGTAGAAGGCTCTTGCAGAACAGTGACTTTGCATCTGTATTATATCTAGCTATGCAGGAAGTGCAAGTTGTAAGAATGTAAATATTTTGTTTCTTAACTGCTTTTAGTTTGAAAACTTGGAAACCATTTAACACAAAAATCAGGCACACCAGTCTGAAAGCAGAGGAATGTGAAATGGAGATAAAAGTCACAGCAACTAGTATTTCTCTTATATTTTGAAGATCCTGTATCTTCTATGGAAATTGAATAGTTTTTGTCTATTTGATAACTATAACTACACCATAGCATTGTACAACAACCTTTGCCATCAGAAAGGAAAAGCTAAATGGAGAAAGAAATTATACCTAGTACAAATCATTGAAATACTTGTGTCTGCTTTATAATATTGTAAGAAGTTCTGAACACACACCAGAGGGCACATGTCTGTTTCATGTGGTTGCCGAATATTTCATTTTAATAAGTTAAAGGGCTGAATTTGATGTTTTGTCCATTAGTAGTTTTGCTACTGGCTAGAAAATATGGGAGCTAAATTAAAAATAGTGACACTTTCTCTAGTAATGTGAGCGTCAATCTTCTTGGCTCACTTTATATAATTATTCAGATTGTAGTATAATTTGACTAATGGAACTATACCCAGATGTACAGACACTCTTTTCTCAACCTATGTGTGATATAATTTTTTTAACATTAGCTTTAATAAAAAAATTGATGAATGAAACTGGAAGAAGAGGGTCAGATTTCAGGCTGGATTAGTTTGTGTGACACCAAGACACCAGTGACTTCACCTCTTGGAGTTATGGTTTCAGGCTTCTGCAAACTTAAGCAAGCATACATTATACTCCTGTCATGTTTTCAAGCTTTTTTTTTTTCATTTGTGAGGGCTAGAAACACCTTTTTAAAAAAAGAAGCTGAAATTCTGATTTCATCATAAACAACGATGCGTCCTTGTGGCACCTTAGAGACTAACAAAGTTATTTGGGCATAAACTTTTGTGGGCTAAAACCCACTTCATCAGATGCAGGGAGTGAAAAATACAGTAAGCAGTATATATATATTACAGCACATGAAAAGATGGGAGTTGCCTTACCAAGTGGGGGATCAGTGCTAATTGAATTGGCCTCATTAGCACTGACCCCCCACTTGGTAAAGCAACTCCCATCTTCCCATGTGCTGTAATAGGGGTGAAAACATTATCTAATATACACTGCTTACTGTATTTTTCACTCCATGCATCTGATGAAGTGGGTTTTAGCCCATGAAAGCTTATGCCCAAATAAATTTGTTAGTCTCTAAGGGTATGTTTACACTACCCACTGCATCGGCGGGCAGCGATCAATCCAGCGGGGCTCAATTTATCGCACCTAGTCTAGACGCGATAAATCGACCCCTGAGCGCTCTCCTATCGACTTGTGTACTCCACCGCCACGAGAGGCGCAGGCAGAGTCGACTCCCCGCAGTGAAGACACCACGGTGAGTAGGTCACGTCGCTGAAGTTGTGTAATTTAGATCGATTTCACCCTCCCCGCCCCCCTAGTGTAGACCAGGCTTAAGGTGCCACAAGGACTCCTCATTGTATTTGCTGATACAGGCTGATACAGACTAATACGGCTACCACTTTGAAACCTGATTTCATCCTGTGACTCCAGAAGACAAAACTCTAGGCATGGGTTTATAGTGCCTATGCCTTGATTAGGTCCTGAAGGTGCCAGAATCTGAAAAAGCATGAAAAAGAAACAAACAAACAAAACCCACCCCAACTAATACAGCATTAGGGTCTGAAGGGAAGCTATTAACACAACATTACTGCCTCATCCTGCTATCCTTATTCAGACAAAACTCCCATTGACTAAGTAAATTGGTGCTGAAGTATACCACTAGCAAATTATGACACCACCTCCTTTGCTGACTCAGCTGCGGTGGCTCTAGAGTAGGGGAGGAAGGATTCTCTTCCAGTTCCCAACTGCCTGCTCCAGTTGGGGAAAAAGCTGGCACCGGGCACCTGCCTACTTTTGTGTTCCAGGATCCAAGGACCAAGCAGCCCACGAAACTCTCCCTATTCCCTTGTGTAAGTGCCTACTCCAAGTTACAGTCCAGCCCAGGATATTCACAAGTTAGAGTTTCCATATCATTGTTAACTCACTCATATTGTGGCTTGTAATAGCTTGGATTTCTATTTATGGTATAAATGTAGTCATTAGTTATATCTGTAATGTCAGAATCTTGTACACAGATATCAACAGTCTTCAACACCTATTTGAAGTAAAGATTATTATTGCAATTAATAAGTACATTTACTAGCATGTTTTACAGTTTCAGAATATATGGCATAATCAATACTATACTTTTAGTGTCGTAAATACACTTAGCTAAGCATTTGATTTAGACTCATTGAGTCATTGAACTATTGTATGTTAAATAAACATCAACTGAAGAGGGTAAATCAATTTATTCAATCAAATTTTGTTTTCATTTACATCTGTACAACCCCCCTGTACTCAGTGGGGATATACAGGTACACTGAAAGGGACTACTCTTGGCCCACTATTTAACATATAATTTTATATACTGTAGATGTTAAACCTCAGTATAAATATTTTAATAATCAATTGCTATTTAATTAACATGCAATGGCTGTCTTAGTAAATCTAAATTAAATCCTCATTTGAGCCACTTAATTCAGAGTGTGAATTAACGTTCTCTATAGATAAGTGGTATTATAATATGATTTCACTACTGCACTGAAGGAAAAAATCAATTGTAAAATTAAGTTGGATTCAATATAAAATTCATCAGCATTTTGGCATTTCCAGCATGGGTGTAAACTCCGTTTGGATTCTTCTGTAGTTTTTATAGCTATTCTTAGTAAGAGTGTAATCATAGGGGAGCAGGTTACATCTAGGGTGACCAGACGTCCCAATATTAGGAGCTATGTCTTACATAGGCAACTATTATCCCCCTTTCACAAAAAAGAAAGTGTCCCGATTTTTCACACTTGTTATCTGGTCACCCTAGTTATATCTGCCCTCCCCCAACTTCCAACATGAGGTGACAACTGTGCCTTCAGCCACTCCTCTGTTTCTGTTAAGGTCTAGAGAGGAGGGGGAAGAAGTAGCAGAGGAGGCAGATAGGAAAGTCTGAGGCTGCTTTGGGCTGCAGCTTTGAGGACACTCACTTCCCCCTACCTCCCGCTGGTTGCCAATCAGCTCAATAGAGAGGAAATCGCTGCATCCACCACAATACATGACTTTAATGATTTTTATATTGCCATTTTCTCTTTGTTAATCTAGATGTTTACATTTTTTAACGATTTGTTGGTTGGTTTTTGTTTAAATTTGGGGTTTTAATTGTTTGCCCTCATTCTGCTTTTTTTAAATATAGTTATCTTGATTGCTATTATTATTTCATGCACTGTTTATTCATGATGTCATTTTAGCTCAAGGCTAGAGTGGTATAACCATTCTGCCTTAAGCATCATTTTTCCCTATGGCATGATATTGTACATAGTGAACAATACATATTGCCGATTGGAAGTGTTGTGACTGTCATTAAATTTAACAACAAAATATGCTTGTGGTCACTCTCATGGCAAACTCTACTAGATCAGATTCTCCCTTCTCCTGCATCCAGGTAAATCAGTAGTAACACCACTGAAGTCAATGGAACTCCTTTGATTTAAAACCAGTGTAAAGGAGGAGAATCGGACTTTACTATTCAATACACCAATGCATAGGTGCTGGTACTAGGGGTGCTGCCACACCCCCTGGCTTGAAGTGGTATCCATCATATACAGGGTTTACAGTTTGGTTCAATGGCTCTCAGCTTCCCCACTATAAAAATTGTTCCAGCATCCCTGCACCATCTATGGGGTATAGACATTGACAGGACTTGTGCATAGCCATGAAGTTAGTCACCAGGCTGTAATTGTTGAAAACAAGTTCATTTTTCCTGCTACTTCACTACTATCTGCATATATGAGGCACATACAGTATCCTGCTGTAAATGGAACATGGGGACAAACAAGAACACGGGATCAGGGTAAAACAATGCACTTTCATTCACTTCTATTTGAATATTCTCTCCTTGTAAAAGCCTGGGATCAGCAATAATCTATTATTATTGTTACTGAAATAATGCAAATGGAATTCGATTCTGTATAAAGGTGGTGGTTTGACAGCGCCGGAAACTGAAATCTGTTTATAAATGACCAGCTGTGCAGTCTTACCCACGCTGTTCCACCAATGTGTCTGGACCCCAACAAAGTCCATTCAGATGTCAGGGTCTGATTCGCCTCCCACTTTTATACCAGTTTTACAGAGTTATTTCTACATTGGCTTCAAAAATTTCATTGAAATGTTTCCCCCAGAGGCCTTCATCCACTAGATGCCCCCACTCATCAGATCCTGAACCCATATCAGATGTGCACCCACCAAATGTCCCAACCCCAGGCCAAATGCCAACACCCCCTGCACCTCTTGACATTCTCCCAGCAAGAGTTGCTCAGATACCACAGAGATGTGTAGGCCCTGTGGTATGGGTCGTATGATAAATACCTCTATAAATAGATAGCACTCTGCACCCAAATGGCCCTTCCCAGAGCTTTGTAGCTTCTTACCACTGCTAAAGAATTACACTACCCACCATCTCAAATACCTCATCCACCAGATCTCCCTTCTCTCCTGGTCATTCATCTATACTCCCTGATTCACCCACCACCAAGGACCAGCACTCCCTAAATGCCAATACTAGAGTTTTGTACTCCCGAATACACCAACTCATGAAATCTGCCAGATGCCCAGAATGCCCTCATCTGTCAGCCAGACTACTCCCTGCCAAGGCCTTAACCCCTTTCCAATGTCCACCAGGTCTGTATATTCTCCATTTCATATGCAAGGTGAATGATTCATACCTCATTATTTATTAGGAGAATTTGGCCTCTCTTTTTGTTTGTGAACAACGTATTACTCTTTTGAATTTGTCATTTGAATTTTTTTTTTTTGCCAAATAATTTCTGAGAGTAATTATTGGACTATAACTTGATCATGAGTAGTTCATTTGTGAGTATTTGATATTCAAAATTCAAGCTGTATTTGTTAATGTTGATTGAACATGTAGATCCTTTCTCACATTTCTGTTCCTTGACTGGATGAATGTAATTGTAAGGATTAGGTCTCCAATGCAGTCATTTGTATTTGAGATTAATTTTTCATAAATATACACCAGTATTTGTTTTAAATTCACAAACATACCTCCCAATGAACTTGTTTGTGACACTATTAAAAAGAAAGTGCATACAAAAGAAGATTGAGCAAAATCATTTAGAAATATGAATTTATATTTGTAGAAACATTTTTGCGTTATTTGCTCACTTCTAATTTGGACACTTTGCTAAGAACTGGACTGAACCATTAACTTATTTATAACTTTTATAAGTTATTGGACAGCCATCAAATGATAATGACTTTTGGTCATTATCAGCATGAGTTGAATTCACGCTGGTTTTCATCAAATGAAACTCTGTGTCACATTACCATTCCCTTGAGCCATCCAGTTCCTCAGACATCAGCATCACTTTAATTCTCTCTATAAGACAGTATAATGTGAGCACTGTGCCTGGTCCACACAGAAAATGATAATTTTTCATACTTTCTAACACAGATGTTTCACCAAACTTAATCTAGAAAGGCTAAATCTACATTTAAAAGCAAGGACACCATAGATGTTAGTTTTAAAATAACATACAACATGGCTCAGAGAAATAAATGAATATTATTGTGTCACAAATATCCTAAATTAGCCCCAGAAGATAAGAATAACAAAATAAAAGTGAAAGTTAACTCACCTTTTAATTACAGTGTTGGGACCTTTGAGACTGTGGAAACATTCATTTGTGTAATTCACATTTATACAGTCATTACAGAAGGTATTTGCTAACTATCTCTTTTGAATACAGTCTTGCAAATGAGAAAAACTTCTTTTTTTCCTCATAAATTAGACATTAAAATCCCAGGAAACCACTTATTATCATGAACACATTTCACCTGCAGAAATGGTGAAGACAGACCTTTTATAAAAAACATTTAGCATGAAATATTTTCTTCTAAAGGTCAGTCTTAAATCTTTCTATCTTCTTTTCTCATTATTAAAACGTCATCTTTCTTTCTCCCTTTTTAAACTCATCCTATTATCTGTGCACCATAAACCTTTGAAGAGAGATGGAAATGTGTGTGTTTGTAAGATGATCTATTTTCAGATGTAGTGGTCCAAGTTATATTCTCAGTCTTCCAGGAAAATTGTGAAGATTTCCTGAACATGTATGTCCTCCTAATATTTGTGTTCTTATGAAGTTCAGTAGGCATGTGCCAGAGCATCGTATATTCGAACATTATGCAGTTGCAAAGGAAACTCAGAAGATTCACATTCTAGGCCCCAATTCACTAGCTTGTCCGGTACTTTGCACCAATATAAAGTGAGTGCCAAGTTGATGTAAAATGCTATGCTGGAGAACATATGTACTGCATTTATATTATCTTAGGCAAAGGTATGTGGGAGGTAAAATATGTGAGTGGAAATGAGAGAGGTTTCAAACCACTAAGGCCTCTGTGAGGGTCCACTGGGTTGTTAGGAATGACCCCAGAACGTTTGTTCGAAAGAGCTGTTGGAGGAGAGTACGCGTGGAGATTTGTCAGCTGGAGATCCAAGCTTACTGAAGTTGCTGAGAAAGGTGTCTGCAGAGATCGTTCCATCAGGAATGGTAGAGGTCCAGGCGCTGGGAGGGTGATGGTGAGACTGGAGTGGGAAAACATTGGACTCCATAGCTTATGGAAAGAAAGCCTGAACTGGGGTATGAAATAATACTTTTCAGGACTTGAAAGGTACAGTGGACACTGCTAGATGATCAGTAACAGTGTCTATTCACAGGTGTTAACTGTAAATAATAAATTCCAAGGTTGTTAATTCAGTCTGGAGTGGAGCTGTGGTGAATGGTGACTTCTTCAGTGGTGGTCAGAGAAAGCCTCCATACCTATTAGGAGACCCTGCTCCTGGGAATGGGCTCCTTGTAACAAGGGAGCAGAGGAAGGGGTGCCCTGAGGTAAAATGTCCATATGAGAAACTTGGTGGTACAGTAAGGGTCTGAGACCAGGTAGTAGGAAGCCCAGGGTCATGATGGCTACCATTCTGACTTGCTATCATTTTTCACTCTCCTTGCACTTGTACATATGACTACACAAGGTGCAAGGTAATGCTGAAATGGGCCATTGAAGTTTTCCTGAAGTGATAGAGAAGTCAGTTAAGGCAGTCTGACTGAAGGCTTTGCCTAGAGTAGAACCAAGCCCCTGCCAGTGAATGGTCTGAGGGGGCATACATTTGAATTGTGAATGTGTATAAAAATGTTTCGGTCTGAACCTGAAGCATTTACTCATGTGAGTAGTCCCATTGAAATGAATGATCCTACTCACAGGAGTAAGGCCAGGGCCCTTTTTTTATTATGTTGGTAACATGTTTATATTCACGAATAAAACATCATGCATTTTATTGATTTATATAGTAAGAGATTAAAGAGAAAATTTGGAAAACTCAGTTCTTATTTACTTGTCACAACTCTTCGTAGACACCGCTCTGCAGTGCAGACAGCAGTTATAAAGAAATTAATTTTGTCTTCCCTCTTTACATGGGACGTTGCCAAGAAGAAAATTTGTTTAACAAATTTGCTCTACTTTCAAGTAGATTTTATCTCAACTTGCATAGAAGAAACCAACAAGGAGTATAAAACAAAACACATCTCAGCTTAATATTGTGCTTGTGAATATAGACACTTTCCAAATAGCTGAACTTCATGAAAAAGCTGCCAACAAAGAACTTCATGAAAAAAAATGATCCAAGGTAGGAGGCCACATTGTAATTTTCTATGAATAAAAACCTGCAGGAGAGGACAGAGAGCCCGGGAAACTCTTTGCAAGACGCAGCTCACTGAGATATTTTTGTATGCTCCCTTCAAAGAAAGAGGTTTAGGGAATGCAGAGGAAGCCGGAGGTTAGGGCACTGAAATCTGTGGAGCCTAGCCTCTATGTTGCTGCCCAGCCATAGGTGCTCCCTATTCCTAGCAGCGTAGTTCCACCAGAAGCAATGTGCCTTTAGTTGCATCCCCCTGTATCTGCACAATAGCAGCTGTGGAAAGTCCAGTAGAAGTTAATATTGCTTGGTGCATTGTTAACACCAGTGCAGACAGAGTGGCCTCAGTTCTCCATTGCATAGTGTCTGTTTTGTATTCTAAAGCCAGTGGATCCAGCCACTGAAGGATTTCCCCAGCATAGGGGATTGTCAGGTTGCATAATGTTGGTATAGTGGCTTAGTAGCACACCTTTCTGGCTGCTGGCATAGGGATGGGGCTGGGCTGTTCTTGAATCTGACTCATATACTGCTATGCAACAGTTCCTGGTATCTAATCTATGCTGGGGGTTGGCTAGTTAGCCCCAGGATCAAGGAGGCGCAAAGGCAGCTTAAAGTCCCACGGAACTTGTGCTGAGTGCTCCTCATCAGGTCTAGAGCATCTGGGCTAGTATCTGATCTAGGGTGACCAGATAGCAAGTGTGAAAAATCGGGACAGAGGGTGGGGGGTAATAGGCACCTATGTAAGAAAAGCCCCAAATATCTGGACTGGCCCTATAAAATTGTGACATCTGGTCACCCTAATCTGATCAGCTATGCAGGGAACCATGTGATGCAATAAAGCTGCTCCACAGCATTCTAGCTCTAGCATCAATCCCAAACTCGTGCAGTGCCTTGGTCCTAGAGCTCAGATAGAGTTTTCCACAGGGTCCTGGGAAGAGGGAATATACCACAGAATTTCTGCTCCTCTCCTTCCATGCCCCTCTGGTCTGTCACATTAGATCTTCTAGATAAAATAGAAAGGAGCATAGAGGCCAGACTTACTGATTTAATGGCACCCTGCAAGACAAACATTCAGTAAATGTTTCCAACCTCTTTTCCAATGATAATATATTTCTGTTTATTGCTGTTATGTACTGAACTTTATTAAAAACTCATCATTGCTTTTGAAAATATGTTCTTTATCATACTTTTTGAAATATTGAGTCATTGAGTTGTAAAGCTTGTAATGTTTATAACAACATTTGTACTATTATTAGTATACATTCAGAGGTATGTTAGGATAGCATATATGACTATATAAGCAATTAGTAGTCTTTGCTAAAGTAATAACTAAGGAAGAAAGCTCAGAGCATTCAGTTACGGAAAACAATGTCCATTGTTTCTCATTGAATGTAAGCTGGGCAGAAAAGGATGTCTGCTAAAGAAGATGAAGGGAACTCAGCATATTTAAAACACTAGGGGTGAAATCCTCACTGTCAAGGAACAAGAGAACAGCTTAGACTCTAAAGAAAGGCTGATAGTGAAAAGATCAGAGCAAGAGATTAAACATCCTGAAAGACGCATAGAGACTTGCTAACCTGCCTGGAGAAGGGGTATTTGAGGAAAGTGAGTGGCAAAGACTCACTTGAGAGTGATGTGCTGGTAACCTCTCCTCTCTTATTTGTTGCAGTTTCCTGTTAGCTATGGGAATTTACAATCAAACCTACATAGGCTTGCATCTCTGTCTCTAAAGTCTTCTCTGATTTTGTGGGAGCCACTGCTCTGGAAAGTGCATCAGCAGTGAACATGAATTTATTGGGTGTGTAGGTCACAACCAACTCATACTTTTGCAGCTTTATCATCATTCTTTGAATCCTTAAGGTACAGTCATTTAGCGATTTGCTAAATAACGCTACCAGGGACTTGTGGTCTGTTTCAACTTCCACTGTCTGTCCATAAATATACTGATTGAATCTCTCCTTCTTGATCTGTGCATATCTGGTTTCTGCTTCAGTCAGTCATTTGGATGCATATGCCACTGGTTTCCAACAATCCTCATGCTTCTGTAAAATCTCTGCACCTAACCCAGACTGTGAAGCATCTGCTGAAATTTTAATAGGCCTTCCTGGTGCATAGAATTTCAACACTGGTTCTTCTTCATTTTTATTCTGTAGGAGTTTTCTCAAAGCTGCTGCTTTGGTAGATAGATTAGGTATGCATTTTCCAAGATAATTAGCCATTCCCAGGAATTGTTGGACATCTTTCTTTGACTGGGGACATGGCATCATTTCAATGACTGAAATCTTCCTCTTAGGTTTTACACCTTCATTGGAAATAATGTCCCCAATAAAAGTCATTTCTCTAACCCCTTAAAGACATTTCCCCCTCTTTAGTTTGAGCTTTGCAGCTCTAGTTGCATCCAGGACTTCCCAAAGTCTACAATCATGCTCCTTTTTTGTTGAGCCCCAGATGGTGATGTCATTCATTGAGGTGTCAACACCATTAATATGTTGATAGATCATATGTATGCTGAAGAGTAAGCATATGAATCTGTATTTTCCAAATTGGGTATTAAATGTGCATAGCTTTGTGCTTTCTTTAGTTAATTTTAGCTGCCCAAAACCTGAGGATGCATCCAATTTACTGAAATATTGAGCATTTGTAAATTGAGCCATAATTTCATCTCTGATTGGTAGTTTGAAATGTTCTTTTTATAGCCTTGTTGAGGTCTCTGGGATCTAAGCATGCGCGTAGTTGGCCGTTATTTTTCTCCACAATGACCAGGGAGCTCACCCATTCTGTTGGTTCCTTTTTATTTTATTTATGATCTCGTAGTGAGAGCAACCATTTTACCAGAGAGATGCTCTCCAGTTTGTTTTATTAAAGTTTTATTCCTTTCTCATTCACTGGTTTGTTGTTTAATGAATTCCAAGATTGTTACACTCACCCCACTGAAGTCATTGGCAGAACTCGCATTGACTTCAGTGGGGCCAGGATTTCATCCTTGCTCCCTGCACGCTGCCATATAGTTCAACTAATGAGTATTTGCCTATGCAAAGTCCATCCAACTGAAATTTTAGTTAGTTACTATGAATGGGTTTTAGTAAAATAGAAAACATTTCTTGTGTGCTTTAGTGTCACTTTGGAGAATCACAATAAATTTTTTTGATAATTTTCAGTTCTGATTTTGGATTTAGAATTTTGCATTTAAAAACTAGAAGAAAAATCTTCCCCTACCCCTTTCTTCTTTTTCATTTAAATTATTTTCTTCTGTGTTTTATAGCAACAAGTCACTGTTGTTCTGTTTTCTTTAGTTACTTCTTTGTGTATTCAACTTCATTTATGTCTTCATAACTCTGTGAAGGATTATGGGTCTTGAACCTGGCCCCATGGGTCCTCCTCCAGTGCTTAGAGCACAGCCACCACCCAGCAGGTCACAAGGAGGCACAGGAAGTTGTCTGAGCAATTGGGTGGATCCCTGGCTGTCTGTTATTTTGGACCTTGACTTGCCTGACTCCTGAGCCATGTCTTCCTTCCTATTCCTGGTTCCTGCCTCCCAGCCTCTTTTTGGTCCCTGCCCTTCTTATCCCAGATTCTCCACTCCTGGCTTCTGCTTTCTGCCTTGCTCCAGGTCCCTGCTCCTCCACACTGACTCTGGCTCTGTCTTGACCCCTGACTCATCTCCTGATTGAGGCTCTGGCTTTGAACCTTGGTGTGACTCTTGAGTCCTGCTCCCGCTCCAACCCCTGGCTCTGGTTCCTGGCTCCTGACTCTGATCACTTAGCCTGACTGTCCATGCTCCGGTCTTTACAAGTTCTGTGCATAAGATTTGTTGGTAATTTGTGCACCCGCTGCTGTTGACACTTAAGATAGGCCAAGAAAGATTTTAACGTTTGCCTAGGAGCAAGACTCCCCTGATAGTTTGGAGTTGTGATAAAGAAATCTAATGAAGAATGGAATTTTACTGCTCAGTAACCCTTAACCTATTTTGTAGGCTGTTTTAAGATATTTATTTCATAATGTACTAACTGCAAGATGTATAAAGAATTAAATTATCCAAAAAGGGTATAGATAGTGACTAACCAACAGGTGTTGAGACAGTTGCAGTGGAACAGGGAACCTTGGAAACAGCCTAAAATAAGAAGTGTATATTAAAAAGAGGAAATAGAAAAAGACTAAAATGATGCACAGTGAGCGGAACAAGTCTATAATTGCCCCTAAAACATAGGGGAAGTGAGATGATTTGCAGACTGGAGGCAGGCTGTTAGTGAACAACAGGGGACGTCTTCCGCAGCTGTTGTAACTGTATGCTTCTCTGTGTATGTGCTGTCTTTACTAACTGTTAGCTTTGTTTGGATATATCAATGTAATTTATCCGAGGCTTGTTATTACTGAAGTAATTGGGATTCAAGAGAGCCACTCTCACTAAACATGTAATTACAGTTAACATTTTTATCAATTATTGGTTATCAATTATTTGGTTATTGATTATTAGCAAATTATTAACAATTGATTATTAACAACAGGCTCTACTGCAGCAGAGCCAAAAATATTGTAAGTCCTATTTTTCTGCAGTAGAAGAATGGCATTGCAAATGCAAAATGAATCAAGAAAACTTTCCCCTCTAAATTATAGAAATGTTAATGTAGGTGAAATTTTGTTCTTGAACTACCTCACAATACAGTAAGTACAGTAAGTAATGATTGTACATTCATTTGTATGTATTATAATAAAGTTAGTCTTGATGAACTGATATGGAATTATCATCAATATGTTTTCCCTGTCTGAAGATGCAGAAAATTCTGGTTTTAAAAAAAACTCCTAGATTACATTATCAGAACGAATAAATTTACTTAAGCCTCAATATGTTATTCTGACTTGTTGGCTATTACTTTTCCAGTTGCAAGCAATAATGACACAGCAAGGATATTCTATTTGAGAAAATATTTAAATAAAGTTTCTTCATCCACAAATGAGATGCAGCATATTTACATTTTTATTTGATGAAGCCTGTCCCTGCTATCTTTGTTCTTAATTTGGTCTCAAAAGAATTAGTAGTAAGAGGAAAAATAGTCTGTAAATATGTATGAAATCAAATTTAGAGGGTAAGCTGAAAGGTATTGACTGCCAGCAGTGCTAAACAGCAGGAGGCAAAATTTCCTCCATAGTTTTCTTCTTGGCTGGAAACACATTGCCTTCCATCTAGATTATTTAATCCTCAAAATGCACATCAAAGCTTCTCATCAGGCGGTGTATGTCTTTATAGGCAGTTGAATGTCAAAGATCTAGCTTAAAGATTTTTGAAAAATGTAAAACATAATAGATCCCAGATAATAACACAGCAGTGAAGCTCCTGTACTATTCGTTCCAGCAAAGTACTAGCATCACAGATTGTGGCTAATCTTTGTGGCAAAAGGAAGAGCAAATTTGCTACAAGAGAATTTGTGACATCCATCCAATTGATAGTCCAATAACATGATTCGATCATTTTATTTCTAATATTAGCTTGTTAACAATTCCCTTCTCTCTTTACACTTGTGGCTTGCAAGAACAATTGGGTATGAGTTATCTCACTCCTACTGCCCAATTAGGCAGTGGAAAAACGTATGCAAAAATATGTATGAGGCATTTTCCTTTTGTATATTCTTAACAGGATGCAGGCTTCAGCACTATGGCTGTCTTTCCAGAACTAATTTAATTCAGTCTTTGGCAAGGATTGCTTGCTTGTAATGATTACCTCAGTTCTCTTGAATGATTATCTCATTGTTAGGGAGCAGTTTAAAAACCTTTTTAACAATTTTGTTTTGCAGTTCTGAACTTGAATTTTTCAGTGGAGATGGATGTATTAAATACCAACCCACTGCAAGGAGACCATACATGGAAACTCTAAAGAAGTGCTATAGTTAAAGAAGCAATAATTCGGTATTATTCCTGCAGCAGGAACAGGAAGAGAAATCACACCAGCTACAGAAATAGAAGGGGAGGAGATAAAAAGAGAAGTGAAAAATAGAAAGAGGCCTCTTCGCTGTGCAGTGGAATATTTCTTCTTTTTCCTTTTTTTTAGTACGCTCTCCTTCCATTTTATTCAGTTAAGCACCAGTGGTGATATGTCCTACAGATGGCTCAGTTGTGACGTACAATTAAGATAGCTGTGTTGAGCATCCAGAGGTTTCATTTTGTATTTATTTAAGACGGTCTTGTTTTTAAAACTCTCCATAGTCTTGCTTAAGCCTTCACTTTCCTACGATTCTTTTGCTTTGCTCATACAACGCCTTTTTCCTTTGTGCAATCTTGCCACTTATGGTGTAAAAACCACCTCTTTGGCTTCTGCCATATGGAGCTGCTGTTCTGGATTGCTCCACCTCATCACCTCTCTGTCTCCTTCCAAATCTCATTGTCATCTTATATAAGTATAAAATCCCATGCCTGCTTTAGGGCACTATATCAACTTTGAACATATTTAGTCTATTTCCCCCTCCCTCCACTACTGTCCTTTAAGTATATCCTCCTGTTAATTGTTTTCCTGCAACAACCTTCCCATTTCTATTAAAGCAGCTATAACTGCCCTACATCTCATTACATCACCTCAGAATTTGGATAACTGTATTTCATGACTATATAGGATGCCAATTATATTTCTGATAGACTAGCAACACACTTCTCTATTTAAAAAGAAATTATTCCAGCCTTTTAGAGGATTCCTAAACACATCCCCCATCTTTAGAGTTCTCTAATTTATGTTCTCTCTCTCTCTCTCTCTCTGCCTTGGGTCTTATAACAGCACCTATTGCCATAGTTCCTAACACCTATTCAGTGTCTTGGTATATTCTGGCAATTTATGTATATGGCACTGAACTACCAGCAGTGTGTGCCTACCAGGTGAGATTCGAACCCAGTGCAGTCACTGTGGCAGTAACCATTCTCTTCTGGAATGTTCTCTTTTTTTTCATTCTTTTGGCTTTGTTACAGAGAATTATCCTATCTCAGTAGCCTGGAGAGATAAGGCTTTGTCGAGATATAAAACACATACAGATAAAAGAGTGAAAAATTGAAATGATGTTGAGGCTCAGTAGTTGAAGTAGCTTTTTGTGATGTAATGAAATTTGTGCCCTTTAGACTGGCAGTAATACTAGGTGTTGCAGTAGATCGGCCTGAGTAGATGCCAAAGTTCCAAAATAACACCTGCCCACTCTACCCTGATCCATTAGATATCAGTATTAAGGACAATGTGACTTTGCTACTGTTTCCATTTTGCTTATGACATGGCAGGCAAATTAAAGCTCAATGTGCCTAGAGAGTACAGAACTGCCAAATGTTCTCTCCTGTATACTACCTTTAATGATAGTTGTACACGTGCGAGTCAAAGTCAATGGGAATTTCATGTGGCAATTCAGGGCAATGTGTGGCCTTTAGTTCCTAAAATAAAGCTTCATCCTGTGTGAGACAGAGGAGCCTCAACTCCCACTTAACTCACTAGTAGTTGTGGGGGCTCAGCACCTCTCAGGAGGCGTTCAGTTGCACACTGAATCAGACCATTACACATCTGATACTTTGTTGTCAAGGTAATGCAATGAATTTATAAGGTCAGCTGCTGGACCCAGCAAACTAAACACTTACAAAATAGTAATCCATCTTTCAAATCACCACCACCACCCCAATTATTTACAGTAAAGGAAAATATACCATATGTTCTTTATTTCTAGGCATCACAGGGGGCATTACAACAGAAGTGAAAGGAGTGCTCTCATTGTGCCCAAGCATTGGATAACATATGGCATGTTTCACCCTTAACTGCGAATTTTCTTGATTTTATTCACACACTCAACATTCTTTTAAATGTTTTTTGTGGGTATCCACATCTTTCTTTTATTTCTTATATTTCATTTGGTTGGTTTTTTTTATTTTTTATTTTTTTTACGTTATGGATGTCTCCTTTCTATATTTCTGAATAGTTAGTCTAACTTTTAGTTTATACATTTAAACTTATTTCTAAGATTAAAATATGCCTTTTAAGCACTGGAAGAAAACATACTGAAAAATGTTGGTTTGTTGGGTGCTTATAATGTGCCTCTCATGTAGAATGACTATTTAGTTAAATGAAATTGCTCCTTAGTCTTAAATTTGTTTGTTTTAAAGACAAAGTGTCTGGTTCAAATTAGAGACTAATGACTTGCAAAATGTCTTTTTAAAGCATTTGAATTTTAATTCTTTACTGATTTTAAGATGTAATAATTGTACAGATCACTGTTAAAAATAATACACCCACCAAAATATACTAAAAATCAAGCATTATAGTTGGCAAACTACTACATACTTACAGTATTTTTAAAAATTCCTCCTACCTACAGCTTTCCTTTACATTAATTTTAAATGCTTGCTTTGTTGTCATACAAATGTATACTAATCCCAATTACAGTCGTGTAATAAAATATATTTAAAATCCTGATTTATATTTTAGGAATGTTTAGCTCAAAACCAAACAGATTAGCTTCAAGTTTCATGCCCCGTAAAATGTGCTCTCTGCCTATGTTTTGTGTTTTAGCCGAGAGCAAATCTTTGTAAATCCCTGATAATATGTGTTGATATTGCAAGGAGTGACCCAACCTTAAATCCAATATTAATTTAACTCTATTTCTTTTTTTTTCTTTTTCATCCAAAGAAATATGGCTCTGCTGCCAAAGCAGCTGAATGAGGATGAATATGGTACTGAACAAACCTTTCATCTGACAAAAATCAAAGCAGACCTTTAACTTTCTTTTTTGTGTTGGTAAAGGTTAAGCAATTTTTTTTAAATGGTGCTTTAAGCTGATGGACAACAAAAGAGCAATGTTCTTCTTCCGTTAGCAAGGGGTGCTTCCACTGAGCAATCACTTCCCACCAAAGATGCTCAGAGCAACTCTTTGGCACACTGAAAACATCTTGTAGCCCCCGCACCTTGCAGCTAAAGAAAATATAATGGCAGACAAGTTGTCACAGCCCTCAAGACCATCACAAGTGGTCTGTGAAGCAGTTGGTGGTAGACATGCTGTTCTAGAGGTGGCTCTATCCTGCCATAGATCTCTGTGTTAAAATTAGCTTTTACTCAGCACTACTCTCTCATCTTTGGCTCTAGATCTGATGTTCATTTTAAAAGGGCAGTTTTTCAATCCTTGGTTAATTTAATTCCTCACCACACCTTCCTGTGGGCTGTACTGCTGATTAGACACACACATATAGGGATATGCCCAAGCCACTTTGAAAAACAGAAGTTATTTACCATCAATTGTGATTCTGAAAAGGTGTTGTTGATGTCCCCACCCACTGTTCCCTCTGCCTCTGAATTCTGTTCTTTGATGGACATGGGTTTAGCGGAATTGAAGCCATTGGGGACTATACACTCTTCTAACCATAAGGAAGTACTCATGCCAGTTGGGACTGCATTACTTTTCTAGATTTCCTAAGCTCAGCAGTGCCAGGGTGTGCATCCCACCTAGGGTGACCAGATGTCCCGATTTTATAGGGACAGTCCTGATTTTGGGGTCTTTTTCTTATATAGGCTCCTATTACCCTCCACCCTCTCTCCCGATTTTTCACACTTGCTGTCTGGTCACCCTACACAAGTGTGAGTATGCACTGGGAATGCTCTCAAAGGACTGCTATTACTGGTAAGTAACCTTTCTTTTCAACCCTCCAAGAGCACTCAAACCCTTTGATCACATGGACTAGTGATCATGGCTAACTCTTTAACTGCTTTTCCTGTTTGGCTCCGTGTCTCTCTGCCCCAGCCACACTTCTGCTTCATATCTGTCAGATGTATTTTGCACTGCCCCTCTGGTTGTCTGCATAGTTGTATTTGTTCAACATGTGCCAACAAGTCTCCTTTTTGGGTCTTCTTGCATGCCTCATTCCTCTCCAATGTTTCCGCTCACCAGCCTTTCTTCTCCTTTTGGCTTCCTCTGCTCTAACTCCCATTTTCTGCCTCTGTCCAATTAACCCTGTTCTACCACCCATTCCTACCCCACACAGCCATTGATTATTTCATCCTATGTTACTATTCTTTCATTGCCAAAAAGAATTGAGGAAGAAATGGTTAAAATAAAACTGTTTCAAATGTGTTCCTTTTTCACTTGCCTTCAAAGACTTAAGTTCAGGCTCCCAGGAGGAGTCTGCTACCCAAGGAGGAGATGGTGGCATAACTGACACCCGAAGTAGCACAAAACGAGGTATGCTTCTTACAAGAGGAACACACCGGACCTGAACTCAGGTCTTGGTAAGTTTAAAAAAAAAAAAAAACAACCCTTTCATTTTCCCCTTAAAATGCAACTTTAGTGCCAGATTCTGGGTACCAGCGGTGTATAGTCAATACTGCAAAACATGCAAGCAGAGACACAGCACGAGTAGAAGTTTTCCATCCTGATTCTGGCCTCCTCTAGGCTACATGCTGTCTTTCTGTGACTGGAACACTGGTGGGCATTCACAATCAGGAACCCAGCAGATTTGTATGTGGTCTGTCCATTTGCACAATGCAGGATAAGGCCTGGGCATCTTCAGGCAACCTGAGTGCTGCTCATGTGGGATATAGAGACAAGCACAAGCTATAATATTTGGATGTCAAACCATTACACCTTTCCTGTTTCCCCACCCCTCATGTACCTCAAAGTCTGGAGAGTTCAGATCCAGCATTTCGGCCCATTATAGTGAGATGGATCAGCCACAAAATCCAGAAAAAGCTTCAGATTCCACCAACCCCAGGGTTTGTTGGACTGCTTGAGACTGGCATATGCAATTGTGCCCCCTATTGTCCAAATACAGCCCTAAATTTGAGTTTTATTATATGCATGCCTACAAACAGCAAATATTCCCAATCCACATCCTAAGGGTGGAGTCTGAGCATAGTGAGAGTTGAAAGGGGAAACAGGAAGGCTAGATGACTAAACTGGTGAATCAAAAAGCCATCTGCCTCCCAGAAACTGGTTTCAAACCAGTCTCCTTTCAAATGAATCTGGTGATTGTAGCACTTCAGTGAGTGTCAAGCCCCATGAGAAGAACATTCTGCCTGACTCTAATTGTTAACCTTACAATACAAAAGTCTTTGTCATAAAACCACCAAGCTGTTTGGCTCAAAGGGCACTCTTTGCTCATGAGATTGCACAGGTTGTAATGAGCACAGAGACTTAATTACTTGCTTCCATCAATTGAAGGGGATCTTCCAGGTCAGGCTTAAGGCATATTGATGAAAAGTACAGGAAACCTTACAGAGAATCAGCTGGCAGTACGCTTGTGTTTGCAGATACCCAGAAGAATTCTTTCCCTCTCTTGGCTTTATAATTTCGTACTTTGCAGAAGCAATGAATTTATCATACATGTTGATATGGAAGAGTGAGCAGAGTGTAATAAAAGAGAAATGCTTAAGAAAAAAGACTGGCTCACAATTATTTTGCTAAAATAATTTGCTAAAAACTCTGATCCAAATCAATGGCTGTACCTGCCGTGGGTACAATGTTACTTAATTAAATTTGTTTTATTGTGGAAGGCTGCATTTGCAACTGCCTGACTGCAATTCAGAGCAGAAATCTGGCCTCTTCTATTCAGGTTCTGAATTTCTGAGTATGACCGCTTAGTCATAAAAGTGATTTTGTTTAGAAGAACCTTTTTTAAATCATGTTTATATTTCACTAAATACAGAATAAATTTAGAGCTTTTAGATTTTTTTGGCAAAAAATAATTACAAATTTTAAAGTGTAAAGTCTTAAAACAACAGTGAAAAGGAAAGCAGTTGGAAAGAGGTTGCTGCTAGATGATAAATCGATGTTGATTTCTCTGGGGGGGGGGGAAATAGCCCCTGAGTCTTTGTTTTTTATGATTGTATCCTATGTGAACAGCTTTTACAACAGTTCTATATATTCTGAAGGCAGAAGCAGGATGTCAGGGCCTTGTCATCTTTGGTCAGTGGAGTAGTTTGTCAGGAGAGTTTTCAACTATAAAAGCATCAGTAACTCATCAGAATATTTGTTGTTTCTTTTTGACAAAAGAGGCAAGTGTCTGTCAAGAAAAATCTGGGGTTTTCCTTGACTTCCCCTAGGAGCATGTAACCACACTGCCTAGCCCAAGACTCCCGAAGCGCTGCGTGCAAAATAGATATTGTTCTTGTAGAATCTTGTTCTTTGTAACACACAGCAACATCACTTAGCCTAGTTGCTACCACGTGTGCAACAAAATGAGCAACTTTAATTAATGAAGCGCACGTTATGCATCGAGGCTTGAACAGCAGTCTCACTGTGTATGGAAACAAAATTCTAAAATAAAAATGTAAAAATGGTATTTCAGATATGGAAGCTAGCTTTACACATAGTTAAATGCCAATATATTGCTAACCTGGGGGGGGTGGGGGTGGGGGGAATAGCACCCAGGTACCTGATAGATCATATCCGTGCTTATAAACAAACAATTCAGTTGCTTAAGGGTTATAGAAATTTAAATGCAAATAGCAGTTTGTAATGATACCCTGGAGACTGACATTGTAGTCAATTTCTTGAGGATGCATCATTGTAAACTTAGTTTTGCTACTGGTTTCCTTAGAAACTAGAACAAGGTATTGTTCAGGACATAAAGTAATATCCTGTTTCAGTGACTGAGGATCCTGAACTAAAAAATAATTGATTTTGCATGAGGCATTGGATTATTATGTACTCTCTCTATTTTTGGGAGATATCACGGGGCAAAACATATCAACTTAGAAATGGTTTCAAGTCTGCAACTTTACTTCTAATGAGCTCACTGCAAGAATACTATAATTGCTGAAAATTTTGGCTTTTAAAGCTTTAAAGGGGTCAGTTAACAAAACTGTGTTATATAATGCATGCAGAATTCCCAAAGTGCAGTTTACTAATAATATTTTATCTATTGCAGAGTGTTGCCGTACTTTTTACTGCTTAACAACAAAGGAATCTTAATGTATACCTCAGCCATGGATTGAGGTACTTCACAGGTATGTTTACAATTTATGAAGAATCCCACCCCTTTTAAAAAGCATATTGTTGTATGTGACAGTCATAAAACTAAAGATTGGATTAACAACTTTTGAAAAATGTAGGTTGCTCTGACCACTGGGAGGATATTAAGGGGCATTTGGAGCTCTAACTCAGGAATAGATGCTTTAGTTTTCCGGAAAGAGGCATTTAGTAGAAGTATATAGCAGAGATGTTCCAAAAGTGGATGTCTGTGCTGTACATGAGTGTACTCATATGGGTTCTCAGATGCGTAACTGCTCATGCTATGCACTTAAATACCCATTTGAGTGCCCCAATGCGTGATCTAAGTGCCCATGTTCAGAACTGGTATTCCTCAGCTGGTTGACATATTGGGTTGGTAGATATTTTAGTAGTACCCATGGGCTGCTTGTATTTTAGTGGCTGCTCTGTCTCTAATACTGAATCACCAATGAGTTTCGTTTGGGGGGGGGCGTGATTGTACACTATGAACCTTTCAATAGGGTTTTTCACTTCTATAACTGCAGGTTTTAAATTAAATGTGAAAACATTTCTGTTTGTTAAAAATTAATTTAAAAAACTCAGAATCAGGACTGATATTCCTTTTAATGAATGTGAAATAATTTTGCCATTATTACTACAGAAAAGTTTTGTTTACTAATGGTAAAAGTTCCCAGTAGGTGACATTAATACAAAGCCAAAATCGATTGAGTGATCCACCCTTTCAGTCCCGACAGTTGTACTTTGTTCTGAGTACACTGTGCCTTAAATAGATAATCTTGTTGAACTTATTAAATATACTTAAAGTACTACTTTTCCATAAGTGTTTCTCCTACACCAGTGTCCTTAGTGCTTTTTATGTGCAAAGCCCCATTTTATATTCAAACAAGATCGACTAAAATTTTGTTGCATAGTCTCTGGAATTTCCTGGCAAGGTGGTAGAAATTCTGCAGCAGCTAAAGATAAATGAATAATTGGGGAGGGGGTGTTATTGAACTAAGTATAAGAGTAATAACAAAGTACTGCAGTGCCTGTGTTGCTTTTTCTGGATTGTGTGATAAACAAATTAACTGGACATTTCTGTGAAAATGATCAGCAGTGAAATAGGTAACAGTGATGACATTGAAGTGTTGTTAATTTTCAAAATTAACAAGTCATTGAGCTGACTGGCAGCGGTTAGCACCTCTCAGAGCTATGGTTAGAAAAGACAACACTACATCAATTAGGCTATATCACTAGAAATGCTGCAGTTCTCCCATGGCTATAGTTAATCCACGAACCCAAGAGGCGGTAGCGAGGTTGACAGCACTGTCTTCACAAGGAGTTAGGTCAGCTTAACTACATCTCTCAGGGGTGTGAATTTTTCACACCCCTGAGTGATGTAGCTGGGTCGACCTAACTTTTTAGTGTAGACCTGCATTACTCTTGATTCATGTTTTCAAGGTTTTATGATCTTTGCAATCATAAGGCACAAGTTTTGTTTTGTGTGTGTGTGTTGTTGGGTTTTTTTTGTAATGAAAATTTAGATTCTGGAGCACAATGTATCATGGGTGTAGCTGCAAATTCTGCAGCTGCATAATTATGGAACATAAGATTTTAGATGGATTTGGGGAAGGAGTGAGGTGGTAGTGGGTTTGGGTGACAGGTCTGGGAGAGCTAGCAAGCAGTGGGGAGCATGAGAAGGCCTTCACTTTGTGTCACCACTGGTCATAGCTACTACCTTTTCCTTCCCTACTTCTCAATGCTGGCTGCTTCTCCTTCCTGATCCAGGAAGAGGCGCAGCAAGACTGGAGGAGGAGAGACAGCTTGGCTAGCTGTTTAGCAAGTGTCACAGTGGCTCCAGTGGTGGGAATGAGTAATTGTAGGGCAAACCTTTCTGCCTGCTTGATGTGTGACATTACAGTAGGGCTTAGGGAATGAGACACAGCAGTGTCATGTAAGATGCATGGCACTTGGTAGGCCTTTGTGAGGATGATCACATACTGTATGTGCTGGGAAATGTGTGCTTCATTATCTGTTATGGTTTCTGTCTGTTTAAAATACACTTACTCTGTATGTAGTTGCAGTATCGCCTGCCCCATGAGTTCAAAGATCACGAGTCAGACCTGAAAACATAATGAGCCTCTTTAAAAATCACAGTTTTTAGTCTGTCTTCTGATACTTTATTTCCCCAGCCTATTCCCAATGAGTCTGTGACAAGCACAGTATGGCCAATCTGGCATATTTACTACAAGTAAAAGATTTTGGCCCCTGCTGCAATTCCTCTGGCAATAACATGAAGGGCTCTTGCCTTTATGCAGATTTGGAGCAGGTGCCTGTAGGTCTTGCTCTCTAGCTCTTGCCCTTCCCAGGCCCTGGCAGCCACTTGTTCCCTTAGCTGCCAGCGTTTCCACAGCTCCATGTGTGAGGTTTCTTTACAATGTAAAAATGTCACTAATCTCCCCTCCATGGTTCTCTGCTGCCACTGCACGGGGTTGAGGGGCAGGAGGGAAGGTGGGAGGGACATTATAGACTTTCTCACAGACGAGGAGCATCACACATGGAGCTGCACAAAACTTCATTTGCCCCATAAAAGTCAGTTGCTACTGCCACCCTCTCCCCAACAATAATCACTTCGTACCCCCCTTACCTTCTTGTGGGCCCTGCTACTACCCCAGAGCCCAGTGCTCTGCTGCAGGAAGCCCTTTGTCAGGATTGGGGGATGCAGAGGAAGATGTAGGAGTCAGACCTTAGGCCTGGGCTACACTAGTGGTGGTGGTGGGGGGGTTCGAAGTAAGATACGCAACTTCAGCTAGCTGAAGTTGTGTATCTTAGTTCGACTTACCTGGCCGTCCTCACGGCGGCGAGTCGACTGCCTCGGCTCCCCCGTCGACTCTGCTTACTCCTCCTGCCGAGGTGGAGTACGGGCGTTGATTTGGAGATCGATTTATTGCATCCAGACGAGATGTGATAAATTGATCCCCGATACATCGAACACTGCCTGCCGATCCGGCGGGTAGTATAGACTTACCCTTAGGTCTCTCTTACTCCTGATCAGCAGTAGGAGGGGCAGCCATGGCAGGAGAGGACGGCATGGGGAAGGGCAGATTTTCAGGCAGAGGGGTTGAGAGGATGCTGCTGCTGCTGCAGGGTGAGCAACCAGGACAATGCTACTCCAAGCAACTGCTTGTGAGGCAGAGTGCAGCCATTACTGAAAGGGTATATTGAAATGCCTCCCTGTAACAATGTACATATACCCCCCAGACAGTGGGGTAAGGGGGGAAGGGGCAGTGGGGCTCAGCCTTAGCTCCCAATCCCACAAGGCAGGGAGAGAGACAGAGGAGGAATTACCATTTTTACCTCCCCACTCCCAGAGCGACAAGGGATTCCCCCCAATTGATCTCTGTTTTCATGAGGAAGGGGACTGAAGGCTGGCCCCAGCCACTGAGAGTGGCATCTCATCAGATTGGGGAGGAGAGTGGGCCACCTTGTCAGTCCCCCAAAGAAAGATGGGGAGCAAGTCAGCCAGTTAGCCCGAGAAGCTTGTGGAGTAATGGGGGAAATCAAGACCATGAGATTCCCCCCAAAAGACTCTGAGAGTGGGTGGGGTGGAAGATGCAGTGAGGAGTTTGTGGGATGAGAGGGCAGAAGCTCTGGGGGCGGGCAGAGTAAGTGGCTGTAGACGCCAGGAGCAGGAAGGGCTCAGGGCATCAGGTTCCTTTTAGGCAACAGAGTAGTGAGAAAAGGGGCTGGGTGGTGGGTACCTGCTGAGGCTGGGGAGTGGTGAACACTGAGACAATGAGAGTGAGGAGATAGAAGGGATTGGGTATAGGAGTTCCAGATTACTGGGAGGAGGTGGGGATTGGGCTGGAGGATATCCGATACCTGCCAGGGCTCGGAGTGGAGAGTGGGGTTAGTGGGAGGGAGGGCAAGGAAGGGGCCAGGTAACTGGGAGAGATGGGTGAGGAGGGAAGGGGTCAGATTGGGAAGCAGGGGCTGTAGGTAGTCAGAAATAGGGAGGGCTTGAGCCAGTGATGGGGGAGGGGCTGGGTAGCAAGTACCTTCTGGGGCTGAGGAGCAGCAAAGGCTGAGACAGTGGGAGGGGGCAGGACTCAAGGGAGCCAGGAGTCTGGTAGGATAAGGGCATTCAGGGGAGAGAAGGGATCAGGGAAACAGGTACTTATATGGGCCATGGAGGGGAGAGCAGATGGCTGCTGAAAGTGGGAGGGAGGTGAGTGCAGACACCTGCTTCAAAGTCCATGTGAGGACAGGCACACCTTATAGCCTCACAAGAGCTCCTGAAGAAGAGGGCAGAATTGTGGGACTTGCAATACATTTACATGTTGGCAACATTGCGGTTGTGACTGCAGTCTGTGTCAAATGGTGAACTTCATTTTGTGTTGGCTTTTCTGTTTTTGTGTGAAAAGCAACAGAGGGTCCTGTGGCACCTTTAAGACTAACAGAAGTATTGGGAGCATAAGCTTTCGTGGGTAAGAACCTCACTTCTTCAGATGCAAGTAATGGAAATCTCCAGAGGCAGGTATAAATCAATATGGAGATAATGAGGTTAGTTCAATCAGGGAGGGTGAGGTGCTCTGCTAGCAGTTGAGGTGTGAACACCAAGGGAGGAGAAACTGCTTCTGTAGTTGGATAGCCATTCACAGTCTTTGTTTAATCCTGATCTGATGGTGTCAAATTTGCAAATGAACTGGAGCTCAGCAGTTTCTCTTTGGAGTCTGGTCCTGAAGTTTTTTTTTGCTGTAAGATGGCTACCTTTACATCTGCTATTGTGTGGCCAGGGAGGTTGAAGTGTTCTCCTACAGGTTTTTGTATATTGCCATTCCTGATATCTGAATTGTGTCCATTTATCCTCTTGCAAGTTCATTTGCAAATTTGACACCATCAGATCAGGATTAAACAAAGACTGTGAATGGCTATCCAACTACAGAAGCAGTTTCTCCTCCCTTGGTGTTCACACCTCAACTGCTAGCAGAGCACCTCACCCTCCCTGATTGAACTAACCTCGTTATCTCCATACTGATTTATACCTGCCTCTGGAGATTTCCATTACTTGCATCTGAAGAAGTGAGGTTCTTACCCACGAAAGCTTATGCTCACAATACTTCTGTTAGTCTTAAAGGTGCCACAGGACCCTCTGTTGCTTTTTACAGATTCAGACTAACACGGCTACCCCTCTGATACTTGTTTTTGTGTGCTAACTCTTGTTCCGTGAGTGAAACAAACCAGTCTAGCCTTGACAAGGCCAGTGTATTCTGGATACTGAGCTCATGGTAGGGGGTGCAGCACCTCCTAGAGAGCTCACAAGCAATCAGTGTTGAATGACTATTTCCTACAAAAGGATGGTTTTGCTTCTGGCAAGGACCATTGACTTTGAATGGGCTCTCTACACAGAAACACGTCTGGTGGCTGAAATCCCCAAGACGGGGCCTGGGAGAGCTGTAATTTCTCTAGCTGACTAAAGAGGAGAGAAGGTTTGTGACTGGTTGTATCACAGAAACCCCCTTGGGAGCTGCCAACTGATGTGCCAAGACTACTTCTGCCCCTGCTTTCCCTGCCAGCTTGAGACTCCAGCACCCTGTCTTGTTGAGCCAGACACGCCTGTCTGCTCCAACCCAGACCCAGGGTCTGAACCACATGCCCCAAAGCTGCAGACTTAACTGAAAGCAACTTACAGAAGTGTTCCTGTCTTTAACACTCAGATACCCAACTCACAATGGGGTCTAAACCCCAAATAAATCCATTTTACTCTGTATAAAGCGTATACAGGGTAAACTCAAATTGTTCGCCCTCTATAACACTGACAGAGAGATATGCACAGCTGTTTGCCCCCCCCCCCCCCCCCAGGTATTAAGGCATACTCTGGGTTAATTAATAAGTAAAAAGTGATTTTATTAAATACAGAAAGTAAGATTTAAGTGGTTCCAAGTAGTAACAGACAGAACAAAGTGAATTACCAAGTAAAATAAAATAGAACACGCAAGTCTATGTCTAAGACACTGAATACAAATAAAACCTCACCAGTTCCAGAAAGCTTCCTTTTACAGACTAGTCTCCTGCTAGTCTGGGTCCAGCAATCACTCACACCCCATGTAGTGACTGTCCGTTGTTCCAGTTTCTTTCAGGTATCGTTGGGGGTGGAGAGACTATCTCTTTAGCCAGCTGAAGACAAAATGGAGGGGTCTCCCAGGGGTTTAAATAGACTTTCTCTTGTGGGTGAAGACCCCCTCCTCACTCCTATGCAAAGTCCAGCTCCAAGATGGAGTTTTGGACTCACATGGGCAAGCCACATGTCCATGCATGACTCAGTTTTTACCAGCCAAGCCACATTCCTGGGAAGGCTCAGATGTGGATTGGCATCTTCAAGTTCATTGTTGGCTTAAGTGGTTTTTGATTGGGCACTTAATTTGCACTTTTCTCAAGAAGCTGACCAAATGCTCTACTAGGCTAGTTAAAATCAAGCCAGTACCCAGCCAATATTCATAACTTTGAATACAAAAATGATACATGCATACAAATAGGATGAATACATTCAGTAGATCATGAGCTTTACACAGATATGTTACATGGCATATGTAGCCCAAAACATATTCCAGTTATGCCATATACATTCAGAAGCACATTCCATAAAGCCTTATGGGGAGGCCCGTCACAAGGTTATTTTATTTTATTTTATTTTTTTTTGAAGAAGGGAGTTGTGAGTCACAGGACCAACCAACACTAGACGGAAAACAACCAGAGCCAGAAAGCAGGAAAGGCTGTCTGACTAATGGACTCTGACCAAACGCAGGACTCACAGGAGTGGGTGAGCTCAGATCAGGGAGGTTGTGGTTAGGACTGTTTGTTATTCTTTAAGGCTCTGTAACTCTTCAGTGCTTTCAAGAGTAAGAATCTCTGTAGTTAAGAAATTCCTTTGCTAAACCTATATTCCTGGCATTACTGACATATGATTGGCCCTTCCACAGCCAGGTATAGTCCTAGGGCTAAACATCCAAGAAACTGGGGACTTAGGAGGGCTGTGGTATTGGTTTCAGGATGTAGACGGCTGGGCCATGGGGTTCCACTGCCCAAGTAGGGTGCCAGACACGGGGTCTACACCTTGGAACTGCAAAAGAGACACCGAGACCTAGGAACAGTGATCAGTCACTACCCAGACCCAGGAGGACATGGGGTCCAGGAGTTGGATCCAGAGGTGGGAAATGGGCCAGGTTTTCACAGCAGTGTAACTGACTCTTGGTGTAGTTTCAAGATTCTCCCCCCTTGATAGCCCTAGCTTTGTGAGTCATGTAAATAAGTGAGAATTTCATCTTTCATTTGAAAATGAGTAGATTTCTAGCCCTCGTGGTTGTGGAGGAAAAGTGGGGTATGTGAACTCTAAATGCTCGAAAACCAAAGAGGAAATAAAAAAGATCCAAAAGTTATTTTTTTAAAATCCCATTATTTTTAAGCAAATCTCAGGAGTTTTTGGTTCCTGACATGTAATTTGTGAATGCTTGGGGCTGACAGCACTGTGTATGTATTTTCTAGTGATGAGGATAGACAGGGTTCCGCTGCTGAAGCTGACTCTTGCATAGTCATCCATTTCACATGCCTAAGAGAATCAAGCTACTCTTATTAATCAGTGTTTTGTAAAGTGATTAGTGATTTGGGTGCCTCACTTTTGGGAGACCAGCCTGAGACTTCTAAAGGGGCTTGATTTTCAGAAAGTACTGAGTACTTACCTTCTGAAAATTAGGCCTTGAGGTGTCTCTAACTGGGCACCCATGAACCAAGTTGCCCAAAAGCACTAGCCATTTTGGAAAATCTTGGCCACTGTTTTAAAAGTAATTATTATTACCAGAAACTTCTTAAAATCTATTATATCTCAAAACTCTGCTTCACTGTTTGTTTTTTTCCTCTTTCGGTCTTTTATTAATCTATTTGGAAATATCCACTCATACAAATTGCCACATTACAATTTTTACCACTGACTTCATTAGCGAAGACAAATTACTTCTTACATTATTAATCGTTTGGTGCTCTCAAGTGCTTGATTTTGTTAAAAAATTAACAATGTTCTCAATTTTTTTTTAATTATCAAAATATGTGAACCATTTCTGATTTTGCCATTGTTCATACTTCAGATATGAAGCAGTTACTGTTTGTTGGTCAAATGAGATTTCCTATGCTTCACGTAAATCTTTTATCTAGTGTGTTTTTGTAGGAAATCAATATTACACTGGTGTAAAATACAGATAAAATATACTTCACAATTCATTCTGCAAAATAGGCTCCATAAGACAGATTTTTCCAATATTTTGTAATATATTACAGCTTATTTGTTAATGTGAATGTACTTCTCTGTCAGTGTACAACTGTGTATCTCCATCCCCCCGCAACATGTTCATCAAAAAATAATATCCCTCTTTTTAAACTAAAAGTTTCCTTACACCTGGAATTTTGTTGTCCAACAATTTTCTCAAGAGGATACCACAGAAAAAAAATCAATAAGCTACCAATACAGTATTATACATTGAGGCAGTTTTCAAGTTTTAATGGTATGGCAAAGAAAAGTTAGAGCATTCATGAATTTAAATATTTTTCATATAAACTATGTAAATATAATGATTAACAACCAGCTACATTCACTATTCAAGACATGCAATGTAGCATTTTCCTAATTATACTCACCAGTGTGGGAGGAGGTGACCGCATAGGAAGATTGAACTATTTGTATTTATTCGATGTTGCTTTAGACCATTAACTAGAAAACTCAGTTCTGTTATACTGAATGTGAGAATCTACAATAACTGAAGAATTTGATAGGGCAGCAGCATCCTCAGACAATGCTGGCTTGAGATGGCAGACTTGACTAATTCTACATCATCAGTCTTTTTAGCTGCCTCTCTCTTCCATAATCTCATTGTTGATGGGGACATTTAAACACTAATGAAAATGACTGCTTAATATCAGGGCTTTATCTATTTGCAAATCTAGAAGAAACCACCTGGCAGTTTGATATATTTTTATTAAAATAAAAAACTTGCTAAATGTGAATTTAGCGATGTATTAAAGAGGTACTGCCACACTCTTCCCAAGCACTTACATGGCCCTCCTCACGTAGTATCTGAGCACCCACTAATGTTGTTTTTTCCCTTTACAACCTTTCCATTATTTATGGTGACCAAGATATTGGCATCAAATAGAAGCTTTATTTATGTACAATCAGTCTGTTACTTCTGCCACATCATTTTCAGGGATGTTCAGCATTTGTGACAACACAATCACGTCCAGAATACTGAGTTGTGATTTCTAACTTAAGCATTGCTCACAGATTCAGGTAGGAGAAAGAGGATTCTGGCTGAAGATGGAAAGGAAGACTGATAGTGTTAGTGTGTGACTAAGGAATTGGGCCTAAATGAACACTGCAACCCCACCACTATGTTTCAGAAAAATCAATTTTTGCTCAGAGGCTTAGTTGCTACAGTCACACTCTGCCACCTTACTCCTATTGAGCAGGACCTTACTCTGAAAGTGCCCTGATTGGTTTCTGGAATCACAAATACACTAATTTTGTTCCTAGCACTCTGCTGATGTCAATGGTGCTCAGGCAAGGACAAATAAGTAAGAAAAACAGAGCCATAAAAGTAATACTTAGAAGTTAAGCGATTTGCCCATAGTCACAAAGGGAGTCTGTCAGTGGCTGAGTCAAGAGTACAACGAAAGTTTCCTGAGTCCCATTCTGCTGGAATCCACATCACAAGAGGTTTGCCAAGTGGAAAAGATTCCGTAAGTAGAGAAAGCATTTTTATTTTTAATCCAAATGTCAGCTGTGCACACAGTACTGTATCTGTATTGACTTGTGCAGCCCCACTGAAATCATGTACATTAATATGTGATCTTTCTACTATCTGTCCAGACAGCACAAAACACATTAGGCAGAACCTGCCACTCACTTCAGCTGCTTTTGACAGTCAGCCAGTGCAAGGCTGCAAAACTGGATTAGCCAAAATGTGAGGATTCCCCAGTATATGGGGAATGTCTAGGTAGCACAGGGCTGGTCGTATCCAACCTACACTGTCCCCATCCTGTTCCTTCTCTCCCACAGTGGCGGGGTGAAGAGGGGAAGACTGGAACATCTCTATACTTCGCCAATCAACAGCTGCCTGAGTAGCCCTTGGGGGCCATTGCAACAAGAGTGCAAGTTAGAACTGCTGTAACTTACACCAGAAGCTGAACCTGCTCCCAGTGACATATCTCAGAGGCATAAAGGTGACGTACAACTGCTTTTCTTTCCTTCCCCCCTCCCCACCCCAGGCTGGGTCCTGTGCAAAGTGCAGTTCATCTGGACTTCAGGAGTTAGCCCTTTAGGTCAGTGGTCCCAAAACTTTTTCTGTTGCGCCCCCCTTACCCATAATGGAACCTGTCCGTGCTTCCCTGGGAGCTGTGGTTCAGGACCAGGGCCAGGAGTGGAACTGGGGTCAGGGTAGGGATTTGAGTCTGGGAGCAGAGCTGGGGAATGGGGCCACAGCCAGGATTGGGGCCAGGAGCCAGGGCCAGAAGGAGGGATGCGGCTGGTGCCGGAGCTGCAGCCAGGACTGGGGCAGGGCTGGAGCAGAGCTGTGGGCAGAGTGGGGCTGGGTGGTGCACCCTCCACTCCCCCTATGGAGACTGGCCTGGTCCCCATTGCACCCCCTGAACATTCCTCTGTGCCTCCCAAGGGGGCGTGCCCCACAGTTTGGGGACCACTTCTTTAAGCTGTACATAAATGCCATCTGTTTTAACTTCTGTGATGGTAATGGACATTCTATAACAATATTTAGAATCTGAGAGAAACTCTTCCATAGATCATAAAAGTTTAAAGAGAGGTCATGGTGGTCTCTGTCAACCTGGGATCAGATGTGTGACACTGCACCCCATATTCTTCATAGTGATATTATTATGATGCATTTTGTACAAGACGGGTCATGTGAGGTGTCATTGGAAAAGTTATGATTTGCTGAATATGATTATCCTATTTTTATGCATGTATTATTTTTGTATCTAAAATTTAAGAATATTGACTATGTATCGGTATTTCAATTGTGCTTACTCTAGGTGACACCCACAACTACCTTTTCAGGTACAACAATGAAGAAGCCTGACAGTGCTGATGGCCTATCTGCAAAGACAAAGGACCATGGAAGAACTTAACATTCCTGTGAACATTCCAGACAGCCTGTAAGTAATGACTGCTATGACTCAGCAAAGTATGCAAGGGCATGTAACCAGGCCACATGACTCTGGACTCCATCTTGGGATGTCAGTGTTTTTCCACAAATTGAGTTTGGTACAAAGGGTTCCTGCCATATGATAAAGCTATATAAGGCAGGGAGTGGCATCATTTGTTGTTATTCACTCCCCACACAAGAGGACTCCTGAAAACACCTGAGGAACAAAGACTGAACTGGGGGAGGTGCTGGACCCAGGCTAAAGGGATTTCTAGCCTGTGTAAGAAAATGTGGGGATCCCAAGCTGGATAACAAGAGTAGCTTGCGCCTTAAGAATCTGCAGCCTGCTTGTATCATCAGCCAGGGTGAGAATTTGCTAATTCATATCCTATCTTTCAAGTATCGTAGGCTTAGTTTGCGTTTTTGTTTATTTACTAGGTGATCTGCTTTGATCTGTTTGCTATCTCTTATAATCACTTAAAATCTATCTTTTTGTAATTGATAAACTTACTTTATGTTTTAATCTAAACCAGTAAGTTTGGAGTGAAGTGCTTGGGGATCTTAGCTCAGGGGGCTGTTGCATTTCCACTCCACATTGAGGGAGGGGTGAACTCTAAGCTTACATTATACAGTTCCCTGTGCAGACGGTATAATTTTGGGTTTATACTCCAGGGGGAGGGTCCTAGGCTGGGAAGCTGGTGGTTATTTTGGCTGTAGCTTCTCTATTGTCGGTTCATCCAGTGGCTGGTCAGAGAGCCTGCATGTAACAGCAGCTGGGTGTGTCCCTACCTGTGTGAATGCTGGAGGAAGTGTAGGACCGGGAGTGGGTCTACAGCTTGTCACAGTAGCACAGTGTGAGAGGGAGTCCTGTCTAGTGGGTCAGAGGGCTTAGTGGTACCCCAGTTCCAGGTGACACCCCAGGAGGAACTCGTCACAAAATAATTTAGCCAAAATGAAATAGGAGGATACTTTCAAGTTGGAAATTCGCAGGTCATTGTTAAGTTTGGTGCTGGTCATCCACCCAGTTTAGAACAGATCCTTTTAAAAAAATCTTATTTTAAGATTTCTGTATGCTTCTTAGAAAGTTGATGAGGGGATTATTTAACTCAGTGCTTCTCAAAGCTGGTCCGCTGCTTGTTCAGGGAACGCCCCTGGCGGTCCAGGCCCGTTTGTTTACCTGCCGCGTCCACAGGTTCGGCCGATTGCGGCTCCCACTGACCGCGGTTCACCAGCACATTCCTCGGCCCGCACCGCTTCCCGCAGCCCCCATTGGCCTGGAGCAGCGAACCGTGGCCAGTGGGAGCCGCGATCAGCCGAACCTGTGGACGCAGCAGGTAAACAAACTGGCCCGGACCACCAGGGGCTTTCCCTGAACAAGCGGCGGCCCGACTTTGAGAAGCACTTATTTAACTGACACTGCTGATATCATGTATGGCCTCTTCTCAAGTTTGTAGAAGAGCCCCCCCTCTCCTGTGTCCATTATATGTGTTGCTGTGCACCCATGGACAGCTTTCTTTGCTTACTTATAGAACGCTTACTGTGCTTCAAGCATTCCTAGCATTTAGAAAGTTAAGTTCTTCTTCAAGTGATTTGCACATTTACATTACACTGCAGATATATGTGCGCCCAATGCACTCAAGTTGGAGACAGTGGTACTGCCGATTAAATAAGTGGCACATACGGCTCTGCTCTCCTCATGCACAGGCAAGGGCTTAAAAGGGGTGTGTCTGCTGTGTTCCTTTCAGTGGCTCATCACCCTTGGTGAGAGTTGGAGTTGCCCTTACCACTTGCTTTGATTAGCCAGCACCTTAGAGCTTTTCAGTGTATATAGTTATAGTAGTAATATTTAGTAGTTGTTTAGTTTTGTAGTTACCTGGAGAGTTTTAGTATGACAAAATCCCCAGGTATTAAGCAGTGTGCCACATGCAGCATTTTCACAGACAGGCAGAAGAGCTGCTTGATTTGTTTTGGTGAGGGCCATGAGGGGACAAATACGAGGAGGACCTCAAAGGGTTCGTATTAGTATCTCCTTCTCCACCGGATTGAAAAAGAGGGAATTTCATCTTAAAATTCACTCATGAAAGAGACGATGCATCCTGCATCAGAGCTGAGCCCCCAACCATGTGTTAGGGGACTCAATCAAAAAGAAGTGCTCCTCCAACTGCATCTGATTCAAAGCACAAGTCTGGTGAGAAATGGTACACTTTGTCTTCACTGTCAGCCTCGTCAAAGTGCTCCAGGCATTCTGATGCAGACAAGAGCCAGAAGTTTTCTGCTAAGTCTTCCAGTACTGGTTTGAGGCTTCACAAATGCAAATGCTCACTGGTCCTGTCTGAGGCAGCAACACTGACTCCTTTGGGGCTGTCAAGACCGCCTCCTTCCCCTGTGCTGAGTCCTTTGACACTGTTAACACTGATACATTTACCTGAGGTGCCCCAGGCCTTCTTGTTGGCAAGGGATCTACTTTGCCTTTCCCTATCAGACTCTCCTTTGCTGTAACCACCACTAGTGTCCTCAGCTCCACCAATGCACCCAGCACTGGCAAAAACACAGGTCCTTGGTGCCATCAGTTCCAGCTCAGATTAATTCGTCTCTTCAACCTATTATGCTGGCACCAATCACTTTGCTTGGATTCCACACACCCCGATCTTCACTTTCCTGGGAGTCAAATGTGTCTCCTATATCCAGACCACCTAGAACCCCAAATGGGACTGCTCCTCCTTTTCTGAAGAGACTTATATTTCTCCTTTGGAATCTGAAAGAGAGGAACCTGTTTCATCTTTGAGATCCTTTATATCAGTGCTTCTCAAAGTCAGGGCGCCGCTTGTTCAGGGAAAGCCCCTGGCAGTCCGGGCCAGTTTGTTTACCTGCAGCGTCCATAGATTCAGCCAATCGCGGCTCCCACTGGCCACGGTTTGCTGCTCCAGGCCAGTGGGCTTTCCCTGAACAAGCGGCAGACCAGCTTTGAGAAGCACTGCTTTAAATCACCTTAAAGGTCTTCTACCATTACGAGACCCAAAGGCCAGGCCCCTTACAAGGAAAGTCCAGTGTGGTGTCCCTGCTGTGAATAGCTCAGACTGTGCAATACCCTCCATGGCCATGGGGTGCTCTGAGAGACCTTGTTCATGGTCACTCTCTAGGAAGAAGTCTCCTCTTCCCGGGGAGAAACCTCTACTCAGGATCCTGCTACAATCCCTCCACTCATGGTGCTGGATCGTGTGGAGGGGAGAGAATTAGTGGAGGAACCCTTAGATGTCCTCTTCATATTTCTTCATCTTCACCATGCATGGGGTGTGGTTGAATTCTCATGACAAATTTTGTTCCCAAGAGGTTAAGATCATCTTGGTGAGCAGCAGAAGAGAATCCACTAGAGCCACAAAAGCAGCAAAGTGGAAGATTCAATTTGGATGCAATCTCATCATTTATCACCCCACCACACAGTGGTTACACATGTGCTGGACTATATGTTGCACCTGAAATCCTCAGGCCTTTCAATTAGATCCGTGAGAGTCCACCTGGTTTCCATTTCTGCACTACATCAGTCAGGAGATTGGTTTAACATTTTTTTTTCTCTCTCTCATTTCCTGACTCTTGAAAGGGCTACTCATTTACGTTCCTGTGTCTGATCCTGTACCTGATGGGATCTGAATCTAGACCTCTCCAAATTCCTAGGACTCATAGTAAAACTACAACCTTACTAACTTTACCATCTATGAAGACAGCATTTCTGATGGAAAGGAGGGTTTTGGAAATTCAGTCTCTCCTGGCTGACCCTCCTTTCATGGTCTTCCATAAAGACAAGGTTTCCTTTTGGCCATACCTAAATTTATGCATAAGGTAGTGTCATCTTTCCATCTGAACCAAACTATTCATTTGCCAGCATTTTTCCCGATACCCCATTCTTCTACACATGAAGAAACACTTCATACCTTGTACGTTTGTAGAATGCACATTTATGTGTTCTCTCTGGAGTACACTAGGTACTTCAGGAGTTCTCCCAGATGTTTTTGTAGCCTATGCTGAGAGAGTTAAAGGCCAATTGATGTCACCTTAGCAAATCTCACATTGGATTTCCGACAGCATTAAGCTCTGCTACCATCTTGTTAAAGTCTCTCCTCTGCTGAGAATAACAGCTTGCTCCACCTGGGCTCAGACCACTTCATCAGCTTTTCTAAGCAACATTCCAATAGCTGGTATCTGCAAGGCAGTGACATGGTTGCCTGTGCATACTTTTTCCACTGATTACACAATCACTCAAAACTCTGGTGATGATGCCAACTTTGGCAAGTTAGTGTTACAATCTCTGTTCAGATGATCCAAAGTCCCTCCACCTGTAAGGGAACTGCTGATGAATCGCCTACAGTGGAATGTATATGTATACAATCACTTACCTATACAGTAACTTTTCTTTGAGATCTGTTGTGCACATATACATTCCATGACCTTCCCATCTCCTCTGCCACTTTGGATGTTACATTCAGTGGTGTGAAAGAAAGGCAGCAGACATGTCCCTGTTATGCCCTCACCTGAGAATATGAGGAGAGCAGGGGCAAATGCGCTGCCTAGTGGTACTGCTGGCGAAAATCTCCAGCTCAAGGGCTCTAGGTGCACATGCTCCGACTCAAGTGGACTGAGTGTACATATGCCTGCAGTGCAATGTGTACGTGCACAACGCACCTTGAAAAATAAGAGTTAATGTCCAGGTAAGTAACCATTTTTTACATCAAGCTGGTGACACTGCTTATAATTTGTATATGGGTAGATCATTAATCCAAAAGACTGCCCTGAAAACTTTATTGAGTGTCTAAATTGGGTACAAGTTTAATGAGCCTCCAGCAGATAATCTTCAACAATGTAACTATTGAAAAAGAAAAAAATTACGTATTTACAGGTTCCGAGGATAAAATTCATGAGTTACTTGTGACATGACAACTTGCATTTCTCTGTAACTGTTTCCCCTTTCTCTGTGCTAATAAAATCAGGGATTAGGCCTCAGGAGGAAAGACGCATGCTAACTTGGACTTTAACCTTTGATAGTATGATGGGTTTTATGTGATTGCTATGTCTCATTGTATAAATGTAGAAAATAGAGAGGATTATCTGGGAATATGTATAACTGAAGATAATGGGATGGTGCTAATTGCTGAAAGAAGAATTTTGTCAACTAGAGAAAGTGTTAATTGTGAGAGCTCCCAGGATAGAGCCATAGAGTCATAGACTTTAAGGTCAGAAGGGACTAATATGATAGTCTAGTCTGACCTCCTACAAAATGCAGGCTGCAGAATCTCACCCACCTACTCCCGCAACAAACCCCTAACCTATGTCTGAGCCATTGAAGTCCTCAAATCATGGTTTAAAGACTTCAAGGTGCAGAGAATCCTCCAGCAAGTGACCTGTGCCCCACGCTGCAGAGGAAGGCGAAAACCCCCCAGGGCCTCTGCCAATCTGCCCTGGAGGAAAATTCCTTCCCGACCCCAAATATGGCGATCAGCTAAACACTGAGCATGCGGGAAAGACTCACCAGCCAGACACCCAGGAAAGAATTCTCTATAGCAGGGGTAGGCAACCTTTCAGAAGTGGTGTGCCGAGTCTTCATTTATTCACTTTAATTTAAGGTTTCGCGTGCCGGTAATACATGTTAACGTTTTTCAGGTCTCTCTCTATAAGTCTGGGGGTGGGTGTGGAGGTGCAGGGCAGAAGGCTGGGTGTTGGGGGGACTCAAGGTCAGGGCAGAGGGCTGGGGGTGTGTGGAGGTGCAGGGCAGAAGGCTGGGTGTAGGGGGGTTCAGGGCAGAGGACTGGGGTGTGTGTGGAGGTGCAGGGCAGAAGGCTGGGTGTTGGGGGGGAGGTCAGGGCAGAGGGCTGGGGTGTGTGTGGAGGTGCAGGGCAGAAGGCTGGGTGTTGGGGGGAGGTCAGAGCAGAGGGCTGGGGTGTGTGTGGAGGTGAAGCACAGAAGGCTGGGTGTTGGGGAGAGGTGCAGGGCAGAAGGCTGGGGGGTGTGGAGGTGCAGGGCAGAAGGCTGGGGGAGGTGTGGGGGTGCAGGGCAGAAGGCTGGGTGTTGGGGGGAGGTCAGGACAGAGGGCTGTGGGGTGTGTGGAGGTGCAGGGCAGAAGGCTGGGTGTTGGGGCGACTCGAGGTCAGGGCAGAGGGCTGGGGGTGTGTGGAGGTGCAGGGCAGAAGGCTGGGTGTTGGGGGAGGTCAGGGCAGAGGACTGGGGGTGTGTGGAGGTGCAGGGCAGAAGGCTGGGTGTTGGGGGGAGGTCAGGGCAGAGGGCTGTGGGGTGTGTGGAGGTGCAGGGCAGAAGGCTGGGTGTTGGGGGCGACTCGAGGTCAGGGCAGAGGGCTGGGGTGTGTGGAGGTGCAGGGCAGAAGGCTGGGTGTTGGGGGGAGGTCAGGGCAGAGGGCTGGGGGGTGTGGAGGTGCAGGGCAGAAGGCTGGGTGTTGGGGGGAGGTCAGGGCAGAGGGCTAGGGGGGTGTGGAGGTGCAGGGCAGAAGGCTGGGTGTTGGGGGCGACTCGAGGTCAGGGCAGAGGGCTGGGGTGTGTGGGGGGGTGCAGGGCAGAAGGCTGGGTGTGTGTTGGGTTGGGGGGGGTTCAGGGCAGAGGGGTGGGGGTGCAGGGCAGAAGGCTGGGGTGCTCGGCTCGTGGGGGTGCTCCCAGCCCCCTGCCCTGATCAGCTCATGGCAGGGGGCTGGGAAGGATATGCCCTGTTCCACCCCCTTCCCCCAGGCTCTGTCCCTACCTCTCTCTGCCTGCTCTACGGAGCAGCGAGCACGCTGCCGCTCCGCTCCCCCTCCCCCTCGCAAGGGCCATCGCCGAGAGGGAGGGGGAGGAGGAGGGGCCAGAATGCACCAAGCTGGGGGAAGAAGCGGGGGAGGAGGGAAGCTTGGCTGCCGCAGGACCAAGCTTCTGCCTCCTGCCCCCGCAGGGGAGAGCGGTGGGCGGGGGGGCTGAGTGGGGCGGGGGGCCGGGACCCCCCCCGACCGCTCTTCCCTGCGGGGGCAGGAGGCAGAAGCTTGATCTTGCGGCAGCCAAGCTTCCCTCCTCCCCCGCTTCTTCCCCCAGCATGGAGCTTTCCGGCCCCTCTGCCCCTCCTCCTCCTCCTCTCAGTGGGCAGCAGCGTGCCACTCAAAATCGGCTCGTGTGCCGTGTTTGGCACGCGTGCCGTAGGTTGCCGACCTCTGCTCTATAGTAACTCAGATCCCACCCCATCTAACATCCCATCACAGGCCATGGGGCATATTTACCGCTAATAGTCAAAGATCAATTAATTGCCAAAATTAGGCTATCCCATCCCCTCCATAAACTTATCAAGCTTAGTCTTGAAGCCAGATATGTCTTTTGCCCCCACTGCTCATCTTGGAAGGCTGTTCCAGAACTTCACTCCTCTGATGGTTAGAAACCTTCGTCTAATTTCAAGTCTAAACTTCCTGATGGCCAGTTTATATCCATTTGTTCTTGTGTCCACATTGGTACTGAGCTTAAATAATTCCTCTCCCTCCCTGGTATTTATCCCTCTGATATATTTATAGAGAGCAATCATATCTCCCCATAGCCTTCTTTTGGTTAGGCTAAACAAGCCAAGCTCTTTGAGTCTCCTTTCATAAGACAGATTTTCCATTCCTCGGATCATCCTAGTAGCCCTTCTCTGTACCTGTTCCAGTTTGAATTCATCCTTCTTAAACATGGGAGACCAGAACTGCACACAGTATTCCAGATGAGGTCTCACCAGTGCCTTGTATAATAGTACTAACACCTCCTTATCTCTACTGGAAATACCTCGCCTACTACATCCCAAGATCGCATTAGCTTTTTTCACGGCCATATCACATTGGCGACTCATAGTCATCCTGTGATCAACCAATACTCCGAGGTCCTTCTTCTCCTCTGTTAATTCTAACAGATGAGTCCCCAGCTTATAACAAAAATTCTTGTTATTAATCCCTAAATGCATGACCTTGCACTTTTCACTATTAAATTTCATCCTATTACTATTACTCCAGTTTACAAGGTCATCCATATCTTCCTGTATGATATCCCGGTCCTTCTCTGTATTGGCAATACCTCCCAGCTTTGTGTCATCCGCAAACTTTATTAGCACACTCCCACTTTTTGTGCCAAGGTCAGTAATAAAAAGATTAAATAAGATTGGTCCCAAAACCAATCCCTGAGGAACTCCACTAGTAACCTCCCTCCAGCCTGACAGTTCACCTTTCAGTATGACCCGTTGTAGTCTCCTCTTTAACCAGTTCCTTATCCACCTTTCAATTTTTATATTGATCCCCATCTTTTCCAATTTGAGTAATAATTCCCCATGTGGAACCGTATCAAATGCCTTACTGAAATCGAGGTAAATTAGATCCACTGCGTTTCCTTCATCTAAAAAAGCTGTTACCTTCTCAAAGAAGGAGATCAGGTTGGTTTGGCATGATCAACCTTTTGTAAAACCATGTTGTATTTTGTCCCAATTACCATTGACCTCAATGTCCTTAACTACTTTCTCCTTCAAAATTTTTTCCAAGACCTTGCATACTACAGATGTCAAACTGACAGGCCTGTAGTTACCCGGATCACTTTTTTTCCCCTTTCTTAAAAATAGGAACTATGTCAGCAATTCTCCAATCATATGGTACAACCCTTGAGTTTACAGATTCATTAAAAATTCTTGCTAATGGGCTTGCAATTTCATGTGCCAGTTCCTTTAATATTCATGGATGAAGATTATCTGGGCCCCCCGATTTAGTCCCATTAAACTGTTCGAGTTTGGCTTCTACCTCGGATGTAGTAATATCTACCTCCATATCCTCATTCCCATTTGTCATCCTGCCATTATTCCTAAGATCCTTATTAGCCTCATTAAAGATTGAGGCAAAGTATTTGTTTAGATATTGGACCATGCCTAGATTATCCTTAACCTCCACTCCATTCTCAGTGTTTAGCGGTCCCACTTCTTCTTTCTTTGTTTTCTTCTTATTTATATGGCTATAGAACCTTTTACTATTGGTTTTAATTCCCTTTGCAAGGTCCAATTCTACATGGCTTTTGGCCTTGCTCACTTTATCCCTACATGTTCTGACCTCAATAAGGTAGCTTTCCTTGCTGATCCCTCCCATCTTCCACTCCTTGTAGGCTTTCTGCTTTTTCTTAATCACCTCTCTGAGGTGCTTACTCATCTACAACTCCTGCCTATGAATTTTTTCCCCTTTCTTGGGATGCAGGCTTCTGATAGTTTCTGTAACTTTGACTTGAAGTAATTCCAGGCCTCCTCCACCTTTAGATCCACAAGTTCTTCAGTCCAATCCACTACCCTAACTAATTTCCTTAATTTTTTTAAGTTAGCCCTTTTGAAATAAAGAACCCTAGTCACAGATCTATTTTTATTTATCCTTCCATTTAGTTTGAACTGAATTAGCTCATGATCGCTCGAACCAAGGTTGTCCCCTACAACTATTTATTCTATGAGGTCTTCACTACTCACCAAAACCAAATTTAAAATGGCATCCCCTCTTGTTGGTTCAGCAACTACTTGGTGAAGGAATCCATCAGCTATTGCATCCAGGAAAATCTGAGCCCTATTATTATTACTAGCACTTGTCCTCCAGTCTATATCAGGGAACTTAAAGTCTCCCATGATCATACAATTCTCATTAGTATTTACTTCATTAAAAACATTAAAGAAGTCTCTATCCATATCCAGATCGGATCCCGGTGGTCTATAGCACACCCCAAGAACTATCCCAGGGGAGGCTCTAGTAGCTTTCTTCCCCAATGTGATTTTTACCCAGACAGACTCTGTCTTATCCATTCCATCACTTCTTATTTCTTTACAGTCTACCTCATCATTGATATACAATGCTACTCCACCACCTTTGACTTTATATCTGTCTTTCCTAAACAGCACATACCCTTCAATACCTATACTCCAGTCATGACTACTATTCTACCATGTTTCTGTTATCCCTATAATATCTGGTTTCACTTCCTGCCCCAGTAACTCTAATTCCTCCATTTTGTTACCTAGGCTCCTTGCATTGGTGTACAAAATCTTCATTTTTGCTGTTTGGCTTCGTTCACATTCTTTACCCAATTAGGCACAGACATTCTACCGCCAGTATCACCTATTAGACTGGTATCTACTCTATCCTTCCTCCTTATGTCCATTCTCCTACCCACGGCTGTATCCTTTCTTACTTCATTTTCTTCCCTCTCAATGTTAAAATCTGGCGTGGAGATTACCTGGACATCTCCCAACCATCTCCCCCAAATTCCTAGTTTAAAGGATGATGTCAGTCCCAGAGAGGGGAATGTTTATTAAGTATAAAATTGGTTGCGATTCACATACAGTCTTGATGAAGGTAGATTGAATCAAAAAAGCTGGTGTCTCCACTTCCTAAAGATGATTATTTTTGAAAAGGAAAACAAAGTGTCATTTGGTTTTGGTGATTTTTAATGTTGGTTTTAAAAGTGAGCCATAGTGGAGCCACCATTTTCATATAACTTTGTATATGATCATGATGTCAAGTACAAACAGTTGTGTTGGTTTTTTGTTGTAGTGGTGGGTTTTTTTTGGATATGACATACATGAAGAATATAGGTCCAATGACCCCTCCTGCGGGTCAGGAGTTTGTTTTTGCTTTTATTTGTTAGCTTGTAAAACACAGTGAAATGCAGCAGAGCTTTAACTTCAGCTTTAACAAAAATGTTTGTCTAGTGAATTTTGAGTAGTCATGACATGAGATTGGAGAAGAAAGGAAGACTGGGGAGGAGAATTCCTCACCTTTCTCTTGACTCTTCTGCTCTGCTCCCTTCATATCCTACAAGAAGAAACTCATTCTCCCATTTATTCACTCTCTACTTCCACAACCCCACTGTACAAGGGTTAACCGGGGCTCGACCCTCTCTGGGGCAGTGGGGAGCCACACTGGCTCACTACGTACAGTTGTTGTTCGGGGAATTAGTCTGTCTGCGGGGGTCTCCCTCGGCAGCCCTTGCGGTAACTGAAAGAAACACCGTAAGCCCAGGCCCTGGGTCAGGGCGGGCAACACAAGTCACGGGCTCAGGCCCTCAGGCAGGGCTGAGCAGTAGCAGTACAACCAGTGAGGAGCCCAGGCCCTGGGTCAGGGCGGGGCAACAATGAGTCCAGGCTCAGGCCCTCAGGCAGGGCTGAGCAACAACAGTACAATTAATAGCAAGCCCGGGCCCTAGGTCAGGGCGGGGCAGTGCAGAGTCAGAGCTCAGGCCCTCAGGCAGGGCTGAGCAACAACAGTAGGCCCCAAGCCTCCAAATACCTGGGAGAGGGGGAGACTGCCACCCACGAGTTGGGTGGCAGGGGGGACACAGGTCCTCCCACTCCACTGCGTCCCAGCCCAGGGCTCTAGCAGCGGCAGAAGACCTGCTGCTTAGTCAGTGGGGATCCTGGCCGCAACACACTGACATGGGCTCTGGCAGTGCTGCAGCCAAACTAGGGTCGGCTGCCCCCGGGCTACTTCCAAACTCCCCCTCGAGTCGTACCTGGGTCCAGGTGTTGTCCTATGGGGGTTCCAGGACCATCAGTTCTTCGGGGCAGTGGGCGATCGGCAGGCCCGGCAGCTCCTCCGGGTAGCGGGCACAGGGCAGGTCCAGCAACTCCTCCGGGTAGAAGGAGCAGGGCAGGCCTGGCCAGTCCTGGTGGCCGTCTTGGGCCGTGGGGTTTTCCCAGTCACGGGCTAGGCTGGAGACGTCTGGTCTCTCCAGTGGCTGGGGCCTTACTGAGCTCTGAGGGCGAGCCTTTATACTTCCGGGTTGCCGCCTGACCCTCTGAGGGGCAGGCTCAGAGCTCCCTAGCTCCACCCACTCTGGCCTCCAGACGGGCTCTTCCCTCTCCGGGGCGGTGGGGAGCCATACCGCCTCACTACAGGGAGGGATCGGTCGCCTGGTGCTGGAGCTCCTGCACCCTTCTCCCTCCTTCCCTCCCTGGCTTTGCTGCTGCTGCTGCTGCTGCGTGAGTGAGTGAGTGCGGAGGGGGGGGCCTTGCCGGCCTGCCCCCCCCCTCGCCTCCGGAGGGAGAAGCACCGGCCCCCCCCGACACCAACACCGACACCATCTGGGGGCCCACCTGCTTGCTGGCTTGCCTGCCTGCTTGCTTGCCTGCCTGCCTGGCCGGACGCCTGACGCTCGCTGCTGTTCCTGTGTGGGAGCCGCTGCCTCCGTCGCGGAGTCGGAAGAGACTAGGTTCCTGATTCGGGAGATTGTGGAGGGGATTGCTTAAGAACTGTGTTTTGTTGAGTGACTTTGCCATCTTTGCTCCTGGGGTGGTGCTGCCTCCAGTCGCGTTCGGAGGGTGGACGGAACTGAGCCTCTCGCTCGTAATTCCTCGGAGTGGAAGCCATCGTGTGCTAGGACGCTCTGAGGTCGGCTCGAGATCCTTTTGTCCTGTCCCCTGGAGCGGACTGTGGAGTGTGGACGGTACTGAGCCTCCCGCTCGTAATTCCTCGGAGTGGGAGCCATCGCGTGCCAAGAAACTCTGAGGTCGACTTGGGATCCTTCTGTCCCGTCCCCTGTATTGCAGGGGGCGCGGGGAGGGGCGCGGTGCCCCCCCCCTTTTCGTCCATCTGTTCCCCCTCTGCCACCACCCCCACCGCCGACAACCCCTCCACCGTCCCGCGTGTCGCCTGGATCTGCTCTTCGTTCCTCGGCGGGGCTGTTTGCCCCCCCCGCCCTCTTCCACCGTCCGGGACCGTTTGTTTACAGCAGTGAGCGGCAGGACCTCCGCTTCACGAGCGCTGTGGGTGCACCTTTCCCCCCCCCCCTGCTGCGTTTAGTTGAGGGGGTCCCCTCCCTGTAGCCCCCCATTTTATCCCGCCCCCCCCCTTATTTTCGGCCCCTTCGGTTTGTTCTTTTGGTGCTCCTTCCCCCCCTCCCCTTCCCCCATTCCCCCCCCCCACGGTTTCCAGCCTGCTGGCTGTGTTCTCGGCCTTGTCCTTGAATTGCAGCTGGCTGAAGTTTTTTGCAGTTGGCTGGGAATTTGTTTATATTCCTGGGCCGCTGCTCTGTTCCCCCCCCCCTTTCCCCCCGCGCGCGCTCGTGTTGCCCCCCCCTTTTCTGCACTGTTTTTGCCCCCTTATATTGTTGTTATAGTTTTCCCCCCCCCCAGTGTAGCCGGAGGAGCCGGCATTTCCCCAGAGGCGCCCTCCTCCCCTCTCTGTAGCTTTCTAGGAGGGTGTGGTTAGGCCCCTCCCCCCTCTTCCCCCTTTTCCCCGCCCCGTTTGCAGCTGCTGGTTGTTATGGCGGGGAACTCTGCTCCTGCCCCTCCCCCCGCCACCACCCCTGCCCCTGCCCGTGTTCTTGCTCCTGCCCCGCTCTCTTCCTCTGCCCTGTTGCCCCCGCCCGCCCCGGTGACCGGCCCCTTGGCCGGCCCTGCCCTAGACAACGCCGCTGCCACGGCTGCCTCTTCCACCGGCAGGAAAGGCCAGGGGAGGAAGAAGGGCAAGGGCCCCGCCCGTGGGACCAAGCCTCCTGCGGGCGGGGCTGCGATCCCCGCCGCGGCCTCGACATCGGCCGCGGCCCCTCCCTCTCCTGCCGTCCCTTTCACCGGCTCTGAGAGCGCTTCCTCTCGAGCCCACAGAGCGTACGCCCAGGTGGCCGCCGCCCCTCCGCGTACCGCTGCACCTTCCGCCCCGACCGCTGCCTCCGGACCCATCTCTGGCGACCTGGGCCCCTTCCCCTCGCTAACTAGGAGGCATGGCATCCGCTGCCACCTTGTGCCTGCCTCGCCCCATATCGAGACCTACGTGCGGGCGTTGGCGAGGGTGGTGGGGCCCACGGCCATCGTGGCGGCTTCCAAAATGTATGGGAAGGCCGTGTTTTTCCTGGCATCGGAGGCCGCCGCGCAGGAGGCGGTGGAAAGAGGCCTGGCGGTGGGAGGCGTGTTTGTTCCTTTGGAACCCTTGGAGGACCTGGGCGTACGGGTGGTCTTGACCTCCGTTCCGCCCTACCTCCCCAACGCCGCCCTGTTGCCTGCCCTCTCCGCCATGGGGAAGCCCATTTCTATTTTAAACCCTCTCTCGTTGGGCTGTAAGGACCCCACCCTCCGTCACATCCTGTCTTTCCGCCGGCAGGTCCAGCTCCAGCTGCCGCCGGCGGCGGGTGCCGGAGCGGTGCTCGAAGGGTCCTTCCTGGTGCCCTACCACGGGGCCCACTATCGGGTGCACTATTCGACGGGGGAGGCCCGGTGCTTCCTCTGCCGAGCGCCGGGGCATGTCCGGAGAGACTGTCCCCTGGCCCGATCTGGAAGGGCGTCCGAGACCCCCGGGGCCCGAGCGGGTGCCGGCCCTATCGTCGCTGACGATCCTAGCGGTTCGGCCACTGCTGCTACCGCTGCTCCTCCTCCTTTTGCCGTGACTCCCGCTCTGGCCGCGGAGACAGCTGAGCGGGCGGGCCTTGCCGTCGCCGACCCTGGATCGGCGAGGCATGTGGGGGAGCGAGCGGGACGGCTTTTGCCAGCCGCGGGGCGGAGCCCGCCCCAGGGGGAGGTTTCCCCTCTCCCTGATGGCCCTTTGCCCCTGCCACCCCGAGCCGACCCCCGCCCCTGCTGACCAGCCCTCCACCTCCTCTTCCACCTCAGGGGGCTGGGTGACCGTCCGGGGGAAGCGCAGAGCCCACAGATCGCAGGCTCTCTCCCTTCCCTCCGATGAGGAGGGAGAGCTAAACCCCCGAAAGATGTTGCGGGGGGCCGCAGTTGCTGGTTCTGGTAACGCGCCCCCGGACGGTGCCCAGCAGGAAGCGCTGGCCATGGAGACCGTAGATGCCGTGGCAGCGGCTAGGGAACCTTCTGTTCCTATCGTTGAGCCTCCACCTGAGGTGGCTTCGGTGGCGGTTTCCCCGGTCCTTGCTTCGTCCGTGCCTCCCACCACCACCGCCGATGCCGGGGCGGCTTTCGTCCCTGTGTCTGGCGGGGAGGACGCCGGGGCCGGGGGGACCGCTTTCGCCTCCTTTTTTGATGAGATCGAGGCCCTGGGTTTGACCCCGGTTACCCAAGGGGAAGACGCTCTTCCACCGGTGGGCCCCGATCCGGGTGTTGATTTAGTCTCGCCTCCCCCTCCTACTCCCGGTTCTGCCACCCCTGGATTAGTTTTGGGGGAACCCTTGGCCCTACCTGCCAGCCCGGCCGCGACTACCGTCTCGTGCACAGCCGCCGAGCCCCTAGGGGCGACGGCTGTTGCTACGCAGCCGGTTCTTGCCCCCGATCCCGCCCTTTCCACCTTACCTGCCCTGCCTGCTAGTCCGGCCGCGCCTACCGTCTCGTGCACAGCCGCCGAGCCCCTTGGGGCGACGGCTGTTGCTGAGCGGCCGGTTTTTGCCCCTGATCCCACCCCTTCTACCATACCTGCCCCTGAAGCTTCCCCTGTCCCTGCTGCCCCTGTTGGTTTAGCAGCGGGTGAAGGGGAGCCCGTTTCGGTCCCTAGCCCTGTTTTTGTTCCTGAGGTGTCTTCTCCTGCCACCTCAGGTCCCCCTGCTACCCCCGGGGTTGTCGCGTTTCCGTTGCCTACGGACGACCCTCGGGGAGCAGCTTTTGAGTTTCCCCTTCCCGCCACTGTGGGGGCTGTGTTGTTTTCTCAGCCGCCCTCTCCTCTGCCGGGACTGGGGACGAGCAGCCCGGCGCAGCAGCGCCGGGGCTCGGCCCCTTGTTTGTCTGTCCGCGAGGGCCCTTCCGGGGCCCTGCCGGAGGTCGGCGGCGGCTCGGCCGCTGCCTCCCCCTCCGCGCTGCGGGATGAGCTGCGCCTCTTTTTATCAGATTTCCGTGGTTCCCAGGGTAAGGTGCCGATGGCCCTTCGGCGCTGGGGGGACTTCCATCTCGTTCTTCGGGCCGTGAGGGCGCTTTTGGGGGAGGGGCGAGGGTCCGATCGGCGGGACTTCGCGGCCTACCGGCGGGCCCGCAGATTCCGCGACTCCTTGTTGGCCTTCGGGGTCGAGCATGGAATCTTGCGAGGCCCGCTGGAGGCCGTCGATCCCTCTGCCAGTGAGGATCTGCCCCAGCCCTCAGCATGACGGTCACCACGTTTGCTTCGTTGAACGCCCGGGGCTGTAAGGTGGGTTTCCGCAGGAGCCAGGTGCTCTCCTTCCTTCGTGAGGGGGGGTACTCTGTGATTTTCCTGCAGGAGACCCACGCGGCCCCGGCTGTCGAGGCTAGCTGGCGGCTGGAGTGGGGTGACGGGGTTTATTTTAGCCACCTTAGCGCCCACTCGGCTGGGGTGGCCACCCTGTTCTCCCCAGGGCTGCGGCCTGAGGTGCTGGGGGTCACCGAGGTCGTGCCGGGCCGCCTGCTGCACGTCCGGGCCCGCGTGGAGGGGCTGGTTTTGAATTTGGTCAACGTTTATGCCCCGAACAAGGGCCCGGAGCGCGTGCCTTTTTTTCAGCGGGCGGCGGCCTTCCTCGGCACTCTGGATTCAAGCGAGTGCCTGGTCCTGGGAGGGGACTTTAATACCACCCTCGAGGACCAGGACCGCTCCGGGATTGAGACTTCCCAGGCGGCCGCGGGCGTCCTCAGGGAGATTGTAGACCATCACTCCCTGGTGGACGTCTGGCGCGAACACCACCCGGATGACGATACCACCTTCACCTATGTCCGGGTGGAGGACGACCGGTCGCGTCACTCCCGGTTGGACCGAATCTATCTGTCCCGCTTTCATTTGGCCCAAGCCCACGCCTCCAGCGTCCGGCCGGCCCCGTTCTCGGATCACCATCTGGTGACCGTGACGGCCTCTCTCAGTTCCGAGCGGCCGGGGCCGGCCTATTGGCATTTTAATAATAGTTTGCTGGAGGACGTGGGCTTCGTGGCTTCCTTTCGGGTGTTCTGGCTGGCATGGCGGGGGCAGCGGCGCGCCTTTCCCTCGGCGCGGCGGTGGTGGGACGTGGGGAAGGTCCGCGTGCGGCTCTTCTGCCGGAACTACACCCGGGGCGCCAGCCGGCGGAGGGGTGCGCTGATAGGGCAGTTGGAGCGGGAGGTCTTGGAGTTAGAGAGGCGTCTGGCCTCCGGCCCCGAGGATCCATCCCTCTGCGCGGCGTACCGGGAGAAGCGGGAGGAGCTCCGGGCCCTGGAAGATCACCGAGCCCGGGGCGCGTTTGTTCGATCCCGCATCCGTCTCCTTCGGGAGATGGATCGTGGCTCCCGCTTCTTCTACGCCCTGGAGAAAAGGAGGGGGGCCAAAAAGCATGTCACCTGCCTCATGGCGGAGGACGGCTCCCCCCTCACGGATCCGGAGGAGATGCGTGGCAGGGCCAGGGCCTTCTACGCCGCTCTTTTCTCCCCGGATCCGACCGACGCTGAGGCCCGCAGGGTGCTCTGGACCGAGCTCCCGACGGTCAGCGCGGGCGACCGAGACCGGCTGGAGTTGCCTCTCTCCCTAGCCGAGTTCTCGGCAGCCCTCCAGCTCATGCCCACCAACAAGTCGCCGGGCATGGATGGGCTGACCGTGGAATTCTACCGCGTGTTCTGGGATGTCCTCGGCCCGGACCTCGTTACCGTCTGGGCCGAGTCCTTGCAGGGCGGGGTCCTCCCTCTCTCGTGCCGGCGAGCTGTGCTCGCCCTGTTGCCGAAGAAGGGGGACCTTCGCGATTTACGGAATTGGCGTCCCCTCTCGCTCCTCAGCACGGACTATAAGGTCGTAGCGAAAGCCATCTCGCTGCGGCTGGGGTCCGTGCTGGCGGACGTGGTCCATCCCGACCAGACCTACACCGTCCCGGGCCGTAGTATCTTTAATAACTTGTACTTGGTCCGGGACCTGTTAGAGCTGGGGCGTAGGGATGGTCTGTCGTTCGCCCTCCTGTCCCTGGACCAGGAGAAGGCGTTCGACAGGATGGACCACGGGTATCTCCTGGGCACCCTGCGGGCGTTCGGCTTCGGGCCCCTGTTTGTGGCTTTTCTCCAGGTGCTGTACGCCGAGGCGGAGTGTCTGGTCAGGCTCAACTGGACCCTGACCGAGCCGGTCAGCTTCGGGCGAGGAGTGCGGCAAGGGTGCCCCCTCTCGGGCCAGCTGTACGCTCTGGCGATCGAGCCCTTCCTCTGCCTCCTCCGTCGGAGGTTGGCGGGGTTGGTGCTCCGGGAGCCGGAGATACGGCTGGTCCTGTCGGCGTACGCCGACGACGTGCTCCTCGTGGTCCAGGACCCGGAGGATCTGGTGCGGGTGGAGGCCTGCCAGGGCGTTTATTCGGCGGCCTCCTCCGCCAGGGTCAACTGGGTCAAGAGCTCTGGCCTGGTGGTCGGGGACGGGTGGCGGGCGAGCTCCCTCCCACCCGCGCTTCAAGCCATCCGGTGGAGCGCGGGTCCGCTGCTTTATCTTGGCGTTTACCTTTCCGCCACGCATCCTTCTCCGCCGGAGAACTGGCAGGATTTGGAGGCCAGGGTGGGTGAGCGGCTGCGGAGATGGACGGGACTGCTCCGGTGTCTCTCCCTGCGAGGGAGGGCGCTGGTGCTGAACCAGCTCGTCCTGTCCATGCTCTGGCACCGGCTCAACACCCTGAGCCCGGCCCCGGGGATCCTGGCCAGACTCCAGAGGTTAGCCCTGGAGTTTTTCTGGCCGGGACTGCACTGGGTCTCTGCGGGGGTTTTGAGTCTTCCCCTGGAGGAGGGGGGACAGGGCCTGATCTGCCTTCGTAGCCAGGTCCATGTCTTCCGCCTCCAGGCCCTGCAGAGGCTCCTTTATGGTGCGGGTAGTCCGGCATGGAGCACGTTGGCGCACGCCTTCCTCCGCCGCCTTCGAGGGCTCCGCTACGACCGGCAGCTCCTTTTTCTTCACCCGAGAGGTCTTCCGCGTGACCTCTCGGAGCTGCCGGTCTTCTACCAGGACATTCTCCGGACATGGAAGCTTTTTTCGGCGACCAGGTCCACTGTGGCCACCGAGGGCGCAGATCTCCTCGCGGAGCCCCTGCTACACAATCCTGCTCTCCGTGTGCAGGTGGCGGAGTCACCCTCGGTGAGCCGGAGGTTGATCCTGGCGGGAATCACTAGGGTCGGAGACCTCCTGGACTATGCCGGAGGGGACTGGGTGGATCCCCGTGCGCTTGGTCGGCGCATGGGGCTCTCCACCCTCACGACCCCTCTGCGTGTGCTCCAGGAGGTAGGCGCTGCACTGTCACCTCCCGCTATCAGTTTTTTGTGGCGGGCCCTGCGGGAGGGTGTTCCCCGCCCACCCCTCACCCCGGGCCCTCCGGATCTTTTTATTGGGCCCCTGCTCCGTGAGCCCCCCCAGCTCCCACGATCCCATAATCCGAGCCAGCTGCATGCTCTGCAGCCGGTCCGGTTTCGAACCGCGCCCAGAGACCACCTGTACACGCTCGTGCTCCACACGTTGCATTTTCTCACCCTCGTGTCCCGCCCCGACACCAAGTGGCGGGACTATATGATACCTGTGGAGAGTGAGAAACCCCGGTGGGCCAGTCTTTATTCCACCTTGGTTCCACAGCCCGCCGGGGATGTTGGTTGGCGGCTCCTTCACGGAGCCGTGAGCACGGGCGTGTACTTAGCGAGGTTCACCCCCATTCCCGAAGCCTGCCCATTCTGTGGCATACGGGAGACCCTGGCGCATGCTTACCTTGAGTGCGCCAGGCTGCAGCCCCTGTTCCGGCTCCTCCAGAACCTCTTGTTGAGGTTCTGGCTGCATTTTTCCCCTCACTTGTTTATTTATGCTCACCCTATTCGTGGCCCCACGAAGTCGCGGGACCTCCTCGTCAACCTCTTCCTGGCTCTAGCCAAGCTTACCATCTATAATACCAGGGAGAAGATGTTGGCCGAGGGGGTGCTCTGCGACTGTGAGGCCTACTTTCGTACCTTTTTGGTTTCACGTCTCCGGGCGGAGTTCCACTGGGCAGCGTCCGCTGGCTCCCTTGCCTCCTTTGAGGAGCAGTGGGCGCTGTCCGGGGTTCTTTGCTCGGTGTCCCCATTTGGTTTACTGGTTTTGAACCTTTGATTGTCACCTCGCTTCCTGTTTTTTTATTAGTTGTCCCACGGAATTACTTGGTTCTGGGTCCAGTGGTCCCTCCCGCTAAGTTGGGGGAGGGGCCTTTAGCAGTGGGCGGGTGAACCCGCCCACCTCCCGGTCAACCAATATGGCCTCACTACAGGGAGGGATCGGTCGCCTGGTGCTGGAGCTCCTGCACCCTTCTCCCTCCTTCCCTCCCTGGCTTTGCTGCTGCTGCTGCTGCTGCGTGAGTGAGTGAGTGCGGAGGGGGGGGCCTTGCCGGCCTGCCCCCCCCCTCGCCTCCAGAGGGAGAAGCACCGGCCCCCCCGATATCAACACCGACACCATCTGGGGGCCCACCTGCTTGCTGGCTTGTTTGCCTGCCTGCCTGCCTGCCTGTTTGCCTGGCCGGACGCCTGACGCTCGCTGCTGTTCCTGTGTGGGAGCCGCTGCCTCCGTCGCGGAGTCGGAAGAGACTAGGTTCCTGATTCGGGAGATTGTGGAGGGGATTGCTTAAGAACTGTGTTTTTTTGAGTGACTTTGCCATCTTTGCTCCTGGGGTGGTGCTGCCTCCAGTCGCATTCGGAGGGTGGACGGAACTGAGCCTCTCGCTCGTAATTCCTCGGAGTGGAAGCCATCGTGTGCTAGGACGCTCTGAGGTCGGCTCGAGATCCTTTTGTCCTGTCCCCTGGAGCGGACTGTGGAGTGTGGACGGTACTGAGCCTCCCGCTCGTAATTCCTCGGAGTGGGAGCCATCGCGTGCCAGGAAACTCTGAGGTCGACTTGGGATCCTTCTGTCCCGTCCCCTGTATTGCAGGGGGCGCGGGGAGGGGCGCGGTGCCCCCCCCCTTTTTCGTCCATCTGTTCCCCCTCTGCCACCACCCCCACCGCCGACAACCCCTCCACCGTCCCGCGTGTCGCCTGGACCTGCTCTTCGTTCCTCGGCGGGGCTGTTTGCCCCCCCCGCCCTCTTCCACCGTCCGGGACTGTTTGTTTACAGCAGTGAGCGGCAGGACCTCCGCTTCACGAGCGCTGTGGGTGCACCTTTCCCCCCCCCCCTGCTGCGTTTAGTTGGGGGGGTCCCCTCCCTGTAGCCCCCCGTTTCTCCCGCCCCCCTTTTTTTCGGCCCCTTCGGTTTGTTCTTTTGGTGCTCCTTCCCCCCCTCCCCTTCCCCCATTTCCCCCCCCCACGGTTTCTAGCCTGCTGGCTGTGTTCTCGGCCTTGTCCTTGAATTGCAGCTGGCCGAAGTTTTTGCAGTTGGCTGGGAATTTGTTTATATTCCTGGGCCGCTGCTCTGTTTCCCCCCCCCCCCCTTTCCCCCCGCGCGCGCTCGTGTTGCCCCCCCCTTTTCTGCACTGTTTTTGCCCCCTTATATTGTTGTTATAGTTTTCCCCCCCCCCAGTGTAGCCGGAGGAGCCGGCATTTCCCCAGAGGCGCCCTCCTCCCCTCTCTGTAGCTTTCTAGGAGGGTGTGGTTAGGCCCCTCCCCCCTCTTCCCCCTTTTCCCCGCCCCGTTTGCAGCTGCTGGTTGTTATGGCGGGGAACTCTGCTCCTGCCCCTCCCCCCGCCACCACCCCTGCCCCTGCCCGTGTTCTTGCTCCTGCCCCGCTCTCTTCCTCTGCCCTGTTGCCCCCGCCCGCCCCGGTGACCGGCCCCTTGGCCGGCCCTGCCCTAGACAACGCCGCTGCCACGGCTGCCTCTTCCACCGGCAGGAAAGGCCAGGGGAGGAAGAAGGGCAAGGGCCCCGCCCGTGGGACCAAGCCTCCTGCGGGCGGGGCTGCGATCCCCGCCGCGGCCTCGACATCGGCCGCGGCCCCTCCCTCTCCTGCCGTCCCTTTCACCGGCTCTGAGAGCGCTTCCTCTCGAGCCCACAGAGCGTACGCCCAGGTGGCCGCCGCCCCTCCGCGTACCGCTGCACCTTCCGCCCCGACCGCTGCCTCCGGACCCATCTCTGGCGACCTGGGCCCCTTCCCCTCGCTAACTAGGAGGCATGGCATCCGCTGCCACCTTGTGCCTGCCTCGCCCCATATCGAGACCTACGTGCGGGCGTTGGCGAGGGTGGTGGGGCCCACGGCCATCGTGGCGGCTTCCAAAATGTATGGGAAGGCCGTGTTTTTCCTGGCATCGGAGGCCGCCGCGCAGGAGGCGGTGGAAAGAGGCCTGGCGGTGGGAGGCATGTTTGTTCCTTTGGAACCCTTGGAGGACCTGGGCGTACGGGTGGTCTTGACCTCCGTTCCGCCCTACCTCCCCAACGCCGCCCTGTTGCCTGCCCTCTCCGCCATGGGGAAGCCCATTTCTATTTTAAACCCTCTCTCGTTGGGCTGTAAGGACCCCACCCTCCGTCACATCCTGTCTTTCCGCCGGCAGGTCCAGCTCCAGCTGCCGCCGGCGGCGGGTGCCGGAGCGGTGCTCGAAGGGTCCTTCCTGGTGCCCTACCACGGGGCCCACTATCGGGTGCACTATTCGACGGGGGAGGCCCGGTGCTTCCTCTGCCGAGCGCCGGGGCATGTCCGGAGAGACTGTCCCCTGGCCCGATCTGGAAGGGCGTCCGAGACCCCCGGGGCCCGAGCGGGTGCCGGCCCTATCGTCGCTGACGATCCTAGCGGTTCGGCCACTGCTGCTACCGCTGCTCCTCCTCCTTTTGCCGTGACTCCCGCTCTGGCCGCGGAGACAGCTGAGCGGGCGGGCCTTGCCGTCGCCGACCCTGGATCGGCGAGGCATGTGGGGGAGCGAGCGGGACGGCTTTTGCCAGCCGCGGGGCGGAGCCCGCCCCAGGGGGAGGTTTCCCCTCTCCCTGATGGCCCTTTGCCCCTGCCACCCCGAGCCGACCCCGCCCCTGCTGACCAGCCCTCCACCTCCTCTTCCACCTCAGGGGGCTGGGTGACCGTCCGGGGGAAGCGCAGAGCCCACAGATCGCAGGCTCTCTCCCTTCCCTCCGATGAGGAGGGAGAGCTAAACCCCCGAAAGATGTTGCGGGGGGCCGCAGTTGCTGGTTCTGGTAACGCGCCCCCGGACGGTGCCCAGCAGGAAGCGCTGGCCATGGAGACCGTAGATGCCGTGGCAGCGGCTAGGGAACCTTCTGTTCCTATCGTTGAGCCTCCACCTGAGGTGGCTTCGGTGGCGGTTTCCCCGGTCCTTGCTTCGTCCGTGCCTCCCACCACCACCGCCGATGCCGGGGCGGCTTTCGTCCCTGTGTCTGGCGGGGAGGACGCCGGGGCCGGGGGGACCGCTTTCGCCTCCTTTTTTGATGAGATCGAGGCCCTGGGTTTGACCCCGGTTACCCAAGGGGAAGACGCTCTTCCACCGGTGGGCCCCGATCCGGGTGTTGATTTAGTCTCGCCTCCCCCTCCTACTCCCGGTTCTGCCACCCCTGGATTAGTTTTGGGGGAACCCTTGGCCCTACCTGCCAGCCCGGCCGCGACTACCGTCTCGTGCACAGCCGCCGAGCCCCTAGGGGCGACGGCTGTTGCTACGCAGCCGGTTCTTGCCCCCGATCCCGCCCTTTCCACCTTACCTGCCCTGCCTGCTAGTCCGGCCGCGCCTACCGTCTCGTGCACAGCCGCCGAGCCCCTTGGGGCGACGGCTGTTGCTGAGCGGCCGGTTTTTGCCCCTGATCCCACCCCTTCTACCATACCTGCCCCTGAAGCTTCCCCTGTCCCTGCTGCCCCTGTTGGTTTAGCAGCGGGTGAAGGGGAGCCCGTTTCGGTCCCTAGCCCTGTTTTTGTTCCTGAGGTGTCTTCTCCTGCCACCTCAGGTCCCCCTGCTACCCCCGGGGTTGTCGCGTTTCCGTTGCCTACGGACGACCCTCGGGGAGCAGCTTTTGAGTTTCCCCTTCCCGCCACTGTGGGGGCTGTGTTGTTTTCTCAGCCGCCCTCTCCTCTGCCGGGACTGGGGACGAGCAGCCCGGCGCAGCAGCGCCGGGGCTCGGCCCCTTGTTTGTCTGTCCGCGAGGGCCCTTCCGGGGCCCTGCCGGAGGTCGGCGGCGGCTCGGCCGCTGCCTCCCCCTCCGCGCTGCGGGATGAGCTGCGCCTCTTTTTATCAGATTTCCGTGGTTCCCAGGGTAAGGTGCCGATGGCCCTTCGGCGCTGGGGGGACTTCCATCTCGTTCTTCGGGCCGTGAGGGCGCTTTTGGGGGAGGGGCGAGGGTCCGATCGGCGGGACTTCGCGGCCTACCGGCGGGCCCGCAGATTCCGCGACTCCTTGTTGGCCTTCGGGGTCGAGCATGGAATCTTGCGAGGCCCGCTGGAGGCCGTCGATCCCTCTGCCAGTGAGGATCTGCCCCAGCCCTCAGCATGACGGTCACCACGTTTGCTTCGTTGAACGCCCGGGGCTGTAAGGTGGGTTTCCGCAGGAGCCAGGTGCTCTCCTTCCTTCGTGAGGGGGGGTACTCTGTGATTTTCCTGCAGGAGACCCACGCGGCCCCGGCTGTCGAGGCTAGCTGGCGGCTGGAGTGGGGTGACGGGGTTTATTTTAGCCACCTTAGCGCACACTCGGCTGGGGTGGCCACCCTGTTCTCCCCAGGGCTGCGGCCTGAGGTGCTGGGGGTCACCGAGGTCGTGCCGGGCCGCCTGCTGCACGTCCGGGCCCGCGTGGAGGGGCTGGTTTTGAATTTGGTCAACGTTTATGCCCCGAACAAGGGCCCGGAGCGCGTGCCTTTTTTTCAGCGGGCGGCGGCCTTCCTCGGCACTCTGGATTCAAGCGAGTGCCTGGTCCTGGGAGGGGACTTTAATACCACCCTCGAGGACCAGGACCGCTCCGGGATTGAGACTTCCCAGGCGGCCGCGGGCGTCCTCAGGGAGATTGTAGACCATCACTCCCTGGTGGACGTCTGGCGCGAACACCACCCGGATGACGATACCACCTTCACCTATGTCCGGGTGGAGGACGACCGGTCGCGTCACTCCCGGTTGGACCGAATCTATCTGTCCCGCTTTCATTTGGCCCAAGCCCACGCCTCCAGCGTCCGGCCGGCCCCGTTCTCGGATCACCATCTGGTGACCGTGACGGCCTCTCTCAGTTCCGAGCGGCCGGGGCCGGCCTATTGGCATTTTAATAATAGTTTGCTGGAGGACGTGGGCTTCGTGGCTTCCTTTCGGGTGTTCTGGCTGGCATGGCGGGGGCAGCGGCGCGCCTTTCCCTCGGCGCGGCGGTGGTGGGACGTGGGGAAGGTCCGCGTGCGGCTCTTCTGCCGGAACTACACCCGGGGCGCCAGCCGGCGGAGGGGTGCGCTGATAGGGCAGTTGGAGCGGGAGGTCTTGGAGTTAGAGAGGCGTCTGGCCTCCGGCCCCGAGGATCCATCCCTCTGCGCGGCGTACCGGGAAAAGCGGGAGGAGCTCCGGGCCCTGGAAGATCACCGAGCCCGGGGCGCGTTTGTTCGATCCCGCATCCGTCTCCTTCGGGAGATGGATCGTGGCTCCCGCTTCTTCTACGCCCTGGAGAAAAGGAGGGGGGCCAAAAAGTATGTCACCTGCCTCCTGGCGGAGGACGGCTCCCCCCTCACGGATCCGGAGGAGATGCGTGGCAGGGCCAGGGCCTTCTACGCCGCTCTTTTCTCCCCGGATCCGACCGATGCTGAGGCCCGCAGGGTGCTCTGGACCGAGCTCCCGACGGTCAGCGCGGGCGACCGAGACCGGCTGGAGTTGCCTCTCTCCCTAGCCGAGTTCTCGGCAGCCCTCCAGCTCATGCCCACCAACAAGTCGCCGGGCATGGATGGGCTGACCGTGGAATTCTACCGCGTGTTCTGGGATGTCCTCGGCCCGGACCTCGTTACCGTCTGGGCCGAGTCCTTGCAGGGCGGGGTCCTCCCTCTCTCGTGCCGGCGAGCTGTGCTCGCCCTGTTGCCGAAGAAGGGGGACCTTCGCGATTTACGGAATTGGCGTCCCCTCTCGCTCCTCAGCACGGACTATAAGGTCGTAGCGAAAGCCATCTCGCTGCGGCTGGGGTCCGTGCTGGCGGACGTGGTCCATCCCGACCAGACCTACACCGTCCCGGGCCGTAGTATCTTTAATAACTTGTACTTGGTCCGGGACCTGTTAGAGCTGGGGCGTAGGGATGGTCTGTCGTTCGCCCTCCTGTCCCTGGACCAGGAGAAGGCGTTCGACAGGATGGACCACGGGTATCTCCTGGGCACCCTGCGGGCGTTCGGCTTCGGGCCCCTGTTTGTGACTTTTCTCCAGGTGCTGTACGCCGAGGCGGAGTGTCTGGTCAGGCTCAACTGGACCCTGACCGAGCCGGTCAGCTTCGGGCGAGGAGTGCGGCAGGGGTGCCCCCTCTCGGGCCAGCTGTACGCTCTGGCAATCGAGCCCTTCCTCTGCCTCCTCCGTCGGAGGTTGGCGGGGTTGGTGCTCCGGGAGCCGGAGATGCGGCTGGTCCTGTCGGCGTACGCCGACGACGTGCTCCTCGTGGTCCAGGACCCGGAGGATCTGGTGCGGGTGGAGGCCTGCCAGGGCGTTTATTCGGCGGCCTCCTCCGCCAGGGTCAACTGGGTCAAGAGCTCTGGCCTGGTGGTCGGGGACGGGTGGCGGACGAGCTCCCTCCCACCCGCGCTTCAAGCCATCCGGTGGAGCGCGGGTCCGCTGCTTTATCTTGGCGTTTACCTTTCCGCCACGCATCCTTCTCCGCCGGAGAACTGGCAGGATTTGGAGGCCAGGGTGGGTGAGCGGCTGCGGAGATGGACGGGACTGCTCCGGCGTCTCTCCCTGTGAGGGAGGGCGCTGGTGCTGAACCAGCTCGTCCTGTCCATGCTCTGGCACCGGCTCAACACCCTGAGCCCGGCCCCGGGGATCCTGGCCAGACTCCAGAGGTTAGCCCTGGAGTTTTTCTGGCCGGGACTGCACTGGGTCTCTGCGGGGGTTTTGAGTCTTCCCCTGGAGGAGGGGGGACAGGGCCTGATCTGCCTTCGTAGCCAGGTCCATGTCTTCCGCCTCCAGGCCCTGCAGAGGCTCCTTTATGGTGCGGGTAGTCCGGCATGGAGCACGTTGGCGCACGCCTTCCTCCGCCGCCTTCGAGGGCTCCGCTACGACCGGCAGCTCCTTTTTCTGCACCCGAGAGGTCTTCCGCGTGACCTCTCGGAGCTGCCGGTCTTCTACCAGGACATTCTCCGGACATGGAAGCTTTTCTCGGCGACCAGGTCCACTGTGGCCACCGAGGGCGCAGATCTCCTCGCGGAGCCCCTGCTACACAATCCTGCTCTCCGTGTGCAGGTGGCGGAGTCACCCTCGGTGAGCCGGAGGTTGATCCTGGCGGGAATCACTAGGGTCGGAGACCTCCTGGACTATGCCGGAAGGGACTGGGTGGATCCCCGTGCGCTTGGTCGGCGCATGGGGCTCTCCACCCTCACGACCCCTCTGCGTGTACTCCAGGAGGTGGGCGCTGCACTGTCACCTCCCGCTATCAGTTTTTTGTGGCGGGCCATGCGGGAGGGCGTTCCCCGCCCACCCCTTACCCCGGGCCCTCCGGATCTTTTTATTGGGCCCCTGCTCCGTGAGCCCCCCCAGTTCCCACGATCCCATAATCCGAGCCAGCTGCATGCTCTGCAGCCGGTCCGGTTTCGAACCGCGCCCAGAGACCACCTGTACACGCTCGTGCTCCACACGTTGCATTTTCTCACCCTCGTGTCCCGCCCCGACACCAAGTGGCGGGACTATTTGTTACCTGTGGAGAGTGAGAAACCCCGGTGGGCCAGTATTTATTCCACCTTGGTTCCACGGCCCGCCGGGGATGTTGGTTGGCGGCTCCTTCACGGAGCCATGAGCACGGGCGTGTACTTAGCGAGGTTCACCCCCATTCCCGAAGCCTGCCCATTCTGTGGCATACGGGAGACCCTGGCGCATGCTTACCTTGAGTGCGCCAGGCTGCAGCCCCTGTTCCGGCTCCTCCAGAACCTCTTGTTGAGGTTCTGGCTGCATTTTTCCCCTCACTTGTTTATTTATGCTCACCCTATTCGTGGCCCCACGAAGTCGCGGGACCTCCTCGTCAACCTCTTCCTGGCTCTAGCCAAGCTTACCATCTATAATACCAGGGAGAAGATGTTGGCCGAGGGGGTGCTCTGCGACTGTGAGGCCTACTTTCGTACCTTTTTGGTTTCACGTCTCCGGGCGGAGTTCCACTGGGCAGCGTCCGCTGGCTCCCTTGCCTCCTTTGAGGAGCAGTGGGCGCTGTCCGGGGTTCTTTGCTCGGTGTCCCCATTTAGTTCACTGATTTTGAACCTTTGATTGTCACCTCACTTCCTGTTTTTTTATTAGTTGTCCCACGGAATTACTTGGTTCTGGGTCCAGTGGTCCCTCCCGCTAAGTTGGGGGAGGGGCCTTTAGCAGTGGGCGGGTGAACCCGCCCACCTCCCGGTCAACCAATATGGCCTCACTACACCCACTTTCTATCTGATTGAGACTTCCCAGTGACAAATTACAGGAGAGTTGCTGGCCACAGAAGGTGCCACAAGAGCAGAACTGACTTCTTCAGGCCTCAGTCTCCCCATCTCCCTTCCCATTCCAGGCCTTGATATCATGGTGTCAAGCAGAAGGAGAGACTGGTAGGTGAGGCTGTCTGCATCTCAGAGACACCCAGCTCATTTCATTTAATAGCATTGCTGTCTGGGGAACCTCCAATAGTTTGCCAGCAGGGAGTCCTTGTCCTTGACATCATATGAAGTTTCATCCCAGAAAGGCTGGTGGTGAAGTGGACAATATCTTCCAGAGACATTTCTCTGTGGAGAGAAAATATTTCCCTGGGGGCCAATAAGGGAGCAGAGGGACATGGAAGGGGAGCACATCTGGGATATTTCCCCTGTCATTGATTTCTCTAAAATCATTCCCCTGGCTCTATGGGGCTCAGCCTTCCTTCACCTTGTCTTCCTAATCTGGGAAACATCCTCTTGTTCATGAAACTGGGACTCCTTGCAAGTGAACTACAGGAGGTTTGCTTGTAGGAAAATCAGCTGCAAGAGCAGAGCTGGTTGCTCAGCTGCCGTATTAGCAGCTCTCTGTCTCCCCTTATTTATGTGCCATTTAAAAATGTTATAATACTAATATGCAAATATTTCTTATGTGAATATGTTTATACTCTAAGCATATACAGGTTCAGATGTGGTGTTAAAGAAATGTTCCATGCAATGGGTCCTCTAGTGGGAGGGTCTGGTTGTGACCTTACTATTTCTGCCAGCCTAGTCATCCCAGAGGGGGCCACAGCTGCAGCCTCAATCTCCCCTGTGTGCTCTAATTGCTCCCACTGGGGGGGGGTCGCAAACCCACTCCCACCAGGGCCCTAGGGGTTTATCAGTGTCCAGCCCAGTTACTGAGCTACCCCTGCTGGCTGAAGCTCACAGGGCTCAGGCTGCAGGGCTAAAAATTGCAGTGTAGATGTTTGGGCTCAGACTGGAGCCCGGGCACTGAGACCCTGCAAGGGAAGAGGGTCTCAAAGCCAATGCTCCAGCCCAAGCCCGAACATCTACACTGCAATTTTTAGCTCCACAGCCCAAGCCCAAGTCAATTGACCTGGGCATTGAGACTTGGTGCTGCAGGTTTTTTGTTGCATTGTAGTTGACTGAATAGGACACTGAAGGATACAATCTCTCTTCGGGCTTTCAACTTCCAAGGAAGGGGAGGGGAATCCAATCCTCCTGTTAGATCAGGTCTCACAAAGCTTTTGCCACTCCTAGCACAACACTCCGCATAAGACTTGCTTCCTGGTGCCGCAATGCAGCTCATTTCCCCCCTTTTTCTGTCCTTTTAAACTGTTCCTCCTCTGGGAACATGCCCTGTTGAGGACGAGGCCTGCCTAGCCCAGTATTGCTTTAATCCAGCCCTGGTTCAGTATGGGGCCTGTAGATCTCATCACAGGCTCTAAAACAGCTGTCGCCTGAGAGGTGTGAATCCTGAGTTTTCTTCTTAACCACAGTACCCAGATGATGGACTTGCATCAATTTTTTTATTACATGGTTAAATAAATTAAAATAAAGAAATAGTTATTGCTAACCTGTGCAATAGCTGCATGTTTTGTCAGAGTATTTGACGGAAGAAGCAATAAATGGTAAGTCTTTTCTTTGTTTTGCTGTATCCAGGAATTTTGTTCAACTTAAACCTACAGTTATGGGGAGTTTCTTGTTACCTCTGTAATGTTTTAGTAGAGGCTCTTTTTCTGAAGTTATATAATGTTTTTATACTAATTGTCTTAATGCATATCTTCTTGCAGAGGTAGGGGGGAGGACCCTCAAGCGTGTCTCTAGCTTACTCATCTCCTGTCTTAGCTCTTATCTCCTTTTTGCCTTTGCTTATGTGCCTATCTTCAACCCCAGGCTCTCTCTCTGTAGCATTTCACAATGCTTTACTTTGCAAGTCTGCCTTCTATCACCTGTGCACCATATAGCCTGTGGCCACTACTACTGAACCTTGATTTTAGCTATGCCAAACTGCTAGTCCATGCTGCACATCTTGATTCCTCTATGGTCTTTCAGAGTCACTTGTATTCATAATTCAGCCCGTTTAGAATGTTGCTTGTATATGTAAACACATCATTGTATCCTGAAAACATCCCAGCTTTCTCATCCTCTCCTATAGCCAGTGACTAAAAAAATTGTTGCCTGAGTCTTAAAATGGTCTCCACAGACTCACTGTCAATCTTTTAACTTCCCTGGTCTCAATCCCTGCTTCTAGTACCATGCTCTCTCTCCTGCATCGTATTTTATCTCAATCCTCGCTCCACACTGTCCTCAGCTGGAAGTCAATCCTTAACTTCCATTCCTCCAACTACCTGGAAAAGCTTCCTCCTTTCCACATCCAAGATTTTCCCTCCCATTTTAAAATGCAGCTTAAATCTCATCTCTTTTACACTTCCTCCAAATGTTAAGAAGCCAACTATGTCCCTTAATTTACTATCCCCATATATTCTGTAATGACAACAAGTTAATTAAACATTTAGAAACCCTCAAGTTACTTAGATTCAAGCTTCAAGTTCCAAAAGCAAGTAAAGGTATGGAAGTCTTCTTATTTTTCCCAAAGCCAGTTGGCCCAATTCTTAATAAGTTTTCAATACTGGCATTTTTAAAATAATGACAAGCCAAACAATTTTTTTTTAAATAATTCTTAAGCTTCACTTCCTGGCTCCAGCTCTCATATGTGCAGCTCTTTCTAATGCAGCCAATTCGCTCATGCCCTGTGCCCAAGTTTAAATTCCAAGGTGTATTTTAGATTTCCAGTCATGTACAACATTTTTTTGTTTGGAACTGTTACTGCAAAGGGCAACCATCTTTATTGTCACCTTTATTCTTATGCAACTGAAATTTGCATCGGCGCCACCCTTTGAAAGGCTGACATAAAAGGGTCGGGTTTCAGAAATTGTGCATTTTATGTTGAGTGTGCTGTGCCCACTCTATGCTGAAAATTTATCCCTAATGTAGCTGATAAGAAATATGCTTTCCCTGTTTAAGTTGCAAACACACTAACAGCAAGGTTACTTGCTCCATTTGATGGGACGGGGAAAAGCACTATATAAAATATGGATAAAGTGTCAGTCAAAGCTGGTTTTACAATATGCACTATGATATTGTAAGTCACATCGCTTTTTATTTTTAAACACAACTAGATGTGGTAGTTTGGCAGCAGTGTTTTTACACAGACAGCCCCTTCAAATTCTTTTCATAGCAAGAGTGGTAATCCTGCCAGGTAAAAAAAAAAAATGTTATTGAAAACCTTTCTCCCCTTATAGGCCCATTTTGACAGGAAATCTTTGAGAGGCAGCAGCAATGAAGTGCCCAGAGATTTCATCTGTCTTCTCTTGCTTCAGGAAATGCTGAGCACAGGCTCCCCTATTAGGCAAAATACACAAAGTACCAAATCCCCTTAACAATCATCTTTGGTCTACTCTTAGGTTGACAGCTTTCTGTGTCCTAGTCTGTCAAACGGCCTGTAACGGAGACTCGTATTACTGGGACCAGTGTGAAAGTTTTTGACAGTACTTTGGGGGGGGGGGGGAAATCATATTGTCAGTGTTTACAAGTTATCTGGGGCAATCCATTTTGCATGGCTAATCAAAATAAAATCTACCATGCCAAAAATGTTAACTTGCAGCGCTTTTTCTTTTGCTCTATGGTCCTGACATAAAGTTCCAGTTTGAAAGCATTGTCTGTCATTCTGCGTAATTGGTTGAAATTTAGCAATTATTAGCTGCTGCGTTATAATATCCAATAGTAGTTTTTTGTTTTTTGACAGGTGCCAAATCTAAATTTTAAATAATCTTTCAGGAATCAAAATGACAGCTTGCAGTAATTCTGCAGGTGTCTAAACAGATGTACTTTCAAAAATAATTAGACAAAATGTGTACAGATTGCAGGAAATATGAAAAAAATTGACATCAAATTTTCATGAGTAGACATTCTTTGTGTATGTGTTTGTTGGGGTTTTTGTTACTTTAAAACTATTAGTTATTAAGCAACTTTCATATTCTTGCAAGATGATGAATATGTATAAAATTTAGAAAAAGCCAACTCTGTCTTTCACAAATTCTTTAAAAAGAGCTAATAGTGTAGGTGTCTCAGGCAAGTAGGATCTGTGCAGTCCTAGAGTTTTGTATAAGGATTCTAATATCTAAACAAGAAATACAGTAAATACAAGTATGCAAGAAACAATCAAAAGCCTAGATTCTGCCCCCACACTATGATACATTGGTATGACTCTACTGACTTTGCTGGAGTTATTCCTGATATACGCTGGTGGAAATGAGAACTGAATCAGACCCGGAGAATATGTATATTTATTTTAAATTAGGTGTATATGTCTCTGTATGTGAGGGGAGGAAAGCAGGAAAGGAGGTTTTCAAAGTCTTTTGGCCTGAATTGGGGATATTCTGTTTCCTATGGTTTTGTGCAAAAAAGTTCTATTTCCACACTAACCTTGGGCATTATACACTGCCCCTCATCTAATCTAATACTTTACTCACAGCTCAGCATAGCAAAAGCAGAATGGCATGGATGATGGAAAACTGGAAAGTGAGTTAACAAAACCAGAGACCAAAGAATGTTAAGAATCATGCAAAAAGGGGAAAAAAAACAAAAACTTGGTGTCTGACTAAATTTCTTAACCTCTTTTTCCCCCACTGCAACTTTATATCTAACAGCCCTTTGAAATGGAAATCATAATGAGTTTCTGTTCATTTAAATATGCTATATTATTAATTACTTAGTATTTAGTGTTCTTCATATACTACTGTATGTTGGCACATGAAGTACATCCCGCTCGCCTTACTCATACTCTTGACTTCAGTAGGACTATTGGTTTGAGTAAGATGAGCATGCATCAACTTTTCTTTAACCTATTTATTTAGGAATTTTAACAAGTTTACAATCCTTGCCATGTAAATACCAAAAACAAAACAATCATTACAACAGTTAGCTTTTGTTTAAAGAGACATTGTACAGGAATATAATCAATCAGATCTTTCTATTTAACAGGGTGTTGCCATATTACAGAGTAAGCATCATTACAATACCTAAATCGCTTCTACTGATTTTGTTACACAGAGTGAAATCTCTATATACACATTTAACAAACATTTAACTATCAAATGTTAGTATTCAGAAAAATTGGGCTGGTGTGTTGCGGTTTTTTTGCAGGTGAATGTACTTTGAGTACTGAATAAAAAGTAACCAACTATCTAAGTATCTATCTGTCTTGTGTCTATTTGAATGCATCAACTTTTAGAGACTTAGGACTACAAAAGGGATGTAGACTCAGCATTGCAAAATCTAGCATTTAGGCACCCTGCTGTCCAGTGGAATCCACAGCCCTGAGGTAGGCACCCCAGCTCCCTGTACAAAGTGGAGAGAGAGGTGCCTAAGAATTGGATTCACAAAAGCCAGCAAGCTTAGTAGGAAGTTGCATGAGCTAGCCAGAAAATGCCAAGGACAGGGCTGTGACCAAAGCCCTGCCCATCAAAGGCACCTCTCTCTACTTGGGATTCACAGCTGTGCACCTAAGTCATGTAAGGCCCTTCTTGCAACTCACTGAGGCAGCAGTAGCAGGCTACCCTCATAGCCCAGTGACTAGCACACTCAGCCCAAATGTGGGAAACCTAGATTTAAATCCCTACTCTGCTTGATGTGGAGCAGAGCCTTGAACACAGGTCCGGAACCTGGCATTGCTAAATCCCAGCTGAGTGCCCTAACCACTGGGCTGTAGGATCAAGCTCCATCTCTCTCAACCAACAAGTCCTGTTTGTTTTATCATGGGTAATGCAAACAGTTTATAAATGGGTGAATATAAGTAATCTTAACTCAGTCCTCTTTGGTTTTATAGTTTTTAAATCAGTGACTCATATGGTCCATTCAAGGAGTTGACTTGAGATAGGCAAATCAGTCCATATTAAGAATTTTAAATCTGACTTAACCCACTATTTCTCTCCGGTTACCAAAGGTTAGTTCTATATCTCCTCTCAAAGTCTAAACAATTTGCTATTTAACAAGAAAAGCTGTTAGACTCTTAAATTGCAATAGCATTTCAATAGCCTATTAAAATCATTACAAGAACATTTAAATTTAATTCCTTGTCCGTGCTTTACATCTTATCAACTCATCTTGAAGACCTAGTGATGTCATCTGAACTGGAAGTTTGCTGTTTCTTCATGCTGCTCTGTGACTTTCTCTCTTCAGGCCATGTCTACACTACATAGTTTTGTTGACATAAGACAGCTTACGTTGAGCTAACTATGGAGGTGTGCACACTGCAATGCTCCTCTTGCCGCTTTAACTCGCCTGCTATGCCAACATAATAAAACAATCTCGACAAGAGGCGTAGAGCTTAAAGCAACATAGTTAGAGTAACGTAGTGTCAGTATAAACACTGTATTGCTTACGTCACACAAGTGGCCTCCAGGAGGTATCCCACAATGCCCACCGTGACCACTCTGGTCTCCGCTTTGAACTCCTTTCCCCTGCAGCCAGGTACATAGGTGAACGCTCCTCCCCTGTTAAAGCCCTGGGAAGTTTTGAACTTGCCCCTCCTGTTTGCTCAGTGTGGAGAGCTCACATAGCAACTGCCCAGCTGATCACGCCGGCTCCACAAGGCAAATGCACTCCTGCCAGGAGTATATGGGAGGTGTGTGACAGGGTTGGGGATGACCCCGTCCAGTGCGGGGCAAGTATGCTCCATCACACTCCTAAACCCCAGTCAATATACTTGCCCTTCTTAGCTGGGGAGTGCAGCCCAATGGCCAGAGTCAATAAATTGGTCCCTGTCGGCAGGGCAGTAAGGTCCAGCGGCTATAGTCAGTAAGTTTGCCCCAGTGAGACAGGGCAATAGATTTGCCCCTCTTTGCAGGGTAGTATGGCCTAGTAGCTACAATCAGTACAATCGCCTCAGGAAGACAGGGCAGTAAGGCTTAATGGCCAGAGTCCATGGGTTCGCCCTTCTTGCCAGGGCAATGAGGCCTAATGGCTAGAGTAAATGTACCCGCCCCTAAGAGCTGGGCAGTGCGTCCCAATGGCCAAAGACAATAAGTTCGCCCCTCTTAGCAGGACAGTAAGGGCTACTGGTCACGGTCTACAGATTCACCCTTCTTAGCAGGGCAGCAAGGGCCTAGTGGCCAAAGTCAGTTAATGAATACGTTTCTCTGTTTAATGCATATGCTGCATACTTCTAATTGCCTTTATTCTTGTGGTGGAAAATTCTCAGAGCATCTTTAAAGTTAGGTTTTTTAACTTTTTCTTTTATTCAGACCATTATCTGAGATATCCCTTTAGCTTCATCAGGTTTTAATAGTAGTTGAAATTCTGCTTCAAAGAACTTAATATAAAAGTTTTTTAGTTCTCAAAGCAGTCTTTTTAAACATAATTAACTCTTAGAGAGAGTCTTTAAATTCAAATTTGAAAAGGCTTTGTCTCTTTTTTCCCCCTTAATCTCTGGAGAGGAAGTTGCTTAAGCACGTTAGATAATTAATTCCCAGAGAAATATAAATATTCTATACTCAAATGGCTTCTTATAGTAGTAATAAGTTACTGTAATCCTTTATCAAATGACCTTGCTATGTTTGTGCATAAGTCATATTACTATTCACCTAACAAAGGTATCAGGAAGTTATTATATGAGGCTTGCACTTAGACACAAAATATATGCAAACAAACATCACAAAAGGAACTTATTTAAGGAATAAACAAAGGTTTACACCATTGAGAGGAAACATGAGTTGGATAAAAGTAGCCAACATTGTCTCTAAAAACATTTTCCAACCATAATGGTTTTCTTAGTTTGAAAATTAAAAACTTTACAGTGCTAACAGAAGAAATTATATTTGATAAGAAAATTCTTTAGCATCTTTTGAGCAGTAGGTTTAAACGAAAGGTTTTTTTTTCTATGATGGGAGGAGGGTAAAGGAAAGTCCACTTTTAAAGCTTAGTTTAATGGCTTCTGATAAAGCTCCTTTCTGTCATCCTTTTTGATCATGAACAAAGAACACTTTTACATCCTTTTAAAGTTAGGACTCTTTCTAAGACAAAGTTTGTTTTTTCAAGGTGAGATCATATCTATACCAACTGGTATCTTATATAAGAGATCTGTCCTGTTCTTTGATAAAAACCCTTGTGGTTTGTTTGCCTATTGACCAAAATGCTCCTTGGATTTGTGACCTGCCATTTGCAGTACATTTGCAACTAAAGTCTTCTATTAAATATTTTATACAAAACATAAAAACCAATGCTTATATATGTTTTTCAAAACGTAGCATAAAAGAAAATAGCACAGAAAGTTAAAACAAGATAGAAACTATAAAAGCTGCCATTTAGAGTCTCTGTAAACACACTTGGGTGCAGTAAACACGTTTTTACGGACAAAGGTGTGTTATCTCCCTTGGCATTTGGCCTGTCCCTGGGTAACAGGAAGCAAAAATTTCCTTGAATTTCTTTAATAAGCCTAAACATCTCATTTAATAAAATACACAAGCAAAAACATAGGCATGTAAGTTGTTATATTCTCCAAGCATTGTGAGCATAAAAATAGTCGTGTCTCTTAAATTCATTAAAGATGCAGGCAAGATTGTAATGACATAACATTATAAGAATAAATTATAATGATTTTATTGATAATTTTGCATCATTGAGGTTTATGATATGAAAAAAAAATCACATGATAGATTACAGATTTCTGAACTGAGCTGAATTATTCTTGATCCACTGACTTCCATGGGCTTTGGATCAGTCCCTAAAAAAGAATTATTGTCTCTGTGACATTAAATGGTTCTTCACATGCCCCAAGAACAAGTATTGGAAACAGAATTTATTTAATACAGAATCTTTCTTTTCCTCTCAATCTGATTACAATTAATTTGGCCAAATTGACAGTAAACGTCAGCTCCTCCATTAGTGCCCTTCAGAAACTTCTTTGCCAGTATTGTCTTCTTTTTGTGATAGCAAGATAGACTATGATTCAAAAGTATACCTAGCTCTTTTGATGAAAATTTATGAACTTTTTCACTAATATCCTCAACTTTTGTTCACCACAACCCCTTCTGATTGCCTCCAAGGCACACAGTACTTACAAAAAACTCTCTTCTGCACCTTGAGGTAAGCTGCACCTTGTCATACCTGCTGAAGGTTCTCATGCTGAAGATACAATTTTGACGGAGTGAAGCATTCCATGCACGTGATCTGGTGTCCAGAACTGAACCTATGGTGTAGCAAAGTCTACAGATGCCAGCTGCTCTCAACTGCTGCTAATGTGAACAGTGAAAAAGTAGTGCTCTGAGCACCGTTGTAATCCTTTTAACTGCAAACTTCTCCCCAACCTTTGCCACTCCTCTCTCCACATCAGCCAGCTCTCTTGGCACTATCACACTCTTATGACAATGGGTTCTGTTTCCTGCTTTACAGGGGCTATGGTCATGAAATATCCTTTGACCCAAGTGCTGGTGGGGCAGGCTTGTCCATCAGTGTGAGTGCTGGCGCAAGTGTGTATGAGTTGAGGAGCTGTCCAACACATTTTTGGCAATTTTTAATACCCACCCACTTTGTAACACTGAAACAAACATGCACAAATTAAGGACTCACCCACCCCTTAAAGCAGTATGTAATTTATGGGCAGCCCTGAGAAACAGAGAGCTCAGTTGTTGAAGATGGGGGAAATGCTGGAGTGGGTATAGGATGAGATGTCATAGGTGCAGAAGCAGTTGAAGATAGGATAACCCAAGAGGATAATTCATACATTTAAGATATCAATACAGACAGCTTGTCTGGTGGTTTGGATGACAGGGCAGGCTTGACTGACTGTCTGTTTGTGAAGTTCAGTGTCGCCTGTCTTAATCGTCTTTTAGGGGAAGGTGACGTTTGCTGCAGGTGATGAGAACCGAAGAAAAATAATTAAGAGTTAACAATTAAAAAAATCTGCTAGTGGGGATGAAATTTCAATTTTCTATTGGGGAAATAACTGGCATTGTTTGTTTGGCAATGTTCTTCTTAAAATAAAAAATCCTACAAAGTTTTCTTGGTAGAGACGAACAAAGCTTAAATGAGTGATTTGGAGGAAAGGACATTTTCTCATGAGACTTGTCAACGTTTCAGAAAGGAAAATAATGAGGACTCACAGCATCCATTGACTTCAGCTGGAATTGTGGATGTTCATCCCCTCTTAAAAAAAAATCAGACCTACAATATCCAAATGGAATGGGGTCTGGGGAAGGACTGGCAACCTCCACTCCACTCTTTCCCCTCCTTTCCCAGGTTCTGTCACACTTGTGCAACTCCTTGGTCCTTTTCCTCTTCTTTCATAGACCCCAATCCCTTTTTCTCCCCTGGGGTAAAATTCTGGACCTGGTGAAGTAAATGGGAGTTTTGCCATTGGCTTCAATGAGAGCAGGATTACATCTTTTCGTCCCTTTCCCCTACATGGATCCTTGTTGTCTTCTGCCTCCATTACAGTGATTTCCCTTTCCTCTTTTGGTTCCTGGGCCACATCTTCCCCCTCCCCCTTGGACCTTGTCTCCTTCCACTATACATTTTGTGGCTGATTGCTTACGTGTTATCAGAGCAGCATGGGTTGTACTGCTGCTGGTGAGGTTGTAGTGACATTTCCATTTATAATCCCCTGTTTTCGCAATTTAATATTTCAGATATGTAAAACTGAATCAGACTGAAACTTCTTGTGGAAGGCATGGGCTTGTTCTTAACTGTTAAATATGTGTCCAAAACTATCAAATTACATAAAACATCAGGTAGACATTTAGTCTATTGCAATATTAAGCTGTTCCTTGTGGCATAAAAGAAAGAGTGACATGGTTTCCCATTCTCATGGGACAGTTTCCAGATGGGATCCATCACCCACAGGAAAAGGAGCATACCTATAGTCAAAAAATACTGATTATCTACATTTCAGTGAGGAATTTAACTAACTTGGGGTACAACAACATGCAATGCAAAAAAAGGCGCTTCCCCCAGCATTTAGTACTGTAACTTGGAAAAAAACAAACTACAGTCTGAATGTGGCTGCTGGACAGAAGTTTTTTAGTTTGAAATACTGGCTTCTCAGGAAATTGCTCCCAGAAAAGTTTCCAACTTTTTGTATGAAAAAGTTATGAGGATTTTTCTCTGATGTAAAAATGAGTACACATTTGTGAAAGCTGAGTTGTGTATGTTAAAAAAAAGGGGGGGGGCGGGATCTTTTCCAAAATGGTAATGTGAAAGAGGAGAGCTGGAAAATAGTTAAGAGGCCTTGGCCGCCTCACTGAGCCAAGACCCAACAAAACCAAACTCTGGCTGGACAAACACTTGAAATAAGGTTTTGTTCATCCTTAATCCTGGTGAGTATGAGATGAAACTCTGGAATGCTGGAATATTGGTTGATCAACCATGTAACAGGACAGGAATCAAATTCTGTTACTCTCAGCTCTGTATACATAGGATAATGTAATTCCATGTCCCAAGAGGAAATGTAAATTAATTTTAAGCTGAATTACTATTTTTGTTACATATCTTCTGATTCTCCAACCATCTTCATGCCAGATCTCACCACCACCTTAAGGTAGTGATAAATATTTCTTTCGGGCTGTTTAAAATTACATACTCTTCTCAGCTTTCCTCTTAGGCAAGATTCTTCCTTGGCAGGTGTGATCCTTGGGCCCTGTGTGAGGGGAAAAGTGGACCAAGATGAATTTCAGATAGTTGTAGTTTTAAGCAAGAGCAATCTGTGGATTTCTATTGCCATATATAAAATCAGGAAATAAATTTATTAAAATTGCTGTTATCTTTATCCCGTACAGATGTCCTTGCTCCCTCCCTGGTAAAGAAACTATTGGAAGACTGCCATCTTAATTAGGCTTAGTCTTCCGCCCCCCCCAAAAAAAGCTGCAATCTGCCATTGAGACAAATACTTATCAAATCTATTAAGGAGGGGCCCGATAGTCATTTTATAGAAATTATGTAATGACAGAAGTATACATATTCTAAGATGTGTGAAACTACTTCTAGTAAATTTAAATGAAGATTGGCAGTCTGTGATATAAATGCCAAAAATAGGAGCAGGCAAGCAGAGGCTTCTGACTTAAGATGATTTTGTAGTCAGAGAAATTACTGGAGTCATAACTAATATAGATTATCCCTTGGAGAGATGTGACTGGTGTCATTATGAAAATCAGATCATTACAGACACACAAAATGATAATACAAGAAAGGTTTGGCTTAAATGTAGACAATGAGGAAATTCCAAGGCAACATAAACTGAGTTATGTCTTAAGTGTTCCAAATCCTATTGTAAAGAAGTTGATTCACATTTCAGAAGAATATCTCACAAAACAGGATGAGTGAAGGACACAGTTTTTAATTTTCCCAAATGTTTTTTAGTGGCTTAAACTAGCCAGTTCCATATCATGTGGACTGCTATTTGCTTGCTTGTTTGTTTTTTGTTTCCTTAATAAATTTACATGTTGAATTTTACAGAGACTATACTGTGTGTGAGTTCAAACAAATTAAAATACATTGTTAAAAATACAATATCAACAATGTGACATTACCCAGGATACAATCTGGACTGTTGAACAGCTGTGTCCCCTCAGTTCTCCAACCTGGGGTGTCTTTCATACTGCTTCACTGTGAGAGCAACCATTCCAGGTCTGCTCTCACACAGCCTCTGGCATGTAAATTACTGCAGCTATACTGCATGAGTGCTATGGCCAGCCACTCTTGAATTACACTGCAGAGCAACAGCAGCAAATTCCTAGTCCCAGACTTCCCCCCAGAAATGTGCCCAGCCCTCTCCTGGACAACACAAGCTCACATAAACTTCATCATTTTATTAATAGAAAATAATGTGCACAAGTCCTGTTACCGCAAATGGGGTTTCCCAAACACTTCAATCCAAGCACACTGGTTTTGATAAAAAAACAACAACAAGTTTATTAACTCAGAAAGATATATTTTAAGTGATTATAAGTAATGAGGCATAAAAGTCAGTATTGGTTACAAAGAACTAAAAGATAAAACACAACTAATACCTAACTTAACAAGGCAAGTGAATTCAAATCAAAATGCTCTCTCGCCACATGCTTCAGCAGTCTTACTGACTGAAATCCTTTTAGACAAGATCCCTCCCTCAGTCCAAACCTGTTTCTTTGTTCCTTAGGTGTGGTGCCTGCCATGGGCATCTGTTCCCTATTCTTATACCTTTTCCTCCTCTTTGAGAATCATCTTGTCCTGGGGTTCAGGAGACAGGAAGTCTCTGGGAACAGGGACCTCCAGCTGTTTCTTTGCCAAGATATAAATTTCTCGCTCACACTCTTTTTCCTGGCAAAGAATGGCCACTTAACCAGTTGATGGTCTGTTTGATTTCATTGACACCTGACTGAGGCGTCAGTTTGAATATTGTCTCTGAAGAACTGGTTTGTGGCTGCTTCCCCAGATTTGGATTACGTCTTAGTAACATCAGAGAATAGACTCTTATAACTTCACATACAATGTTGCCACCAGGACAATAAAGATTAGTATATCATGAATTTTCAGATGATACCTTACAAGACATAGTTTGAACAAAATTTATCATAGTTTTGAACATAGAGTACAGACTGTCACAAATAGGTATTTTGGAGCCATTGAATTTTTATATCTATAATATATGTGTTGTATATATTTGAGACTATTTAAAAAGGGATTTTTAACTCTCCTATTTAATATGTCTCCTTTTATTTAGTTTACATTCCTAAAATTACCATCATCACAAATGGCTTTAAGTATCTGCACATATTTTAAAAAGAACAATGCAAAATTAGTTAATCAAGGTTTAAACAAAGTTGATCAGACTCACAAATCAGATATTGAATATGACACTCATACATCCAAATTTACCCTGTGGGCAATGGCCCAAGAGAACAAATGGGCTGTACAGCATATCCTGGATCAACAAAACCAGAAGCTATTTGACTAATGCAAAACAACAACAACAAGAAGAACCCCAACCATCCAGAGTTGAGGGCTCCACACCAAAAATGCCTCATCCACTAATTTTCATATTTTCAACTCTAGGAACTTTTAGCCTGAGTATATTGGCTGAACTCACCATCACAAGGGTACAGAAGAGGAAAGGTCATTTCTTAGGTAGCTAGGACCCATACTATATAAAGCCCAATAATAATACCTCAAATTATGTTTGGGAGCCAATAGGAGACTAGCTTATTCTTTGTCACTTTGGGCTGTTAATATGCCCTACAGCTAAGGCTAGGTTTTTGTCATGGATATTTTTAGTGAAAGTCAGGGACGGGTCACGGGCAATAAACAAAAATTCACGGAAGCCTGTGACCCGTCCCTGACTTTCACTAAAAATATCCCTGACAAAATGGAGAGGGGGGTTCAGCACCCACTGCTGCTGGGGCTCCCGGGTCCCCCAGCCCTGCGGTCTGTGGGAGCTCCAGGGGTCCCCCACTGCTGTGGGGTGTGGGAGCTTCAGGGTCCCCCAGCCACGGCTGGGAAGCTGCAGGAGGTCCCCTCCCCACCCATGATGACTGGGCAGCTTCGGGGGGGGGAAGTCGCCTGCCTCACATATAGAATAAAGAGCAAGGGAACTGAACAGAACCTTGCAAAGCTAATCATGTGAAAGAGCTTTTGAGAGAAATGAGCAATTTCCCAATACTAACCTTTAGAAGCTCTTTGAGAGGAAGCAGTGAAACCCCTCTACTGCCTGATAGAGTCTACGGTGGAGTGACCCAAACCCCATTGTCAATGGCATCAAAGGCTGAGATCTGAAAGAATCTGCATGTCTGTCTGACCTTTGCTCATTGCTAAGCAGAGGTCATTAATCAATGAAACCACACAACTTAACATACACAGGCCAAATGCTCAATCAGCAGGGATAAAGGACCTCTGAGCACTACAGAATCAGCTTCTCAAAAACCTTTCCTCAAAATGAAAGGTTAGAGGTAGGGTGATGATAGCAATGTTGACAATATCAATAAATAGTTTTTTGAACAGGCGCATAATGACCACTCTTTGATGACTTAATGATCTGCTTTCCATTAGGCAGACACTAATGGTTCTTGCTTGATTTTACTAGGTATAAGTTGCGTGGGCCCAGTTTGTAGATAGCAGCATAATATTCCCCCAGCACATAGTAAAGCTTGATGTTTGAGACAGGCTAGACTCACCCAGAGACTAAGCAGCAGTTTTCCTTTCAGTCAAGGATCTGCTCCAGTGGAAGAGGCTGATCTGTTACAAATCCATACAACCTTTACCTGTGAATAAAACAGAGAATGCCTTACAGAAAGTAATACTTGAGTGTTCCTGGGTGAGATGACGTTACCATATTACTCCCTTCTCACTCTGACCTTCATGTCTTTTTTTTTTCTTTTTTTTTTAAATGCTGGCCCCTACACCTGCAATAACATGTCTCTCCCTATGAATCAAGTTCCCTCACTCTCCTCTTTTTGAAGACCTACTCACACTCCTCTTCCTTTGCCTTGCTTTGCTTTCCACAGTTGACTTCCATTCCCGTGTGATCTTCTCCCTTTTTGCATTGCCCTTTCTCAGTTTCAATTTATTAAATATCAGAATGTATAAGATTTGCTTGCAAAGTATGATTTACGTTATCTTGGTCTTTATCTTCAACCCTCCTTTTCTTTTCTAACTTAACTTTTCTTAATATGTATCTCCAGTTTAAACTCTTTGGGGCAGAGCTTATTTTTAATCTCTGAAGAGAACCATGCAAAACTATGTAAATATTTAGTAACAATGAGGTGGCAGCGGCAGCTGAATATCTAGAACAGTTCTACTGACTGAGACTTCACAGATTCTATAATGCAGATGATATTTAAAACATTAGCTTTAGGAACTGGTGGAGTTACATAAAGGATGAATTTGGCCCATTGTATATGACTTTGAAAATATGGATTGTGGTGTCTGAGGCAAAGATTGATGGGAAAATTTCAGTTTGATAAATGAAACTTCAAGTATAAATAGAATCTCATATGTCTATCTTCGTTTCCTTTTGCACTGTCAATTTAAAAATAGCTTGAAGGATTTTAATTTTATAATGATATATGTGCTGAGGTTTTGGCTTGAATGACAGTGTGGTCCAGAGTAAATCTTTATGACCAAATAATAAACACCCTAAAATAGGTGTTTGTAATGGGAGGATTAAGAGATCTTTAGCTACTGGATAGTGTCTCAAATGCTGCCCTGTAAGTAAAACACTAGCTTTTGTTTTTGACCACAGAGAATGATACAGTGAGCATTTCTTCTGAATCACACACCGGGGGTTCTAAAACTAACTGTGAGTAGAAAGCGTAGAAATCCCTGGCTGGTCTCCATGTTAGGTGTAAATGGGTCAGGAAGCAATCCATTAGTAAACCTGCTGCCTACGGCAACTAGTATAATGTATGGAGTTGTTTAGTATAAGTCTCTTCCACTGTAAATAAAATTTCTCAAGGACCATGGATAGATAGCACTGTGTTACCCTACCAAAAGCATTGTCTGCATCTAAGATTTTTTTGAGTATAGTGGTTAATATATAGTTACGGACATTGGAGGTTGGGGGTGAAGGTTTTGCAAGGTATAAATTTTGTTTGGACAGGTTTATTACTCGAAAAAGGATATGGTCAAGGTGTAGAAGTGGAACTTCAATGAGTTTTTTGTATACATTCATCTTTGAAATGGACCGGATTGAATAGAAGATCTCTATGAACAGTTTCATATGTAAAGTTTTAATGAGAAAAAATGAAAGTTAGCTTATTGCCAGGCTTGTTTATTTGCACAAATGTTTTTTTAAAAATGAAAATCAGCGATAGCTTTGTGGAAAAAAACTCCCAGAGAAACTGAAACTTGTGCATCACACTGTAGGAGGTAGCTTCATTTCTCAGGCAGTCTCTATCCCAGCCACCAGCTCTACAGGGGTGTACACATTCACAATGAAGAGCGTATGCAGAGTGAGGGAGACTATATGGCTGTTAGGAACAACTGTTGAGAGTGATGAGAGTGAAAAGGGGAAAGCTTCAGTGGAGATAGAGTTAGAGACAGGGCTGAGATATAAAATTCAAATCCGTATCTGACATTTCCCAAATTCAACAATATGAAGATCTGGGATTCTATTTTGGGCCTGTCTCTAGGACAGAAGGTCTGATGATAGGGGTGATGTACGAGAAAACAGGCAAGAATTGACAAGATTGTAAAGGGATCGGGATCTGCTTCTTAATCCTAAGCATTCTTCATTCTGATTTCCCAAACTCCTTATCCCCCTCTTTTGACATCTTGTAACCACTGCAGTCTTATCCATCTAAGCATGTATTCACGCTACCCTCACCACTGTGGTATTTCAGTGTCTTGATGCCTTCCCTCCATCCAGGAGGGTGGAACAAGAATTTCCTTCATTTGACTGCTGTTGTGCTTGGCAGAAAATGCTGTGGAGTGACAAGGTCTGTAGTTTGTAATAGAAATGAATGAGGAGATGAAATCAGTTGAGGAATCATCTGTCACATATCCATTAGACCATCAGGTACTGTATGTTTTGCCTGCCTATGAAAATGATAGGCAACTTTAACTAATTTTGTTTTATTGCTAACTTCTGTTACCAATATGACTAATTTTTTCAACTATAATATACGTTGGGTGAGAGAGGACAGCTGTCTCATGACAACACTTAAAGTGGCAGCTGTCTGTGGGCCTTGTTGCTGCTATTTGATTTGCAGTTCCACATGGATGGGGTTGACTCTTTCTTTTTTCCCATTGTGATGAGTGCAGCTGCAGTTCAGATTCCTTGCTGCATGCCTGTGTGGAAGGAAGTGTTTTCCTTTGTCTGTCAGCTATTCATTCTTTCCTTTGCCCTGTTTGTCTGTCCCCTTCTCTTTCACTGTTATTATAAGCAGCACTGGTAGCACTTTCTATAGTTAAGGTTGCCTAATAATTTCTGATATAAGAACCTGGTTTTGATTGCTTTGCCAAACGTTAACTGTTTGGGCTGAAATGTTTCATATCTGGTGTCTGCCTCAGGCTGATTTTTTTTTTTTTTTTTGAAAGTTACAACTAAAACAGTTCAGCCATTTCTGAGACTGAGGTGAGGGAAACATAATTTTTTTTCCTGACCATTCTAAAAAAATCTTGAGCTGACTTCATTAAAAAAAACTAGTGCCTCCATTCTTTGGAACAGGCACTTGAGGGGGGTGTTACAGTACAGCCTTTCGCTATCCCCATGAAAATCCTCTAAGATTTGGCTGCTGTAATAATCTCTGTTTGCACATGCTCAGTAGAGACTTTTTAGTTTGACAGCTAAATCTCTAAAGATTCTGTCTGCTATGAGAATTCTCCAAACCCTCATGGTTCCTCCATGCTATCTGCACTCTGAGCACACTCCATGGCTGCAGGAGCTGAGTAGGATTTTTCCTGCAATTGCTCCTCCTGGCTGCCAGGCATGCATATGTCTCCCATTTTGGCATGTGGCACCAGAATTGAGAGCAGATGGAGGAGACAAGCAGGAGCCAGGAGGAACTGTAGGAATAGGAAGAAAGGTAACCAGGGGCATGAGATGGAGGTAGTAGCAGAGGACAAAAGAGGCAGGCTGTGGGAGACAAGGGCAGAGAAGGAATTACAACCATTAGAGCATACTCCTGTCCAGAACCTGGAATTGAACCCAAGATTGTTGTGTCTCAGCATGCCTCTGCTGTCAGCAAATCATTGGTAAACTCACAAGCAAAGTGTTTGTTTCTTCCCTCTCCAGTCACTGGTCCACATAGAGGATAATAGCCTACTACTGCTACTGTTACTCTGTGAACTCAAGTGATAGAGATCTGTGGATTGAAAGGTTCAGACCCTACTGATGACCCATGTGGTATCAGTATGACTTCACATGATGGAATTTGTTTTTTCTTAAGTTTGATATTTTTCTTAAGGAATTACATTTAAAAAAAATATATATTAAAAGAGGGTTAAGGTTGCAATGTCAAGTAGTCAAAAGTTAGGAAATGCCAGAATTAGGGTTGCTTGTAGAACCTTAATCCAGCCCCCTTGTATGGAATGGAATATGATACAGTCTTTAATTACATAATTACATGCTGTTTTTTCCACAGCACCCCTGCATGATTCAGTGGACGATGGGCCTGCTCTGGGAGTAAAGCAGTGTTGTGTAGTGAATGAGGCTGTTGTGTGTAGGACTCCTGCCTTGTTTATTGTAGATGTTGGAAAGTGTGTTTAAAAAAAATTGCAGGTACTGGGACTTGTGGGTCTAGGCCCACCCAAAACTTAAGGCCCACCCCCTGAACTAAGAGGGAGGAATAACCAGGCCAAGGCCACAAGTGAGTATGTGGGACAACAAAGGAGAAAATAGGAGCTGGAGTGAGGTCAAAGGTTAAAAATCAGGGATCTAGAGGGGGACACCGAGCAGAGAACCCCTGATAGCACTCACTGCTGCTTAAAGTCATCTAAGTGGACACTGCCCAGCGGAACTCTGCCCAGAACCATGATTGAACAAGGGAACAGAAATAGGTCCCATCGTCGCAGAGAACCTCCTCCTGGAGTGATGGATGGCCAGTGCAGGAGGAGGTTGACAAGGAGGTCCCAGGACTTTGCCACAGATGGTGTGTGCATAGATTAGAAGATGTGCTGAAAAGTTTAGCTAGAACATCAGTAAGAGGCTCTGGAGAAGCTGGAAGAGGGGCTGCAACTTGATGCACCCTACATAGGCATGCGCCAGGGTTGCCCTCTCACCACAAAAGGGGCAGGTGTCAGGGGAGTTTGTGAACTGGGCCAGGTACATGCCCATGCTCATGAGTCCATGGAGGAACTGCCAACTAATATCCCAGTGGGCCATATAACCAGGTACAGACCGGTCAACTGGGATTCCTCACCCTCCTCGGGTAGCAACAGGTCCTGCTACTTGGTGTTGGGGTGGGATGGTATGAAGCACAAGTGCATACAGATGTTCTCTGGATGCAGTTCAGAAGTGGACCAGCTGAATGTCATTCAGTTGACTCAGGTGGCATGGTGGAGGTGCCTGCGGTCTGGGGGAGGGTCTCATGTGGCAGGGGCCTAATGCTGAGTTCTGGAGGGTCAGAGGTGAGGCGTGGGCAGGGACTACCATCCCACAGGACCTCAAAGGCATCTGCGGAGTCAGTGGATGCTGCCTAGAGAACTCTGTTGGAGACATGAACAAACAAGGGGACAGAAATAATCCCCACAGTTGCCGAGCACTCCCCCACCATCCAGCTTCCTCTTTCTAGACTGTTGGATGGCCATCTTAGCCAGTGCCAGGAGAGGTTGATGAGGAAGTCATGGATGGAGTGTGCATAAATGAGGAGGTGTGGGGAGAAGTGCAGCCAGAACCTCAGTAAGAGGCTCTGGAGAAGCCAGTTGGAAAGTGTGTACCTATTGCAGTTGCTGCAAGATGGCAGGCCTAAGCTTGCCTGTAGCTAAAGGCCTTCTCCCTTAGCCACGGGGAAAGGCCAGTTAACTCAGGCCCCAAGTGAATACTAGGGGCAATAAATGAAAAAGCAGGAACAGGAGTGAAAGTCATAGGGTGAAAATGGGGGATTCAGAAGGGGACACCAAGCTGAGAACTTCCAACAGCACCCACTGCTCCTCAAAGGTATCTAAAGAGTCAGGGGACACTGCCCAGAGATGTGACTGCAGTAGGGACCAGAAATAGGCCACACAGTTACAGAACATCACCCCATCCAGCTTTCTTCTCCTGGTGTAATGGGTGGCCATCTTAGCCAACACCAGGAGGAGGTTGACAAGGACATCTTGCAGCTTTGTGGGACCTTGGATGGGGTGTAAGAAAATCAGGAGGTGCGGGACCTGATTAAGGGGTTCTGGAGAAGCTGGTTGGAAAGTGTGTAGTGAATATGGCAGGGGATTGCTGGAAGAAAAGGGATGGTCTTGTGGTTAAGGTAGTTGTATCATGCTTACACACAGTGCATTTGGATTAAGATTGTACAGACAACCTTAATTGTAGCACTTCCCGTTTTTTGCAACCTTAACATTCTCTTACTGTAGGTTTTTTTGGATATAATATAAACCAGTTCTGAATGCCCTGAGGTTTGGGCATATTCAAAATTTGCATTTCACAAATTACCTTCTTGCTTATAATAAACCCAACAAAACCTAACAGGTTTGGTGGCTTTCAAAATCCAGATCTGGATACAAATTTTTTAGCTGGTACTATCTTTGATAAAACTGTGTTGTACTGAAATAATGAATGTGGATAGTTGTTTACTTTCTCATGAGCATTATTATTTTTTTATTCATCATCATCAGAAAAAAGTATGTGCTCTTAAAAACATTGCTCTTTGTCTTCCTCTGGTGGTTCCATTTCTTACCTGTGCAGCTTTTCTTAGCAAAAAGTAGTTGTTTGTTTATTAGTGCTTGGTCTCTATTTTCGCCTCTCCATTTTACTTCTATACTTTCCAATGTTACTTACTAAACAGTGGAGGTTGGGTTTGCTTTCCTATGTGCCGTGGAACATAGTGCTAAAAGTTTCCACTCTAGAGGACTCTGCTGTGTGCCTTCCTGCTTGCACTCCCTAAGGGTATGTCTACACTACGGGATTAATCCGAATTTATATAATTCGAATTTGGGAAACAGATTGTATAAAGTCGAATGTATGCGGCCACACTAAGCACATTAATTCGGCAGTGTGCGTCCATGTACCGGGGCTAGCATCGATTTCTGGAGCGTTGCACTGTGGGTAGCTATCCCATAGCTATCCCATAGTTCCTGCAGTCTCCCCCGCCCATTGGAATTCTGGGTTGAGATCCCAGTGCCTGATGGGACAAAAAACATTGTCGCAGGTGTTTCTGGGTACAGCCTCACCCCTCCCTCCCTCCCTGCATGAAAGCAACGCACGGCAGACAACCATTTCGCGCCTTTTTTCCTGGGTGAACACTGCAGACTCCATACCACGGCAAGCATGGAGCCCACTCAGCTCAAGACAGCAGTCATGAACATTGTAAACACCTCGTGCGTTCTCGTGGAGTTTATGCTAAGCCAGGACCAGAAAAACGAGGCGAGGAGGCGGCGGCGGCGGCAGCGCAGCAACAAGCGTGATGAGGACATGGACATGGACACGGATACAGAATTCTCTCAAACCGCGGGCCCCGGTGCTTTGGAGATCATGTTGTTAATGGGACAGGTTCTATCCATGGAACGCTGATTCTGGGCAAGGGAAACAAGCACAGACTGGTGGAACCGCATAGTGTTGCAGGTGTGGGATGATTCCCAGTGGCTGCGGAACTTTCGCATGCGTAAGGGCACTTTCATGGAACTTTGTGACTTGCTGTCCCCTGCCCTGAAACGCCAGAATACCAAGATGAGAGCAGCCCTCACAGTTGAGAAGCGAGTGGCGATAGACCTGTGGAAGCTTGCAACGCCAGACAGCTACCGGTCAGTCGGGAATCAATTTGGAGTGGGCAAATCTACTGTGGGGGCTGCTGTGATGCAAGTAGCCAAAGCAATCACTTAGGTGCTGCTACGAAAGGTAGTGACTCCGGGAAATGTGCAGGTCATAGTGGATGGCTTTGCTGCAATGGGATTCCCTAACTGTGGTGGGGCGATAGATGGAACCCATATCCCTATCTTGGCACCGGAGCACCAGGGTACCCAGTACATAAACCGCAAGGGGTACTTTTCAATGGTGCTGCAAGCACTTGTGGATCACAAGGGACGTTTCACCAACATCAACGTGGGCTGGCCGGGAAGGGTTCATGACGCTTGTGTCTTCAGGAACACTACTCTGTTTAAAGGGCTGCAGCAAGGGACTTACTTCCCGGACCAGAAAATAACCGTTGGGGATGTTGAAATGCCAATAGTTATTCTTGGGGACCCAGCCTACCCCTTAATGCCATGGCTCATGAAGCCATACACAGGCAGCCTGGACAGGAGTCAGGAGCTGTTCAACTACAGGCTGAGCAAGTGCAGAATGGTGGTAGAATGTGCATTTGGCCGTTTAAAAGGTCGCTGGCGATCGTTACTGACTCGCTCAGACCTCAGCCAAACCAATCTCCCCATTGTTATTTCTGCTTGCTGTGTGCTCCACAATCTCTGTGAAAGTAAGGGGGAGACCTTTATGGCGGGGTGGGAGGCTGAGGCAAATCGCCTGGCTGCTGATTACGCGCAGCCAGACACCAGGGCGATTAGAAGAGCACACCAGGAAGCGCTGTGCATCAGAGAAGCTTTGAAAACCAGTTTCATGACTGGCCAGGCTACAGTGTGAAATATCTGTTTGTTTCTCCTTCATGAAAACCCGCCCCCTTTATTGACTCATTCTCTGTAAGGAACCCACCCTCCCCCTTCCCCCAGCTTGCTTTCAAACCAAAGAAAGTCACTATCGTTTAAAAATCATTTATTCTTTATTAATAGACTATAAAAAGAGGGAGGGAACCCGGATGGGGTTTGGGAGGAGGATCGGCGGGAAGGAAAAGGCCACTAAAAAAAGGTTAAAAAAATGACAGCCTTTTGCTTGGGCTGTCCACTGGAGTGGAATGGGAAGGTGTACGGAGCCTCCCCCCCCCCCCCCGTGTTCTTACACGTCTGGGTGAGGAGGCTATGGAACATGGTGAGGGGGAAGGGGGGTTATACAGGGGCTGTAGCGGCACTCTGTTATCCTGCTGCCGTTCCTGAAGTTCCACCAGACGCCGGAGCATGTCTGTTTGCTCACGCAGCAGCCCCAGCGTTGCATCCTGCCTCCTCTGATCTTCCTGCCACCACCTCTCATCTCGAGCGTCTCTCCTGTCCTCACGTTGGTCCTCATGTCCTCACGTTGGTCCCTCCTGTTCTCACGTTCACTGGCTTCTTTCCTATACTTTGAAACCGTGTCCTTCCACTCATTCAGATGAGCTCTGTCACTGCGGGTGGATTCCATGATTTCTGCGAACATATCGTCTCGCGTCTTCTTTTTCCGACGCCTTCTCTGTGATAGCCTTCGGGACGGAGGAGGGAGGCTTGAAGAATTTGCAGCTGCTGGAGGGAGGGAAAAAAAGGAGAGAATTTTTTAAAAAGATACATTTTGCAGAACAATGCTTATACTCTTTCACGGTGACCAACACTATTCACATTACATAGCACATGTGATTTCTGTGCAAGGTCGCATTTTGCCTCTTAATATTGAGTGCCTGTGGCTTTGCTGCTAGAGATCACAGACGCAGGTCCGGGCAACAGAATTCGGCTTGCATGCGGCCATGGTAAGCCATTGTCTTTCGGCTTCTGCGCCCTCCTTTCCCACATACCAAGCAAAGCCCGTTGAGTGCTGCGATTTTCCTGTTAACCTTCAGCAGCAGAAAACAAACTAACCCCCCTCCCCCGTCCAATTCTCTGGATGATCGCTTTATCCCTTCCCCCACCGCGTGGCTGGTATCAGGGAAGATCCCTGCAGGAACCAAACTAATACCCCCCACCCCGCCATGAATTCTCTGGGATGATCGCTTTACCCCTCCCCCGACCGCGTGGCTGGTATCAGGGAAGATCCCTGCTAGCCAAACGCAAAAAGCTCTGGGCCAATTCCCCCCCCCCCCCCCGCGCGCTTGGCTAACTGCAGGGAAGGATTTCTTTTCAGCCACAGGCAAACAGCCCAGTAGGAACGGCCACCTCTGTCCCCTTAATTAAATTCCCGTATTTCAACCAGGTTACCATGAGCGATATCACTCTCCTGAGGATTACACAGCAAGATAAAGAACGGATGTTGCTTGAATGCCAGCAAACACCGGGACCATATGCTGCCAGGCTTTGTCATGCAATGATACCAGATTACTTGCTGCAAGCATGGCGTGGTCAAGTGTCCTACCATGGAGGACGGAATAAGGCTGCACTGCCCAGAAACCTTGTGGCAAGGCTTTTGGAGTACCTCCAGGAGAGCTTCATGGAGATGTCCCTGGAGGATTTCCGCTCCATCCCCAGACACGTTAACAGACTTTTCCAGTAGCTGTACTGGCTGCGAATGCATCCCAAGTCCTCAGGGCAAAGTAATCATTAAAAACCCTTGCTTTTAAAACAAGTTTTATATTTTAAAAGGTAAATTCACCTGAGGTCCCTTCCATGGGGTCGTGGTCTTGGATACTGGGTTGGGAGAGTTGGGAGGGTACTTCAGTCAGGCTGAGAAAAAGATCCTGGCTGTTGGGGAGAACGGAGTGCTGGGTGCTCTCTACAAGCCCGTCCTCCTCCTCCTCCTCTTCCCCGTCCGCAGAATCCTCAGGTGTAGCTGATGAGATTATCCCCGCCTCGGAATCCACAGTCAGAGGTGGGGTAGTGGTGGCGGCCCCCCCTAGAACTGCATGCAGCTCGGCGTAGAAGCGGCATGTCCGCGGCTCTGACCCGGAGCGACCGTTTGCCTCCTTTGTTTTTTGATAGGCTTGTCTGAGCTCCTTGACTTTCACGCGGCACTGATCTGAGTCCCTATTGTGGCCTCTCCCCATCATGCCCTTGGAGATTTTTTCAAAAGTTTTGGCATTTCGTCTCTTTGAACGAAGTTCTGCTAGCACTGAATCCTCTCCCCATATAGCAATCAGATCCAGTACCTCCCGTACGGTCCATGCTGGTGCTCTTTTTCGATTATCGGCCTGCATGGTTACCTGTGCTGATGAGCTATCTGTGGTCACCTGTGCTCTCCACGCTGGGCAAACAGGAAATGAAATTCAAATGTTCACGGGGCTTTTCCTGTCTACTTGGCCAGTGCATCCGAGTTCAGATTGCTGTCCAGAGCGGTCACAATGGTGCACTGTGGGATAGCTCCCGGAGGCCAATACCATCGAATTGCGGCCACACTAACCCTAATTCAAAATGACAAAATCGATTTTGGCGCTACTCCACTCGGGGTGGAGTACAGAAATCGATTTTAAGAGCCCTTTATTTCGAAATAAATGGCTTCGTTGTGTGGACGGGTGCAGGGTTAATTCGATTTAACGCTGCTAAATCCGAATTAAAGTCATAGTGTAGACCAGGCCTAAGGAAGTGCTGAAATCATGTCTCCACTCTCCTATGGCCCTTTTTCAGGCAAAATTCCCATTGACTTCCATGGCAAATGTGGGGAGCCATATATAACATACTTGATTTCACTGGAAATTTACACTGGCATGCGTGAGTGGAACCAGACCCCACTCTTCCATGTCTTTCACTGCAGTGTTTACTAGTGGTCCTTTAAAGTATTTAACGGCATATTGGGTCTAATCCAAAATACACTGATATCAGTGGAAAGACTCTTATTGATTTCGGTGGCCTTGAATTAAACCCATTAAGAACAGGTAGATATTCGTAGTTGCTACAATATACTGCAGACTAAATAAATTTCTAGTTATATTGAATCTTTTGAAAAAAATTCAGTGGGGTTGTGCCTTAGTAAGAACCATGATATCTAGACTTTTAATAGGGCAATCATCCATCTTGTCTGCTTTAAAAAGTCACATTATCTAACTTGTCCACTTTTTCCATGAGGCTCAATATAGCTAAAAGCATTTGTAGCCTAAAATCAATTGTTATAGAAAGCCACATCTTCTACATATACCTTTTGAATACTTTAAAGTTAAACTCTTAAAAACTGCAACAATAGACATTCTTTTTCATTATTCTGGTATTCTGAGTAAGAAATCTATTTTTGCTCGTAAATGTGGCCACTATACTTGCCCTGCTTTTAAAGATTTGTTCATCTCATGAGACAGTTTGCATGCTGTAAACTCAAAAAGATATACAATTAAAACTTGTTAAAGATAATTAAACTGAAGTGAAGAGGAAAAAAGCCCTGCTTCACTGCTTTGTTCATAATAATAGGTTCTGAACTATAATTAAATTCTTCCTTCAAATAATTGTATACATACAAAGGAATTTTTCCTGATAGCAAAACAATACAGTGATTAGAAATGATTAAGAAGTTGATTCCAAAAGCAAAGATGAGCCAGGGAGGGCTGGAAGGATTTTAGGCATCTCTAAATATGCTGTACCAGCTGGGTACCAGATGGTGTTTGGCTACCTGCACCCACTAACTGAAATACCATAGGAACAATTGTACATTTGCCGGAATTGGGTTCCCCTCCCTCATCTAAAAATGGCACTCATGGGAATGACTTGGCAACATAAAAAAATTCCTGTCAGTGAGATCTATTAGATTGTGGAGTAATCTCCCAGAGGTAAAAATGGAAGCCAAATTGCTTGGCACATTAGAAACAAGAACGGACAAAACACTAGAAAATGTGCTATAGGGAATTATCCTACACTGGCTGGGGGAGGAGTTAGAAGACCTTATAGTTTTATCCATATCTAATTTCTATAATGTTATCATTGCAATAACATCATTGCTTTCTGGGGTTTACTTTTGAAGAATGAACTGTTTGTGTTCACCTGTTGTGGTTGTTTATGGTGGGAAGGAAGAAAGGACTTGAGGGTCCTGTTGGCTGATTTGCCTCTAATCAAAAAATGTACCAGGCGTTCTACAAATATAATTTATTTTGTAATTGTTTTTATTTAAAAGTTACTTTATCCAAACATAAAATATATACTTTCCTGCAAAATCTTGTCAGCAGATCTTGTAGAAATAGTAAGCATTACCAGCATTATACTAGACACGCAGACACCACCAGATAATATTCTTCAGATAATGAAAAAACACTTGTCATTTGTTCCACTTATCTGTGATCAAAAGATAATTATAAAGAAAGAAAAGATAATTAAAAATAAATTAGCTTAACTTCAAACTCCCTTTTCTGTTGGCTGTGTGAGAGGCAAGCCAGAAATGGGAACCATATCACTGTATGTAACAGTTTGCTGGCAAGACATCTTCTGTAAACTGTTACAAGCACGATTACATTAATTCTGTCCAAAATGAAAGGTTAGAGAATTCAATAGACGCAATGTGTTATGGGATACAAAAAGGAAGCGATCTTATTGGCTAATGAAGGTTCCAGCCTGTACTAATATGATTGGAACTTGTTAGCCAGCTAAGACTCCCTGAATCAATACATCCAAGGAAACAGTAGCAGAGAAAAAAGTCATTTTTTCCCCCTTTGGTAGTGTTATTACTTATTTATTCATTAAAATGAATAGAAAGAATTGGAGATATAAAACCTCTGGTGTCATTTGAAAGTACCATTATCAATTTGAGTCGCAGCTATAGCCTTTTTTGTCTTTTGAACTAAATGTAGCTGCGGCTGAAAAAACAGTTGTCTCAGAAACTAGGCTTCAATTCCATTTCAAACTAGTTTCTTCCTTAAATCTCTGGTCTCTCTGCACTGAGACTTGCATCCATGGATGCTGCGTAGGGAGGATCTGCCACAGCCTTCTCCACAGACTCTCCTAACTTTTGAAATCTTTGAAGTATACCTTTGGGTGCTCCTCTCAGTACAGACAAACCTGGGGTTTTGAAAACTAGGCATTAGTTTATACTGACAGAAAGGAAGCAAGGAGAATTAAAGTCTGGTTCTTTAAAGAGTGTTTATTCTTTCTCTACTGAAGATGTCGTCAGCACCATCCTCATTTAGTTCAAAGACAGCAATGCTGAAATTAAAAGTATCAGTTTAATCTGGCCCTGAAGTTTTAGGGTCCAAAAAATCATAGGAGAGCTAAGATTATTTTTAAAATAAAATTGTTTTTAAAATCTTTCTCAGTAGCAAGGACTAATTTTTATTTTAAATACCATAATTATTTTTTAAAGTCTAAATATCCTATTGTTTTAATTTTTTAAATAGTATTTAAAATCTCCATCTTCCTAGCAGAGCAGTCCACAATGAAGTTTGCAGGTGTTGTAAGCTCCTGACACACTTTAGATGTTAGAATACCTGGTTTCAAGCTCTGTGACCAAAACCAGTGTAAAATTGTGAAGGAAAAAATAAAGAGTTAATCGTATGAATTTAGTTTAATTACACAATTTTTGTTCTTTCCATTGCAAAAATAAACCCAATGATATTACACTGCTCTACAGCCAAAATGCTTCTGAAATAAATGTAGTCAAACTTTACTAATTCTGGGTCACTGAGAACGAAAATGATGCTTAAAATTGTTGATTGGCTCTAGTTTTCAAGATATGCTATTGGGTCAGTATATACGACTCTTGACTTGGGAATGGCGGAGGATAAGTGAGTTATAAAGGGAAGTGTCGGAGAAAAACTGAGTTCTCACTCTTTTGTTTGGGTACAGCAAGTCAGAAGCTTTATTAACTCTCACAATTGTGCAGAGGGAGAGTGCTAAGCAGGTCTCTCTCCCTGATACCTAATTACAACAAGCATTTATACCTTTCATTACAGAAAATAATGAGGGACAGCTACATTTTGTTATACATAAGCCATCTTGATATCTTATTTCTTAATTGTTTTGACTCTTGCCAACATACAATATTTCCTATACCTTATCTACACAAGGTCTTCTACACCTTATCTATACAAGGTCACAATAACTTCTCACATAGTTCTTTCTCACCCGCCTCACACAATCCTCGCTTCTACAAATCTCGCGTTATCACGGCTACAGTTAGCCTGACTCTTGCTAACAAACTGTCATGCATTGCAGTTCTTTTCTGACAGTTCTTTTTCTGCTTCCACAGAAGGGATCTCAATTTAAACCAGAAATGACTAAAATACATCTTTGACTGGATCTATGAATAAATCTATGACTGGGTTTGGACAGTACTTGCTTTTTAGGCAAAACAATGAATGATGCAATCTGAAGCTGGTATTGCGTCATACATGATATGAATTGCATCATGTTATTCCTAGAAGTCATGGATGATGCAATCATAACGAAGCTTACCTCACTCTGCTGAACAAATTGCCCTATATCAGCTCTAGAAATCATACAGTGTCGTGCTCTCTTATTTGTCAGTGTTTGATTTTGCAAAGGGACACATTTCTGTTTAGCCAAAGTGAGCAGAGATGCCTTGTACTTGTGTGAACAGTGCAGATAACTTCTGCTATGTTTGTGGTAAAGTGACTTTTGCCTCACAAAAGTGCAGTATAACCACTATGGTTAAGAAAGCCTATCACCTTTATTTTGGCTGCAAAATTGGAGATCAGGACAAGAGGTGGGCCCCACACATATGCTGCAACACTTGTGCAACAAATCTTCACCAGTGGTTGAACAGGAAAAGGAAATCTATGCCTTTTGCAGTGCCAATGATTTGGAGAGAGCCAACAGATCATACCAGCAATTGTTACTTCTGCATGGTGCCTCCAGTTGGGAAAGGTGTGTCAAAGAAGAAAAAGTGGACTGTGCATTATCCAAACATTCCATCAGCTATACGCCCAGTACCCCATGGAAAAGGACTGCCGGTTCCTGATGCACCAGAATCATTCTCACTTGAGTCAGACGAGGAAGAGGAAGAGGATGAAACTTCTGGTCCTGAACCATCAATGTCACAGGACCCACATTTTCTCCCATCCTCCTCCTCTGAACCACACCTCATAACACAAGGTGAACTTGTAGGACTGATGAATGAAATTGTTTTTAATTGTTCACTTTATTAATGCAACTTCATAAGTAAAGTTTTATGAATGAAATAATATTCATTCATAAAACCGGTTACCCCAATAACTGGCTAAATAACAATTAAGATGCCTGTTAAGAGCCATAGCTGTTCAGTCAGCTGCCTCTAAGTTTCACTATCAATCCAATTCCTGCTTAAATCACTGAGACTTGCACTGTTTCAGTAGTGTAACTTCTGTTCACCATTTACTATACTTGTCTATATTGTAACTTCTGTTCACTATTTGCCATATTGTAATTCAAACCCCATTTTAAAATGCTTACTCCATTTTGTAAGGGCTTGCTGCAACCTTCATTTTTGCAAACCCTGGTGTAATCTTATTAGTTTAGTTTAAATGTGTGAATGAGGTATGTATGGATGATGGAATCAACCTCCAGCCCCAGCCTGTCCTGATTAAATAGAGTTCAAACATCAACGGCTGAAGATGCAGACAAGAGCCCTAACAAAGTAAGAAGAATCCACCCTAAAAAGAAAAGGTACAATAGAAGGAAGATCAAAGCCCGGTCCGAGGCTGAAAGTCATGTCTGCAATTGACGGGTGATCAATCACCAAACCCAGAGGCAGCGTGACACAGCAAGACCTATAGACTCTGGATTCAAACTAAAGCCTACAAAAAGGATGGGTGAGATGAAAAACTTTGGGAGAAGGGTAACATTCTGCTGCCAACATGGAAGGGCATCGGTGCATTCCCAACAGAGACCCAGCTCGTCCTTGTGCCCGGCTTTCCTGGCCAGTTAGCCGCCACAAGCTACGAACCCAAGCTGCAAACTCAAGCTGCAAACTCAAGCAGGACTGGTAACTATGCAGCAGCTGCAGAACATCTGATGGATGTGTGTGTGTGTGTGTGTGTGTGTGTGTGTATATATATAGGTATAATGTGTGTGTATAAGAAATAAGTAGTAATAGGAATAAGTAGCCAAACAACGTTGTTTACTGTTATCTTTTATAGTATTATTATATTTACAATAAATGTGACATCTTTGCCTTATCCCTCTTAATAAGATCCTGCTGGTTTTTATTCTATTGGTATAACAAACTGAATGACCTTGTCAGGGATTTGGAACTACCCAAGAGTAAGGCAGAGCTGTTGGGCTCCAGACTACAGCAGTGGAATCTCCTGGCAGGTGATGTTAGGGTTTCCATGTTCCGTGACCGTCAAAAGGATCTTGTCCCATTCTTCTTCATGGAAGGTGATCTTGTAGCCTGCAACAACATCAATGGTGTGATGGCAGCCCTCAACATCGTTCACGATCCAGATGAGTGGAGACTGTTCATTGATTCATCGAAGATGAGTCTTAAAGCTGTTTTACTGCATAATGGCAATGTTTTGCCATCAATTCCAGTTGGTCATGCAGTCCATATGAAGGAAACCTATGACAACATGAAACAACTTTTGAGGTGCATAAACTATGACCAACATCAGTGGCAGCTTTGTGGCGATTTGAAGGTTGTTGCTCTCTTGCTTGGTCTGCAGTCTGGATACACAAAGTACTGCTGTTTTCTCTGCGAATGGGATAGTCGTGCAAGAGATTCCCACTCCATCAAGAAAGATTGGCCACTCCGACAGTCATTGGAGCCTGGGAGGAAAAGTGTTCAGCATCCACCACTTGTTGAATCAAGGAAGATTTTGTTACCACCCTTACACATCAAGCTGGGTCTGATGAAGAACTTTGTCAAGGCCATTGACAAAACACAAGCAGCTTTCAAGTATCTCCGTGGAAAATTTCCAAGGTTAAGTGAAGCTAAGATAAAGGAAGGTGTCTTTGTTGGTCCTCAGATTCGTGAACTTCTTCGAGATGATGCATTTGACCATGCACTGCGTGGCAAGGAAAAGACGGCATGGTCAGTTAGTGGCAATAAATTTTCTCGGAAACAACAAGGCAGACAACTACAGGTTGTTGGTGGAAAACCTCCTCAAGGCATACAAAAGCCTTGGATGCAACATGTCACTAAAGATACATTTTTTGCACTCTCATCTAGATTTTTTTCCACCGAACTGCGGAGCAGTGAGCGACGAGCACGGCGAGCCATTTCACCAGGACATTGCAACAATGGAGAATGCTATCAGGGCAAATGGAGCCCATCAATGCTTGCAGACTATTGCTGGACAGTGACAAGAGATGCTCCATTTAATGAATACAAGAGACAAGCCAAGAAGCGCCGAGTAGACACTGAATAGGACTAAACTATGTACATAATAGTTTTTTGCCTTTTGTTTCATAATCAATTTTATTTATCTAACCCTTTTGCTGATTTTTAAAGTGTTACATAAACAGGACAGGTGAAATATTATCATGTAAAGCAACCATAAACACATGAAAAGACCTAGGTTTACAATTTATGATTAAAACTCTACTATCTACACAATATACATAGACATAAAATGTAAAAACTTAAATATCTTAGAAACAGTAGCCAATCAGTTGTTTTAATTGTCATATTTGAATTCAGCACATCAAAATACATAAGAAATAGCACATTTTATCTCTGAAGCAGACGACTTCTCAAAAATTGTAGACCAGTGTTATCAATGCACTACTGCCCTGTTATAATTTGGCTTTGGGAAAAATTATCACCAGCCCATAGAGCAACAGCAAATGTGAACTGTACTCCTCTACCTGCTTCCCACGCCTATTGCCTCAGTGAAAGTGTTGACAAAACTTTGTTAGGACTTTATGGAACAACAACAATTTAAGGAATAAACACTCAGCAAGAGCCAGATCCTGCTTCCTGTTAACTCTGCCTGCACTGCTCCATAGCACAAAGCAGATGTATACCTGGCCAGATGAGGAATCTCCTTTCATAGGAGAATGCCTATGTAACCTAGAGCTGGCAGAGCCAGTTGTACGTTAACACTCCTCCATACCCCCAACTACTGTTTTCAGGGACATGGTGGGAAAAAAGGTGATCGGCTAAAGATCTGTAATGATCTGGTGAGTCCCAGCTGTTGGAATGGCTCCTGGGGCCAAGGGCAGCCACACACTAGAACAGTTCTGTAGCTGCTCTGACTTCAAGGAGTGGCCAAAGATGTCCCTGGCCAGCCCTAAGATTGGGGAGTTGCAAACATGGCATGCTGCATCATTTGCCAATTTGTCCCATGGGATTCTATATTATATGCTATATAAGCACAAATATCAAGAGTGTGTGGGCACAAACCCTGGCTGGCTTCATAGACCTCAATGGGTTGCATGCAAAAATCTGTGCGCACCATGGTACATGGGTATTTGAAAATATGTGTGTTTGTTTACTCATTCTTCAAAGTGGGACTTTGGTCACTCTGTACAGGACAGAAAGAAACTGGTATTTTCTCTCTCCCTACTTCATACTTGGGATGTTGGCTTTCTGTTCCCTGATCACTCCTGCTTGGTTGTAACTGTAAGGGAGAATGCATAATTTTTTTTCTGCTGCAGCACAAATGTTTGGAGGGTGTTGAGGAGTCATAAGGCCTGAACCTCAACCATGGGACTCAGAGCCCACATTCATCCCTGGTGTAACTCCAGGGACTGGCCATTTTGAATCTACTGAGTCTGTATATAACCCACTTTGCTGCCTGAAGGGGTGCAGTTGAAAAGAACCCCTACTTCCTGTTTTCCTGAGCTGATTTTTGCCTGTGGATAGCTGCTTATGCCATTTTAAAGAGAAAGCAACCTCATTACAATTTGATTATTATTTTTGCATGTACTAAGAGTATTGATAAGCCTATTTTAGAAATCTAAATAAAATAATTAGCTCTGGAATATTTACTTTGAATTAATTTGATTGGAATAATCTCCCCATAAATTACAACCGTGTGTTCATCATCTTGCTCTCCTACCCATTAATGTATATGGATTAGTGGTCAATGTGCACAATGTTTTTATTCAAGACAGTAGCAATGATCTTCATTAAACTTTTTATTTCTATAATTAGCACACATAATGAGTATGAAATAGTGAAGATAATCCTGAATGCATGAAACAGAGCTGATCCATTGCGCTGAATAGCTTTCCTCTTTTGTGCTTGTGTGCAGCATACATCCTTTCGGAACACAGTCCCAAATCGCAATGATGTCCCAAATCACAGGATTAATGTGTCTATGAACAGACCTCTTATGCCTTCAGAATGAAGCACTCCTTGCTAATTTCTCTTCAAGACACCAGCTTAATTGCATTTTAAACAAATGGGCTGCTTTGCTGGCCAACTTTTAAATGAGATAACAGCAATGTTCACTCTCCAGCAGTGATGAGTGCCTTGCAGTAGATTCAAAACTCTGTTCAATAACAGGTTTAATCTCACACCAGCAGATTTACTGCAGAATAAACTGCCACTGAGCTCATAATTAGTAAAACAAAAAAAAAATCCAACCTACTAAATATTATTTTCAAAAGCAGCAGGCTATGTTTAGTGGAAATTTTCAGTCTTATTCTTTTTGTGTTTTATTGATTTTATGTATGATATTGGGAATTCATGCTATGATTTAAGATAATGGTCTGTATCGATCACTTAAGCAGTTGTTTAGCTACGCAGTAACAAAACGATGCTCCCATTCACAGAATGTGATCCAGACAGCGGGGAAACCACAGTGCTTTCCTCCTTAATGTTTATTTCTTTTTTCCAAAAGCATATTCGCTGCTGGAAAACAACAGCAGCAAACATTTGTGCTTTAGAAACAATCTTCTCATCATTTTCTTTGTTGCAGCTATTAGTGGCCAATTGTGATTCAGTGAAACCCAGATCAGCAAACAGATGTTCTAAAGTATATTCTCTGTAGCATGAAAACAAATATTAATGAGATAACTGGAACTAGAGGAAAGAAAATGGTCAACACATATTTTCTAATGTTTGAGGTCATGCCTTTCAGAGTTTTCTAGTGTTTAGTGACAATGTTATAATATAATATCTGGCTGTGTTTATATACCACATTTAGTTTTTATGAGTCTATATATGATCTCACATAAGTTAACATAGATAGAAACATGCTACTGATACAGCATTCTCGTGATACGTATATGTTATTTGTGTCCAGTTAGATAAAAAATAAATTATACAATTAATCTGCTTGAAAGCTGCTTATTTATAAAAGTACAGTAATTCTTTAAAACATCTCAGTTTTACAGATAGATTATTCTCTCCCTGGCTGAAGTATACAACCAATCCATCCTATAAGACAGTCAGCAGGACAAAATGGGTACATTGTCTTCACTTTAAAATAGTTTATTTTAATAAAATATAGTGGTATCATCACCATTGTATAGGATGCATTACACATATGACTAAGGCTCAGTTTATAAAATAGAACAGTGTGACAAGCACAAAGCTCTCGCAAGACAGCACATCACAGGAGCCATAAAATCATAGTACACCTGCTTATGGCTCCCATTTTAAAGCAATTCTTCTGAAGAGCAAAACTTTGTGGCCACAGTTACAAGTCCCTTCCTCTGACCCCCAGTTTAAGTGTCGCTGCAGTGATTCGCTCCTTAGAGAAGCAAATCCAAAGTGCCAGTATCTTGCAGTTTCAGCGAGATCCCACGAAGGCCTGCTCTTTGTCTCCTGGTCCATGACACTTCCAAAGTCATGGCACATTATGAAAGTAATAGATTAAAGTGCTACTCTGTTTAAAAATAAAATCTGGCTTTTTAAAGGGATCTCCGTGTCTCCAAAGAATGTAATCTATTCAGTGAATATATTCAGGTACTAATTGCACATGTAAAAATGCAAATACAAATTGAGAGGCCATTTGTGAACATTTTAGAACTAGATGCCTTGTCTTTGTCTCAGCATTGCTTGCATTTTTGGCCTGCAGTTGAATTTGCAAGTGCAAGTCTTGGTGCTTGTGCTTCTCTAATTGCTGGCACAGATATTTATCTGTGACACATTAACGCTGACCTCAGTGTCAGGGTGTCTTCTGTCTCTTAGCCACAAACAAGGACATATGGCAGTTGAATGGCGATGGAAATTCTTTGTCTGGGAGCATTGGGGTGGTGAAGGAAGTTTGCAGGATCATTACCATCCAGATCATCACTCCTGCTTCCCAGGATGCATCTGTCTCCACCAGGAATGCTTGTCTGCTGTACACTATGCAGTGCTATCATATCTGGCAGATTACCATCTGGAAGGATACCAAGGGACAACTCAGTAGCTCACCCAAAGGTCAGAGACCTATCTAACAAGAATGGTAGAAAGAGGGTGGAGAAAGACTTTCATCTCCAAGAGGAGGTTGTATATAGTCTTTATTCAGAGGCCAGAAGGCATATTCTGCTTAGAACAAGTAGTGAAGAGTGTTTTTTAAAATGTTCAGAAGCAGCAGCACTGGTGAAAAGTTAAAAATGCACTTTTTTTTCACTATTTCTGCAAACATTTGTGCACATCTTTGTTCCCTCCTCCAATAATGATTAAGTCCCTTCCATGATAGTCCAAATTCCTGATGCTTCATGGCATAACACACACAGTTCATGATGCAAACCTGGATCTTCTCTGCACTCTTCTGAATATAGCTGCTACAGTAAGAAACTAACTTACGCCAATCTATCAATAGGTCTTGTGAATAAGTTACTGGACAGAGACTCAGGAGATCTGGTGTCAGTTCTTGGCTCTGCCACAGACCTCTTGCCTAATCTTAACCTTTCTGTGCTTGAGTTCCCCCATCTCTACAATGGGCATAATTTCCTACTTTGCAGGCGAGTTGTGAGGATGGATTTATTACTGTTTGAGTGACGTTCAATTACCATAGTGCTCGAGGCCACGTAAGTATCTAGATCAATAGGGTAAGATATGCTCCTTTCTGTAATAGTTGGATGTATTGACCTTTAATATCTGGAATAGCTTATGCCATTTGGAGGTATTCAGATCCCCACTCCCTTCATATGGGAATAATATTCCAAAGGTGGTTAGCCATTACTCCCACTCATGGGTCATCCTAGCAACATACTGTTATGACCAACCTGATCCTTTCCTTGTATAGCACCAACTTTAACAATGCTTTATTTTTATGTATTTAATGCCAACAATGTGCTAGAGCCATATATGAATACAAGATCCTTGTCTTGAAAGGCTTTACAATCTAGAAAGACAACATACAAACTCAGGAAGGGTGTCTGAAGGGACTGAAGTCATTTGATTGTGTAGTGCATGTTTATAAGTGGTTTGATCTTTTTACTTATTTAAAAAATATTAATTTGTCTATTTGTTTAGCACTTGGCCCTTCCTCATAGTATCCATCTTAGCCTTTTGGAAGAAGTGGGATTTAAAGTAAGGACTTAAAAAGAGGATGGACGCATGGTCGATGGGTCAGGGAGAAGGTTTCAGGCATGTGGAAAAGTGTAGAAAAAAAATTGAGAGACAGACATGGGGCAGTGTAGCAGGACAGTCTGCCCCTTTAAGGGCCTGCAGAGCTAAGGAACAGCAAGCCCTGGCCTAAGGAGAAGCAAAGAAGGCAGGTGTTGCGAACCAGTTAGTCCAGTTAATTAGTGGCCCTGATTCCCAACTTGAAGATATAAATAAAGGCCCAGCTATGTAAAGGATGGGGAGAAGGGGTGTCAGGAGAGACAGACACTTCCCTGAGCAGTGGTGGTAGAAGTGGCTGGCTAGCCCACTTGCCTTGTGGTCCTCCTGAGGCTAAGGAAGAGTCATGATCCTTGAGCTAGAGGGGCGGAAATAGAGGAATCTGGAGTATCAGATCAGGACTATCACCTCTGTTCCTTTTTGATATTTTTTGCATTTGTGTAAGAGAAGAATAAAAGAGCTTGCCTTGAAGGCTAAAACAGAGTTGGGTGTTGCTGGCTATTTTGTCTCCCAAGCTGGTGGACGGACCCACCAGGCAATTTGATTCTGAGGACCACCTAGAAACCAGTTAAAAGCTATGCAGAGAGGCTGAATGTGTTCAGATGGCACTTTATTTTGAACAAGTGCAGATAGGGAACATTAGAGTTGAGTCCAGGAAGCCAAAGAATAGGAAAAATAATCAGGGCATAGATGGGTTTCTATTGTGGGAATTGGGAAGAACAGATGTATTCTGGAGATGGAGAGCTGAAAGGGCCTGTCAAATATGTGAAAAGAAGGAGAGAACATGAAGTCACTAAGGTTATGAGACTGATGGCCAGGAAAAATAGTTCAGATATCAACAGTGATAGAGAGGGAAAGAAAAGAGGTGAAGAGTTCACATGACCTACATTGTATTGCGCTACACAAAACATCAAACTTCAGTGTACGGTAAGTACCTCCCAGTATAAAGCTTGAACCATAATTTATTTTAGAACATAAAATCCGACACTGCTGCAACCTTTTCTTGAACAAAGTAGGGTATAGGATAGGGATTATTTTTGGGAGTTCTGGATATATTCCAGTAGCCCATTCTCCTCGCCTTCTTCTTCCTGTATTGAACTTCTAGCCATATTGGCTTGTTTGAATTTCTGGAGAATGAGAATCACAAAATTCAGTCTCATTCAGCTCATTAATTCTTTGGATTTAGCCTCGCTGTAAATTATCATCCTGCCTTCCTTTTCATTTTGGCCTCACCCATCAGAAAAATTTACCTGCAAGTTGCAACTAAGAATGAGTGAGTGATTGAACTACTATGTCATAAATATCTGTCTTCATTCACTCAAAACAAATCTGCATCATTAATATTTACTCTACTTCTCCATCATAGCACAAACGTTAAATATATTGCGTAAAAGCCATTAGATACAAAATAATACTTCAGCTAAAAAAAATCAATTTATTATAAGACAAAGCTGCATACAGGTCATCAAAAAGAAAAGAGTCTTTGCATTGTTTATTTTAAAAGTAAATACTCTTATTTCAGCCTGAGGGGAAAAACATGGTAAGTGTTTTATGGTGACAAAATGTGTTTTTGTGCAGCAAAAGTGGATCATGCTGGGCTTTTAAAGATATTTATGAGCCTTCTCTTATTCTCTTGCACAATTCCAAGAGAGTGAAAAGAGATGGAAAGCTGCATGGTTTAGTTTGAATTAGTCCTGCATTTTTCTGAACCGGCACCTCCTAGAATGCTGCTGGTGTGTGTGTCTGTGAGAGAGAAGCTGTTTGTTTGGCTGTGGCTAGACTATTTTGGTTCTGGAAGAGTTTCCTGTTTCTATTGCTTTGTACATTTGTCATGTACTTGGTTTATTTCCATGTTTTCTACTCCATTGTCAGACTTGCTTGGAATAGCCAGAATGGACTTTTGGTATGGGACGTTACTAAGAGTAAGGGAAGAGAGCCAGTTTCCCTCATGCAGAAATTACTGTATTGGGTGGCCACTGAACCTGAACAACAAACCTACTGTTCCTGTGTTATTATTTACCAGTTTCTCCAACACACCCAGTAGAAAGAGTATTTACAAGAAGATAAGGTGCGATTGACAAGACCAAAAAGGTGTTGATAGGTATAGAAAAAAACATTTGTAGTTACAGTAGGAAAATTAAAAGGTTACAATGGTGTGGGTGAATGACTGAAGGGATTCGTAATAAAATACAAAGTCTTTTCACCTCTAGGTCACTGGTTCAGATTCTGCCCAAGTTGATAATGACTGAACGCCATTACCATTTCGTAAGTGTTTTGTGAAATGTGGTGGTGATATCAGTCTTCTAGTCCCTGCTGAATAGGCGTCTGCAGCTGGCAGTCATGACAAAGAGGTCAAGGATGGAAAAGACAGGGAAATGAACACTCACGCTGAGTGGTCCTAGTAGAAGGGAGTTGGGAAGGACTGTGGAGTGGGTTAAGAAAGTCTGCACTTCTGATTCTCATTTCATAGCTGATCTCTGGCTAGGAACATTTATTCTGTCAATGAGGTACCTTCCTCAGACACTAAATTCACTTTTCAGGTTTAGAGAAGAAAAAAATGGTTTTAAAATTAAGAAAAAAGATGCAATGTGATTTAACTCTTCATCATTTGGGTCAGAGGTTATGATACAATTTCCATAAGGAGGGACATTCTCTACTGTGGAATTGAGAGGAACAGGTCTATAGTCTGGAAAATGTCTTACATTTTCAAGTTTCCTTCCTAAATTCTATCTGCAAATTTAAAAACCAATAATATACCAACAATTTATATTTTCTTAGAGCTAAATCTACCCATAAGTTTAAAAGCTGGCTTATAAATGAGGCTTTTGAAAAGCTAGAAAAAATAGGCATTCACACATTTAATAAAAAAAAACACAAAGAAAGCTTATGAGTATAAAGAGCAACTGGATACAATAAACACGGTATACCCCCTTTTTTGCTGGCTGCTCATAATGCAGCTATTTGACTACAGTAGACAAATGGTGGTTTCAAAAGCCAACTGCACTATAGTAATACCATGTGCTGTTGCTTAGAAAGAAAAACACTTTTTGGATTCCACTGCATTCCCTTTTTGTTCTGAACTGCTGCTTTCTCTACCCATCCAAAATGTTAGATGGCTTCCTAATATTGCTTAAACCCCCCACCTTTTCAGAGAGAGAACATAGAATCATAGAAATGTAGGGCTGGAAGAGGGACCTGAAGAGGTTATCTAGTCCAATCCCCTGCCAGACCAATTCTCTGATCTGTCAAGGTCATTTTGAATTCTAAGTCTGTCCTCCAAAGTATTTGCAGATTGGTGTCATCTACACATTTTGTAAGCATGTTCTCCATTATCCAAGTCATTAATGAAACTATTGATGAGTACCGAACCCAGGACAGACTTCTATGGGGTCCTTTTAGATACATTCTCCCAGTTTGACAGAAAACCACTGATAACCAAGTTTGTTTTTTCAATCTGTTCTGCATCCACAGGAATATAGACATCTCAGATGTTGAGCAGATTTCTCCAATGTATGCCGTATTGTTCCTGTAACCCTATCGTAGTTTTCCATTTCTATCCACAACTTCCACACCTCTGTCAAGGTCACATTTTAAAAATATATTTACCAGTGGGGTTTTGTCACCTGCTCCTTCAAACCTAGTTTAAAGCTCTCCTCATGAGGTTGGCGTCTGAAGATGCTCCAAGGCATTGTCTAGCTAGCAGATAAAGTGTGGGACTGGGAATCAGGGATTGATCAATTCCAATACCAAGTCTGGTGGTGTATTCATGTGTGGCCTTCAGCAAATCTTACTTTCTTTCCAACTGTAAAATGGGGCTAATACGTCACAGGGGTTTTATGAGAGTAAATTAATGTAATATTTGCAAAATGTTTTGAAGCTGTAAAGTTCAAAATATCATTATTATTCCGACTGAAACACTGCATTTTCCACATATTCCATGCTCCCACTTAATGCTTGCCCTCCACATCCAAAATATGGAGGGTTCACCACTCCCTTCTTATTTCAGTGGCTGTATTCCTGCATTGTCATTGGCTGCCACTCCATTATTCTCTGCTCCGTCTTCCCCCAGTAATGATGGATTTTCTCCCAAAACTCAGAGGCTCCCCGTCGGCACTCCTAGCTGTTGCTTTCCATCTCCAGGTGAGGAGAATCATTGGATGTTCCTGCTCCCACTGGCCACTTCCCCATCCCAGGCATTGAGAAATGAATGTCAGCAATGGCCAAGTAATCAGGTGATGTTCAGTCTGTCCATTCCTAATGGCTTGCATTTTTTTTTTATTAAATTATATAGGAGATTGTAAAGCTCATTTGTGCAACCTTAACTGTGGAATAATACTGCAGCAGGGCCCACCAGCACCATTGTAGTATAGCTTGTGCCTGTGTTTATCTTGTCAATCTCTTATATTAAGGGCTTACAACTCAACTAGGAAAATTCCTTGGGGGTGAAATTTGATAGAAAACATCTAAATCACTCAAGCTTCTTTCCCCCTCTCCCACTTTTCTTTCAAAGAAAAATTGTGTTAAGCTATTTTTTAAATTATACAAAAGATTTAAGAGTGATGGGGCAACTTGGATTTCTGAGCTTTAAAATTCTTAGATTTGTTAAATGCCAACTTTGTTTCCTATAATAAAAATGTTTCTAACACAAGTCGGATTGACATTAACTTTGGATTATATGGAAAAGCTTTTAAAAAATTTAAGAGCCCTTGCACATGTATAGGAACTCCTCTTTATCCAAAATTTTATAAGGATTGTTAGTAGGTGAAATGATTGAGCATACAAGCCTCTGCGGATGAAAAGCTCCCTAAGTATGCATTGATGGGGATAACCAGAGTTGTTACCATTTGTTGTGTCAATGATTTGCAAATAATGGGTCTCTGGGAGATTTTTAAATTGCAGCTTTCACTCCAGGCCGTGGAGCTTTTTAGGATGAGCTGAGTTGCTGTGAGGTTTGGCACTCTTAAATGCACCTTAGGCAGAGGCTCTTACAATCTCAATGGAAGTATAACAGCTGGCCATTACAATTAATCAAGTGATATATTTTTTCTGTATTTCTTCTTTTTTCTTTAATATTAATGTAACTTTTACCAAGAAAAGTAAGGGAAATCATATTATAACCTTTCACTCTATAAATCACATCATCACATGCACAAACTGATTGTGTACTGAACTCTATCATAACTGAAGTACATCATGGGGTGAACTATATTTTCTGTCTAATGTATGGGATTTTTAAAATGCCCATCAATATAGCTTTTGGGTATTTTTGTAATCCTAAATCTATGTAGGGGCTGATTACACTATGCACTACCCTTTCACTTCTAGAGACCTGGTTGCCACTGCTATTTCTAGGCAAATGTCATTGTATGTCTGGTGGGAGTGGGAATTTCATTAGCCAACCCTGTAAACCTCCTCTTTGTGGTTTCATACATTTGCTTTGCATCAAAAGCAAACCTCAAATACTAAAAGTTTTCCTTGAAAAGTATACAGCTAGGCAAAAATGAGTTTCAGGTCTTCGACTAAACAATTTTAAACAGTTAACTGAGGCCAAAGTCATTCCTGGGATTTTTAGTAGAAATGACTCTTGTGCAGACCACCATGTTTAAAAAAAAAAATTACACCCAGAACACTCTCAGGGTCCATAACAGTGATTTACTGCCCATATTTTAACAAGACACTCCCACAAAAATATGCACCGTAGCAATTCACACACATCTGTAGGCCCAGTTGAACCGTGTAGCTTGGTGGTTTGAGCATTGGCCTGCTAAATCCAGGGTTGTGAGTTCAATCCTTGAGGAGGCCATTTAGGGAACGGGGGTAAAAATCTGTCTGGGGATTGGTCCTGCTTTGAGCAGGGGGTTGGACTAGATGACCTCCTGAGGTCCCTTCCAACCCTATGATTCTATGTAACCCTGCAATTCAAAATTGAGAGGTGATACAGAGGCAGTGAAAGAAGAAGGGATACAGAAGAATGGACAGGGACCAGGCAGCAGCATCCAGATAGTGGTCACAGGGTCCTGAAACAGACTCAGTCAGGGACAGCAGCACACAAGCCAAAGAAGCTGGAAAAGGAGCCAGCTGGTAAAGCATCTAGAAAAGAGAGGACCCTGAACTTCAATCTAAATAGCCCCACTTCCATCTCAACAAGAAGTGTGGGTCAAGTGGCAGGTTCAAAATGTCAGGGGTTGGGTGTCGCCACAAGGCACAGCCTAATTTTAAATGAGTAGCATCAACTTAGAAATAGCTTGAAAGCTGCTTTTATAAACAGAAATGTTGAATAATAACCCACAGAAATGAGTGATCTGCTAGTATAGAAGAGGTTAATTCCTTACCAAGTGACTAATCCCCATGAAGAGGGCCTCAGAAATGGATGCAGTGGAAACTGGAAGAGTATAATCTTACAGTGAAGCAATCATAATGAAAAGGAACATTGTTGATGTAGATCGTATAGTGCATGTCCTTTGGAGGAGGCACACTAGTGGCAAGCAGACCCTGTGACACTATGACAAAATCAGTTTCATGTAGAATTATGAAGATTTAGGGCCTGCTCCAACTCCCATTAAAGTCAATGGAAAGATTTCAGTAGGACTCAGGATAGATACGGAAAGCAAAAAATATCAGGCCTATTTGCCCAATTTTTGGTACATGCCTCCTCCTCGTCGCTCTGAGTATTAGCTGATTTCAGGTCTGATGCCTCCTTTCTCCCTCTCGCCATACACCCTGCCTTCTCTTCTTGGCTTTCAGCAAGGCAAGATGCTCTGTGTTTGTGCTTAGTCCTCCAGCCAAGTCACACGTCCTCCCCTTCTGGGGTATCAAAATCTCTTCTTACAAATGGGCCCAGGCAGTCTTTCCATTCTCTTCCCAGCTGATACTTCCTCATTGGCTGGTAAGGAAATCCAGGCTTATCCAGTAGCGTAGCTGGGGGGGTGGGGGAGCAGGGGAGTGGCCTCTCCCCCACCGAGCACAAGTGGCGCCTTTTTAATTTTACTCACCCGGGAGTGGGGGGGGGGGGGGGGAAGGCGCCACCCGCTGCGGCACTTTTACTGATGGGGCGGCACTCCGGATCTTTGGCGGCACTGAAGTTTCATCGCCAAAATGCCGCCGAAGACCTCTGGAGCGAGTGACGGTCCTGCCACCAAGGTGCCGCCAAAGACCCAGAGCGCTGCCCCGTCAGTAAAAGCGCCGCAGCGGGTGGCACCTTTTTTTTTCCGTTCCCCCCTCTTCTCTCCACCTGGCTACGCCACTGGGCTTATCCTCCACTCCAGGTTCCAGCTCAGGGACCTCTAATCAGCAGCCAAAGTGTGTTCTAGTCAGGACTTTACTGCTTTTTCCCTGAGTCTTTCCTACCTATCTGGTGCCCCTTTTTCTCTGGGTTTGCTAACCCCAAAACTCCCTCCTCCCAGGAAGTAACTGTAGACTACTTTGGCTGTATAGCCCCCAAACACACCTCCCTTCTCCCAGAGAGCAACGGCAAACTACTTCCCTGCATCTCCCTCTCTGTTGTCACCTTCCTGTCTTTATAAAGCCACCCCAACTCGTTCCTCCTCAGCTGGACACCCTTGTTCAGTGAGGGGATTATTTAAGCCACTTTATTCCTCTCAGCTGTGACTTGTCTGGTTAATTGGTCCCTGGTTAATTGGTAGCCTTCATTAACCCCTTCAGGGCACATTGTATTTTAACAGTTTACTTTGACCTGCTTGGCAGCTTTACTTGTGAATTAACATATGTTTGTGCTGTATGTATGTATTCAACATTATTAGTAAAACATTCTTGGAGAAAAACTGGCATTTTTGCCTATCTTTAATGACTAGGCAAACTCATGAATACAAAGGATGTAATGATGGTTCTTTATGCAGAGCACATTCTTCCCAGCAAGTACTTAAGTATCTCTTTATATATTTAACTATTTTATTACTAATATCTTTGGAGACACTTAACAAGTAGAGCATCTGTACCTAAAAGGCCACAGCAAGGGAAATGTATGAAGGGGCCATAGCATGATGCAGCTAGGGTGGCAGTGACGTGCTTACACAGAGAAAAGTGATGGCAATTAGGAGCTTTTTCTAAAGGTTACCAAGTCCCTCTTCCCCATAAGTTCCTACTATAATGCACTTCACAATCATTTCAATAGAAATTTTATGGTATTAGGTTCAGAAAGTAACAATAACTACCTAAACTTTCCCCAGTGTTTCATTACTGCCACTCTTATGGGTCAGTTTTCCTTTCAGTACAAGCACATACTGTAGCTTCCATAAACATTAACTGAAGGGATAATGGACCCTTTCATTCAGGGCAAGGGACCAGTTCAGGTAGTCTGTGCTTGAGGGAGAATGAAACCAAGCATTTAAGAAGGGCTTCAAGGGAGAATATTGTTCCTCCAACAGACCATTCTGATCAATGGTTTGGTAGGACTGTATGATGAATGTTTGCCCTCAACCATCAATGAAGTGACTTCAAGAAACCCTCTTTTATCCAAAGCGATTTATATTAATTAGCTAACAGTACAAACAACATTTGGAAAGATCGTTAAGTGGTCCACCGAGACCCTCAGCAATTTTCAAGTGGTCTGCGGAAAAAGAAGTTTGAGAACCATTGATATAGACAATGTGGAACAGCTTCATCAGAGGAGACTGAGAGAGCTTCACATCAAAATATCTCATAGTCCAGTGGGATTGGGCCTTGCGGGTAAGATAGGTGTTGCCCTGCCTATCTTTAACTGGTTTGAGGATTGTGGTGGGGCTTAGGCAGGGAGATAGGTCTCCTGGTGCCTGCCTGAGGCATCAGCGTGTGTACCCAGTGGCAGAAATTTAGGTCCCTTAGGGATTATTACAGATGAAATTTAGGTACCTAGTGAAGTTAGTGGCCAGCTGAGTGAAGGTTTTGTGAATCACAGTGGTGCCTAAATCCCTTTGTGGATATGAGCCCTAGTGTCTGGGGAAAAGGGCCGGCGCAACCCAGGGCGCTACAATTTGGGGGGCGGTGACCGTGGCGGTATTTCGGTGGCGGGACCTTCCGCCGCCTCTGTGGGGGGCGGCATTTCGGGGTGGGACCTTCTGCTGCCCAGGGCGGCAGAAAAGCTGGCGGCGCTCCTGCTGGGGAGTTACTGTTTGGGAGCCTGGTCTGTGGGCTGATGTGCTACAGTACAAGATGGGGAAAGATTCCTTGTAACCTCCTTACTTACACACATGCACAGGGGCTGGCCCAAAATTGGAGGAGAAAAATATGTAAGCTCTTAAATTTGAGCTTTCAAACTTAGATATGGTATTTCAGTAGTTGACGTATTACTTTGTTTAGAAGCTGCCTTCATTTACTAGCCACCCCTTTACCATATAAGATGTGAGGGGAAGTAATTAAATTTAATAGAAGGAGCCCTCATTTTGAAGTCCCCCTCAATTTTAAAGCCACAGGGAAATAATTAAATTTACTAGAAGCCACAGATTCTCAACAAAGGTATACTGTACCCGAGTTAATTATTTGTGGTTGTGAGGTTTCTTTGGTGAACATTGTTATTACTATGTCCTCACTTCTCTTGCTTTTGATTCCATGTATGTGTGTGTGTGTATGTAAAAGTAATAGAAAAGCACCAAGTAAAATATTTGGAGCCTTTGAGGCTGCTAAAACTGCAGGTAAAACTCTTCACTCAGTCTTAGCGTTTGAAAAGGAAAGCATGACTTTGTTCAGAGCTGAAGTATAAATTTCCCCACTATATTTTTAAGTCCTTAATCATGTGTGTCTAATTGGCACCTGTGGTGGATGTAGGCCTTTGAACTTTATGTAGTGGAATTCAGTGGCAAAAATTTATATGAATGCAGAGTTAAGGTCCCTTGGTGATACAAGGCCCTCTCGTAGAACATTGATTCAAGCAAAACTCACATTTCTGAAAACCGGGAAATTGAAAACCCATGGCCTCGTTTAGCAATGCCCAAAATATGCCCTGTTAACACACACACACCTTTACTCTGGCAACCCCACAGTTGTTGAAATGTACAAGCTCTTCACCTCCTTTTGCAATCCATTCACTTGCACTCATAGGATGTGAGTAAAGAACAAAAAGGAAGAAACAAAACCTGCCTATGTTTCTATTGCTGTTACTTTCCCCCTCCTATAACTTGACTCACACGCCATACCTGAAGTGAAGGACAATTATGTTACAGTGAAATGGTGTTCCTGCTTGAGTTTCACAGTGGTTGGAGCGTGGAGGGTGTGGCACAGCCAAAAAGAGACATTACATATGGAGTTTCTGTTCCAAAATACTAACAGTTTTATGTTGGAGAGAAAGATCCTCTGACCCTTGTCCAATAGATTCATAGATTCTAGGACTGGAAGGGACCTCGAGAGGTCATCGAGTCCAGTCCCCTGCCCGCATGGCAGGACCAAATACTGTCTAGACCATCCCTGATAGACATTTATCTAACCTACTCTTAAATATCTCCAGAGATGGAGATTCCACAACCTCCCTAGGCAGTTTATTCCAGTGTTTAACCACCCTGACAGTTAGGAACTTTTTCCTAATGTCCAACCTAAACCTCCCTTGCTGCAGTTTAAGCCCATTGTTTCTTGTTCTATCCTTAGAGGCTAAGGTGAACAAGTTTTCTCCCTCCTCCTTATGACACCCTTTTAGATACCTGAAAACTGCTATCATGTCCCCTCTCAGTCTTCTCTTTTCCAAACTAAACAAACCCAATTCTTTCAGCTTTCCTTCATAGGTCATGTTCTCAAGACCTTTAATCATTCTTGTTGCTCTTCTCTGGACCCTCTCCAATTTCTCCACATCTTTCTTGAAATGTGGTGCCCAGAACTGGACACAATACTCAAGTTGAGGCCTAACCAGCGCAGAGTAGAGCGAAAGAATGACTTCTCGTGTCTTGCTCACAACACACCTGTTAATACATCCCAGAATCATGTTTGCTTTTTTTGCAACAGCATCACACTGTTGACTCATATTTAGCTTGTGGTCCACTATAACCCCTAGATCCCTTTCTGCCGTACTCCTTCCTAGACAGTCTCTTCCCATTCTGTATCTGTGAAACTGATTGTTCCTTCCTAAGTGGAGCACTTTGCATTTGTCTTTGTTAAACTTCATCCTGTTTACCTCAGACCATTTCTCCAAGTTGTCCAGATCATTTTGAATTATGACCCTGTCCTCCAAAGCAGTTGCAATCCCTCCCAGTTTAGTATCATCTGCAAACTTAATAAGCGTACTTTCTATGCCAATAGCTAAGTCGTTGATGAAGATATTGAACAGAGCCGGTCCCAAAACAGACCCCTTCGGAACCCCACTTGTTATGCCTTTCCAGCAGGATTGGGAACCATTAATAACAACTCTCTGAGTACGGTTATCCAGCCAGTTATGCACCCACCTTATAGTAGCCCCATCTAAATTGTATTTGCCTAGTTTATCGATAAGAATATCATGCGAGACGGTATCAAATGCCTTACTAAAGTCTAGGTATACCACATCCACAGCTTCACTCTTATCCACAAGGCTCGTTATCCTATCAAAGAAAGCTATCAGATTGGTTTGACACGATTTGTTCTTTACAAATCCATGCTGGCTCAGGGCCGGCTCTAGGTTTTTTGCCGCCCCAAGCAAAAAAATTTTGGCTACCCCCCATCCCAGCCCTGGGCTCCTCGCCGCACCCCCCTGCCGCCCCAGCCCTGGGCTCTCCCCCTCACACACACACACACACCCTGCCGCCCCACCTCTGGGTTCCCCCTACCCCCCCCCACATCTCCTGCCGCCCCAGCCCTGGGCTCACCCCTCCCCCAACCTGCACCCTCCTTCCGCCACAGCCCTGGGTCACTGGTAACTCGCTCCCAGGGCAGGTCATTCAGCAGGAATTTTAGATGTGCACAGAACACAGACAGGATTGGTTCCCATATGGTTACAGAACTGCAGTAAAGTGGAACAATTTTCAGCTTGTGTGATTGGAGGATATCTGGATGCATATTATAAGACTGTCCTACATAAATGAGGAAAAGTTGAGGTGCTTTTATTATTCTTTTGTTCCACTCTTTCTTTCTATGGGAAATTTGCCAATGCAATATCACTGTCTTCCTTTTAAACAAACAAACAAACAAACAAACAAACAAACAAACAAACAAACAAACAAAAAGGCAATGGCTGTTGAAAATAGCAATTCCAGTCATAATAACCACTGGGAAGCATTTCTTGCTCAATTTTATCCTACTTTTTCTATAGCAAGTTACAGTGGATCAGTATATTTGATTTGGGACAAAAGAAGTAACAGCTGCCCAAACTGAGCTTGAGCACTCCTGAATTTTGAGGTGTTCAAATCTGGAAGGCAGGTGCTGGGGTGGGGGTGGGGGGCGCCTGTGGCTCCGCAGGGGAGCACGGCAGCATGTATGCAGCAGCGTGTCTGGCGCTGCGCGAAGCCAGATACGCTGGTCTGAGTAGCATGGTAAAGGGGCTGGGGGGCTGGAGAAGGGGTAGGGGGTTCCAGGGGGCAGTCAAGGGACAGGGAGCAGGGGGGGTTGTATGGGGCAGAGGTTCAGGGGTGCAGTCAGGGGCAGGGAGAAGGGGAGGTTAGATGGGTCAGGGGTTTGGAGGGGGCAGTCAGGGGACAGGCAGCAGTTGGATAGGCATGGGAGTCCCAGGGGTTTGTCAGGGGACAGGTAGGGGGTGGGGTCCTAGGGGGGAAGTTGGGGGGGGTCTCAGGAGGGGGCAGTTGGGGACAAGGACCAGTGGGGCTTAGATAGGGGGTGGAGTCCTGGGGGGCAGTTGGGGCAGGGGTCCCAGGAGGGGGTGATCAGGGGACAGGGAGCAGGGGGGTTGGATGGGTTGGGGTTTCTGGGGGGGGGCAGTCGGCGGGAGTGGATGGGGGCAGGGTGGGGCTACCCTCCCTCCCCGTGGAGTGTCCTATTTTTTGAATGTTAAAATATGGAATCCCTACTCACAGTGCAGCTCTCCATTCACAGCAAGCTGCAGAATGAGGTCTCAGCTTCCTCCCTCCCTCCCCCTCTTTCCTGTTGGTAGTGGCCAAGGGAATGCTGGGAAATGTAGTTCTTTCCCTGCTCCAGGGCTGGCTCTATAGGCAGGGAGCTAACCAAGGAACTACAGCTCCCAGGGCCTCCTGTTGGTTCTCAGCTCCCATGCTGGATCCCTGCCGCCCCTGCAAATGGGCTGCCCCAAGCACTTGCTTGCTTTGCTGGTGCCTAGAGCCGCCCCTGTGCTGGCTATTCCCTATCACCTTACAACCTTCCAAGTGTTTGCAGATGATTTCCTTAATTACTTGCTCCATTATCTTCCCTGGCACAGAAGTTAAACTAACTGGTCTGTAGTTTCCTGGGTTGTTTTTATTTCCCTTTTTATAGATGGGCACTATATTTGCCCTTTTCCAGTCTTCTGGAATCTCTCCCGTCTCCCATGATTTTCCAAAGATAATAGCTAGAGGCTCAGATACCTCCTCTATTAGCTCCTTGAGTATTTTAGGATGCATTTCATCAGGCCCTAGTGACTTGCAGGCATCTAACTTTTCTAAGTGATTTTTAACTTGTTCTTTTTTTATTTTATCTGCTAAACCTACCCCCTTCCCATTAGCATTCACTAGGTTAGGCATTCCTTCAGACTTCTCGGTGAAGACCGAAACAAAGAAGTCATTAAGCATCTCTGCCATTTCCAAGTTTCCTGTTACTGTTTCTCCCTCTTCACTGAGCAATGGGCCTACCCTGACTTTGGTCTTCCTCTTGTTTCTAATGTATTGATAAACAGTCTTCTTGTTTCCCTTTATTCCCCTAGCTAGTTTGAGCTCATTTTGTGCCTTTGCCTTTCTAATCTTGCCCCTGCATTCCTGTGTTGTTTGCCTATATTCATCCTTTGTAATCTGTCCTAGTTTCCATTTTTTATGACTCCTTTTTATTTTTTAGATCATGCAAGATCTCGTGGTTAAGCCAAGGTGGTCTTTTGCCACATTTTCTATCTTTCCTAACCAGCGGAATAGCTTGCTTTTGGGCCCTTAATAGTGTCCCTTTGAAAAACTGCCAACTCTCCTCAGTTGTTTTCCCCCTCAGTCTAGGTGTATCCCATCTCCAAAAAACACTGAGGTGTCAGAGCTTGTAATGTTTCTGTGCCATATAGTACACAATTTCTGGCAGCCATGAACCCGCCAATTTCTTGATTAATATTCCATCAACTCTTATGAATAGCTTTCATGCAGTATTGGGTTGCAATAGCAGGTCTGGGGGCTGCAGATTGTTGGGGTGCAAGGTAGGTGGGTGCACTGGCAGAACTGGGAGATGCAGGGGGGTTGGGATGCACTGGCAGAGCTGGGAGGTCCCATGCCTTCCTCACCTGAGCTCCTAACTTCTCTCACCTCCCCTACCATACATCCCCATGTATCACTGTCCCCTAACTGCAGCCCCAAGCCCCTCCTCCCACTTGTCAGCCCCCTCAAACTCCTCCCCTTTCAAGAAGCATTCACTTGTCTTATTTTCCCCTCCAAATACTTTGACCACATTCCCCTCATAATGAAATTGCCACTCATGTCTCACAAATTGGAGCAAACTCCAGCCCCTCAGTCCAAAACTCCTTTTGTCTTAGGTAGGGGGATTGTGATTAACTTGTCTTTAGATATGTTAATTGAAGGGTGAGTTTGCAGCCATCAAGAGATCTGTGATTGAACCAGTCATTAGCATCTCTGTTTAACAGTACAAGACAGTAGGAACAAACAGGTTTTTGGAGGTGCTATAACTCAGGAAACCCTTGGTCAAGAGACCCCAAATTTGGATCACTAACACCACTGCACACCCTCATGAGGCACACCAAGTTTCAAAGCAATTTGAATAACTATTTGGATTTTAAAGCATTTTTAAGAGTGGAGTTTAAATCATACAAAATGGTAGCAATAGCATGTGAGCAGTGTAAAATGTACCTTTTCTTAAATACTGCTCTCAGTTTGGGTCCCCCAAAGATTTAGTTGGTGCTTTGTGTAAGGGGACTGTTGACCGTTTACTGAAACTTAGTGGGGTTTTTGGTTGGCCATCTCCCAGTACCAAAAGAGAGGGGAAGGCTCGATGGGCAACCAGGATCCTGTGACTGACAGTCCCCAGGGTCAATGTGGAGAGGCCAATGTTGTAAGTCAGCCTGATTGACAGGGCAGGGTGGCCAATGAGGGAGTCAGGAGGCTGGGGGGAGGGATTTCCCCATCCTCCATGTGAGCTGGAATTGCCTGGATCAGACAGAGTGGGTCCGAGCTAGGAGAGAGCAAGGGCCAGAACTGAGCTGTGCCAGCCAGAGAGAACCAGAGAAGCAGCCCAGGGAGCAGACCTGAGCTGGGAGAAGAGCTGCAGCAACCAGAGCTAGATAGGCCAGTAAAAGCAGCCAAGGGGGCTGGTGGCAGAGCAGCCACAGTGCTGAGGCAGAGTAGAGCTGGGGCTGGAGTAGACCGCAACTGGGTGTGGTGAGCAGCTGGAGAGAGCGAGGGGGGTGATGCTGGGAAGAAGGGTCCTGCCCCTAGATCCTGAAAGCGTGTGGTGTGGCCACCTCCAGAGCAAGTGTCTGACCCACAGCATCCCTGCAGCACAGCCAGGGCCTGAGAAAGAGGCCTGGGATGTATAAGGGAGAGACTGTGAACTTCCCTTACTTTCCAGAGATGGCTGTTTGTGGTGTGTCTGTGCCACAGAGGAGGATTGCATGTTTTCCTTTAACCTTTCCCTTTTTTTCCTTCTTTTTAAAATTGATTTGCTGTTTAATAAATTGTATTTGTAATGATCAGTGGGCCAGGGAAGTGTCCAGAGCAGAGAGAATACCCCAGAATGGAGACACCTTAGCCCCTGTCCTAAGGGACCACGACAAGATTGGGGGGTCGAGCCCCCCAGGAGTTCTGGTCCCAGCCTTGTCGGGGGTATGAGGACTGTGCCACACAGGAGAGTGGAGCCCTCGAGGTCAAACAGGCCTCTGGGTAAAGGGAGTGGGAGCGAGGACTCAGATCTCTTCACTAGCCAATTCCACTGGGGTAGTGTATAAGCCAGGAAAGTTCCCCACAATAGCAAGACCATTCTCTCGCTTACATATGCACTATCTTCAATAAAACTTGACAGATGGAGACCATTTTTACCCTCATCACATCAATAGTTTGATCTCAGGCTCTGAGCAAAAAAACCCAACAACCCTTAGAAACTTTTTTTTAAAATGGCTATTTTTTCAGGGCTTATATATCTGGAACCCCTGGGTCCACTTGGGTCAAAGGTTGATCAGTAGCCCTATCCCACGCCATCCTGACGCACACCAATTACAAAAAAATCCAATGAAGCATGTCAATTTTAGAGGACTTAGGTCCACCTCTGAAGAGATGTCTGCTTTTCAAGGCATCCCAAACAATAAGCCTACCCAGTTCTCCAGCCAAGGTTCCCTGTTCTATGTAAATCTAGCAGTTGCAGAGACTGAATTCCTTAACTGCCCCCCCCCTTTCCATTCCCTTCTTAGAAAGTTGCACTTTGACTTCATTTTATGGCTTCCCACTCTGTGAAGAAGCATAATCAGAACCACAGATTCTTCAGACAGGTAATGGTGGAATTACTCTGGAATGAAGGTAGAGTAGGGGGAGGGCAGAAGGGTGTGTTGGTGTGTTTCATAGGTATGAAAAGTTGGAGGGAGGAATGCAGCTGTAGGTGAGAAATTAGCTGAATTGTAGTCCATAAAACCTACGGATGGCACGAGGTGCCCACTCAGGTATGTAATGAACATACTTCCAGAAGAAAAGGCAGTAAACTTGTGAGCCTTTTACTAGAGAAGTGAATAATACAGTTATGAATCAAACCTTTGTATCGCCAGTCCATTGATATATTGATGGCCGTCTTTTTCATTTTGTCAGTAATATGTGACTCTATCCCTTCTGTAGTTTGCTGGGACTCCTGCTTGAAATTACTTACCTGACTGCACTTTGTGTGAAAGAACTCCATCCACTCGGCTGTTTAAGATTAACAGTGAATTACAGTTCACGTCAATGCAATTAGATCTAATGAGGTGCACATGGAGACTACTGGGGCCACCTTGTAACCACATTAGATGGCCTCTGCTAGGCATTTTATTCAATTGGTTTGACCTTTGCTTTTTGGTAGCTAGCATTCGCAAAGAGAAGTTCTCCTAGTTACCTGAACATAGTGAGAGATGACAAAAATTAGTCTCTGGATTAATCATGAATTGAGGCTGATCTGGAAAGTCTTTATTAAAAAAAAAACAACCCATATGTAGGGGGTTTGAAGTGACTGACCAAGTCACTAGTATAATTAAATTCTAGTGTGAGAGCTTTATTTTCCCGTTTAACATGGTGTAACTTGAAAAACCCCAAAAAACCTTAAATGCATATATCAGCGGCTGTGTAAGGGCCAAGAGTTCAGTTTCACAAGAAACAGAATTTCATTGTACCAAATTACACTGTGCTAATGAAAACGAAGCAGAGACTCAAGTAAAATTCCTGAGGATAAGCAGACTTCCTACAAGCTAGTTAAGTCTGTCTAGCTGCATTTAATGATTTTTGTTCAATGATGGAAGGAAATCCTATCTTTTTTTTTTTTTTTTTTTTTTTTTTTTGCTTCCTATGGTCAGATTCTGCAATCACTTCTCACACAGAAACCTATTGAAGATAAGCTGCAATATTGAAATTTACAGGCTTGAGGCTGCAAATGGATGAGCCAAGAAGAACTGAATGATTTTGTTTTGAGAGATTTCAGTGGGAACTGCTATTCTTGGAAGGAGTTGAATTTAGGGCTGTAATTGTGGCAAGGGGGGGTGAGGGTCATCACACCTCACCCAATCATAAGTTTGTTGACATATAGATTACTGTATTGTCTCACCTTCCAATCACAGAGGTAAATGAAACAAAAAGTAGCAATATTGTACAGTTCAGAATTTTGTATAGGTCTTTATTTGTTGTACTATGCAGAATCACTGTCCTGCAGACAAAAATCAGGATCTTTCATTTGACCTCTGACTTCTCTCCATGTAATAATTCCCCAGTGAAAAACACATGTTTTCCAGTCAAGGAAATAAAAATGAAGATTTGTTGTGCTATCTCAGGGGCTTATCAAGGAGGGAAAGTGTGTATTATTCATGACTTTGTAGAGATAAAGCTTCCATTTTGGCCTCCTGTTTTCTCACTCTCTTCTCTTTGATTAACCTGCAACTCTAGATCAATGCTCTCATTATCATTCCATTGCTGGATTCCCTTTCTGACTGTTGCCTTGTCTCCTTCAGTATTGCTCACCTGCCCCCTCTTCCTTACCTGGCTACTCAGTCCTTCCTTGGCTTCCAATCCATTGACATCCACAACTTCTTCTCCACACTAAATCTATCCTCCCTTTGGAACTGTTGTCTTGCTGCACACTTTTCATCACCCTTGACTCCTTTGATTTTTTTTCTTCCATTGCAAGGTCTGTCCAGCCAACCTCCAGCCCTGACTCACCACCTCAATCAGCTTCTTATTTTATTAAACATAATCATTTCACTGTTATCTTGCCCTGCCTCTCCCTCCCTCCAGGTAGTCAACAGAGCCAGCCTATCTAAATCTGGCTGAAGGAGAGGAGAGAAGGAGCCCCCAAACTACACTAATGAGGAGGAGATACCTGACTGCCAGCTTCCCCTGTTTGGTCTCCTTTGCACTAGAAGTGAAGGGGAGGCCAGGGTTTGAGCAACCAGAGACTTACTCAGCACCAGAGTATTGGAATGTTTTCTGTATCCATCTGTTCTCTCCATTCATGCACTAAGATTACAAGCTCTTTGGGGCAGGGACTGTCTTTTTTAATTACAGGTGTGTACAGTAACTAGCACAATGGGGGCCTGATTCCTGACAGGGACATCTAGGCACTACTGAGCCTGATTATCAGTTGGGGACTTGTGAGAAGCAGCTCCTGTGTTGGATGGACAGTGGATGGAGAAAAAGAAATTGAAACTGCTTGCCTAACCCTTATGCTTGAGACCACACAGTCAGCTGGAGGTGGGGTGGAGAAGAGGGAGGAATTACTGGGGTAGGAGCTTGATTGGCATGTCTAGACAGCCAATCCCACACCCAGAATAGCCTGCACATGGCTGGGACCATCCTGATTCCAGACATATTCCCAAAGGGCAAACCTTCACAGTTCTTGGGAGCGTGTAGTAGAGTTGTATTCCAGCAGCTGAAGAAGACCCCTTCCCTTCCCCCTCTTCTTTCGCCTCTTCCAAGTTGTTCTCTACAGGGTAGGATAAGTAAAAACCTCAATTTTATTTCTCAGCAAACAGAGCTCAGTTAATCTGAAGCTCCTGACTTCATAGGGAGTGTCCCCTCTCAGCTATCTCTCCCCATTCATCTCAGCTATCATAGGCATCTGACCGAAAGAGAAGCCAGTCCGACATTCAAATAGTTGCCAGCAACAAGCTAAAGCCTGCAGGTAGTCAACAGAGCCAGCCTATCTAAATCTGGCTGAAGGAGAGGAGAGAAGGAGCCCCCAAACTACACTAATGAGGAGGAGATACCTGACTGCCAGCTTCCTCTGTTTGGTCTCCTTTGCACTAGAAGTCAAGGGGAGGCCAGGGTTTTGAGCAACCAGAGACTTACTCAGCACCAGAGTGTGATCTGTCTGCCTTGCAGTGGGACATCACAATTGTGAGTACTGTCTATAATACACTTGGGTAGCTAGGAAAGGGTTGCAGGATGAACTAAGCCCTGGTCTGGGTGTGCACAGACAAGTGAAGACTCCCACAGAGTTTACAGTATGTGTCAGCACCATCATGTGTCCAAGTAATGGTTAAGCTTGCAACCTTTATTTCAATGGTTCTCAAACTTTTACACTGGTGATCCCTTTCACATAGCATGCCTCTGAGTGCGACCCCTCCCCCCCGTAAATTAAAAACACTTTTGAATATATTTAACACCATTATAAATGCTGGAGGCAAAGCAGGGTTTGGGGTGGAGGCTGATAGCTCATGACCCCCTGAGGAGTACTTGTGGCACCTTAGACACTAACAAATTTATTTGGGCATAAGCTTTTGTGGGCTAAAACCCACTTCATCGGATGAATGCAGTGGAAAATACAGTAGGAAGATATATATACACAGAGAACATGAACAAATGGGTGTTCCCATACCAACTATAACAAGACTAATCAATTAAGGTGTCAATTAGTGTCAAGAATTAGAACATTCAAAAACCACTCGGAGAATACTTCAACCTCCCTGGTCACTCAATTACAGACATAAAAGTCGCAATTCTCCAACAAAAAAACTTCAAAAACAGACTCCAACACGAAACTGCAGAATTGGAATTAATTTGCAAACTGGACACCATTAAATTAGACTTGAATAAAGACTGGGAGTGGATGGGTCATTACACAAAGTAAAAACTATTTCCCCATGCTAATTTTCCTCCTATTGTTACTCACACCTTCTTGTCAACTGTTGGAAATGGGCCATCCTGATTATCACTACAAAAGTTTTTTTTTCTCCGGCTGATAATAGCCCACCTTAATTGATTAGTCTCGTTATAGTTGGTATGACAACACCCATTTTTCATGTTCTCTGTGTGTATATATACCTTCCTACTGTATTTTCCACTGCATGCATCCAATGAAGTGGGTTTTAGCCCACGAAAGCTTATGCCCAAATAAATGCGTTAGTGTCTAAGGTGCCACAAGTACTACTCGTTCTTTTTGCTAATACAGACTAACACGGCTACCACTCTGAAACTTGTCACCATGCAAGGTATAACTGAGTAGCTCTCTCCTTTCAGCTGTAAATCCATTGACACTCATCATGTTCACACCACCCTCTGAAAACTCTTTGATCTAGGCTACACCCCTGGCTGAATACTCTGCAGAGCTGGGCCTTGTGTCCCTCACCCTGCAGATATTGACATGTGCTAACTTTAAACATGTGAGCAGCCTCATTGATAATACAGATAAATCTATATCATACAGATTTACTTGCAAAATTTTGGGAGAGTATTAATCTGCACTGAGCTCTGTTTAACCCTTCTAAGCCTTTTTTTCAATGATTCTATGTGCTCCATAGTTAAAATTGTGGACTTAAGTCTGAGAGCAACTACTATAAGTAATAGATCAAACATATCTCATCAGCCTTTCTCCTGATTTGGTATGATCCTCACTAGTATTAATGGTTCATTTTATGTGGCTTCTTGTAAGAGGTTCCCTCCCCCACTCAAAATGCTTCTCTGCATTGCGCCTTGAGAGAGGAGATGAGACAAATGTACAGCTTAACAGGAATTTGGATATGAATTCCTGGCTATGAATCACCATAAAGAACAATGTCTTGTTCCTAACTTGCAATAAGAAACATGTAAACTTCCTTCTGTTTATTGTATTTCATTTTTTAGATGGCAAAAGGTCCTTTTGTACTGTAAGGACACATGACATCATAAATAATAATGCATTATTTTCAGTGCTTTGGAAACTGGCAAGTTTCCTGGTCATTATATGAAATGAACAAGCTTTTTGTATCAAGTGCCAAACTGGACAAAGTTCAAATGTTAACTACATTTATTCAACGGCATGAAACCCTGGTTCCTGTCACTAATATATTTATTTGTTAATCCTTTTGAATTTTCCAAGCAGAATAGGTCTGGCCCTGGATACCACAAACTGACATGGGTAGGGGTGGTGGGGCAGGAAGGGGGGAAACTCTTTGTAATACATTGTATTTCACTGTTAAATCTGATAATTATATGGCAGCTTTATTGCTTCAGGTATGGAGTATGTTGGCTTACTTTCACACTGTATAGATTTGTATTTTTGTGACATTACAGTAGTGGTATGCAATATGCAGTACCGTATTACTTTGAGTATTGGAATGTATTTATAACACACTGGTCTGTGCACACATTAAATATATTGATGTTTATGAATGAGAACATCCAGAATTACACTAGAAAGCCTCAAGCTTCAGGACATGAGCCAACCACTAAGTGATGAGTTAGGAAGAAACCATTCCTGTGAATAGGCTTTTTCATAATTGTCCATTATTCAGGTTCTTGAACTGTTATCTGAAGCATCTGGTGCTGGCAACTGTCAACCACAAAATACTGGATTAGATGAACCAATGGTCTGATCTGACATGGCTTTTTTTTTTTTTTTTAATGTTCTTATTGTATGGCCGTATTGTTTTATGTGAAATATACTCCAAATGTGTTGGTTTCTACTATCTAGATTGATTATATGTTTGCCTATTAAATGACAATACACGAATGTATGGTATAGTGCAGGGATTGGCAACCTTTGGCACGCGGCCCATCAGGGAAAGCCCCTGGCAGGCCGGGCCGGTTTGTTTACCTGCAGTGTCCACAGGTTCGGCCGATCACGGCTCCCACTGGCCGCGGTCCACTGTTTCAGGCCAATGGGGGCTGCGGGAAGTGGCACGGGCCGAGGGATGTGCTGGCCTCCCTTCCCGCAGCCCCCATTGGCCTGGCATGGTGAACCGCAGCCAGTGGGAGCTGCGATCAGCCGAACCTACAGATGCTGCAGGTAAACGAACTGGCCCGGCCCGCCAGGGGCTTTCCCTGATGGGCCGCATGCCAAAGGTTGCCGATCCCTGGTATAGTTCTTTGCATCTGAACTTATCTATAGTAGTGTAGCGGGGTGAGCACCCTGCTCCGGGGAAAAAGGGGTTAAAACCGGCTCTGGGAAAGGGCTGTCACAAGGAGCCAATCAGGCGAAGGCAGGTAGCAGCCAATCGAGGCAGTCTCACTCCAGCCTTGGGGTGGGAAGGACCTGGCTGCCTGGGAGCACAGGGTACCTTCAACAGAGCAGTGCTGGGGAAGGGACAGGCTGAGCTGGGGAGCTCAGGCCTGGTGACCTTCCAGACTGAGGCCTCACAGGAAGGCCTAAGGAGGTACTGGGGCTGCAGGGAAAAGATAATAGGTCCAATCCCCTAGCCAATGATGAGTGGCCATTGCAGACTGCAGTTTGCCCCTGAGTAAAGGGGCTAGATGAGGACTGGCAGTGGGTCACTGAGGCGAAGTGGGCTCAGGGGAGTGGGGTTCCCTGGGTGAGGGGCAGCACCCCAAGGATAAGGGGCACCTTGGTCCGGGAGGCACGTGGGGCCTACATGTGGTGGAGATAAAGGGACTGCAGAGGGCCAGGTAAGGGCAGGGAGAAACTGGCCAAAGGAGGGCGCTCCTGAGCTGAATAAGCTAATTCCCGGATTGACCAGTAGGAGGTGCCGCGCTGTTGAGTCGGCGATCTGCTACAAGTAGTTTTCCTCTTTCAGGAGGCTGGGGAAAGGAGAGTGCAGCAGCGGGGGTAGGAGGAGGGAGAGAGGGGAGGAATGTCAAATGCCATCTGTTTCCTGTAGTTCAAAACTCATGTAGGCATTGAGCAAATAGAATTTTAATCTATTTGGTAATGTAAAAGTCTGTGTTTCAAAAATCTAAATTGCTTCAGTGTTGGAATTTTCACAGCAGGGGTTTTCTTCACTTTTGTTTGTGTATATATCAGTTTTAATATGTAGTATTTCAGATCCAGATCTGGCAAGGCATTTAAGCACACAAGTAGTCTCTTTGGCCTAGGGCACTGGTTCCCAGACTTGTTCTGCCGCTTGTGCAGGGAAAGCCCCTGGCGGGCTGGTTTGTTTACCTGCTGCGTCCACAGGTTCGGCCGATCGCGGCTCCCAGTGGCCGCGGTTTGCTGCTCCAGGCCAATGGGAGCTGCTGGAAGCAGCGCGGGTCGAGGGACATACTGGCCACCGCTTTCCCTGCACAAGTGGCAGAACAAGTTTGGGAAGCACTGGCCTAGGGTGACCAGATGTCCCGATTTTATAGGGACAGTCCCGATTTTTGGGTCTTTTTCTTAAATAGGCTCCTATTACCCTCCACCCCCATCCCGATTTTTCACATTTGCTGTTTGGTCGCATACTTTGGCCTAGATTCTCTGCTGATGTTTCAGACCTTCTGAGAATTCTCCACCACTAGCGCAAAGCTTAGCTAGCATAAGACTGGAAAAGTCGGCTCCTATACAAAACTGCATCCCATGTATGATCACTTAGAGACCACAGCCAGTGGTCATAAGTTATAGTAGCCCCCAGACTAATGTAAAGTACACTAGGGCTGGGTCATCTTGAGAGTCAGGGATCCTAACGCCCCCTCCTCCCCCAATTCAATATGAATGGATTTTGGTACAGGAGAGAATCTGGTCCATCAGCTTTAATGGAAATACTCATGTGCTTAAAGATAAGTATGTGCTTAAATATTTTCCTGAATTGGTGCACCAAACGAATAAACAGTATAAAAGGCTCTCATTTAAAATGTATCAGAGAATGTCTGAATCTGTTTTTGATTAAACTTTGGGTGCCTTCTGACCTACTGGATTTCAGAGACTTATAGATATTGCAGAAGTATTTTGCTTCCTGTGTACCAATGTGCAGTCAAATGGTTAGATATCTTGAATTACTAGTCAGGTCAGTTCTGAAGGGCTGAACAAAGGGACTGTGTGTGAGTTGTAGCATTAGCTGAGAGTGACTTATTTGAGGTCTCCAAACCAGTTATATCGGACAGTGTTGACAACGTGCTATATGCAGTTGTGGGTGTGGCTATACAGACTTGCTTTCTGTGCTGCTTAATCTTGGTTATCAAATAATTCCTAATGTAAATTAGTATAATGAAAATATCTTAGATTGCAACATACCCAGTGTGCAAGGCAAAACTGAGAATATGTTTTCATTAACAAAGAGTCAAACCATGTAGCCCTCTTCTGTTTTAGCTACAGTTTCCTTATGCAAAGTTGACAAATCCCAGGAAACAAAGTATTTTGCAACCGAGACTAAGGACAGAGTGACTGCCACACAAAATGTCACCAAAGCTGGAACTGGTACCAACCATAGCTGCAAAACAAGTTAATGAATTAAATATTTAGATATGTATATGAGAATATATTAGTTTGTCCTTATTGTCAATGGATTGGTCTGGGGAACAACTAAGTCCAGAAAAACTTAATTCACATCTAAATCAGTGGGGAAAATGTTCATGATGAAAGTTACCATATCTACATTGGTGACATTCACAAACCTTGGGGACTAATCCTGCTTACCGTAGTCATGCAAGTAGTTCCATGGAAGCAATGGGATTTTTGGTAAGGTAAAGTGAGCAAAATCTGGCCTTGTCTTTTGTCCTCCAGAACACTTTTTATTGTATTGAATTGAGCTATAAAAAAAAAATTAAATCCAATAAGCTGTTGACAGAACTAGCTTTTTATATCTCAGTACATTCTGAACATGTAGATCAGGGGTCAGCAACCTTTGGCATGCGGCTCGCCAGGGCGGGCTGGGCCGGTTTGTTTACCTGCCGCATCCGTAGGTTCAGCCGATCGCAGCTCCCACTGGCTGCGGTTTGCCGTCCCAGGCCAATGGGGGCGGCGGGAAGTGGCAGCCAGCACATCCCTCGGCTCACACTGCTTCCTGATGCCCCCATTGGCCTGGAGCGGCGAACCGCGGCAAGTGGGAGCCGTGATCGGCCGAACCTGCAGATGCAGCAGGTAAACAAACCAGCCCGGCCCACCAGGGTGTTTACCCTGGTGAGCCGTGTGCCAAAGGTTGCCGACCCCTGATGTAGATAATGTTGCTAGTGTAACTTTAACAGATGGAGGAAATCTTTCTTGGTGGAGGCACTATTAACTGCATGGTTTCATGAAAATATATAGGGGAAAAAAGGAGTATGCATTTAGCAGTAATTAACTAGGTTTAATCTGAAAGGAAAAGAAGTCAGAGGTATAAAATGCTTGCTAGGTTAGTTTTCTGTTTGGAAAGATCAGGGGGCTGGACTTGATGACTTTTCAAGGTCCTTCTAGCCCTACATTTCTATGATTCTATGATGACATGCCAAAGATAAGAATTTGGATTATCATAAAACAGATTCTGTAATAAGTTTGTGTTGTAATTTATATTGTGATTCTCTTTACACCATGTAATGCAGCAAAATGACATTGCATTAAAGATATTACTTAATTCTGAATGAATTATCCTGTGTTTTATATATGAATCTCAGTAAGGGTAGGTAGTATGGAAGAAAACATGAATTCTACAACTATATTTAATATAAAAGAAGATCCTTTTTGTTCAACTTATAAACATAACAGTTGTGAAGAAATTTCTATGATTAAAGAAATGGCAATGCATTTTTAAGCTTGTAATATCACCTGTAACCTGGTTCCATTAGCAATTTTCACTGTTCTGAGTTGCATTAAATGAGAGGTTTTTCAGTATTAGTGAGATGAACAGTAATGGCAGAAATATGCTAATGATGCCATAAGATGACATTGCATCCTTTCTCAACAGATGCAGTGTTCATATTCATATTTCTTACCTACAGATAAGGGCTGTTTTAACCCTTGAACTAATTCTTAAGGTTAAGATGAAACTTTGAAAATGAGATATAGCTCTACAGTAACAGTCAATCGGACTGATTTACTTATTTTATATTAAATTTAACTTGTTCCACTGTTTTAGCACTAGAATGAAATCATCTCGTTCACAGATGTGATTTAAATCTGAATAATTAAATAATATGGATGATAGATGGAAAAATTTGCCAGAATTACTCCCGTTCTAATGATATTCATTCTGATTATTTGTTTTGTGTCTGGAACTAATAGTAACAAAATACTTCAGGAATACTTCAGCAAAACAACAACATTTTTGGCTTCAAACCCAATTAGAACAAAAAGCATAATAACACATTATAATATAAATTTGACATGTAGTTTTCCTTTAGGAGATATTCAGTTTTTAGTTTTCAACAAGTCCCTGAGAAGCTTTAGGGTTCTTAGGATGCCTAGAGTCAATTTTGAGCAATTTTGCAATTTACCACAGGGAATCTTAATTCAAATTCAACAAAATACTGAAAGAGGTAGTGCTTTGGGATACTTAACCTCCTCAAAAGACCATCAGTATGAGACCCCAGATGGAGAGAAGCAAAATCTAAATAAAATATATCTGTCAATCTGGAAACATGGTTAATAATAAGAATAGATCTTTCTTTTTCTTTTCCTTTTTCTTATATCCTAATTAAAAGCCTTTTAGACATTACTATTATTGAGGTTCATAAAAGCCAATAATCAGTTCATGTTGAATAGTCCCTTCTAAACATTAACAAAAGCATTAAGGTATAATCTTAAAATGTGACTAATTCACTTCTGAATATTTTTACTACAGCTGACTGAAAAAGTCTGTAGCCCAGAGGTGGAAAAACTATGGCCCACATCCGGCCCGCGGGACCGTCCAATGCTCTGGGCGGTCCAATGCTCTGGGTGGGGCTGTGAGCTCCTGGGGCAGCGCAGCTGCAGAGCCGAGGCCTGATCCGGTGCTCTGTGATGCGTGGTGGCAGTGGTGGCAGCATGGCCTGGCTCCAGCTGGGCAGTGCGGCTGTAGCGCCGCCAGCCACCGGCGCTCCAGGCAGCGCGGTAAGGGGCAGGGAGCAAGGGAGGTTGGATAGAAGGCAGGGGAGTTCGGAGTGGTGGTCGGGGGCAGGGGTCTGGGATAGGGGGCGAGGGGAAGCAGGGGGTTGAATGGGGGCAGGGGTCCCGGGGGGGCAGTCAGGAAGGAGGGGGGGTTGGATGGGGCGGCAGGAGTTCCGGGGGCAGTCAGGGGACAGGGAGAAGGGGTGGTTGGATGGGGCAGGAATCCCGGGGGGCCATCAGGAATGAGAGGAGGGGTTGGATAGTACAGCGGGGATCCGGGGGCGGTCGGGGGACAGGGAGCAGGGGTGTGTGGATGGGGCAGGGGTCCTGGGGGGGCCGTCAGGAAACAGGGGGGTTGGATGGGGCAGGAGTCCCGGGGGAGGGGCAGATAGGAGGTGGGGGCCGGGCCACGACCCCCTCCCTAACCGGCCCTCCATACATTTTACGAAACCCGATGCGGCCCTCAGGCCAAAAAGTTTGGCAGCCCCTGCTGTAGCCTCATACCTTGCCTTCCTTTTTTTCTTAATATCTCCTAGATATAATGTAACCCTTTTATCTGGGGTATTTAATCTGTTGAAATAGAAATTGTAATGATGATAGATGTATAGGATTTTGACTTCCTTGCTGTGAAGGGGGAGGAATAAAAACAAGCTGGACTCTGGAAAAAGCTGGGGAGGGGTGTTAAAGCGTATACAGTATTTTTGTAGCCTTGTAACCATCAAATAAGGTTGCAATGCATATAGTTATGAAGAATTTTTTAAAGCAAAATGTTGGAGTCATTCTTTTGTAGCAGTTAACTGTACCTTGCCAAATGATAGTTATTTTTAACGGATAAAAATACACAGAAGCATTTCTTAATGTTTTAAAATCTCTTATCTAAAATGAAATGAGTATTTTGTGTTTGCTGAGGTGTTGCCAGGAGTTAAGTAACCTTTATCGTTCTATAGAGAATAGACAGAATTTATGGAATCAACCAGATAAAATCAGCAGTTTTCTCTACTAATTGTAAAAAAAAAAAAAAATAGGGGCCAGCCATATGAGCTAGTGTCTAAAGATGGCAGAAGGTATTGCTTCTAGTAAGTTTTAGCAGGGAAAATAACACTTGTAGTAGCTCATCACTACAGCATAGCACAAGGTCAAAACATTTGTCCCATGTTACTTTCCACATCTTCGTCTTTGACACTACACTAAAATATATATATATATATATATATATATATATATATATATACCTGCTGTCACAATCCCAGTAGATCAAGTTGTTGATGTCAAGTATTTCCAGCCCCTTCAGGGCAAAACTATTATGCTGGCAACCTTGCCAGAAAGCCAGATGCAGTTGTTTTATTGCCTCTTCCTAGTGATGAGTATATAATTTCAGGAATAGAAAGGACAGTTGTGCTTGCTCCCTCGCTTCCCCCCCCCCCCAAGTGAGGGAGGGGATATGGTCAAGTGGATAGGGCACAGGACTGGGAGTCCTATCTCTGCCAGTTATTTTCTATGTAGTTGTGTTGTAGCCATGTTGGTCCCAGGATATTTTATCGTTTATTACAATAATCTATAATCCACAACCCCCGCTCCAGTTTTTTTTCCTCCCATGACTGGAGAGGTGTTAACTGGCCACTTCACCTTGAATGGTTCTTTGAAATATGTGTTAACTACTTATGCTAAACAGTCTATTCCATGCTTGTATTTAGTTGTGACACTGAGTACATTTCCCAGACCCAAAGAGGTGCTCTATGTAAACCCGACACCTTGTCTCTCACCAACAGAACTGGTCCAATAAACAATATTATCTCACCCACCTTATGTCTCAGTTATTTTCTATATCTCTTTCAGAAAGCTACTTCACATCTCTGTACTTCCATTTCCCCATCTATAAAATGGGGCGAATGATAAATGTCCACCTTTTGTGAAGTGTGTTGAGAATTCATTAATAAATAATACATTATAGGTGCTCAATATTCTATATCTGTAAATCCTTTAGTTGCATTGTTAAGTCTTCGAAGGATTTTCCTCTAGCTGCAGTTAATGCTGGATTTTTCCACAGCTGTATTTGATGCCAGTTAATGTGAGTTCTCTTATCTCTTTCCTTCCTCTCTGGTGGCGATCTCATAACTGCTTTCTCTGTAGTGTTGGTGCAGATATCTGTTAAAATTTTCCTTCTAGTGGGCAGGAGGTTACCACTGGGTTGGCATTTTCACCTCTCAATACTTTGATATTTTACAGTCTCACAGATCAGGCTGCCTTCTTTTCTAAATCATAATCTGCCTTTGACTGCTCTAGAAATACATACCTCCTTATCTTGATTAACAATGCACTATGACATCTCAGGAAGTGAGGAAAACACTGCATGGAAAAGAACCTTGCGAACTACAGTATACACTAAAATAAAAAAATATATATTAGACTTCACAGAGCCACAATATCTCAGTTAGGTAACATAAAGTAAAAAATAACTTATTTCATCTTGATTTCAGTGGGAGCAGGAACTGACTTGTATAATCACCTAACCTAGGCCTTAGCATAAATGGTAACCTTTATTCTGCCTGAGATTAAAATAAATATTTGAACTTTTATTTAGTTAAATAATGGTAACCGTAAGAAGTCGCAATTTTTTGTTCGGTCACTAGACAATTCATTACCATTGTTTGTAGAAGAGTCCAGTGTTGCTAACTGTTGTGATTTTATTGCAAGTCTCAACTATATTTGATGTTTTACATAATGCCCCAGCTCCTGGATACAAGTGATTATGACATAATCTCATTTCTAGCCCTCGTGGTTGCAGAGAAAAAGCTTGACAACATGACTAGCATGTACTCTAAAAGCTCAAGAGCCAGAAGGCAAATGAAATGAGATTTAAAACAAAAATTGTTGGCTTTATTTTGGGGGGGCCTGACTCAGTTGTCAACACTGGGATAAAAGAACGCACAGATTGTTTGCTTTCTTAAGAAGGGGTGTCTGAGTTCTTAACTTGTTTGTACAGTGCAAACACAATCGATCCCTGATTCTTGAGACTTCTAGACACTGGTAACATTAAAATTAATTAGTAATAATAACAATTTACAAATATATTGTTAAAAAGCACTCACTAAAACAACACAAAACACTGCATAGGCATTTCTCATTGGAGAGATGTGTGAGAGAATGACCTGCACAGGTGTCATGCTGTGTGCAGTTCATTCATTTAAGCAACATGAATAACTACTGGAAGGTGCTCAGATACTATGCTGATGATGGCGGTATAAGAACCTCTACAGAACAAAATAACTAGGCAAGTGCATAGTGGATGCATTTACAATACCAAATTAATAGTTAATGCATTTTATTTGTTTTTGCTTATCCAGCTGCCATTTGCAATAATTGTTGAAGTATTTGTTTCTATTTATGTTCTTTGAGAGAGAGAGAGAGAGAGAGAGAGAAATACAGACTAGCTAAACATTTTTGGACATGTACACATTCAAAATTTGCCTCTGTCAAAGGCAAGGAGAAAATAGATTCCCTCAAATAAACACCAACTACGTTCACTAACTGTCCCTCATGCCAACGCCTGAGAACAGAGATGGATCTTGCCTTGTGTTCTTTTGTTTAAGAAGGGATGCAATACTCTTAATTAAAAAGAATCTGTTATACTTCTCTGGTTTTATCAACCCTTCTGTTAAACCTACATTATCTGTCATGTGAGCAGAGTTGAAGAGAAAGCATCCAGGCTTCATGGTTAACTATGTTCCTGTTAGATTTGTTGCTGGTGGGTTTTTTTGTTTGTTTTTTAAACTCAGTTGAACTTTTCTCCGAGATATAAAGATTTCAAGCTAATTGCTTAATTAAAAATAAGAATGCTGACATAACTGCTTAATTCTGAATCATTTACTAATACAGGGTCTGAGACTTACACTTTCACTTAAGAGGTCTTTACACTGTTGTAAATTCATTGACATCAGCAGAGTTACTCCAGCTTCATGGGGAGTAACTGAAAAGTGAGTCAGGCCCACACTTAATAAGGGAAAACTTTTTGTAGTTGCAATTATTTTAGTAGTCCTTACAAATAATATATTTTCTGGTAGAACTAATGCCTGTTACTGACTGAACTACTCAAGCTTAAGGAATAGTACTGCAGCTCAAGAAATACATGTAAGTAAATATAACTAAGCCACCACTTCTGGTGTATGTGGTAAGTCAACCATGAGAGAGACATAATACGCCACCAGACTAAAAGCACTAGGTTGTCAGTACTTCTGCACAGATTAACTGTGCCTGCACTAAAATTGTTTATATCCAGTAATCATTCAACAAATGTAACTTTTTTCTATTTGTTAATTATCCATGAGTAGTCTTAGATTTGTATGTACTTATTCATTATTTGGAATTGTTCTGTGAGAACTCTAAACAACTATATTTTAGTCTATGGGCTATTGATGAGTTATCACTTAAATTATTTTTGACTATTTACTGTTCTTCGTTTGTGATGTGTAACTGCTCAAGTCACATAATACTCTTTCTATTCCTTGACTGAATAACTAGAACTTTGTTTGGAGGATGGAAATTAGAGATTCCAAGATGCCCCACAAACACTTTCAGAATGAACTTCTTTGCAAATACAGTCACATGTGTATTCATAAGGCTCTTGCTTTCTGTGAACATTCCTGAAAACAAAATATCACTTCTACAATATTAGTAAAAAAGAATAAATAGGACTGTGGTTATCATGGAAGAAAAAGAGTTGGAGGCAGGACTCTTCATGCCATTATATCCCATTGGTCTTCTGGCTCATTGGGATCTCAGTTCTGCTCCTGGAACTGCACCCCAGGGAAATCTATTCTAAATAGGCTGCACTGTGATAACATGTCTGAATATTTTTGTGCAATATTCACCTATCTCTACTGATCATGTTCAACCTCCAACAAAGTCTAAAAACAGCTGTAAAGTAAATACTAAGGGGAAAAATAACACTGACAATTAGGAAGGCACAAGTACAGTAATATGAACTATCAACTGGAATAAAAATGCTTTTACTGTAATAACCTTTTGAACTTACCCCTGAAGTAAAATAAAAATAAATTCACTGCCTTGTGACCATGATACAGTGAATTAGAGGCCACTTCTATTGAAGCAGGACATTGATATAATGGAGTATTTTAATGGCATCTGTAACCACATCAATATCTCTGGTATAGTACTGGCTACAGTCAAATAATTGGAAAAGTCATTATAGCTTAATCAAACACATTGGTTTTCCTCACTACCTATCAAAAGATTAAGCTATGGTATGTCCATGTTGCAGAGATGAATTACTGCATATATAGAATAAACATGGCTGTTTTGAAGCTTCAAAGATGTCTTAGAGAAATGAACATTCCTTTTTTAAAAAGGAACCATTGTATAAAATCAAATAGCATACATTAAAAGAAAGCTGTACAAGTTTGGCTCACTTAATTGAAAATGGGCTTGGAAAAGGTCATGGGGAATTGGAGGTTACAGAACCGATAATCAAATAAATTAGCAGTGGGTTGAGCATTCTGAGCTGCCTACAGAAAGCACACCTCAGCTTTCCAAAGCAGAGAAGGATAGTAAAATCACATATCTGGAAAATAATCCAGAAAGATTATTACAACTATCCAGACCATTACAGATGCCCCAGACAATATCTCAGGACTTCCTGGCCTAGACTCTGAATCTGTAGGAAACCTTGCTGCTTAGCAATCAAGTTCATGGAGGATTCATTAAAGTCTTAGGGTCTCATCCTTTTCTTATGTATACCAGTGTAAATGAGTAACTCCACTGAAGTCAATTAATTTACGTTAGTGTAAAACTGGTGTGAAACATGAAACAGGCCATTAATGTCCAGGTGAATTTTTATTATATTACTCCATTCTGTGAAACCTGAAAGCACATACCAGGTTGTTAACTATTTTCTATCTTAGTGTCTGTCTGCACAAAATTCTTCCATGTTCATGTAGCAGTTTGCCATTGCTCTGAATTTCACATGTCATACAGGAATGTGAGATTGTCTTGAAGGAACTTGGAGAGACAAGGTGGGTGAGGTAATTTCTTTTATTGGACCAACTTCTGTTGGTGATGGAGCTTATACAGAGCACTTCTTCGTGAACTTGTAAGTTATAGTTAAGGAATTTAGAAACATTTCTAGCTGAATCAATTTTTTCCCCCAGAGGAAAAGGTTAAGAATGTCATAAGAGAATTCAGAGCTTATTCAGTTTTTGAGATGTAGGTACTTGTCAGTTACATCAAAGATTGAAATGCAGGAGGACTTTTAATTTTTTTTTTTTTAATTTCTCCTTTCCATTCTTACAAAATTCAGGAAATGCCAGTGAGGGACACAAGCAAAATGTTTTGGCTGTTTGCTTTGGATAAGCATTCAAAAGTTTTTAGTTCTGGAGCTTCCAATCCAGCCCACTGTGACGGGTTGGATCACAGAAACCCCCTTGGGAGCTGCCACCTGATGTACCAAGACTACCCCTGCTCCTGTTTTCCCTGCCAGCTCAGACTCCAGCACCCTGTCTTGCTGAGCCAGACACTCCCGTCTGCTCCAACACAGACCCAGGGTCTGAATTACGTGCCCCAAAGCTGCAGGTTTACCTGAAAACAGCTCACAGAAGTGTGCTTGTCTATAGCACTCAGATGCCCAACTCCCAATGGGGTCTAAACCCAAATAAATCCGTTTTATCCTGTATAAAGCTTATACAGGATAAACTCATAAATTGTTCACCCTCTATAACACTGATAGAGAGATATGCACAGTTGTTTGCTCCCCCAGGTATTAATACATACTCTGAGTTAATTACTAAGTAAAAAGTGATTTTATTAAATACAGAAAGTAGGATTTAAGTGGTTCCAAGTAGTAACAGACAGAACAAAGTAAGTCACCAAGCAAAATAAAATAAAATGTGCAAATCTATGTCTAATCAAACACTGAATACAGATAAGATCCTCACCAGTTCCAGAATGCTCCCTTTTACAGGCTAATCCCCTTTTAGCCTGGGTCCAGGAATCACTCACACCTCCTGTAGTTACCGTCCTTTGTTCCAGTTTCCTTCCAGTATTCTGGGGGGGGGGGGGGGAGAGGCTCCTTCTTTAGCCAGCTGAAGACAAAATGGAGGGGTCTCCCACGTGTTTAAATAGACTTTCTCTTGTGGGTGGAGACCCCCTTCTCACTCCTATGCAAAGTCCAGCTCCAAGATGGAGTTCTGGAGTCACCTGGGCAAGTCACATGTCCCTGCATGACTCAGTCTTTACAGGCCAAAGCCATTCATAGATTCATAGATTCTAGGACTGGAAGGGACCTCGAGAGGTCATCGAGTCCAGTCCCCTGCCCGCATGGCAGGACCAAATACTGTCTAGACCATCCCTGATAGACATTTATCTAACCTACTCTTAAATATCTCCAGAGATGGAGATTCCACAACCTCCCTAGGCAATTTATTCCAGTGTTTAACCACCCTGACAGTTAGGAACTTTTTCTTAATGTCCAACCTAGACCTCCCTTGCTGCAGTTTAAGCCCATTGCTTCTTGTTCTATCCTTAGAGGCTAAGGTGAACAAGTTTTCTCCCTCCTCCTTATGACACCCTTTTAGATACCTGAAAACTGCTATCATGTCCCCTCTCAGTCTTCTCTTTTCCAAACTAAACAAACCCAATTCTTTCAGCCTTCCTTCATAGGTCATGTTCTCAAGACCTTTAATCATTCTTGTTGCTCTTCTCTGGACCCTTTCCAATTTCTCCACATCTTTCTTGAAATGCGGTGCCCAGAACTGGACACAATACTCCAGCTGAGGCCTAACCAGAGCAGAGTAGAGCGGAAGAATGACTTCTCGTGTCTTGCTCACAACACACCTGTTAATACATCCCAGAATCATGTTTGCTTTTTTTGCAACAGCATCACACTGTTGACTCATATTTAGCTTGTGGTCCACTATAACCCCTAGATCCCTTTCTGCCGTACTCCTTCCTAGACAGTCTCTTCCCATTCTGTATGTGTGAAACTGATTTTTTCTTCCTAAGTGGAGCACTTTGCATTTGTCTTTGTTAAACTTCATCCTGTTTAACTCAGACCATTTCTCCAATTTGTCCAGATCATTTTGAATTATGACCCTGTCCTCCAAAGCAGTTGCAATCCCTCCCAGTTTGGTATCATCCGCAAACTTAATAAGCGTACTTTCTATGCCAATATCTAAGTCGTTAATGAAGATATTGAACAGAGCCGGTCCCAAAACAGACCCCTGCGGAACCCCACTCGTTATGCCTTTCCAGCAGGATTGGGAACCATTAATAACAACTCTCTGAGTACGGTTATCCAGCCAGTTATGCACCCACCTTATAGTAGCCCCATCTAAACTGTATTTGCCTAGTTTATCGATAAGAATATCATGCGAGACCGTATCAAATGCCTTGTCCACATGGTATCTTGTATGTCTCCAGGAAGACTTCTTATGTGGATTGGAGCATTCCAAGATGCATTGTTCCCCAAGTGCTTCCTGATCAGGTACTTAACCTTGCGAATTCCTTCCCAAAGAAACTGACCAAATGCCTCACAAAGCTTACTTAGAAACCAAGCAAGTATACAGCCCATATTCTTAACCTCAAGTAGAAAATGATATATGTGTACAAATAGGATGAATAGATATAGTAGACCATAACCTTTACGGAGATATGTTACATGGCACAGGCAGCACAAAACATATTCCAGTTATATCAGACATACATTTATAAGCACCCCCCCTATAAAGCCTTATGGGGTACACTGTCACACCCACTTCACACAACATCTAGTCCTGCCAGTCTTCCCTCCTTCCCAGATCAGACCTAGTGTTGGCTGACCCTTTCAGATTTCTACATCTAGTCTCTCAACTTCCAGAAAACTGCATTCTACTAGACCATAGTGTTTACGGTTTACATTTCCAAACTCAGGTGTATACTGAAGAATAGAGTGCACTAGATTTCAAAATAGTCATTATGGGACCTAACACAGATATATAGCTGTGTCCCACAATTAGGACCAGGTCCTCAGCTGGTGTAAATTGGCATAACTCAGTTGGCTTCAGTGAAGTTCAGTGAATCAAATGCAACTTATTGCAGCTGATGATCATCTGGCCCATAAAAATTAGTGAAGGAGTGGTACTGAGTTGTTGAGAAAGGGGCTGGCCTGGTGATGCCACACTCTTAGTGGGGCTGTGTGGATATCAAGGAATGGTGAAGATTGGAAGCCTGGTCAGAAGGGGCTGAGTAGTCTCCTTGATGGAAAGGTTTTGAACTTCACTTAAAAGTTAATTGTAGGAAAAATGTTAATTAAGAAATATAATACCTATCAACCCAAAACTGGAGAAATAGCAGAAGCTACCAATTGGAAAATGTAGATGAAATGCAATGCAGCAGCCACAGATGGAAACTTAAGTTGAAAATGACCAACATGTTCTGAAATGGCAGCAAAACTGATGAATGAATTAGGAGAAGAGAAGACAAATATTGCATTGCCCAAATATAGCACCTGAACTCAGAATAAGACTCTATTTTGAACAGAGCTGCTCAGAACATTGGAAAGAAAATGGAACAATGGCATTCAAGGACAAGAGGTCTGCAACAAGGCAGCGGTTGGGATAAGTGCTTTTTGAAGTGCTACGCTGTCTTTCTGGATGTTATAGGAGAGTGTAGTTGATGAGCTGAAAGATGTCACTTCTACAAGACTAGAAAGGAAATAGAAAATAAAAAAGTTCCAGAATCAGCATTCTACACAAGTTGATTAATAGATTCCAAGGCTAGAAGGGCCCATTGTGATCATCTAGTCAGGCCTCCTGTATAGCACAGGTCACAGAAGTTACCCAAAATAATTCCCAGAGCATATCTTTTAGAAAAACCTCTAATCTTGATTGAAAAATTGTCAGTGATGGAGAATCCACCACAATCCTTGGGAAATTGTTACAATGGCTAATTGCCCTCAATGTTAAAAATCTATGCCTTGTTTCCAGTCTGAGTTTGTCTAACTTCAATTTCCAGCCATTGGATCATGCTATGGTAATAACATGGTATGGTAATGTTGATCAAATACTCCTGGGAAAAAAAATCAGACCACTAGAATATATTAAATAGCAATGATATTCTCATATATCTCCTAAGGAGCATGCTAAATTATCTCTCTCTAGGGGTCTGTTCTTCCCTTGATTTATTTATTTATTGCTTGACTCCTGTCAGGGTTAATGAGAGATATGCATAGATTAAGCAATTGATTTTTCATGTATATTTTCATTTACTGCAGAATTTAACAGAGTGAATAACAAATGGTTGATCATAAGGAAGTGTGTATATTATTTTGAACATTTAGTGACTGAATAATTGTCAATTTTTCCCCCCTCCAGTTTAAGAAGAATTACAGACAAAATGTTGGCTTCACATTAGATTTTTTGGGGGCACTACAGTGTCTGAGGTTCAGGCATAGGTAGATGGTTTTTAATATTTCTATAAATAGTAAAAGAAAAGGTGTGGTAAAGTTATAAATTTATATCCAGTAAAAAGGCCTCTCTGATTAACATAGGTTAAAAAATAGCGGAACAATAAATGGATTATCTCTTCCTATTAGTAAAAGTTGTTGTTTGATCCATCCCTAATAAATTATTTGGGCTATATTTGGTACATTAGTTTCTCAATTCCTTGCCTGGCCAAATACCTGTTCAGCAGTATCCCCTAAAACACTGAAGAACAAAATGTTTCCCATGACTGGTTACTCACATATAGAAACAAATTACATTAGGCCACAGCATCTCAGTTAAGAAAATTCTTGTTTCCTAAGGTTTTTTGTTTTTTGTGTTTACCTATTGCCAGTGGATTTCTTTTATCTGGCATGATATATGGGGATTGGTGCTGATTTTTTCCTCTTGACTGTACCAAATATGCTACCTGCCCTAAAGAGTGTACTGTCTAAACAGAGTCTAAATGAAACCCCTAAACCTCTGTCCTGCTACCTCTGAACTTTGGTGAAGTTTGGATTTAGATCCAATCTTCATGGCTAGGCCTTCTGGCCACAAAACACTGAAATAACCCCCCTGTCTCTAATACATTATACTAAAATGTAGGCCAAAACCTCTGTGACATGTGACAGTATTTGACTTGAGTCAAATACAGACAACACAGTCCAGATACACAAAGTGCTACCAAAGATCCATCCTTGAAATGTCACAGAGGGAAAGTTTCTTAATTAATATTTTAATTGTCTATCCTCTTTTGAGCAAAGAATACTAAAATGTTTTAGTAGAAAGAGCATGTTCTAAGGAGGGATTTGAATTGAGGGAGAGGTAGTTTTGAATAGAATTAGATTAAGTGAGTTTCAGGCTAAGAGGAAACATGTAAGGTGTGAAGACAGGAGTAGGAGAAAGTTAAAGGCTGAGGTCACAGCAGGAGGTCAGTGGGTCATAGTAGGGGCAATATGAGAAAATGAGAACAGAGATGGTGGAGGGGAAAATTTGTGCAAGGCCTAGAATGGGGAGCAGGGAAGATGAGTTTGATGCAGGAAGCAAGAGGAGCCCAAAAAAGGGATTCATAGGGAGGAGTGACATTGTCAGAGTTGTGGGAGAAGATGATGATGATTTTAGCAGCAGCATTTTGTATTGAGTGGAGTGGGGATAGAGAAGATGGGGAAGTTACGATAGTTGAGTTGAGAAATAGCCAGCACAAAAACAAGAATTTTGCAGTATACACTGAAAATTGAAATATGAGGAATGACATACCTCAGTTAAATAAAAATCTGTATGGGACTTAATTGCCTAATAGATCATACAACTGAACTAGACCTCTATAGTTACGGAGAATGCACTGTGTCCATGTTGGACTAAATCCACAGGCAACATTTACGTGTATTTAAGCTCTTGCTATCCCTTTCACCTCTTTCAGTTTTCTGAACTCTAGAGGATGCTATATGGGGAGCAACACATGTACAGAGACTTCAGTTTTCTTTGCACAAGAGGGGTCCAAGCTGGGAAGATGCTTTGTGCCCTCATTCATCTGCCCAAGAGCTAGGGACAGCATGACCCAGGGGGTATGTCTACACTGCAGCTGGAAGCGAATCTCCTAGCCCAAGTAGACAGACTTGCACCAGCAGGGCTCAAGCTAACACAAAAAAAGCAGTGTGGATGTTGCAGCTCTGGTGGAGGTTTGGGCTAGTCACCTAAGCTCAGACCCATGAGGTTGGGTAGCTTGAGAACCTGAGCTGCTGCCCCAGCTGCAATTTTTAGTATGCTAGCGTGAGCCTGTCCGTTCACTCCCTAATGAAATGTAGACATACTCTAAGTGTCTTGCCCCAGGTTGCAGAGCTGTAACTAGAACCCCAGAGTCCTGGCTTCCATCACCTCTTCTAAACACTACATATGCTTTCTAACAGATTTTTTAAAATGAGTTTTCCTTAAAAAAAAAAAAAAAAAAAAAAAAAAATTCATGAATCAGGTGCTAAAGTTAAGATTCGGTTACAGCGAAGTAGTAGACTGTAATTTAACATTTGCTGAAATCTCCATTTGCTATCATCTCCTAGAGAGGGCAAGAGTAGATTCAAACTAAATCTGTGTAGAAAGGATTGGCTTCCACTCTAAAGGTTCCTTAAATAGCCTATGCTTTCAACTGTGCAGATAATGAGGCTTCTGGATTTTCCCTAGTTTTTTTTTATATTTGGGAGATTACATTACATATTCATTGATATTGTTTTGGGGCTGAAACCACGTTCCAGATGATTTAACAGATCATAATGCTTTATATAAAAAGGTGGCAAAATAAACTTCAGAGAGGCTAATGTTTTGTCAAATAATATGCCAAAGAATTTTCTCTTGTGTGTAAAAGTAAATATGGTAAAAAAAAATGTATGTTACAACTGTTAAACATAACAACATAGAGAGAACTTTGAGTGAAAATCACCGGGCAAATTTTAGGAAGATAAATTGTATAATATCTTTAAAAGGAAAATGGTCTATACTATGAGATGAAACTATATGGTGTTTAATAAGACCAGGGTTTCCCATAAGAATCTTTTGCTTTCCAGTGATTAATTATTTTCTGATACAACTAACTCCCTAAATTGAGAAGGTGGTTATTAGAAAATCACATCCACTCACATACTCCTGGATTACCTGGAAACGCATGAATTGTCTGTCTTTCTGTGATAGTCCTTGCAAGTCCCTCTTTGGGACACTTATCATTCCATTCTGGAGGTATGTAGCTCACTGCCAGTAAAGTGAGTGTCCTTCAGAACTCTTTTGGATTGTACCTGGGATAGTCTGCTAGAGTTTGTTTAATGTACATATTTTTAAAGGAAATCCAGGCAGATGCTTTGTGATTATTTAATATGCAATGAGCAAATATTTTTCTCTGTTTTTTTTAAAAAAAAACATACTATATGGACCAGGAAATCTTGGAGGGATACAATGCCACTGAGTGAGCAGAAGGAGAATACAAATGAAATAATTCTTACAAGGATAAGCAACATATGAACAATGGCACCACCTAATTCTCTGCTCTCTTCAGTTTTTATGAGCTAAGCAGGGACTGGTTTAGTTGAGTTTTTGGATGGGAGATTTTGGCAGCAAGTGATGGTACAAAAGTTTCAATAGCTGGAACGCTGTTCTGAGTTGATAATGAACCTGTGCTTTGGATCAGTATTGAGCCAAGGCCTTCTGCAGATTAAAAAATTAAAGCGATTACTTTGAAAATAGTGTAGTTAAGTATTATATAGTGAAGAATTTCTCAATCACTGGACAACAAGCTCAATTTGTAGGACTGTACTTAGATCTGAATGTTTTAAATAAAATTAGAGCGAGAGAGATCATTTCAGAATCTGCCCAGATGTAGTGGAAAAAATGGAACTGAAAGAAAATACTGTATTCACACTACTTGATGGAAAAAAATGGGTAATAGAATGTTGAACTGGCTGAAGAGAACTCATGGTTATGCACCTGTCATGAGCCATTGAGTGATACTGTTATGTGAATGCCATTTGGGATCAGCTTTGCCTCTGAAGTTTCATAAAGAGGAAAAAAGTGTTAAAATCATTCACAGGCATAGAAGATATAACAGTCATTTTTGATTCACTAAATTATAGAGAGCTGCAAAGAATAGTGATGAAAGTGACTGAATCCTGAGGAAGTGATGGACAGAGCCAGGAAGGCAAGAGTCAGATTTAATAAAGACAAAATCAAGTTCAAAGTGTAGAAGTGATGTAGAATATATTTGGATTTGATAGTCTCTGAAGATGGATGAAGAGAAAATTACAAATAATAGCTAGAATGCCAAAGCCCCAGACCTGACACGAAAAAGCATTTACTTGGCGTAGCGAACTTCTTGTTAGGTACTGTATGAACTGTAAAACATTCAACATCATAGCATCACTGAGAGCTCTCTTAAAAAGGATGTTGAGTGGATTTAGAATAGTAAACATGAAGCAGCATGAGAAATGCTGAAATAAGTGTTCTGTAGCAAACCTATGATGGTGATATTTGATGTGAAAGGCTAGTAAAGTTTCAAGCACATGCGATGGAAGGGAATTTAGGAGTTGCATCTTTTAAGGGCAGGTCTTCACTACAGGGGGGGGGGGTCGATTTAAGATACGCAAATTCAGCTATGCGAATAGCGTAGCTGAATTCGATGTATCAGAGCCGAGTTACCCCACTGTGAGGACGGCGGCAAAATCAACCTCCGCGGCTCCCCGTCGACGGCGCTTACTCCTACCTCCGCTGGTGGAGTAAGAGCGTCGATTCGGGGATCGATTGTCGCGTCCCGACGAGACGCGATAATTCGATCCCCGAGAGATCGATTTCTACCCACCGATTCAGGCGGGTAGTGTAGACCTAGCCTAAGAGAAATGCCCTAATAAGACTTTGTAGCTCTATCCAATGTAACTATATGTAATTAGAAAATGACTGACACGGTGCTATATTGTAGTGTTGTTGTAGCTTCCTTGGTCCCAGAATATTACTGTGAGGTAATATCTTTTATTGGACCAACTTCTGTTGGCGAAAGAAACAAGCTTTTGACCTGAAGAAGAGCTCTGTGTAGCTTGAAGTCTTGTCTCTTTCAACAACAGAACTTGGTCCAATAAAAGAGATTTGCCTCAGCCACCTTCTCTCTAATTGCTGCTTTCACCTGTAAATAACTGAATTTATATGCAGATATTGGAGATATGGAAATTAACCATCTAGGAGTCATTTTGAGAAAATTGCGTTTTGTTCATCATCACAATGATAGAAAACTGCTACCAATGATGCATTAGCAATGCTGGTCCTGATTAATAATGCACTACTCCAGTTATATACTGATGTAATTCCTTGAAATCAGTGGAGTTATCCCATTGTAAACCTGCAGAAATATAGTGATGAATCAGACCCACTAGCGCATTGTGAAATATAATGTATACTATAGATTACGTGTTGTCTACAACATACTCCAAATAAATAACTCCAGGTAAAGGTCTAAAGCATGCCAAAATGAAAAGTTCCAAGTAACTGTCTGAGTTAAAAGTGGTATTTTTATTAAGAAGATGCTACCAGCTCTTAGACAAATGAGGAAAAAAATATTAACCAACACCAGACAGTAATGGAATATGACTGTTGTGAGTTATGAAGCAGATGCTTTGCTATTTATTGATTAGAACCTGATCATAGCAACTGAATTAGGAAGATAAAAGTCATGCACAAATGGTGCTTGCATATGAGCAAGAGGAGTCTATATTGGCTTGAAGTGTCAACTGAGTTTGAGGTGGCAGCATCCAGATGTTCAGCATATGCAAAGTACATAAACAAAAATCAAAAGGAACTTCTACTGCCACAAAAGCCAATAAAATCTTTGAAGTATTTGCAAAGCAATGAGGGGGCGCAGTTCAATATCATATTATGTCTCTCACAATGTACTCTCATTCTGATGGAAGGAGTGAATAATCAGTTAAAAATAGAGCTGTCAATTAATCACAGTTAACTCAAGCGATTAATGCAAAACAAATTAACTCGATTTAAAAATTAGTGCTCAGTTTATATTTTTATTACAAATATTTGCACTGTAAAAAAGATAAAATAGTATTTTTCAATTCACCTCATACAAGTATTGTAGTGCAATCTCTTTACTGTGAAAGTGAAACCTCTATTTGGAAAGTGCAACTTATAAATGTAGAATTATTTTTTATATATATAACTGCACTCAAAAACAAAACAATGCAAAACTTTAGAGCCTACAAGTCCACTCAGTCCTACTTCTTGTTCAGCCAAGTGGTAAGACAAGCAAATTTGCTTACAATTATGGGAGCTAATGTTGCCCACTTCTTATTTATGATATCACCTGCAAGTGAGAACAGGTGCTCACGTGGCACTATTGTAGCTGGCATTGCAAGGTATTTATGTACCAGATATGCTAAACATTCATATGCCTCCTCATGCTTCGACTGTAGATTTTAAAGTTTTACATTGTTTTGTTTTTGAGTACAGTTATGTTAAAAAAAAATTCTACATTTGTAAGTTGCACTACAGTACTTGAATGAGGTGAATAGAAAAATACTATTTTTGTTTCTTTTGTACAATGCAAATATATGTAATAAAAAATACTAATGTGAGCACAGTACACTTTGTACTCTGTGTTGTAATTGAAATCAATATTTGAAAATGTAGAAAAACATCCCAAAAATGTATAGTAAATTAAAATTTATATTCTATTGTTTAACAGTGCAATTAAAATTATGATTATTCACAGATTTTTTTTTAATCTTGCGATTAATTTTGTTTTTTTTAATCGTTTGACAGCTATATTTTTTATATATTACTTATACACATGCATACAAAAACATATTATTTTTGGCATTTTACCAGTTGTCCTTTAGCTACAAGGTTTCTGGCATTTCATCTGAAATGTTTACAGTAGCATAAAGCAAGTGAGCACTATTTTTCTGTCTATGCCCCTCCTATCCAATTAAAACATTAGTGTAAAACTTTTTCTGCAGAATTTTTGGTTCCTCTATATTGACATTAACTTGTCAATTGTGAAAGATCCCCACTCTCTGGTGAGTTAGTGAGGTTTTCATGGTGTACTTCCAGTTACTGGTCTGCTTAATATGAAGTTCTAGCTAGTTCTGATTAGCCATTCAAATCGCCAGAGAATCTATGGGTTCTGTGCAGGTTCCTTGCAGAAGTACCACCCCACTTTCAAAAAAAAGCTTAGTTTCTAAATCAGACTAATGTTACAATTCAAACACACAATTCAGAAAGTGGGAACTGGTGGTGTCAAACAAGTTAACGTGGAAGGTAAAGATAATGTTACAGGAGGATGCTATAAAAGAAAGTTTTGTATATATGTAAATACCTAATTGATAAGGTACTATGCAAGACAATGGGCATTGTTACTTGGTTTTGTATAGGACTGCCATGGTTACAGGGCTAGCCTAAGTGGATTTGAGCCCTGCAAGTCTTCCTTTCGGGAGCTGTGACCAGTGGATAATACAGTGACCAGACAACTTCATTAAAAAAAGGATTGTTTAATCTTAACACTAGGAATGCTGCATAGCATAAACGAGAGAGGATTTTAAAACAATAAAGGCCTACGTGCTTGACTGTCTTACCTAGAACTTACCATCTCCCTGACAGCTTAGGAAGTCCCATCTCCTCCAGACCCATCCTACAAAGCCTGCCTCTTTGCCATTCTGTTTCTCTGCAAAAAGCTCCTGACACCTGATTCCTCCTCTCTCTCTAGAGGAAGTGACCTTTTAACTGTTTCAGGAGCTATGGGGCTCCTGTGTGTCAAACCCTTGAGGCAGGGCCTGGCAGTATGTATGTCTTGGTTCGGGGGTTCAACAGAACTTGGAGCAGAAGATAACATGGTGCCGTTGCCAAAGGATGTGTGGTTCATGCCATGAAATGCCAAGGATTATGGGGAAGTGTGTAAATGGATTATTCCAAACTGGAGGATCTCCTGATGGTCCCAAATGGCAACTTCCAGAGGCACTGTCTCCTGTGTCATGGGGCCCAATGATAGAAGCAAACCATCTGTAGTTTCCACCAGGTCGTGGGCAGACTTTGGTTGAACCAGAATACCCAGGGCTTGGGCCATATCAGCATCTATGAAGTTGTCCGCTGCCCCAGAATCCACCAGTGCCCACTATAGTGGAATTCGGTAGGACAGACCTGGGCCTTAAGGTGCCGGGAGTGCTTGCCACACCTGGGACATGCCTCTGTGACAATTGGATGGCATTATCTTGGAGTTTGCCTAGGCCAACCCCCTCTACCGGGCTTGGGCATGGTTGTTTCCCAAACTGCATCATGTTGGAGCTCAGGATGGTCAGCTGGCAAGAGCATAGCTGGTTCCCGCACAATAGAAACACAGCCCATGGCGACGATGGCACTCTTTTTTTCTTAGGGGTCACAGGGCAGCGGGTGCTATCCAGCTGCATGGGTTTGAAGTTTGGGTTGGAGACAGATACTGAGGAGTGCTGGCCAGCTGGTAACACAGTCCCCTTCCTTTGCTCGTGTTGTTCAGAACCTTTTGTCAATGCATATGACAAGGTCGATGAAGGCATCTAGGTTGGTTGGGGCCTCCACACAGGCTAGTTTATTCTTAACCTCCTCATGTAGTCCCCACCAGAACTAGAAGAGCTGGGCTGCTTTGTTCCACTCAGGGTCAGAAATTAGATGTCAAAAGTGGCCAGCATACAAAGAGACCAGTTCCTACCCCTTTTGGAGTTTGCACAGGGCTGTCTCTGCCAAGCAAATGGCTTCTTGTGCATAGCTAGTTACATGTAACTCTTGGTTACTTGGTACTTGAATGAGAGGAAAATGGAGAATCAGGTGTCAAAGTAAAAGAAAGAGGATGCGGAGAAGGCATAGATCACGTATACAGTGAGGGGGAGAGAAGAGGATGAGCGGTTCAAATGTGGTATGAACAAAAAAACACAGGCATGAATTCAAGATGATTCTTTATCAAGGAAATGATGTCTAATAAGCATGACAGGATTGAAAGGAAAAGAAAAATGACAGAACTGGCATTTCAAATCACATGCACTGGCTCTTAATAATAATTTTACCATTCATACTGAATGACCAGAGTGTTTTGCAGACTGAACTAGTAAAAAATATTACCTCTGCATTTTCAGTATTTCTTGCATGAAATGCACAAGTATTGAAGTACTGTTAATCTAGGCAAAATAGATTAGATTTTAAGGGTGACATATATAATTAATTTTGTTATATAATTAATTTTGTGTTATACAGCACCACTGTAATGCAACCACTTCTGGTCTAGAGACTGGCAAAAGAAATCAGTGCACAGCATGATACGAATGGCAATGGGGAAGTAGTGAAGAGCACTTGTAAAAATTTTTACTCTGACAAAATGCCTATGCCATTTTTAATATTCATGCAGAGTAGAGAAGATATTTTAAGGTCACATGTGAGAGACTGTCACACCGTAAGCTAGATGGAACTCCCATGATTTATCTTGAAAATATGCAGGGCTGTGTCAGCACTGACAAGATTTGAACCTTTGGTTTCCTCTGAATTTAGCTAACCTAAGTGGAATACAAATATTCCTGCCCAACCTTTACAGACAGTGAGTAACACAGCAGTGCCACCTACCCAGTCCAGGGACTGGGAGCTATGCTGCTGTGGATGACTGCTCTCCCAAGACAGGTTGGCTGGCAGGGTAGAGGAAGCAGATGGCAATGGTCAGGCAGTGAAGCTTGCATGCCTGTTTACTGAACCTGTGCAGCAGATGGCATTCGGGATCTCTTCCAGTACCACTCCCTCACCCCACTTGTCAGGTGGGTCACCAAAACGAGCAGAGATTCAGAGTGGATTGTGTAGTTCTTCATAATATGAAACTACTTTCTTTACATGCTTTGATAAGCAGTGAGACACTTTACATGTCAACATTATTAATGGGTATCACTGTCAGCTCAGTTAACACCCACTAAAATAAATGGCACAGTTCAAATCTCAAGGCTTTTGTCTCAGGCTCTCTGCAAACTAGGCAGACTTTGCTGCATCAGTTACACTTGGGTCACATTTTCAAGGTTGTCTTTGCAACCATAACAGCTAAAGAAAGGTACTTTTGTAACAACTCTGGACAGGAATTGAGAAGCCAGCCTGCTTCCCCCTGGGTAGTCTTTCATTCTTCCCTCGCACTGGGGGGACACCCAACACTTTGGGAAATGCTGCACTAGCCCTTCCCACTTGCAGCCTTAGTATTCAGTTGAACTAGCAAAGTGGCACATTTCAAATCTGAGTGCATTCATGTAAAAACAGATGTTGGTGTTTGTGAATTGGATCCAGGATGATTTTTGCTGTTTCTATTAGTGGAAGAAGTTTTCAGTGTAAAAACGTCTTGATTCCAGCCCCTGGGCAAAGTAATGAATTGTCCCAGAAAGAAATGTGCTACCTTTGCAGAGCATTTTGTCTGTTTGGCTATGCAAGAAGACTTCTGCAGCAAAACTCCATCACCAAAATTCAGAATCTAATTGTTTAGAAAATTCTCAGAATCTCAGTTTATTAGTGACTAACTTTGAGTGCGAATCAACTAACTTGAAACATACCATAGTTGTCAACTTAAACCAAAACAATATCATCATGAATTCCAAGCGTGCTTCAGGAAAGCATATGGTTCAGTAAATACAATAAACCTTCACTACAGAAATCGTATACATAAAACAGATCTCCAAATCTGAACTAGTAAAAAAGGATTATAAAAAGGCAGCTCTCAGACAGACATCCCTCACTTTAATCTTTTAACTTTTCAGCTAAAACTTGTTTCATTAAAGAACCCAACAAAAACTTCCTCAAAGTCTGAGCTTTACAACTACAGCCAGTTTCCAGGTGCAAAAATGCTCAACTTCTTCCACGATGAGATCACAACTCAAACCATTTCTGTTTGCTTAAGAAATACAATCTTGAGGTCTGATCTGTAGACCCTTCCTGGGGTGTAGTCCTTCCTGTGAGAAGTCCAATCAGCTTCAGTGGCACTACTCATGTATATAGGAACTCAGGTCTCAAATGGTTTTGTAAAATCAAGACCTTATTTTTCCCCTCTAAATTTGTATCTCCAAATAGTCATCACATTAAATACAATTGCTCGCTTCTCCTTTTGCACATGATGTATATCCAGGCTAATTAAATAAAGGTATATCTTCAAGGTAAATATCCTGTTAGTGATTTTTTTTCAGTTGTTTTTTGTGGAACATAATGATATAGTTAATGATTTTCTTGTGTTAAAGCTTGAAAAATAGCTGTTGGTTCTTTTTTGTTTGTTTTGTTTTTAAATAAACAATGATCAGGCTTTGATCTCAGTTACTCTGGATGTACATTGGTGTAACTCCCTTAATCTCAATGGAGTTATTTAGGATTTATACCAGTGTAACTGAGATCAAATTTTTAGCCTGGGTATGTGCTGCCAACAATCTATTGATCAGTAATACATACTGAAAACTGTCAACAGGAACGCATATGAATGTTACAATGGACAAGTGTCCTGCCCTTTCGATCACTCACTCCACAGAATGTAAAACACCATTTGTGAACCATACAATCCAAATGTTAATTCAGTAAACCCTGTGTTTAAAGTAATTGGCATTTGAAGTGAACCCAGGTAGGCATTGCACTTCAACATGAAACACATACTGCTGTGATTTCACTTTGTAATGATGGAAGCTACTCACCACCAAGTGGCAAATCCTCAGTTCCTGTAAATTGTCATAGCCCCCATTGAAATCAATGGTGCTGTGACCATTTACATCAGCAAAGTCAGTGTCCTTCAAGCCAGTTTCATCCACTTTAGCTCAGAAAGGCACTATCCAGTGAATCACAGCTAGAATCCAAAATACTAGCATCTCTAACTGGAACTTTCCCGTCTCTTTGCCAACCTCCCAAAATAAAGAATACAATTCATATACAGACAAGTTTAGAAGTAGCAAAATTGGGGTTTAAACTAACCAAGGTGCATGTGCGTGTGTGTAAGTAAAACATGTGCTTTCCACAGAAAATTTCATATTTTTTTTTGTAATGAAAAAGAAAAAGTGAAATTTTTTTATTTGGAAATACTGCCTTGGTGCACCTTGGGGGTTGTAGTTCAGGTGTCTCATGCCCCTATTCTCCTCTACTGCCTGGGCTCCCCAGCTGGACTACCTCTCCCTTAATGCACCATAACAGTTCAGCAAGAGAGGAAAGCATAGTTCATCACAGAAGATCTAGTATGGCCTGGGAACCTGGTTTTCAGCTGACAGTTTTTTGTTTTCAATTCCCCCCACCCCCCAGACATTTTTCTGTGGAAGAAAATCCCACCCTCTGACCAGCTTTACTTAAAACAGCTCTGATTTGTTCATCCACAAGGAGGTACCCTTTTGGCCCACAAGGTAGAGTTGTGAGAGTGCTGCTGTGATAACTAACTCTGCTGCAGTAAATAATTAGTAGTACATTCATACAAAAAGACCAGTCTTAAAACAAGGAAATAGCTAATTGATGTGTTGTTGTGTCTTGCCACCAGTGGCAAATACAGTACAAAACCCCCAGGAAGATGTCACAAAGATATGTTGCAAGAATGTACAAAGCGAAATTGACCCCAAAATAACTAGAAATGCCCTGTGATATACAGAACTGCTTAAGAAAAAAATATAATTGATCTAATTTCATTAAATAATTACTGTTTGCTGTGGTAGCTTCTAAAAGATAGTTTACTATCTGGGTTTCATTCGATTTAGCTCAGAAAGGCACTATCCAGTGAATCACATCTAAAATCCAAAATACTAGCATCTCTAACTGGAACTTTCCCGTCTCTTTGCCAAACTCCCAAAATAAAGAATACAATTTATATACAGTTTACAGTAGTAGTAATGTTAACCCAGTTTGACAAATCTTCATGTCAGACTCAACTGTGAATGGCCAAAGGCCAAATGATTGTCAAATGGATTTTGGCACTGGATTAAAAATTAAATCTATTTCTACTTCGCCTCTTTATGCCAGACATACATTTTATACTGCTTTTGACTGCTGTAGACACAGATTAAAACTACAAAGTGGTATTCTGCAATCCTGCAACCACTGTAGAAATCTTTTGTTAGAAACTGTTCAAGAAATTCTTTTTTAGAAAAATTGACTTTAAAAGTTTTCTTATTAAATTATAAACTAGCAATTAGTTTCCTTTACCCACAGTCCCCACCTTGCAGAATGTTGCCACATGAGCAAGAGTTATTTTATCTCTTGTTTTCTTTTACGGTTTGACTTTAGACTCTCTGAATATTTTTGTAGGTTTTAAAAGGTCTGATTCTATTTCTGGGCTTAAAATGAGAAGAAACACTTGTTTGCTCATCAAGATACTTGCTTCTTATTTCATTGTGAATTCCCTGGTAATTCAAAGTAGAAACACACTAGGCAACCACAGGAGGTTTTACCTTTATGGGTCAATATTTGTGTGTTAGATGTTGTAGGACTGTTTTTATAAGATTCACAAATGCTTTGTGGGATGACTTGTATAAGATTCAGAAATGCTTTTTTTTCCTACTTGAAGACACTTGACACAAAAAGGAGTTTGAATATCAAGAGACTTACCTAATCCAGAGAAAATAGCCAACTGGGAACAAGCTAGAAATTGGCCAATTAAAGTTGAATGGCCAATGAATAGCTGTGCTGGAAATATCTGTCATTTTAGGAACAAATATAAAAAAATACATTTGTCAGTTGAGAGATTTGTTTACTATTTCAACAAGGATAACTAGAAATTAAATCTGTCAATAAAGTTGCCAAGTTGTACAATACAAAAATTGTGTTCCCACCTAATAAATAGTACCAAGTAGAAATAGAAGGAAGATGATTGTTTCCCGTAACAAAGCAATATGACATTTGTACAGTAGCTAACTGGCTGATGATCATTCAAAGTTTATAGGTCAAGAGCCACCTGTGTTACATGTTATCCTACATCCTACAGGGTCATATTTGAGGTTGTGTATTTAGCACTGGTGTATTATCTGAAATCTAAATAAAGCACTCTAACCCCTAATTTTTACAACCATTTTTAAAATGGTTATAAACATTTTATTCTGGATGGAAACTTGGAATAAATAAAATCCGCCTATGATTTTTAATATTTTCCCCCAAAGTTGCAGTATCCCTGACTGTTTTAAAATAGGTTAATAGTTACTATGATGGATAAGAGGAGATAATTTCAAATGCTTTGTGGTGTTACTAGAGCTGGCTGGGATACTGAATTTCACTTCTGTGAAAAATTTAGAGGTTTTCAAAAAAATTTCACTTTGAACCTGCCTGGTTTCTATCGAAATCAGAAATGTGCCATTTAGTTGAATTCACATTTTTTACTGGAAAAATTTAAAATGCTCTTTAGGCCATTGTAGCGGGGTGGTCACCTGCTCCTACCCTGAAGGGCTTAAAACAGCCCTGGGAGAGGGCTGCTCCGGGAACAGAAAAAAACCTAGGCTGATTGGGGAAGCAGCCTCAGCTGGGGCCACGCCCCAATCAGGCCTCAGCTGGCCCTATAAAAGGCTGTGGGCCAGGAGCACAGAGTCTCTCTCTAGCTGTTGAGAGGGATGGGCCTGGCTGCTGGCAGCTGAGCAGGGTACCTAAAGTGGAGCAGGGCGGGGGGGAAAGGCCAGAGTAGCTGGGGAGCTCTGGCCTGGAAACCCCCCAGGCTGCAGGCCTTGTTAAAGGCCCAGAAGGGTACCGGGGTTGTAGAGTAGGGTTACCATACGTCCGGATTTTCCCGGACATGTCCAGCTTTTTGGGACTCAAATCCCCGTCCGGGGGGAAATCCCAAAAAGCCGAACATGTCCGGGAAAATCCGGGGCCGCTGGGCCGGTGGTGCTGGGCGGCCGGGGGCCGGGCCGCCGGGGGCCGGCGGTGCTGGGCGGCCGGGGGGTGCGCCGGGCCGCTGGGGGCCGGGGGTGCTGGGCGGCCGGGGGGTGCGCCGGGCCGGCGGGGGCCGGCGGTGCTGGGCCGGGGGTGCTGGGCCGGGGCCGCGCTGGGCCGCAGGCTGGGGCCGGGCCGGGCCGCGGGCTGGGGCCGGGCCGGGGGCCGGCGGTGCTGGGCCGGGGCTGGCCTGGGGGTGCTCGGCCGGGGGCTGGCCCAGGAGGGGGCCAGACTGGGCCGCGCCTCCTCCCCCCACCCCCCCAGCTTACCTGCTGCCTGCTTCCTGCTTCAGGCTTCCCGCGAACATTTGGCAGGGGAGGGGGCGGAGTTGGGGCGGGGACTTTGGGGAAGGGGTGGAGTTGGGGCGGGGGCGGGGCTGGGGGCGGGGCCGGGGCCCCGTGGAGTGTCCTCTATTTTGGACACTCAAAATATGGTAACCCTATTGTAGAGGGAAGCCCAGGGGTAGGCCAAGGCAGCAGGTCCAAACCCCCCTTGCCTGTGATGAGTGGCTTGTACACTGCACTCTGTCCCAGTGACCGGGGTTAGACGGTGACTGGCAGTAGCCTGATATTGAGGCGAGGTGGGGGTTGGGGGTTCCCCTGAGTGGGGAAACCCAGATCAGGGGTTGCTGCAGTGGGCAGAACCCCTGGGTAAAGGGCACCGGGGTCTGGGAGGGACACGGGGGGCCAGCGGCAAGTGGGACACTGACCTGCAGAGGGTGCTCCGGAGCTGGAAAAAGAGCTAATTCCCAGGAAACCAGCAGGAGGCGCTGCAGGGTGAGTCTCGCACTGCTACGGCTATAGAAAAAGATTGAGAATGACATTAGGCTAGTGGTCAGGGTATTTTCCTGGGATGTGGGAGGCTCCAATCCCCACCCCAATGGATATTTAATTAGTTTATACAGTGTCCACAGGAGAGATTGAGGGACTCACCCCAGAATACTCCACAGCCTAGTGGTTAGGGCACTCAGCTAGAAGGTAGGAGACATGGGTTGGTCTCTCTGTTCCTCTCAGGCAGAGTAAGGAGCTGACTACTGGTCTCCCACATGCTCAGTGACAGCTACCCCCACTGGATTATTGGGTACAAGGGGGGCAGCAGCAGCACCACCAGTACCACCATTTCCTCAGTTTTTTGTGAGAGAGGGTTGACCTGGCTTAGGCACAGTGGCAGAGCTAATGGGGGGAGGGAGGGGGAGGAGGAAGGGACCAGGTGAGTGACCATCTCCCCTGGTGATCTTTAGGTGTATGTCTGGTGCCTTTTCACATGAGGTTGGAGAGCGACCTGCTCTGCACTCACCCAACAGTGTTGGCTCCTGACCTAGAGGGCTGGGCCTGGGTCCTTGCTCTAGGCGTTGTGACATGGTGCACAGGGTTATGAAGCACTGCTACCTATGTGCCATGTCGCAATGCCATTCACTCAAATTTGGCCCAGCTGCCCTTCCATCATGACAGACGGTGGCTGGGCCAAACCTGAATGGTGCTGTACACCTGTGCGCCAGGCCACAAGGCCTGGAGTGGGGAGCAGGGTCCAGCCCAGTGGTACAGGAGCTGCTGCTGCCAGGTGAGTGCAGGGTGGGCTCATGTTTGAGGACTCTCCTCTAGGCCAGGCTAGGATTAGGTTTGAAGTGCTGGGGTGGAAAGTGCTGCTCCGGGTGGTCAGTGCCCCCTGGGTGGGGTAAGGGGGAGACAGCAGCAGCAGAGGGGCTGTGCACTCATTGAATAGGGAGGCACCCCCAATGACCCATCATCTCACCCCAGTTGCACAACCTGTCTCCACCAGTGCTTAGGCACCTAATTCCAGGAGAAGGTTCATGGGTCTGAATCCCAAGTGGAGATAAGTGCCCTATCTGTTCTGCAGTTAGGTGCCAAATTCCTTTTAAGAGACAGGGATTACACCACACTCTTTCCTTGGCACTTCCGATTGGCTACTTTAGGTGGCTCCCTGGTCAGCATGCTGGCTTTTATGAATCCCATTCTGAGGCACCTAACTCTTTTCATGCATAGTATTGGGACCCTGGGTGCCTCACTCAGGCTATGGATTCCACCAAGTGGCAGGGTGCCTAAAGTTAGGATGTAGCCCATAGTTCCTTCTCCTCTTCTGTGCTTTTTCCCTTTCACTGTTCTTGTCACATTCTGGGGTGCAATCAAAACCAGTGAGAGGTTGTGTCACCACTTGGCCTAGGGTTGCCAACCCTGCGGGATTGTCCTGGAGTCTCCAACAATTACAGATTAATCTTTAATTAAAGCAGGAGTTCTCAGACTTTTGTACTGGCGACCCCTTTCACACAGCAAGCCTCTGAGTGCACCCCCCCTTATACATTTAAAACACTTTTTTTATTTATTTAACACCATTATAAATGCTGGAGGCAAAGCGGGGTTTGGGGTGGAGGCTGACAGCTCATGACCCCCCATGTAATAACCTCGTGACCCCCTGAGGACTCCCGACCCCCAGTTTGAGAACTGCTGAATTAAAGATTATGTCCAGTGATGAAACCTCCAGAAATATGTCCAACCAAAATTGACAACCCTAACTTGGCCTGCAAGCTTGGTTGCCTCACAATGTTCTGCTGTTGTAGCTCCCAATCTGGGCCTCTCACAAACAGCATGCAGTTCAAATCCTGAGTGTCCATGTACAGATGCAGTCCCGCTGTAGCAACTCTGATCCCAGCAGCTTGTCAGCAACACACCAGCCACACTCTGGCTTCCAGCAACCTTGGTTATAGAGTGACACCAACACATACCCAGTCCCAAATTTCCCCCAAAACATGTTCTGCAGTGTCCAACCCTCTCCTGGACAATTCAGATTTTATAGATCCATTGCCCCTAGAAGGCGTCAATATCCAATTGTTTTCTACTTTAACTGGAGATACCAAACTTTTCCGTTTAAACACAATCCTGGATTAGTTTGATTAATTTTTTTTTCAATATTATTTAACTACAAAGAGAGAAATTTTAAATGAGTACAAGTATAAGATATTAAATTCAGAAATGGTTAAAGAGAAATAAAGATAAAATGCTTTCTAGTACCTTGAACCAAGTCTAGTTTAAGTTTTAGCTAAAATCCTTACCATATGTCCCCGGCAATATTGCCAACCAAATTTTCATGTCAGGATCCCTTCCAAAGTCAAAAGGCTGGTTCCTTTGTCCATAGCTGTCAACTCCATGGGTGCTCTGGGGCTGGAGCACCCATGGGAAAAAATAGTGGGTGTTCAGCACCCACTGGTGACCCCACAGATCAGCTCCTCCCCCTTTCCCCCTGTGCCTCCCACCCGCCAGGGGACCTCGCTGATCAGCTCTTCCCCTCCCTCCCTGTGCCTCCTTCCCACCGCGGATCAGCTGTTTAGCGGCATTCAGGAGGTGCTGGGAGGGGAAGGGCAGAGCAAGGGCAGGGCAGGGCACACTCAAGGGAGGGGGCGGGAAGAGCGGGTGGAGTGGGAGTGGGACGAGGCGGGACAGGGATGGGGCCTTGTGGGAAGGGGTAGCGTGGAGGCAGGGCCCAGGGTTGAGCACCCCCTGGAAAAACACAGTCAGCCTCTATGCCTTTGTCATCTTAGGTGAAAAATAGAGAATATACCTGGGGTGTTTTTACCTGTCACCCTTTGAAATGCATTTTCCTGGGCGTTACCGCTAGATAAAGTTCATTCCAGCTGTGAAAATGAAGACCTGGAGTCTTGTGGTGAAAGAGGTTCCATGTTGTTGCTTGCTAAAATGCAGAACAATCTGTTCTTGTCCTCCTTCATTGCTAAAGAACGGCTCAGTCATTTGACAGGTGATTGTCAATCAACTTTGACACCTGGCTAGAGGTGTTAGCTTGTCCTTTGTCTTTGAGGAACAGGTTTACCCCCTCCCCAGATTTGTCTGGTAAACACATTTCAGTCATAATTTCAGCTTGCGTTCATAACTTTATATATAATGTTGCTACACCCATTACTCCATGATTTTATTAACCAGTGAGTTATTTGTTTTCAAATGATATATCACAAGGCATGTTTTGTACAAAGAGTATCACAATAGCATGAAGGGTGTGAGTACAGGAGTGCATTTGGTCACAACAATTAAAGGGAATGATGAAAGGCTGGTATCCGCAGGGATTCAGTGCACTGTCTGTGGCTTATACCAGCTGTGGTAATGGTAAGGAGTGTGCTTATGGCTGGAGGAACAGCATAGATGTACTGCTAGGTGGCTTAACTTTTAATTTCTTTGTTTTTGTGGCACTGCATTAGGCATGTGGTGTGTGTGTTCATTTCCTAGGGGTTTTTTAAACACTTAACTGGGGCTAAGGTTTTAATAGCCGTGGGGGTAAAAATTTAGCTGCTGAAGGAAAAACATTTACCCATCCACAGCTGAGCATGAGCATTTGCATCTGCAGCTATACATTAGTCCTTTTCTGTGATAGAATAAAATCTAATAGGAAAGTGTACCTCTTGATGGACAAGGTTTTATGCATGTCTGGCCTCCATCAAACAATGTGCTTAGCACTAAAATTTCTCCTGTTGTTATGTGATTAACAGCAAAAAATGAACCAAAATCCAACATTTTTCTTAGAAGATTTTGTTTGTTTGTTTATTTTAAGGGTCGCACTTTTCCAAGTTTTGAGGACACATGATGAAGGAAGAATTTCAGCCAGAAACCAAATTCAAAGCTGCTCTATTAATAATGTATGAAGAGAAACCAACCCAAATCATCTACATAAGAAATTCAGAGGGCATAAAAAGTATGTGAAATTTCACGCCAGTTGGCTACCTACTTGTAGAGAAAAACAGTAAATTTGCCTCATCTTAAGCCCATTTTAGAATGCATATTTAACCATGTAGTTGTTAAGAGATGGTTCTGTATAATTCCGTACACAAATACATACTATCTGCATAAAAGTATTGTGTTCTATTTAAATTAGAGAGCCATAACCAATAGCGTTATCACTCCTAATTTAGATAACGAAGTGATTTGTGTGGAGAGTGGGGTAAGACCACACCCCTGGATATCTTAGTGACTTTTTGGCCGTGATGCTTCATATCTTAAGTGATAACACTGAACAGCATAGTAAACAAATAGCAAAATCTAGGAGATTACAATTGCAGAATAACATATAGGTTACCCTGGGGGAAATAATCAATCATTTCCAATCCGGAACATTGCATATGAAACACTACAAAATTATAAACACTATTATTCTCTCTTTCTCAATCAATCAATAACATTAAATAAAAATCTTACAAAACTCCTAATAAATTCAAAGTCCCACCAGACTTCTTACGGGTTGCACAAAATGTCATTAATATCACTCTCTTTTGAAGATCATTTATTTGTATAGGTCACTTTTTAATTTCAGCTGCTCGTGCCACCTATAAAACACAGCAAAACTGTACTATCATTATCAATCATGACATTGCAAAGAAATGTAACCTTTCATTTTATTTTTATTGCTTTTTCAAATTACAAAACTTTATTCAAATGTCACATTTTCTAAATGCTCCATTGCATGAAAAGCAAAACCATAGCACTGAACAGTATATAGTACAGGAGTCGGCAACGTTTGGCACGCGGCTCGCTAGGGTAAGCACCCTGGCGGGCCGGGCCAGTTTATTTACCTGCTGACGCGGCAGGTTCGGCCGATCGCGGCCCCCACTGGCTGCGGATCACCGTCCTGGGCCAATGGGGGCGGCGGGAAGCAGCGCGGGCGAGGGATGTGTTGGCCACAGCTTCCTGCCGCCCCCATTGGCCCGGGACGGCGAAGCGCGGCCAGTGGGGGCCGCGATTGGCCGAACCTGCCGCATCAGCAGGTAAATAAACTGGCCCGGCCCGCCAGGGTGCTTACCCTGGCGAGCCGCGTGCCAAACGTTGCCGACCCCTGATATAGTATGTAAGTTCTCATCAAAAAAGAGCTAGATGATGCTCCATCTCTGGAGTATACAAGGGAAGGAATAGTGCCTCAAAGAGTGAAACTTCTACAACATGTTGTATAAATCCAGATAAAATGAACCTTTTCAGGGATGCAATCCCATGCTCTGGGCATTCCTAAGCCTCTGTCTGCCAGGAGCTGGGACTGGATGACGGGATGGATCATTAGATAATTGTCCTGTTCTGTTCATTCCCTCTGAAGCATCTGGCACCAGCCACTGTCGAAAGTCAGGATACTGTGCTAGGTGGACTATTGGTCTGATCCAGTATGGCCATTCTTATGTTAAATAAAAGGAATCTGAATATTTACTGACTACTTGAAAAGAATTTAAGGGCTTGCTCACATCCCAATCTAGTAAATCCGGGGCCGGTGAACCCATTAGGCGACCTAGGCGGTCGCCTAGGGCGCTACAATTTGGGGGGCGGCGACCGCGGTGGTATTTCGGCGGCGGGACCTTTCGCCGCATCTGTGGGGGGCGGCATTTTGGGGCAGGACCTTCCGCCGCCTATGGTGGCAGAAAAGCTGGCAGCGCTCCTGTGTAAATCTACAGTGCACCAGCTTTCCATGTAGTAACTGGTGGTGTAGACCTACTACCTTGCACTAGAAGTTCTGTAGTGTGCTTTGACCCCCTGCTCTTTAAAATGGCAGTAGGTCAGAGTACACTATGGAACTTTTAGTGCATGGTAGCAGGCTGTATAGGGTGCATTGGTGCATTAAGGCTGGTATGCAGTAGATTTACACCTCAGCTTGCCATGCTGCACTAAATTACCATGTGGACAAGCCCTTAGAAAAATACAGAAGGTTTAAAAGTAGAATATTTTGTGTGCTTTTGCATTTATCATTTTGAATCTGGCTGAGGCTAGGAAGTACTAGAAAATTCATGAGGTAGTTTATTGCCACAAGATTTTAGGCCAAATTTCCTTCTCAGAAGGGTTTAGATACCCACCTGAGTTGCTAAGTACTTATCCAAACCTAATTTCCTCCATGAAACTACTGACGCCCTGTCATTGTTCTAAAAACCTAGAAAAATATATTGAGGGGAAAAGTAATTTCTGTTAATTATTTATCCAACATGAATTAAGTATGTTAAAATATTACCTTAACTTAAAGCATTACCACTATGTCTTGGAGTTGTTTGCCCTCACTCCAATGCTATATGCAGCCCAAATGCCCAGTCAAGCATTGCTTAAGGGGGCCTGCTTGTTCTCAGTTTAGGACTTCAGAGAATTCATTGAGAGAACTTTATTGAGAGAGATTAGATTAGAGGGCCCCACAGCACTAAATTCATGCTTAAACGTATAATGATTTCATTCAAAGCACTAAGGCTCTTTAGACCTGTCACTTTTAAAATATTCCTATTTCTGCACTGTTTCTGTGCAGCTCTGGAGAGGGAGCCTTTCAAAGAACCATCAAAGTGGAAGCAACCAAGCAAACAAATTTTAAGATGACAGGTCTGTGCAGAATCTTTGTGGTCTAAATGAAATCTGTATTTTGAGATACTCTGCTGCCTCCACTCCTTTCCAATAAAATCTTCCCAACTCAGCTCTCCGTTGATGTGTACACCTCTCAGGGGAACTTCCAAATGGGAGCATCAGCTGGATGTAACAGTGGAGCAGCAACAAGCATTTGTAAACAAACTGCATTAGTAAACAATACCTTTACCTAACCTCCTCTGAGGCTTGAAATGTTGGAGGGTCTTTGTTTTTTTAAATTAAAAAGAGAGAGCGAGATGGCTTGCCAAGTGGGATTTTATAGGCTCTCATAGCTGTAACCATTACTAAGCCATAAATAATATTTAACATGCTGAAAGTCCATCCCAGTGCCCAGTGGATATTTGTTCATATCACACAATTTGGCTCAGTTCAGCGGGCTTGGCAGTCTCTGTTCATGAAAGGCCAAGAACCGGAGTAGCAGAAGGGCTGCAGGTCAGGATTGTGATTCACTGGCAGAGCTGTATGGGGAAGCTTGCACTGTGTCTTGACTGCATTATTCTTGGCTCTAGCAAGTGCTGTCAATCCCTTATTTTCATGAGCACTAAACTCATCCCAAATATAAGGTATATATTATATGTGTGTCTCTCTATATACTGTATGTATGCAACACAATAAATATGCTATTGATTTGTTAAGTGCCAGATTCTGATACCCTTCCTCATATTGTACTACCTATAGAAACGAATAGGACCAATTGTAGAGTAAAGTGCTAATTATTATAGTTGTTCACTGCATTTTGTTAGTTTTTTTTGTTAATGTAACTCATGGTTTTTGTGCCGTATTTTTAAAAATTCTCAATGTGCCCAGAGAAGTTTGTCTTGTGATTTTATATATATATCATTTATATATTTAAATGTAACGTACATTTGTGTTGTGATAGTACTCATACGTTCCTGAAAGCAATCTCTGCATCTCAGTCCTAAAAGACCAGAATAAACACTCTTCACTAAAAGCTGAAGAGGGATATGTCTGAATTGCCCATGAGTAATCTTTGAAGATTTTCTGAAAAAAAGCCAAACCAAAAACTAATCTCGGTGCACAGTAAATATCAGGTCGCTTGTGAAACTGGTTGCACAAATTTGTGTTGCCAGATATATATTCCTTCAAACAGCATTTCATGATTGAAACAGCACTGGAAAACAATAAAACTTTATACCATATGCATACAGATGTTCATCTAGTTCATATATCAGTCCAGCAAAATGACTGGTTCTAGTTTGTTTTTAACTATTTAGCACATAATATCTGATTGAATGTAGGGTTGTTGATTGGTTTTATTTTAGTATTTATAAGTAAAGAGAAGAGATCTGTGTTGTGATTGACAACATTTTTATTTAGTATAATACATCCTATTGAGCTTTATTGAAAAGTTCGCTGTGGCCTTTATTCACATTTAATTAGCACCTCATAGGATTAGTACCTCATTTTATCAAGCTAATGCAATCTTAATATAAAATGATGTAAATACAATATGATAACAACATGTACCTGGCTGTTTTAATTAATCTGTCTAAACTGAACAAGCCACTTCAAATGTATAAAGATCAACCTTTAAACTACCTCTGGAATTCTCACCATATTAATTGGCTGCTGTGCTAGCGGATGCTCTTTTTATTGTTCAGTGTACATACCAGCCACTGTAACCCCTGTTGACCCTGATGAGCATGCATTGTAAGTGAATAATCCATGTTTTAACAGACTCATGGAGTAAATAACATATCAGGGTTGAATATTGCCCATAATTCCATGGGCTTAGATGGAGTTAAACCAAGGATGAATAAATGCCTATATTGTATTATCAGCTGTTTCTTGGTCTCCTCCTGGTTTATATAATTTGAAATGGAACTTTTTATATAGGTGATAAAACTGCCAAAGAAAAACTGTTGATAACTATTCCCACCTTGATTTGGGAATATGCAAAAGTGTTTAAAACATTTGAGGGTTTTTTTAAATAGCATTTAAAACTTTCTATGGTATAATTTTATACCTTGCATGAACTAAAATTCTTCCCGCCATTCACTCCTTTATTGCCCAATCTTGTCTTTACTTGTACTTGTACTCTTTAATTCAGATAATCTTCATAGACTAAATAGCCTTGTACAGGGCCTGCTCTAGCTTTTTTGTCGCTCCAAGCAAAAAAAAAAAACGGGGCTGGAGTGCCAAAGGGAAAAAAAGAAAAAAACACGGCAGGGTGGCCGGAATATGCCGCCCCAAGATTGGTGGAATGCCGCCCCTTACAATGGGCCACCCCAGGTACGTGCTTCCTTGTCTGGTGCCTGGAGCCAGCCCTGGCCTTGTAGCCTCTATGCTCTTTGTTCTCCACAGATGTACTTTTTGTAAGCATCCAAATTCCTTCCTCTTTTTAATATAGAATACAGGCCTATTTGTTCTATACCTTTGAATAACTAAGATCTTTGAGTGCCAATTTGGTTGTCTTCATACTATACCTTTTCTATTTATATTACATCTTTTTTTATATAATAAGGTGACTAATGTGATCTGCACAGAACATAACCCCCCGCATCCATATCTTCCATGAACTTTGTACAGTGCCAAGCACAAGGGTGCTCCAGTCCTGGTGTAGACAGGTGCTGTACAAAGTGCCAATAGTTCATAATAGAACAATACAAAGAAGCCAAAATTATGGCCTCAAACTAGTCCCTTTTAAAGTGCAAAAAATAAACTCCTGTGACTCAGTATCTCTTTACATGTCCCTGAGTTTTTACTGTAGGTTTAGAGTTGTATCTACAATTTTATTTATAGTGTACAGTTGTGCAGGGTATATGCACATCAAAGTCTGGTGGTTTAAAGTAATTTCCTTTGTTTATTTTCCTGTGCTGAATGTCTATCATCTGCCTATGATACTGATATACCCAACTATATTTGGATTATATTGCCCTCCTTCACTTTTGCATCATAAGCAAATTTAATGTTCAGTCTTCCAGGTGAGTGGTAAATAAAATGAACAAAAGCTGTTCCAGCACTGATCCTTGTGGCACTTCACTAATCATCTTTCTCTGGTCATCTAGTCCAACCCCCTGCTCAAAGCAGGACCAACACCAACTAAATCATCCCAGCCAGGGCTTTGTCAAGCCGGGCCTTAAAAACCTCTAAGGATGGAGATTCCACCATCTCCCTAGGTAACCCATTCCAGTGTTTCACCACCCCCTAGTGAAATAGTGTTTCCTAATATCCAGTCTAGACCCTCCCCCATTGCAACTTGAGACCATTGCTCCTTGTTCTGTCATCTGCCACCACTGAGAACAGCCTACCTCCATCCTCTTTGGAACCCCCCCTTTGGGTAGTTGAAGGCTGCTATCAAATAACCCCCCACTCATCTCCTCTGCAAACTAAATAAGCCCAGTTCCCTCAGCCTCTCCTTGTAAGTCATGTCTCCCAGCCCCCTAATCATTTTCCTTGCCCTCTGCTGGACTCTCTCCAATTTGTCCACATCCTTTCTGTAGTGGGGGGGGGCCAAAACCAGGGGTTAAAGTAGAAACAGGGACTTACTGGTATGGGGCTGGGTTGGGGCTGGCTCTGGCCCCTGGAAGGGGCGGGGCCTTGGGCAGAAGGGGCGGGGATGGGGGTGTCAGAGCCAGCCTCGTCCTGCCCTGTACCAGTAAGTGCCCTCCCCCTCCCATCGCCAGGGTAGCTGCGGCAGCCAGGGGCTCCGGCAGCAGTATAAAGGGCCCAAGGCTCCGCCGCTGCTACCGCCCTGGGCCCTTTAAACTGCTGCCAGAGCCCCCGGCTGCCACTGCTAACCCAGGGCTCCGGCAGTGGGGCTCCGGGGGCTATTTAAAGGGACCGGGGCTCCCCTGCCCCTTTAAATAGCCGCTGGAACCTACCGGAGCCCTGGAGTAGCAGCGGCAGCCAGGGGCTCCGGCAGCGATTTAAAGGGCCGGGGCTGTAGAGGCAGCGGGAGCCCCGGGCCCTTTAAATAGCCCCCGGAGCCCCACCACTACTCCAGGGCTCTGGGGGCTATTTAAAGGGCCCAGGACCCCCCTACTTCTACCGCCCCGGCCCTTTAAATAGCCCCCGGAGCCCCGCTGCTGCTACTCCAGGGCTCCAGCAGTAGGGATCTGGCGGCAATTTAAAGGGCCTGGGGCTCCAGCCGCTGCTGGGAGTCCCAGGCCCTTTAATTTGCCACCTGGGGAAGCTGGGCCACCCCGGAACGGCGCACCAGCTCTTGTCGGTATGCCGTACCGGGGCGTACCGGTTTACTTTCACCTCTGCCCAAAACTGGACTCAATACTCCAGATGTGGCCTCACCAGTGCCGAATAGAGGGAAATAATCACTTCCCTGGATCTGCTGACAGTGCTCCTACTAATGCATCCAAATATGGGTTGAGAATAGTGCAAGTCAAAACAAGGTCCAAGAGACAGCAGCTTTTTCAAAGAAAACTTTAAAGGGAATGTCAACTGTTAAAAGAATAAATAAATTACATGGGAACTGTGCATGCATTTAAAGGGAAACTTTGGCCCATAGACAGTTTGTGTGTGTATGTGTGTATTGCTGTAATTGTTTTTTGCTTTTTTCTTGTTGGGTCTTTCAGATAAAAGCGTGACAGTTGTAAAGCTGATTGCTAATGCCACTTTTAGAGTATTGGGTTGAGATACAATATCTAATTAGTGTGTCAAAGATATTTCAGATACAATTCAGAATGATTAAACTACAATTTACTGGTAATTTTAAGGTATAAAAATATGTCTGGCCGTATTTTTATTGTGTTATCTAGGGGACTACTTGTAGATGTGCAGTATCTGCTTTCATTAGCAAAAGATGCCCATCTCATTTTCCATTATCCATGCTGAAAGTTCAACCCTTAATATTTCTTTAAACATATTGTGTTAAAACCAAACCACTTGCGTGTTATTCATACTATATCACTTGGCAATAGTATAGAAGACCTGAAACCTAGGAAATGTAATTTCTCCAGTTGCTTGCGTTGTGAAAAACATCATCTTTTATGTTAGCTGGGTATGAACTGGAATTTTAGCAAACTTACCTATAATGCAATTGGACTTGATTTCATGCAAGAAAATAAATTTACTGGAGGACCTATAAATAAGAGAGACACAGCATCAACATGTTGGCGGCTGTGTGGGGTGGGGGGAATGAATGTATGGCAAAGTATAAGGTACAGTTTGTTAAGTATTACATGCTATTAAGAAATCCATTAAAAAGAGCATTTCTTCGGGATGCAGTTTTCCTTTTGTTTCATGAAAAAAATCTGTTACTAAAAGTTCTAGAAGGACAGGGAAAGGGGAGTTCTGATGGAATTTAGCATCTGGGAACCAAATTCCATTTTCACTGGCAGCCGTTAAGATTCAGAGTAACTCCATTCACGTCAGTGCAACTACTTGGGATTTACACTGATGTAACTGAGAGCAGAATTTGTCCCTGCAGCTCTGTCTCTTCTCTTGCCCCGAAAGTTGTGGTCTAGGAATGTTCAGCTTGTCATCTGATAACACAAAAAGCACAATTTAATTGCAGTTCTACACATAAAAAGTAACAATTTCCTCACTGACTGACAGGCTCTAAATGGTTGTCACTTACAAAGTGCATAACTAGCATTTTCAGGTAGTTTATATGAGTTATGTCAACGCTGCAGTTTCTTGTGAAAGTTACACAAAAATGGCATTTTGCCTTTTATCAAAAATATGCATCTCAAACATCTTGTCAGTGACTTAAGGGGTGGTAAGAAAAAGAGTGTGAATCAAACAAGGAGACTTGGACAAAGCTGCCATCATAAGTAGATTCTTCTTCCAGGAAATGAGTAAATACTGAACCCTGACCACAAGTAGGCTTACATTATGCAAACTCACTTTTGCAAAGTGCTGCTAGAAGAATTCCTCTGTTTGTCACAGACATTAAGCATGGAGGTAGGAGAAGTAGCTTGCCTGAGAAACTGCAAGTGCCCTACAAAAGACTATCCCAAGATAACATCTTGATTGATTTCATTATAAGAAGCTCTGCTCCTGAAAATCTTTCTGAAAGTGAAATCACCACATCAGTTAATTTAATATTGTCTGATAGAATGAACTCACTCACTGCAGTAAGTATGGGGGTACTGGTATGTCCTGTATTCATATCATTTTATAGTTGGTGGTAGGTTGCATAGTGAAATAATAGAACTGGTTATGTGTGGACTCCGTACTCCCATCTGTAATCTAATAATCTGTCTAGATTTAATGGCAGAGCCAGCCATCTTCAAATACAACTAATGTGAATTATACATGGAACTGAAAGAAAAATAGTCTCCAATACTGTTTCATTGGTGAAAATTGATTCCGTACACTCAAACATATACATTATATCATGCCACTTTATATTTTTTCAGTAGAAGCCCACATTATTATCTTCCATTTACTCTATCTTCCAGTCTAGCGGTTCTCAAACTGTGGGTCAGGATCCCAAAGTGGGTCACGACCCAATTTTAATGGGGCCGTCGGGGCTGGCATTAGACTTGCTGGGGTCTGGGGCTGAAGCCGAAGTCTGAGCCCCACCGCTCGAGGGCTTCAGCCCTGGGTGGTGGGGCTAAGATTACAGGCTCCCTGCCTAGGGCTGAAGCCCTTGGGCTTCTGCTTTGGCTCCCTGCCTTGGGTGGTGGGGCTTTGGGTTTGGCCCCCATGCGTGGCGGTGAGGCTCAGGAAGGCTCAGGCTTCAATCCCCCCTCCTGAGGTCATGTAGTAATTTTTCTTGTCAGAAAGGGTTCGTGATGCAATGCAGTTTGAGAACCCCTGCTCTAGTCACATTTCCTTGGGGCACTGATAAACCCTACTTGTACATCCTGCTGTTCTCCGCCCAGACTACAGGCTCTTGAAAGACGCAATATAGAAACATTCATTTAAACTAATAAGTATAAACCATTTTTTCATAAACAGATTACCTAAAAAATATAATTTACCTCAGTTCTAGGATGAAACAGGCTTAACATCATGCAATCCTGAGTCCAGGAGAAGTTACTTTAATTCAAGAAGGAAAGCAATGGAAGATTTGCATTTCTTGGTTTTGTAGTGGCAATCAAAAAATATATAGTTTGGAAGAGCAGTGGGAAAGCCTGGCATGTGACTGAGTCCTGGGTCCAGATATTTATTCACCCTCTCTTTTGTGCTGCAGTTTAAGCTCTTCACCCTGTGTTAATACTACACAATATATTATGTTGAATGTGGGCATACTGTCTATGGCACAAAGCTCTTTACTTCCATACAATGTGCACTTAAAAAATTGAATGAGAAATGAAAATATGTGAGCTCACAGTAAGAGAAAGATATGCTGTGAAATTGTCAGTGTGTGTCGGTTTCTTTCTAGGTTTTTACTTACAAACTCTGTATAAAAACCTGCTCCCAGATATGGGCACTCAACTTCAATTGGAACCAGTGGTAGCTCTGTTTGTGCATGTCGGAGAATAAACTTTGACCTTGCAGTATGTGGTTATCTTCCCTCTCTACATTTATAAATTCAATCTGAAACTTTTCAAAGTTCTTTACTTAGCGAAGTAGTTGTAAGAAACCAATAACATATTTACAAGCTTCTCTGTCACTTATCTTGAAACTTTAAACCTGCTTAGAACACCTGGGTGTCATCAGTAATATAGGTGTCTCAAAAAAAGAACAGGAGTACTTGTGGATGCATCCGAAGAAGTGGGCTGTAGCCCACGAAAGCTTATGCTCTAATAAATTTGTTAGTCTCTAAGGTGCCACAAGTACTCCTGTTCTTTTTGCGGATACAGACTAACATGGCTGCTACTCTGATAGGTGTCTCAGTAACATATAACAGAAAAAGGCACAATTGAAGCTGAAGAGGCTGGTTTTTCTTATTGAAAAATGGTTCATTTTAATTAGTGTTTAGATCAGTCCTGGAGTGATAGAAGGTACTACATTAGTTGTGGGCATGCATGTATACACTGTGTGTATACAGACAAATACACACACAAACATATATATAGTGTGTTTGTGTGCACACATATATTGTGTCTATAGTAATGTTCTCATACTGGTATTATACTGTAATATAAATGACTGTAAGTATGTTTTGTAGTCACTGTGGAAAACAGAAGAGATTTTCATCTGAGAACAAATGAAATATTTAAAGAAGGTGAATGATGATATTTCTACTGGGCATCTTAATAATAGCTCAGAAAAGAAAGTGTGTGTACATACAGATAATCAAAATGACCAATGGTATATTATAATAAGCACTGAGAACTGCTAAATGTTCTTAATTCTAGAAAATCAATCAAATAACTGTGTTAGGTTACCTGCAAAATAAAGATCCTGATAGACACTAAGGTATATGTACATTCAATATTCTGATAACAAAGAATTAAGGCAAAATGGAGAGAAATTAGTTCTGGTCTTTATATAATGAATTCTGAGCTAGTAAAACCGTCTTCAGCCTTTAGGTTCAATAGTTAACTCCACACAAAGAACAATAGACAACGGTGTCAGAGTACCTTATATGGAGGAACTGATATCTTGGACTACTCTCAGACAAATGAATGGACAAATGTACATGCTGGCAAAACTAAAAATTAATTCTGCCTTTGTGTAGCAGCATGAGGCTACAAACCCTTCCCCAATAGGTACCACTTAGGGAAATATCTCTGACTTTGGCGCACTGGGTGTGCACACACACACACCTGAAGTGAAATGGACATGTGCAAAACATCTCAAAGAACATCAGTTACAGAACAGGTTAATAACTAGTTTTTCTCTGTGCTGCTTCCAAAGTGGAATCTTGGATTTTACTTAAGATAGTTGAGCACTGATAATATTGTGCATTTATATAGTGTTTTTTCTTACAAACAATAGACAGAGTACTGCAGAAATTCAGCCTCTTCAGTGTGGAGAGAACCAACTGGCTTATGGGACATAGAACAACAGTGGGAGGAAGGGCAATACAGACAGATATCCACACCCTGTCACCAAGGTTTTGGTGGATTGTAATTATGTAGTAGTTTACAATTGGGAAACAGCATAGTGCACTAAGGACCTGGTACAGTGGAGTACATGCAAGTACCCCTCCCTTGTGTGACTAGTCCCATTGACTTTAATGGCTCTACTTATAGATCTGTTGGACCTCAATGAGAGCCATTCCATTGAGTCACAGTGATTTCAACTGACTTTGGACTAGGCCCTATGTGATCAGAACAGCTCACCTGAGTAACGGTTTACAGGGTCCGGCTCTAAGGTATTCACTGATGTGAAAAAGAAACACCGGAATGGTTGTTTGTATGTACAACCAACATAGGAAATAATAGAGACTTGTTTTGTATGCAACTGTGTGTTATAATATGTAATTTATTATGAGGTCCATGCATTCGGAGGTGATTTGATAACAACAGTTTGGTGTTTGATTACTTGTATGATGCTAGCACCTAGAAGCCTACCTGAGATCATGGCCCCATGTGTAGGCACTGTACAAACACACAGCAAGGGACAGTCCTTTCCCTGAATGTTTTACAGTGGAAATAGATAAGACAGACAAGGTGGGACAAAGAAAGTGTTATCTCTGTTTTGCAGATGGGGCACTGAAGCACAGGAGGAGACTTTCCTAAGGTCACACTGGAAGTCTGTGACAGTGCAAGGAATTGAACCCAGATTTCGAGCCACATTGCCAAATAGATAGATTTTCTAGTGCATTGGACAATTTCTTGGGTAGTAACATTTATAATCTAGAGACTGAATCTTTTTGCTGGCTTCTTCAGTTCTGATTGCATATCTTGTCTCAAGAAAAAAAAAACACCTCAGTGATAGAATTTTAAAAAGACGATATTATATTCTTATGCAAATTCCGGAAAATGTCCATAAATTCTTCATAAAACAAAATTTATATTTACCAATTAGATTCACTATGAATATTCAGGTTGCTATGCAAATGGATCCAGCATTGTTTTAAATTTGCTGTATAGATTTAAATCTTCTATTTCAGCTTAAAAATGTGTACATCTTTATTGAGTTCTGTTTTTCCTGAGATAAAATCGGGTCCTGAATGCTCATTATTTTTCAGAGTAGCTAATTTGAACAGACCTGTCACTCCTAAGTACCAGGAGTTTGGGGATATTGACTTTCTATTGAATTTTTTAGGGGAAATTAATAATGTTTCATGTCCTATGAGATGATTATCTGCACAACTAGTATCCCTGTTAGGTCTAGGCTGGGAAGTCAGCATATCAGAGTTACTGTTTATCAGAATTTCTGAACCTGGGATGAAAGAGATTCCATCTATCCATGAAATATTATTGTATTTCAAGCATGAGACTCTCATGTTAGTCTATTTGGTTAGAAATGATTTGTATAAAAATCTGCTTGCCTTCATGTTTGGGAACTTTCATATACAGAACTCAATTTACTGAAATAACTCCAAGTTTTTTTCAATTCTTCATTTTTTTTTTAAAAAGGAGTCTATTAAACAAAATAATACTAGGCTTGAAAACACTGCTGCAGAAACAAACTTCCAGCTTTTTAAAATGTCTCAACTGGTATGCTTTTTCTTTCTTTCTTTTTTTTTTTTTATCTGAACCCATCAGATGAACTGTTTCTCCCACTCCCTCTGCCTTTTGTTCATTTTAAACACTGATCATTGGTGACCTTCACATAACAGCATATGCAGTCTACCCATCACGTATGGGGTTTTATGTCTGATTTGTGAATGAGTGAGTCATTACCCTGAAGTTTGAGAAATTGAGTAGTTGACTAAAATAATTTTATTTCTCTTACTCATGGCAATGACTCATTATTGCCACCTCTTGAGGTGATATTAATCCTCTTGTAGTTTTATACTAAGCCCTTGCTAATGGGATTTATCATGTTAATTATTGTGCTTTTGTTTATGGGGAAACCACACCAGCAAGATTAATATGATCAACATACACAATTCTAACCAGAAATTTCTGTTTAAGAAAATTATTGTTCAGAACCACAGGCAAAGGCAGTTAGTTCATCATGTTGCACTGTAATAGGCATGTATTGAGTCAACTTAATCTTTAATAGAAGTTGGCTAAATATTAAAATTCCATCCCTGCTCCTCCATTTCCCCCCCTCCTCCGGCTGTTTTGTCTATCGCTAATTACTAAAATGCCAAAAAGTCAGTGGTTGTAAGTTCGAGATTAGTAGGTGACTTATTTCCTCAATTCCTAGTCCCAAATTTTAAAACATAGATGGGATAAATGTGGGAAGGAGAGGACACTATCCCTATCAGTAGCAGCCCACCTTAACCCAAGCTATGAAAGCTAATAAAAGTTTAAAAAATTATTAGATTACTTATGACAAAATTCAGCCATGGGAAAAAATCCCAAGAACATTAGTATAAGCATATGTGCTAGGTACATTCAGTGATAACTTGATGTCTACTACATGGTAAGAAAATGTATATCAAGTGTGGTCCCTCAGGGATCAGTTTTGGGTCTGGTTCTGTTCAATAGCTTCATCAATGATTTAGATAATGGCATAGAGAGTACACTTATAAAGTTTGTGGATGATACCAAGATGGGAAGGAGTGCAAGTGCTTTGGAGGAGAGGATTAAAATTCAAAACGATCTGGAAAATGGTCTAGTATATAGGATGAAATTCAATAAGTCAAATGCAAAATACTCCACTTAGGAAGGAATAATCAGTTGCACACATACAAAATGCCTACGAATGAGTACTACAGAAAGGGATCTCAGGTCATAGTGCATCACAAGCTAAATATGCATCAACAGTGTAACACTGTTGCAAAAAACTCAAACATCATTTTGGGATGTATTAGCAAGAGTGTTGTAAGCAAGACACAAGAAGTAATCCTTCTGCTCTACTCTGCACTGATTAGGCCTCAACTGAATTATTGTGTCTAGTTGTGCATGCCATATTTCAGGAAATGTGGACAAATTGGAGAAAGTCCAAAGAAGAGCAACAAAAATGATTAAAGGTCTAGCAAACATGACTTATGAGGGAAGATTGAAAAAAATGGGTTTGTTTAGTCTGGCGAAGAAAAGACTGAGAGGTGGGGACATAACAGTTTTCAAGTACATAAAAGGGTGTTACAAGGAGGAATGAGAAAAATTGTTCTGCTTAACCTCTGAGGATAGAACAAGATGCAATGGGCTTAAATTGCAGCAAGGGAGGTTTAGGTTGGACATTAGGAAAAACTTCCTAACTGTCAGGGTGGTTAAGCATTGGAATAAATTGCTGAGGGAGGTCATTAAATCTCCAACATTGTCTAACCTGCTCCTAAAATTTTCCAAACACTTGTCAGAGACGATCAAGATAATACTTAGTCCTGCCTTGAGTGCAGGGGACTGGACTAGAAGATCTCTTGAGGTCCCTCCCAGTTCTGTGATTCTATATGGGTAGAATATAATCCAAGCTTTCATGTTCATCATGATAGTTTGAGTCATCTGTGGCATTGGTCATATGTGCTGTAAGGCATGAAATATTTAGGAAAATTTATTCTTTTGCCTACTTGCTTTTATAAACCACCTATATATTCCTAAAAGGAAATCGATTTGGTTGTATGCTTATATAACAAGCATGCAATAATATAAATGACCTTCACTAGCAAATACACATCTGTTACAAAAGTATTGGGATATGTAGCAGTATTTGGGGAGGGTGGGAGGAGGAAAAAATCATACACCAGTCTTGAACCTAAAACCTGTGGCATATTGGCCCTGTAACTATACCTATAAAGCTTCTCGATGTGGTGGTCTGGCCCTGTCTAGTAGACATAGGGCTACAGATTGAGGTTGGCGAAAGTGCTAAGCCTTGGCTAACAGGGCCACATCCTTTAGGTCAGTCAGAAGTTCATGCTTTAAGACCCTGAAGTCCCAGGTTCAAGCCTAACTGCTGATAACTCACCCAGACTTGCAACATTTATGGTTTGCAAATCTTTTGTTGTTGAGTGTATAAAAAACCCTTAAGAGATTCAGTTTATCCAGTCCTCCTCAAAGAGAGAGGGCACTAAACTACTTACAGCAGCTGTGCTCCTACAGCAATAACTCACTTGCATTTAAGATTCCTGCAGAGGAAGTTAGTGACCCTGTGGCTTTCTGTTAGAGAGGAAGGAAGACGAAGTGATTATTGGAATACAAAATATGGCCTTGCTTCGATATTCACAGTCATTTAGTATCTCAACGGTCTCCTAACAAGGATGCATTCAGAACAGATTAACAATGGTGCTATTGTCATTATGGTTAAATGTAAAACAAGCTAGAATGTAAAGAAACATAAATGACTCACATTCTTAAAAAATCAATCTGAAACTGTTTCTTCTTCTAAAGCTGAATCTCCTGCTTAAGCTATTAGTAGTCAAGTCTCTAAAGCGCCAGAGAATGGTAATGGAGCAGGCAAAGACATCTGTAGTGAAAGGCAAAGGAGTAAAAGACAGCCTTTCTTGAGAAATTCCACTCCAGTAGATGACAATATGTCTACACATGTGAGTTTTTTAGAGTCTTGTCTTTGTCTTGACTGTAAAGAAGTTACCAGCTTGTGCATTGACATTTTGCATTCTTTGTTACCTCAAGCAGAGAGTTAAACTTAGATGGGAACATTTTATCCAATGGAGTAAACTTGAGTTATCCCTTAACTTTGAAAGACTCATTTTTACTAAGGGAACTTAGGTGAAATAAGGTCTCATCTACATTGTAAATTTTACCTTAGGGGGGATCTGGTTAGAACATATTCGTGCCCAAAATAAATTTGGGGGGGGGGGGGGGAGAGTAACACAACAGATACTGAAAATCACTTCAGGCTATTAATATAACAAGGTAACAAATCAGAAAGCAGCCACAGTCTTACATAATAGTTTGCAGGACCCAGTGCTGCTTTGTATAGAAACATTTTCTGCTCATTCATGTTGTTGTTCATTTTGGATACAATTCTGTGCCTTCTTTGGGCAACTGAAATACAACTCACACCCTCCCTCTGTAATTTAACAGGTTAACATAATATATCTGGAATGCAGCTCCACCAACCCCACCATATAAATAGTGTTGCAGCATCCTTATAGGATTTTGAGCCACTGTAGCACATAAGTGGAAACTTACATCCCTGCCTGTCTCCTCCACCCTTGCCTGAATTTGCACTCCTCAAAATAAATAAAACCCTGTAGGAAGAAAATAAACTTGGAGGTATAACTATAACAGCCTCTGAGTTAATTAGCCTGCTTAACTTCTACTATGTGTTGCTGTCTTCATCTGAAGCAGACAAAGACAAGCAGGAGTTTTATGGTTGGCCATCATCTTATAGCCACTCTAGTTAGAGAAGAAGAGAAACACACTGTTAGACTAATAAGGACTGAAGGAGAGAGACAGTGTGTCACAGAATTTTTCTCGCTAATTGCTGATGCCATGTGCCAGCAGCTTATAAGAAGGAACCAAGACAGAGTTAAAAATCTCAGAGAGCTAATGAGGAGATGGAGAAATAGGTAATTTTAAATCATATTTGATAAAGAGACCTGGCCTTTTGACACCTCCCAATGGCTTCTTCATTATCAGGGAGAGCCAAGAGGGACAGTGCTCCTGGAAAGAAAACTATTTTGTAATAGTATTGCTTTGAAGAAAACATTTGTTGTACAGCAGAGGCTATTAGAAAGATCAGCATTTACCCTGGTGTGTAACTTGATTTTTACCTCAGTATTTCTTATATCTATAGTGGGAAATACAACAAATATTGCAATACGTGAACAGTATATGTTGGATTTTAGTGGTGCCCACTATACAAAGGGGAAGAGAATTTCTGAATAAATGCGAACTCCTAAATTAGTTTGCTATGGGAAGAGGCATATAGTAAGAGCAGTGAAAGAAGTTCACTTGCACTTCAAGAGACTTATATTGGCCATATTCAGCTTTTGACACCATTGAAAAACAATCTCCCATCCAACAATTTCCCCTATTGTCATTCTGCAGTGTTTTGATGACATTAACTGCCAATTGAAATCCCTTCTCTTCTTCTTACTGTCACCATCTGGCTGCAGTTCCACTCCAATCAATTTATCCAGGCTTCTTGATTTATGCTAGGATTCAGAGTTGTTTGTTGTTTTTTTAAATGCAAGAATTCTGCCAATCTGAAGACCACAGTTATTCCCCTCGAGGATCATGGAAGCTGAAATTTTCAAGCATGGCAGGGCTGGCAAGATTTGATTTTACAGAGCTAGCAGCAAGCAAAGATATCTCCAGCCCTTGCACCAGGCCACATCCTCTCCTTGCCATGCCATATAGTCAAACTTTGTGTATTTAAAGTATCAGACAGTTACATTATGTGATCAGAATTCTAGTGTGTGTTACAGCAATCCAAACTTCCCGCCACATGGAAATCGTGTTGTCTTCTTCATTCACTGTTAGAGACAATGATTTTAAAAGAAAAATGAGAACTGATTGTTCTATATTGATATGGATTGCCACAGTAAGACAATGGTAACAGATTTATGAAAAGAAATACAGAAATATTAAACCACTGGGTTTGGTATTTTATGGCATACAAAATACAGACAGATTCTAATTTGAGGTCTAATAAAACTCTAAGATTGGTGTAATGAAGCCCAGAAGTTCAAATTTGAATTTGAATTCTCCTGCCTCTTTTTAATCAAAGCATAATGTAACTTGGTTATATGCTGTGTGTACTATTATAGTATACCTACTAGTACTCATTAATTGCTTCTATTTTTGAAGGTTTAATATGTGACTATTATCACCCAACGTGTCATCCCAGAAACAAGTTTACTTTAAAAAATCATTGAAATCCATTCAGCATGTTTAAAATTGGACACAGTGGGCCTGATTCATGGGAGTTTGCAGGGACGCCCCCAGAAATGTTTGACATGGTGCACATTGTCAATCACTGTGAAACCATCTCCGTGGCAGTCCCTAGCCCCTCACCCACCAAGTCTGCACCATGCTCAGCCCCCACCTTCCAGCCCAGCCGCCCAGGTGCAATGTCACTCCCGATACCTGAGAGGGGACACAGGTTGCTGGAAATGGGGTCAGGGTGGGCAGACCCCGGAGGGGACCCCGGATGGAGGAGCTAAGCAGCAGCAAGGAGAAGTGATGGTGGCCACTCCACTGTCTATTGAGGTTTGGCCCTGATGGCCCTTCATCATGAAAGGGGAAGAGGGAGGGCAGCAGGTCCAAAACTGAATGAATGACATTGCAACCTGTTGTATGGAGGTCAGGGGGCCAGATGTGAGCAGCACTGAGACCCCCATGCACCAGGTTGCACTGCCACTCACTCAGATTTGGCCCTGGCACCTGGCTGTCATGACAGAGGACCAGCAGGGCCAAACCTGAGTGGGCAGAGGGGCAGCCAGCGCTGCTCCTCCTTGTCATTGCCAGTGGTATGCGCCATGTGTGGTATGCATACAGTTGTGGGTGCACTGAGAGTTTGATCATTGATTTCAATGAGAGCAGGATTGGGCCCAGTGTGTGTGACTGTGGCCATTATGTATATACACAGCACATCTGTAGTGATGATAAACGTGATGAAATGCAGAGGCATGTAATAAATTGTGCAACCATGTGATAAATTAATTTATTATGCACTTTGGACTGTTTCGTCTGCCCTCTGCCCATTAATTCTTCTCCCCCAGGACATACTCCGCCATTCCAAACCTATGAGCATATTCACACAGCTGCCATTAAAAAATAAAAAAGAAATTAACCTTCCAGGGAAGTGCTTCCTCCTCCTACTGAATGTAGAATTTCGTCCCAAATTACATCTGCTCAGAGCAGGGTGTGGGAAAATCAGTCCAGTAACAGCTTTTCAAGGCTTAAAAATGTCATGACTTTAATGCTGATAATGGCTTTGCAGGACTACAAATGGAGACTTTATAACTGGGAATGGGAGATTCCCAGCTTTCCGATGGATCCAGTAACCTACTTCTAACATGGGAAGCTACTAAGATAATAAACTTCTAAATCATGATATACTTCCTTATAAAAGCGGTATTTTAGGTCATTTTTAGGGTTGAAGCACTGTACATTTGGACTCCTGGTAAATTACCTGGCTTTACAGGCAAAGGGATGGAGAATATAATCCAAACACTTTTTTTTTTTAATTTGTACAGGTGGTTGCAAGAATTTTTCTATAGTATAAGTGGCATGTACAGGATGCATGATACTGCTGTGTAATGGTTTTATGGGCAATGTGGGATGACCTGTGTAAACATTTATGACTTTGCCACTATTGCGTAGTGCAGTCATCTCCAATGGATAAAATGTTTATGTCACGGCAAACCAATCATGGATGAAATTATATGGCCTGTGTTTATGTAGGAGGTCAGACTGGGAGGAGGGGATAATAATGGTCTGTGATAGGATGCGCTCGCCCCGCACCAGATGGGAAGGGGTTAATGCCACCTTTTGGGCTGAGGAAGCCATGCCCCCCTTCTCCCTACTGGGCATGCTCCAGTATAAAAGAGAGCAGCCCAGCTTAGTCAGGGGAAGACACCGGTGGGGAAAGATGTGTGCCATGAGCGCCTGATGCGGACGGCCTCCAGCCTGTGCCAGAGGGGAGCGGAGATGTGAACCACAACCTCGGACCCCAGCAGCCCACGGAGTCCCAGGGAGCGGCCAGTGCTGGGGAGATCCCAGTGCCTCCTGGACTACAGCACCTGAGACTGCGGTAGGAAGTGACCCAGGGCGGTGTCAGAGTGGTATCTCCCACTGAGGTAAGCTCAGTGTGTTTTGGTGGGACTCCCCGCTAGCTGACAGCTGGTTGTTCCAGCGCTACTAGGGCCCTGGGTTGGGGCCCGCTGGAGATGGGTGGGCCCCATGAACTCTGGCCATTGGGCCACACTGCCCTGACAGTAGGGGCATGTTTCATAGACTCCAGCTGCTAGGCTGTACTACCTTGAACGAGTGGGGCATTTGCATAGACTCTGACCATTGGGCTGTGCTGCCTTAACAGTAGGGGTGTGTTTCATGGACTCTGGCTGCTAAACCACATTATCCTGAGTGGGAGGGATATTTGTATGTACTCTAACTATTGGGCTGCACTGCTCTGACAGTAGGAGTACATTGTTTGAGCTCCAGCCACTAGGCTGTGCTACCCCAACTGAGAGGGGTGATCCTATGAACTCTGGGGCCACTCTACCCCACAGCTAAGCCCATGCGGACTTGAGTTGTGGGAGGGGGGAATAGGCGTGCGTCTGCCCCTATTCCCAGAGGAAGGCAGGCAGACTTGCCCCACACTGGATGGGGCCCACCTTAATAGTGTCACATGGTCCCATATGGCTTTAATATTTATAGTGAATTCCTGGCATCATTGAAGTCAGTGAATGGGAATTGTTTAAGAACACTTTTTACTAGATGCCTAAAATGTCATAATCCTATAATCAAGGAAGGAGGAGTATTAGTTATAAATCCAACCTGATTTAGAGGGGAAGAAAAGACACTAGAAAATTATATATCTATCTATATCTATATGAAAGAAAGAGGAAGTTGATAGTAATGAATATAAATCAGAAGCTAGGAATTGTAGAAAATTGATAAGGGAAGCAATGGAACCCAAGGAGAAATTGATGGTCAGCAGAGTTAAGAACAAAAAGAAGGAGCTTTGGGGTATATGGGGGGGAGGGGGAGGAAAGAATCCTGACAATGGTCCATTACTAAATGGAAATAGTAAAAATTATCTAAAATAATAATTCAGAAAAGGCAGGTGTATTTAATAAATATTTCTGTTCTCTATTTGGGGAAAAACAGATGATGCAGTCACATTATATGATAACACAAATGAAATGGAAAAAGTATCTCAGGGGATGTTAAATAACAGCTACTAAAGTTAGACATTTTAAAATCAGCAGATCCAGATAACTTGCGTCCAAGTGTTTTAAAAGACCTATCGGAGGTCATCAGTGGACTGTTAGTGTGGATTTTTTTTTCCAGTAAGGTTTGGAATATTGGGGAAGCTCCATAAGACTGGAAGAAAGCTAATGTTGTGCCAATGTTTAAAAAGGGTAAGCGGGATGACCTGGATAGGCCTGTCAGTTTGACATCCGACATTATCTTACTTTAAGCAAGATAATGGAACGGCTGATACAGGACTCAATTAATCAAGAATTAAAGGAGGGTAGTATAATTAATGTCAACAACATGGTTTTATGGAAAATAGATTCTGACAAACTAACTTGATATCTTGTTAAAAAAAGATTGCAAGTTTTTGGTAGCTAGTGTTACTGTAATATGCTTACACTTCTGTATGGCATTTGACATGGTACCGCATGACATTTTGATTAAAAAACTAGAATGATATAAAATTAATATGGCACACATTAAATGGATTAAAAGATGACTAATTGATGGGTCTCAAAATGTAATTGTAAATGGGGAATTTTCATCAAGTGATTGTGTTTCCAGTGGGGTCCTGCAGGCATTGGTTCTTGGCTCTGTGCTATTTAATAATTTTTATCAATGACCTGAAAAAAATCATAATCACTGAAAGTTTGCAGATGACAGAAAAATGGAGGAGTGGTAAATACTGAAGAGGGCAGATCACTAACACAGAGCGATCTGGATTACTTGGTAAACTGGGTGCAAGCAAACAATATGCATTTTAATGCAGCTAAATGTAAATGTATACATCTGGGAACAAAGAATGTAAGCCATACTTATTGGATTGGAGGACTCTATCCTGGGAAGCAGTGACTGGGGGGGAAAAAACACCTTAGGAGTCGTGGTGAATAATCAGTTGAAAATGACCTATTAGTGCAGTTCTTTGGCCAAAAGGGCTAATGTGATCCTTGGATGCATAAAGAGGGGACTCTCAAGTAGGAGTAGAGAGGTTATATTACCTCTATTTGGCACTAGTACAACCGCTACTGGAATACTGTGTCCAGTTCTGGTTTCAACAATTCAAGACGGATATTGAAAAATTGGAGAGGGTTTAGCAAAGAGCCACAAGAATGATTAAAGCCGTGATACTCAGACCTCAGTGGTTCAGGAACCAAATTAGCAATCAACATTACCCAAATGAGCCACAGGGGAAATATTTTGTGTGTGTGTGTGTATGTGTATATATATATATATATATATATATATATATATATATAATTTTTTTTATAAAAATTCTCACAGCAAAATGACTGATCAAGTATTTTTTTATCAACTACAATTGGTGAATAACATAGCAAAAGCATCCTGATTGGTTAATAACTTTGTGATTTAATTATTAATCAATCTGTGTTTTAATATCATGTGCTGCAAAGAGCCCCAGGAGGCACATTAAAGAGCCAAGTGTGGCTTGCAAGCCTCAGTCTGAGTATCACTGGATTAGAAAACCTGCCTTATAGTGGTAGACTCAAGGAGATCAATCTATTTAGTTGAACAAAGAGAAGGTTAAGGGATGACTTGATTACAGTGTATAAGTGCCTACTGGGAGCAAACATTTAATAAAGGCTCTTCCGTCTCATGAGGAAAAGTCTAACACTATCCAATGGCTGGTAGTTGAAGCTAGACAAATTCAGAGTGGAAATAAGGTGTCCATTTTAAACAGTGAGGGTAATTAACCACTGGAACAATTTACCCAGGGTTGTGGTGGATTCTCCATCACCAACCATTTTTAAATCAAGATTGGGTATTTTTCTAAAAAGTATGCTTTAGGAATTAGACGAGGGAAGTTGCCATGGCCGGGAGTGAGGCCGCAGTCGAGGCCACTGCCCAGAGCTATGGCTGCGGCTAGAAGCAGAGCTGCAGCTGGGAGCGGAGGCTGGGACTGAAGCGGGGGTTGGATGGCACTTCCTCCCCACCCCCTGTGGTGGCTGGCCTGGGTCCCACTGTGCCCCCCTGAATGTTCCTCTGCTTCTCCCCTGGGGAGGGGGGTGCACACCACAGTTTGGGGACCACTGCCATAAAAGCTATTTCTAGTACCTTAAATCTACTTTCAGGTTTTCAGAATTTCAGGCTTCTGCTGTTAAATTCAACCTGCCACAATAATCTCTCTCCTCACCCGCCACCCCGCTGCCTTAAGCATAGAATTTCCTCCCCAGATTAAATTCTTTTGAGGTTCAGAATGGACAGAATTCAGTCTGGTGAAAGAGACAGGTTGAAAAATCCAGTATCTCATGCTCACAAGGTGTAGGGATGCTTTCTTTTTACCTCTGGAAAGCGCTGCAAGTCTTTTTTATATATATATATATTATATAAACTATTTATTTCTAGCCCTACCAGAACCTGCATTACTGGACTTTAAAAACATCACTTTATAACTTGTAGGAAAGCTTTTTAAGATCATTTTTAGAGGTTTCTAAAATGAATTGGTTATAATTTTTCTATTATCCTGTTCATGTCTTTAATTATATGCCATAAAATATATACTATGTGAAATGGAGCCAAGTTAATAATAATACCAATAAACTTAGTTTTTGCATTGCTTAATTTTTTGTGGATTTTAACTGGCAAATGTAACTTTGTATTAAGACAGTATTTTGTATTTAGTATGTACGCATACAAACTACAGTGGTTTTCCATAGGAGTGAGAGTTACTTCCGAGTTTTGCTATAGAAACTCCATATGTTTAAAAAAAACAAAACAAAACCCAGAGTTTTGTGGCATGCCTTCCAATATCAAAGCCCCTTTGTTGCACCCCATGGCCAATCCCACATAACTGAGAAAAAATAGCAACTGCAGCTGGACTCAGCTTCCCGATGAATAACGCAGCCAGCTGCAAATTCATGACTTCATCTGGTTTCCTGGGTCTTGCATAAGACTGGTTCTAGTTTGGGGAATGTTTTTAATCCATTAAGTCATTTAAAAAAAAATACCTCCCCCCCTCATTATATCAGGACTGTATGGAAACCTTGTTGCTAGGTTTATTAAGCAGAATATTTTTTTCAGAATGTCTTTAATAAAAAAAAATTTCTGACATGAGATACTTACAACACTGATTTGAAAGGGGCTTTGAGGAATAAGAGTATTAGGCATGTCATGAGAACACTAAGAATTAGGAGTGGGTGAAATAAGTAACAAAGCTCTGATCTGTCCTGAGGAGTGGCTGGCAAATAATTAAAATGAAGAGATGACAACAATTTGGGAGAAATTTGAGAAATCTGAAAACTAATATGTCCATCTCCATGAAACTGGCTATATGGAAAATTTCAGTATTGTAATAGGAAGAAAAATGTTTTTGGGAGGTGTGGGTTATGTGTATGGTTGTTGTGGTTTTTTGGGGGCGGCGTTGTCATTGAGGTGACTTATGTAATGCTGTGAGCACTTGTGTTCTTTATAAAAGAGGAAATTAAACTAAAAGTGTGAACACTATAACTGACCTCAGTCTCCAAAGCCACTTCTAGTAAATCTTTGTCATTACATTGTGTCTTGCTATTGTAGATTAGATGGGGTCCAGTCTTGAAACCCCTCAGCTGCAGGATTAGACTCACAGTTCCTAAATTCACATACTTCTCTGGGTCCACCTGTCTGAGGACCACATGCATTGCTGTAAGGTGAGATAGCAAGTTTGTCCTCTGAATTTCTGTGCTGGTATTGGTTTAAAATTAGGGTGAACATATGTCCCGTTTTGGCTGGGACAGTCCCTTTTTTAGGCCCTGTCCCAACTGGATAAATGCTCACTTTTGTCAAAGTGCGGTGGGACTCCTAGCAGGATGCAGAGGAACATGCTGGGGGCGGGAGGAAAGGCAACGCCAGCCCTGCATTGGAGGGAGAGCAGCTTGGGCCGGCCAGCCTGCCCTGCATACAGTGGGGAGAAGGGGGGCCTCAGGTGGCCCCATGCCTGAGTGATTGGTGTGGGGACTCCTCAGACCACCAGCCCCGCATGCAGGCGGGTGGCAGGGGGCTCAGAGGACCAGCCCCATGCACAAGGAGGAAGGGTGGGCTCAGACAGGGGGGAAGAGGACTGCAGGGGGAAGGGTAACCAGGGGCGGGCAACAGGGGGGTCAGAGGACCAGCCTCGCTCGCGGGTGGTCAGTAGGGGGGGCTTGGAAGACCAGCACTGTGCATGGGGGGTAGGGGGCTTGGACCAGCCCCATGCACGGGGTGGGGGAGGCAGCGGGGGGGCTCAGGCCAGCCCCCTAGCACCAGTGGGGAAGGGGACATCAGGCTGGCCCCGTGCAGGCAGGAGGCAGGACTCAGACCAACCCCATGCACGGCATAGGTCAAGGGGACCACAGTGGGGAGGGGGGTTTGTGGGTGGGCAGCAGGGGGGCTCAGAGGATCAGCCCCATGTGCAGGCGAGCAGCGGGAGGACTCGACCAGCTCTGCGTGTGTGGGGCGGCAGGGGGGTCATGTGTGGGTGCTGGGAGGGGCCTCAGGCCACCCTGGGTGCCAGGGGGGAGGGGGACCTCAGGCTGGCCCCCCGCAGGAGACAGGGAGGGCTTGGGCTGTTCCCACGTGGGATGGGCGGGGCAGGCTCGGGCCAGCCTAGGGGGTGTTCTGTTTTCCGTTTGGGAAAATATGGTCAACCTATTTAAAATCCATGCCCTTAATGTCATTTGTATGCGCATTATTTCTTATTATTTAGTACAAAGGACTTGGGTAGTAAAAATACATATTAAGAAATGCATATGTTCAATTTGCCATCATGCAGTATTTGTTACCTTATGGACAGTTTTTAGCAGAGATGGACCTGAAACAAACTGCTGATCCAAACATCCCTGAACTCTGGGGTGTTCAAAATCTAGCTCTATAGACTTGAATTCATCTCTAGTCTTTAGTGGTCTTTACCTTAAGTACTGTTTCCTCATTCTAGCCTATTATATTAAAAGTAAGTATTTATACCACAAGGAAATATACATCCCCCAGGACCTAGTGATTATTTAAAAGTTGCTCATTTAACTTCAATATCAGCTACCCAATGACTTTATGGCCTCTTCAGTGCAATCAAATTTCTTGTATAGTTTTCTAAACAAAGTAAGTACTTTGCAGTGTGGGAAACTTTGGCAGTGGGTTTAATATCACCGTTAAAGGAATACTGAAACAATGTAAACTAGTGTATTTTAGGAGAGTTACAGGTTGAGAATGTTGGAATTATAAAATCAAAGGAAGGTGGGGTGGACTTTTTTACTGAACATTGGGTTAGACTTGCAACTCCCATTATTATTAATGGGTCTATGAAGTCTGATCCAGTCTAATCTCATCTATTGTGCACAGCATTGGAAATTTTCCCTGTGACATTCATGCTACTTTATTCTTCCTCTTTAGTTTTACTTTAATTCTTTAAAAGTAGAAAGGACTCATGAGTGTGTTCTGAAATCAAACTGGTTTTCAGGAGATGTGAGGTAAGTGCTATGCCAATCCTGATCTTATTTTAAAAATGGTATAGCAAATTGAATTGGCCTTGTTAGCGCTGACCCCCCCACTGGTAAGGCAACTCCCATCTTTTTTTAGGGGGGGAGGGATAGCTCAGTGGTTTGAGCATTGGCCCAGGGTTGTGAGTTCAATCCTTGAGGGGGCCACCTAGGGATCTGGGGCAAAAATCAGTACTTGGTCCTGCTAGTGAAGGCAGGGGGCTGGACTCGATGACCTTTCAGGGTCTCTTCCAGTTCTATGAGATAGGTATATCTCCATATATTTTTTTTATATATTTTTATATATTTTCATGTGCTGTATATTTATACCTGCCTACTGTATTTTTCACTCCATGCATCTGATGAAGTGGGTTATCGCCCAAGAAAGCTTATGCCCAAATAAATTTGTTAGTCTCTAATGGCTGGTCTACACTAGGGGGGGATCGATCTAAGATACGCAACTTCAGCTACGTGAATAACGTAGCTGAAGTCGAAGTATCTTAGATCGACTTACCTGGGGTCCACACGGCACGGCATCGACGGCCGCGGCTCCCCTGTCGACTCCGCTACCGCCGCTCGCTCCGGTGGAGTTCCGGAGTCGACGGGGAGCACGTTCGGGGATCGATATATTGTGTCTTAACGAGACGTGATATATTGATCCCCGATAAATCGATCGCTACCCGCTGATATGGCGGGTAGTGAAGACGTACCCTAAGATGCCACAAGGACTCCTCTTTGTTTTTGCTGATACAGACTAACACGGCTACCCCTCTGAAATCTGTGCTATAGATGCTACTACTCTCCCTGAAGAATAAAACAAAAAAATTGCAAATTCTGTTCAATAACGATTAATGCAACATTTTGTATCTCGGTGCTAAAATATTAAACACAGAAAACTGCAGGGCAAAATATCTAGCAAATGGACTATGAATAGCGTGTAAAGTTAATGATAGATCTTGTCTTTCACACACTTTGCAGTACAAAATAGCAATGTTGGTACATTAACTTTGAGGGAGTATGATGAAGATGTGAATCACTGTGTAATGTTTAATTTCACATGTATCTAAAACAAATGTAACCACAAAGTCATGGTCCCTGAAGAGCTGACTGACAACTTGAACTGCATCCCCACAACATCCTTGTCAAAGAACTAACTGTACATTATTACTGACAGGGAATGGCAGTTAAGCTCTTCTTAAAATGAAGGAAAAAATTGAGACTGCACAGGCTATAATACTGGAAACAGACAGTAAATTGTTGTTGCCCTTCTTCCTAAATCCTGGTTAAGTGTCTACGGGGGGACGGGGGGGAATAAAGTACCTTTTGTATATTTGTAGATCTAGGTAACGTTTTAGTCAGACTAACTTGAAAACTGACCCTGGAAAATCTATCAAGGGAAACCAAACCCATGATACAGTTGAAACAATCAAAAATATCTATTTTCTGCAAAATGTTAAAGGAAACAACCTATTCTTTATGATACTGAGAGCCAAATACTTTATGATACTGAGAGGACCTCAGTCTGGCCTTGAAAATTGTAGACACTGTTTTTATGTGCAAGCCAATTTGTGCATGCAAACTTCATCATGCGTAGATCAGGAAGTCAGGCATATAACTAACCATTTTGTACACACATTACATACACAAATTGATGTATTTGGAGAATTTCTTTCGCAAAAGGTTGCAAACATGGTTTTCCAACTCCACTTTTCAAAATTTGGCCCACATTGGCAGTTTAAATTAAACTTACAAGATATTTATAAATGCAGAACATTTATAATTTAGTGATGGGTGGGGATATTGCTTAAGATCAGGGGTCGCCAACCGGTGGCTCCGGAACCACATGTGGCTCTTCAGAAGTTAATATGCAGCTCCTTGTATAGGCACCAACTCCGGGGCTGGATCTACAGGCGCCAACTTTCCAATGTGCCAGGGGGTGCTCACTGCTCAACCCCTGGCTCTGCCAGAGGCCCTGCCCCCACTCCACCCCTTCCCACCCCCTCCTCTGAGCCTGCCATGCCCTCGCTCCTCCCCACCCCCCAGGACTTCCTGCATGCCACAAAACTGCTGATCAGTAGGTGTGGGGAGGGAGGTGGAGGCACTGATTGGCAGGGCTGCTGGTGGGCAGGAGGCACTGGGAGCAGGGGGGTGGGAGCTGATGGCGGGGGGGGGGAGGGCTGCTGACGTATTACTGTGGCTCTTTGGCAATGTACACTGGTAAATTCTGCCTCCTTCTCAGACTCAGGTTGGCCACCCCTGCTTAAGATGAAACAAAGACTGAGAAAGCTTGAGGAAGCAATGTAGAAACAGCCAGAGTATGATCTGTTCCAGGCATTTCATCTTCAAGAATGTCTTGCTGATGGGAATGAAAACCCTGAAAAGGACAATATTGGTGATGAGGCAATCTGATAATGAAGCAGCAGCAGCAGCATTCTTCAGCATTGCGTGAGAAGCTCCAAAGAGCTGTTATGCCTTGTAGTGACATCCAGAATTGCATTACTCTGGAGAGCCCATGGTTTAGATATATATTTTTTTATACCTTTTTGTACAAGTGTAAAAAATGCTAATACCCCCCCCAAAATCTCATCCCTTTTATTGATTATTTCTGGCAATTAGGGACTCCAAAGAGGCCTGTATTGCACTTAGCACTTACTAAGCATTTGTAAGCAATATAAAGACAGTTTCTGCCCCAGAGAGGATTAGTCAGTCTGCAACAAGTGAATAACAAAATAACCATGAGGGAAGGAAGTTGGAAGACAAGGTAACAGAAGAGACTGGTGTGATTCCCCACAAATCAGCTTTATGAAAAAGAAACATTTTTTCCCCAACTTTTTTGTGTGAAACTTAAAAACTATTTTTGAAGATGCAAAATTATCATCAGGGCCTGAGAGGAGATGAAACCTCTCTGCTAAAATAGTGAATTTCTGACTGAGGCAAATTAATTAAAAATTATTTTGAGAAGTTTTTGCCCAGAGGGGATGGAGTTTTGTCATTTTCACTGTGATAAGTTGTGTTTGGTGTCAGACATGGCAACATGTCTCCACAGATCATATTAATGTGACCATTGGATACACTGGATCTTGCCATTAATCTATGTATACATACTGAACCGGACATAGAGAATGGCCAAATGCAGACTTCACTGTGGTTAGGTAAATTTGAGAAAGAAACAAGCTTGGATCTGAACCAACAGTGGTTTTGATTTTGTAAAACAAAACCTTACTGATGAGGTTTTGCAACACTGATATAGTGCATCCTCTCCACCTGTCACACATGGCATGGCATTCCATGGCTCATTAGGATGCATACCTGATACCAAAGAAGATGTACAGTATTTGCAAGCATTTCTCTTAGCCTGCCATGCTTGCTTTAAATCTGAATATACTGAGCCTACAGAATTGGCATTGGTTCTGGATCCCCAGGAGTTGTGGGTGCATACCACCTATTAGGATTTTTCTAAGCATTTTTTATACAGCCTGAATTGTATATCCACCTCTCAGTGCACTATGACAGCAGACAAATTATCAGCTTTTATTTGCCATGTATTGGCTCAGAAATCTGAGGAACAGACGCACTAAACAGTGTGCTTGCACATTGCTAATAGGCCAGCTGTAGCACAGACACAACTATACTCAAACTAATGTGTCTGACTGCCTAATTAACCTTCCTTCACCATCCAAACATCAATCCAGAAGTAAAATTAACAAACAGCTTAGGTCATGTGTGCCCTATTAGGATTTGCTGTATAGGTCAGGTACTGCTGGATAATTGTGCCAGGTGCCCTTTAATTGCTGTCACTCTAGTTAGGCAGCTCCAGGTTAAGTCAACTTTTATTATTAGACTTGCACTTTTTTTTATAGAAGCTACTCTCCTCAACTCCCCATCAACTTTCCTCGTTATTAGGCAGCCTCTCTTGTGCCTAAAAATTATATATCATGAAGGCACATTGCTGGTAGGCAAACCTGCTGATAGCTGTGATGGTCTCCTGAGAGCTAATGACATTCTAATCAATAAGGTCCTCAGAATTCAGTTGCTGTCTTTGGGGAAGGAAGGACTGTCACTCTGTCAGTTTGTGCAAGGTCATGTCAGACCCCTGCCAACCAAATGAATGTGTCCAATAATAACAAAAGGAGTAGGAGTGCCAAATCAGAGGGACCATTTCTACCCCTGGGTCCACTCAGAGTCCAGGAGGAGTCCTGGGAGACTGTGAAAGCCCTGCCCCCTGGCAAACCCTATGCCGGCCAGAGGGACTCCTTTCTGTACAGGAGAAGCAGCTAGAACTAGCCAGAGGATTTGGGGACAGAGCAGTATAGTAATGTAGTCCCTGCTACAGACCCCATGGCAGTACCATAGGGTGCTTGTTACATTTTGATTTTCTTCCTCCAGGTGGTAACCTTGTCCCAGCCAGTTCAAAGACTATGATGGGAATAGGAGACAGGGAGATGAGAGGCGGAGAAGGAGGGCACTGTTTGGGAAGGGAGGGCTGGACCACGAACACATGGCAAGAATGATGTGATAAAGGGGACAGCAGTGGAAGTTTTTTTTTTTTTTTTTTTTTTTAAGTGTTAAGGGAATTAGCACAAGCTAAGCAGAGGGGCTTTCTTAAATGTGGAACTAGTCAATGCCAGTCATCACCCTGCTAACTTTGCTTATCTGCTTTATCTCTTCCCCTGCCCCATTCTTTGTTTCCTGTCCATAAATACTTGTGGGATTGGAACCTTACGTTGTGCACCCTAAAGAGCTTACAGCGTTTCACAGTATCTCTATGTAGTGAAATTTAGCAGTTGTTAGAATTACTCCTTAATGAGGCTCCTCATCCTGTCTTTGAAAATATATAGACACATTAATGATTTTCCTTGTAGTTAAAGGTTCTAGATTGGGACAGACGGGCTCTCTATATATCCACAAAGCAGATACAGACCAGGCAGCTGTAATACAGGTTTCCCTGGATGCTCATCCACCATGGCTCAGCCCTGAACTGGAGGGACTAGCTCCAGGGGTATCAGGATAGTTCAGTTTCCAGACCCAATCAGTCCTTTGCCTGTCTGCTGAGACTGCCAACAAGAGCTCCAGCTAGTGCCAGTTGAGGCTGGTGGTTTTGTTTAACTCCTGTCCATTCGGAACTGGACAGATTTTGTGAAATGACTTTGACATAAACTATGGAATAGCCACTAGATTATGGTTACCCTGAGCTGTATTTTAAGATGGCAAAGGGCTCAATATCTCTATCTGACACTCCATTTACTTTCTTGGTGTGTTGTGAATTTGTTTTTATGAACTGCACATTTAAATCTGTCCGCTCTTTGGATTTTGCATTCAGTTCGGAGTTCAAATGAAACCTGAGACATGCACTTTTCTTTTTGTTCTGAGTTGTTTTGTTTTTTCCCCTAAATCTAAAATGCCAGAGTCTAAGTATATCATTGTTCTTTGTGTGTGGGGAAAACACAATACCTTTTTAGTTTTTATCATAGTTTAACTGCAGATAAAAGAACCTTCATACTTCTGCAGAAGCAAGTAATACTAAATCTCAACATATTGCTATTTTTCTCTTTCATACAGATAATTCACTTTGCAAACTCTACTTAGAAATAGTTATGGTCACAAGAGCTTTTGGATGCTATTATGCACAGATATTCTAAAATGAATAGCTAATGGTGGATTAAATAATCTGTCTCTATTGCACAGAACAAGACTATACTTGTCATCTTGGGAAATACTTCTGTTGCTTAGAATCAATATAAATCATCTCATGGCTTTACCTTCCTTCTGAGTTAATTATGTCTTTGATTATCCTGCATCATGGTGTGGGTTTTTTTTATTATTTATTTATTTCAGTCAATGGAGTGAAGTTATTCAAAGCAATAGCTATTACTAGTCTATATGTAAATGCTGGAGCTGCAAAAAGCTATTTAACAGAGATCTAAACTCTGGTGAACAAGGCTGTTTTGTTCACCTAAACAGATCCAGGCCTATATCTATAGGAGGTTATGGTTTGCATCAGACTCGCAATTAAAAAAAAAAATCAACCCTTCCTGTCTCGTTTCTGAAGAATGGCTTCAAGCCACCTGGGCTCTGGAACTGCTGCAAGCATGTGGGAGGAAACGATCAGGCAATGTTCAGAATCACTACATCTCATCGTCTTATTATAAGCATCATCTACGTGCTTCTGTTTTTTTAGAGCATTGCAGTGTGGGCTGTATATTTGTTACTGATTTCACTGCCAACAAAAGGCAGAGCATAGTATTTTGTCACAAAATCACAAGCAATTTTTAAACATTATGCCTTGAAGAGTATCGAGTGTCTTTTTATAGATTTATGTTGTTCCAAATTCAAACCAGGAGAAAGCTGCCAGTATAACAGAGGAGAGGAAAGTGTGAGGTCTTCTGATAAATAATACCTTTACCCTCCTCCTCAGGGAAAATCCTCACATTTTCAAAAGATATTCTAAGTGCAAATTTAACATTTTATGAGCTTTTAGTTTATATATATTTTTCTTAAATTAACAAGAGATCTAGTATTAATCTAGTATTTTTACTTTATTCCTTACAGATTTAATAATGTCCAGGCATTGGTACATTTGCCACTGTCTGTCTCATTTAATCACATTGCAATGATAGGAATTTATCCTCAATGTAGTTAATGTGAAATAAATTGACAGAGAAAGATTTTTGGTTTAGATGTGCAGAGTCTAGTCAGGATTGTCACTAAGTTCATTTCCCAGCTTCACAGAAAGACACTTGGAGATCAGTTACCAAAATAAGTCTGTAATTTCATATTTAAAAAAAAAAAAATCTGTTCTGGTCTCTCAGTGAAATCTCACATCACCAGCCCACTGCCATAGGCTAATAGTCTGGAACAGAGCTCATGCTCAGAAATGTCAAACATAATGAAAAAGGAAAAATCAAAAGAGAGAAAGTTGACCATGGGTGTTCCAATGGGGCTTAGTCTCACATGCTCTGCAGGTTCTTGTTCAGGTTTGGTTGCTGTACTAGGATAGTCATGCAGCTACCAGTGTCATTTAGGTGACATCCATCAAAAGCAAACCTCCAGATAAACAGCACAGTGTCAGTGCTTTTTGCCAGCCCAAGATAACAATTGTATTACTGAAACTCCGCTGGAGTGCTTTTCCTTCCTTCTCTTTTAACAGCCTAAAATGTTAAAGGATCTAGGCCAATAATTATTAAAAGTTTTGCAGCAGGTGATACCACCTATGTGCCCCATCTCATCCTGGCTCATCCTGGCAAAGCCCCTCTGCTATGCAGCTGTGGAAAAGTTTGGAGCTGATAGCTGAAGGAGGAAAGTCAAAGTAAGAGAGAAAAAAGGATTATTACAGCAGGGGAGGAAGCAACTGGTATAAGTAAGGTTGCATCAGAGTTCCAAATTTAACCCCATGTCTTCAGGTATTCAGAAAACCTGAAACTTTTGCCTTTTGGTCTGAAACTTTCCTGGATTGATCTCTGCCCAATTATGTTTTTGTTTGTGCTGTTTGTTGTCGTTGTTTAAGTTTGTCACATATTCTGTGTTGTATATTCACTTTGTTACTGACATATTCTGACACACATGGGTCACCTACATTTAACAGCTAAATTAGCTTTTTAGTTAACTACTTCATCCTCCCGAATTGCATATAAGAAGGCCAGATCTTCAGTGGTTGTAAATTGACATAGCTCCATTAGCTATAATGGTACTATGTAGCTTTACACCAGCTAAGAATCTGGCCCCAAAAGTCTGTATATGGGCAGAAGAGTTAGCTTGCTGCTCAATCCCAGAATTTAAGGAAGGCTGTTCAGGTGATTCCACTGTAGCTGGCTATGTTAACTTTATTGTTAATTGTTTGTTTCATTCCCTCCATGCCACCAAAGAGGACTCCGCTACTGATTGGGGGGGGGGAAATGTATAGCAGATGGGTTCTGTCTAAGGCCCTGATCCAGCAAAGTCTTAGGTATGTGCTTAACTTAATGTACTGTCAGCAGCTCCATTGACTTCAATAGGATGACTCACAAAGTGTCACTTTAAGTACCTATGTAAGTCTTTGTAGAATTTGGACCCAAATTATTAAAATACATAACTTAGAAGAAAAACATTAACAAGTCTGTCAATAAAAAGATAGTGGTGAGTTATGACACTGAAATTAGTGTATATATTTAAAAAAAATGAAAAAAGGTTCAGCCTGTGTGTCCAAAGTTGTCAAAAATAATGCATACTTTGTTTTGAAAAATAGCCTGTGATCATGTAATTGAAGTCTATATTTTAATCTGAGATAGCTGAATATATTTTTAAGAAATCAAATAAAGACACTATCAAATATTATCATTTCAAAATACTTGATTTGATGAATGGCATTCAGCCAGCTATAGTGTTGTGAATAAAACAGTAATATTTGACTAATACCAGTAAAAATGACTAGGAAGCTTGCAAAGTTAAGGTTATGCATGCTACCTTAACTTTGTTGTTTCCTGACACTTGAATGCTTAAGCATGCAAACTAAATGTCCCTTTAATGTAGATTTTTTTTGCATGGAATTATAATAAGTAGTACCAATGGACTTAGATATTCTTGTTCTTTCTGTGAAACAGCTGTTGGTGATGTCCTTCCTCGTTCTCTGTCCCTGCAACCATAAGTCCTATACCCAGCGGGGTCAGCTCAGCCCAACATCTTTCTGAGGGAGATTAATCAAGTTCCAAGCAGTTTACTGTGGGTAAGCCTTTAAGACCTTACAAACTGAGGTCATGTTTGTTCTGTGTGGACATACATCATTTTGTATTTTCCATGAGGTAGAGAAGCTAGTTTAAAGTATGCATTTCTTTTAGTTACATTTTTGCCAAGGTAAAATAGGATAAGACAAAGATACATATTTGTTATAGTCTCACTAATTAGTTTTATTCTAAATTGGCCTGGCAGATAGAAATGTAACATAAGCAAAGATATAGAACTAGAGCAACGTCTTAATGTATCCAACTCAAATGGGTCTTGGCTGTTAGTTTCAGCTTGTTTAGGTAAGTTCACACAGCTGTACTAATCACAGATAGAGAATTGTAAAGCCATGATGAAATGTCTAACATACCCTTTTCATAGAGAATTTTTTTCTAAGGCTCATTAGAGTACCCGTAAAGGTCAGAATAGTACCATATAGAATCTTAGACCTGTAGGACAGAAAGGGACCTCAAGAGGTCATCTAATCCAATCCCCAGCGCTCATGGCAGGACTAAGTATTATCTAGACCATTCCTGACAGGTGTTTGTCTAATGTGCTCTTAAAAATCTCTAATGATGGAGATTCCCCAACCTCCTTAGGCAATTTATTCCAGTGCTTAACCACCCTGACAGTTAGGAAGTTTTGCTTCATGTCCAACCTAAACAGCCCTTCCTGCAATTTAAGCCCATTGCATCTTGTCCTATCCTCAGAGGTTGAGGACAATTTTTCTCCCTTCTCCTTACAAAACTTTTATATACTTGAAAACTGTTATCATGTCCCTCCTCAATCTTCTCTTCTCCAGACTAAACAACCCTAATTTTTTCAATCTTCCCTCATAGGTCATGTTTTCTAGACCTTTAATCATTTTTGTTGCTCTTCTTTGGACTTTCCAAATGTGTCCATCTTTCCTGAAATGTGGCACCCACAACTGGATACAATAATCCAGTTGAGGCCTAATCAGCACAAAGTAGAGCGGAAGAATTACTACTTGTCTGTCTTACAACACTCCTGCTAATACATCCCAGAATTACGTTTGCTTTTTTGCAACAGTGTTATGCTGTTGACTCATATTTAGCTTGTGATGCACTAGAACCCCTAGATCCTTTCCCACAGTACTCCTTCCTAGGCAGTCATTTCCCAATTTGTCTGTGTGCAACTGATTAGTTCTTCCTAAGTGGAGTACTTTGCATTTGTTCTTCTTGAATTTCATCCTATTTACTTCAGACCATTTCTCCAGTTTGTCCAGATCATTTTCAATTTTAATCCTATCCTCCAAAGCACTTCCAACCCTTCCCAGCTTGGCATCGTCCACAAACTTTATAAGTGTGAGCCCTATGCCTTTATCTAAATCATATGAGCGTTTTGGACATAGAACAGGACTATGAAAGACTGTCATGTAGTAAAGGCAGTTGATTGAGGACTATCTGGGTTATAGTCCTGACTCACAGTTAGGAGCCTTCAAATTGAAGAGTTCCACAGTCTTTCCCCCCCTACAGCAGCTATGAGCTCTGAAGAAGGGCAATCATTTCCTTCCACAGCTAGGCTCTTTTGGGGGATAACTTCTGTTGTACATGCACACAGCACCAACTCACAGAACACGCCCCTCCAATATTAGAACTGCCATAAGTGCCCTCCAGGCCATTGTCTGGCTTCTTGCAGATGAGCTGCCTCTTCCAATGAGCTACCTGTATAGCCACTAGACTCAATGAGAGGGATGGAGGAGAAGATGAAACAGAACAAAGGAATGGGAGGCCCTGGTCTCTTGCCTACCCAGCGGCCAGTGGGAGCCACAATCAGCTGAACCTGCGGACGGGGCAGGTAAACAAACTGGCCTGGCCCACCAGGGGCTTTCCCTACACAAGTGGCGTCCCAAGTTTGGGAAACACTGCTTTAGGAAATAGAGGAATAAGGTATTTCACTCCAGGGCAAGGGAGATAAAAGAAAATATAATGGCAGAAGAAGACCAGACTTACCTGGACCCACCCCCTCTTTCCATTTTCATTTAAAAGGAGTTGGCCCCATTTAGGGGGTGAGGTGGAAAGAACTTTCTCATTGGAAAATATTAAGGCTGGCCAAGAGCAATAAAGGGAGGATTACAGACACTCAAGTGTGCCAGGGAAGCCTCCTAGAGGCAGAATTAGGAAGGGATATTCAGTAGGAAAAGAGCTGAGGAAGGATGATCCAATGGTTATGGTGCTAGACTGGGACAGAGGATACTCTGTTCTACCACTTCCTGTGTGACTTTGAACAGTCACTTAGGCATCTGTGCTCCCATTCCCCATCTGTAAAGCTGAGAACACTCCCCTACCTTATTCGGATGTTGGGAGGATAGACACATTAAAAGAATGAGATGCTCAGATTTTGTGGTAATTGGGGTAGCTCCAATAGGTAGAGCTGAGGTATCCAATGGTGAGTGTGGATGGTGTCACAAGAAACCAAGAGAGGGATTAGGTAAAGTAGAATGAGGAGACAGAATGAGAGATAAGGAGCAGAGGGATGGGTGGATTTGAGAGATTTAGGAAGAGTAAGGGTGGAAAAGAAAATCTAACAAGATTAAAAACACCCCGAGGGGGGACAGTTGTAGATATAGAATGAGAGATGAGAGGAAAGATGAAGACTAAATTTAAGAGAAACAGAACATTCTAAAATATTATTTTATAGAATAATTCTGCCAAAATATTTCTTAAAATATTATTCACATTTGATTATAAATGTATTATGGGGCATGATCGGTGTTATGAAGGGTCTTTGGAGGACCTGTGGATGGGAGGAAGGAATAGGAGTCACCCGGTGTTCTGTCATATGGGGGAAGGGATAACATGCTTTGTTTGGAATTCTTTATTAAACTTATTGTTGAGATTGACTCTGTGAATTTGTTATATTATTGCAGTAAGCACAAGAGACTGGAGATATTGCATTTGTAATTCATTGTAATACAGTATTGCATATACAATACCATGCTGGGTGACCATTTTACATTAAGTTCTTCTTTTCAAATATTTTAAAATAATCTAAGATGCAGGAAATGGCCCCTGAGACTTCAGTTTTCCATGGCAGAATATTCCCAGGCTTTGTTCCTGGGCTCAGCATAGACTGAATTTCTCCCTTCCCCTCTTGTGTGCCTGGCTGCAGGCATTGTGAATGAGGGAGGAGGGAGCAGCTGCAAAAACTGAATAGTTTTATTGGCATAGAGATGTTCTACTACCGGACGCCCAGCTAGGAAGGTTCTGTCCCTCCTGAATCCCACATCCTGTGGCTCATTGATTCCTCTCTCCTAAAATCATTTTGATGTGGTGCCTTTCGATACCACCTATTTCAATTTTAAAAAAAAAAGATTAAAATTTTAATATAGAAATAATCTTTTTTTGATGAGACCATATTCCTCCTTAATAATTCAGTCAATGAGTAGCCAGGTTGTGAATATGTGTAACCACCTCATTGGTTAAGCTATATCTATACAGCTAAATCTGTTTTATTAGGTTTTTTTAGCTTCAACAGCAATCACTAGGTAACAGACATTCTCTGTTGCAAAGGTAAATCTAAGTGAACTGGCTACCATGCGGTGCACCAGCAGCATGTTTCCTTGACTCAGAGCTCAGCATAGACTGAATTCAAGTCATGATATCTGTGTTTGCAGGGAGAAGATTTTTTTGTCATGTCTTGGGCTTTAGAATCCTATGCTGGTAAACCCATTCAATTTTACTCATGTTGCTTGCTACTGTTTTCCCCCTTGGTTGTAATAAAGTTTAGGAAAATGTTTATCTGTTGTGCATGGAAAAAGATGGACACAATGCCCATATTTGCCTGATCTAAGTGAGCTGAAAACTTAGGCTGGGTTTGACAAACAGTTTGCAATGATTTATTAACCTTTCAGAGGACCTAAACTAAATTTCAGGTTGGTAATAAGATAATTTTCAGGTTGGTAATATCAGGTGCAATGTCATGAAAATTGCGATGTCATGTAGGTGGGCACAATGCCATGCAACAATCTTAGTATGAACTTGAAATTCACCCTCCAATCCCCTGAAGTATTAACAAATAACAGAAAACCTTTGGCTAACTCACTTCATGTTTGGGGCTGGCAGTGCAGATGAATGTTTCATGCAGATATAGTCATTAGCCAGAAAGCAAAAATTCCCATGGTGGTTGGTGCTTTTGCATCCACTTCTGCGTAGGTGAGGTAGAGAGGGGAAGCTGGATGATAGTTTGGCTTCTTCATGAACTTTTTCAAATGGGACAAATTGTACACAGTATCTGGGGAGATCACATACAACAAGTTAACTGATTCTGCCATGTTGGGAAATGAAATGCTTTCAGTGATTTTACAGTAAGTGCACATAACCTGATTCTCTGTTAATTGGGGACAAGAAAGGTAATCAGAATTCAAATTTGCCAAAGCTCTCAATTGGGATTTACATTTAAAAGCCTTAAAACTTCCATACGAACCTACTGCTCTGCCTTTAAAATGGTTCACAAGTTTAATCACCAACTAGAATTGATGCTGTGGCACCAATGGGACCAACACGTGTAGAACTTACTCTCATATCTCTTGGTGAACAAGGCCACATCAGCTATAAGCATTAACAGAGAGTGGAAAATAACCACATGTGATTGAAGTGAAAGTCTGTCATTTGTGTCTGTCTTAAAGATACTGACTTAGTTCCCAAATGCATATAATCCCAACATTGTTTATGCAGTTGCAAATAAATGCAAACAGTTAACACTTTTCCTCAGTCTTTATAACATATGGTGATAAATAAATTGTCAAATGTAAATATCTTTCTTTTAATCATGAATCAGATTTCCCATAACAATGAAGTCCATTAAAACGTTGCATTTTATATTTATAATTTTAAAGTGGATGGCCTGTTCTAGAATGATAGAACTTTCCAAGAAAGGATATTTTATTTCCAATTTAATAATTAAATCACAAGGGTCAATGAGCCCTAGTCAATTTTTAGATTATTATTAATTACTCCTTGGATATTTCAGTAAGACAGTTGGAACTATAGTCAGTATAATTTATTAGTAACCCAGTTAGCAGCTGGCTCATTTAACTTTTTTGTACTTTTTTGTCCTTGTTCTGAAAAAGGACAAAAGACAATACTATTTGGTCAAGCCCTGATAAATCAATAAGTTAATGCAGTTAGTTACACTTACTTAGGGCAGTTAATATTAAGAGCTTGCAAGAGTTTTCTTGTATTTACTTCTTTATTCCCATATCAGCCGTTAAAGAACATTCTAATTTTCCACATGAAAGCCACAGAAGCCATTTCACAGCCCAGACCCAACAGACTGAATACCAAATGATTAAGTGACTAAGCTACCTAGCATTGCTTGTTTAGCTCTGCCCCTAGGATTTGATTTTGCACTACCCTGTTAAACATCCTAAAATAATTTAACCACATCCCAAACACTTTGTAAAGAAAGGCTCTTCCATTTCTCGCCTCTTTAGATTGCACGTCCAAAGCAATTTCTCCCAAATTAAATGCCATTTGGTTTGTATTAGAAAAATCAGGACAACTGCGAACTTTAATAAGCAAAGTTATTTTAGCCTAAAACACTTGAGATAGGCCTGAAGCAAAACCCAGGATCTGAATGCTCTCAAACTTTGTGTAAGGAACACAATTGCAATGTGAACATGTTCAGATCCAAATTGCACATCTCTGCAATGTGCTAAATCTAAAACTCTCTTTCAAACACCCTCAAATTTTGGGGCTTTGACATCTGGATGTGGATCAGAATTTTGCATCTTAAAACTTAGATGAAACAATATTTAATTATGTTTCCTGTCTGCTTGACCTTTTTTAGTCTCAGTTTAGTCTTTTAGTTTTAATAGTGAGCTTTCTAAATGTAATCAAAACATTGTAAATGCAAACAATATTTGAAAGTACTAAAACAACCACATGTAAGCTATATATTTTACTGCATTATGCTGTGAGTCTCAGATGATCTAGATGATGATAAAATATTCCTTCATTCATAAGAATCTGATATTTTTTATATAGAACAGATATAAAGCAGCCACTCTGCCCTCCAAAATTCATTTGGTGAAATAACAGCCTCACTCATAAACTACTTTTTTAACATTCTCAACTTCACTTAAGCATTTCTTAGACCTGATCACTGCATGGAACAAATGGTTTTAAATAGTGAATACACATTCTTACATTTAAAACCATGCTCACCTGTATAAATAAGCCCAGAGACTAAAGAGTTGTATTCTCTAAAGGCCATTTCATTTGTTTCATTCATTTCAAAGTTAAAAATTGTGATTTCTAACATCACAGTAGCATTCTTGTTTCCACTGTGCTACTTTGATATTGGCAGGAATCAGTTCAAAAGAATGCTATGAAGTCTTCATTAGGGGACTGTGATACTCATAGACAGTAGTGGAGCCAGGTTTTGAGTAGTGGCAGAGCCAAGGGAAGTGGTGGTTCATTGATGGTGCCACCTTCAATTATACCCGTCGCCTTGAAAAGGTGCCATATGTACACCTAACGCCATGAGAGAGTGGTCACCTTTCCAGTCCGCCTGTTAGCCCTGGCACTTCACAGAGTCTGCGGATGCAGCCCTGGGGAATCAATCCATGAAATAGTCAGTGACAAGTATACCACCTTTTTACATTCACATACACCAGAGCCAACCACTGAGATACACAACAAGAGCCTGGGCCTAGTCTCAGTGGTTGTGTTCAACGCATCCTTCAACTCTCATTACCCTAAGACTTGAATACCTGTTGGTATTAGATTAAATTTTTAGGTTGTGATGTACTGTGGTTTCAATCCAAGGCACTCACAAGTTTCTCTTACACTTATGTATTTGTTAATCATGTCCGTGGGGGCACAGATGGGACCACAGGACGGTTTATATGAAGATGAAGCTAGTATGTATAAGCTGAACATGCTTCAGGATACTTGGCCAATGGATGCTCTCTGAGCCAAATCAGTGAAGTGTGGGTCTTGGAGAGTAGACTTTTTCATAGGATGATTAACAAGAAATGGTAACAAGAACAGTGGTCTACAAAAGCATACTGTGAGATACTAAGGTGATTATCCTGCACAATTCAGGATCCCAAATTTAGTTTAATAGATGTCTAAATGACATCTCAGAAGATAAAGAGCAGTAATCAAATGATCAAGTAATAATCCCAGGGCTGCAACACCTTAACTGATTTAACAGGCTGCTGAAGCTAGGTGCAGCCTAAGAAAGCCTACCTTCACCGACTATCATACCCCTTCCTGAGAGATACTAAATGCCGTCAGTGAGAGTTGAGGACACTCGACACCTCTCAAGAGGCACTCAGTGTCTTGCAGGATTGGACCATATGTAAAATGTCAAACGCTTATGAAATTAAAACAACCATCCCACAACCCCAGCTAGCCCCACAGGATATAAATCTATATCTATAGCTGCATTTGCAGCTCAGCTATGCTGGTTATGTGCCTGATCCTGATGTCTCAGCTGCTGCTCTAAGTTGCACCCAGCTACAATGGTGGTTAAGGGGCAATTCTGGCAGCTGGGGACTGCTAGAATGCAGCAGCTTGCCACTCATGAGCTTGTTGTTGTTGTTGTTTATTTACAGTTGCTCTTAAAGGTCTCTCAACTAAGATTGGGGCCCTATTGCACTTTAGAACTGTACCTATGCACAGTAAAAGATAGCTAAGGGAAAGAAAGGACGAAGCCAAGCACAGAGAGATTAAGTTACTTGCCCAAGGTTAACTAGGAAGTTTGTGTCAGAGCTGTGAATCCTGATCTCCTGAGTCCCAGTACACTGTCCACAAGACCACTGTTCCTCTCTCTTTTCCTTTTCTCCACCGCTTCCCCTGCTTGCCCAGTGCCAGAGGCTGTATTTATTTGCAGGGATTAGCAGGGGAATCCCCCAGATAGTTGATAGTGCCAGCTTTCTGGATACTTTCACGATGGGAGCAGCATACAGCAGGTGGACAAGAATCTGTCCCCTGAAGTACTTTGCAGGAATATGCCACCCCAGCTGTAAAACAAAGCAAAATCCACCCTAACACCTGTGCCAAGATAAGCCCTTTCCCTAGTAAAAGCCTGGGAGAACAAGTGGAAATTACTGTTTAGTTTGAAAGGCACATACTCTAGACTTTGGTAAATGAAAGAGGGAAGCTAGTTGCGGAGTCCAGGGACTCCTCACAGAGATGCAAACCACCATAAAGTGATAAATACAGATTTTCTTTAATACTGTAACTCTGTTTTTTATTAGATAACCACCTTTTAAAAACAAGCAGGATTGTTTTCCCCCAGTCTCACAAGGATCTAATATCATATATAGACTTATCCTCTACCTAGTGCTATTAATTGTTAAATAATCAACACAAAATTTTTATCAGCCTTTTCTAAAGACAGACACAGTAGGAAAAACCTACTTACCATGCATTAGTTCAATAATGCTGCTGTTTAACATTTCTAGAACTTAGTCTTAATTCACTCCTTGGCTGGTCCCAAACAGTATGGAACAATGCCATTAGACAAATGATCTCTTATTTCAATTTTATGCAGGATTAACTTAGTTGTTCAAGACTTACCAATGAAGACACCATCGGAAGTCCTTTAAAAGTTTAATGTTACTCTCAGAAAATTGAATGTTGTCCATATGAGCTAAGATATTTCTGGTTTTGTACTCTCTATCTAGTTGATCTAGTTGATAGCTCCATTCTTTCAGACAGAAATTGCTCTCACTTTTTTTCTTTGATTTGACATTTCCATTGACACATAGCCTATGAGGCTATGACCAAAGGGAATGGTTTTCCAGAGTTATTGTTTTGAATTATATTCACAGCTGACTCTTCCTCATTTAGATCTTCCAGTATAAACACAATATTTGGATTGCTTTCAAAGTAGTAATGCCCCAAAGCTAAATTTAATATTTAAAAAAATATATTTATGTGCATGTCATCTTCAAGAACTGCAAAATGTTTATTGGTGGTAGAATGACCATAGATGCTTGGATCAATTGTTTTCCTGTAGGTCAGTCACTGCTTATCTTATCCTGTGAGTCATATTTTCTTTTTTAAAAACCCTTTAAGGAATTGACTGCGACATTAACTATCATGGTGAATTATGAGCCTCCACTCATTGAATGCATTGGGTGAGGAGCTGAGCTGGTTGATTAGAACAAAATGACTTGTGAATATTTTTGCCTTAAACATGATGAGGCTGATTCTTCATTGCTCTGCCCCTTGCATAGTCACTTATATGTTTACAAAGTAGGGTAAAATGTGACTAGTTCAGACTGGTGGTATTTCACATGCAGCTTGCGCAGGAGTATATGACTTTATGAAAGGCCAGGCAGTGAAGAATCAACCTTGATGAGTTTACTACACTGTTTATTATTCATAGGGTCACATTGTCTGTTGTTCATGAGTATTTAGAGGACTGCTGTTCTATTTTACTGGCATAAATGAATGAAGTTGGCCATTCTAAGGCCTTGTCTACACCCAGCCGCTAGTTCGGCGGCTGGGAATCGAAGTTCCGGGTTCGATTTATCGCGTCTGGTCTGGACGCGATAAATCGATCCCGGAAGCGCTCGCCGTCGACTGCGGTACTCCAGCTCGGCGAGAGGAGTACCGCGGAGTCGACGGGGAGCCTGCCTGCCGCGTGTGGACCGCGTCTGAACCGCGGTAAGTTCGAACTAAGGTATGTCGACTTCAGCTACGTTATTCAAGTAGCTGAAGTTGCGTACCTTAGTTCGAAGTTGGGGGTTAGTGTAGACCAGGCCTAAGTTATCTAAAGATCATAAAAAATAGACAAACTCTCACAACCCTGCAATGATATCTAAATTGGTGTATTCTGTTAGCAAATGATTATCTATCAGGAAAAGATTTGTTTTCTGAAATATCTGTAAAAGTGTTTTGATTTCCCTTTTGGTTCTTTCTTATAACCATAATAAGATCAAATTTGTTTTTATCTAACATTACAGTAGCATTTTATGACACTATCCAATATAAAATCACATCCATATGCACAGTTGTGCTGATAGACTGTCCATTGTTTACTGTACCTCTTCACCTTTGAAATATGTTCACACTGTATTTTGTGTGACTATGGCAATTATATACTTTGGAAGCGTCTCCAGCAGCTTTTGATGAGTATTTTCTTTTTCTAGGAATTTGGTGATGTATACATTTATTAAAACAATTGATATTCAGTGACCAACTCATCAGCTGTTTCATCTTTTACTTGGGTTTTGCTGCACTACCTGTCTTTTATCTGATCTTTTCCCACTTTTGAATTGCAGCTCTTGATCTTTCATTTCCTGATTATTTTTTTTTAACTTTTAAATTAAGGGCCAGCATGTGCCTGGCCTTCATTCAGGTAGAGTGAGGCAGACAGGGCACAAGGAATTTGTCCCTGTTCCTCCTTATTGCAGTCCATGTAAAGATTAGGCACAGTTGCAGTCACTCTATTCAGTGAAGTCAGGAACAGGGATTCTCACTCTTTCCAGTTAAGTGATAGGACTTTCTCATAGACCACTATTGCTGCTTCCTGCACACGTCATTGTTCACTGTCCAGTACTTCCTTACGAGCTCTCTTTTTCAAACTATCTTTAATGAACACATCAGACAAATGCAATACACAACATATCAATACAAATACAATTATGCAATAGAGGATGTACTGTACAAAATGTATATATTTACATGCTGTGGATGAATGGAGGGATTCAAGGTATGGACCCACAACCTCCCACTAGGACTACACTCCCTGACGTCCCTTAACAATGACCATAGAGACATTTATGTTTGAAACAGTTCTTCAGTTGGGATTTATTTACTTTTGTCAGTCCCAGCTGATCACCAGGTTCTTCAGACTTTGTCCCTTCCTTTTTCTTACCTGCCACCTCTTGGGGGGTCAGGTTAATTTACATGTAATTCCCTCCTGAGGCCTTTCTTCTTCCCGAAGGGGTTTGCAATTTTCATTTGGGTAGAGCCCTTTCTCCAGGGCCTCTTTCCAGTCTTCTCCATCCTCCCATTCCTGGGGTTTCTCTCCAGACTAAGTTCCAGCCTTGTTTATGTAGCCATCTATTTGATTCCCTTGCAGCTCAGGTCAATCATTATAATTGAGTCGCCATCACATTCATCTGGGGGATAGCTGCCTTGTCATGGGCCCAGCTTGCCTTAAAGGGTCAGCCAGCCTGTGATACATGCACACTCTTTTTCTCTAAAATTACTCTTGGGTTTTATTAGGAAAACTTAAGCTCTATGGAGGAAGAAAAGGTAAGCTAGTAAATCATAGACATGGAGCACTGGAAGGGACCTCGATAGGTCATCTAGTCCAGTCCCCTGCACTGAGGCAGGACTAAGTATTATCTAGATCAGTGGTTCTCAAACTTGATCGTGCCCCCCTGCTCTGTGTCTGTAGTCACTTATGCTCCTCACCCACACAAGTATATATACTGCTGCCCAGCTCTGAAGGCAGAGCGGAGCCAGGCACTCAGCTCTGAAGGCAGCGCTGCGCCAGCAGCAGTGCAGAAATAAGGGTGGTGATGTGAAAAGTGATATTGACAAATCTGATATTTTATAGCAGATCTAGCGCCCCATTGTCACCCTTACTTCTGCGTTGCTGCTGCCACCCTGTGGCTGACAGCTGGAGCCCGCCACTCCGGGGCTCCAGCTGTCAGCCCTGGGCTGGTGGGGCTCCAACTCCTGGATGTGCACAGCCCTTCTGCACGAGCCCCAGCAGTCCCAAGACTGGCAGCCAGAGCTCTTAAAAACATGAAAAAAGCACCCAGTTCACTCCTCCCTTGACACATTCCCATGCTTCTCTTGAGAGGCCCACCCCATAGTTTGAGAACAGCTGATCTAGACCATCCTGACGGGTGTTTGTCTAACCTGTTCTTAAAAACCTCCAATGATGGGAATTCCATAGCCTCCCTTCATAATTTGTTCCAGTGCTTCACTACTCTGATGGATAAGAAGTTTTTCCCAATGTCCAACCTAAATCTCCCTTGCTGCACTTTAAGACTATCACTTCTTATTCTGTCCTCGGGAGCAAAGGCAGTGCTCACCCACTGGGGGCCCTAAGCAGGAATATGGGGGATAGCTGCCTGGTCATGGGACCAGCTGCCTTAAGGAAGGAATGGGCTTAAAGTGTTATCTTGTCACCCTTTATGTCCCTAGCTAGTTTAATATCATTTTTTGCCTTGGCCTTTCTAATTTTGTACCTACATGGTTGGAGGTTTTTTTTTTATATTCATCCTTTGTAATTTGACCTAGTTTCCACTTTTTGTATATCTCTTTTTTGAGTTTCAGGTCATTGAAGATCTCCTGATTAAGCCACGGTGGTCTCTTACCATGCTTCCTTAGTATTGGGATAGTTTGCTCGTGCCCTTAATAATGTCTCCTGAAAAAACTGTGAACTTTCCTGAACTTAGACTTGCTTCCCATGGGAACTTACCTACCAATTCTCTGTGTGCTAAAGTCTGCCTTCTTGAAGTCCATTGTCTTTATTCTGCTATTTTCCCAGTGTAACAGGGCCTCCTGGCTCCAGCTTCTGTTACGGTCTACAAACTACTCAAAGACCCTTGTGCTGGTCCAATACCTTGTGCAGTTTATTTACAATTGGAGTCCCACCACCTTCATATACAGCTCCTGTAAGAAGGAGGAGGGGCAGGCAGGTAGGTATGCTCTCTTCCCTTGCTGCCTTCTTTCTGCATCCTTCCTGTGCCTATTTGTGGGCTCTGGCTAATAGCTTAGTTAGCCTTTCTGCCCTTCCCCACCCACAAATTAGGCACAACTCTGCTTAGTCAGCTCCATTCAGCCTTGATTGGAGCTGCTGTGAACAGAGTGCTGACTCAGCCTTTCTTCCCTAGCACTCTGTCACACCCCCACCTCCATTCCTTAGAATCATGAACTCCTCATTTCATGATCGCTTTCATCCAAGCTGTCTTCCACTTTCAGATTCTCAACCAGTTCCTCACAGTTTGTCAGAATCAAATCTAGAATAGTCTCTTCCCTAGTCACTTTCTCCACCTTCTAAAATAAAAATGTGTCTCTAATGCATTACAAGAACTTGTTGGATAATCTGGGCCCTGCTCTGTTATTTTCCCAACCAACAGATGTGTGGGTAGCTGAAGTACCCCATTGCCATTAAGTCTTGTGTTTTGGATTTTGTTAGTTGGTTTAAAAAAAAAAAAAGCCTCATTCACCTCTTCTTTCTGAATAGGTAGTCTACAGTAGACACTACCATGACATCACCTTGGGGTTTTCTTTAACCCCCTTTTAACATAGTTCGGTAAGATTACTTGTTTTCTGGGATTCAGAGTCCAAAACACTATTAGTATTTGTTTGAAAATTTTGCAATGAAAGAGCTGTCATTCATCAATAATTGCCAGATTTGGACCAGTGTAAAATTTTCTGTTATTTCTCAGATTTTGGGGTGAAGTCTATGAAGTTTGAAGTAGTTTCTTGATACTTAATGTTAAAAAGTGCACAGTTTTTATGTCAGATGTTAACCTAGGTCAGTTTTTCAATTACCAGCATGAGTGGGATATTTGCTGAGAGGATTTTTTGTTCTGCACAACATTACAACCAATGCGTTGTGCATTGTTGATGGCACAGTATGCATACACTGTCTAACACTAGCTGTAGGACAGCTACTAACCATTATTTGGCTCACTGTTCATCCTGCCTCAGGCCTCTGTAATTCTGGCAGTCTCTATTGGCTTGGTGGTTGTCTTCAAATAGTATGAGCTCCAAGGCTTCAGAGGAGAAGGAGTATTTCATGGCACAGATGATTGGAAAGTGTGTAAAATCTGAATTGAATAGGTAGCCAGAACCCTAAAGAGAGTGCCAAATTCTCCCTTGACTCTCACTCACCTCATGTAAAGGAGAGCATTTGGCTCTGTGTCTCTAATCTGAAAGCTGAATTAAAATCAGCTACTGATTGCCTGGCATTAGGAAGAAACTTCCTCTGTGTGCAAGTTATTCCATTGTGGGGTTTCTTGTAATTTCTTCTGAAGCATTTGGTAACTGCTTCTATCTGAGGCAGGACACCAGATTATATGGACCATGGATCCAGTATGGCAATTCTTGTCTTCCTGTTCATACAATGTAATATCACTTATGGTGGGATGGCTATTTGAGGGTCAAGAAGATGAATTTAGGTATCAAAAGGGAGGCTTATACGTATTGAATTGGGGAACTTGTTTACTTTGCCATGAGATTTGCACCTCAGGGAAAGGCACAAAGGTCTGTAGGATTGGAAGAATGTGAGACAAGTTGAAGGCTCACATTTGGGCACATGTAATTCATCTGACCTGACTTCCTTTCATTTGAAGGAAGACTTAACAAAATGTTGTGACAGATACTGCAATGACAGGTGAGAAAGCTGCAATCAGCTATAAAAATGGAGGCAGATAGAAATAAAGAAGCAACTGCAGCAGGAGGAGGAATTGTACCACTTCCTCCCACTGACCAAAGCTGTCAGAATCTTATCCTTCCATCTCAAGTAGATTTTCACTTCTGCAATTCATCAGCTCTATTTCTCTCCCTTAGTAGTCTTGAGCATATGTGGCTGCATTACAAAGGACATTTCAATCACCCATTATGGTCACTTTTATTAAGCTCTAGCTCCAGCTTACTGAAGGTCTGCATCATCGCTTGGCTTCTGTGAGTGGGAATCACCTTTTAGTTCTTGTCCTGACTTGCACTAGTACTTTGCAGTAGTGGTGTAACCTGGTCCGAGGCTATTAAAGTGACAAGGTGTGTGAGGTAATAAAAAATATTACCTCACGCATATTGTACTAGGTACTGACAGTTGTTGTGATAATGCCACAGACACAGCTGTGTAAGCCAAAGGGCAAAACAAAAAAGGAGCCATTGTCAAGGGAGAATTTGGCACTCTCTTTAGGGTTCTGGCTACCTATTCAGAACCCTTGACCGATGTGGCAGTGAAAGGAAAGTGAGTTGAGTGGTGTCCTTAACTAGATGGCTTTTGCAGAAAACATCACAGATTTAAGGACCATATCCTGAGCCCTTACTTGTACTTGACCACCCTCTTTGGGTCCAGATCAACACAATATATCCATAGTCAGCAAGGTACTTATGCATGTGTCTAACTTTAAGCCCATGAGTAGTTCCACTGAAGTTAGTGGAAGTACATGTGGAGCATCAGCACTATTCAATGGGAGAAAAGGGATGTGAATTGACAGAAAGGTGTCGTAATGGCAACAGGCATTTCCTATTGTATATAGATTTCCTTGACTGTTCAATTAAACTCAAAACCTGAAGTCCATAAGACAAGCAAAAAGTTAAGCATGTGTGCATGATCATGGCTTTAATTTGTATTTGTGATGACCATAATTACAAGTGTGAACTGGGTTTTTAAGTATGCGTATGTTTAACTGATCGTTTGTGCAATTAAATGTCTGGGTTGTGAACACAATCATGGTAACTGCACAAGGAAACTGGGTACATTGTTACATGATAGTTTTTGTTTTTTTAAATCATCCCGTGAGTCAATTTGATTTGAAAAAAATACATTTTAGTAATAAAAATCATAACTCATTTGTTTATGAGGCAATAATCCAATTTGTAAGTGGTTACACTGCTTGGCAGGAAAACAGGCAATTGCTGTTACAATGTAAGTTTAGTCAATGCAAAATTGTTTCTAATTCTTCACAACAGAGGGCCAAGTTCTATGGCTTTCTGTGGCCCACCGCAGCAGACCTACAGTATATTGCAATTAATGGTATTTAAAATCAGATTTTGTGCTGCTTACAAGACTCGGATATATTGTGTTGATTTTGATCTCAAGAGCTTCTACAAGCCTTCTACAGGCTTCCTGTGTGACCTTGGGCACATCGCTTAAACTCTGTGCCTTAGCTCCCCATTTATAAAATGCCAGTAATAGCACTTCCCTACTTCACCAAGGCATCGTGAGGATAAATGTTAATGACTGAGGGGCTCAGATATTAGGCAGATATGAGCCATATAAATAGATATAACCAGGCTCAAGCACTAGCAATGTGTCAGTTAGCAGGGACACAAATGTGAGTGTTCTCATACCATAAGTTGCCAAGTGGTTTCATAAAAACTGTACTTTTAGGATAATGTATAGTATTAGATCAATATCTGACCCCTTCCCATAGATTTCACATGCAGTTTTCAGGCACTAATACCACATGCTGAAACATACCCTAGTTTTCACATTTTGAGCACTGACGTTTAAGTGAGACATAACCAAGGGTTTTACACTGAGAAGTGTCGTATGTTTGTGTTGAAGATTAAACCACTGACACATAAGTGAGATGTACCCATGTGCTTTATTTTTTTTATTCTGAAACATTTTACCCAAGTGTTCCTCTGTACAGAGAAGTGAAGTGTTCAAATTCTGATATATTGACATATTCCTTACCAAGTGCTTTATAATTTTCAGAGACAGATTGTAAGAGATAAAACACAGACTTGGTGTCTTCTCCTTTGGGGAATGGGAGGGAGCATCATTGTGCCACAATTACAATGGTGTTGTGTATTTGGGTGAGCCTTAATGATGGAGAGGGATATGCTTCCTCATTGCTTGCACCTGCTCAATTGCATTGAAAGAGACTAAAGAGACATTAAATATAGACTTTCCATTAAAGCAATTGCCACAAAGACGTTATGTGATTTGTGAATAGGAAGGAAGAAGGTCCTTCTGATGCAGATGAGATGGGAAGTGTCCCTCTTTTAAGATGTGGTCTGAAAAGTTTGAGGACAGCTGCTCTATAATGAACTACTTTCCAGAAATATACTGAAAGCATATATTTACTGAGGATATCCGTTTTAGCCCTCTGAAGTTGTCGGTCAGACAAAGCTGATTATCGGGAGCCCATAGTGAGAACTCTCAATAACTCAACAGCATACCTGAACACCCACTATTTAACCACAAATGATATTTATTAAGTTTGTGCAGCCAGTGTCTGCACTGAGTCACATCCTCATTATTAAATGTGTGTTTTTCTAATCTTGCATCATCTCAGTGCTTTATTTAAAAACTAAAATCAATATTCATGTCACAGAAGGCTTTTCTTTTCCACTCTTGTTTAAATCTCTCTAGAGTATTCCTCTAGTTTTCCAGCACCTTCAGTGCAGACAGTGAGCATAATGTGTCTACCACAAACCTGAATCGGAGAAGATACTTTAAATAATTTAAAACTTTAAGGAAGATTCAAGAATAAAGGCTTTTCCCCCTACTGTCTGAAAATAAACACAATGACATTTTTTATTAGGCTACAATGCATGATATAATAATTAAAAGAAAAGGGCTAGATGAGCAGCACGTATCTTTGGTAGCTAATAGACAAGATAATAGTCATTGTAGAATCTTCGTATTACATTATTGAGTTAATTAGTGAAGTAATATCTCACAAACAGCGCAATAAGAAATGTAGAAGTAAAAATTTGAATGATCTAGCAAAATAGTTAAATATCATTTATAACAGGGCTATTTACTGCTCCACATAATGTTCTTTTCTGAAGTATTACCGTAAATCTTTTGTCTGAAAGAATGAAACATTCTTTGTAAAAGCATGCTAAGTCAGTGAGATATTCCACACTGTACTTTGTGTTTGCAATATTATACGAATGGTACAAAAAGTGCTAATAAGTGAATCATTAGTAGTAGAAGACGAATCTTAAAAATTAGAGGTTGCATATGAGAATGAGATTCATAATACAGACTTTCAGAATAATCCCCAAAAACATAGCCTTGAAATGAGAGAGAAGCTGTGGCCCTTCCTAACAAATAAAATGAATGCTCTTTAAGAACAATAAATTAATGAAAACCAAGTTAGTATACAGAAGGATTAAAGAACTGTAATAAGACCATGCTACAGATATCCACAACAGGAAAGGCAGGAGAAAGGAGGAAGAAAGACTATACGATGAGATAAGAAAAGTATGTATGGATAATAAGATTGTGATGATGGATGATCACACCCCCATAATATTAATTTGAAAACCTTTCAGACTTGATAGAAATAAAAGCTGTTGCAAATTATTGCTTCCTAGCTCATCTTGGGAGCAGCTCAAGTACAAATCTGGCTCTATCAGAGCTAATGCAAATGCCAGCATCACTAAATAAGAAATAGTTGATACACACAATGGTCAAGTGACCACAGCAAGATAACGTTTTTTTAATCTGAAAACTGAACCAATTAGTATCAAAAAGAGACACTGTAGCTTTACAATCACTGTGTGTAAGAAGCAAACTGTGCATGAGAAGCAAATTCTGATCTCTGGAATCTGCCAGAGGCAAAGGTTCTATACCTGCTTGAGGCCCCCTGCTCCAACTCCTCAGCCTGCAGCTGCTCGTGGCAACCGTCACCGTCCATAAAAGGTGAGAGTTCTTTAGTATGGACTGCACCCCACAAGAAAGTTAAAGTCCAGGCATATCATGGAAGCCCAAGGAGGGTCTTACAGACAGTCTCACAGGTAGAAGAGAGATGGAGAAGTCTGAGTATGGAGAAGAGACTTGGAAGGCTAGGGCCAGGAGTGACTTTTGTAATGGTAGTTTTAGTGGAGTGGAGAGGAGAACGCAAGAGTGGAAGGGACTGAGAAAAGAGCTGAAGCAGAGGATGACAAGGAACTGGAAGCAGACAAGCCCACTCTTGAGTTTGTTTATAAGTTGATAAAGACAAACAGGACTGAGTGAAGATTTCTTTCACTAGATGAAATAGCATGCTTGAATGAGGATAGGGAAGAAACAGATACTTAAGATGAGTCTGGGTAGAGATGGGGAAGGCAGCAAAGGTGCACGTTAGGGGCTGAGAGAGACTAGGTTTGAGTTAACGTGTTCAAGCATATGTGGTGGACAGTAGCATGGAGACCTTGAAGTATAAGACAGAAGGTTTTCAAGAGGATAATAGTAGAGGAGGGGAAGAAAAGATAGAGAGTTTCTGCTGGATCTTGTAGATTTTGCTTTTAAAGAAATTAGCAGAGCTGCTGGGCAAAGGAAAGAGATAAAGTAGAGAAGGTAAATGGGAATAAAGAAAACAGTCTGATTTTATGTCTATAATGTCTTCTCTAATATGAACCCATCACATCTGTAGAAACAAAACACTGCTCACACAATTATCCACCTGGGGAGGGAAAGAATCACACCTGACAGATATCAGTCATGTCACTTAATGCACTACTGGAAAATGCTCAGACTATGGTGATGAGGGTGGTATAAGTACCTGTATAAAATAGAATATATGAGGGAAATTCTAAACTACTGAAACACACTGCACTAATACCAGCAAAGGAGGCATAAACATTATCAGCATCTCCCCCAAGAGAGGCCTGACTTGGCATTTTTACTTTGTTTTAGTTTACTGGAGTAAATGTGCAGAGGGGGGAATGGGGAGTTAAAGCAGCTATTTTTCCATCTTGACTGTTCATATAAGCACTGTACTTTCAAACTGAATAGCTCGGCCTCTATTTCTGTGGCTATATATTCTTAAAAATAAAATCTGTAATCCATGTGTTTTGGTATTACTACCTTACAGATTAAATTAATAAAGAGTGAACAGGTCCAGCTAAAATAAGTACACCTAATATTTACTCCAAACTTGAATTTAGACCTTTTCTGAGGCAAAGGAAAAAAAGCAGTTAAAATTATTGTGTTTGCTTACACTTCCTGGTTCTTGCCAGAATGGAAGCAGAAATACTTTGAGAGGCTATAGGCAGGAAGCTCAGGGTGTAGTTAATACTTTGAATTCCAAGGCTGAAAATTGCAACGTCCTTTACAGAAGAAGGTGAACAGGGTTAGTCCCATTTTACAGTTTTACTCAGGGCACGTCTTCACTACCCGCCGGATCGGCGGGTAGCAATCGGTCTATCGGGGATCGACTTACCGCGTCTAGTGAAGACGCGATAAAATCGATCCCTGATGGCTCTACCGTCGACTCCGGAAATCCACCGCGGCAAGAGGCGGTAGTGGAGTCGACGGCGGCGTGGCAGTGGTCGACTTGCCGCCGTCCTCACAGCCAGGTAAGTCGACCTAAAATACGCCACTTCAGCTACGCTATTCACGTAGCTGAAGTTGCATATCTTAGGTCGACCCCCCGCTGTAGTGTAGACCTAGCCTTAGTCATGAATAGTTGCACAAAGTCACACACTTCTGTTAGTCTTAAAGGTGCCACAGGACCCTCTGTTGCTTTTTACAGATTCAGGCTAACATGGCTACCCCTCTGATAAAAGTCACACAGCGAGTCAATGGCAATCAGAACTGGCACCCAGATCTCCTGACTGGACCAATTCTGATCAGATTATTTAACTGCTGATTTTGTCACGAACACATTTTGTAACAAAAGCCACTTCTGGAAAATAATGAAGACCTTTTCAAGATATTTAATATTGTAATGTGACGTAGAGGGGAAGCTTTTTCAAAAGACTCTGTGCTTAGCTCCCACTGTTGGGGTGCAGCTGTTCAGTAGCGTTGCAATGACATATTCACCACAGTTTTGAATTCTAACAGGCCCCTCCAAATTTGTGAGCTCCTGCAGCTCTCCCATTATGCTCCTGTCTGGCAGAAAGACTGCTGCCACTGCACTGACATTCATCACTGAGCATTCTAGCGTGGGCCTGGCACTCCCATGCTGACACACTCAGCTGAAATCAGCATGAAAGTGCATCAGAGCCTAGTCATCTTGGAGAACGTACTGGGAGTAGTTTTTCCCCAAATGTTCCCCCCTCCTCCTGCCCTTTGAAATATTTCTGTAATCTGCAAAACTAGGCAAAAAATGGTGGTAGGAGTGGAATTCCACAGATTTAGAAGGGGGGGGGGAAGGAAAAACCTCTTTCATTGCCTTTGCTTTCCTAAGCATATGACTTATTAATCAGAGTTTGTTTTTTTTGTTTGTTTGTTTTAAATGGAGATATCCTATCTCCTAGAACGGACCTTGAAAGGTCATCGAGTCCAGCCCCCTGCCTTTACTAGCAGGACCAAGTACTGATTTTGCCCCAGATCCATAAGTGGCCCCCTCAAGGATTGAACTCACAACCCTGGGTTTAGTAGGTCAATGCTCAAACCACGGAGCTATCCCTCCCCCAGTTGTTAACTGGGATTCTGCATTTTGAAGATGAGATCAACAAAGGAACAATGGGCCATTCCAGCAGTCATTGCTCAGGCAAAACTTCCATTGAAGTCAAATGGAATTTTGCCTGAGTAAGAACTGCAGGTTATCTCAGTAGGGTACGGTCACTCATCATGTATACAAGTCCCCACCCCGCTACAGTGCTGGTTCATGTGATTCTGGGTCTTGTTTTGTTGTAGTGCCACAGAATCATAGAATATTAGGGTTGGAAGAGACCTCAGGAGGTCATTTAGTCTAATACCCTGCTCAAAGCTTGTGAACCATTAAAATATAAGCAAACTTGTTCAGCAGGTGTCTCTGTGTGAGTTTTTTTTTGTTTTTGTTTTGAAGACTTGTACAGCCTAACAGTTTTGAATTGTCGTTCATGCAGCACAATATATGCAATACACATTAGAAAGTACCGGAACCCATGCCAGAAATTGTGTCAAAGAGCACATATTTTACAGGTACCTCTTTTTTTTTTTCCCCAAGAGGTTTTGCTTCCTTTTGTAAGATTGCCTATGCCAATGAGTAGAAATGGCACAGAAATGAGGCTGAGAGAAAAATAGGATCTATAGTTTTGAAGTGCTGAACATCTGCAGAGCCTCTTAATTTCAACTTGCATTTGTGGCTGCATTTCTGAATGTTAGGGCCATGGTTTCTGGGGCATTTCCTGACAGTAGTACCTGGAGCTGCAAATTGTGGAATCATTATGTGGTTCACAAATAAGTATACTTTCATTTTATATACATAGAAAATAGAGCATTTTTTTCAGCCATTTACCTTTATCTTTCTTGAATGATTAAGAAGTGTTCATGATCATTTTTAGGGTTTATTCCAATTTGTAGTACATGGGGTTAGGTGTCCCCCAAACTACTCCTGAGAACACTTCAGAATTTCAGAGGCACTGAATTTATCTATTTTACAAAATGTAAATTAATATATTAAAATGTACATACATATGTATAAATACATCTTATATATGCACACACATATATACATATGTATAAGCTGTATATATGCTCAGTAAACCGAATACGGTATGTGTATATGTATGAGTAGATTATATAATGTGCAAGACCTGGTGTGTTATTCAATTCATGACCAGAGAATTTGATGCAGAATCATTCCCTGTCTCCAGAGATTGTGCTCCAGAATCTAAGTTTAATTTTTAGAAAAATGACATTTCTGGTGTTTATGGTTGTGAACAAAACTTTACAATATGAACTGAGTGTAAATTGGTACAGGCTTGAATGCCTGAGTCTGCGGAAAGCCTAAAACAATAGCCTGAGAGAGAGGTGTGAATTGCCCCATTTATTGTAATGGGTTTTCTAAGTTTAAGATCTCATGATAGCAGTTTAAATATCAGCATTAACTTTTGCTGCTGATCAATTATTTACAGCCCTTTTTAATTTATTTTCCAAGAACATTTATGGGAGATTTTTCTTTTTTGCTCACAGAAATGTTGGCAGAATGAATGTCTCATAAATATTAATGCAAATATGTTTGCATGAAAGTTTTCCCTTGAAGTGTTTGAAATGACTTTTAACTTCCCTCCTTCTGTTTATAAAATTTCAGTAATCCAATCAGGGAGCAAAAATAATATCACATGACTTTGGTGACCACCCACCCTGACTAATGAATAGCAAATATTGGAAGATAAAGGAGAATGATTCACAAACAACTCCCAAACTGAAATATGTTTGCATAAAGTGGTAATTGAACAATTTGGAATCATGAAGCAATATGTAACATTTTTAAAAATCTGTTCACAGATAAACTACTCAAAGTAAATGCCTTATCTGGCTCTAGTTAGGAAGCATTGGGTCACTGTGTGTTCTTCACTTTCTTTTGTTTTGCAATCCAAGTACCAGGAAATAAATCTCTAGAGATTCTTATTTTATTTCTACAGTCCTTGTGGGTAGATTGCAATATTATGGATTTCTGTATCAGTTAGAAATAATAAGCAATGATATAAAAGTCAATATCATATGAAAAAGAGATTGTGAAAGTCAAATGGGCATGTTTAAAAGAGAAATGAGTAGTTTCTACAAAATGTCATATCTTGGTGTCATTTAAAGAAATTGAGCCATATTATCTAAAGCTATGTCTTTCTAAAATACTTATTAATACAACCCTAACAACCTGCTCTCTAGATTTTGTAAATAGTCTCATGAAATCATGTCTTGGAAATAAGTTCTACTCATCAAAACATGCCTATGTGGGTGTTAACCATTTTTTTGACTTCTTGTTGTACATGCAGGTAAAGTACTTGATTCTAAATAGTTTCTCTGAGTAATTGTATTTCCATGAATTTGGAAGTAGAATTTAAATGACCAAAGGTGGAGGTGAAAACTCCACACTTTAGTATTAATGGAACCAACTCCATAAACCTCAACACACCACTATTTATTAGAATTGATTTGCCAATGAATGGTATGCCTTAGTCTGAAAATTAAACATTACCCGTGCCTGACCTTCTCTGTTAACTTCTGCCAATTCAAATGCACATATTTCTTTTGGTATATGTTTCAGTCCCTGGAGACAAGAATTTACTGAACCAAGCTGCTGTATTTCATTGTTAAAAGGACAGAAGGGATGCATCAGCGAGAAGTGCAATATATCTTAGGCCAACAACAAATCTTATGCCAAAATTTTCAAACTTGATATCTAAAGTTAGGCACCTGAGTTCATATTTAGGCTCCAAAGTTAATGATTTGATTATCAGAGGCGATGAGCACCTGTAGCTCATTTTGAAATGAAACATCTGCTGTTTGGAAATGTTTTCCAATAATAGCATGGCAGGTATCCAATGTGTTTTGCTCTACAATTTTTGCAAATGAGTGAGCTCTGGTAAAGCAGTTCCTAGATCCTCACTTCTATGACATTTAGTGTGAAAGGGCTCTGGCAAAGACTGAAGTGAAGTTGCTTGTTTGGGGGGCTGGAGTCAGAGGGTGGAGGGAGCTTGATCAACACTATAATATTTCATTATTGACTTAGAAGTCAGTGGGAACTGTAGCCTGATTTAAGGTGTATTGATAGTATTAATTTGGATAATATGGGAATTAAATGTATTAATTTATTTTTATTTAATTTTTATTTAATTTAATACTATTAATAATTAATCACTAATATTAATTAGTATGGGTCTTAGGCTCGCCAATCTGTTTGATCAGAAGATAAAAGTTCTTGTCCCGAATCAGGCTCCACAGAATTTACAAAGGACCCTTGGGGGTATGACAGGAAGCTCACACTGAGACAGATATAGCCTTAAAGACCTTTTCTTAAAATCAATAATAGTAAATAAATGGTAAAATACCCAGAGTTACAAAAGTTGCATTACTGCTATTCAAAAGATACATATGATAATATAGTATTATATTCAACAAAGCTTTGGTTAATATACTCACACCCTTCCTTGATAACCTGGTGGTAAGAGACACAGGACCAGCCTTGCAGTTCAGGTTTCTCAATTCTTGAGTGAGGGATGCAGTGCTTAGAAGAAATCTAATTCTAAGAGCTATCAAAACTAACTTAGGGTTTACTTGACTAACTTAAACTTAAAATCAAAACCTAATAAATTAAGAATAAAACTTAGGGAAACCAAGCTTAGTCTAGTTCCCTTGAAACTTAAAGTTTAAGAAGAACAAGTACAGTCTACTAATAGTAGCAGTCATCGTAGATAGATAGAATAGATAGAGTGGAGGAAGTAAGTGAGAATGGAGATGGAGTAAAGTGAGAATGGAGTATTCTAGTGAGGTGGGTCACCTCTTTTGTAGGGCAAGTGCCGGAAATCCTTCCTCTTATGCCCAAATTTCATTCCTCACCCACAGAAATGTTAGGGTACACTTACCCCATAGGCTAGTATGTATGTGCGTATGGATGACCTGTATGTATACACATCAGTCTCTTGTGGTGTACTTGTTAAGTCTGTGGGTACAACATTGGAAAAACTCCCTATGCCATTCTCCATTGTCTATTGGTCTAGATAAAAGGTCATAGACATAGGCGTGGGTACTTATCTATTTAGGTATAGGATAAACAAGATAAAGGTCAACTTTACTTTCTGAGTAAAAGGTCTTAATATAGATATGCTAACTTTGCTTTAGCTTAACATACAAGATATGGCCTGTAGGTCTCTTGCATTACAGCCAAAGTTACTTTTAATATAAATTTATAAACCTATTACAATAAACCAAATACTTAAACTATAAGAAAAGAAATATATATATATATATAAGCAAGCAGGTTAGTCCTATAGGCTACAGAACTGTGAGTGCTCAGCACCTCTGATAATCAAGCCACTTTGTGAATACGGACCTAAGAGCCAAGATTGCAAGTTTTTGGGGAGATGAGAAAGTCACAGAAATAGATATGGTTCAGAGACAAACAACTAAAATAACTAAAGGCATGGAAAGACCTCCATATGTGGGGGGGGGTTGGAGGGGGGAGGAATTGAGACGATGGGCATTAGATTGAAAAGTGAAAAAGTGGAGACATGACAGATGTTTATGAAATAATGACATGACTGATGCAGAGTAGGTAAATTGGATGCTCATATTTAGCCCTTCTTGTAACACAAAAATAAGGGGACATTCATTGAAATTAAAATGCAGCCAGATAAAAAAATTATAAAAGGGAATACTTGTCTTTTACATAATGCACAGTAACCCATGGAACTCATTGCCGCAAAAGATAATTAAGTCCAAGAATTTTATAGGATGTTTTAAAAAAAAGTTACTGTTATGTTGATAATAGGAACATCCACAATTACATTAGATAGGATAAAAAAATTAAAAGGTATATAAACCCTACTGAATAACCCAAACACTTAGTGATCAAGCTTAGGAAGGATTTACCTTGTCAGACGATTACTTAATATTGGTCCTCAGTAGGGCTTCGTCAGCAGCATCTAGCACTGTCAGAAGCAGCATACTGGATAGACCACTGGTCTGATCCAATAGGGTAATGCTTTATTCCTATAACAGCAGAATGGCTATTAAGTATGTGATCATTCGGAGGGCTGAGCAGTAGACTTGTTAATATATTTTTACATTTTTCCCCCTGGATGGTTGTAGTTATCCCTTGTTTATTTCACATTGAGCAACTGGAGAAAGAAAAGACTCTACAGTCATCAATTCAGTGTCTAGAGAGGGTCTGAAAAGTCAGGACCTGAAGTGTCACCAGGACTCCTGGTGTTGCTGGAATACCATGTGTAGTCCTTGTTGCAGATCTCTCCTCTTCTCCTCCAGCCCCCCATTAGTTGTGCGGTCACTCTGCTTGCTATCTTAACAGCTCATTCAGTGGGGGAAGAGACAGTAGTGTTCAGTAATATAACAGCTCAAGATGAACCACAATACCAGGTTGAGTAACATTTAGCTGCTTGTGATACAATTTTGTTATTGTAAATGCAGCATATATACTCTTTCAAGGATTAAATACATTTTCTCACATTAGATGCTGAATGTGCAGTCAGGTGCAAAATATATTATGCATGCACTAGCACCATGCTGATCCCTGGGTGGGGGAAGGGGGATCTTTGGGTCAAAAATTTCCCTATATACGGTGACTCTCGCCTAAGGCAGCTGGTGTTTGTGAGAAAGTTGTGTGGAGTGTCACAGAGCAGTGAGAAATACGTGAGACTCATGAGCATGACGCATCTTTTCCTTTGAAGTCTCACTACTTCTAAACACAGCACAAAGCAGCAACCTCAAAGGGGATATCATGCCTGTTTAACTCAGGTTCAGCTGCTGTTATAGAACTTGCTTAGTCTGAGATAGTATGTACCTTACTATCTCAATCGGGTGACCCAAACTCTGCACTTACTGTGGTCTCCTTTCCAACATGTCTGAGTCACTACATTTTGGGGCAGCTTTTGCCTTGCACCAGCACTGGTGCACAAGTTGGGGAGAGAGCACAATGAGCAAGGCATAATGCCAGAAGGAGGCTTTTTAATGCGGATCTGGTCTCGTATAGGGAGGGAAATTCTTTAGGGAGCTGTGTTTACTTGGCTATTGTGTGGTTAGCCGCTAATTAGTATTTTTTGTTCCTGTGGAACTTGTGCCAGGGGAACCTAGGGCTTTGGACAAATGTCCCTTATTATACTTGCATAAATGAAAAGAAATAATTAATGTCGGGCCTTGCTGTACATTCCAGCTGAAACCTCAGTGTCTGAGCCAGTGATGCTGTCACATAGGTGGCTGAATGGGTTGAAGAACTTCCAGCAGTAGCTGCATGATAGGTTTCACTTGGCCCTTCTTCACTTGTCCAGGATCCACTGTTCACAATGTCAGCAGTGAGTAATTGCTCTCAAGTGGGACATACTATTATCAAAGAAAGCAAGAAAGTCTATAGGTTCTTTAGGCAAATATATTTCATGCAGTTTTATTGGCTATTTCACCCCAGACTCCACAGTGTCTGTCCCAGCTCCTCAAGACATTACAAGATCTACTGGAGAGCAGCATCCTACTTCACATCGCTGAGGTGCACACTAGCAGAGTTTCCATCCTGTGGAGCACCTATCCTGCCCCCCCTCTCCCACATCCAGGCACCTTAGGAGGCCCACGAGAGGGTTTTGCCCCGTGGAGTTCTTGTCTCATTTATGCACACCTGTACTATATTGTTCAGTCCACTCCTAAGTTAGCCCAGATGCACGTGCAGCACAGCGTTCCTGGGCTGTGCACTTTTGGAGCAGGGCGACAGAAAAATTTGTGCAACATATCCTGTGCGTGTACAGTATCTGACTCTCAGAGACTTAATCTTAGTAAAATCCAAACATATTTCCATTGGGACACTCAGAGCCACTTCTCCGCAATAAGGACTAATTCCCTGCCAAATTTCTACTTCCAGTTATTTCATCACTAGAGTTGTTTAAAAATAATATATATAGTTGGGGAAATGATTTCCCTCCACTCTTTTCTTACTTGAAGTGGATTTTATTGATGGCATTTTTGTTGGTTTATTTCGATTTCTTTTTTTAAATTTAAGTCCAATAGCTGAAATTATCAGAACATTGAGAGCAAATGACAACAGGAATTAGAATGGATGTTATCATGCAACCTCAGCTACCACAGTCACTGCCACTCCCATTCTTGTGAAGAAAATTGCAACCAGTTAATCTCATGATGCAGTGAACTCATTTGAAATATTACACCCATTTCCCCATAACTATGGCAAACTTAGGAAAACTTGAAATTCCTGCTAACTCAGTATCACAGTCTTCTCCACTAGCTGATTGTAGCTCTTTCTTTAAGAGACACCGAGTCCCAATGTTAATTTGATCAGCATGAGATCTATGCAAAGTGCTCAGAAATTGTTCTGAGTTCATTTTCATCGTGCTGAGTCCCCTGTTCAAGGGACTTGGAGATTAACCCAACGAAGAAAGAAATAAGTGAGCATATTCAGTAGGTCTCTTAAAAATATAAGGTTTTTCTTTCCCCCTAGAGCTTGAGGAGGAGAAAGCAGCTTGAATCTGACAATATAAAATACACATTATGCCCATGTATAAATATTTTTGTTTATTCAACTAGTTTCACCTCAAAGTGATTTGAAATAACTGGGTGTTAAATTTAAATATGAGTTTGTAATAAAAGTTCTTTTCACACCCTTTTCTAAACGACTCTACAAGAAACCTTTTTTTATTCACAAGCAAGGAATCATCAGCATGTAGAATTGCTCATTACAATCTTATTTATGTTTATTAAAGACAACCAGGAGCCACACAAATATGTGCACTAATAGTTGAAATATTGTTTGCAACAGCCTTTGTCTTAGAGCCAAATCTCATAAACTTCACATTATTAGTATTGACCATTAATTTGTACTGCATCAATTGAATTTGCAGCAGCTTGGAGGTAGTATTAAACTTCCCCTAGGCAGGACCTATAAGTAGACAATTATATCCACTTCACATCAATAATTGATGTGTTGTATGTGATAAAGTATGAAATTGTTGACACGGATTAACACAACACTAGGACTAGGAATGGCTTCCTTTGATTTAGACAGTTTTTATGCCCACTGTAAAATCCCGGTCAACCATTATTTAGAAGTTGTGCTGTAAGAACTCCTCACCATGTGAGGAGGCTGGACAGTCTCCTCTTCCTTTGAGTCTGGAAAAAGGTATGTGAGGCTGCCCCTCTCAGGAGTAGTTATTCCCCTCCTGGGGATGGGCAGGATGGCCAGTTGGTGAAAGGGCCCCCTGGAGGATCAGAGGTTTGGATTAGTTAGATCTCACATTATTTTCTGTTTGGTTGGGGTTCCTGAGCAGAGCTTCTAAAATGTGGGGGAGGGAGGAAGCTCCTTTGTTCCTACCCAGTTTATCAGTCTGGAGCCTTGCCATACACTGCATAGTATACATTCCATTACAAACAGCACCCTCTCCTCTTCCTTGTATTGTCCATGAACTTTCATGGACAGCGAGGGGTTCAGTTCTCTCTCCTTTCATTCTCTTAAACACAGCATGTTGGTGAGTGGATGTTTATTCAGTAAATTGCTGGCATAGTTCTAGGGCAAGGTTTACAGAATTTATTACCACTCCAGAAGTGCCCATGTATGGTAGACACCTCCCCCTCTTCCCAGTGTTTTGGAGAGGTAAGGGTCTCTCAAACTGGAGCCAGTGATAGCCTTGTCACTAAATATAGTCTGCTCTCCTCAGCAGGCATAGTTACCAGGAGGAATAACTGTTTAGAATGAGCTGAAAAAACGAGCCAGCCACATACTTATAGACAGGAAATGGAGGGGAAATTGGGGCAAAAAATCACTTCATATGTCATGCTGGTAAAGGGCCTTTGAATGCTTGGGTTAAATTCAGGCTTCCTCCCTCCCTCCTCCACCTGCCCTAGGACTGGGGCTTTTTATACTATTACCATATTTACTTCTGAATGGGAAAGGAGTTGTGAGGATGCTTCTCCAGTGTAACCCCAAACTGGAAAATGGTGCCTTGGGAATTTATGAGAATTACTCCTAGGCTCCCCTCTCTGCCACTGTGGTAGCATTTTACTCCATTTTGCACAAGTGTAAATGATAACAAAAGGGGCAAAATAGTGGAAAATCAGAACCAATATTTGTAACTAGCAGATAGACCAGCTCTTTTATAGAAGTGAGAAATGGAGCATTCTCTACCCGTCAGCACTTGTACTGCTTGCAGATGTTTTCTCTCTGACTTTCAACTTTGCTTCCCTCTATGATTTCATTTTTAACTTTGACTCTCAGCTTTGGCCTGGCTTCTTAATTATTTACACAATATTCCTGTCAGCATCATGTTCATTTATAAACTCATAAACTTTAAGGCCAGAAGGACCATCATGATCATCTAGTCTGACCTGCACATTGCAGACTACAGAACCTCATCCACCCACTACTGTAATAGACCCATGACCTCTGGCTGAGTTACTGAAATCATCAAATCATGATTTAAAGGTTTCAAGTTACTGAGAATCCACCACTTACACTAATTTAAACCTTCAAGTGACCCATGCCCCATGCTGCAGAGGAAGGTGAAACCTCCCCCCGTCTGCCAGGGTCTCTGCCAATCTGATCCAGGGGAAAATTCCTTCCCAACCCCAAATATGGTGATCAGTTAGACCCTGAGCATATGGGCAATACCCACCAGCCAGATACTACACAGAATTCTTTCCCAGGTATCTCAGAGCCCACCCCATCTAGTGTCCCATTTCCAGCTATTGGAGATATTTGCTACTAGCAGTTGCATACTGGCTACATGCCGTTGTAGGCAGTCTCATCCTACCATCTCCGCCATAAATTTAAGATTATTACATTGTACTGGCATTTGAGAGTGCCCATCTGACTCTCACCCTTTTCAGACAGAGTAGTATGTGTGTGGGAACTCTCCCAGGCAGCATTCTTTGTGCAAGTGCCCATTCCCTTCTTGTCCTCCTGAGTGCTGCTTAACTTAGGTTTTCACTTGACCAACTGCAGCTGCCACAAGGAAAAAACCCTGTTGTTGTCATGTGGTAAGTGATAAAGTTGTTCCAGGGGATAAAAGGAGTTACAGATTTTCTGTTTTCCTTTCTTTTGCTTAATGATTTTTTGCACAATGAGGACTAGATACCCTCTCTCTCTCCACCTTCCCCATTGTTATCTATGAGAGTTCTGCTTGCTGTATATGGCGCTTAATGCGATAATATGATGTGTTCTTGTACCTTGATGCTATACAGTGTATGGGGAAATTCCTTTTGGATCAAATAGCTGCTTTTCATCCTGATTATTAGCACCCAATCCAAAAATTGACAAGTACTTTCATATACAGTCAGCATTTGGTGTCCCAAGCTAAATTGAAATTATAATACTCCCTATGGGGCTAACTAAGGGAGACCTTTTTAGCAGAGTTTTTCATTAACTAAATGAAATATTTAGGATTTACTTTAGCTTCAAAGGCAATATGCTGACAGGAGCACGTCCCTTATGGTACTGGTTGGCAAAGATGTTACTAATGTCAGTGATGTTCAGGCACAGGATAGCGTTTTGCTTCCATTTGGTTGAAAAGAGGTTGTTGGGGAGTGCCAATTAGCCAGAGTGGTGGTTGTGACACTGAGGCATGAGAGGCACCGCCACGCTCAAAAATAAGAGAAAATCAGAGTAAAATAAAGGCATTTTCATCCCAGCTATCCTCAACAATTCTGTTAGTTTAACGCAATGGTTCTTTAAAATGAAGGATCCACATGACAGCAGCTGCTCCAGTGCCTCCGACTGAACTGTGCGGATGCCGCCAGGGACACCAAACCAGCAGAAGTAGGGCTTTGTTCAGCAGCTTCACAGTCATAACAGAAGACAGAGTGACATTTTTAATTAATGATCACAAGCATTTTATTTATAGGGTTCTCTGTGGCATTCATCACCGCACAAATGTGAATGAACTAAGTCTGTGAAGTCGGGAATGTCATTATTCCCTGTTTTACTGATGGGGAAAATGCACTTGTATATATCAAGTCTAGCTTCAGAAAGGATGTCACTTGACCAAGGTCACACCACAAGTCTTGCAGCAGAGTTTGGAAGAGAAGAAAAACTCCCAGTCCTGTGACCTAACCCCTAAGGCAATCCTTTCTTGTAAGATGAGAGCTATGGTGAATTACTGAACTTCACTTGGCTTCTGGATGCCTGTAGACGTTCCGGGGTGGGGCTCGTCGCTCACAGGGGCACCTGGGAGCCAGGCCGCCCCGCTACAAAGTCAATAACAGTTTAAGGCTCAGGCCCTTGGGCAGGGAGTGAGCACACAAGTAACAGTTCAGAGCTCAGGCCCTTAGGCAGGGAGTGGGCACACAAGTAACAGTTCAGAGCTCAGGCCCTTTAGGCAGGGGCTGGGTCAGTTGGTGGCAGCCCAGGCCCTAGGTCAGGGCGGGGCAGCAAGCAATCAGTCTCTCAGAGGCCCAGGCCCTGTAGGCAGGGGCTGGGTCAGTTTGTGGCAGCCCAGGCCCTAGGTCAGGGAGGAGAGACTGCCACCCGGCGTGGGGTGGCAGGGGGGAACACAGGCCCACCCACTCCACTGTGTTCCAGCCCGGAGCCCTATCCGCAGCAGTCCGTCTGCCGCGGGGTCAGTGGGGATCCTGACCGCAACACACTGACATAGGTTCGGGGTCTGCTACCCCCAGGCCACTTCCCATCTCCTCCTCCATAGGTACCTGCACATCCTGAGTCTCGTCTGCCGTGTCCCAGACCATGGGCTCCTCCGGGCTCCGAGCGCTGGGTAGGTGGGTCGGGTCCTCCGGACTCTCGGCGGGGGTTGGCTCGGGCCGCTCCTCCGGATACGGGGTTCGGGGTCGGCTCGGCCAGTCCTCCTCAGGGTACCGGGTTTTGGGCAGGCTCGGCCAGTCCTCCTCCGGATACCGGGCTCTGGGCAGGCTCAGGCCCGCGGGAGCTCGGGCACCAACGTCTGTCCTCTCCCGCTGCCGGCCAGGTACTGAGCGCTGTGGCTTGGCCTTTATACTTCCTGTCCTGCCCCTTGACTTCCGGGGGGCAGGGACAGGCGGCGGTGGCTCCGCCCACTCTGGCGGCTGTTCTGGCTCGTCCCTCACAGGGGCGCCTGGGAGCCAGGCCGCCCCACTACAATGCCTTAATATGTTATCACTACCAACATATTTTCCAGCATGGGCCAAATCTTCTAGAGAACAAAGCAAAAAGGAAACTAAAAACAAAAAAGCCCTTTGCATATCTCCTCTGAAGACAATAAGGAATACAGGTCTTTCTAGATATCACAATGATGGACACCTTACAAATGTCTAAGGGAGACACTTAGACATACATACCACTTCATAAAAAACACAAGTTGGCAACCCAGTTTTTCTAAAGAGTCTTGTGGTATTTGGTGTTTTTTCCTAAAGTTCCAGCTCCTGGAATCCTGTGATTTTGTGATAATTTCAGGGTGCATGTGTTTCATGTTTTTGTTTGAAATTTTCTAGTCATTGTGACTGTGGAGAAAAGTTTGAAAATATGAACTATAAAGGCTCAAAAGCGTGAAGCCAAATTTAAAAGACCTGATATTTATTATTTTTAAATTTCATAATTTTTAGACAGATCTCATGATTTTGGGGGCATAACTCATGTTTTCTGAACACTTGGGGTTAACAACACTGAAAAGTGCTTGAGCCATCCTGTGAAGATCAATGATGGTATATATGGAGCGGGAGAGCATTTCACAACCATGAGGTCTTTACCAAGGCATATCTATCTCTGTGCATTCAGCAGATCCAGTCCCATCAACCCCAGATGCCATGACAGACAAGGTAACAGGCAGTCCTTCTCTCACCTATATCCTGCTTGATTTAAACCTTTATGTACCAGAAGCACAATCTCAAAGCATGTTCAGTGATCAATAGGCAGCCAGAGAAACTCTGAAGTCTGCATATCACTGATGCTCCTTGGCAAAAGCCCTTGTTCAGGCCTACAGTAAGTGCAGCCTATGAGTGCTTTTTGCGGGTAGACACAAATAAAACACAGTATCCGGAGGTAACACAGCTATCGTCACAGTTTGAGTAGTTTAAACTCCTCATGTAAACAGCAAGCATCTTCGAATACTCATTATTTTAATCCTTGTTAATTTAATTTCCAATCATTTTGGCAATTCTGGATTAATTTTTTTTTTTAAAGAGAGAAGGGATACAGAATAGACTGGGGAAGATAGGAATGATATCCAGGGAAGAAATGTACGTGACGCACACTGCATTTACTGAGGAAGCAAGGCCAGTGACCAGATAAATGAGCTGTGGTGAATAGCTGTTATCATGTACATTGTCCAAAACCTCAGTTTTAAAATATAAATGAAGACAGCAGCATCCCTATGTGTGCCTGGCTGCCCGAGAGAAACCTATTGAAAATTATGCACAAGAACAAAGATACAACACAAAAGAGAACTGGGAATGGAGGAAATTGCATTGTTGGGGCAGAAGCCAAACCAGGGGAAAAGGTTTGCTGCTCTTCTCCCTGGTGCAACTGATGAAGGAGGAATAGCTTGTGATCCTGGAGGGTGGACAGTCAGATTGCTTAGGTGATTAAAAGACACTAAGTAGAAAAAAAAAGTCATGTATTGGCAGAGAGTCAAGGTAGATTACAAAAGGACAGTGCACAGAGAAAGAAAAAGACTGCTAGAAAAGATGGTGGTGGTGGTTTTATATTTATATATTTTATGTATCTTTGCAATAGGGTTTAAAAATAGAGTAAAAGTTCCTTTACCTAAAATGAAAAGAAATGCAGATGTTGCAGTTTCTGGGTCAGCCCAAAGGTTCAATGGATAGATGCAGACTCTCACTTGCAGGAGATCAGATTTGGGAGTGACGTTGGAAATTTTGTTTTTGTAGGTAGCTGGGACTGACAACATCACAACCTGGAGGGAGAAGCAGTAGGCAATGCTATCCCAAAGAGCTAGTGTCTGACTTTGAGGAGAAGTTGAAGCCTGTAAGGAAATTTCTTGCCTTCCCGTGCGGCAGGGATGATCTTAAACGTTAGCCAGAGCAGCAATTGTTTGAGTCCCTGAATAATCTCTGCAACTGGGACCAGAGTGAGAGACAGCTCACAGGCTGATACTCCTCTGATCTGTTCATTATTTGAGTAGCACATTTTAGCACTCTTGGCTGATTGGTATGACAGAGAATGCCCTGTCAGCAGCCCCTTCTACTTATATTGAAACAGGACTATATTACGTGCACTAGGGAACTTTTAGTGTGTGGTAATGTTCACATGTGCCAGTTAGTGCGCAACACTGGGCATACTAAAATTTATCTGGGGCAGACTAAAGCAGCATATAGACTAGCCCTATGATCAGATTGGAGATTTGCAGAAAATGGCTTGAAGAACTGGCAAATACTACATGGGCATCTCCCAGCAGAGGGAGCACAGTCTATATCTGGAACTCAGGAGTGAAGTTAGGTGGTCTTCAAGTATGTGTCAGTGTGGATCCCATGGAGACCAGATTTTTTTTTTTTGACTAGCAGAGTCTGTCAGGGCCATGCATGCACCCTGTGTCTCCTTATGCTCCCATGTATGGGCATAAAGGGCAGAGGGCCATAGGGTGACCAGATATCAAGTGTGAAAAATCGGGACGGGGGTAGGGGGTAATAGGAGCCTATGTAAGAAAAAGCCCCAAATATCAGGACAGTCCCTATAAAATCAGGACATCTGGTCACCCTAGAGGGCCATGGCCCTCCCTCAGTTCTCTCTGCTGTCTGACCTGCTAGTTCTTTGCTCAGGTGAAATTCCTTTCGAGTCTTCTGCAAATCTTCAGAAACACTTTTGATCTCCTGTATGATCATCATGAGCTGATCACCAACTGCCTGGCCCAAACATCATTAGTCAGACACTCCTGTATGACTTCCCATATAGGTTCCCCCACACAGGGTTTCTCAGATGGCATATTCAAACCTGCGGCCTTCAAGCCCTGTCCATCCTGTGATGCACTAATCCTCCGGAAGAACAGGCACAATTTCCTTTTCAGCCTGGGGAAATTTCACATTCCAAACAGATGCTCAGTATGCTTATCCTGCTCTGCAAGGACTCACAAGTCACGAGATGCAAAACTGAAACTCCACCCTCTAGAACAGTCCATGAACGTTTCATCAGTGCCAGAGGAAACTAGCTCTAGAATTATACTAATAGAGAAACTAGCGTCATCTATCACCCCATCAAGTAGACAGGCAAGGCCTCAGATAACACAGAAAAGAGAGCACCAAGGAAAGAGCCAGCACTGGAATTTTTGATTTTGAAAATGTCAGGATGTTTTGACAATTTCTAAACTTCTTTCAATATTTTTTTTTATTTGAGAAATTATTCAAAACAGGCCCTTTCCTGCAAACAGTTTTGTTTTTGACAAATTGATATTTTTCAATGGGAAAATAGTTTGCCAAAAAATTCCCAATTAGCTTACTTATGAGCTTCTCCTTTTACTGGACCAATCCAGTCAACATCCTCACCCGTATTCATAGCACTATTGGAGCCCACCTTCACAGGCATCAAGGAGCTGTCTCCACCACTGAGGAAGAGGTCTCCCTCACCAGTGGCATCCTTGTCCAGATCACTGATGCCAGAATATCAAGAGGAGGTAGAGATGGGCTGAGTAACATCAGGCTCTTTCTTGTTGCCAGATGAAGCAGTAGCCTTGGCACTGGCATTGGCACCAGAAGATTTTAAAGCATTCCAGGAGCTCTTTATGTGGATTGCCAACACTGGATATCGAGACTTTAGTCATCTCAGAGAAGTCCCACAAGTTGCTCAACATCCTGTCAGCTTCTATTCCAGCTAGGATTGCCTGACCCATTAATGAGGATACTAGACCCAGCTAAAGCCCTGTGGTAGACACCAGCCAGAATACAGTGTAATGAGTTGAGATTACCTTTGGGGTTTGAGTACTTCTGCATTCACTCCAGCCCTGGTTCCTTAGTCAGCTCTACAAGAAAAGTTGAGATCAAAGGTATGCCAAAGGAAAAAGACACCAAGCATATAGACCTTTTTGAGAGGAAGTCATATTCCTCAGCTTCACTCTAGCTCTGTGTGGCTACTGCTGGCCAAGTATAACATTCTTACATAGAGCAAGGTGACACCTTTCTTTGCAAAGCTCTCTTGACAGCAGAGAGGAACTTAAGGAAATAATTAAAGGAGAACAACTGGTGGCCAAGGTAGTCTTGCAGGTGATGATGGACACCTCAGATACCATAGCCAGGTCTATGGCTGTATGCCTTGCTGGAGCCCTAGGCATAACTGGCAGTGTGAACCAAGGTCTGTTAATTTGAGTAGGCCTGGCCTTGAGAGAATAAAAACACACTAGGTATTAGTATAAACTTATATATGAGTAAGGATGTTTCGTTCGAACTTGTAGGTAAAAGAGTAAGTGTGGTAACTAACAACATCTGAAATGTACTACGTAACTTGTTTGTATCAATGTATAAAAGGAGAAGTTATAGGAGGGGCTTCTTTGTACTTGCTGAGGGGACAGCATCTTGGTCAGTGGCAGATTAATGCATGGGCCCACAGGGCCTGTGTCCAGGGGCCTCGGTCAATTTGGGGGCCCTCACAGGAGCACCAGAACCTGTGTAGAAGTAGGGGAATGACTGGCGCCAGAACTGTGGCCCTGCCCTTTGCTCCCCCTTTTCCTGTCCTGGGTTTATATAGAAGCTGTGAAACAGTTAGGACCCCCAGCATTCTGCCAATTGGATTCCAGGACTGGAGTCCTCTGTCAGAGATCAGGTCCTACTCTCACAGTGGTTAACAGGTCACTGGGTGGCAGATTGGAGCTTACTAGCTTTGAAGAGTCCTGTAGAGCAGGGGTTCAAGATCTGCGGTCCCTGACAATTATATATGATGCATATTTATTTGATGATATTGCAAAAATTAATTATGTGAGGGTGATCAGAGAATGGGATGCGTGCCCTTTTGTATTTTATAAATCTAAAGAATTAATACTAAAATACTTATTGGTGCCTAGACACTAATAAGTCTTCTACAAATGCTGTGTAATAAAGGGGGAAGACAAAGATAATTTCCAAGGCTAATGTATCCTGAAGGGCCTTAGACTGCTCTTGAGGAAGGACAGTTTTAACATTAAACAGCCAATGGGGGAAGGAGGGGGGACACGGGACATTAAACTGTCATTGAGTTCACCTGCTTAGAACTCCTTGGGGCAGGAACTGTTTTCCTCGGTTTTGTACAGTGTTGAGCATGTTGTCAGTGTTCTACAAATAACAGCAATAATAATGAAATTGCCCATGCTACTTCAATAGTGAGACCCCTTCTGCAGCAGGCTTTCCAGTGCTCTCCTGTCACTCTGCATATGCTACATGTCCTTCCTCCTTCCCTCCAGATCAGTAAGGGTTCTGGGGATATACTAAGTCCAACGAGACGCTATTTTTTCATATATCTCAACAGTGGAAAAAAAGCTTATGAACATGTAGCTAAAGGACAAAGCTATAATCTCACAAGGGAGGAATTTAGGTTAATGAACTTCCAATACAGTTCTGTTGAGCGTATGGGCTTTTTTATACCCACTATTCCCTTGTAAATAAACCCCTCCCTAGAACTTTCAGTTAATATTTCAGTAGTATTGGGAGGCACAACTTACTTTAGAAAATCCAGAAACATAGAAAGAGACAGTGGAAATTCTCCTTTCAATACAGCTCATAGTACTGGGCATTACTGAATCCCATGTGATCGAAACTTACATACTTTAGGTGTATTCCTCTGAAGTGTTGTGGCAAGGTCAATAAAATTGGAGGGGGCCAGAGCCTTACAGGATCTGGCCATGTAGGTCCTGCTAAATTCTCATATCAGTGTGTAAAATGTTTATGGATAGCTCATTATCATTGCTGGTTGTCACATTCATAGGTCCCTGTGCCTCTAGATAAGTATGTATACTACTATGTGTTGATTGCTTTACTCTTTCTGCAGTTGTTTCTAATATAAGGCCATAACAAAGCACACAGTGCATGCAGACAGTAGCTATGCTAAGGAAATAAGTAGCTCATCCTAATAATTGTATCTATTTATTGGAGACCTGCTGTTTTATTGATATATTTTTCTGAATAATGGGGTCAATGCATTTTGTCCTCCTTTTGAAGAACTAGGGAGCATTGAATTGTCATTCAGGTGCAACATCATTATGGCAAAAATTATATTTAATGCTGAGTGAATTATAAAATTTGAGGTTACCGTATTGAATGCTTATGATCTATGATACATATCACATTTCTGCAAAATTAGAGACTATTAAATGCTTTGTTACCTTTGATAAGTGTTATCAATTATACCCTTAATTATTATTCTCTGTCAGGATAATCTCTATAAATACATTTAAGGCAGGGTTGAAAGGTTATGTTTCTATGTCATTAATTGTAACTTGTGCAAATCAGAAAATGTTTGGGAAATTGCTCTTTTGATTCTGAATCTTTCCCTTAAATGATTTATTCAAACAGATTAAGGGGAGGAAGACAAGAGGCTAATGTAATGCTATATTGCAGAATCCTCAGTCTGTATCACCCTGCTATTTAAGAATTAATTGATCCAAAGAATTTACTGTGTAGTCAGTGAAGATAGGTCCAAATATGATGTAGTATTCAACTCAAGTTTATGGGTTTGAAAGGAATAGGAGGACCAAATTCAAACCAAATGCAAAAGGCAGAAAGACAGTTGTCTCTTTGGTTTTATGTTCCCTTAAAAATAAAATCAAATAACTCTATTGCACTAAAAAGCAGGAAATGGTAGTGCATTCTGGCTGATCCTCTAAGGCTGAGGGGAGTGCAACTGCAAAGTCACACCCTGAAGATAAGATTATAGCTAATCAAGGTAGAAAGCCACACAAACCCCATTAAGACCACCTGTGACCATGGATGAGAAGCTGGGGTCTCTTGGGGGTAAGGGTTCTATGGGGACTAATAGACAATGTTGCAAAGCTTGTGGAAAGCCCAGAAAGTTCAGATAATCATTTGGAAACATTCCACTTGAACCTTTTTGGGACTGGTTCATAACTAAATAAGCACCAAGAACTAGATCCTAGCCCCTGTTCCACCTGTTTCATGCTGCTGGGGAGAAAGCCGGACAGATTTCCTCCTAACTGTTCAGTTGAGGATTAACTCTCTGTGGAGAATACCCAAACAAGTGTAGATTCTCTGTAGCCACCAAAGCAATACAGTTCTCCAGCCATCCTCTCCTTCTACCCCGGGCATGCCTTCTTCACTGTGGACTCTAATGGGGGGGTTGAGTTAGAGCCATTCTACCAGCTTTATGCCAGTGAGGGATCCCCATTATGTTGGGGGTATTAGCCAAGGGCTATTTTTGTGACATAAAATTAGGTCCGTTGTTTACTCCCAGAAAACTATACAAGTGTCTCAGTAGTTACAGTGAAGTGGATAAAATATATTTAAACAGATTGTGTGAATCCTAGGCATTTTACAGAGATTCCCACAGGTCTAAAGCCAGCATAGGCTCAGTTCAGCTCCTTTGAAAGTATTGCAAAAAATTGTGTCTTTGAAGCCATATTATATGATATTGTGTATTCACATGTGCTCGGTATACTGACATTATCAAATGGCTCACTGAAACTCTGACACCATAATGCATGGCAACCCAATTGTTTCAATCCATGCTTAATGATTATTGAATTATTAAACTTGAACTTACCATACTGAATATTTAAAATCATCATGTTTTTCTAGAATTAAAGCAAGTGGAACAGAGAGAAACTATTAAATGCTTGGTCACTTTCAATAAGCACTATTATCAATTATATTCAGTGATTATTATTATCTGTCAAGATCAGCTTTGTGAATATGGAGCCTTCATGATGTTAATATACCCATGCATATTAAAATATATGAAAAGTTGCTATGCATGAAGAGTAGCTGATTTTCACATATTTATAACTCAGATGTTTCCATTAAAAACATCTAAACTATCTGGTTCATAGTATGAGCTAACAGGCTGAAAAAAACAAATTAAAGTGCTTGTAGTGTTTTGGAACCAGTAGACCTTAAAAAGAATCCACACCCAATAAAGCAGTGTTTTTAAAACAGCCAAATGGACTCTTATGAAGATGTGTAAAGTAAAACATTCCAAACCATGTGTGAGAGGGTGTTCACCCCACGCAGGATTTTAAGGCGTTAAAGTGAACAGGTAAGCCAATTAACTGCCCAAGCTTCACATAGAGGAGTAGCCAGGGAGCAGGGAGTTGATTAAAGGAGGCTCAGCTGAGCAGGAATGGGCAGGGCCTATAAAACACAGGAGCTGAGAACAGACAGAGCTGTGGGCAAAGAGCAGTCGATCCCTGGGAAGAGGAAGGAATGTTTTGGGGGCTGCAGAGAGGTAGTCTGCAGTCACTCCCTGGGGAGGGAGTTGGTAGGCAGTCCAGGGAAGGCGCAGTGAGGGCTGAGAGGGTAGAGCCCAGAGCTGCTGAGCTGAGGGTCCCTGGACTGGAACCCGGAGTAGAGAGTGAATGTGGGTTCCCCTACTGGCCACTGGAGAAGTGGCACCATAAAGGCAATGCAGGAGAAGACTGTCTGGTACTGTTTGCATAGAAAGACTTTGGGGTAACCCCGGAAGAGGGAAACACGGATGGTGACCCAGCCAGAGAGCCAAGGATGCTGCGGTTCCTGGAGTGAGGCGGGTCCACAGGGTGTGAGGACAATGGGAGAGACACACCTAAAGAGGGCGCAGAGTTAATCTGGCAGAGTTAATCCCCAGTACGGCCAGCAGGAGGCACCACTGTGATGAGTGGACCCTGTGACATCATGTTAAAAACATATATGTTCTTTCTGCCAAGTGCCATTAGCAACAGAAAGGACCAGATTCAGTAAATGACTAAGGGGTTCTTGTTTAAAATAAATAAAATGATTGGCCCCAGTCAAATCCCCTGGTCCTCTTTGCAGGTGTTTCTTCCACACTTGCAAGCATTTAGGAGACCCTCTGATAATGAAATACAAATACTACTTATCTGAGAAATTAAAATAAAAATACACAATAAAATAAACAGGAGAGGCATATCAGGGTCATGATTATTCTACACAACATCATCTCACTCAAACTCCATCACCATTCACTTCTGTGGAAACTGATTTCACACCTTCTGATTTTCCAAGATGAGCCACGGAAACACAAAGCCCCTTAAAGGTTTATTTAAGTACAGAATCTTGTCACTCTGGTTATGCAATCCCCCATACAAATACTCTCTTTTTCTTTTTCTTCCTAGTTAACATAGCCACTACAACTCAATCCTTGTAGAGCCCAAAAGTCAAAAGCAAATTTAGGTGATCTCTTATCTCATCCAATCCAGTGAAAATGATTGCTCAATTTACCTTTTTCTTTTTTTCTTCCTGAGAAATATCTGCTCCCAACAGTAACAGAAATATTGTTAGAAATACTAATGCTATTATTCTTGTTTGAAGGTAGTTACTTTCTTAAACATATTAGAGCCTTGTACATGTTCTCCAGTTTTAAATCATAACTATCTTCCTACGAAACAGAAGCACTGCATCATGTAGATCCATTATGAAAGTCTAGTGCTTGCTGGAAATACTGTGGAGGTGATGTTTAGAGAGGACCTTGCTAATACTGCCTTCATATTCCTGCAGGAAGAAAATTAAAGGATAGATTAAATATCCATGGCTTTCTCTAGAGTGACCTAAAATCTTGACCCCTTGCTTTGGGTTAACTAGTGTCTTCTTTGCATACACTTGTTAGAGAGTGATGTCACTGAGAGAAAAATAATTCTGAATGCATGGACAAATAACTGAAAAAGATACATGACGTGCCCTGTCAAATATTTCTTGGTTCATAGGTTATTCCTTCACTTCCCTCCCCCACCCAAAAAAAAAATACCCCCAGCATATGTGCTGCTAGTTCTGATGTCCCATCCCATCTGTTTTAGACTTTCCTCTATAGACACAGTACAAACTGGGAAAAGGAAGAATAAAATTTGTGGTATTTCTTACTGTTTCTGTTTGAGATGGGTTGAACATGAAGCACCAGGTACGAGGAATGGAAGCTTGACCTCCAGTCTATTGGTTCACTGTTATTTATCATCCAATTGACACAAAAGGAAAGTATCTCCTTTATTTTGGCTGCTACAATAGTTGAATGAAGTTCCACAGCTAATCACAGTCGCCATCAAAGGTGACCAAATAACAGCATAGCTTTTCCAAAACAGGAAACAATGCCATACTCAATCATGCAACACACGCTGTCCCTGATGAAGACTTCAGGCAGGCCCAAATCATTCTGGCTAACCCTGAATCACGGGCATAAAATAGGCAACTTCTTGGCCCTGCCAAGAAGAAAAGGCTACTATTAATATTAAATTATACACACTCAAAGAGCACATTCATTACATCAATATACAAGGTTGCATGTGCCTGATCATTTTTACAATCTCAGGGTTTTCTGTGGTGACTCAGCCTCATGTACTGAAGCAAGTCCTAAAAATATTCCTTTTGAAAGAGCTTCTAGGGATGATGCCCATTTTAGTTGATCATATTTGTCCAATTTTGTGATACATTTTCAGAAATTCTGCTTTGAAGAGGAAGAACATCAGGAACTGATGAGTATTGCCCATCATTTAGAAGATAACAGCCTGTCCTTTCCCCCCTTTTGCTCATGGATCTCTGAACAGTTCTGTGCTTGTAGGTGTCCCCTTCTCCTGTCCATTAAGACAAGCATTTCTTATCAGAAATCAAACTAAGAGGTTGCACTGTCAGAAAACACTGGTATTTCTGTATCTTTCATTTCCATTTTTTTCTTTATTCATTCCAGGAATGTTTCCATCCATTGTCTTCCCTTATCATGGATGTCTTCTGGTTACTGAAGAATTTCAGAGAGGTCAAAGCCACTCTCTATTATTTTCTTTAAACCCGCCAGTGGCAAATGCTTCTCTGATAACTCTCATATCAAGAGATACTGAACCCTGTTAAATGATATTTCACATCATCTCCTCTCAGCTTATAAATTGATTACCTGCTGGTTTTACAAGAAGATACTGTACTTCAGAAGTAACAGCCTTATTGAGAGATACATTAGCTTCTAACATTCTGCCATACTCAGGCTAGTCTAGTCTTGGTAACTGCACTTTATGATTACCTCCTCTATCTCAGGACATTTCATGTCAGATCTGAAAGTACAGCTATTGTAAGTTTCTAGCTCACTCATATTAACCTCAGAGCTGAAGATGACAGACTATTATGTAACCTTACATGCTTCTGAGCCCTTGCTGCACCAGTTTCTGTCCACGTACAGTAGCAGTTCATTTTGCCTAACAGCACTGAAACACAACTTTAATATTCCTGAGTGATTATAACTAGTGAGATAAAACACAAAATACTCTTTTAAAGTGACACCGTCAAGTACATTTTAATACTTTAAAAATATGTTCGGAACTAAACAGGACATGTACACAAATAAAAAGATGGAAAAAACAAAGTCAGAATTGAAATCAATTACAAGGATCACAAAAACTTATGAAGTATTTCAAATAATCTTTCAACTATCAGAAAGATAGGGAAATCTAATTTAATAACCAACAAAAAAGTTTACAGTGGGTAGAAAACACACTAAAATTTCTGTCACATATTATACATGTAAATTTGGTACATTATTGATAATCATGGTAAAAAAATTGAGTAGGACAGTGCTAGACATTTGCTGCAAAAGTCTATTAAAACGGATCACTGCAGCCAGAAAACATATGAGACATACTCATTATAAGATGAGAGAATATATGATCTAGAAGGAAAAATTATGCCATTCCACATCCAAAAATATTGCCTGGCTAACCTACGCACATATTTTTTAGCCTTAAAATACTTTGAAATTTGCCAAAATCATATAACAAAATATATTTTGGAGTATGGTACTACATACCCAGAAGCATTCACTATTATGTTTGAGAAAGTCACACTATTTGTTACAAATAATGTATTCATGGAATTTGCTCCCTTTTTTGTTTGCAAATTATACACAGACAAAAATGAATGTTATCAATTTTTTGTTCATAATTGTGCTAGAAAGTTTTTACTGCATGCTGGAGCCTTTGGGATGTTTGTAAACTGTTTGCAGCAAATACTCTATTGAGTATGTCACGGTCAGACTCGCTTCTTTGAATTGTGTGATATTTCAACCAAGTAACATGGATGGTTTCTGTTCTCTGGCTAAGTGGCATAAGGTGAGCGCTTCCAGAGCAAACATGGCTGGTTGTGTCTGCATACTTTGGTTTGTTAACAAATACCCGTAAAATTAATAACAATAATGAAAGGATGAAAGCTCCTCACCAAACATTTGTGGAAACATACACACAGTTGCAGAATGTTTGTGGAAAAATTAATGAAAAAGTATACAGATATGGTTGGAGACTATCACAATTTATATTTCATAGACATGTTTGTGAATACTTTTTTCTCAGTCCATATACTGTGTGCTCAGTCCATAACTCTAGGAAGTCAGTAGGAAGTGTCCCATTGACTTGGACAGACTTTGGACCAGGGCCTATTTTCCCAACAGTATTATATCAAGCCTCCACCAAAGTTGACAGGAATATAGCATTATATTAATATATGTTCAATATTACTATTGATCACTCGCATTTCTCCAGTGCCCATCATTATCCTTCAGCTTTGCCAATGCCCATGAGAGCGACTGGAGTGGTTCCAGCAGCGCTGCCTCAGGAGGATTCTCGGGATCAGCTGGGAAGACCGATGCACTAACATCAGCGTTCTCTCTGCAGCCAACATCAGCAGTATAGAAGCACAGGCCATGAAACACCAACTCCGCTGGGCTCGCCACTGTGTACGTAAGCCTGAAACTTGCCTCCCGAAGCAAGTACTCTTCTCTCAATTAAGTCAGGGAAGAAGGGCTTGTGGAGGGCAGCGGAAGCACTTTAAAGACATTTTGAAAGTACACCTTAAAAAGGGAGGCATTAAGTCCTCCCAGTTCGTTGGGTTGGCACAGAACAGAACACTGTGGCACCACACCATACACCAAGCCACATCTCACTTTGAGAAAAGATGTGCTCATGAGACAGAAGTGACAAAGGAAGAAAGAAAGGGCACAACAGTCCAGCCAACAACTGTGTGTCCTCCAAGATTACACCTGTCACTTCTGTGGGAAAATCTGCAGAGTACGAATTGGACTCCTCAGCCACTTTAAAACTCACCAATGAACCCCTTTGGCAGACAGCATCCTCGCATTGAGGGATAGCTGAAGAATAGTTCCTATATTATAAAAAACATATTGTAAATATGTTGAAGATAACTAATGTAGTAGAGTAAGCTTATGATGGACTGGTTGCACCTGTAAAACCCTGCGTTGTAGGAGCTGTGAAGATCTCGGTTGACAATTGATCCTCATCAGATGAAGTGAAATCTTGCAGCTGCTTTTCAGTATTGAGTTACCTTCATAAGTTCCCTTCCATATCACTGGTTTGCCTTTCTACTGTATCATGGACGTGGATGTTCCCATCACCAGTCAGCCTCTTTGTTACTCTCATGCACATCTACAAGTGCTTTAAAAGCTCCTAGCTGTGTTAACGTAATACATGATGAGAAACTGTGAAAACTCAGGACCAGATTCTTCTCTCATTTAACCTAGAATTAATACAAAAGTAACTGAAGTCATAGATACACAAATGTAAAACAAGAATTAAGCCTTCAGGCTTAATTTCACCCCCTGAAATTTAACAGAGGGTTCTTCATTCTCTAGCAAACAAAGGTATAACAAGATCCTGTGATGGGAAGAGAAGCCAGGCAAATTCAGACAAGAAATAAGTCACAAGTCTTTAACAGTGAGGGTAATTAGCCATTGGAACAACATACCAAGGGTTATGGTGAATTCTCATCACTGAAATGTTTTCAATTGAAGATTGGATTTTTTTCTAAATGGGTTGCTCTACTTCAGAGAGGAATTAATTCAGGGAAGTCCTATGGTTTGTTATACAGGAGGTCAGAATAGATGATCACAATCGTCCCTTCTGGCCTGATAATGTATGGTGCACTGTTTAACTCTGATAGGTGGCTTATTTTGGGTTACTTCCTTTTGTATGTCCATATGTTTGTTGAGGCATAATGGACACACAGATTCTGGCAGCTATGGTTCACTCTCAAAATTTTGATTTAGGAGCTTCTGCTATTAATTTCTGCCTCACTCGTTTAATTTATTATCTTCTCAGAAGCTCCCACATATCTACTCACCAACCTTCTTCAAAAACAGCACTAATAACACCTTTTAGTTTACAACTACCTATACATCGCTTTAGTTAGGTAGGTGAAATGATGTTTAAATATAATTACAGTCTGCTGTTGTTAGTCAGGCAAAATTCCATCAAGATTTTTGTCTTTGTAGGGACTGTAAAATCAAGCTCTAAATGTCAAGGCAGGAATGAACAGTGCAAAACATAGTGTTTTACTAAATTAATTGCTTAGTTTAATCACAAAATCTAGACTCATAGATATTAAGGTCAGAAAGGACCATCACGTGCTTTAACCATATAGAGTTGAATCCTAACTCTGAAATCCTAGCCTTTGTAAATGTATTGTATGGATGGGGCATATTAAAAATGAGTTGCTGAAATTCTATTCTGTGTATGGATAGTGAGGTTGGATAGACTAGAACGTTGGCTATACCTGAAAGTTGGCTATGTGATATATGGAATTTTTTATTTTATTTTATTTTGTGGGGACAGGAGGAGAAGACACGGGAGAAATGGGGGGAAAAGTCAAATATTGAGGAAGTTTATCTGAAAAGAAATTCTGTCCCATTGCTATCCTGGAAGTATTATGGACAACTGATATGTACAATTATAACAGTTTAAATCCTTTAAACCAATATTTTGGAGTGGCAAGATGATGATAATCACACCTAACAACTCTGAGACTCCCAAATATCTTTCCTTTTCTTTCTTTTGGCAATCTTATGAATCAGAACCATCCAACAACTTTAAACATATTTCATAAGAAAAAAGAAATTGCTGGCCAGCTGAGACCATGTAGGCCAAATTTCAACCTGGAGTGAATTTGACAGCTGAGTTATTGTGCAGACATCACTGACATAACATTACCACCCTGAGTGGATGCATACATGGAATATGCTCTACAGAGGAACTGGAATAGCTTGTTTGCAATTCAGAAAGCCCAGCTTGAGCTTTAGGCTCTAGTGAAATGGATTGTAACTGCACAGTGATATACTGGAGGGGGTATTTGGGAGTTCAGGGAACCTCTTGCTTAAGTCCTGCTTCAAACTAAAATGAGACTTGGTGTGATACTCCTGTCTCTGATACTATAAAATCATCCCTGCCTGAAATGGTCTAAAGAGCAAATGCTTTTGCCTTCAGAATGTACCTGATTGCACCATATGACATGATTTTAAAATATATTTCTAGGGATATATTTCTAGGATATATAATCCTAATTTTAAAATATATTTCTAGGATACATCAAGTCCCCCACCCCTACAAAGTCTGTTTCCCTCTCCTTTCTAGAAGCACACATACGACACACACCCTTCAGGTTACATTATACTTAAGAGCATACTTTATTATCAAAACACTTAGTATATTTTTCAAGAACAAAGTCTGAACATTTCCAGCAAACAGCATTTGATGAAAGTCCTTCTCCCAGTGGTGCTGTCTCCCTCCATGGTTCTAGTTGTGAGAAAGCATTTTTGTGTAACTGAGAATCTATTTGTTTTCCTTCGCCCCCTGGGACATGGAGTTTATCACAAGCTAAATGGGTGGATGAAATTGTAGTGGGAGCCCCTTGTTAAAATATTGACAGTTAACAACTGTAACTGCACAGAGATAGGGCAAGGGGATCCTAAATTAACAGATTCCTGCATGTATTCTAAATATACAGATTATAGCAAATTAAATGTTTTGTGCTGTCTTTCTGGGGAAATACAGAACATCTTTGTAATGGGGAAGCATGCTCTTTTAAGGGCTGGAGGCCTGGAACTGGATTAGCCCTGCCATGATACCTAGGATGGAGTGTGGAGTTTAATTAGTAAAACCAGCTGGATACAGAAGGCTGATTGCCCTATAAACAGCAGCAGGGGGAGGGGATGCTCAGGGAGACAGTGAGAGACTGCAGAGACTGGTCGGAGTGAGTAGGCTCCAGTAGAGAACCCTGAGTCTTCAAGGAAGGTTTGGGAGATTCCCCAGTGGGAAAGACTGGGAGTACAGACTTGATGGGGATTTGAGACCTTTATTTGGGAAATGATTTTGTTATTTTAATAAATCCAGGACCAAGGAAGGGTGTGCTGCGCCAGAGAAGAGTTTGTTTTGGTACTTTGATTTAAGAGGCCCTGGGCTGAAGAAGAGGGAAACTGAGGAAGGGAACCTGTGGTGCGGCCTCTGGCCGATGAGGAGGTGCTTGGGAGGCAGCTAGTCCATTGACCATCTTCATCTCTCTGAAATTTCTCTCAAGAAAGTGTCCTTGTGAGATTTCCTTTCCTCAGTTGCAAGGCAACATGTTTTTCTCAAAATGTGCCACAATCCAGATGGCATCTCAGTCTTTCTTCTAAAATATAGATGACTGGTAAAATTCCTACTGTGGCTTTTCATTCTTTATGCTCTCCTGTCTCTATTAATGAAAGAAAAGTTCAGATTACAGAACTCAATTTTTCTATCATTCTTTTGGGGTGAAATTCACCCTCTTGCAAGGGGCCTGCACAACATCCTATATACCATGTAAGCTCTTAGCCTGCAGCTTAAGGTGTATTGGATCTTAAATGAACCCTTTGCATTGGGGTGAATTTCACCTTTGCTTCATAACTCAGATTGCAACACTTTTTACGTGACTTAGCTCAGCTGAGATAAATGGGTATTGCAATCAAATTACATTAGGCTCCCAGACGTCTCAATATTAGGAGCTTTGTCTTATATAGGACCCTATTATCCCCCCACATCCCGATTTTTCACACTTGAGATCTGTTCACCCCAAATTACATAGAAACAGCATTCTGCCTGTTTATAAAGAAACACCACTCCTGTTAGAGTGTTTGGAACACAAAAAGGGATCACAACTCACACATAAACAGTGTGGAAATGGCCAAAATGATTAAATTACTATAAATGTATTCTTCTTTTGCAATATAAGAACAAATATTAAAGTATCTACCTCCAGGCAGTTCTAACTTGCATGCTGAGCCTGTGCTACTATCATAAACCCCACACCACAGGAAACCACTAACACTAACCATGACCAAAACATTTGTGTCCTTCTAACACTTTTAATATAATTACCCTAATGAACTCCTGCATTATTAGAAAAGTTTCTAATGTACAGTAATTCACTATAAAAATCACTTGCTACATACTATAGTGTTCTCTGTTCATTCACATGTTATTAGGAAGCCATTTCATAACTGTCTGGACAGTAATATGGTGTGAAGCAAATGGTAGCACTTTGGAAAATTATCTATGGTCAGTGATAAAATATGATATAACTCTCATCAGGGGTGGATTAAGAATAAATGAGGCCTGCTTCTGCTAAAATTTCAGGTCTCTTTGACAGACTTTTCCTCTCACCTTTCCTCTTAGAAGGACTCCACAACTGAACCCACTTTACAGATTTTCTGTTTCTGCAGCTCACACCTGAAGTTCTTGTTAGTGGTGTTGCCACATGTCAGCCCAGTGGGAGGAGTGCGAGTTCTCGTTAACATCATCTTAGGGGAATGGATGAACATGCCAACTGAGAATCCTAGCATAGGAAATTTCCCATCTGTCACCTGCCTAGAAGTGCCTGCCTGACCTTCCCTAATAATATAAACATAGCTAGTTCTCCTTTGTCCATAATTTAGTGGCACCCTGGGAGAATTTGTTGAGATTGCAGAGCCATGACGTTTCCTGTACGGAAGTCATAGTAACTTTATATATCTTAAATACAGGTAGAATAAATATCGTATGGTGATGCTGTAACTAAGACCATGGGAAGTGATGACGATGGTTTTTTTACGGGACCAACGTCATGCAGTACTCCCTGTCTGTGCCTTTGCCTCGCTTTTGTTATATGTGGGGCTGGCAGTCTGACAGGGTAATAAGTCCCTGTTTTCAGTTGCTTATAAGCTTGCCAAGCTTTAATTGTTCATGCTGAAAATTTCCATGCCAGGTGTCTGTCTGAAGTTTTGAGATATCGACAAAAAAATAGTTCAGGAGTTGGGGGGGAGAACCCTTTGCTTTGCCCGCGTTCAAAATTTCTTCAAACCATTTCATGGAGCTCTAATTTCTCCATGATTTGGAACAGAGACTTGATATTTGACAGACAGGGTCACCTTGTGTCAAGGATGGGCTTTGTGTTGTCCCCTGTGAAAGCCCGCCCAAATTTGGTTGAATTATAAACTTCCGAAAATCTCAGTTTGCACAGGCCCAGAAGAGTTTGTCAGGTGAATTCTCCAAAGAGTCCATCTCCACTGAGCCATGCGCTAGGCAAGGGCTGTAGATGCTGAGTAGGACTTCTGCTGCAATTGCTCCTCCTGGCTGCTATGGGCCACTGTATTGCCAGATGCAGGAACTGAGAGTAGGGAGAGTCTCCTGTGCTCTCAGTGCTCCTGCTGCTGAGACCCAGAGTGGGAATTTGGGGAAGGAGGAAGCAGCGTGATCAGACAGGATGGTGAGGCTGGAATAAGGAGGTGTGAGGGATACCGGACCTGAAACGAGAAACGAGAAACAAGGGGGTTGGGCAAAGGAAAGATGGTGTGTCCTGATTTCTGGGACACCTGGGGGCTGCTTTGCAGAAGCACTGAGCATTCACAACTGCAGCTGCGGTGAATGGGAGCTCTGTGCTGAAGGCAGTGTAATGCTAAACTCTCTGAAAAATCAGGCATCTCAAAGTGGGGCACCCAAAATTAGTGTACCCTTTTGACTTTATACCCACTTTATACCCACTCCCTCACCAGGGTGTTGTCTATACATTTATTATTGTTTATGAAGCACTTAGATGCTGCAGTGATGAGCACCGTGAAAAAGCCTACGAGGAAATTAATAATTCTGTCTTCAGAGCAGGGTGTGAATAGTGTGCAGTAAATACGGCATTGGGCCATAAGTTGGACAGTGAGAATACAACAAAAGATTGAATAACATCATTACGTGAACACTGTCCTTTCTGTGCACTGAATAAGGCCAGGATTCTGAGGGGGGGGGGGGGAAAGTAGTATGTGATCATGTCATTAAAGGCTGTATGATAATGCTTACACACAAGGAAGCAGAATTAAGGTCAATTCTGGCATTTCCTAACTTGTGAATACTTGATTTTTATTAAGGTTGCAGTGTTCTTTTAACACATTTTTGTGTGTGTGATATTGTACAGAGAGCAGAATAAATGCATACTGAAATATGCAATAATGTGTGCTTCTTCACCATTTACTAGGAGCAGTGGTTGTTATGTCACTGGGAATTTTTAAATTTATTGTCAAGAGCACCCTGATCTAAAGCTGTTCTACATGACCTTGATGATAAACTGCTGCTCTTGAGCCACAAAGCTTACATTAAAGATGTGCATGTATAAGGTCAAAAGATCACAATATAATATAATGTAATACTAGGCTTTATGGATGTGTTTGGGGCATGTTTTATGCTACAGCAATTTAGTTAGGAGAAGAAACACTCTAAAACCCAATGACCTTAAGTTTGTATCTAACTCATTCTAATAGCAAGCCATTTGTCACACCTTTTTGTTGAGCATTACAAGAAGCAACTGAAAATAAGCACTACCTGGTCTTTTTAAAAATTTCAAATATTGGTTTATTGTTCTCCAATTTCCCCTAAAATGACCATAGAGGATTCCTCCATTAGATAAATGTCTGTCATCAATTTATGCAATAGGTGGCTCATTTGTCCCTTGAGGTAACAGTAAATCACTGTCTTGTCTATCCACATGCTGAGCCTAATTAATGTTTTGTTATTTTCCCCATTTTTTCTTTCTTACAGAAAGAATATCCAATGAAAGGCAGTGGTAAACTCCTGTCCAGTGGCCAACTTCCTGGTAGTAACATAAGGGGGTTGCATTTGGCAGCATTTTCACGTAGACTCTGAATTATTCAACCTCTTATCATTTTAACATTTTTTTTAGCATTTATCTTACTGTACTTTTCAATATTAGATTTTTGAAACAGTGGGAGAAAACCTGTTCATTTTACAGCCCTTTTCAGAACCTTTGAGGGTACTCTGTTTCTGCTGTACCTAAAAAAAAGGAAAGGCTAGAGAAAGGTAATACACATGGGAACAGGAAATGCAAACAAGCAATAATCCCGTGTGCATATTTTACCCTAGTTACTTGTAACAAGAATTAAATGGATGATTTTGCTACTAATCAGTTATTATCAAATTGCATTTTGCATGTGATCTTTTGTTCAGAACTATTGATTTTCTTTTTAAAATGTGCATTTTAGTAATTCATCAATGGAAGAGAAAGTGCCTTAATAGCCTTTAGAAAATGTCCCAATACACTTATAATCTCACTACAGGGCTGACGAGAGGGGGGGAAGCCGGTACAAATTACTGGGGCCTGGTTTCCCCAGCTTTCCCCCCCTCTCGTCGGCCCTGTTTAGCCGGTCCACCCTTGCTGGCGGGCCCAAAAAAATTCCGGGCCTGGCTTCCCTGACTTCCACCCCCCTCGTCAGCCCTCTTTAGCCAGTCCGCCCTTGCTGGGGGGCCCGAAAATTTTTTTTCACCGGGGCCCGAACCCGCTCTCGGCGGCCCTGTCTCACTACGGTCTTCACCACTTACTCATATGATTGCTTACCCCTTTTTTATGTGGTGTGTTAGTCCCATCTTATTTGTGGCCATTTATGTAAATCTGTTCACCTGCTTAAGTGCCTCTAAAGTATAGCTGGATGTATACGGCAAAAAAAACCCAAACAAAGTGAAGTGAAGGTTTGGAGCTTAGGTTGTTGTTAGGGTAAAAACCAGGCAAAGGGCAAAGTTCAGATTCAACACCAACAAAATAGTGAAAGCTGTTCTTGCAAAGATTTTGCCCCCAGTCGGTGGAAATCTCATAAAATCAGCAGTTTCATGAAACTGTAGCTGCATCCAAATTGGAAATTGGGCTCTTATATTTTTTGAACACAGAAGTAAAACTGTGGGGAGTGGAAATAAAGGGAAAAGTAAGATCCGCAGCTATATATCAAAAGATCCACCTTGCAACAAATACATTATAAATATAAAATTGTTATTGACTTTCCAAAATCACAATTTCATATCATACTATGATATGCCAATGTGACTTGCAATAGAATAAGGTGCTACTCTGACAGAAGTCTCAAAGCTTGTTGGATGAAAAACTCTTTGAGATCCACTAATCCCATGAGACCAGTCTGATAGGCCTATATAGAAGGCATGGTCTGATAGTTGTGGCACTGCTGCAGTAATCAGAAATAGCTGACAAGGTTAAACGATGGAGGTATACTATCAGTGCAATGCAAGCACCAACAGAATAACTAGGTAGGGGGACAAAGCATACCTGAAGGGCATTTAAGGACTGGTGGAGGAGGAACAATTTATATGTTCCCTACGGTATCTTCTATTCAAAGCAATATTGAGAACAGTCTTTGAGGAAGGCTGCAAACCTGTCTTGTCTGGTAGTCACTGCAATGGGGAGACTTTAAAGGAGTGAGATGGGAAAAAACTTTTTGATCTTGAATGAAGCAATGAGCAACAGTCTATTCTCAATGTAGTTAGCTGAATAGCAGTAGAGAGCGTGAACATATTACAAAAACAAAAAATATTCCATATTTGCCTGGAATTTCTGCTTTTCATATTTATTTATTCAAGCTACATTAATTTAAATTCATTTTGCAGACAGGATACATGAAAATTTTTGGGATGAAGTTTACTTTTGCAAGTGGCTAAATATACTATACAAATTTACATATAAACCAACTGGCCTTTACTGATGAGCTGGGACAGTAAGAACATGCCATTATTATTGTGAAATATTCTCTGAACGTGGAGAACTTTTGTGTGTTAAAGTATTAACTCTAGATGGTTACACATTATTTTCCATAGAAATATGCTGTTGCTCCCTGAAGTTGCTGCTATGCCTGCTAAAACGCCCCATCATTTCTTCCCTTTCTCTTATAAGCAGAAGTAGAATACGCTTCTGTTCCATGACACATTTAAACTTCACTTGCACACAAAAAAAAAAAAAAGGGGGGTGGGATGAGGTTGCATTGCATTGTTTGAATCCAGAGTCATTTTGACTTTGGGAGCTGGATTTTTATTTGATTCCTGAATTCAAATTTGACGGAATAAAAATGGCAGAAAGTGTAAATTGATCTCACGAGCTGACTCTGAACTTCCTCCCTTTTTGTTGGTCATTCACTGTTAGAAGTATTCAGTGGTAGGGGATCATGAAGACTCCACTTCCTTCCTCTCTTCAAGGGATGTTTGGTGGGCACTGGCTGCCCATTCCATTCTATTAGCTGCCAGGTTGGTTCAAGAGCTTTTGGAATTTGTAATGCAGCTGGTGGTAGCAGAGACCCTGCCACTCCCTACGGTATATGTGAGACAGCAGCCTCAACAGACAGTCCCCTTCCAAAAGATGCTAATGGGAGAAATAGCCAACCAGTGCTTTCCCCAAGACCTCATAAAGAGGGGAAGGGTGTGGAGACTTGATGGCTGCTTTCCCTAAAGACTTTTAATGGTATGTAGCTGGGACAAGAAGCTGTAGGGATCATTGGGTGGCTGGGAAAGAGGAGGTTCAGAAGGGATGAGCCTTGTATTGGGGAGGCAAAACTAGGCAGAGTATGGATGGGACATAGGTGAGGCAAAGGCAACCTCTTAATTTGGAAGATTAAACTTGTCCATGTGTGGGTATGGTTGCTGTTCAGGGAGGCTGGTGCTAATTGAGATGGACATTATGGGGTCTGATGCTTGGTGTGTGAACTAATGTTGAATGTGAAGTCTGGGAGTCTGGCGCTAGATGTAGTAGCTAATGGAGATTGGAAGAAGCCTTGGAGCCTGAGACAAGGTTTGGGGTGCTTCTCCTTCCCCTGCCATACAGGGTTGGTTGAAGAAGCTATGGAGATGGCTTCACAGCCTTTTAAAGCTCCTCTTTCACTCTCCTGGAGGTGAGTGCGAAGCAACTGCTGTAGGATTGGTGCAGGAGTCAGATAAGTGGAACAGAAGCCAGGCAGGGTCAGCAGCAGGATGATGCTGAAAAAGGGAGTGAGTTGTGCCTCCTCACCCCTACCTCCTTGTGCCCCAGGGAATTTTGCTTCCCCCCATCAAGTTTGGTGCACAATCCAGCAGGCACTCTCTCATGGCACACATGTTGGTCATGGCCCACCAGGTTAGAAGCCCTGCAGACAGCAAGGTTGGGCCTGATATATACCAGCCAGAAAAGCTGTATCAGCGTATTTCTAGCAAGAGCCATGGGTATGCACGAGAAAGGTGCTAACACACCAAAGTAGACAGGGCCTGCAAGCAAATTTTTGTACTCATATGATTGTGTCTAAAACTGTTAAGATTTTTGAATGTCCTTTTTGCTGAGTAAATCTTGTAGATAAGAATGCATGTGTTCCCAGTCATTTGCTGCTGCTCAGTTTGACAAATGGGGAGAAGTGGCTTGTGTCATGGATACTGACAATATCAGTCACAGGTCTGTCATCAAATTAGAAAGGACCATCATCGGGAGAAAGGCCCATGAGTGTTTAGGTTCATTCGGCTTCTCCATATTTCACTGTTGAAAAGTGGCTAGCGGCAGGGGCTTTAGGGGCTGCAGCCCAGGTCCCCGGCTCAAGGGAGGCCCCGCAAAAATAAATCACAGGCAGTGATCTCTGACTCTGGGCTGCTAAAAATCCCACGGTGGAGCGGGGCGCTCAGGCAGGCTGCCTGCATGCTGTGGCCCCATGCCGCTCCCGGAAGTGGCTGGCTGCTAGCACGTCTCTGTGACCCCTGGCCGGGGGGCAGCTCTGCACGCTGCCCCTGCCCCACCCCCAGCATCATCCTTGCAGCTCCCATTGGCCGGTTCTGGGGGTGGCGCTTGCGGGCACGGGCAGCGCACAGAGACACGCTGTTCCCCTCCCTCCAGGGGCCACAGAGACATGCTAGCAGCCAGCTGCTTCCGGGAGCAGCATGGGGCCACGGCATGCAGCGGCCGGGAGCCGCCTGTGGTAAGCACCTCCCAGCCAGAGCTTGCACCCTTGCACCCCGTCCTCCACCCCAACCCCCAGATCAGAATCCCCCTTCTGCACCCAAACTCCCTCCCAGACCCTGCCCCCCCTTCTGCACCCCAATCCCCTGCCCCAGCCCCCCCCCCCCCCCCCCCCCCGCACCAAACTCCCTCCCAGGAAAAAGACTTGTATACAGGGGCCCCACAAAATCTAATAGCCCCAGGCCCACAGGAGAGTTAATCTGGCCCTGGCTAGCTGGATTACTTGTGCTGCTGAAAGTAACTTGAAATTGTCCCATCTACAGCGGCCACAACTAAAGTAAGTGACAGTAATGTTTTCTGCTGAAGAATGTGCAGGGATATTGATCAGAATGGGCATTAGTGCTCATTAAAGGAAACCAATCTAGAATGAAAAACAGAGCTTGAAAAAATTAAGTGCTGAAGGGTAGCTTCCCTAATGGATTCATTCCCACTGATTCACTCCCACAGGCACTGTCTCTGTCTCACCCCACCCCCTGTCTGCCCCTGTGTGCTGCTGTGCACAAACCCCGTGGTGTGGAGGACCCCAAATCCTGTCCATTTCACTATGACTCTTGTAAATCAGAGTCACAGCAAATGAGATAGAGGATAGGTAACTGTACTATGAAAATGGCATTGGGTGTATGCATGCACTCAGTGATTCTCCGTAATGATAGCTTAACATAAAATGGAGACCAGTGCATAGGTGCTGGAATCAGGTGTGCTGGGGTGCTGCTGCACTCCTTGGCTTGAAGTGGTTTCCATCATACCCAGGGTTTACAGTTTGGTTCAATGGCTCTCAGCATCTCCACTATACACATTGTTCCAGCACCCCTGAACTACTGGATTCCATCCATACATTTGGCAGATATGGCCTTGTCTATCTTGGGATTTTAGGCATCAGTGGAAACCTTTAGCATAGACATGGTTTATACAGGTGCAGCATAATTTGCACTGGTGCAGTTTATCCAGGTTTTGAAATCCCAGTGTAGACAAGGCTTAGGAGCCTGTACATATATAATACACACATGCTAATACCTCTGTGAATGTGATGAAACATAAGTGAATGTAAGGTTTGCTGGATGGCCAGCAAATCTGTCTTTTATCTTTCTCTTTCCCTTGGTTAGGAAGGAACTTGGTTATTTCTATATCTGTAAGGAGTATGTAGTCAAATTCAATGATTGTTCCAGTGCAAAAAGTAATATAGGAAAAGATTCAAAAGGTCCTAACATAGGCCTTCTTTGTCTTTCTCCCTAGACTGCTCCTCTCTTATTCCCTGAGAAATTCAAAACCCTAAAGATATTTTCAGTCACTCCTCTTGTTTATAAAGATGAGGTCATGCAATCCAGGAAAGATGCCCTCCAAATCAGTTGGCTAAATTAAGAAAAAACATCTTAAGTATGCACTGTTTGAGTTTTTCAGTGGTGCTCATTGCCATAGTATTTACATGCATCACATACATCCATGAATTTATTGCTCACAACATGCCCCCAAAGAATGGAAATATTCTTACATCCATCTCACAGAGGGGAAGCTGAGAGACGGGGTCCAGCCCCAAGTCACAGAGCACACTTCTATTGGAGCCAGGAGCAAAACCCAGATCTCCTGAGTACCAGGCCATTACCTATACCGCAAGTTCATCCTTCCTCTCTCAGGTGTGTGGGTTTGTAACTAAGAGATCCTGAGGGAATCTAATAAATTCTAAGTTAATGTAACATACACAGTAAGAGAGCCAGAAGAAGGGTTAAGTCATGCCAATTTAGACTCACTTCCGAATTTGCCCTAATTTTCTACTCCGCAAAAAAACCCTGAGAGTAAAGATACCGAACCATTTAAGTATTGACTCAGTCCCCGCATAGAATCACTGAGAGCTTGTCTACATGGGGACATTCAGGAAAATTAATCCTAAGTAACTAAAGGTGTGAATTTAAAAGTGGCTTAGTTAAACTGTATTAAACTCCTATGTGGACATACTTATTCAGAATTAAAGTGGTCTTCATTCAGTTTATCTTGAAAAAATTAAATTGAATTAAGGCCACCTTAATTCTGAATGAGAGTGTCCACACTGGGGTTTAATTCAGTTTAACTAATCCTTTAATGAATTAGGATTAATTTTTCTGAGTGTCCCTGAGTAGACAAGCCCCGATAAGTTAGCACTTAATTTGTCTCCCCCTTCCCATGTCCTAAGGGCTTGTCTACACTGGCAATTTACAGCGCTGCAACTTTCTCGCTCAGGGGGGTGAAAAAACACCCCCCTGAGCGCAGCAAGTTTCAGCACTGTAAAGCGCCAGTGTAGACAGCGCACCAGCGCTGGGAGCCGTGCTCCCAGTGCTGGTAGCTACACCCCTCATGGAGGTGGAGATCAGGGTGGGGTTTTTTTAGAGCCGCGACCACACAAGCCACATTAAAGCACCTGTGAGCTATAGTAGCGCCACAGCATTACTTAAATTACTGTCTCTCAAAGAACCGTTAAACAGAATGAGCCAAAATCAGTGCTGGGGTAAATCCATTGTCATTTATGGGCATACTCATGGGATGTGTTTAGCCCAGTGTCTGAACACCAGTAGTATTCCTCATTGGCCACGTATGTGGCATGTTACTTATTCATATGCATTTTCAGATTTATTGCACTGTTTTGACTTTTGTCATTTTTAGCACCTCTAGAAGGATGTATAATATTTAAAAAGCATAATTCCTATGGTGGTGTAGTATGGCACAAGTCTATAAGACAGGTCTTGGAAACTAAGGCATTGTTACAGTATATCATTATCTGGACATTTGTCGTAGAGCAGTTTTTCATAATAAGCTTCAAAAAAGGTGGAAGCCCAGATCTAAGATTCAGGTTTTTCAGAAGTAGTTCTATAACAGGAGCTTTATATTCTCTGCACTTCGACCAAGAATCTCCACATGATCATAAAGATTGAAATAAAGCTTATTTCTCTATTTCACAATATAAATTGGAACTAAAAAGACTGTATTTTAAATATTGTATTTTATTTTATGTCCTTTATAACCTCTTTGCTTCACAGAATTTTCCTTAATCTATTTAGGAGAATGTGCTGAAATTAGAGGTGGGACAAAACCATCTATCAAATTCTGAATTTGGGGTGTTCAGAAAAAAAAGAATCTCAAATCTGAACCAGGTTCAGGAGGGCACAAAGGCTGCTGGACCCAAAATCCACATTTCTACTTTGGATTCCAAGTGAAATATCATTAGAACAGCCGTTTTCAGAGCATTTTGGCATGAAACAGGATCCATGATTATTCCCAGAATGCAGGCTGAAAGAAGTCACCTGATAAATTCTGTAGGCTCAAATCTTTGGAATTTCATGCATTACAGCTCTCTGAAGAGCTTCTGACTGTTCTGTGCAATTGGAGAGTATTAAAGAACCTTATATCTCCAGATAGTTTGAGTTGTGTAGCAGAAAGAGAACATTTTACTTAATTTACATCTTGCTTTTCCATACATAAATTGACACATTTGTGTATGCAGTAAACATGCACAAAGAAAAGGAAAATAGGAGAAGTGTGCAAGGATGTTATGGTTCCCTTTCATGACTCGCTTGATTTTTTTTTTCTATAAATCACTACAAAAATAATCATGATAGATCTGTGCATACATACGTTTTGCATAAATTCCACATCTGACTCAGTGGGCAGACCATATGTTGTCAAGGTTTGTATGTGTAGAGGGAAGGTAATACAAACAAGTGCATTCTTACTAACTCCCTCTCCATTGGCTAAAATAACATAAATGGACCATATTTCAATTTGCATTTTGTCACCATATCAAGAACTGGATGTCTTTCTGTAAATGGTATATAACCACAAGGAGCTCCTCCTGTTGCAGAGAAAGTTCCATTCCAGCCATGACTCCACACATTGGCCCCTGGAATTCTTTCTTTATATTCTGGAGAAGATATCCATATTTGACCTAACAATCTTGACTGGTAGATGAAAGAGCTGATAGAGTAAGTATCCAATAATTGTATCCCTTTCATATCTATCCTTTTCAGATTTACTAACCAACCCTGTTTTTTGCACAGATTTTTTTTTCTAGAGATTACCATAGAAATATGGAACTATTAAGACAGGTGGTCTTGTAACCTAGAGGTCAGACAGGTGAACTGACAGCATTTTTAAATATGTTGCTCTGTCAAAATGATTGGCAGTTCTTCTGTTATGTGCATAAAATCACATATTGCTATGAATGCTAACTTAGTTGTCAGGAGCAGTTTTGCCATTCTGTTTAGCCTTGTGTCATGTAAGATTCCTTTAAGCAACTAAAAAAACAGCCATAATCCATTTGATTTTCTGTCTTCCCATGAGGAAAACTTTTGACAGATGATAAATAGCAACTGCTGACAATCATCAATGTGAAGCTATCATTCTTTTACATTAAATACAAAAACAGAGTTGTAAAGTCACTAGGGATAAGACTTTTGACACATACGAGACAAATATATAATCCTCAGAACTAAATCACTGTTGGGATCTAAGCAAGTACAACAAAGCACAGCTGCTTTTAGAATCTCACAAAGTCAAACCAAAGCTAACTTTGATATCTGGAACCTTATGCATGTTCCATTCCAGTGTGCCATGCTGTTAAACCATAAACTACTTCTTAAACATGCAAACATCAGTGAATGTATGTGCACAAAATAGAAAGACACTTTACCATGCTGTCTCCTTTAATTAGGACTAAAAGGGACCAACACCAGAATAAAGACTGTGCTGTTTGCTGAGTGAACAAGAAAGTATGGGCCACCCCTTTTATGGTAAAATGCTCTACAGCTTAAGTGTTCTGTCTATGTTCTATTTCATACCAATAGTTCCACCCATTTATTTTTAAAATTAGTAATAAAATGGAAATACAAATGAACAAGATGACACGATATGTTGTACAAGCTGGCCGTTTTGAAGAAATCACATAGGCTAAATTGTCATCATGAGTCTTTTGGGGGGATCATAAATAAAAAAAACAGTTAGTCAAGGTAGCAGTACTTGTAGTCTTACATCTCTCCTACTGAAAAATGTAGTGTGTGATCCCTTACCAGCCTTACCCTTATATGAGAAAAGGGCAACAATTTTGAAAAAGAAAAGAAAAAAGCATACATGTGATTTTTTTAATGTATAATGTTCACACCACCAGTCCTATTTTTGTTTGATACTGTGCTTATTTGTAATATATACTGTGCAGAACCCATTCTGTTTAACTGTGACAGTTGTGACTTTTGAGAGCAATTGAAAAATTACAAGTTAAAAGGAGGTGCAATTTAAGTCTTATAAGTGCCAGCAGGAGGCAAAGGAGTAGACCAGTTGGGTCAGAACAAATGATTTGCATAGGAGTGCATTTCAAGTTGAAGCATGTGGGCCAAAGAAATGCAATATGAGTAGAATGTACTATGCACCTCAAATATACTCAAATGTGAATGTATCATAAAAATACTGATTCTTGTTTACACTAGGGGAACTTCACAATGCAAGGGTCTGTAAAGTAAAAGTGTAGCATATTTACACCAACTTTCCATGAATTGCATGGTGAAAATGACCTTAGTGTAAATGAGCATCAGGCCCCCAGTGTCATTTATTGACATATACCACATTCATATATACACATTCCCTCGATTGCAGAAATTACTGGGTGAAATTCAATTGCTTGTTCCATTCAGGAGGTCAGACTACAGGATCATAGTGATCCTTTCTCTTTTTAAAATCTGTGAACAGACACAAACTATTAATATACTTTTTGAAATATGCTTCTTTTCTTGTGATTTTTCTGTGTGTTTTAGCTAAAAAATGCTTACATTTTATCATGCTGGGAATGGGTGATGGGATGGCTCACTTGATGATTACCTGTTCTGTTCATTCCCTCTGGGGCACCTGGCATTGGTCACTGTTGGAAGACAGGAGACTGGGCTAGATGGACCTTTTGGTCTGACCCAGTATGGCCATGCTAGCATGCTAAAAATAGAGCATAGTGTGGCAGTTTGAGCAGCAGGACAGGCTAGCTGCCCTCAGTATGTACCTAAGTGTCTCAGATGGGTACATACACAGGACAGCTAGCCCCTCCTGCAGCTTGCACAGTCATGGCTACATACTGTTTTTAGTGCCCTAACTTGATGAGAGACACCCACACAAGCTCTCATCAAGCTGGGAATCACATCCCCAGGTCAAAGTGTAGATATAGCCTTAGATAAAATTTGTTTACATTAGTGTTGCATCGTGTCTTAATGTCACAAACTTGAAATAAAAAGAAGGAAGCATCCATGGTATGTGGAATTTTAGTGGGAGTACCCAAGTGTAACAATCTCTAGAGAAACTGCATTTCCAGCTTGTAAACTCTGAGAAGTCTTCCATATAATAAACAGAGCATCCATCATCACACACAGTTTCCACTCTTTCATCCTCATCTGACACTGGCCATTTACATTTGAGAGGGCTTGGCATGCTAAGAGCATGTTGTTCTTCTCCCTGTCACCATCTCTGGCAGGTCTTATAATGTTAAACAGTCAGAGCACAGTGTTAGGAGGAGGATATAGGATGCTACTGTGCTGAGAAGACTCTCACTGCCGTTTAGGAGTTACTTGGAATGTTGTCTGAAAGAATAAAGAACAATTTACAAGACTTTAATAAACCAGTTAAATATGAATCAGAAATTTATAGCTAAAACAGCAGCACAAAGGGGAGCCCAAATCCTGTTCATCTTTCTCTCGGGGGTAGTCCTACTATAGGTAGTGTTTTAAGTTCCAAAAGCATCAGAAAGAGAGCAACCTAGAATGAATTAGGTGGTGTTTGTGGACAGGGCTGGCTCCAGGCACCAGCAAAGGAAGCAGGTGCCTGGGGCGGCCAATAGAAAGGGGTGGCACTCCGTCCGTTGTTGGGGCGGCACGTCCGGGTCCGCGGTGGCAATTCGGCGGCAGGTCCTTCAGTGCCTCGCTTCCTCTTTGGCAGCACTTCGGCGGCAGCTCAATCGCTCTGCTCAATCAGGCTTTTCTTTTTTTTTTCTTTGCCGCTTGGGATGGCAAAAAAGCTGGAGCTGGCCCTATCTGTGGGGGAAAGAATTGTGGCACTTACATTACTCCATACCACTTTAACTTGCATTCTGAGTGACAATGAGACCTTTGTGTAAGATCATGAAGGGAAAATGTCTGTTAATGAGACATCAGTGGATGCATGAACTCCAGCTTTCTGTAGGTATTTGTCTTTCTTTTTTAATGTATACAGCCTGCCAGGCATTTTCTTCTAACCAGCCACTTAAGTAATTGTGAGGAAACCAAACACATGAGAGCTGCCATTTTATTTCTTCGCTCTATAAGAATGGGACTTTGAGGAGTGACACAACAATGCCATTCAATTAGCATTAGACAACATTGTGCTGTCGTTAAAGGAAACACAACTTTTTGTCAGGGGAAATTAGTCCTAATGATGTAAATCAAGATGGCAGCATGTAAATACAATAACACAGAGTGAGTATAGAAGGCAAGTGATCTCAACTCATGTTATCTGCCTAGTTTCCATGGAAACAACAATTATGACACAGCTAGAGGAATTTACACTATTCCCTTCTAGAAAATTTGCTAGTTGTTCTTTCTGGCATACAGGAAAGTCAACTAGTCAAAATACCCCTGCTACTTGCAAATTGCTAAACAATGCTTTGTTCACAAGTACCTGAGGACTGGCATATCTGTTGGGTGAACTCTCATTTCTTTATACATAATGTATTTACCCTTTTGGTCTTCATTTATTTGTCATTGTTTTCCAACTGAATTTAACTGATTTAGATAAGAATCCTAGGACCTGATCCTGAGAGGAGCTGAGCACTCATAATTTCCCAGAGAAGTCAGAAGGAACTGGGTGCTGGAGGAGATCAGCAGCTCTCAAAATCAGGTCCCATATGTCTAACATTAGACATCCATAAAGCAATTACCCAAACTAAAAAGCCAACTTTTAAAATTGGGCCCCTATACATTAGCACCCAAGTGCTAACAGATACTTCCCAGCATGACTTTAATCCTCCAGACAAGAAAAATGTATTATTTTATTACAATAGCACTTAGAAGTCCCAACCAAAATCGGGATCACCACTGCAGTAGGAACTGTACAGACATACAGTAAAAGACATTCTTAATTCAAAGAGCTTACAAGTCAAATAGACAAGATAGATAAAGAATGAGAGAAAGGAAGTAGCTCCTAACTACCCAGCTGTGATGAGGTGTCTACCTCACACAAGACTGGAAGGGGTTAAGATGGCCAGGCAGGCCAATTAATTCCACAGGCTTCACCTGGAGGAGGAGCAGGGGATTGACTGGGAACAGGCTCAGCTGGGCAGGAACAGGTGGGACATCCATAAAGCCAGGGAGCAGACAGCAGAATGGGGGTGCAGGGCTGCAGTCACTCCCTAAGAGGAGGGCGTTAGGAGGCTGGTGAATCCAGAGAGAGGAGAAGTCATGAAGATAGGAGATGGCTCAGGGGAAAGCAGCAATGTAGGACAATTCAGGCCTTGGCTGCTGATTGGAGGGCCCAAAGGTGCCAAATAGGTAGGGCAGGGGGGCTTGCCTCTCCCCCCTGAGTTTCATACAGGAGGTGGACTCCCAGGCAGAGCTCTTAACTGCTTATCATTAGGTGGAATGTGAATTCTGCAGAGAGGTGCTTCTCCCAACTTGTGTTCATGGGGCAGGGAGTCAGCGTTTTGTTTACAAACAGAGACAGGGTGATTCAGATAAGAAAAGGCTGGTAATTAAATTAAGGATCTGGAAGTCCTTAGATGAACCTGTAAAACAGGAATCCCTCTGCGGGGAGGTGGGGTTGAAGAGAGAACACAGGGGACTCAGAAGAAATACAGCCAAGCCTTCTGAGCCAACGTTACATTCAGAAAAGAGGAAGATGTGAGGGGCATAAGTGAAAAGAAGGGGCCAAAACCCAGGGAAGTGAGTGGTATAGAGAAGTTCCCACTCTACCTCTGTTACTTATGTGGCCCCTTCATTGTATTATCTGAGCACCTCACATCACAGCCCCTTGGTAAGGTAGAGCAGTGCTATTATCCTCATTGTACAGATGGGGGCACTGAGGCATACACAGACTAACAGCCAGATTTGCAAAGGTATTTAGACACCTAGTGGGATTTTCCAAAGTGCCTTTAAGGCTAGGTGCTTTGTATACCCCACTAGATGCCTAGCTGCATCTTTTGGTGCCTAAAAACCTTTGAAACTCTCTTCCAAAGGCACTGACTTGAAGTCATACAGGATGTCCATGGGGGTAAGGGAAAAGTAGAACCCAGGTTTCTTATGGCAAGCTCCCTATCCCCTGGACCAGCCTCTCTCTCTACTGCATGCTGCAAAAAAGAGACCTCTGATAGATGGGAGCAAAACCAAGAAGGTCAGCTCTCTGAGACTCCAGCAATTGGTCTCAGATGATTGGGAATGATGTCATGCTTGACAGTATGAAAAGCAGCACAGAGGTCAGGAAGGATGAAGAAAGAAAGAGAATGAGAGTCAGATGAACGGAGAGCACTTAACCACCAATGGGTGGCAGATTCTGCCCCAGGCTGAGTTGTACAGCAATGCCTGCTGTGCAATTTTAGATTTTAACTGAAAACCATTTTGTTTTGTCATTTTTTGTTCTGAGTTTGAGAAAAGGAAGGAATGAGAAAGTGTCATATGAGTATCGGATGTGATTACACATCAAATTCTAAGGGTTGCAGCTGTATTCAGGCCAATTCCAAAACAAAGAACAGAAATTGCATCCACAGAGTCCATAAAATCAACCATTATTGTCATGATTTGTAGTATTCACTGAGTACAATCTGTGCGCTCAGCACTGCTCAGAATATGCCAGAAAATGTAATCCCTGAGCCAATGCATATAAGATGGCTCAGATATTTAAGTATGAAGTGTATAGTTATTGACCACACATGTTATCACATGTTCACTGTGATTTTTATATGTATGAGTGGAGGCACTGATGGCAATAGAAGTTTTACTTGATTAAGGACTAGAAGATTTGACCCTCCAACTTCCTTTCAAGAAGAACTGCTGCCCAGAGCTCTTGTGCCTGTTTATTTTCCTTTTCTGCCTGCAGTGACCCTGATATACCTCAGAAGTCTCAATTCTCCCCTCCTTCCCCCAACTTTAAAACATAGACTTTTCTTGGTGTTTGATTTAAAATATTCTCCTATGAAAACTGCAACTCAATCACTGTAGTGTTGTGTTTAAGAGCTTTCTGGAAAGTAACTAGCCTTTAAACAAAAGTGAAAACAGTGTTGCCAACGCTCATGATTTTGTCATGAGTCTCATGATCATTATCATTTTCCTTAAAGCCCCAGCTCCTGGAGTCAAGTGGATATGTGATGATTTCAGCCTTCATTCTTAAAGAAAAATGAAGTTTCTAACCCTTGTGGCTGTGGAGAAAACTTCAAAATGTGATCCCAGTGCACTTTAAAGGCTCAAAAAGCAGAATGTAAATAAAAAAAAACATAAAATCTATTACTTTTACATTGGCTTTAAAATAATAAGATTATCTTGTGATTTTTGGTGAGCCTGATTCTTGATTTTTGAACATTTGGGGTTGGCAATACTATGAAAGTGACTTGACAGTGTCAGTTTCACTCCAGTTTAAAGTCATTTTCTAGTCTATTATTTGTAGTGCGGTAACACCCCTAGACCTCAGGCAGGTGCAGTATAAACTCATGGGGCCTTGCCCTAATAGGATGTTTCCAAAAGTTTAAATGATCTATTCTAAGCTTGTTGAACTGCAAAAAAGTGATAGAGGGTAATCTAGGTTTTTCTACAAGTGTTTCAGTTGTTGTATTCAAGAGTTAGAAACAAAGTAAGAATTTACATTAATTTTTTAAACCTAACCAGTGTTCCTTAAGTGAATTGACACAAGATGTCAGAACAAGTATTACAACTGAGTACAGGGCCGGCTCCAGGCACCAGGCACCCAAGCACATGCTTGGGGCGGCACCTGGTAAGGGGCGGCGTGGGGCGCGCGGCGCGGCATTCCGCGGGGGGGGGGCGCTCCGGCGGCTCGGCGGGGGGGGGTGGGCTTCGGCGGCGTGGCGCTCGGCGGGGGGGGCGGCGCTGGGGGGGGGTTCCGGCGGCGCTCGGCGGGGGCGGGCTCCAGCGGCGCGGCGCTCAGCGGCGCGGGCCTCGGCGCTTGGGGGGGGGGGGGTCCGGCGGCGCTCGGCGCGGGGGGTGGGCGAGCTCGGGGGGGGTTCCGGCGGCGCGGCGGCGCTGTGGGGGGGTTGCGGCGGCGGGCTCCGGGGGCGCGGCGCTCGGCGGGGGGGGCTTGGGGGGCGGCACTTTTTTTTGCTGCTTGGGGCAGCAAGAAAGTTAGAGCCGGCCCTGGCTGAGTAGGTCTAATATTTATTTAATTTTCTTTCTTTATATAGGAATTAGAAATTATTATCTGACAGGAGCACTGTATCTAGGTTATCTGCAAAAAAACCCAAGAGTTTTTAGGTGTCAAGTAGCCTTTGGAATCATGGTAAAAGTTACCCCCCCCTCCAAAAAAAAATCTGAAATGGCGCCCTTTGGAGGGCCCCTGAACTGGAACCCAGAATAGACCACGGGCCTGGGTTCCCCTACTGGGGACATGACAAAGGCCAGGCAGCTGACTTCTTGGGACAGTTTGTCTAAGAAAGACTTTGTTACATCACCCCCCGAAGGGGAAACCATATAATGATCTGGTTGGAGGGCTGAGTCACCAAGAGGAGGCTGCAGTTCCTAGAGCAAGAGGGGCTGCAGGGTGAGACAGGATGGGTGAAGATAGCCCCAGAGGAGGGTGCAACATCTGGAAAAGCTAATCCCCAGGACGGCCAGGAGGAGGTGCCACACCAACCCTTTGCCATATTAATTGATTGTAAGAGCAACAAGTGCTACCTCCTCTTCTGACCAGGAAAGACAAGAAAGGGATTCAATTATGAAAAGAGGATGCACTTTCAAAAAGCAAGGGCTGTTTCCTCACTTGGAAAACTGCTGTGCCTACCATCAGGATAGATTTCTATCAGGACAGTTTCCAGCTGCCGCCATCTATACCACATAAAGGCCAAAAAAAGTTTAACATCTTCCTCAGTGGACATGGGCTAGACCTCAACTTAAAGCCTGTTGTATCTTGGTGTTACACTGGATCATACCTTGACTTTCAAGGAACACCTTATCAAAACCTCACTGAAAATAAAGACCAGAAAAACCTGATCAGCAAACTAGCTGTTTCTCCTTGGGGAGCCAAAGCATAGAAACTAAGAAACTCTGGGTTTGCCTTGGGCTATTCAGGAGGGTATTGCTCCCGGTGTGGTTTTCACACAGGACTAGTAGACACTCAGCTGAATGAAGCTATGGTAGCTGTTATTATAAACATAAGACTGCCCAATCTGGCCTAGCTGCTGGTTCTGTCCATCATCACCTCTCCTGACATCAGGTGACCAGTTGCCTTGCAGAATTTGCTCCTTACGCTGCCACATCTACCCCTGTTTAAAGATGTATTTAATCCACCAAGCCACCATCTTAGCCCAAGGCAACCCGTTAGGACAGTTCCCCTGAAGAACCTCAATATAATCTCCAGGTGGCATACTAGGTGGCAAGAACAAGCGTCAAACATAGTGCCTATCTGGTGACAGATCCAACAATCAAGCTCCCTGGTTTTGACCTTCCATACCTCTCTGAGTAAAGCTCAATAGCTTCAGATGTGGAGTGATCAGATGTGCTGGTAGTGACCATAATAGGAGCCTTAATGACTCCCCCCTTTGCTGTTGTGGCCTTTGAAAAGATAGAGGTCATATACTTACAGGCTTCACCCATCAGCAAATGCTGTCTGGTTCCTTCATGGACTCGCATAATGCTCTTCCTTACATTTTTGACTGACCGAGACACTGAGACTAACACATTGGATTTGACTGTCTATGTAGACGCAATCACGTTTCTTCCAGTTTTGTCTCCGGATTGAGACTAAGGAAGAAGGGGGGAGGGGTGGAAGGTAGCAGCAGCAACGGGGGGGAAAGGGTTGCTTTTGAAAGAACAAGTAGGCACTATGTTTTTGTAGGAAAAGTACATGCTCGTTAATAGCAACATATTGGTGCCCTTTTGCTATGTTGCTCCTATGTGGCTGTTGCTGTTATGGGAAGTGTCATCTGACTAAAGGCAATCTGCTTTTTCTGATATGTAAAACAGCTAAAATACACTCTAACAATCTGTAATAGTAACAATGTGATGTACGTTTATTCTTATTGCTAAAGTACAGGGGCGGGCAAACTTTTTGGCCTGAGGGCCGCATCGGGTTTTGTAAATTGTATCGTGGGCCGGTTAGGGGAGGGGGTCATGGCCCAGCCCCCACCTCCTATCTGCCCCTCGCCCGGGACTCCTGCCCTATCCAACCCCCCCTGTTCCCTAATGGCCTCCCCGGGACCCCTGCCCCATCCACGCCCCCCTGCTCCCTGTCCCTTGACCGCCCCCGGACACCCGCCACCCCATCCAACCCCTCTTCTCATTCCTGACGGCCCCCCGGGACCCCTGCCCTATCCAACCACCCCTTCTCCCTGTCCCCTGACTGCCCCCGGAACCCCTGTCCCCGAGCACTGCCCCGCCACCTGAACATTGGCTACCCCTTACAAGGTGCCGCCCCACAGGGCCGCCCAGAGGATTCAGGGGGCCTGGGGCAAAGCAATTTCGGGGGCTCCTTCCATAAAAAAAAGTTGCAATATTATAGTAACATGTATTTGGAAATGTAAAAAATAACTAGTGAAATACATTCAAAAATTAATTTATAATAATTTGAAAATACACTAAATACATTATTTAAAAACATTAAATGCTTTAATGGTATGTATACATTTGCAATTACATAATGGGCTGTTGCTGGGTGATGGTGATGGTTGGTGCCAATGGGCTGTCGCTGCCTGGGGGTGGTGCTGCTGTTGCCCAGGGCTGGGTGGGGAGCTGGGCTCTGGGTTGGGGGGTGCCCGGCTCACAGGGGCTGGACTCAGGGCTGTGGGGAGATGGGGTCAGGGGGGTGTCAGGCTCAGAGGGGCTGTGCTCGGAGCTGGGGGTCAGGGCTGTGGGGGGATGGGGTCGGGGCGTGTCCGGCTCACAGGGGCTGGGCTCAGGGCTGTGGGGAGATGGGGTCAGGGAGGTGTCCAGCTCAGAGGGGCTGGGCTCAGAGCTAGGGGTCAGGTCTGTGGGGGGGATGGGGTTGGGGGGTGTCTGGCTCAGAGGGGCTGGGCTCGGAGCTGAGGGTCAGGGCTCTGGGGGGGATGGGGTCGGGGGGTGTCCAGCTCAGAGGGTCTCGGCTCGGAACTGGGGGTCAGGGCTGTGGGGGATAGGGTCGGGGGGGTGCCCGGCCTCGGCCCCTTACCATGCTGCTTACCCCCTCTCCTGGAGCCTCAGTGCGCCACGTCCAGCGCTGTAGCGGCGTGGTGTTTCCAGCGGGGCCTGAGCTCCTGCCGCTCGGCCGCAGCTCGCAGCCCCGCCCCCTTACTCAAGTTGCAGTGCGGGAGGTCTAGGTTGGATATTAGGAAACACTATTTCACTAGGAGGGTGGTGAAGCACTGGAATGCGTTACCTAGGGAGGTGGTGGAGTCTCCTTCCTTGGAGGTTTTTAAGGCCCGTCTTGACAAAGCCCTGGCTGGGATGATTTAGTTGGGAATTGGTCCTGCTTTGAGCAGGGGGTTGGACTAGATGATCTCCTGAGGTCCCTTCCAACCCTGATATTCTATGATTCTATGATTCTTACCAGCTGAGACGCTGGGGGATGGGGTAAGACGGAGGCAGGGGGAGCCTCCGACATACTCGTGGGGGCCCCTGCGGGGCCTGGGGCAAATTGCCCCACTTGCCCCCCCCCTGGGTGGCCCTGCCACCCCAAGCATGTGCTTAGTCAGCTGGTGCCTGGAGCCGGCCCTGTGCAGGCCGGATGTGGCCCGCGGGCCGTAGTTTGCCCACCTCTGCTATAGTATTACATTAATATACATATGTGACACAGTGGACGTCAAAGTAGCACCCTGTAATCTCCATATTCATCATTTGTACATGGTTGTTATATTTCATACAAAGCATGCCATGTAAGATACCATATGAAAGGTCATGATCTCCTGAAACTCATTGTTCTGTCAAAATATGTATCTCATTATTGTGTATGAAGTTATGAGATTTTGCTATATGGTTGTTATTGAAATATGTGGTGAGTTTGGGAGACACCCACTGGTAGCTCTCCAGTGACTAAAAAAGGTGGTAACCCACACCCAGGAGGATGTTAAATGACCATTGGTCAGCAGAGGAATTGTAAACAATAGATTTACAGTTCTGTAAGAGACCGCTGCACAATGAGGATTGCTCAACTCTGTGACTCAGCAAGACCCACCAGGACATGCCTGGGCCAGTATCTTTTCAGGGACATGGATTGAGAGTATAAAATAAGGGACAGTGGCATTATGAGACCGCCTGTCTCCTCCCCCACCTACACTGAAGGCAACAAGAATGCAGGGAAGATAAAGACTTCGAACAGAAGAGATTGATCTCAGGCTGAATTTCCTTCTCAGCCTGTGTGTTAAGAGCTGTAACCTACCTGCAACATCCACTGGATGAGAAAAGCTGTTTGATTCAAATCTTGCTTAGTCTGAAAGTTTAGTATTTAGAATGCGTGTTTACTTTTTATTTTCTTAGGTAACAATCTCTGACCTTTATGCCTACCGCTTAGAATCAATTAAAATCTATCTTTCTGTAGTTAATTAAACTTATTTTAATGTTTTATCTTTACCAGTGAGTTTGTCTAAAGTGCTTGGGGAATCTGCTCAGCTTACAAAGGCTGGTGCATGTCTGCTATCCGTTGACAAAGAGGTGAACTAATTAATGAGCTTTCATTGTTCAAGAGACAGTCTTGAGTAGTGTAAGACTGTACATTTTGCTGGCATCTCCCTCTGTATAGTTCATGAGTGGCTTAGAGAGCATTCATGCAATTTAGCTGGGTATCACTGAATGCTAGTAGCTGAGTGATAACAGCACCTAGAAGGGTTTGCTGTTTGTCACTAGCAAAGCATTATGAGAGACAGCCCAGGATGGAGAGTTAAGGGGGCACAGTGGTCCTACAGTTCCAGGTTGTACCCTAGGGATTCCGTCACAACATACTGTACATTTTAAACATGTGCTTTGTTCTGCATTTGTAGCCTACTACCATATTAGCAAAAAGAACAGGAGTACTTGTGGCACCTTAGAGACGAACAAATTTATTTGAGCATAAGCTTTCGTGGGCTAAAACCCACTTCATCAGATGCATGCAGTGGAAAATACAGTAGGAAGATATATATACACAGAGAATATGAAAAATGGGTGTTGCCATACCAACTATAATGAGAATAATCAATTAAGGTGGGCTATTATCAGCAGGAAAAAAAAACTTTTGTAGTGATAATCAGGATGGCCCATTTCCAACAGTTGACAAGGTGTGAGTAACAGTAGGGGAAAAAAATTAGCATGGGGAAATAGTTTTTACTTTGTGTAATGACCCATCCACTCCCAATCTTTATTCAAGCCTAATTTAATGGTGTCCTGTTTGCAAATTAATTCCAGTTCTGCAGTTTCTCGTTGGAGTCTGTTTTTGAAGTTTTTTTGTTGGAGCATTGTGACTTTGAGATCTGTAATTGAGTGACCAGGGAGGTTGAAGTGTTCTCCGACTGGTTTTTAAATGTTCTAATTGTTGACGTCTGATTTGTGTCCATTTATTCTTTTGCATAGAGACTGTCCGGTTTGGCCAATGTATGTGGCAGAGGGGCATTGCTGGCACATGATGGCATATATCACATTGGTAGATGTGCAGGTGAACAAGCCTCTGATAGTGTGGCTGATGTGATTAGGGCCTATAATGATGTCCCCTGAATAGATATGTGGACAGAGTTGGCAACGGGCTTCTGGGTTAGTGTTTTTGTTGTGTGGTGTGTGATTGCTGGTGAGTATTTTCTTCAGGTTGGGGGACTGTCTGTAAGCGAGGACTGGCCTGTCTCCCAAGATCTGTGAGAGTGAGGGATCATCCTTCAGGATAGGTTGTAGATCCTTGATGATGAGCTGGAGAGGTTTTAGTTGGGGGCTGAAGGTGACGGCTAGTGGCGTTCTGTTACTTTCTTTGTTCAGCCTGTCCTGTAGTAGGTGACTTCTGGGTACTCTTCTGGCTCTGTCAATCTGTTTCTTCACTTCAGCAGGTGGGTATTGTAGTTGTAAGAATGCTTGATAGAGATCGTGTAGGTGTTTGTCTCTGTCTGAGGGGTTGGAGCAAATGTGTCAAGTTTTATTTTTATGTTTAAAGAAAAATCAAACATCAACTATGAGAAGTCTTATTCCACATCAAAGTGTATTATATTTATACAGTGAGTATCAACTTGTAAATTAAGAATGGATAAACTCACTCAGGTGAAATAACTCTATTTGCTCTGGTTCTTCTCAGTCACAATTTTGTTTTGAAGATGGTATTCAATATCCTAAAGAGACCTGTAGACCTAAATCCCTCTAGTTGTGAAAAGTGCTGAAGTGTATTCAAAGTCTTCAAGAGCTTGGAGTTTGTTGGAGGTGGAACTTCATCAAAATCATCCTTACTGTCTTGATTATGCTCTTATGTTATGTTTCCTCAACACAAGTTTATTTCTCTGGACTTGCAGCAGGTGCAGCATTCAAAATTCCTCCTCAGTTAGGTCTCCAAACTTGAGCAAATCCTACTAAGCAGCTACTAAGTCCTCTTTTTTTCATGTTGACTGGAAGTGGAACATCGTTCAGGGGATCAAACTCTTCAGTATCCTCATCTAGCACACCTTCTACTAGCACAAATTTGCCTTCCCTGAAACAGTTGGAAATTGTTGGCTTTACATCTTGCCATGTCTCCGCAACAAGATGAACGCAATCTAGCAAATTTACAGTTTTCAGGACAGTCTGAACATCTACATTGGGGTCCTCATCAACGGCAACAATAATCTGCTTTGTGATTTTTGATTGGTAATGTCCCTTCATGTTCTTAATCACACCTTGATCCATAGGTTGCATCAAAGATATAGTGTTAGGGGGTAAGAATTGGATCTGAATGCTAGTGAGAACTACTCCTTGAGGGTGTGTGGAACAGTTATCCAGTAAGAGGCATATCTTATGGCTGTGCAAGCGAAGCTGACGATCCCAATATTTTAGCCAGTTGATGAAAATCTCACCTGTCATCCAGGCACTTGCTGAACTGACATAATTGAGGGGAAGTTTACTGAAATCATTCAGAAAGCAACTTGGGTCATGTTGACTTCCCAATCATGAACAGCGGGCGTTTGTCACTCCCATCCATATTGGTACAGATGAGCACAGTTACCCTGTCCTTTGAAGCATTCCCTCCTTCTAGCTTTTCATTTTTGTCTACATGTCCTCTGTCACAGAGCCCTTTCAGATTAAAGTCCTGTTTTGTCAGCATTGTAGATATCAGCTGGGGAAAACTGTTCAAAAATGTGAGGAAGTTTTTCGCACTGCCACTGCTCAGCTGCTGGTTTGTCTGCCGACTGTTTTTCGCCATGCTCTTTTTTGTAAGCGACATTGCAGCATATCTTCCATCTGGTAAACCACCCGTCACTTGCCTTAAAATTATTCAATCCAAGTGAAGCAGCAAACTGAAGGGCTTTTTCCAGCAAGCAGTGTTCTCTGCACCCTCTTCCCCTTGAACCATATAGAGCAAGCCTGGTAGACATCAGGGGCTTTTCCTTCATGTCCACCCTTATGGCAGCTATTCAGCTGTCCATCTTCATATTTAGCCAAAAGCTTATCCTTCTGCTGCCACAATCTGCATGCAACCAACCTGTGCAACTCCCACTTGACTGCAACTTGGTTTTGCATAGCCCCCAGAGTTTGACAGTCTCAGATCTGTACTTTTCCTTTCAGTGAGACACTTCTTGGCATCTTGTCTGTTTTTGCCACACAAAAATGATGCAAGTAAGTGGAGAATATGATGTCACAACATCACAAATGTTTTTGTTATGTGGTGGCTATCTTGCTGTTACTGAGTGGACAATTCATGGGAGGGAAAGTGTTCCCAAGGGACGTGTTGCTCATAAGCGGCAGTTGCTCTTCAAAATATAACTGCAAACAAACATCTACTGTACTGGTCATCACATAGGGTCTGACTCTGAGGGGCTGAGCACCCACAAATCCAGCTGAAGTCAGTGGATGCTGTAGGCACTTGGCCTTTCACCAAGTCAAGATCATAGCGCTTTAGAGTTATATGCAGGCGCTGCAGCTCTGTAATTTTTAACATACAACCATATTGGGGGACAGAAGTAAAGTAAAGAAAGGCAGGGGACTGGACTCGATGACCTCTCGAGGTCCCTTCTAGTCCTAGAATTTATGAATCTATTAATAAAGAGGCTTAGACCCTTATTTCTACATCATAGTTCAGTTTGACTGTTTCTAGAGGAATAAAAATAAGTAAAGGAGTATTCCATGGATAATAAATATTTAATTAAGAAAATGTTCCCTCCCCATTGCTTTGTTTTTCTGGCTCTCATGTACTCTCCACTTTCTCACTGTTCCCTGCCTTCTTTTTTCAGCTTTCCTTTTTCTGGTTTGTTACCATGTTTCTCTAGGCTTCCCCCAGGCTACTCTCCATCTCTCTAGACATTCTGCTACCTTTCATTTGTGTCTTCTTTTTTTTATTTGATTCTGTTTCTTTTTATATTCTGCATCTATTTCACTTTAGCTTCTCTGATTTTGTTCCGTTTCCTTGATTTCTGCAGCTTTTCTGGCTGAATTTTTCCTTGCTTCTTTATAGTCTTTTTACGTTTTACTTTTCTCACAGTATTTCTGCTGGCTGATGGTGCTAAACATCAGACAGTGGGTTTGTGAATCCACAACCTTTTCTGCAGACCTCACACGATTTGGGAGAGGCCTGATTAAAGGAGGACTATTTATCAAACCCTCAGGCATTAACTTTATCTGTTGATTGTATACACCTTTTCAGAATTAGTGTGTACAAATCTGCATGTACACTATATAACTTATTAGCATGTTCTTGTCCAGCCAAAGCCAGAAAAATAACGTTACATTTAGCTGTCCATTTTATTTTAAAGTTGTTAACCTTATAAATAGAACAGCCATTCTGTAATAGGACTATCCAAGAATGGAAAACACATGTGACTTCAGCTCTTCCATTAACTGTTTTAATTTCTATGCGTTTTTTAAATATATTTCTGTCAATTTTTAAATTCCTCCAGTCTGAATGTGAAAAGAAGGGTGAGATCTAAATAGATTCTAGTGTTGACTTGTTATGGGTATGCTGTTACTAAGGGCTTGTCTATGCAAAGTTTAGTCCACGGCAAACTGGGGCATGAATCTACCCTGCATTAGCCTCCCAGGCGCTAACTAGATGTGTGGTCCCTGCTGACGCACACTAACAGTTCCTTAGTGTGCTTTGAGCTACCTGCTTTGAAACAGGAATAGATGAAAGAGGGATTTTAGCCACCCAACTCCTCTTGATATCAGTGAGAATTGAGTGGCTCAACTTTGTTCAACTCTTCGAAAAATCTAAGAGTTACAACTTCAACCCCAAAGCTCTAACTGACGTTAATGGGATGTTTGCCTGCTTAAGGATTGCAGAATCAGGTTCTACATTAATCTGGCATGCTTTTGAGCACCTAGAGTAAACAGTGCCACGGCAGTTTGCATTGGCAAAGTATTTTATTGTCTAATTGACCTCACTGTTTGTGTTTCCTAATATCTAATTTAACATTTTGCCTTAATTCAATATCAGCCTGTCATCAATCCATGCCCTTCCTTTCAAGATGAAACAGAGCTCTGTGATTATTTGTAAATCATCTAAGCTGGAAATGTTCAAGCTGGCTAATCATTCTTCAAAATGAATAAATCATCCTCCCAAACTGCCCATCTATTGCATTTTTTTCAATCTCAGCAGTATCCTTTCTGCAGTATAATGTGGTGATCAGAACTGCACACAATATCCCACATATGGCCTCACTATCCTTTTATGCAGTGCCAGAATGCCTACCATTGATAAAATATAATTCTCTCTTTTTTCTTTTTCCCTCCACCCCCACATCCAATTTCCTGTCCCCAAACCTTTCTTCACCTCTTTATAGCTGCCAAATATTGTACATGATGGTTTTAAATATTTTCCACAATCGTATATCCACTTCCTTTTCCTGGTCTCTGTTCTGTATTTTGCTTTAATTTAGACGTTAGTCTCCATGCTTATTTTTGGTCCCTAGTCTCATTACCTTTTGCTTCTTTACATGGAACTGCATAAACTACTTAGCATCCTATAAGCCTAATTCTATCCAAATCATTATAACTTTGTTTGCTCTGTTCCTCTGTATTTACTACTTCTCAGCTCTGTGTCATCAGCAGATTTAGCCACTTTTGAAAGGATGCCCTCCACAAGGTCATTTCTCTATAAGCTCAGTTAAAGTGATCCATGTGTGAACACTTGTTGTACCTTGCTTGTTATATGGAGTCACTTCCCTGGGCAGAAGAGCCCCAGATAGGTGGAAGTAGGGGTAGATGAGGCCACGGTCCAGGATACACACACAATATGAAAGCTCACAGTCCCTGCCTCAGGGAGCCAGCTTTCCCCACCCTCCAGGCATATCACCAGTGTCCGAGTCTAAGGTAGAGTCTCAGTTCCGAAGGGAGGATTCTAGTGTGAAATATTGCCCTAGTGAAGTCAATGGCAGTTTTGCCGTTGACTTCATTGCATTCAGGATTTCACCCTACTCTCACTGTGAAAGACTGCTTCCAGCAGTTCTCTGTCTTAAAGATCACTTGAAGGTATGTCCATAGCATGTATGTTTACTCTCCCACTCTCAGGACAATAGTACAGGTATAGCTTAATATGCTAGTCTGAGACCTTACTGTCTTCTGTCAGCCAGAATACTGAGTGCTGGAAGCAGAGATTGCATCTGATTCTCCTTCTGTCTTCCATAGTCATTTACATAATGGACATGTAACGTGGTACCACTTCTATTTGGTTAACATTTTATACCCACTTTGAACTCACTTTGCACAGGTCCCTGTGCAAGGTGCAAGACAGTAAAGAATCAGACTGTTAATATGATGGAGTGGAAGATATTGTATTGAATTGAATCCAGCATGGCATAGCTTCTCCATTCAATCTGAGACTTGTCCTAGTAAAAAAAATAAGAAGTTTTCATAGTGGTGTTAGTAATAAAGAGGAAATGAGGGAGAACACGAAAGGGAGAATCTGGAAATAAGTGATTCCAGTGTTATTAGAATTAAGAAATGAAAGTGAAAAGCAGGAGGACAAAACCTTTAACTTGGAAGGAGTAGATGTAATATGTCATGAGATGTAGTAAATACAATCAAATGAGTTGTGTTACTAACGTTCAGAGAACAAAGACAGATAGAGTAGGAGTTTTAGGGATAAATAGTTGAGTTTCATGTAGGAGGGAAGGAATATTATGAGAGAATTTCTGGACAGACTGTGACAGAAACTCCGTATTCTAGTATTTCCTAGTGATGTTGCTAAACCACAAACTAGCAGTCTGAATGATTACAGTGATTAGAATTGAAGTCAGAAAGTTTTCAGACATTTTCATAGGAAGGGATTGGATGTAGCCCATTGTAAAGATAGGAGCACTCGGTGAAGTAAAGATTTGGATTCTGAACCAAATCCAAACTCTGCAAAGGTCTAGTTGAGTGAATAGTGAGATAAATGGAATAAATAGCACCCATAAAGGGAAGCTATTCTTTTGAAAATTTAGCTCTTACTATCTGACCTTCTGTTCCCACCATAAGTTTCAGAACACAGGGTGGTGGTTAGTGACCCTAACTTTAATCTCATGTCATATAACCAGTAGTAGGAGAAATATTATGGATCCTCACTGACTTAAGGCCTGAGTCTGTATTGCCTTATGCATAGTGTAGTCACACCTGTGCAATGTCAGTGCAAAGTGTTGTCATTCTCATTTGGTAGCATTTTACATCAATTGTGCACTCATTTTGCTGTAGAGTAGATGATTATATGAGGCAAAGCAATGCAGAATCAGGGCCCTCAGGCTCTATCCTCTCATGTGCCAGAGCTGTGCATGGCTCACCTGAGAGAGAAAGCAAAGGTAGCTTTCTAACACGTTTCTTCTTGTCCAATCCTGGCCTACTAGTTTACCCTCTGGTGCAGCTTACAGTATCTCAGGGTTTCTTTAAGTTGAGCAGGCATGTAAGATAGGGTGTTCGCCCCAAACCAGCCCTGAAGGAGTTAAGTGACCCAGAAGAGGCTGATTAATATTCACAGTTACACCTGAAGGGAGGCTGGGGGATTTATAAATACTTATTTCTGATGAAGCCCAGCTGGGGAAGAAGCTGGGGAAGGAATATAAAGAGCGGAAGTTGGTAGTAGCAGGGGGCTTCAGGGAAAGAGTCTGCAGTCATTGTCTGGGAGCAGAGAGGTGGAGGAGAGGAAACCCAAGTGGAGAATAGGCCCTGGGATCCTAGCCCTGGAAGAAGAGTCAAGACCAGAAGAGTTGCGGAGAAAGCAAGGTAGGAAGAAGCCCAGCGAAACAATAGTATGGAAGGGGACTTTGTAGACCTGGTTGCTAGTTATAGGGTCCCTAGGCTGGTACCCAGTGTACAGGGAAGGCCTGGGTTCCCCTTCCAGCCACTGGGAAGTGGTACAGGACTGTTCATGGTGCCATCTAGACAATTGGTCTAGCAAGATTTTGGTACTCCAGAAGGGGGAATTATATAGTGACCTAGCTTGAGGGCTGAGTCACAAAGAGAGAGCACCCTGAGTACTGGAGTGTGAGAGGGGCTGTGGGGCAAATGAGTGACAGAAGGGGGCGCTAGACTGGACAAAAGCTGATCCCCAGAGACCCAGCTATGAGGGGGAGCCCCAGTGGTGAGTAAACCCTCATGGGTCTGTTATACCAGTTGGGGATTGGTCTCTATCACTGGGGTTTTGGGGTGGGATACGGAGGGATTGGCCAGATTCTCTTCTGATTTGTATCAGCTTAAAAAGAGGTAACTTCTGTGAGTTCAGTGGAGTAACTCCTAACACACATTGCTGTAAGTGGGAGAATCAGAAAGCTAGAAATCACCAGTGAATCTGGCTTACATATGTCTATTTATACACATACACTTTGTGACACAGGCAGACAGGCAGAGAGACAGTATGGCTAATGAGGGGCAGCATGAGGTTCATTTAGCTGAGGGCAAAATGAATTCTTTGCCTAAGTATTCCCAAAAGAAGCGGAAGGCAACATTCCAAAGACAGCAATACCTTCTCCTTGGGGAAAAGTTAAATGTTAAAAGGTTTTACCATCATACTAGAGCTGATAATTAGGCAATTATTACTATTAACTTTGACAAAGCACCAGGCATAAATGCATTACATACCAGAATTCTGAAGGAAATGTCAAGGGAAATAGTAGTCTTCGGTGAATATTTCTGAGCACTCATTGAGGACTAGTTAGTATCAGAGGACTAGAGGGTGTGAAAGTAATTCCCACGTTTGAGAAAAGGAACAAGAAAAGATCCTGGAAAGGATACTGACCAATAAGCCTGGCTTCAGCGCAAACGTAGGTTTTATTAGAAACATTGATAGAAACAACTGCAGTCCAGTTAGAATTGTATAACTTCAGAGTCAGCATGGATTCATAAAAGCAGCATTACCCTTGTTTACTAGGTCTGAATTCTTCATGTTACTGTTGGATTTGGGGGAACCATTTAACACTGTTAGAGTAATTAACAAAGGGCCAAATCCTGAAGTCTCTTCTCAAAGCTCAGTTGTGACATGGAACTGTGTGTCTGCACAGGGGCACAAGCTCCCACTTTCACTTCCCTGTCAGGCTTGCTTGGATCAGGATTGTGGGTGCTATTGGAAGAACAGGCTCAACAGGGCTGTAACGCTGCCTCACAAGCAAGCAGGTGGGGATGGAATGAAGAGCAGGTAGAGGAGGGGAGGGAGAGAGCAGAGCCATGGCTCCATCCCCCCTTTGTGTCACCCAGCAGAATTAGCTGCCCATGAGGGAGAGAGTATGCTGCATCTGACAATACGCTGACATACCACACTCTCTGCCCCAATTTGTGTAACAGAGGAACTCAGGGAAAATTGTGACTCAGAAGTTGCCTTTTTTTGCCTAACATGGCCACCCTTACGTTTAGTACTTGGCTGCGTGTGCAGTTCCATTGATTTGATTTACTCAGTTACATTAGTCCATAGTTATTACTCTTGCAAAATAATATAGGGAAAACCATTAGAATAAACTGAAAATTGGCTTAGGCACAGGAAATGTAGGATAATAGCAATAATTTTAAATTGATTAAGTAGAGATGGGTCCAAAGCCACTTCCTCACCCAAAATCTGCATGTCAAGCTAACACCACCACTTGGGACTTCTAGAGGATCTTTCATCTGAGGATCTCAAGGTATTTTCCAAAGGTGGGTAATTATTAATATTCCAGCTCTGAGAATCCTGCCCATAATTACCACCTATATCTTACCTCCATGCACACATGTTATTACACTTTTGAAAAGAGATGGGCCCTGGTGGCAGATACATGGTACCCATTTGATATCAGCTAGAACTGTGCATACATACAAATGCAGAATTTGACTCAGTTATTTAAATGAGAAGCATAACAACTGAGCAGTGAGACCTTAGAGCTACACCAAAATGTTCTCATTTCTAGGTGAGAAAATCACATTATTGCAGGATTGTGAAGAAAGAAAAAAAATCTTTTCACCTTGAGGATTTTAAGAAAACAAAAAGCAGCTTTTACAGCTGGGCAAAAAATCATTTTTGCATATTAGTGGGGTGAGACTGATTTACATGCACAAATTCCTCAATTTAGGCTTACAAAAAAGGGTCACGAGCACTTAAATAGATATACATATAAACAATTGCATGTTCACATTGGGGGATTTTATGTGCTTAAGTGTGTGCAGAACTCTCAGGTGCAGTGTTTCTCACACACACCTTTGGGTTGTAGATCTAAAAGTTTATCAAGCCTCACTGAATGGATGCAGTTGAGGTACAATAACTTTAGGGCAGCAGTATGGGAGTTAGAAGACCTGGGTTCAGTTCCCAGTGCAGCCACAGAAATTCTGTGTCTGCATCATTTTACCTCTCCATGCCTGATTTTCCTCATCTGTAAAATATTTTCCTGTCTTTCTTTGTAAAATATTTTGAGCTCAATGGACAAAAAGCACTTCATAAGTGATTGATATTTTTACTCTTATGTGGTTCATAGGCGTTGTAATTAAGGTAGCTAAAATAAGTCCAAGAAATATGGCACAGACCGCTACAGAGGAGCTTCACTTCATAATGTGCTGTGTGGTGATAAAAGTGATACATTCAATTTTAACTATAAACACAGTGTACAAAAAATAGAGCTTTACAAACAGCTTAACCTCACCCTTTGGACAGGTAATGACTGGAACTCCTGACTTCACTGAGATCTGACCCATATTTCAGAAGCTGTATTTGCATGGTGCTAGCTCTGGTCTCGTTAGTTAGCATCCCTCGTCAGGAAAAAAGGTCTGTCTATACTGTATTTATTTCACTTTTAAAAAAGATTGTGCTCATCTACATCACTCTAGCTCATCTACGTCATGTGTATATTTACCCAAAAAAATACCGAACTTAGTGAATGAATCCTGAATTTCTCCCCATCCAATGATCCAATCAAAATTAAGTCATCACTCCCTTCAACTCCTTTACACCTACCTCTTCCTCAAAAGTCTGAGAGAACAGATAGGTCTTCCCCCATTCTCTGAAGGTCAAGTTAATTTTGGATTTAAAAATCCAAAATCTGCAGAGCCTGAGTCTTTAGACCCCTGAATTGGGGGAGGGAGGGGTATTAGAAGCAGCAGTGCAGATTTTGATCTTGGTCATACCAATTTAAATCCAGAGTAACTCTTCTGACTTCAGTAGAGACCCTAATAAGAGATAATGGGGCTCCATGTAGCTGTAGGGATCTTACTATGCACAGCAGTTTGCCAGGACAAGGCCTTAGTTGTCCTATTTCCTGTCCTCCAGTATTTCATTGGCTTCCTGTTCTCCTGTTTTAAAGTCACAGTAAAGTGGTACTCCATTCACTTACACTTGTTTTACTGTACTTCATATGGATTTTACAGAGAACCATACAATAGGCTTGCAAAACTCTAATCATCTCTTTCACCAGAAGAGAGTTTTTGTTTGAGTAAAGCTGGGTAAGGGAATAGATTTGGGGTCTGTGCTGATAAATTGTTATGACAATTCTGCAATATTGCACTATGGTACATTTAAGCTGCAGTGTTTGGGGCTTAATCCTCCGCCTTCTGTACCACTAGTTTAGGCATTAATGCCAGTTACAAGGCATGAAGAGTCTCTGTTCGGCTTCAAATATTTGGTTTAAGACTTCATTTAAATGTGCTGTTCACCTACCTCTGTTTCACGTTATTTTATTTTTTTAGTGTTTGGTTTTTGTAAAGTTCTGATTTTTTTCATTTAGAGTGCTCTATATATTAATGAAATTGTTTGAGATGAAAACGCAAATTCTCTTTTTTACAGGGGAAAAAATAGGGAAACCAAAAATCCTTGCATTTACATGTGTGGGTCTGTGCACATACATACACACAAACATCTCTACACATTGCACACACACTTTCACTGCAAGCATATTTGAACATGCTTTTAAGATTACTTAAACTTTTATTGTAATGTCTTGGTTGAAATTATTGCTAGGCAATCATACTTTTGACTGCTTAAGGTGGTATATTACTCTGAAGACAGCATCTAAGTTTCACTTATGCAGGGGTGAATGTATGCAGTAATGATGACAAGCCAGAATTCCCCAAGGGGGAACATGAAAAATGAGTGTGCCTAGTTTACATTGTTTTTTCTATTGCAAAATCCTAGCCTGGAGTCCATTATCAGTTGTTGAATGAAATAAGGAATGTTGAAGACTTTAGCTGATTATATCTCCTTCCACCATCAGTTGTCTTTGTGACATAGAGGCTATAATAATGGATGTCCTAAAGGATACAGTGTCTGTCCTAGAAAACATAAATATGTTGCTTAAAAAGCTCATTTCCATATAATGCTGTTACGTTGCTTCTACATTAAAATATATAAGTTGATTATGACTGTGTGGGTGTTGTAATATATGCCTTTCTAAACCACCTACAAGTAGTAATATATCACCCACTTCTCCCTGTCTGTTTGGTATCTCACTAATTACTTTTCCAGAAAAATACAGGAGGTCAGTTGCCTGCTACCTTTTATTATTACATACTCACCAGCAATAGCTTTGAAATGTTTGTCTGGTAAAAGAAATAAAAATGAGTGAGAAACACTAAATCCTGGGGGGAAATATGTGTTTTAAGTGTTTGAACCACAGTTCAAAATTTAAGCATTAATGCTGGAGGAAATAATATGGAAAATATGATAATTGAAGGAAAATGAGAAAAGACAGGCCAGGGGAAACAACATAGTGTTTTACCTCCAGTCATCCTATATGCTACATAATTGTTCGTGTGGTGCACAGGCAAATCTGTCAATAACATGCTACTTTTCATGACTGTGTACATTGCCACTGACAAAAGATTTGAGTTTTGCATTATTGTCATGCAAACGTAGCCTCAGTCTGCGTTAATTCTTATCAAGTTTATCTTTGCACTTTATCCAGAACTGAAAGGTAAATTCAAGTACTGATCCATATTGCATTCTTGTTTGCAAAGCTGATTCACACACATTGATGGCCATCATAAGTGTTCTAATAGGAGACTTTCCTGCAGCTTTATGTAAAAAAGCAGGCTGTTTTCTCCTTTGACCAGTGGGGCTTGTGAAAAAAGTGTGCCTCCAGTCTCTTGCTCCAGAAATCCATGTGGTGCTCGCGTAATTGGCAAATTGTTCCATACCGCAGTTGGCAAGTGAATCATGTGAGGTATTGAGTGTTGTCAACTGGAACTAAAGGATTTCAGCACCTTGCAGGAAATACACAGGGTAATACTGCAGGACAGGTCCTAAGGGCCCAATCAGTAAGGTACAGAGCATCGCCTAGCTTCCATTGAAATCAGTGGGACTACTTGTGTGAGGAAGGGTTTACAGGATCAGACCTTAACACTTCAATTGGTTTGTGATGAAATGTTACAGATATGACATTTATTACAAATCTACACTTAGTAACAAATAATTCTTTATTATTTGTTAAACACGAATATTATGCTCAGCACTGAACAAGACACAAGCAAAGGGTCTGATCTTGCAAACACTTGCTACCTACCAAGTGTAGTGCTTACCAACATAATCTGTCCTGTAGAAATCAAGGGATTACATAGTGTGAGGAATACTGATGAATACCAGCTGAGGATCAGCCCCTAACGTGCAATACTAAGCATCTGCAGGATCAGATCCTTAAATATTCTTTTGTTTGGAACAGAAAATGGACACAACCTTGCAAAATCTAAGTTAGAGTTAATATTTTAACTTTGAAAATGGTCCTGCTACACAGAAGCAAACTTTAGTTTGTTTTCCAAAATATATATTTTAATGTTATTGCCAACTTTTTTTTCTACGTTTCCTTTCCTGTAATTGCTCATTTACTAAGATAAAATAGTTCAGAATAAATAGATGTCTTTCCTACTTTAATCAGACCCCACATCCTGTCTGATTCCTTTAGTAAAGTCAAATGTTTGTGACCATACAATTCAGTACCACTTACAATGAATGTTATTGCCAGAAAAAACTCCCCTTGGATTATGATGAGAGATGGGAACACTAACCTGAACTCTGAGGCTAGAATTTGAACTGAACCAAGCCTGAACCTATTGAAAACGTAAAACAACTTGGTCAATTCTCTTATTAGTTTACTTTCTGATTTCACTCATCTCTGGGGGGGAGATTATGTATGCAAAGAATTCAGAATGTGGCCAAAGCAGCACAGCCTTACTGGTGCTGCACTCCATCAAATGATAGCTTGGAGAGCTATGAACTGCCCCCATTCATAGCAACAATTTAAATGTCAACTTTAACTATTTCGCTGTTGATCATTTTAGCAGCAATGTGCAGCTACTCTGGGATTAAGAATGGTGTTTGAGAACCATCTCTTTGTGGAAGGAACTAAGAACCCTTCATCCCAAAAACACCAAAGGGGAAAGCGTGCCAGAGAAGGGTAGTCCTGTGCAGGGAGGAGGTTCCTGTTGGCAAGGCAGGTTAGGGTAGATGGAAAATAATGATCTCAGTTATTTTTCCCAAACTTGAACCCATTTCTAGATATGACAGTCCCTGCATTGCCTGGAGGTAGTCTAGCTCTAATATATATATTATACTGTGTGTGTATATATGTGTGTGTGTATGTATATATATATATATATAATGCGTACACTAATACAGTATATTGAATATCTATTTCTTCTTTTATTTAGATCTAAAGAGCCTGATTCTCCTCTGCCTTGTCCCTTGTGCAGCTATTTGGATCTGTGCAGAGTGACTGGAAATTGGGTGTAAAATGCTGCTATTCCCATCTGATAGCATTTACATCCTCTGTACTCAAGGTAAATAACTACATGAAATGCAAGGCAGTTAAGAATCAGAGGAAAAGGGCCTGATTTTTATTTTAGCTAGAGCCACTTCACAATGCTTTGACACTATAAGGGGACTTTATAGTGGGTATAAATAATTTACTCCTGTTCCTGGGCCCCTTTGCAATACTACCATGGTGTAAAATGGCCTTAGTGTGAAAATCAAGCCAAAGACTTTAAGGCCTGGGTAAAATTGGTCTTAAATATGAGGACCGAAGAATGAGAAGAGCAAACAAAAGTTTTACTCCAAGCCAACCTAGCATCGTTCTTCTCAGAGAGAGAGAGGGCTTTGATCATTTTTTTTTTACTCCACTTATCATGCATCTCTTAAACACCATATTTCATGCCAGTGATGTGAGAGCTCCTGGTGGCTTTGTCTTTATTTATATTAAATTTGCTAAATAACTTCAACCTACTTGATATGAAGCACTAGATGTCAGTCCTGGATTAAAACTAAATGAACCTTGGATTTGCCAAAATGATGGGCCACACCAAATAAATCACCCATCCCTGGAACTTTTCTTTTCAGTTCTTCAAATAGACTCATTTTCTTCATGTTTCTTAACACCATATCTTCTTCCCAAGTGATATAGCCCAACCATGTAGTGCACTGCCATCTTCTCGTGTCCCTCTGCCTAGTCTGGGATCTCTCTCTCTGGCTCATCTCCAACTGTATGACCTAACCTGCCTAGGGACCTTCATTCGATTTATAGTAATTTGCTATCAACCTTTAGAGGTTCACCTGATTACGCAAAATACATTCAACATAATTCTACAACCTTGACATGCTGCAGGGGCCAGGAAAGGATTTTCCCCCTGATGTATTTTTGTGGGGTTTTATTTTTGGATTGTTTTTTTTTCTCCATCCTGTAAAGCATCAGTGGCCCTAGCTGGAGATGATACAATAGATGGAGTGAGTCAGGTCTCTGAGGTGATACCAAGCATTCTGTCTCTCAGGTGCTTGACTGACTGGTTCTTGTTCACATACTCAGGGTCTAACTGATCACCATATATGGGGTCGGGAAGGAATTTTCCCCCAGGTCAGATTGTCAGTGGTCTAACTCCATGTGCTGGGTTCAGAGTGTGGGTGCAGGGTGGTGTTGGTGGCCTGTGATATACAGGAGGTCAGACAAGATGACCTGGTGATCACTTCTGGCCTTAAACTATATGACTGAGGCTTTTAAATTTTATTTATTTATTAATTAATTTGCTTGCTTGGCTGAAAAATAACCATTTTATATGGGGTTATTTGCATGGAAGGGGGGTATTTTCAAACAATAACTTCAAAAAAAATGAATTTTTTTTGGCAATCATATTGGTCTTTATCCTAACTATCTACATCTCTTGAGTCTTCAAAAATTATTATACAATTTCTTAAGGGTCAGATTTTTCATGAAGTTTTTGCTTTGTTATAAACAGTAAAATAACAAGTTAAACTAAAGTTATATTATAACTTCACAAAAGGTTCAGGTCAAGGGTTAACATAATTTCACACTGGTTCTTATTTTTCATCAAAGCCCATTTGTTTATCTCTACTAATTTGTGTTGAGTTGTTTGTGGCCCCTTATTCTGAATTGTTCTCTGTTGCCACTGAATGCTTGTCTTTTATTGTTACCTGCTTCAATTCAGTATCTCAAGTTTTGTGCCGCTATAAAGAAATGGTCTTAGCAAAAAAAATTTTGACTGATATAATAAAAAAATTGAAAAGAGCCACATTTTCTTAGTTGTATAGATGTAAAACTGAAGTAACTCAGTGGCATTGGAGCATCCTCAATTCCAACTGATTCCATTCAGCACCTTGTTGGAATACTCATCACATCACAGAATTGAGGCTTTAGTACTGCTCATGTAAAAGTGCCAAATTGACAGCTGGGATACTGAAGTCTCTGTTTATCCACAGATGAGAATCAGAATGGAGGGTGGCAAAGCAACATAAAGACAACCTCACCCATTCATTCTTTGGCCTAGCTGCTGTGGCTGCTAACAAAAGTGCCAACTGTGATGCTGTGTTTCATTATGTAGACCTGGCCTGTGTAAGCAGGCAAGTTGCCATGGGATCAAATAAATAATATATCAGATTGGCTATGCAATTGAGATGATGTGATGTTCATGTGCACGCAACTATGCTAATGAATGTGTTAAGTTTGTCAGGCATGCCCATTATAAACTAGATGCTTCCAGAAATCTGAGTGAACTCAGACTGAGCTGTGTACTTTTATAGTTAACAAAATGTGTTGTGGCTTCTCTCCTAACTAATGTTGTTACTCCAGAGTACTTACTAAATATTATAGACTGAGACCAATTCATTCACATGATCCACCAAGCAATCATCAGAGGGTTGTCCACATCGTGTTAACATTTTGTAAGTGATTTTTTTTTCAAAATGAGAATATCAGAGTTCTTTTCCATCCTTCAGTGAGATCTAAACTACAAGTATTAGTTTAACTATTTTTTCAGAGTTGATTTTTTTTTTGCTAGCCTTGAATTCGATCCAGAATCTCAGTTGTTAACTTAAAACTGGTTTCTATAGTTCAGAAATCTTTCTGCAACTTTACATGGTAATAAAAAATGTCTTACAACCTCAAATATTAAAGAAAACTCTTTTCTCATGTTAGTCTGGAGCAAAATATTAAATTTATGCCATATGTTTAAAACTGTTTCTTCAGTCAAGTGCTATATTCTGCCATCCCTTACAGCATTTAATTAAAATGATCACATTCGTTAAAATCACAGAGGTTGCAGAGAGAAAAAAATGATTGGATCACCAAGTCTATTTCACCATTACAGTTCTAAAGTTGCTTTATAATACAACAAGGTAGTTCAGATTACTCTGTTTTATCTTTATGCTTAGAGGAAAAAATACTGTATATAGTTCTACGTTTTATAAAGTAACCTGTATGATATGGTTGATGTACTTTGGCTTCCATCTCTATTGAGGTTTTTTATGAACTCCCAGGGTTAAAAAAACAAGAAAAAACTACACTTCATTTTGTACATTGCTTGGCCCCAAAGAGTATGTTAGCAGATATCAGCAAGAGAACTGTATATTCAGCTGTGTACAGCAGAGACAGTCCCAAGAAGCGGAGTTTGTATCTATGGTCAAACTCTTCCAAAGTGCAGGGATCTCTAGATCCATGGCTGTGGTAAAGATTTCAAGTAGAAGCTAAAATGTTGATATTAAAATTAAAATATGTTTTATCAGATAGTATCCTTGTATCACTTGACATATATTTGTATTATCTTCTGGACCTCCTGCAACATAGAATTATTGTTTTCTGTACATCACTTTTTATGTAGTGTAAATAAATGGTAAATATCATGGATTATATTTTATTTCATATTAGAGATTTGTAAGGATACAAGGAGCACTTCTGGCCAAATCCTTCTCTTGGTTACACCAATGTAAAGCTAGTAGTTCCTTGACTTCATTCGGTTACTTCAGATTTACACGAGTGGAACTGAGAAGAGAATTTGGCCCTTTCTAATTTTTGCATTATACCACAGTCATAAATGTTTTCTAGGAACAAATATTTCTCTATACAGACCCAACTTTTGTCATGTTGAATTGAAACAACAATGAAGGGCAAGATTTTGGTGGCAGAGACAAGAGTCCAGGAAGTCTTAGAGCCAGATTCATCCCTGTGCTTTTCAGGGGCTGGCATGGGAGCAGTTTGGCACCTAATGTATGCTGGGACAGCCCTCAGTGCTTCCCTAATTTCCTTGTCTCCTCTTGTGGCCCCTATGGATTATTGCAAAGGTCCAGAATTACCAGTGTGTGGGGAGAGAGCTGCCTTGGTCATGCCTCCTTCCATCCTCCATGCCCCTTCCTCCTTTCTCTTCTTCCAAGCCCAGAGCGAGCTCCATTCTGGTAGCTACTCCTGCTTCAGCAGAGGTATTGTCTCTCCAGCACCTTTATGCCAGCCTATCTGCTGCAAAGATTCCCTAGAGCAACACTGATTCCAACTCCCTAATGCTTAGGCCTTGTGGAAATATATTAAATATTGTAATACCTCTGACTGTTACTGAGGTGTAGAGAAAATGTTATCTAAATAGAGCAAGAGTCAACCAGTTTATTTTTGTAGAGCTTTTGTGCCCATCACTGTGTTGTTCATAGTCCAAAATAAATCACATATCAGGAAAAGTGTCCTGAAGGGTATATAATGTACAATAAGTAGGAGTTTCAGCTTGCTTTGTTGTCTGTCTCATTGTGAAATATAATAAACAGCCCCGGAGCATTCATATTCTACCTGTCCCACAGAAAAGGATTGTTCTGTTACAGCAATTCAGTGGAGTTAGTGGAATTCACCCTACTGGGCAGGAAAACTGCAAGACAACTAGAAGTTTAAAGCTAAAGAGACTATATCGAAATTCTACAAACTATTTTTCGGTTAAAGAAAAAGTGTTATAAGCAGGGAAATGATAAGGTAGCAATGGTTCTCTCGTTATCCAAGCATGCCATGCTTCTCTGTCTGATCCCCTCATCAGCAGTCTTGCCACCTGTGTTACCTCCTTGTAGTTAGGAATAGTCCCCTCTGTCTGAGCGGAGCCAGCAGAGTCAGTTTTCAGCAAGCCGAACAAGGGGAAAGAGTAGCCCATATTGCAGTTACTGGAACAGAGCTACTGCAGCAATGATTAAGAAATGCTGACCACATGCATGGAAGTTTGACAAGGTCCCTCACCAAAGGCTCTTACGTAAATTAAGCTGTCATGGGATAAGAGGGAAGATCCTTTCATGGATTGAGAACTGGTTAAAGGACAGGGAACAAAGGGTAGGAATTAATGGTAAATTCTCAGAATGGAGAGGGGTAACTAGTGGTGTTCCCCAAGGGTCAGTCCTAGGACCGATCCTATTCAATTTATTCATAAATGATCTGGAGAAAGGGGTAAACAGTGAGGTGGCAAAGTTTGCAGATGATACTAAACTACTCAAGATAGTTAAGACCAAAGCAGATTGTGAAGAACTTCAAAAAGATCTCACAAAACTAAGTGATTGGGCAGCAAAATGGCAAATGAAATTTAATGTGGATAAATGTAAAGTAATGCACATTGGAAAAAATAACCCCAACTATACATACAACATGATGGGGGCTAATTTAGCTACAACGAGTCAGGAAAAAGATCTCGGCGTCATCGTGGATAGTTCTCTAAAGATGTCCACGCAGTGTGCAGAGGCGGTCAAAAAAGCAAACAGGATATTAGGAATCATTAAAAAGGGGATAGAGAATAAGACTGAGAATATATTATTGCCCTTATATAAATCCATGGTACGCCCACATCTCGAATACTGTGTACAGATGTGGTCTCCTCACCTCAAAAAAGATATTCTAGCACTAGAAAAGGTTCAGAAAAGAGCAACTAAAATGATTAAGGGTTTAGAGAGGGTCCCATATGAGGAAAGATTAAAGAGGCTAGGACTCTTCAGTTTGGAAAAGAGAAGACTAAGGGGGGACATGATAGAGGTATATAAAATCATGAGTGATGTTGAGAAAGTGGATAAGGAAAAGTTATTTACTTATTCCCATAATACAAGAACTAGGGGTCACCAAATGAAATTAATAGGCAGCAGGTTTAAAACAAATAAAAGGAAGTTCTTCTTCACGCAGCGCACAGTCAACTTGTGGAACTCCTTACCTGAGGAGGTTGTGAAGGCTAGGACTATAACAATGTTTAAAAGGGGACTGGATAAATTCATGGTGGCTAAGTCCATAAATGGCTATTAGCCAGGATGGGTAAGAATGGTGTCCCTAGCCTCTGTTCGTCAGAGGATGGAGATGGATGGCAGGAGAGAGATCACTTGATCATTACCTGTTAGGTTCACTTCCTCTGGGGCACCTGGCATTGGCCACTGTCGGTAGACAGATACTGGGCTAGATGGACCTTTGGTCTGACCCAGTACGGCCTTTCTTATGTTCTTATGTTCTTAAGTTTTAGTGTGAGTCCTCTGAATCCCAGACTATCTTTGTTCATACAGCATTTAGTACAAAGGAGCCCTCATCCTTAGGCACTACCACAATAGAAATATTAACTAAATGAAAGTATATATATGGTAGTAACAGCTAGGACACATGACCGCATGTGTGATATGTGGATTGCAGTACAGGTAGAGACAATAATATGTGTAGGAGAGAGCGAGAGACCCACCAGAGATGGAGGAAAGGCAATGTCAGAATGTCCCAGTGGAAGCAAGTGGTTCTGCAAAAAGAAGAAACAAAGGCCAGAGGAAACATCTGCTGCAAACAGAGCAATAAAGGTGAAGGGGGGCAAATGGTGTGGGAAATAGATATACGCTTGCCTTGTGTCCAAGAAGAATGAAAAGAAAGCGAAACTATGAGGATTTTTCTCTATCTGCTACCTTGTTGAAAAACTATCAGAAGAAGAACAGGTACATCATATGGGAATGATTCCTCTCTTAAAGTTCCTATTATATCAGCCATGCAGAAGCTTGGGAGAGACATAGCCTATCTGTTGGGTGATACTAGAGACTGTCTACAGTGCAATCGGAGATATGATTACTCCTTGGGTAGGCATAGCCGGGCTAGCTTGCATCTAGCTATTGCAGCTAAGAATAGCTGTGAAGATGCAGCAGCACAGACCCCAGCAGGAGCTAGGAATGTAAGTATATCCCCAGCCCTTACTGAAGCCTGCACTGAGCACGTTAGCTAGATAAAGCTAGTGTGGGTATGCCTACATGAGCTGCATGCAGGCCTCCAATTGCTGAGTAGACTAACCCGAAGAGTATTGCAAAATCAGAAATAACAGGGAGGGTACAACCTGCACTCTCTTGCCTAGTTACTGCCAGAGAAAGTGTCAGAGGTAGCAATGTGACAAGCATAACATGTATGCAAATTGCCCAATTAGATGTAACCTACTATAAGAGAAACATTTCAAATAGCAACAAAATACAGCACAAACCATCCTGCAACATAACAATCTAAATTCAAAATTTGTCCTAAATTATCATATAAACCACTTGACTTTTTGTTTTATTTTGTTTGTAGGCTGAAATTATTCAGGATCTAATGAAAGAAGCAGTTCCAAAATGTCAAGTACCCCATACAATAAGGAGTGCTGGTAGGAAATTAATAGCCCTGACCTATACCATGTGACTGGAGCAAGGAACTAAAGATCAAAGGACTTATCCCTGTAACGTGACAGAGGTAAAAATCCATTTATTCCAGTGGAAACCATTACACTCTGCAAGGTCTGCTTCTCCAGCAAAGAAGTCTCAGCAAGAGTATCTAAACATGTCAGAGTATTTCAGAATTACCAGAAGATATCTCTGACCACTGATCTGTGGAAGTGTGGGTAGAATGCATTAGCCTTAAAGGGCCATATCCTTTAAGGTACTGAGTACCTCCTGGAAGGCACTGAGCACCCTAAGCTTCCATTGATTTCATTGGGATGTCAATGGGCCATGACAGCACTCAGCACCTTACTGGAGCTGCTGAACATATTGCAGGATCAGGCCCTAAGTGTCTTTATTTCATTCCACCTAGCAAGTTGCAGGTAGATTTATTTTCTTCTGGTCTGGCCATCAGGAAGAGATGATGTGAATGTGTTCCCAACTCAGCTCTGAAAATCCCTCTCCCTCTCTGAGTGTGCTGGAGGGGATCATTAGAAAATTACAATTACAGTGTTCTCTCTCTTTTCATATCTCCTATACTTATCTAGTCTTGTACTGCACCCATAATGGTGGTGTCTGAACTCTTTCCAGAAATTAATTAAGTGATGAGACTAAAATTTGTTGTGTGGCTCTCGTCTTCTTTCTCCCTCTGCCCCTTGTACTAACTCTCATAATGGGCCAGATCTTCAATGGTATAATGTCATTACATACTAAAATGCAATGTTATAATGCATTATAGAAGATCTTTCTCTCCCCTTTAATTGCTTCCATGCATCCCCCTGGTTGTTGGTTGGGAGGAGGCATCCTACTTTCACCTGGCTGCTAGTTGGTTAAGCGTGTCTCAAAGGTGTCTCCTCTCTCCCGCACCTTTCTCCCCCTCTCACTTACTGACTGCTGGAGGGACTGTATGTGTCTCCATTTGTTCAGCACTCCCCACCCTACCTTGGGGAGCAGTCTGAGATCTATGCTGCATCCAGAGTGCCTGAGATTCAGGCAGAGTGAGGGCTGCCAGCTCAGACCTGTAGACCCCACAGGAGCTGAGCACAATATCCTGAAAAGTCTCAGTTTGAATCCCACTGTTCTAGTCTCTCCATCTTATTAACTCCTTTGCAAGTGGTCCAGCAGTATGAAGATGTAATTCCGCACTTGCACTGTGGGAGGGTTTTGGCTGTGATAATGAATTGATACTGCAAGGTTCAACTTATTGTTTATCATAATACATTGCAGTTGTTTAGCCCCTTTCATCTCAGTGTCACAAAGCCCTTTTAAAAGTTATTATATCTATATTACAGGCTAAGGAAACAGAGGCATAGGGAAGTGAAATGAAGATCACATCATATCCTTCCCAACCCCAGGGACTTTTCAGCAGGACCAGTGCTAGGACCCATGGCAATCTTTTGCTAAAATTCCCTACAATAGTTAAGGCTATATGACCTCAGACAAGTCATTGTAGCTGGTAGCATCCTGAGAATCTTTTGCTAAAATTCCCTAGTACAGACGTGGCCGAAGAGTCAGTGGCAGAATCATTGTGATTCTCCTTATTCCCACTTCAAGGCTGTAACCACTTGGCCTTCAGTTAATAAAGTAACCTAAACTGGCCTAACATCAGAACAATGTTTCTGACTAATTTAGGGTGAAAATACCAGATACATTTAAACATTGTGGATTAAGTGAGAGATGTTTTCCAGGTTCTTGCATGTAGTGTGCATTTAAATGTGTTTTTATTGTCTATTTGGTAAATCATACTCCTTTACAGGATAAACTGAGTGGCTTAGGTATGGTATCATCTGTAATTAATTGGTGTGCTAGCTATTTAAGAGGGCACATACAACTTGTGTTATTAAACAGTGTCACGTCAGATTTAATTGATGTCATTACAGGATTACCTCAGGGATCCATCCTTGGACCATTGTTATTTATGATCTCTGTAAATGAACTGACAAGTTGGCATAGTGAGTGCAGTGCTCATTTTTTATGTTGATGACAGTCCTATACAGGAGCTCACAGTCACTTAACTGAATTTGAAGTTGCCCTGCCCAGGATTTCAGGAGTTTAGCAGTGGTTAGTTCTTAATGAAGATGAGTTAAGCAAGGGTAAGGCCAACGCATTGACATAAGTAATGACAATTCTTTTAAAGGTCATGCCTGTTCTTAGTGTTAAGGAGACATGTTCCTAGGACTTTTTGCACATAAGTAAATTTGCTGTTTTTTCTCTCACCCAATTCCATGGGAAGATGACAAATTTCATTTTTCACCTGGTGCTGTTTTACCATGTATTGTTACAAGTATGACAGTTTCTGGGTTACTGTAAAGTATGATAAATGTTGTTGAGTGTATAAAGCAGTTATGGTTGCTAAATAGATGTGTGTGGGGGAAGGTTTTACTAGAGAGACAAGGTGGGCAAAGTAATATATTTTATTGGACCAACTTTTTTTGGTGAAGAGACAAGCTTTCGAGCTACACAGAGCTTGTCTATACTTGAAATATGACAGCGGCACAGCTGCAGTGCTTTAGTGTGGACACCCACGACACCAATGGGAGGGGTTCTCCCATCAGCATAGTAAATCCATCTCCCTGAGAGATGGTAGCCAGGTTGATGGAAGAATCCTTCTGTCAACCTAGCAATGTCTGCACCAGTGGTTAGGTTGGAGGTTAGGTCAACTAAATCCACACGCTGAGGGACATAGTTTTTACATCCCTGAGTGACGTAGCTGGGTTGACTTAAACTTGAGTGTAGGCCTGGCCTCAGATTGTCACAGCTAAATACAAGGTGGAACAGATTGTATAGCATAAGTCATTAACACACATTCTCAGGGAGCATTGACGGTGAAGGGGGTTAGTGGGTTACAGATTGTTATAATAAGCCATAAATCCAGTGTCTCTGTTAACTCCATGATTTTTAGTGTCTAGAAAAGTGTTTTTAATTTAATCTTCCAGTCTCATCTTTTGAAAGTGGTGTGCAGGTTTCCTCTGAGGACAAAGAGAGATCAGTCTTGGGTTGATCATTCTGTGAAATATGTTCGCCCACATGTGATATGGTGTTTTTGTCTTTTATTATTTTTCTGAAAGAATAGTGATTGTCTGGTTTCACCAGCATAGTTGTTGTGTCATTTAGTGCACTGGATGAAGTACACCATGTGTTGTGATAGCAGGGCCGGCTCTAGGCACCAGCAAAACAAGCTGGTGCTTGGGGCGGCACATTTTTAGGGGCGGCATGGCCGGCGCCAGAATGCCGCCCCTAAAAATGTGCCGCGGCCGCCCTAGCTCACCTCCGCAGCTGCTGCCTGGGAGGGAGGGGGAGATCCCGAGCGGCCACGGTGCGCGAAACAGCCGTTTCGCACGCCGCTTCTCCCCCTCCCTCCCAGGCTCTCAAACCTGGGAGGGAGGGAGGGGTAGATCCCGAGCGGCCGTTTCGCGCGCCGCTGCTCCCCCTCCCTCCCAGACTTGAGAGCCTGGGAGGGAGGGGGAGAAGCGGCGCCCGCACCACGGCCACTCGGAGTCTCCCCCTCCCTCCCAGGCTCTCAAACCTGGGAGGGAGGGGGAGATCCCGAGCGGCCGTTTCGCGCACCGCTGCTCCCCCTCCCTCCCAGGCTTGAGAGCCTGGGGGGAGGAGGCAGGGCTGGGGATTTGGGGAAGGGGCGGAGTTGAGGCGGGGCGGGGGTGGGGTAATTAAAAAACGGGGGGGGCGGGCAAAATTGTGTTTGCTTTGGGCGGCAAAAATCCTAGAGCCGGCCCTGTGTGATAGGCATGGGTAAGACCCCCTGGATCTTGAAGGATGTGTTTTTGGAAGTATTGATCATGGTAGCAGTGGAGATATGTCTGCAGCTTTTTCTTCTGTTTTTCTGGCAGGGTTTGGTGCTGCTTTGTGTTGGTGAGTCCTGGTCTGTGGGAAGCTTATTTCTGATTATGAGCTTGGCGAGGCTGGGGGGTTGATTGAATGCCAGAAAAGGGGGTTCACAAAAGATTTCTTTCAGGATGTGGTCCCCATTGAGTTTTAACTGTATGATGAAACCCCATATGGGTTCCAGTGTGGGGTGGCAGGTGGCAGCTAGGAGCATGCGGTCAGGGGGGAGTTTATTTCTGTATCGAAGCAGATTCTCTCAGGGTATTCGGGTGGCCAGTTCCATGATGCGATCTACTTCTCTGGTGCAGTGTTCTTGTTTGGTGAAGGCAGTTTTAAGTGTGTTAAGATATATATCCAGGATTTTCTCCTTGGAGCATATTCTGTTCCTGGCTGTAGGTAACAGATTTCTTGGTGTATTTGGGGTGGTTACTGGATCTATGAAGGTAAATGTGGTGATCTGTGGGTTTCTAGTATATCTTGTTTGTAGGGTTCCATTGTTGAGGCTAATTATGGTGTCCAGGAAGTTGATGCTGGTGCCGGAGCGTGCTAGAGAGAGTTTGATGGATGGGTGGTGGTTGTGGTAGAACTCTGAGGGAGTTTAGGTCATCTGTCCAGAGGATGAAAATATGCCTGTGATGCATCAATATCATCATTGGTTTTGGTGCATTTGTCCAGAAATTGTTCCTCGGGTGGCCCAGAAAGAGGTTGGCATACTGGAGAGCCATCCTAGTACCGTTGGCTGTTCCCATGTTTTGGACAAAGTATATGTTGCATGTAAAGTGTATGTAAAATGGTTATGGATGAAGATGAAATGGATCAGTTTGGCTAGAGTAGTCATCATGGTTGAGAACTACAGAAGCAACCCCTTTGTGTCCTGGTCTGATCAATACCTGGTGGTTGGATTGCAGTTACTATATAGCTGTACTCTCAGCAGTGGAGAGATTGTGATGGATGTGATATTTGTTAAGGATTTCGCAGTCATTTTTTTTCCTGAAGCAATTAATATAATCAAATGTGTGGTTTTGTCCACTGTGTGGTGTCCAGTCAGATGATTCTTTTGCTTATGACTGACTGTGGGATGAGGTAATTGTAGGTGGTGTCATCATTGTTGTGAAAGAATTCTTCTAGTTCTCCTCATGTTCGTATGGTATCATCAGGTATTGTAGTGGGGCAGAAGTTTAAAACACTCCAGCACCAGCATCAGCTTCCAAAATCAGCTTCAAAATCAGTTTCAACAATGGAATCTGTAGTGGGGCAACGACTCACCGGCGTGGTGCCTCCTGCTGGCCATCTTGGGAATTAGCTCTTTCCAGCCTGGAGCGCCCTCTGCAGGCCGGTGTCTCGCCTGCTGCTGGCCCCGTGTCCCTCCCAGACCCCAGTGCCCTTTGCCATGGGGTTCTGCCCACCACAGTACCCCCTCACTCTGGGTCTCCCCTCCCAGGGGAACCCCCAACCCCCTATCTCTACCTTGCCTCAGTGGCTACTGGCAGTCATCGTCTAGCCCCTGCTCCCTGGGGCAGAATGCAGTCTGTAAACCACTCATCATCAGCAAGAAGGGTTGGACCAGCTGCCTCTGCTTATCTCTGGGCTGCCCCTCTGCAGCCCCAGTACCCTTTGTGGGCACTTAACTCGGCCTGCAGCCTGGGGCTTTGCAAGGCTGGAGCTCCCCAGCTCCCTCTGCCCTTCCCCAGCACTGCTCCACCCTTGATACCCTTCTCAGCTTCCCAGGCAGCCAGGTCCTTCTCTCTCTGAGAAGCTAAAGAGAGTGTCTGTCTTTCTTCTGGCCCACAGCCCTCTTATAAGGGCCAGCTGGGCCCTGATTAAGCTGACCACAGCTGTGGCTGCTTTCCCAATCAGCCTAGCTTTCCCCGCTGCAGCCCTCTCCAGGGCTGCTTTATCCCCTTCAAGCAGGAGTGGGGTGACCACCCCACTACAGAACCCTACAAACAGTCATATACAAGAAACCCACAGATCATCACACTTACCTTCATAGAAACAGTACTCACCCCAAACACACCAAGAAATCTGTTCTTGACAGCCAGACACTTGGATACCACAGAACGTGCTCTGAGAGAAAGTGCAGGATACACACCTTAATACACTGAAAATTGCCTTTACTAGGACACCAAAGAAATAGACCGCATCATGGAATGGGCCACAACACACCTTTCAGGATCCATGGACCCTACACATGTCTATCACAACATGCGGTATATCTCACCCAGTGCATTAAATGCTCCAATAACAACTATATGGGTGAAACCAGACAATCACTATTCTGTTGAATGAATTCACACAGAAAAACGATAAAAGACAAACACACCATATCATCCATGGATAAACACTTTTCACAAAAGATTACCCCATATCTTACTTCTTAGTCCTTGTCCCCAAAAGAAACTTGCACAAAACCTTCAAAAGATGAGTCTGGGAACTTAAATTCATAAATTGACTAGACACTAAAAATAAAGACACTGGATTTATTAAAACAATCTGTAACCCACTAGCCCCTCCCCTCTTTTTTGTCCTATGACTGCATAGGTGTTAACAGGCCACTTCATCTTGAATGGTTCCTTGAAATGTGTTACCTACTTTGCTAAACAATCTGTTCCACCTTGTAGTTAGCTGTGACATTCATAGAATCATAGATTCTTAGGGTTGAAAGGGACCTCAGGAGGTCATCTAGTCCAGTGTTTTTCAACCTTTTTTTGGGCAAAGGCACACTTGTTTCATGAAAAAAATCACGAGGCACACCACCATTAGAAAATGTTAAAAAAATTAACTCTGTGCCTATATTGACTATATATAAAGTAATTCTCTTGAATAGGAATCAAATAAACACAAAGAAAGTATTTTATAATTACTTTATTATGAAATAGTAAGTAAACAGAAATATGAAAAATTATAAAATACTTTATTCAGTGCGCAACCTGGGCCTGTTTGGCTGAACACAAAGCTGATATTCTGAGCTATTTATAGTCCTTAACATCAGTGGTGGGATTCAAAAATTTTAGTAACCAGTTCCGACATTCAAGCATGGTTTAATATTTTTTTCCCACGGCACACCAGGCAACATCTCGCGGCACACTAGTGTGCCGCGGAACAGTGGTTGAAAAACACTGATCTAGTCCAACCCCCTGCTCAAAGCAGGACCAAACCCCAACTAAATCCCCAAATTCCTAAATGGCCCCCTCAAGGATTGAACTCACAACCCTGGGTTTAGCAGGCCAATGCTCAAACCACTGAGCTATCCCTCCCCCTCCTACACTACTGCCTATGTCGGCAAAATTTTTGTTGCTCATGGGTGTGAATATTCTACCTCCCAGAGTGACATAAATTATACTAACATAAGTGCTTGTGTGCACAGCGCTATGTCAGTGGGAGAGCTTCTTCCACCCACATAGCTTATGCCGCGTGCGGGGATGTTTGTTTATGCCGATGGGAGAGCTCTCTTCCATCGGCATAGAGTGTCATCACCAGATGTGCTGCAGCAGAGAAGCTATATTGCAGCACTGTACATGTAGACATGGCTTTAGTACCTTTCCAGGCCTGAAGAAGAGCTCTGAGTAGCTCTAAAGTAGCTCTTTCACCAAGTTGGCGCCATAAAAAAAATTACCTCACCCACCTTGTCTCTCTCATATCCTGTAACCAACATAGCTACAAGTGAAGTACAACTGACACATGTGGGTTTTCAGGATTTGGGGATTTTTATTAGTAGTCGTAGTAGTTGTGACAGGTTCCCCCCGGGTTGCCACCTGGAACTGGGGTATCACTGAGCCCTCTGACCCACAAGCCTGGGCTCCCTCTCACTATGCTGCTATGACAAGCTGTAGACCTGCTCCGGTCCTACACTTCCTCCAGCATTCACACAGGTAGGGACACACCCAGCTGCAGTTACATGCAAGCTCTCTGACCAGCCATTGCATAAACCAACAATAGAGAGACTACAGCCAAAATAACCACCAGCTTCACAGCCTAGGACCCCAGAGCTGTACCGTCCTGCCCTAGTCCAAACCCCAACCAGTATGAATTTATTATCCAGTTCGCCTCCCCCTCAATGTGGAGAGGAAATGCAACACACCTGTGTTAAACCAAGCTGAGATTTTTCACCAGAAACTTCACTTAAAGGCACACTGGGTTTAAATTAAAACATAAAACAAGTTTATTAACTACAAAAGATAGATTTTAAGTGATTATAAGGGATAGCAAACAGATCAAAGCAGATTACCTAGCAAATAAACAAAAACACAAATACTCAATAGGTTGGATATGAATTAGCAGTTTCTCACCTTGAGAGATGGAACAAGCAGGCTTTCAGATTCTTAAGGGACAAGCTGCATTTGCTTTGCAGCTTGGGATCCCCAGGTTTTCATATACAGGCTAAAAATCCCTTTAGCCTGGGTCCAGCACTTCCTCCAGTTCAGTCTTTGTTCCTCAGGTGTTTCCAGGAGTTTTCTTGTGTGGGGAGTAAAGAGCAACAGATGATGTCACTCCCTGCCTTATATAGCTTTAGCATATGGTGGGATTCCTTTGTTTCAAAACTTGGTTCCCAGACCAGTTTGTGGAAAAATACAGACATCCTCAGATGGAGTCCAGAGTCATGTGGCCTGGTTACATGCCCTTGCATACCTTGCTGAGTCATAGCAGCCATTACTTACAGGCTGTCTGGAACGTTTACAGGAAGGTTAAGTTCTTCCAGGATCCATTGTCTTTGCTGATGGGCCATCAGCACTATCTGGCTTCTTCATTGTTGTACCTGAAAGTCTTGTTGTGGGTGTCACCCAGAGTAAGCACAATTGAAATACAGATATAGTCAAAATCCCTAACTTTAGATACAAAATGATACATGCAATGCAGACAAATATGATAATCATATTCAGCAAATCATAACTTTTCCAATGACACCTTACATGACCCATCTTGTACAAAATACATCATAATTATGCCATAATCATATCATAATAATATCACTGTGAAGAATATGGAGTGCAGTGTCACAGTAGTCATTTTAGAAGAGGGGGGAAAGAGTGTGCTACCTTCTCAGGCACTTTTGTAAATCTCTCCATATGGAAACCGGCATTTGATATTGAAAACTGCTGTTCATTTCATAAATATGAAGGCTGAGCATCCCAATGGAATCTCTCTTTATGTGACCTGTATGGATCATCTGATACCATGCCACCTATTAGCGGTTCATGCCCCGGTTCTGCCCCTGGGGTTGGATCAGGATATCCCTCAAGGGATGGAGGCGGGTTCCAACATGTCTTTATTATCTCCCATAAATTGATCTTCAAGGCACCAGAGACAAGATGAGGCAGCCGAGCTAATGCTGCTGCTCTGGAAAATCGTATTAGTGACTCTGATAAAATTGAGAGTCTGACATGGTAAACACAATTTAGCGGACAGTGAAAATGACTGAGGAGATTGGGTCAAAGGATGGTTCATGCATTAGAAGATAATCATCAGAACAACTGCAGGATGCTGCCTGCCCATAAGCAAATGTGGAATGATAGGTATTCCTGTTGTTGGCTCTGTTCTTTCCCTTTACCAAGTGCAGGAATGGAGAAAGGGCAGAGGATAGGGGTAAAAGTGGCTTTTTGGTACCTTTGTGATATTTCTGCCTAGCACTCAGTGTAAATTAGAGCAGCCTTTGGGTCATAAGAAGCAGAGAATAACCAAAGCACAGAAGCTCCAGACCACACCTTTCCCTCATCCTCCCAACCCCTAATACACTTCCTATGCTGGGGCCTAGATGCGGCCTGGTGTAGAGCTCTTGTTCTGGATCTTTGAACACTGGGGTTATTTCTTGAATTTACCATTGTCAAGCTTATGAAATAACATTTTCTTAGTTATCTTTCCTTTCCATACTCTTCTGCACTTCCAGGTTCCAAATGGGAAACACAAATGCTGAACTGACAGGAAGTACCACATACCTCACACGAAAACAGGTTCCCTGAAATCCACCCAAATGCTACAAAGGCAAAATGTTCTGATAGTTTGGATCCAGTCTTTTGTGGATGCTTACCCAAAACAAATCCAGTCTCTGAGCTTTGAAGTTCCCCAAGCCCTAGTTCATATCACTGTGTTGAGGAAACTCAGGCGAGCGTCTCCTTTTCCACACATGGGTTTTACACTGGTATGGCTTTGTTAACTTCAGAAGTGTTACTGCTCATTCTCTCCAATGCAGGTGAGAGGCAAATCAAGCCCAGTTCATTTAGAGTAATCTGATGTATTGTTCAATAAATGATTTGGATCAGTTATGTTCTCTAGTTATATGCAGCACATCACAGTCCCTTTTATGAAAAACAGAATTGCCTTTATCTACATAAAAGGAGCCCATTTCACTGGTTGTGTTTCCTTTTTTGTACCATCAAAGGATATGCCGCCTCTTATCTTCACATTAATTTTATTGAGAATTGTATGGCCTTCTGTTTGGTGTTATTATCATCAGTTAGACATGCAGCACCTAGGGTAAAGACAGAAACTGGAATCATTTTCTTTTAGAGTTCCAGATGACTGCAATAGGCTTTTTCCTTATGCTTAATCACTAAATAGCATAATATCCTCCAAGCATGGCTCATATGGTTATTTAAAGGAGAACCAGGGTTATTGTAGGCATACATTTTGTTTTTATGAGTTTTTATATAGCACTATTACTTGTATGCTAATCTTAAGAATATTGTTATAATTTGTTTTATGTGCTAGGTATTATAGAAGCACTAGCTAGCATCGGTACAGTTAAGTGTCTGTGAGCATGTCATCTGATAGACCATTCCTTGTCATCATAAGCCCAATGTTATGCTTACATCCAGAGATGCAAATAATCTTTGCTTAACATTTTAATACATATTATTCAAACTGGACTATCACCTGAAATTTATTCTTGTGGTGAGATTTGCAGTTCTTTCTATATGTGTTGGTTCTTCTTTGAATAGTGTCCCTCTGGATGCTCCACACTAGGTGTGCTTGCGCCCCATGCACCTCAGATCCTAGATCTGTTTAGCCTGCACCCTCTCCGTCTCCTGTCCTGAACCAGGGCTACATAGCACTGCATGGGTGAACTGCCCTCGGTGCTTTCTCAGTCAGCTTGGCCTGAAACGGAGCCTCAGCAGCATCCTAGTTGAGATTACCTCAACTGTATTTTTTTCTGTCATTCGTAATAGTTAGCAATAGTTCTTAGAGTGGCAGACAGCACCATGCTAAATCAATGCCATATAATAAAGATTGTAAATGTCTTGATTTATACGGCAACCTTACAATTTAGGATTGTCAATTACCAAGCCCTCTTGGTGAAATATAGCCATACTAACTATTCAAAACTGACTGCCTTCATTGACCATCTTCTGACGGACCAGAGGGAGCAATTCTAGGTAATTATTGCAGAGGGCCAATTGCTTGCAAGAACATCTCTGCAGGCCTCTTTGGACTCCGCTGATTCAGCCTTTCATTCTGTCTCCACAGTGGTGCTCATGAGGAGGGCATCCTGGCTTCAGTGCTCCGGTTTTCCGAGGGAAGTTCAAACTACAGTGATAACCTTCCATTTGAGGGATCAAAGTTTTTTCCTGAGAAAACGGATGAATTCCTGCATACCTTAAAAGACTCGAGAGCCACCTAGCACACTCTGGGAATTTACACCCCTGCACAAAAAAGAAGGTGCAGTAAGTCCCAGATGGCACAGAGATCTCGTCCTACCCAGTTTCCCACCTCCCAGAGTTGTTACGAACCCCAGCGCAAGAGACAAAGATTTCAGAAAAAGAGACCAGCTACCTTGCAGGCATCAACTTCACAACCCACAACCTTGAAACACCAATTTGGATGGGTTGGTTGAGGGCTTGAGTTACCACCACGATTCCTATTTGCTGCGACAATCTGCATGTCTCCCCCACTTCAGCAACTGCCTTACTCATTTTCTTCAGAACTGGGAACATATCACTATGGATAAGTGCATGTTGGAGATTATTTCAACAGGCTATTCCATCCACTTTATCTCCTTCTCTCCACCCTGCCCCTCTTCCCCATCCCTCTTCAGGGACCCCTTTCACAAGCACCTTTTGTGACAGGACATAGACTCTCTCCTGAATCTGGGTAGTATAGAACCCGTTCACAAACAACAAAGAAGGAGGGAATTGTACTCCAGGTACTTCCTGGTACCAAAAGAATGGCAACTAGAGAGCCTTCTAGATCTAAGATTACTCAACAGATTTGTAAAGGTTCATCGGTTCAAAATGGTAATTTTTGCAGCAATAATTCCATTGTTGGACCAAGGGGACTGGTTCTCGGCTCTTGACCTTCACAATTCTTATTTCCATATAGAAAGCCACCCCTCCCACCGAAGTTTTCCATTCTCTCTGGGTCAAGACACTTTCAAAATATGGTGCGCCCATTCAGTCTCTCAATTAAATGTCCAAAATTCCACCTTAACTCCAGTACAACATCTAGAGTTTATAGTAGCTCACCTAGATGTAGTAACAGCCAAAGCATTCCTCCCTTTGCACAAGTCCATTGCCCTAGTGAATGTAGTCTCTACAGTCCAAGTCAGCCTTCAAACATCAGCTAGAAATTGTCTCCAGCTATTGGGACCTATAGTGGTGGGCCCTCTTGTAATAAATCATGCAAGACTTTACATGCACTGCTTCTTAGCTTAAACAATCTACCCTCTATGCCCTTGGTAGTCAAAAAGGCCCTCAGCTAGTGGAAGAACCCTAACAACACTTGTGCGAGGGTTCCCTTCACTCAGCCATCCCCAGCATCGGTAATAACAATAGACACATCCCTATTGGGGTGGGGAGCCCACCTAGACACCCACACTATTCAAGGCAGGTGGTCTCCTCTCAAGTCCACACTACAATCAACTTGCTGGAACTCAGAGCAGTCAGAAATACCTGTATCTATTTCCTCCCACTGATCGGGGAAAACACATAAAGATCACAATGGACAACATGTCATGCATGTTTTACATAAACTGCGAAGGGGGAGCGAGATTGCCTTCCCTCTGCGCCAAAGCAGCGAAACTCTGGAATTGTATATGACACCACATCAACGTCTCAGCAGCTTACCTTCTGGGTGTACAAAACACCATAGTGAATGCCCTCAGCAGATATTTCTCCCAAGATCACAAATGGGAAATAGATCCCTCTATACTCCACTGTATATTTTAATGTTGGGGCACCCCACAGATAGACCTGATTGCCACAGCCAAGAACAAGAAGTGCTCCCAGAACTGGTCTGAATTACCACTCTCTGGAAGATGCCTTTCTACTCCATTGGCACTGAGGCCTCTTGTACGCATTTCCCCCAATTCCCCTAATATCCAATGTGCCGTTCAAGATAAAGAAAGCCAAAGCCAAAGATATTCTCGGAGTTCTGATGTGGCCGAGACAAACATGGTTTCCTTACCTCACTCAGCAGCCTGTTTGTCACTCTTCAGCCTGTTCCCCATCTCCTCTCTCAGGATGCCGATCAAATCCATCTCAGGGTTCTCTGACTCAAGGCATGGCTGACAGATGGTTCGCAGGGTTAAAAACAACCTGTTCTGAGGACGTAACACGAGTGCTGTTCCATAGCATAGCAAACTACTCATGACACATATACCCAGAAGTGGAGGAGATTCAAACACTGGTGTGACTTAAAACACATTTCTCAAACAGCCTCTCTGCTATCGTTTGTGCTAGATTACATTCTAGAGCTAAAAAGGCGAGGATAATCTCTAGGCTCCATAAAGGCACACCTGGCAGCTGTCATGGTCTTCCATCATACGATAGAGGGTTTTTCTGGTTTTGCTCATCCTACAAGAAAGTTCTTCAAGGGACTTGATAACCTCTTCCCACAAATCAGATGCCCCATACCAGCATGGAGCTTTGTACTCCAATGTCTTACGAGACCTCTCTTTTACCTCATGACCATCTGCTCCCTTCTACACCTGTCTATGAAAACTGCATTTCTAGCAGCCATTACTTCTGCTCGAAGAGTGGGGGAAATAGAGGCTCTAATGGCATTCCCCTCCTGCTTTACAGTCTTTTTAAAAAATAAGATCACAATGTCTGGAGGGCATTAGCTTTTTATTTAGATAGGACTACGCCCTTCAGGAAATCTCCCAGACTATTTCTCTCCATTGAGGACAGAACTAAGGGATTTCCAAGCAAATACTCTCCAGATGGATATCGTGCTGCATTACCTACTGCTATCAGTCTCACGATCTTCAGCCTCCCTTTAGAGTATGAACTTACTCCACAAGTTCCTATTCTACTTCAATAGCCTTTCTCAAGAACGTTCCAGTCACAGAAATATGTAGAGCTGTGACATGGACATTCATTTGTATATTTGCTGAACATTATGCAGTCACTCATGACTCACCTTTCAATTCCTTATTTCAGTGTTTCCCAAACTTGGGACGCTGCTTGTGTAGGGAAAGCCCCTGGCAGGCCGGGCCGATTTGTTTACCTGCCGCAGCCGCAGGTCCGGCCGATCGCGGCTCCCAGTGGCCACGGTTCACTGCTCCATGCCAATGGGAGCTGCTGCAAGCGGCGGCCAGTATGTCCTTCAGCCCGCGCCGCTTCCAGCAGCTCCCATTGGCCTGGAGCAGCGAACCGCAGCCAGTGGGAGCTGCGATCGGCCGAACCTGTGGACGCGGCAGGTAAACAAACCGGCCCGGCCTGCCAGGGGCTTTCCCTACACAAGTAGTGTACCAAGTTTGGGAAACACTGCCTTATTTGGCTCCAATATTTTATCTTCAATCCTAGACTCAGCTGGGAAGTCCCACCCCTCTGTAAAGGGTACTGCTACAAAGTCACCTAGAATCAATCACCCGTAGGGACACTACTCGAAGAAGAAGAAGAGAAGGTTACTCACCCTGTGCAGTAACTGTGGTTTTCTGAGATGTGTCTCCCTCTGGGTGCTCCACTACTCAACTTCCTCCCCTCTGCTTTGGCATTCTTTTCAATCCATTCTCTGCAGTGGAGAAGGAATGGAGGGCAGTTTGCTTGCACAGCAGTATATAGGCCTGGTGCAGGGCATAGGGTGAAGGCACAGTGGGTGCAAGTGCACCTAGAAAGGAGCACACGTCTCGAAAAAACATAGTTACTGCACAGGGTGAGTAACCTTTTCTTCTCTTCCTTCTAAGGCTACTGGACTAAATGTACCTCCCTATCAAGATGACTGTGTGTATTCCTTAAGGCATATTTCCTTGCTTTCCCTTTTATTTAACAACTGTGCCATGAATACTTTGTTTTGAATTTAATCTTTTTTTTTATACAAGTCCCATGAACAGGACACTGCAGCTGTGCGTGTGCTTTAGGGGCTCCCTGTTTTCTTTCTGTGTCATGCTCGGTGGTTTATTTTGTTTGCATTATGTTCTAAAAGTGAAGTGATGCAGTTCCTCTGAGAAGGGCATTCAGAGGCTGTAGTGACAACTTGCTTTGCTAGACAAACTCCTTGAGGGGCATTAATGATAGTAAATCCAGCAACAGGAACACATTCCTCATTCAGGTTTTAGTGGCAAATGTGGTTTGTCAAATGTTGTCACCAGACTCACTGGGGACTAATGTGGCAATGACTGCTCAATTTTTATTGTATTTTAGGAGGAGTTTAGTGTGTTTATTTTTAATTTGCCATTTAAAATTGTTCCATGAGGCACAGATAAAGGTTTTGTTCATTGGTTCGGTTTTTTGTTTGTTGGGGGTTGGGTTGCGAGAATTGTGGTTCCTATGTATTCATGTAATAGGATGGTGGGTTTCAAGATCCTGTCTGAGAATGAAGGATTCTTCTATTGAGTAACATTGGGTTCAGGTGCTAAGGTGCTAAACTCTTCAAATTAAGGGCCTGATTCAAAGCCCATTGAAGTTAATGGAAAGACTCCCATTGACTTCAGTGGCTTTGTATTGGGCCCTGACAGTCAGGATAATCATTGCTGAATAATGTTGGCAGATGGTAGTGAGGGAGCTTCTCTTTGGGCTAGAGGGCAGATAAGGACAGAAGCCTGATGGACAATACTGCTTAGGTAAGAAGCTTTGGCTGAAGTTTGTCGTATTATTATTTATCTGAGTATCCTATAAACTCCAGGAAAGGGATGAGTTTGGACACTCACTGTGGATTTGTGTACTCTCTTGATGATGAGTTTGGAAGTCTGGCCATTCTTTCCTATGACAGGTAAAGCCAAGATATAAACTCTTAGGGCAGATCCACAAAGGGACTTAGGCATGGCAATGCTTAAATTTTAGGCACTCTGATGCCCATTTCAATACTCAGCCCCAAGTTAGGCACCAGTCTCCCTATACAGTGCCTGAGGAGAATTAAGCACTTAAGAAAGGGATTCCTGGAAGTCAGCAATGCCTAAACTAGCCAATAGGGAATGCAAAGGAGAGGGGTGAGACCTAAGCCCTGCCCCTCAAAGGTAGTTAAGTGTTTGTCTCCGTTTGGGATTCACAGTTGTGAACCCTCTTCTGGAGTTAGGGGCTGACCTGGCTCTTGTGAAAAACACAAGAGAAAGAGACCCCTATCCCATTATAGCCAATAACCCAATGTTCAGGGAACTCTTCTGGGAGGTGGGAGACCTGTTATCAAATCCCTGATCTGTCTGATTTGGAATAAGGATTTGAAGCTGGTCTCCCACATCCCAGCTGAGAGAGCATGACTTGTTGGTCAAGGAGTGAGATTCTCGCTTTAGATGCAAAACGGTCTCATTTCAATCCCAGACGGGTCCTTGTAAAGGTGGTGTTTGAGGAAGTACCTTTAAAGTAGTCATGGACGCAAGGTTAAGGGGATGGACTTGAAATCCATTGGGCAGTACCTGGGGAGGTTCAAACCCTGCTGACTATGAACTGCCCAAAAATTCCGCCCTGCTATCTCCTCGCTTGGTTGGAGCATTTGCAACACTAAAGCCAGTGATGTCAGCTGAGATGGTGGAGCACATTGCAGCTGAGAGCCTGGACCACCAGACACTTGGGTATTCTGGGGTGGGGCTTGCTCAGTCTTTGCTGTTGAAGCTGTTCCTCTTTGTATAAATAATTAAATATTCACTGGAGCAGAGACATGAACATGGGTCTCCCACATCCAGGTGAGTGCTCTTACTGCTGTGCTATATTGTCAGTTTCTCTCTGGCCCGATGAATAGTTAAGTATTTAATACACAGCAGAATACCTTCAACAGGAGAAATTGAGACACCCACCCTAGAATACCCCATAGTCCAGTGGTTAGGGCACTCACCTGAGAGATGGGAGACCGGGCTTCAAGTGCTAGCTCCAAATCAGGCAGCATGGGGGTTTGAAAACAGATCTCCCACATTCTAGCTGAGGGCCTCAAACACTGGGCTAATGGGTGTTTGGAGGTGGGGATGGGACACACACACCTGCCCTAGCCTGGAAAATTCCTGATCTAGTCACCCTTAGATATGTTTTGTGATGAGGCCCAATCTGGTAGGTGTATGCTGAGTGCATGCATACCAGATCAGGCCCCACAGGCAAGAGAAATGGAGGAATGCCTAGTTTGAGAATCCTGCTGGGGCTGAGGCATTAGCTAGGCACTGAGCAGCTCATCGGGATTTAGGTGGCTTCGTGCATGTCCACCAGCAGAAACTTAAGTGCCTCAGGGAGTTTACTCGTAGAAATGTAGTCACCTTCAGGATTAGGTGGTAGCTGAGTGTTGATTTGATGATCTTACTGGCATGGGCTTAAAACACCTAAAGTGGCATCTAGACCTTAGGCTTTTAACAGTTTGTGGCCCCTTTAGCTTTAAATCGCACTAGTGCCATCAAATCTACAATTATGTGTAAATCAGTGGAAGGAAATGAAAATGACCTGCAGCTATCACAGCCATTTATGCTCTAAATTATTTGTTCCAGTATTTCAGCGATGACAATAAGACATTGGCCTAAACTGTAACTAGCACATAAACAAAAATTGTTTTTTTGTGGCATAGTTTTCAATGTTGTGGAGTCTGAGAGAGAAGGAAAGGAATGGTGCTTAGTGGGTGCTTCTCCTGAAAGAAAACAGCTGTGCACTTTCTGACCTATCTCTTTGCCTAGGGAGAGAGCAATAAAAATAGTTAATAGCAAATAGTCACTGAAATGAAACTGATAGAGCATAATCAACATAAACACATAGAGAGTTTAGTTGAAACTTGGAGAGAAAATTCTGAGATCCCACCATACTGCACATTCACAATTTTACACAAACCTCCACCAAATAAGTTAAAAGAAAACTGAACTGGTTACACTTGTTAGAAATTTTGACTCTGATCTTGTATGAATAGACTGCCTGAGCCAAACACAAAAGCAAGACAAGCTTGCTAAACGCATATGGATACCAAGGGAATGGTTTCCTTAGCAATAATCCCCTTATGTATTAAGCACCCAGCTCAAATTTATTATATTAGCTAGACAAAGACTGAGTGCTGATTATTACTCGTGGGCTCTCCAAGATTTTTAGATCTCTATGATGAAAATACTTCACAACAGACAGCCCTTCGTTCGAGGAGCTGCATTATTACCAAAGAGCATGTCTGCATTTTGTAGCTTGGGAAGGCATGATTCTAAAACACTGATACCATCTCCATCACCCATGAGACATGGATGCCACTATGTGCACAGTGCTTTCCAGAAATGGGTGAAATGACAAGCTTTATATGCGAAGAGGAGAAGGAAGAAAATCAATTTCCTTCCCAAATGATGTAACTGTGGTATACAAAGACTAAGTAGAAGCAGTTATGTTTTCTCTGCAGTAATGACCTATCTAAAAACCAGACATGGTTTTGGAACAAGAAATCACATAGCCCACCACTACTCTGGTGTCCTGCACAAGGGAAAGGTGGAAATTTAGCTAAAGGAAGAGAGGGATTTTATTTGCACTGGCCACACTTTATATGTTTATGCAACACAATTAACAAGACAGGGATGTGAGGGAGAAAGGGGTGTTTAAGGTATTGAGTACCTAGTAATTAAAGAAAAATTACTTAAAAATGTATAGTCTAGAGCAGTGCTTCTCAAAGCCGGTCCGCCACTTGTTCAGGGAAAGCCCCTGGCGGGCCGGGCCGGTTTGTTTACCAGCCGCGTCCGCAGGTTCGGCCGATCGCAGCTCCCACTGGCCGCAGTTCGCCGTCCCAGGCCAACTGCAGGAAGCGGCGCGGGCCGAGGGCAGTAGCGTAGCTAGGAGGGGAGCGGGGAGAGCAGCCGCTCCCCCACTGAGCATAAGTGGCGCCTTGTCAATTTCCTGGTGCCTTTGTACTCACCCGGGGAAGCGATTTAAAAAAAAAAGGCGCCACCCGCTGTGGCGCTTTTATTTTACTCACCTGGCTGCGCTCTGGGTCTTCGGCGGCACTTCGGCGGCGGGACCTTCACTCGCTCTGGGTCTTCGGTGGCACTTCGGCGGCAGGAACTTCAGTGCCTCCGAAGACACCCGGAGCGAGTGAAGGGCCTGCCGCTGAAGACCCGGAGTGCCCCCGGGTGAGTAAAGGCGTCGCAGCGGGTGGCTTTTTTATTTTAATTGCTCCCCCTGTTCCCTCCACCTGGCTACGCCTCTGGCCGAGGGATGTGCTGGCCACGGCTCTCCGCAGCCCCCATTGGCCTGGAGGGGCGAACCACGGCCAGTGGGAGCCGCCATCGGCCGAACCTGCGGACGCAGCAGGTAAACAAACTGGCCAGGACTGCGAGGGGCTTTCCCTGAACAAGCGGCAGACCGGCTTTGAGAAGCACTGGTCTAGAGAAACAAGAAATAGTAGGACAAATCTTAATGCTAATTCAAGGATGTGTCTCCCAATATTTTAGTCACATCAGGTTCTTACCTTGCCTTAAGGGACACCACAATAAATGACAAGTGAATAATCACAATAAACTATGAATACTATTAAAGAAAAGATTTAAAAACAAAATAGAACACAATCAGGCAGTAAGCAATTGTTACTTTAGTTAAAATCTCTTCTGTATGTTTCCGTGGAGAGTTTTCAACAGCAATTAGACCTTAAGAGTGGGTCTGCCACAGGTGGAGAGACACTCTTCTCTATGTAAGATAAGTCCAAAGTACATGATTCCCCATATTAGTAGTGAGTTCTGTGATAGTGTATCATAAATAACTAAAACAATTTATAGACGGGCAAGGCAATTTCATTGAAGAGTTGGTGAATCCTGTTTACAAATGGTTTACAAATAGCAGAGTTAAGTGATCTTAACTAAGCCTTTAAAGCTGAAGAATTTTTTTAACTCAGTTAATTAAAGAATCCATTCAAGGAATGGTCTTAAGACTGGCAAATTAATGAATATTAAGAATCTTAAATTCAAATTAAATCCCCCTCTTTCTGGTTACCAATGTTAGCTGATGTCTCCTCACCAGGAATACACAATCTAAACAATTTGCTGTTTAACAGGGGAAGCTGTAAATCCCTTATTTAAAACAAAATTTCAATATTCCATTAAAATAGTTTCAAGAAAAATGTAAATCTAATCTCTGCAATGCTTTTCCAAACTCTGTCTCACCAAGAATGCTGACATCTCAGCAATATTTTCATGTGGAAATAATGCTAGGCTAGAAGGCTGCTGATTCTTGATACTATGGAGTGACTTTTGTTTTGTTTTGTTCTCATCTGGTTTGTTGCTGTTTGCTTGTTTGTAGAGGTGTCATCTTCAAGGTTTGATGAGCTGAGAGCATAAGAGCAAGAATGTGTGAGCACATTAGAGAACATATAGGCATAAGAGTACATGTCTCAGTATTGAGGAATTTATATTCTTCTTTTCCATAGGCTCACTGAAGAGTTTGACTGAATTCAAACATCAACTGTGATCCCTTTTTGTTGACTCAACCTCTTCATGAGATGGTCTTAGTAGCACCTTCAGCTCATGGATATACTATTTGTTCACATATATGCATCGAGGTGTAATACATCTTCAACTTTACAGTTACAATGTTTGTGTTTGTGATGGGAAATATAGCACATCTTTAAACTTAAAGTTTTAACTCTTCCTTTTGTTCTACTTCCTTTCTTAACTCTTCTTTCTATTCTTTATTAACCCATTTTCTGAGATATCCCTTTAGTTCTAGCAGAGCTTAATAGGAGTTGAAATTGTATTTCAGATGAATCCAAACACTCCTATTTTCTATATAAAGGATTTCAGTTTTCAAAATAGTCTTTTTAAACTTAAATAATCCTTAAAGGACGTGTCTCAACTAAACACAGATTCATAGATTTTTAAGGCTAGATGGGACTATCATGATCATTTAGTCCTGTGGTTCTCAACCAGGGGTACGCATATCCCTGGGGGTTTGCAGAGGTCTTCCGGGGATACATCAACTCATCTAGATAGTTGCTTAGTTTTACAAAGCTTTAAAAAGCACTAGTTGAGTCAGTACAAACTAAAATTTCATATAAAACAATGACTGCTCTTTATACTATATGCTGACATGTAAGTACAATATTTATATTCCAATCGATTTATTTTAGAATTATATGGAAAAAATGAGAAAGTAAGCAATTTTTCAGTAATAGTGTGCAGTGACACTTTTGTATTTTTATGTCTGATTTTATAAGCAAGTAGTTTTTACGTGAGGTGAAACTTAGGGTAAGACAAATCAGACTCCTGAAAGGGTACAGTGGTCTAGAAAGGTTGAGAACTATTGATATAGCCTGACCTTCTGTATAGCACAGGCCATAGACCCTCCTTGAAATAATTCTAGATCAGATCTTTTAGAAAAACATCCAATCTTGATTTAAGATGGTCAGTAATGGAGAATTCACCATGACCCTTAACAAATTATTCCAATGGTTAATTACATTATTAGAGATTTACACCTTATTTCCAGTCTAGCTTCAGCTTCCAGCCATTAGATTGTGTTATACCTTTCTCTGCTAGATTGAAGAGCCCGCTATTAAATATTTGTTCCCCATTGTAGGAACTTACAGATTGTAATCAAGTCTCCTCTTAACTTTCTCTTTTTTTAAACTAAATAGATTGAGCTCTTTGAGTCCTTCACGATAAGGCAAGTTTTCTAATCCTTTAATCATTCTTGTGACTCTTTTCTGAACCCTCTATAATTTTATCAGCATCCTTCTTGAACTGTGGGCACCAGAACTAGACACAGTATTCCAGCAGTGGTCACACCAGTGCCAAATAAAATTTCCCTTTTTATGCATCCGAGGATCACATTAGCTCTTTTGGCCACAACATACCTTTGGAGCTCAGATTCAGGTTACTGCCCACTACAACCCCCACATTTTTTTTTAGAGTCACTGCTTCTCAGGATAGAGTTCCCCATCCTGTGAGTATAGCCTAAATTCTTTGTTCCCTGATGTATACATGTACATTTAGCCATATTAAAACTCATATCGTTTGCTTTTGCCCAGTTTACCAAGCAATCCAGATAACTTTGAATTAGTAACCTGTCCTTTAATTTACCACTCCCCCAATTTGTGTCATCTGCAAACTTTGAGTGACGATTTTACGTTTTCTTCCAAATTATTGATAAAAATGTTAAATAGCATAGGGCCAAGAACCAATCCCTGAAGGACCCCACTGGAAACTGATCCACTGGATGATAAATAGACATTTAGTTACATTTTGTGACCTATCAGTTAGCCAGTTTTTAATCCATTTAATGTATATTGTGTTAATTTTTTATTCTAGTTTTGATTAAAAAATTAGAATAAAAATTGTTATGTGGTATCAAGTCAAATACTTTATAGATATCTAAGTATATTATATCAACATTATTATCTTTATCGACCAAACTTGTAATTTCATCAAAAAATATATCTGGTTATTTTGATAAATAAACCAATGTTGGTGTGCATTAATTACATTACCATCTATTAATTCTTTTTTAATAGAGACCCACATCAGCCACTCCATTATCTTGCCCAGGATCCATATCAGGCTGAGAGGCCTATAATTACCCAAGTCATCCCGTTTATCCTTTTTAAAAAATGACCCATTAGCTTTCTTCCAGTCTTCTGTAACTTCCCCAATGATCCAAGACTTATTGAAAATCAATATTAACGGTCCAGCAAACTTCTAAACTAGTTCTTTTAAAACTGTTGGATGCAAGTTATCTGAACCTGCTGATTTTAAAATGTCTAATTTTAATAACATCTGTTTAACATCCTCCAGTGATACTAGTGGAATGGAAGGAGTGTTATCACTGTGTGATGAAACTGTATCATTTGATTTTTCACAAAATCTAGAACAGAAATATTTATTGAACACTTCTGCCTTTTCTGCATTATTATTGATAATTCTACCTTTTCCAACTAGTAGTGGACCACCATTGCCAGATTTATTTTCATACCTAATGTATTTTTAAACATTGCATCTTATTGTCCTTAACTCTGCTGGCTATAGATTTCTCTTTGTATCCCTTGGCTTTCCTTATCAATTTTCTATAATTCTTAACTTCTGAGTTATGCCAAGAAGACATTGTTTGTTGTTCTTGTCTTCCTGAGTTTGGCAGGGAGTTGCTTAAGCATTGTCAGATAACTAATTAGTTTCCCAATTAATATGAATAATTTTATATTCACATGGCTTTCTATGTTAATAATCAGTTATAGCTAGGTCATTTGAATCCATATTTGTATGATGTACCTCACTGTTCACATAACAATGGTGTAAGGCAGTCATTATATATGCAGACAAATCTCAAAGCATCTTAAGCATTTAAGGTGCAATGAAGGTTTTCATCTTCTAAAGGAAACATGAATAGAAGTAAACTATCTAATATAAAACTTTCCAATCATAAACATTCTCCTTAACATTTGAAGACTTTAGACCATTTCTAAACAAAATCACTTTCAGTAAGAATATTTCTAGAATTCTTTATGTGAGTTTAAAGGATTTTCTCTTTGCAAAGAGATGGGGTAAAATAGCTGACTTAATGACTATGTATAGCTCTGATAACACACCCTAACCATCATTCCTCTTTGGAATATTCTAAATAAAGAATTTCCTTACACTGGGACATGACCAGGTGTTTTTTTTCTTAAAGCATAAATATCTTGAGAGAGTTGTTTCTTGAGATAAAGATCAAATCTACACCAGGCTGGTGTCTTGTATAAGAGGGATGCTCTTAGACGGTTATTTGCCTTTTGACCACATGGTTTCTAGTTTTACAACTTATCATTTGGAGTACATTTACAATTTGCAATTAAGACTCCTATACAGAACACAAATCATGACTAACACTTATACACATCTTTCAAAACATACATAAAAGGAAATTAAAGCAAAATAAAAGTTATAAAGCTGCATTCCAGAGTCTGTGTAAACACACTTGGAGGTGATAAATATGGCTTTATGACTAAGGATGTGTCATCGTCTTTGACACGTTTGATGCCTGTCACCGGTTGACAAAAAGCAGAGATTTTCTAGAATTTGCTTAATTAGCTCAAACATTTAATTAAATTAAATAAGCAATCAAAACATAAGCACGTGAGTTGTCATATTCTCCAAGCATCATGTGTATAAAAGTAAGTATTGCCTTCAATTCAATAAAAGCAAGATTGTAATATCCTACAATTAGAATATTAAATTAACATTTTATTAATAACCATTTTTGCATCAACATTAAGGTCTGTCCCGTATAAAGAGGAAAAGAGCAGAATTGTTTCTGGTTGAAGGAAAGCATATTTGTACCTAATACACAAGCAAACCTGTCATAGTAAAAATATTGCACTTGTAATACTGACAAGGCTCATTCTACAATAAGAAGCTGAGTTGTGTGGCAGGGAACTGCCAGTCAGACAGCTTACTCTGACCCTAAGTTACTCATGTCTTCACCCATCCTCTTTTCAAAAGATGTTCTTACACTTTAGTTCCTTCATCGCTGTTCTTTGCTCACTTGTATTAGTGTCACTCCTTTTCCCTCATTTCCTAAATTTTACACCTTGTGCCCTCTTCACAGCTGTGTACCAAACAGGAGTCCCACTGCACACAGCCCATTCTGATGAATGACTGAGCCAGATTTTCAAATGAATTCACCTCCCAGTTAAGTACCTAAACATGGGCCAGATTTTCAAAAGTGGCCCAATCCCAATGGCTCCCATTGTGAATAGTAAGACTTATGGCCAGATTTCCTAAATTGCTCAGTACTCAATGTGGACCCAAAGCGCTGAGCTCTTTTGGAAATCTGGCCCCAGTTTTGGGTACTGAGCACTTATGAATATTTTAGCTATAGGATGCTTTTTGTTTTTTCTGTGCTGGTTACAGAACACGGAGCACATATTTATCAGGGTTTCAGATATTCATGACAAGTTCCTTATGAGTAAAATCTTTAGAAGATCTGGAATCTGACCTCCAATTTTGTACTTGCTACTTTTTACACAGTGTCATCTTCACATGCATGCAGACACAAATGCATGCACAATTATCAGAATTTGTTAATGACATGCATGTGCAAATTCTATTTGTGCATAGACATGTGAACGGAATTGCATACACCAATAAATGTGCTTGCCACATCATGTGCAAAAAAGCCCATATTTTGAAAATGTGACTCTACTGGTTAATTTGTTAATAACTGAGTTATTATGGTCTTTCTGGCTGATGGCAAACCTGCATGATGTACTAAATATGCAACTATAAGGATTAGATTCTCTAGTTTGATCTTGTGCTGAATATAGCTCAGCCAGAGTGGGTGAATAAATGTGGTTTTCATACCATCCTGTATTCTTCCCTAGTCTAATGGCCAGCAGGATGCTGGACTGGTCCCGGACTAGCTGCTCATAGTGTCAAGGCCCATTCCACCAGCTGGGGATAAGTCAAGTGTAGGGGCATTTCTCCGACAGTGATGCCTGTGGGGAAGTGGCATCGGAGCTGCTACAGAAGCCCTATGTCACTGGAGGACTTCCTGACCCAGAGGGAATCTTCCTGCATTTACAATTGGTTTGCACCACTGGCTCACAAGAGTAAATCAGGCTCTGTATATTTAACTAGTGAATACTGATTTGATCACTATATTAATATTCATTAGTACAGTTGTGTGTATCTTTCCTGCACAATCTCTGCTATACAAGTTACTGTAAGAGCCTATTATTCCCTTAGTGGGTAAAAAGAACTATTCACTCTCATTTTCTGTCTCTACTGAGAATTTAATAGAGTTGCTCAATGAAATCAAAAGCTTAGGAAAATCATTAGTTTCTCAGTTGGTAGTTATTAACATATTTGGTATGTTTTGAGTTTAACTGTGTCTAAGTACATGGCTTCGTCATCTAAATAGTTGGAAGGATAACAGCTGCAGCTTGAATTAACCTGTTAATCCATTGTAGCCCTTTTAAATATAATTTGCTGACTACCTGATTTTACAGTGTATTGCATCAAGGTGGCATTATTTCGGCAATATTGATAAATGCTGATGCTAATGTCCATAGAGGCCTAGAAGAGTAGGGGTGTGCATATCAATTTTAATAATATAAGAACCAACCCAAGCCCTCACCCATACCTTGACCCCAAATGGCCTGAAAAAGTTTAATGAATATATATTAAATTTTCTTGCATGACTGTGTATCCTATCTTCAGATAGAATTGGAAACACCATAAAAGCCTGATCTGTGAGATGTCAGCCCAGTTTTCCAATCAGAGAGGTTTTCGAATCTGCTTCAGATAAAGCATCCAAATATTTGAGTGCATTTTATTTTTTTTTAAATTTAAGGACCGCAAAAAAGTCAGATTCACAAATCAGGACACTTCTATTTTCTCTTTAGGCAACATCAATGCAGTACAAGCATGAGCAATATGCATCTTCCACAAGCTGCTCCGCCCACTGTTCTTAAACCCAGACTGGGAGGGACATTTCTTCTGGAGTGAGAGAGTAGTTCATTCTCTATACCTACTCAAGTCCTGACCACTCTGTTTAGACTGCCCTCAGGGCTGCCAATTAGTGCCAATTTTGATTGTGGTTTTGTCTTATGGATTCTAGTCCATTCAGAACAGAACTTTGATCACCAATTCATTTCTCAGAGGTCACACTTTTGAATTCTTATTTGAACCAAATAGCTGAATTTGAGGTTTGTTCCACACATTTTGACTTTCTCCTCCCTTCAGTTAAAGTGTAGTATGTAATTCCCATCAATCTCCCTTTGTTTTATGTATAAATCCTGTGGCTAACCCTAATCACTAAACAATCAGAACTAAAAATGGGACTGGGACTCATAAGAACAATTTGATTGGAAATCCGAGAAAATTATTCAATATGAAGAAATGGAATGAAGGATTTACTTAACCCATGCTAATAGTCTCTGCTAAAGTGAAAATAATTAAATCAAGTTTAGCTTTAATTTGTTGACCCGATGTACACTTTTCGCCCCAGTGTGATAAATTATTGGAAAAGAAAATCAAATGTACTACAAGCCTGCTGTTGTATGAAAGTGGAATTAATTTGAAAATAATTGAAGAATTATTCAGCACTTAAATTTATTGCATTGGCAAAGTAAAAGGACAAGTAATCCTGAGCAGCCAAGTTGAGATCCACATTCAGATTTGATCTTCCCCAAAGTCCTGTGGAGTTTGCATCCAGGGTTTTGGAGCAGTCCATTATAGAGACATGGGATAGACGCAAAATTTAGATTGGCATCTGCATATGGTTCTGAACTTCGTCAGTGCATATGCACATTGGAGGAAATTCAAAGAATACCATAGATGTTTATAAACATACTCTCTCCTATGTCAAACAAGGGAACATCTTAAAGATGTTGAGAGCATAATATCTGCTTTAAGATTAGTACTTACTTTCAACGCAAGGAAGGTGAAATATTAATTTGATTTGAATTCAATGGCAATTAGGACCTATAGGGACTGTTAAGTCCTAGAAAGATCGTAGGGCAGTTATACTCAGTAATGGGGACTTCAAAGATACTCTGAGAAGAGAGAGTCATGTGGAGGGAGAAAGTCAATTGTCAGATCACAAGCTGTTAATATGGGGACCTAGATAAGATCAAATATTATCATTGTAAGGATGATAATAATTATTAAGTGTAGGGTTTGCCAAGGCCTAGTGGAGAAGGGATGGATTGAGGGAGATGATATCTACTTGAGAGTCACAAGGAACGAGTGTCAGTATGAAGAGAAGGAAAAGGGCAGAGGCCTAATGGAAGATTCTAGGGGTTATTTAAGTAGTAGAGTTAGAGATGAGGAGATTATCCAAAAGTTTGGATGCAGCTTATCCCAGCTGAACAACGTAAAGTCTGCGGGCATGTTTGTGTTAATTAGAGACTACTCACTGTGGAGATCTTTACAAAACATTTTTAAAGGTGACCTGAAATATTTACCTATCAAGACCAAGGTTCCAGGTTCACTCTTTCACCCTGGAACAAGCAATGCCACTTGTAACACCTAACATAGAGCAGCAAGCACCATTCCTTGCACTCTGCTGGGTGCCAGCATCAACTGCCGCAGGAGAAACAGAACTCAGAGCTCAGGTCCTGACAAGTAATGTTTTTAATCACTTGGTGTCTATAAACTCAGTTACACTGGTTATACTTCAGTTACACTGGCAGCAAAAATATATCATGCTTAGCCCTTTTGAGTTAGCAGAACAAAAACACAATACAACAATCCATCAGCTATGAGCCCATTATGCTCATGTGTCGTCACTGCCAAGTAGAGGGCAAAGAACAGACTACTGAATAGTTTTTAGCCGATGATGGTCTGCGTGTCTGACCATGCTTAAGCGAGGCTCTGGAGAGTCATTTTTTTCTGTTAACTCATTCTTCCAGTATCAGCATTAGTGTCACTGCTGTAGTATGTGCAGTAGCGATTGCTGCAGGGGGTTAGTTTCAGAGAGCTCTGATGCTTCATTGTCTCACAAATTAGAGGAGGTAATAAAATCTAAAAATGTTGAACTATGACTCCATCTCGGTGGATGACCCTGACTTAAACCCCAGGGCCAGGACTGAATATATCACTCATAATGAGTGTTATGACTGCAGCAACCTAATAATAGCAGGAGAGTGTTGCTGCTGAGTATACTGTTGCTGCAGTAGCCTCTTGCTGTCTGTAGTAGGACCTGAGTTAGAGACTGTGGTCTAGGTTGCGTGGGGGAGGCCAAAAGGAGGTGCTGAACATGAAAAATCTGGGCATATGCTTCCCCATCTCAACCCCTAACCTGCAAGCGCTACCTCTAGGAATGAAAGAATAGTATAATCTTTCTGCTCATTCATTTAGTCCTTACTGCTCCCCCTGCAGAGACTAGCAATGGGTTTGTCTTTATGATGTAAACATCAGTTACCAGGACCTGGCCTGAGCCTAAGCAACTCATATCACCAAACAACCATCAGAGGGTAGTGATTTTAGTCACTATTCCATTATAGACCTAGGCTTGATTCACACCTGTGTCCTAATGGTAAAAGGCTCTGTATCCTGTTCCTAGGACTCAGTGAACAATTTGAAACAAATGTATCTAATAAATGTGGCCTTTTTATCTGCTCGTAGATCACATTCTTGAACCTATTCATTATTCAAAAATATTATAAAACTCTTTGGATTGATCACCAGCAGTTTACTGAATATACAATGTTCAGAACATGCACTGTGTTGGCTAGTTATCATTGGTCAATTAAGATACAAGGCAATGAAGAACTTATAAGCAGAACAGGAATGGCATGAATTAAATGGAGAGAAGTGAGCAAAGTGATCTGTGGTAGGAGAATGCCTATCAAACTGAAAAGTAAGATCTATGAAACAGCAAATGACTCCAAATGCTGGGTGCTGAGGAAGAGATAGAAACTGATCTTGATTAGTGAAAATGGGAACGTTAAAATGGATGCATGGAAATACCAGGATGGTTCATGTTTGAAACAACCATATTAGGGAAAGTGTGAAAGTGGTACCAATTATAGAAAAGTGGAGGGAATCCAGACTTAGATGGTTTGGGCATGTGAAAAGAAGATTGGAAGAATATATAGGAAACAGAGTGCTAAACTTTAGAAATGGAGGGTAAGAGAAGGGTTGGAAGACCCAAAAGTAGATGGAGGATATCCTACAAAAGGATTTGATTAGTTGTGGAGTTTCCAAGGAACCCTTCAAGACAGACTGGAATGGAGAAGGATTCAAAGAGCCAACCTCATATAGATGGGACAGAGTTTAGAAGAAGAACAAGAAGAAGTGGTAAGTTACAAGGCATCTGATTGCTGATTCCAATTCCTGATTAGATGTAAATGCAAACGTTTGTTTCGTGCAAATTTAAATTTACTCTCTCGCACACATTCAAAATTTCCATTGCCATTATTATGTATGCCTATGACTTTGAAATTCACTTCAGTAAATATTCATGCCAACAAATCCCAAATGCACAAATGTTCCCAGAAGGCAAACACAAAAAGGGAGTTAATATGGCTTAATCGAATTCATTTATAAATTTGTGCAAATTCACAGAAAATTTAACCCCATTACCAATCCCGAGAGCCATCCATTCCTAGATGGGGTCAAGGACAGGAAGACGTAATGGCATCAAAGAAAAAAATTGTTGTGTGATTCAGAGATGCAGCTCACCTAGAAGAGAAATAGGCTCTAAAATACAGCCCCTATCTCTAAAATAAAAGGCACTTGAGCTTGTTTTTGTAGCAGGTTTCAATTTTCTTAAATAGTCTGTTCTACGTGATCTCTTCCAGCCACAAATATAATATATGTGTCTGTACTTTTTTGAAGTGGGCAGTGCTGAATTGTTTCTGATTACAGCTTTTAGCAGCCACGTTTTTGGCTGTCTGGGTGTCCTCTGGTAATTGAAAACTTGCTTATTGGCATCACTTGTTGGACTTTATTTAATCACAATTTCTCCTCGAGGAGTTGATTTATCCCTTTGGAGGGCTGACTTTGTATAGGCTTTGTCTGTTTTCTGGCATTGGGCAGGGTCTGTTTCATGCATGTGGATTTGTAATTTAGATGCAGTGACTAACCATCAGTTATCTTTCTTTGGGTGGAGTTGGGAACCACTCATTTGATGTTCTTTGGAAACAGTCTTCCTGCTGACGGCACTGGATATGTACCTGAATAAGGAGAGACGTGTCTCCCTTACAATGGATTGGACAGCTGCTGCTGCAACCAGTATAGTCCAGGCCACTGTCATTTTCCTGGACACACAGGCAGGCAATCTGGCCACCTTTTAATTGCGAAGAGTTTGATTAACTGTTCTCTGTTTATCAAAGTGGGCCCTTGTTAACGCTGATTACTTAGATTTCTGTTTGATCAAATTATATACAGCGTATACTGGTTTCGCTCTGATTTAAATGTCACTTTTTCATCCTTCACAGAAAAATATTTTAGTCTCATTCCCCATTAACTCTGAGAGGGAAGAAGAATTATTCCACACAGTGCGAGAGACAAATCCTAAAATCCTTCCTTGCTGAGTCCTTCTTAAAAATCTGTTTAACACAAAGATTTTATGAGAGTCACCTGATGGGAGAGGACTTGACTGTGGCTGCTGCCACCAGTTTCTAGCTCACTGACAGGCAGCAGGTTGCTGCTCTAAGAGTCTGTCTAAACTGGGGGTGTAATTTGCAGCTCGGGTAGACGTATGCACATTAGTTTTGATTGAGCTAGTGTGCTACAAATAGCAGCGTGGCCATGGCAACATGGGCAGTAGCATGGACTAGCCAGCTGAGTCCAGTCCAGTCGGAGACCATATGTATGTACTGGGGGCAGCTAGCCTGCACTGCTGCATACACCACCATGGCTACATTGCTATTTTTATCACACTAGCTTGATCAAAGCTAGTGCATGTACATATATTGGGGCTGCAAATTACATATCCACCTGCAGTGTAGATATACCCTAAATGACCACAGGGCCACTTTAGGATCAGTGAGGGAGATCCAAGGACTACAACTGATGAAATACTGATTATATTAAATCTTAATTTGGCTTCTTGGGAAAGGAGATTTATGATGGAACAGGCCGTGGGCAAGGTTGTTTCTGACTAGATGATTCGGAAGAGAAGAATGAGTCATCACACAGAGGCCTGAGTATCCATTGGAGCTGCATTTTCAGCACATCCTCTGGGAGATCCATGCTAGTGAATCAATACTGAGCTTTATTTTCCTCTTCTAGTACGCAATTTATGGAAAAGATGAGACTAGAGGGTGCGAACTCTTGAGGGATTGTTTATGTGGGCTGCGCTAGTGAATTTATGCTTGCATTGACAACTGTACATTAAAGATTTGTGTTCAAATATGAATGCAATCAGCTTGTGTGTTTCTTTCTGTCATTCAGTCTAGGAGGGAAGGAAATGTGAGACTGAATTTAAATTGGGTGGGCTGAGGCAGGCAATGAGGCAATGGCAGCCAGATGAACCTAAAATAAATAGCCAAGTTGTAACCAAGGCAGTAGGGAACAAGTGGGTTGTTTTGTCTGCGTCAATGTATCAGCTCTGCATGCTGTCCTGCTGGTGTCCTCACCACAGAAGGTTGAGTGGTCTAGCTATCTTTGTATGAAATGCTCATGGAAAGTGAATTTTAAGTTTGCATGCTTGAGTATTTGCACTGGAAGTTATATTTTTAATATGATATGAGCCATTGCTTCCTACAGCAGGAAGACATGTTCTTTCCAAGGCTTGGCACAGAAACAGTTAAACAAGCCAGACAAGAATCTTACTGCATCCTTCACAGTTCATAGCAAATACACCTTCACAGTTACTTTGTGTCAATGACTGTGTTGATGTCAGAAAATTACAGTAAATGCAATGTGCTTGGTGTATTTTAGATAGAATGGGACAGTTCTTAACACAGCAGGAATATAGGGTCCCCAAAACTTCTCACTAGAGCTCTGACACAGTGGCAATTAAGTGAACCAGCAAGGATCTGACCATCAACCTACCCTCTGACTCGCTCAGGGGGAATTTGATGAGAGAGAATTAAATGTGAATCCTGTCCCCATGCAGTAAATCTTGCAATAGCCTGATTATAATCATAAAAATAATTATTTTTGAGTGATTCTCAGGTAAAACCTGTGTAGCCCTGAAAGGGCAAAGTTTAAAATCATCTAAAATTCCCTACATCTGTCCCTCAACTGTATCTCCCTAAACTGCTCCCTCTCCCTTACAGATTCAAAGTCACAGTGGCTTCTTGAAACTCTGCTCGAGGTTATGAGAGTTACAATAATGCATCAGGGAAGAGAAGCAGTACCACTTAACTTATGTGACCATTCACTACTTTTAAGATTGAGTATTGAGGAGTCCCAGTAAGCATTTCAGATCAATATGCAGTAAAATAATTTAGAAACCCAAAAATTCATTGAGAAAATATGAATGTTTGTGAAAACATGGTCTGCTTGTAGAGATTGGTCAGGCAGGAAAAGAGGCTAAATTTGTTCAGCAAATTATTGACTGTGATTGATTAATCCTAATATTAAATAGCTTCATTAAAGCTTCATGAGTTGCTACCAATTGTATTCTTACATTCTTCTGTTTATTTTGTATCTGGTTATGTTGTTCCAGCCAATTATTTGTTTTTATTTAAATGATAGCTAAACATCCTCAGAGCCATATGAAGGGACTATTGCCTTCTCCCTTCTGGGGAAAGAATGGAGGAGATAAGAATACTGGTAAAAGAGATAAATCAGAATGAAACCGTGCTGGTGAAATGTTCTCATATGCAGTTTGCTTCAGAGCAGGTGAGATCATCTATCATCTCCTGAGCCTCTGACGGACCAATGAGAGGTGGGCAGAGAGCATAGTCAGTTGCTGTTTTTCATTCACTCTTTCTGAATTCCTTTTCCCCCTTTGGGGATAACTGCTATTATTTCTTCTCCTCCCTATTCCTTCACAGAGGAGTGTTCCTCTGAGAATGGAAACCATCAGAAGTATATACTTTTCACAATCATGTGGTCTTGTACTCTGGCTACCTTCAAGTCAATCCCAGTCCCATTGAAGTCAATGAGTATGGCAGTTCTCCCTTCACCTGTGTTCCTTGCCAGTCCCATAATACACTGAACAGCAGAGCTGGCAGGAAACTGTAGGGAATTTCTGGATATCTAGTGCTGGCAGCAGTGCTAGAAGGGAGCACTGTGTACACTAGTGTCCTCTCACGCCTATCCGCACAGGGTTATGGTTAATAGTATGAATGGAGGTGCAACACAGTCTTACTTGGGACCTAGTGTGATAGACACATCCCGCTCTGTTTCATTTATCCTCATGGAATATTGGTAATGGTAGCTACCCTGACAGTGGACTGCTTCACTTGGGTAAAGTCTTTCTGTTTGGTACGTTACAAGCAGACAATCCTTATGTACAATTTGAGACATCCACTGGGTTACACCCCACTACCATATATCTCAATGCTGCATTCCCATCTGCACTGTAGGTCTGCAATATTTAAAAGGATTTATGCATGCAGGGAACTGCCAGTAGTATCCTTGATGAAATGTTTAGATTTCCCAGGATCAAAAATTGTGCATACTGTTACCTTTTAGTGTCCTTCAAGATTGTGATTATGGGGCAACTAAAGAAGACTTTGTTTGACCAAAAATATACAGATTGAATGAATGCATCATTCCTAATGAAGGCCGTTGTTTTTTTTCTAAGAGAGTCAGACAAACAAATAACCTCTTAAGTCAGTTTTTGGTTAAAGTCATGGTCTTCACTATATAGCCCAAGGTACTGCTGAGAAACACCTCCCTGAATGTGTTCACATTTGGCTCTATATCTGTCAATTGTAGCAGAGTATGGGGTTTTAAACTTTTTGCCCTATGCATTTTTCCCATGGCCATAGTATAGGCACAGACATTTCTGCTAATTTTTCATGATAAACAATTCAAGGTTCATGCACATGTTCTGTTCCATGAGCCTTTCTGGTGAGAAGTCTGACTGTTATATCGTTCTTTTGACAAACTGCCAGCATTATTCATGTTTCCACACAAAAAGAAAAGTGGGAAACTTTACGCCCTCTGGTCAGCAAGCTTCAGAATATTTCAAAATGTTTGGAGTAGAGATGTGAAACCAAGCAGCAAAATATAGATGAAAATTGCAAAAGTTCAAAAAGTGATCAGACCCTAGGATTATTTTGGTCCATAATTAAATATAGGGGCAGTTTGCAGAACCCAGATCTGAGGTCTGAATAATTCCAAAGGTCAGGGGTGTTGGGATCCAGTTGTTTGTTTGGAGTGATCCCTAGTTTGAGATTGGGTTTTATCACTTTGATTTCTAATCTGAATCTTCTGATCTTCTGCAAGGTGCTACCTAGCTTAAGTATTTATATGGCCCTGTGAAGGGAACCACTCACTACAGAATCCAGCCAGTGGTTAGAAAGGGAGTGGCAGACTTTCTTTTCTGGCACCCGTTGGTTGGCAGCTACTCTCATCCTGTGGTGGTCCACCCCTTCCATGACTCAGCCCTCCGGCTAAATCACATGTGTTTTGTCTGCCCCTTTTAGAGCATTTAAGGAGTCCAGCAATGGGGTAGTCCTGTAGGTTAGGCAAGAAGACTCTAGGTCCATCCCGTCCCCCTTGGTTGAGGTCTCCAGGTCTTGACCCTTCTGTGCACAGGGCCTTCTCTCCCCAAGATTGCCCATATCAGGGGTCAGCTTGTGCCTTCAGCATCCCATAATGGTTGATGGTGAGCCTGGCTTCCCTTCTCTCCACTGCGTTCCTATGCAAGGCCCAGTGTGAACAGTTAAATCATGCACCACCAAAGTGCTATGCTGCCACCTCCCTGGATCACTTCCTACCAGACCCTCTTTTCCAACAGGTAAAGTCAAGTCATTAAACACCTGCAGTCAAAGATAAAGTCTCAGACCTTCTTCTGAGTTTGGCAACATCACTATAGCCAGGCCTCAGGTAGCTCAGAGTGCAGACCAGTTCATCACTGTCTGCTGCCCTCCTTACCTGGGCTGCTCTCCTTTTGAGCTCCTCCTCCAAGCCATGCATGCATTGCAGATGTGGCAGAGTGGGGCTGCGCGTATCCAGAACAACTGCTTAACTCCTTCCTTACTCGTGCGGGGTTTATATGCCACATCACGGGCACCCATCACTGTAGTATCCTAGGGCATCACAACCTTTTAATGTTTTTATCCTCACAACACCTCTGTTAAGTAGGGAAGTGTCTTAACCCCACTTTACAGGTGGGGAACTGAGCCACAGACAGGTCAAGTGACTTGCCCAAGGTCACAGTGAAAGTCTGGGTCTCCCACATCCCAGACTAGTGCCCTAACCAATGGATCATCCTTCCTCCCTAATCTTACCTCCTGCATCCCTCTAAAAGCGCTCTGGTCCCTCCATTCTTCTCTGTAACTCTCTCATAAACCCTGCTTCAACACATTGATTTGAGGCTTGAAGTTGGATAAAAAGACATAGATGAGCAAGAAAAATAAATCTTAGAAAGAAAATAAAATATAGAGTACAAAAAAAAAAAAAAAACCCCAAACCCAAACACCAAAGTGTAAAACTCTTCAGGGAGGAAAGTAGAACAAACTGACAGTAGCAAGCAAAGGAATCCTGTATAGGAAAGAATTCTCAAGATACTGGTGAAAGTACAGTTAGTCCACAGAGAGGATGGAGCTTTAAAAGAATTACGGTAAATAATATAGATAAAAAAGAATCAAGGAGGACAAGATGGTCAGGGAGTCAGTGATTTTTCTCTTTGAGTATGAGCTGTTTTTTTTTTTTTTTTTTATAATGAACTGAACACCCACTGGCATTTATTCTAGGATTTGTTTCCAAGTCTATTGAGATTCATACCTTCAAAAGGAAGGATGTGGATTAGGTTCTTTCTGAGGGCATGGGGGGAAAACCTGTGTCACTGTAGCTCCTTGAGAGGATAAAGTATCCAGGAGCAGGGTAAGGCATGTGCTTTGAGCATTGTTGGGAGGAATCCTAGAGGCTCCTTCCCTCCTCTTTGGAAAATTATACATAGGATGAATACTGATCCTCTAACTTAAGGAAAAACATGTCTTTTTGGTATAGCATGAGCTGTAGGGGTATGACTTGAAACCTCAGTCATTGAGGGTGAAGATTGATAGTAGCCTGGGATTGTGGTATTGAGCTTCTAATTTTTTATTACAATTCCTGAAGTGTCACTCATACGAAGGTTTCCTTTATTGCAATGGTGCTATGGATCACTGTCAGAAGTTGTTTCTGTTTCTACAATTTTCTTTTAGGTTCTCATGTATCTAGTGGTTTTATTGTTGGCGGGCCATAATTGGATTCCAGTTGCTGCCTCACTCTCATCATTCTTCTTGGTCTCGTTGCCTGAAATGTACCACTTGTGTTCTACTATTTCATTCTTCAGCACTAAATATCTGCCTTTTAAGGTTATTTTAATTGGTGGGATCTTCAATACTCCATGAGTAGAAACCATTCTAAAAGTCCTATTGGATTTAATAGGGAATGATCATTTTTATAGATGTGTTAAACCACCCCATATAGTTCTTTATTTAATTCTAGAGGCTAATAGAATAGTTCCTATAAATGCTCTTCAGTGTCTATAGAAACATATTAAATTCTGTGTGGCATTTCCTATAAATTCTGTGGGACATGGTTTAGCACAATTTGACTATCTTCTTGTGGATTGCCTGATTCTGGAGTTGGGGTAACTCAACACCTCTCAAGATTCAGCATGGAGTGAGCACATTTTGTCTCCTTGTGCTGTAATTGTTATTAACTTGGATCCCATTTCTATCACTGTTTCTCAGAACCTGCTGGGGCCCCTGTCATCCAATGGTACTCTCCTCCTTAAAACCTAGGGAAGTAGGAATAATGGAATTACATCAGGGATGAATTTGGGCTATTAAATCCATATATGTATCTTCATTTGGTACTCAGTAATACCAGACACTATGTCTGAATTCCAAGATCGGATCTTTGGCTTTTAGGGTGTCATCTTTCTCTGGCTAGATTAAGAACACTCCCTTTCGAAGCATATTCTTGTTTCTGGAATTGATCATTGAGCAGTGTAGCAGTAAGGATTGCAGGTGCTGCTTGATCAAAAGTGAATGAGTCTGCCTCTTCTTATTCCTCCGGTGCTCATCCAAAGGATTTCCCAGCTGATTGTGGACATGTTTATATCGATATGGGATGGTTTCTCTGGCATGGTGTTATTCCAGTGGGAAGATCCAGGAGTTGGAGACATGTCTTCCTGGAATACCTCAGGATGAAGCCAAAGAAGAGGGAACTGCATATTTTATAGAGCTGCAAATTTGCCACAGGGAAAGCTATTCCATGTATGGCTGGTATTTTCAGCACTGTCTTTTTGTTGAATACTGAAAGTTACTGGAGACTGGCATATAAATGGACATAGAAGTTGAGTTCTGAGGAAGATATAAATAACTACCCATATATTAGTTAACATATTTGTTTATAGAAAAGGATCTGAGTAGTGAGGGTTGAACCTAAAAAGTTGAGAGGACTGAATCAGATAAGCATCCACAATTTCAGATATTTGTCTATCTGATTTTTATACTGTTTTTGTAATGATCTGGCTATGTAGCACTCTCAAATAGCTAATATAAATAGAAGATGATTGCCTGTATTATTACTAGCCAACAGAATCGTTCCTTTAGCTCGCATGGTAGAGACCTGTGCATTTGATGTTAGAAGGTCCCAGATTCAACTTTTGGTAATGACTCATGGGGGAGGGAGGCGGTCATTATATATTTATCACCTGAAGCTGTCTTTCTATCTGATACTTTATCTGAGATCATGTTTATGAAGATTGGGAAAAAGTTACAAATATATTGGAATTACTGAAAAAGCACAATGCATTGTAGGAAATCGCGCATTTTTAATGACACACCTGTCTAGTAAAAATTCACTGGCCATAAAGAAAAACCCCAATGCACTTAAATGGCAAGCAACAAGAAGATGTTTAAAGATGTTTCTCTAGAATTCACACGTCAATTAAAAGCCTTCACTTGTAAATCTGAATAATACAAAATAAACCAAATTTGACAAACATTTAAGCTAAGTACCTTCTGCTGTGATCTGAATACCAGCTGTGTAATGTCTTCATATATAAAGTGGTTGATGAGGCTGGGCTAACTTCATCCCACCTAGCAAGGTGAAAATGGTGTTCTCACCTGCGACTATACATAGGTGATAATTAACTAGCAATAAAGTTGTAAAGATGATACAGCTGTCATATGAAATTTTGATGCTGCTGTTAGAACCGGATGCTGCACTGAGGTCAATGGGAGTTTTGTGTGAGTAAGGTCTGCAGGGTGAAGCTCAGAGAAGAGAATTTAATTTGAACTATAATATTTCATACTTTTTTTTTAATCCTAGAGCATTTTCACAAAGAAGTGGTTTGTGAGTGAGATACTGAATTATTAACTATGGATGCAAATAGAGCAACCATTATAACATTAGCAATAGCTCTGACCCAATGTTGGAAACTGTTTTACCTGGACAGAATCAATGTTGGGCAAGATATATGAATTATCCACTGCCCTGTTCAGAAAGAGTCAAGGGATCTTTAACTTCATGTTTTATCCTTTCTACTTCCAGATTCTATAGCTGATTTGTTAGTGGGGAGCATGCTGCTCTTCATTATGTATTGTCTTCCCTTGAAGGACCTGCAGAAGTGCCCTACCAGTATGCATTGTCCTTGCCTCCCCACCTCTAGTCAGTCACTGGTCCCTAAGCAGCTCTGAGCAGTGGTTGAGCCAAGCCAGCAAGATACGACTGGTACTCACAATTTTGGGGAAGCCGAATAAAGTCAATTAGTGCTATCATAGTTTCCTTCAACAAACTGAATACATAAATTAATAAAAATGTCAAGCCATGAAAGTTTATTATCAAACTGAACTTAACTCAGTATTGATCAGTAGATTGCAAAATTCCTGCATGTTTTATTATCAAAATAAATGCAAAAACTCCAAAAGCTGTTATTCTTTATGGCCCATTTATGATTTTAATAATATTTCTCAGGAACACTGCTGTTGACATAAGCACCTTGGGGCAATCTGTCATTATTATTTACTTTTTGATGTATTTGATATAGCATTGTCAAAACAGGAAAGATGATATTTTCCTTTGCAGTATCAATTAAAAAAACTCCCCTTTGCCCAACTTAAATTATTTCCCAACACAGAGGCCCTTTTGGCACATTCAATTTTATTGTGAAGAAAGCACTGTACGTTTCCTATAGCTTTTGATGAAAGATTCATTTTCAATCTCTGTGACAGGAGATGTACCAGTGTTATCTATAAATTAGAAACGTATGCAAGATACTCAATCAATGCTGAATTTCAATGAACTTTGTGGTTCTAATGTCATGGAACTCTGTCAAATGTTAACAGAAATTAAAGGTAAAATTCATATAGAGCCTTCACAAATCACAGCCTTATCTGTCAACGTTTTATAATAACCTAACATCTATGATCTATCAAGGTATTAAAGTGCAAATCTGAGTCCCATTGGAAAAATCATGACATTCTCAGACCAGTATAATAACAATATATATTTCCATTGAACAGAATTGTCAAGCTTTCCTTTCAAACTTCTCTCACTAATTGCATTTCAAACAAGTTCCATTGCGAATACAGAAAATAATAGACAGGAAAAACACTGGGCCTGTTATAACTTTGAAATACTTGAGATAGCACTGGTTCATGTTTATTTAACATTACTTTCTTCTAGCATTTTTAAAAATAAAACTAATTTTAAATTTTTGATAAGGTAGGTTTTTTTTACAAACACACACTAAACAGAGGCACTACAAATCTCATTTAACAAGGCAAGTGAAACGTTAAAAATATATAAAGCATTCCATCTTATCTGTCACCGCTAGTAAATTTCCTTACAGGCCACTATGTTATATCAATCTAGACATTGTGCGGCAATGCACTTTTAATTCAATTACTTGGCCCTAATTTTAAAGGACACCAAATCTGTGGAGATCAGGGTGCTATTTAGAATTATATTTCTCTCATTTTGTGCAGTTGTGAACTCAGAATACCCAGATTCTGCCCTAAATTATGGTCATAATGTTAGGGTGACCAGACAGCAAATGTGAAAAATCAGGACAGGGGTGGGGGGGTAATAGGAGCCTATATAAGAAAAAGACCTAAAAATCGGGACTATCCCTATAAAATCAGGACATCTGGTCACCCTACATAATGTGCTGCTCCAGTGGTGCAAAAGGGGCCATAAAGTCAGCCTAAGTAGTAAACTAAGGATTACCCCACAGTGAGGTAAACCCTGTACCTCCCCTTCCTAGATCTCCAATGAGGAGGCATGAGGGCGTGTGGGCACACTGTGCTCTGGGAATACCTGGCTGCAGTATTAGGCTCTTGGGGGCCATTACAAGCTTATATAATTCAGAGCCACTTTGAGGCTGTTCTAAATTAGTGTGGAGGCCAGTCTGCAGGGAGCAGGGGCGCACAAAGGTGCTGTACAGCCACCTTTGCCCCACCCTTCCTCGGCTGTACTGAGCAGAGGATCTAGTCCATGGCGCTTTGAACAACTTCTTAAGATTTAACAAAATATTATATACCTGGTATACAATACACAAAAGCCTGAGTTGGTTTAATGTAAACAGCTGATTTCAGTGTTCCATATTTAGTTTAGCTGCCACAGACACACTTGCCAAGGACCTGCGTGATTAAACACCAGTCTATCAGAGGCTTTGACCTAGCCTCAAGGGCTTTGTGTGGCAAAAAAGCATCTCCATAGTACCATTCCTACCAGCCCTGCCACCTCTCCAGCAAAGGATCCCCAACTCTAAAGAAAGGGGTTCTCGGGTAGATATGATTTTATTGTGATAGTAGCTGAACCTCCTCTTCTCTTCACAGAGGGAAGGGTGATCCATGCAAAGGGTCTTAATACAGACCAAAGGTTGTCTGATCCTGAGGATATTGTGACAAGTGTTTTTCTTATTGGACACTTTTCCTGAAATCCAGACTAGTTAAAGGAAAACTCATGACAAGGGAAGTTGCTTGAAGTTGTGTCTTTGTTAGCATCAAGCAAACGTCACAACATCCAGAAGTTCATTGCATTTAGGAACAGCTCCCTAAAGTTCAGATGTTTATCAGAACTTTACTGGGTCTACATAACTCTGTTCGGGATTTTACCAGAACTGGTTTGCTTGTGAGAATTTTGCTGCTTCTGAATGGGCTTCAAATTCTGGGAATGCTGGCTTTCTCCAGTATTTCACAAGTTGTTTCCAGTACTGAATGGATCCAAGAAGTGCAGAAGAGCAAAAATAATTGAAAAGTACAATAAAAACAAATAACCATTAATTTTCAGAATAAGTAAATTATTTTTATTTCAGGGGAATAAAGACCTATAATTTCTGTATTCTGTGATCCTTAAAATGACTTCAAGCAAGGATTATCTGGCCCACAAGCCTAAAGTTCAGATTCTCTTCTGTTATACAGAGGTTTAACTTCCATGCATTGGTGATTTTGAACTAGATGCATGTATGAAAACAAGACGAGAGTGCCTGAAAAAAAATCACAGTTCACTTCATATAAACAGAATTATAATTTCTCACTGTAACTCTGGCTTCTTTTGATTCTCACTGCATTTCAGCCTCTAAAGGACAATTATGAGGTAGTGGAGAACCCTAGGTAACTTCACTTAGCTGACCTGCCTCTCTTTGCTAGAGGGCCTGGTCAGAGGAGAGGTAGGGGCAAGATAGAGGTTGGTGTTGATGTCACTCTATGGCATCTTGAGGAAGACGTTTCTGTATCAGTGTATGCAGATAGTCTGCAGAGATAAGACTGAGATAGAGATTGCTGCCTGTTGGAAAGGTGGGTGCTAGGTGCTTCCCAAACACAGAGGAGCATGTTATATTGTTTCCTGTTGGAAACATCTCATTGCTGTTCTGAGATTGTTCTTTTCAGATCCAAAACAAAACGTTGCTGGGGAAGGGGCAAGAGGGAAATGACAAAGATAGAGTCTCAAATCTGATCAGGGACAAGAGTCTATGGAGAACCCTGAATATACAGTTCTTTATCAGTATAAACACCTGACAGTAGAGGAAATTGTATTGTTCAAACAAGGAGAATTAAATCCCACATTATAAACATTGCCCTGCCTTTGAGGATTAAGTATCACAGTAAGAATGGACTCTGGTAAAAGTTTGCCATCATACTTAAGGCTGTATGTTACATTAGAATTACTGGGTAGCGTACCAATTTGACGTGTTTTATGTAATACTGTGTATCTCATGCTCTCAGCTTAGAAATATCTTCTTTATGTTTTGGTAGATAATGGATATCACGAATTTCCATTTTATGGTACCGAAAGCTAGTATTCTGTAGTATAATTCTTTTGCAGCTAAATTCTAGTCTTCCTTATTGGTACTATTGGATAAGTGACTGCTTATGAATACCCAAGGATATATGCTGCATCTATTCCTGAGAAATATCCTTTAATCTAAAAGATAATACTGGCTTCAATTTGAAAAGAATATATACATATATATGTTTCATTTTGAGGCTTCATCTGAGCTAAAAGACACTATTTTTTTGTCTCTTTGTTGCATATCACATTGTTTTAGACTCTGCGTTTTGTTTTAATTTTTAAATTTGAAAGAACCCAAAGTCAAGTTGACGCAATGCTGGAACCACTACCTAGTTTTGCTTGATTTTGTGTCACCATAAGTCCTTTCCTGAAACTGGTATGGTAGGAGGGGATCCTGCAAAATTTTACCAAGGTTGACTCAAAAGCTTTGTATACCTCAGTGAACCTGGAGAGGTTTTGAGTATGTGGCAAAACTTGAAACCAGGTAACTTTCAGGTTTCATTGTAGAAGGTTTGTGGCTTGCACAGGTCTGTCCATTCTTCTCTTCCTCCCCCACCCCAACCTCCATCACTTTCCATACGTAAGTCTGTCCTTTCAGCCAAAAGCCTTGCTTTAAGTTTATCCTTAGGGTGACTATACGACCCATTTCGGCCAAGAAAATCCTTTTTTTTTAAGCCCTGTCCCAGCCAGCCCGACTTTTTTGGCAAAACTGTGCTTGTGTCCTGTTTGTTCTTGCCAACTGATGATCAAAAGCATAGTTTTGCCAAAAAAAAGTGGTGTGCGACCCCTAGCAAGGTGCGGAGGAACGTGCAGGGGTGGGTGAGCGGCAACGCCAGCCACGCTCAGGAGAACAGCTCAGGCTGGGCCGGACTGGCCCTGTGCCCCGAGGGGGACCTTGGGCGGGTGGTAGGGGGGCTCGGGCCGGCCCCATTGGTAGGAGAAGGGGGCCTCAGGCCGGCCTGTGGGGTGTCCCATTTTCCCTTTCGAAAATATGGTCACCCTATTTATCCTGTAACCAGATGTTTCCTCTTCTTACAAAATCAGAGACTGGGGACCAAATCTGGTACCCATATGTAGCATGGGGACCAGGACCAAATTCCGTTTGTTTTTTGTTTTGTTTTGTAAGAGTAACTTATTTTCTTTTTAAGATCAGTGTGTAGGAAGTTAAAAGTTTCATTTAATTTCCTGGTTTATATATCACACTGTTCTGATGAATGAGGTAGCAATGAGTTTGAAAAGGGAACAATAATGATGAACATAGAAGGTAAGTGATAAGCATTTCATTGGCATCAAACAGCTTTTGAAGTTTGTTAGCAAGTACCAGTCCTTGCTTTCAAGGGAAAATGAAAACCAAAAAAAAGTAATATTTAAGCAGATGTCACGAAACACAAAGGCTACATCAAAATAAGGGAAGTATTATCTCATTGTCCAAATCAAGCTATTAGTGTCAAGGACACATAAGGAGGAGACAGTAAAGAAGAACATGAAGAAAGAAAGAATCAGGTAATATCTTGAATTGATATGGACATAAAGTGCTAGTTCTACATCAAAAGATGCTGTACCTTGTGTGCAATAATTTGTCACTTTGGTTTCCTCCATATTCAGGAGAAATGGTTGCAAAATAAACAAAATTTGCATAAGAAACTTCATGTTTGGCATCTATCATGGTTCTGTTTAGACAAAACAGGGTTTTCAGGCAGAGATATTCAAAGCTGCCTCAAGGATTTGGATGCCCAATTCCCATTAAAATTATCTGGAATTAGGAATCAAAATCCCCTATGTAGCTTTGAAAATTTCAGCATCAGAGCAGGACAAACTTGAAAGAACTGACTATTCACTCCCAGAGCAGTTTTATTAACTGACCATTTTCTGTATCCTTTTACTGTTATTGGCTAAGGTTTTATTCCATCTGCAGCCCAGCTCTCGGCTTGATTTTCTGCAGTGAAGTTTCAACCTTGTGCTTGATGGTATAGTCTGGGGTGCAAAGTGCACTGGTCACAAATAGGTTCTTTATCCAGGTGGCTACTTAGAGTTAATTAAGAAGATGAGATGGGTGAAGCACACAGAAATTTTATGGATTTTAGTTAATACAAATATAATTGAAATAATAGAAAAATTAATGTACATAAGTATAAGAATAAGTACAGTAAAGTGATTTCCTGCATTGTTCATATTTAGTCTCACAGAAAAAATATCCCTCCGACTACATGCCCCTAGTTGTTACCTATCATCCCACACTGGAATCCATACAGAGTATTTGGGTGCCCTGTTCCATGATGTGATCTACTTCTCTGGTGAAAACAATGAGGAGTCCTTGTGGCACCTTGGAGACTAACAAATTTATTTGGGCATAAGCTTTTGTGGGCTGTAACCCACTTCATCAGATGCATGGAGTGAAAAATACAGTAGGCAGGTATAAATATACAGCACATGAAAAGATGGGAGTTACCTTAGCAAGTGGGGGGTCAGTGCTAACGAGGCCAATTCAATCAGGGTGGATGTGGCCCATTCCCAACAGTTGACAAAAAGGTGTCTCTGGTGAAGTGTCCTTGTTTGGTAAAGGTGGTGTTAAGGTCTGTATCTGGGATGATTTAACTGTGGTTGGTCCTGCTTTGAGCAGGGGGTTGGACTAGATGACCTCCTGAGGTCCCTTCCAACCCTGATATTCTATGATTCTATGATCCCGGACTTTCTTCTTGGAAGGTATTCTGTGGTATCTGAGTGCCTCCCTGTAGATAACAGATTTCTTGGTGTGTTTCAGGTAATTACTGGATCTGCAAGGGTAAGTGTGGTGATCTGTGGATTTCTGGTATATAGTTGTCAATAGGGTTTTATTGTTGAACCTGATTATGGTGTCTAGGAAGTTGATGCTGGTGTGGGAGTGTGCTAGGGAAAGTTTGGATGGATGAGTAGTGGTTGTTGAAGTTGTGGTGGAAATCTATGAGGGAGTTTAGACCAGAGATTCTCAAACTTTTGTACTGGTGACCCCTTTCACATAGCAAGCCTCTGAGTGCAAACTGCCCTTATAAATTAAAAACTCTTTTTTATATATTTAACACCATTATAAATGCTGGATGCAAAGCGGGGTTTGGGGTGGAGGCTGACAGCTCGTGGCCCACCATATAATAACCTTGTGACCCCCTGAGGGGTCCTGACCCCCAGTTTGAGAACACCTGCTTTAGGCCATCTGTTCAGAAAATGAAAATATCATAGATGTATCTCAGGTACATCATTGGTTTATGGTGCATTTATTTCTATGGGTATGTCTACACTACAATGTAAGCCCATGTTAGGGAACCCTGTGCATGAGCATCTACACTGTATTGTAACCTAGGTTAAGAATTTTCTGACCAGTGCTCAAATCTAGGGATCTGGCGTCCACACTGCAATGATCATATCCTAGAGTCCCTAGCATCGCCCACCCCGCACCCAAAATATGGCCACTCTAGGCTGTGGTGTACTGTAGGAAAACTTTACTGCCCACCCTGCCAGTTACCTGGAAGCAGATTGATTTGCAAAAGGCTTGATCACTTCGCCCTCCATTGCAAACCCAGGAAGCTCTCTGATAGTGTGCTTGCAGATTGGTGATCAGGACAAAATGGGTTAACGCTGGTCTTAAACTAGAAAACAAATGCTGAAATGAAGGAGGAAACCCGTGGTGGGGTTTTTTCCCTCCAGACTGACAACTCACTCATAAACTCTAAGGCCAGAAGGGACCGTCATGATCATCTGTCTGACTTCCTACACATTGTGGGCCACAGAACCTCACCCATCCACTCCTGTAATAGACCCATGACCTATAATGACCATAAATCATGATTTAAAGACTTCAAGTTACAGAGAATCCACCATTTACTCTAGTTTGAACCTGTAGGTGACCCATGCCCCATACTGCAGGGGAAGGTGAAAAAACCCCAGGGTCTTTGGCAATCTGACCCAGGGGAAGATTCCTTCCCAACTCCAAATATGGCGATCAGTTGGAGCATCAGCATGTTGGCAAGACCCACTATCCCAGGTGCCTGGCTGGACTTCTCTGTAGTACAGTAACTCCTCACTTAACGTTGTAGTTATGTTCCTGAAAAATGCAACTTTAAGCGAAACGATGTTAAGTGAATCTAATTTCCCCATAAGAATTAATGTAAATGGGGGGGTTAAGTGCCAGGGAAATTTTTTTCACCAGACAAAAAACTATATATTATATAGATATACACACAGTATACATTTTAAACAAACAATTTAATACTGTTCACAGCTATGATGATTGTGAAGCTTGGTTGAGGTGGTGAAGTCAGAGGGTGGAAGAGGGAGGGATATTTCCCAGGGAACGCCTTGCTGCTAAATGATGAACTAGCACTCGGATGAGCCCTCAAGGGTTAACACATTGTTGTTAATGTAGCCTCTCACACAAGGCAGCACGAACACGAGGGAGGGGAGACAACATAGCAGACAGAGACAGATACATACCTTGTGTGTGGGAGAAAGAGAGAGATGCATACTGCCCCTTTAAGTATGCTGACCCACTCTTAAATGCATTGTCTTTTTAAGTGGATCAGGAAGTTGAGACAACAGCTGCTGCCCCAGGCTCTGTCCGTCTCTCTCTGTCTGTGTCCCCTCCCTGCTCCAAATGGAGAAGGGGTAAGCGGGGTGCAGGAGCAGGGGGGAGGGGGACACCCTGACATTAGCCCTCCCCTGCAAAGCAAGCAGGAGTCTCTGGGAGCAGCTCCAAGGCAGAGGGCAGGAGCAGCACATGGCAGTTGGGGGAGGGACCTGCCCCACAATTGATAGCCTGCTGGGTGGCTGCAGTACAGGGAGCTTAGGGGAGTGGGGAGCTGATAGGGGGGCTGCTGGTCCACCCTGGTTACAAGCCCTCACCAGCTAGCTGCAACGGGTTGCTCTTCCTGCAAGCAGTGGACAAAGCAGGCGGCTGCCAAACGACGTTAGAAGGGAGCATTGCACAACTTTAAACGAGCATGTTCCCTAACTGATCAGCAACTTAACAACGAAACAATGTTAACCGGGACGACTTTAAGTGAGGAGTTACTGTAACTCGGAGTCCTCCCAATCTTGTGTCCCATCTCCAGCCATTGGAGTAGCAGTAGCAGATGGGCCACATGTCATTGTAGGCAGTCTCATCATACAATCCCCTCCATAAACTTATCAAGTTCAGTCTTGAAGCCAATTAGGTTTTTGTCTCCTTCTTTTGGTTCTTTTGGTTAGGCTAAACAAGCCAAACTCTTTGAGTCTCCTCTCATAAGGTAGGTTTTCCATTCCTCTGATCATCCTAGTAGCCCTTCTCTGCACCTGTTTCCGTTTGAATTCATCTTTCTTAAACATGGGAAACCATAATTGTGCACAATATTCTAGATGAGTCTTGTATAATGGTACTAGCACTTCCCTATCTCTACTGGAAATATCTCACCTGATGCATCCTAGGATTGCGTTAGCTGTTTTAATAGTCACATCACATTGGTGGCTCATAGTCATCCAGTACACTCTGGTCTTTCTCCTCCTCTGTCATCCAACTGATACGTCCTCAGCTTATAGCAAAAATTCTTATTGTTAATCCCCAGGTGCATGACTTTGCACTATTACATTTCGTTCCATTTCTATTACTCCAGTTTTCAAGATCCTCCATATCTTCTTGTATGATATTGGCAGTACCTCCCAACTTTGGGTCATGCACAGATTTTATTAGCCTACTCCCACTTTTTGTGGCAAGTTCATTAATTAAAATGTTAAATAAGATTGGTCCCAAGACTGATCCCTGAGGAACTCCACTAGTAACTTCCCTCCAGCCTGACAGTTCACCTTTCAGTATGACCCATTGTAGTCTCCCCTTTAATCAGTTCCTTATCCACCTTTCAATTCAAATATAAATTCCAATTTCTGTAATTCAGCTAGTAATTTGGAACTGTATCAAATGCCCTATTGAAATCCAGGTAGATTAGATCTACTGCATTTCCTTTGTCTAAAAAAATTGGTTTTCTTAAAGAAACAGATCTGGTTAGTCTGGCACAATCTACTTTTTGTAAAACCATGTTGTATTTTATCCCAATTATTGTTTATCTGTATGTCCTTAACTACTTTCTGTTTCAAAATTTGTTCCAATGCCTTGCGTACAATTGTGGTCAAACTAACAGGCCTGTAGTTTTCAAGATCACATTTTTCCCTTTCTTAAAAATAGCAATAGCAACTATATTAGCAATTCTCCAGTCATAGCGTATGACCCCCAAGTTTACAGATTTATTCCCCTTTTTAACATCTTGTCTTTTCTTTTTTCTGAACTCTACTTTTCTTTCTCTTTATCTTCTTTTTCTCTCTCAATACATCTTATTTCTCCTCTCTCATATTCTTTCCCTGTCACAAATCCCCTTCATATTAGGCAGCTCTTCCTCTTGCTTTCTCCCTCTCCTGATTTAAATCTTTCACCATTTCTTGTTATTTCTTTTGCTTCCTGTTACTGTTCTCCTCCTTTGCTATTCTCTGTAGTTCCTCTCTCCGATGGAACTATAAAATTACAGTCCAGTTCCTAGTAGATAGAGGTCCATGTCACAATAACCACTACCACAACTGAATACGAATTAATCAAGAATTAAAAAAATATGATGAAGTATGCCCTCACGCCTGCAAATGATTCTTCTGGATCAGAGTTGAGTCACAATGGCCAAGCAGTATGGGAAGGATTGGATCTTGGACTTCAGCTTCTAAAGGAATTAAGATGAAGTATCACACTAGCTTCCTATACAACATGGCTTGACATGGCAATCGCATGGGGCTAAATTTTCAAAAGTGATGTAATGCTTTCAGAAAAATCAGGCCCCTTACAGTGTTTCAAGTTGGATACCCAAAAGTCAAGGCACTGAAAATCACTAATCTTCTAAAAATCAGTCTGCTTTATGGTATCTCTATTTGGATACCCCAGGAACAATGGGGGCATCCAAAGTCACTAGTAATTTTTTAATTTGTAGGCCTGGATTCCCTTCACCCTACTTGCTTTATGGTTCATAGATTAGGAAATGGGTTATTGTACAGTACTGCTGCTGGCTCCAAGATGTTACCATTCATTCATTTTAAGGACAATGTATAGCTGCTTCTGACAGCACAATTTCCTGTGTTCTGTTACAATTACTCCGTCAGCTATCCTTAGCCCTTTGGTCATCTTGTCACACTTCTTTCCCACACCCCCACTCTCAGGACCCTCCACCTTTTCTTTCTTTAGCTCCTTTTACAAACAACTATAAGTATTTGCACTTTGAATTGTATTATAAGGTTGCAGTCCCCAGGTAAAATTCCTAGGGCAGGCAACATTTATAGTTCAGCACATGTTTTCATAGTCAATGGGAAAAAAATGCTGCTATATTCCTAATGGACTTTCCTCAGTAATATGCTTCATGGCACCATTGGATGTTTGGGGACATTGACATTGCTTGAATATTTCTCTTTTATTGCTATTGTTGCTTTGACAGCTTTGATTTTATGGCAACTTTAATCATGTGTATCCTATTCCTTCACCTCTGGCATTTTGCAAATATGCTTTTTCTCTGTTGCCACTACGATAACTACCTTCATCAAATTATAGCTCATCACTCTGTTTCCCCCCCCCCCGTCATGAGTGAAACCCCAAAAGGGGACTATGTCAGCCAAACAAGGAGATGCTAAATGTTTATATGTTAGAAAATCAAGTAATTAAAAAAATAAAAAAGAAGAAAAATTGGGCGTATAAGTTAATGCAGCCCCAAGACAACACTGGCAATAACTTATGCACTGAAACTTTAAGCAAGCTTTATGAGCCTGTTTGTACTCAACTATTCATGAAAAAAATGTGCTATCAAGTAGAACAACACAGTGTACTTGTGTTATCTTAAAGATACAGTGTACCAATAAATCACATGGGCAACATAGGTACTATTTTTACATCCTTTATTCCTAAGAAAATGTATTCTGTTTCATAGGCTTTTTTTCCCTTATGTATAATATTGATTAGTTTTACACTGAGACAGATTTTGGTAGTTAATTATTACCGAGAGTTGGAGGCAGTACAGAGTTGCAGCTCCTCAGCAGGGCATTGTGACTCAGGTAGGTAGAATCTCTCCTGGTGCTCCTGATTTGCTCGGAGAGCTTGTTAACAGTTCTGCCTCTTGGATGTGTGTAATGTGTACTCTTCTCCATAGTTGGCCAACTCTTCTAGTTGGTGTGACCAGAGATATGCCCATCTTTTGGGTTGGCTTGCATCCTACTGGGGAACATTGGCTATGGGGATTGCAGTTATGACTCTTCACTGAAAAGAAGGGGCTGAGGAAGAGGAAGATGTCTTCAATCTTTTGTTGCACTTGTGCAAGGACTGTCTGCAGTATAGCCCTGAGGTTATTATTCTCAAAGGATGTACGGCAACATTAAGCCAAGTTTAGCATACAGTACATAAGCCCTTCCACAGTGTGCTGTGACTCTCCGCTGTAATATGTGAAAATGAATGACATTAAGAATACCAGTATTGTCAACCACAAGCATTCAAAAATCATTAGCGGGACTGGGGGGGAAAACCATGAGATTGGCTTAACAATCATAGGAATTTTTTTAAATAATAAATGTTGGGCTCATTTTATTCATCTTCTGGCTTCTGAGCCTTTAAGGTGCATGTGAGTCACATTTTATACTTTTCTTCACAACTATCAAAGTTAGAAATTTACTTTTTTTAAAAAAAGCTGAGATGCATGGATCCAGGAGTTGGCGCTTTAAGAAAAACATGAAATATCACAAGAGATGACAACACTGGTTTAGGTAAGCCAGCTGAGATAAAAGGCCCCATCCTGAAGTCCTTATTACTCAGTTCTCTCTCAAACAAAATTCCCATTGAAGCCAATGAGTTTTGCAAGAGTAAAGATTTAAGGACTGAGCCTAAAATAATAACTGACTTCATACAGGCCAGGGCTTTATAAAGCAGCGCACAAGCGACCAGGGAGCTTTTGCGAACAGGGGCTGCTAACAGGGAATTTCGCAAGGGAGTTCTCCAGGTGAAGGAGGAGCAATACAGCACCCTTTTGGGGTAAGTGACTGTCTGTACTGTGTGTTTGTTTGTGTTTGGGGGTTACTTGCTGTGTGCTGAGCTTGTGTTTGTCAGTCTGTTTGTTTGGTTGTTTGGTTGTTTGAAGGACCGTGTGCTGTGGCTGGCAGTTGGAAGCTGTGAGCTTCAAAGGAAGGTTTGAAAGCTAGAAGCCTCTGGTAATTGGCTGAGCCTTAATCAGTGGGCGGGGCATTCATACAGGCCAGGGCTTTATAAAGCAGCGCACAAGCGACCAGGGAGCTTTTGCGAACAGGGGCTGCTAACAGGGAGTTTCGCAAGGGAGTTGGGAAGGGGCGAGGGTCCCTTGCCGGTTCTATCTGTTTTCCCCGTTATTCCCCTTAAAACCTAAAACTTCTTGCTTAAACAACCCTTTCAGCGGACAGGGGGCTGCAGACGGGAGTTTGACAGAGGGAGGCTTACGATGGTTAGGAAGACCCGCAACACCTGTGCCAGCACTGCTTCTGTCTCCTCCACCTGCGCCTGTAGCCAGACAGAGCGCCTGAGCATGGATGCTTCTACCCAGATCCTGGTGTGGTTTTGTAGAGACTGTAACTTGTAATTTCCACTTACGGATATCCAGGCTGGGGGGACCATCCAATGTGAAAGGTGCCTGCTGGTGGAATCTCTCAGGCAGCAGGTGGGAGAGCTACAGGAGGAGGTGGCTAGGTTGAGAAGCATCCGAATCCACGAGCAATTCCTGGACAGTGTCCCTGTGGAGACAGCTGAGGTAGCTGTCCCAGTACACAGGACTGCTGATACACCACTGGTGGAGGAGGAGATGGCTCAGGGTGGACACTGGCAGCTGGTTACTTCTGGCAGCAGGCAGTGCTCCACCCCTGCTCCGAACCCTCCCGCTGTGGTAATAGGTAAACGTTATGCTCTTCTTGATACAGGAAAGAAGGCATCACCCCCTACAGTAAAGGAGGAGAAGCCTCGTACCCCTAAGGCTGGGAGGTCTGCTGCCACCACTGCGAATAGGAAACGTAGGGTAGTGGTGGTCGGAGACTCTCTGCTGAGGGGGACGGAGGCGCCCATCTGTCGCCCTGACATTTCATCTCGGGAGGTATGCTGCCTGCCGGGAGCCCGTATCCGAGACGTTACGGAGGCATTGTCGAGGATTATCCAGCCCTCCGACTACTACCCCATGCTACTCATCCATGTGGGCACAAATGATACTGCGCGGTGTGACACTGAGCAGATCAAGAGTGACTACAGGGCTCTGGGAGTATGGGTGAAGGAGTTTGGAGCGCAGGTGGTATTCTCTTTGATTCTTCCTGTCAAAGGTAGGGGCCCAGGCAGAGACAGATGCATCATGGAGGTGAATGCCTGGCTGCGAAGATGGTGTCGCCAGGAGGGCTTTGGCTTCCTAGACCACGGGATGCTATTTGAAGAAGGACTGCTAGGCAGAGATGGCGTTCACCTTTCGAGGAGTGGAAAGACCCTATTTGGACACAGACTGGCTAACCTAGTGAGGAGGGCTTTAAACTAGGTTCGACGGGGACAGGTGAGCAAAGCCCGCAGGTAAGTGGGGAACATAGAGACCTGGGAGATGGGTCGGAAACGAGAGGGAGTGTGGGCTATATTGGCAGAGAGAAAGGAGGGTCAGGACAAAACTGGGAGGAAAGATCAAACCAATATCTTAGATGCCTATATACAAATGCGAGAAGTATGGGTAATAAGCAGGAAGAACTGGAAGTGCTAATAAATAAATACAACTATGACATTGTTGGCATCACTGAAACTTGGTGGGATAATACACATGATTGGAATGTTGGTGTGGATGGATACAGCTTGCTCAGGAAGGATAGACAGGGGGAAAAGGGAGGAGGTGTTGCCTTATATATTAAAAATGTACACACTTGGACTGAGGTAGAGATGGACATAGGAGATGGAAGTGTTGAGAGTCTCTGGGTTAGGCTAAAAGGGGTAAAAAACAAGAGTGATGTCATGCTAGGAGTCTACTACAGGCCACCTAACCAGGTGGAAGAGGCGGATGAGGCTTTTTTTAAACAACTAACAAAATCATCCAAAGCCCAAGATTTGGTGGTGATGGGGGACTTCAACTATCCAGATATATGTTGGGAAAATAACACAGCGGGGCACAGACTATCCAACAAATTCTTGGACTGCATTGCAGACAACTTTTTATTTCAGAAGGTTGAAAAAGCTACTACGGGGGAAGCTGTTCTAGACTTGATTTTAACAAATAGGGAGGAACTCGTTGAGAATTTGAAAGTAGAAGGCAGCTTGGGTGAAAGTGATCATGAAATCATAGAGTTTGCAATTCTAAGGAAGGGTAGAAGGGAGAACAGCAAAATAGAGACAATGGATTTCAGGAAGGCGGATTTTGGTAAGCTCAGAGAGCTGATAGGTAAGGTCCCATGGGAATCAAGACTGAGGGGAAAAACAACTGAGGAGAGTTGGCAGTTTTTCAAAGGGACACTATTAAGGGCCCAAAAGCAAGCTATTCCGCTGGTTAGGAAAGATAGAAAATGTGGCAAAAGACCACCTTGGCTTAACCACGAGATCTTACATGATCTAAAAAATAAAAAGGACTCGTATAAAAAATGGAAACTAGGACAGATTACAAAGGATGAATATAGGCAAACAACACAGGAATGCAGGGGCAAGATTAGAAAGGCAAAGGCACAAAATGAGCTCAAACTAGCTATGGGAATAAAGGGAAACAAGAAGACTTTTTATCAATACATTAGAAGCAAGAGGAAGACCAAAGACAGGGTAGGCCCACTGCTTAGTGAAGAGGGAGAAACAGTAACAGGAAACTTGGAAATGGCAGAGATGCTTAATGACTTCTTTGTTTCGGTCTTCACCGAGAAGTCTGAAGGAATGCCTAACATAGTGAATGCTAATGGGAAAGGGGTAGGTTTAGCAGATAAAATAAAAAAAGAACAAGTTAAAAATCACTTAGAAAAGTTAGATGCCTGCAAGTCACCAGGGCCTGATGAAATGCATCCTAGAATACTCAAGGAGCTAATAGAGGAGGTATCTGAGCCTCTAGCTATTATCTTTGGAAAATCATGGGAGACGGGAGAGATTCCAGAAGACTGGAAAAGGACAAATATAGTGCCCATCTATAAAAAGGGAAATAAAAACAACCCAGGAAACTACAGACCAGTTAGTTTAACTTCTGTGCCAGGGAAGATAATGGAACAAGTAATTAAGGAAATCATCTGCAAACACTTGGAAGGTGGTAAGGTGATAGGGAACAGCCAGCATGGATTTGTAAAGAACAAATCATGTCAAACCAATCTGATAGCTTTCTTTGATAGGATAACGAGTCTTGTGGATAAGGAAGAAGCTGTGGATGTGGTATACCTAGACTTTAGTAAGGCATTTGATATGGTCTCGCATGATATTCTTATCGATAAACTAGGCAAAAACAATTTAGATGGGGCTACTATAAGGTGGGTGCATAACTGGCTGGATAACCGTACTCAGAGAGTTGTTATTAATGGATCCCAATCATGCTGGAAAGGCATAACGAGTGGGGTTCCGCAGGGGTCTGTTTTGGGACCGGCTCTGTTCAATATCTTCATTAATGATTTAGATATTGGCATAGAAAGTATGCTTATTAAGTTTGCAGATGATACCAAACTGGGAGGGATTGCAACTGCTTTGGAGGACAGGGTCATAATTCAAAATGATCTGGACAAATTGGAGAAATGGTCTGAGGTAAACAGGATGAAGTTTAACAAAGACAAATGCAAAATGCTCCACTTAGGAAGAAAAAATCAGTTTCACACATACAGAATGGGAAGAGACTGTCTAGGAAGGAGTACGGCAGAAAGGGATCTAGGGGTTATAGTGGACCACAAGCTAAATATGAGTCAACAGTGTGATGCTGTTGCAAAAAAAGCAAACATGATTCTCGGATGTATTAACAGGTGTGTTGTGAGCAAGACACGAGAAGTCATTCTTCCGCTCTACTCTGCTCTGGTTAGGCCTCAGCTGGAGTATTGTGTCCAGTTCTGGGCACCGCATTTCAAGAAAGATGTGGAGAAATTGGAAAGGGTCCAGAGAAGAGCAACAAGAATGATTAAAGGTCTAGAGCAGGCCTGCACAACACGCGGCCCGCGTGGGCCCACTGTGCGGCCCGCGGGCAAGCGGTGGGGGGCGGTTTCCGGGTTCACCCCCTGCCCGGGGGACCCGACCTCACAGCCCCGCGCGCCACGCTCTGACTGCCCTGACAGTCAGAAGCGCGGCTGCCGGGTTCGCCCCCTGCCCCGCGCTTCTGACTGTCAGGGCAGTCAGAGCGCGGCACGCGGGGCTGAGGTCGCCGCCCCCCCCCCCCCCCCCCGCCGGCAGGGGGCGAACCCGGCAGCCGCGCTTCTGACTGTCAGGGCAGTCAGAGCGCGGCGCGCGGGGGGGGGGGGGGGGGCGACCTCAGCGCCGCGCTCTGACTGCCCTGACAGTCAGAAGCACGGCTGCCGGGTTCGCCCCCTGCCCCGCGCTTCTGACTGTCAGGGCAGTCAGAGCTCGGCGCGCGGGGCTGAGGTTGCCCCCCCCCCCGCCGGCAGGGGGCGAACCCGGCAGCCGCGCTTCTGACTGTCAGAGCGCGGCGCGCGGGGCTGTGAGGTCGGGCCCCCCGGGCAGGGGGTGAACTCGGAAACTGCCCCCCACCGCGGGCTGTGAGGTCGGCCCCCCACACACACACACGCGTCGCCATCTCCCGCGCCTCCTGCCTGGCGTCCAGCGTCACTTCCGGGGCTGCTGAGGCGGGAAGCGCTGTCTGGGCACGAGGCAGACCTGGTAAGTCCGAGCGAGGGGGGAGGCATCCGGCCTGGGCTCTAGCCGCAGCTCACGGGGCCTGGGGTCAGGGGGATGTCCGGGTCAGGGGGATGTCCAGCTCAGAGGGGCTGGGCTCAGAGCTAGGGGTCAGGGCTGCGGGGGGATGGGGTCGGGGGGGGTGTCTGGCTCAGAGGGGCTGTGCTCGGAGCTGGGGGTCAGGGCTGCTGGGGGATGGGGTCGGAGGGTGCTTAGCTCAGAGGGGCTGGGCTCGGAGCTAGGGGTCAGGGCCGGGGGGGGCTGGGGTCAGGGGGTGTCCGGCTCAGAGGGGCTGTGCTCGGAGCTGGGGGTCAGGGCTGCTGGGGGATGGGGTCGGGGGCTGCTCAGCTCACAGGGGCTGTGCTCGGAGCTGGGGGTCAGGGCTGGGGGGGGATGCCCAGCTCAGAGAGCCTTACCATGCTGCTAACCGCCGCCTCCCCCGTCTCCCAGAGCCTCAGCGCGCCGCGTCCAGGAGCGGCCCTGGACAGCGCTGCAGCGGCCTGGCTCCAGCGGGACGTGAGCTCCCGCTGCTCGGCTGCAGCTCGCAGCCCCGCCCTCTTACCACACGGCTCTGAGCGGGAGGAGCTCAGGCCTCTCTGGAGCAGCGCCGCTGCAGCGCTGTCCAGGGCTGCTCCTGGACGCGGCGCTAGGATGACCAGACGTCCCGATTTTATCGGGACTGTCCTGATATTTGCTTGTTTGTCCCGCGTCCTGAACGATGTTCGGTCGGGACACTGGACAAACAAACAATTTTGCCCTCTGCTCCGGCGCACAGGCGGAGCCCGGAGGGGCTCTCACCCCCCCCCTCCCGCCCCACTCCGCCTCCTCCTTCCCCCATTGGATCCCTCCCCAAATCCCTGCCCCCAGCCCCGCCCCCTCACTGCCCCATTGGATCCCGAGCCGGGCCTGGGGAGGAGATGCCCCTGTGCAGCAGCCTGGGCACACGGGCCATGGCCGGCCGGGGCCGGGAGCGCTACAGTGCAGCGCGGCGGCTGCTCCAGCCCTGCATCCCGCGGGGCAGCACGGTGCGTCCGGGGGCAGCGCGGAGCGGGCAGGGCCCGGGTGGGCGGTGCGGCCCGGGGGTGTGGGCCACCCATCAGAGACACGCGGCGGAGAGGGGCTGCCGGGGCGAGACTTGTCCCAGGCGGGGCGGCCGGCGTACAGGGGCGAGGAGCCGGTCAGGGTCCCCCAAACCGATAAACTTCCCCGCCGCTGCCGGGGAGCCCCGCACCTCTCCCGCTCGGCTGCGCTCCAGCGGGCCGGGGGGCCAGAGGCTCCGCGGGGAAGGCAGCTAATGCCCCCGGACCCTCCAACGGCTGGATGAGCTAATTCCCGAGAAGACCAGCAGGAGGCGCCACCAGGGTGAGTCCTGCTTGCTTACACGGGGGCTGGGCGGCGCTGGGGGGGGGGAGATGGGGTTCGGCGGGGCTGGGTGGCGCGGGGGGGGGGGGCGTTTCAGTACGGCCGGGGGGTTTCGGCCCTCGGCTATTTTCTTTGGAGTAATATGGCCCTCGCCGCTTTACGAGTTGTGCAGGCCTGGTCTAGAGAACATGACCTATGAAGGAAGGCTGAAAGAATTGGGTTTGTTTAGTTTGGAAAAGAGAAGACTGAGAGGGGACATGATAGCAGTTTTCAGGTATCTAAAAGGGTGTCATAAAGGAGGAGGGAGAAAACTTGTTCACCTTAGCCTCTAAGGATAGAACAAGAAGCAATGGGCTTAAACTGCAGCAAGGGAGGTCTAGGTTGGACATTAGGAAAAAGTTCCTAACTGTCAGGGTGGTTAAACACTGGAATAAATTGCCTAGGGAGGTTGTGGAATCTTCATCTCTGGAGATATTTAAGAGTAGGTTAGATAAATGTCTATCAGGGATGGTCTAGACAGTATTTGGTCCTGCCATGCGGGCAGGGGACTGGACTCGATGACCTCTCGAGGTCCCTTCCAGTCCTAGAATCTATGAATCTATGGGTATGTCTACACTACAGGATTAATTCGAATTTATATAATTCGAATTTAGGAAACCGATTTTGTAAATTCGAATGTATTCGGCCACACTAGGCACCATTAATTCGGTGGTGTGCGTCCAAGCTACCATAGTAGCATCGATTTCCAGAGCGTTGCATTGTGGGTAGCTTTTACATAGCTATCCCATAGTTCCCGCAGTCTCCACCCCCCTTGGAATTCTGGGTTGAGACCCCAGTGCATGATGGGGCCAAAAACATTGTCGCAGGTAGTTCTGGGTACAGCCTCCCCCTCCCTCCCTGAAAGCAACGGCAGACAACCATTTCGCGCCTTTTTTCCTGAGTGAACTCTGCAGACTCCATTCTGCATCAAGCATGGATCCCGTTGTGCTCCAGAACGCAGTCTTGAACATTATAAACACCTCGCGCTTTCTCGTGGAGTTTATGCTTACACAGGACCAGAAAAAAGAGGCGAGGAGGAGGAGGAGGCGGCGATTGCAGCGCAGCGACCAGCGTGATGAGGACATGGACACGGACACAGAATTCTCTGAGACCGCGGGCCCCGGTGCTTTGGAGATTATGATGTTAATGGGCCAGGTTATAGGCTTTGAACGCCGATTCTGGGCCCGGGAAACAAGCACAGACTGGTGGGACCGCATAGTGTTGCAGGTGTGGGACGATTCCCAGTGGCTGAGAAACTTTCGCATGCGTAAGGGCACTTTCATGGAACTTTGTGACTTGCTTTCCCCTGCCCTGAAGCGCCAGAATACCAAGATGAGAGCAGCCCTCACAGTTGAGAAGCGAGTGGCGATAGCCCTGTGGAAGCTTGCAACGCCAGACAGCTACCGGTCAGTCGGGAATCAATTTGGAGTGGGCAAATCTACTGTGGGGGCTGCTGTGATGCAAGTAGCCAAAGCAATCACGGAGGTGCTGCTACGAAAGGTAGTGACTCTGGGAAATGTGCAGGTCATAGTGGATGGCTTTGCTGCAATGGGATTCCCTAACTGTGGTGGGGCAATAGATGGAACCCATATTCCTATCTTGGCACCGGAGCACCAGGGTACCCAGTACATAAACCGCAAGGGGTACTTCTCAATGGTGCTGCAAGCACTTGTGGATCACAAGGGACGTTTCACCAACATCCATGTGGGCTGGCCGGGAAGGGTTCATGACGCTCGCGTCTTCAGGAACACCAATCTGTTTAAACGGCTGCAGCAAGGGACTTACTTTCCGGACCAGAAAATAACCGTGGGGGATGTTGAAATGCCAATTGTTATTCTTGGGGACCCAGCCTACCCCTTAATGCCATGGCTCATGAAGCCATACACAGGCAGCCTGGACAGGAGTCAGGAGTTGTTCAACTACAGGCTGAGCAAGTGCAGAATGGTGGTAGAATGTGCATTTGGCCGTTTAAAAGGTCGCTGGCGATCCTTATTGACTCGCTCAGACCTCAGCCAAACCAATATCCCCATTGTTATTACTGCTTGCTGTGTGCTTCACAATCTCTGTGAGAGCAAGGGGGAGACCTTTATGGCAGGGTGGGAGGCTGAGGCAAATCGCCTGGCTGCTGATTACTCGCAGCCAGACACCAGGGCGATTAGAAGAGCACACGATGAAGCGCTGCGCATTAGGGAAGCTTTGAAAACCAGTTTCATGACTGGCCAGGCTACAGTGTGAAATTTATGTTTGTTTATCCTTCCTGAAAACCCGCCCCCTTTATTGACTCATTCTCTGTAAGGAACCCACCCTCCCCCTTCCCCCAGCTTGCTTTCAAAGGAAATAAAGTCACCATTGTTTAAAAATCATTTATTCTTTATGAATTGATTAGAAAAAGAGGGAGAGAACCTGAGTGGGGTTTGGGAGGAGGATCAGCGGGAAGGAAAAGCCCAGTAAAAAAAGGTTAAAAAAATGGCAGCCTTTTGCTTGGGCTGTCCACTGGGGTGGAATGGGAGGGTGTATGGAGCCTCCCCCCCCGTGTTCTTACACGTCTGGGTGTGGAGGCTATGGAACATGGTGAGGAGGTAGGGGGGTTATACAGGGGCTGTAGCGGCACTCGGTTCTCCAGCAGCCGTTCCTGAAGCTCCACCAGACGCCGGAGCATGTCTGTTTGCTCACGCAGCAGCCCCAGCGTTGCTTCCCGACTCCTCTGATCTTCCTGCCGCCACCTCTCATCTCGAGCGTCTCTCCTCTCCTCACGTTGGTCCCTTCTGTCCTCACGTTGGTCCCTCATGTCCTCACGTTGGTCCCTCCTGTCCTCACGGTCACTGGCTTCTTTCCTATACTTGCAAACCGTCTCCTTCCACTCATTCAGATGAGCTCTTTCATTCCTGGTGGATTGCATGATTTCGGAAAACATCTCTTCTCTCGTTTTTTTTTTACGACGCCTTATCTGGGATAGCCTTCGGGAAGGAGGAGGGAGGCTTGAAACATTTGCACCTGCTGGAGGGAGTGAAAAAAGGAGAGAATTTTTTTAAAAGATACATTTTTCAGAACAATGCTTATACTCTTTCACGGTGTATACTATTCACATTACATAGCACATGTGATTTCTGTGCAAGGTCGCATTTTGCCTCTTAATATTGAGTGCCTGTGGCTTTGCTGCTAGAGATCACAGACGCAGGTCGGGGCAACAGAATTCACCTTGCATGCTGCCATGGTAAGCCACTGTCTTTAGGCTTCTGCGCCCTGCTTTCCCACATACCAAGCAAAGCCCGTTGTGCTGCAGTTTTCCTGTTACCTTGTTTTCTGCTGCTGAAGGTTAACACCCCCCCCCCCCATCCAATTCTCTGGGATGAGTGCTTTATCCCTCCCCCCACCGCGTGGCTGGTATCAGGGAAGATCCCTGCAGGAACCAAACTAACACCCCCCCCCCCCACCCGCCATGAATTCTCTGGGATGAGTGCTTTATCCCTCCCCCCACCGCGTGGCTGGTATCAGGGAAGATCCCTGCAGGAACCAAACTAACACCCCCCCCCCCACCCGCCATGAATTCTCTGGGATGAGTGCTTTATCCCTCCCCCCACCGCGTGGCTGGTATCAGGGAAGATCCCTGCTAGCAAAACGCGAAAAACTCTGGGCCAATCCTCCCCCCCCCCTTGCACTTGGCTAAATGCAGGGAAGGATTTCTTTTCAGCCACAGGCAAACAGCCCAGTAGGAACGGCCACCTCAGTCCCCTTAATTAAATTCCCTTATTTCAACCAGGTTACCCTAAGCGATATCACTCTCCTGAGGATTACACAGCAAGATAAAGAACGGATGTTGCTTGAATGCCAGCAAACACCGGGACCATACGCTGCCAGGCTCTGTCAGGCAATGATACCAGATTACTTGCTACTAGCATGGCGTGGTCAAGTGTCCTACCATGGAGGACGGAATAAGGCTGCACTGCCCAGAAACCTTGTGGCAAGGCTTTTGGAGTACCTCCAGGAGAGCTTCATGGAGATGTCCCTGGAGGATTTCCGCTCCATCCCCAGACATGTTAACAGACTTTTCCAGTAGCTGTACTGGCTGCGAATGCATCCCAAGTGCTCAGGGCAAATTAATCATTAAAAATGCTTGCTTTTAAACCATGTTTTATATTTTAAAAGGTAAACTCACCTGAGGTCCCTTCCATGGGGTCATGGTCTTGGGTGCTGGCTTGGGAGGCTTGGGAGGGTACTTCAGTCAGGGTGAGAAACAGTTCCTGGCTGTTGGGGAGAACGGAGAGCTGGGTGCTCTCTGCCAGCTCGTCCTCCTCCTCCTCCTCTTCCCCTTCCATGGAATCATCAGGTGTACCTGATGAGATTATCCCCAGCTCGGAATCCACAGTCAGAGGTGGGGTAGTGGTGGCGGCCCCCCCTAGAAATGCATTTAGCTCAGCGTAGAAGCGGCATGTCCGCGGCTCTGACCCGGAGCGACCGTTTGCCTCCTTTGCTTTTTGATAGGCTTGTCTGAGCTCCTTGACTTTCACGCGGCACTGATCTGTGTCCCTATTGTGGCCTCTCTCCATCATGCCCTTGGAAATTTTTTCATAAGTTTTGGCATTTCGTCTTTTCGAACGCAGTTCAGCTAGCACTGAATCCTCTCCCCATATAGAGATCAAATCCAGTACCTCCTGTACGGTCCATGCTGGTGCTCTTTTTCGATTATCAGCCTGCATGGTTACCTGTGCTGATGAGCTCTCTGTGGTCACCTGTGCTCTCCACGCTGTGCAAACAGGAAATGAAATTCAAATGTTCCCGGGGCTTTTCCTGTCCACCTGGCCAGTGCATGCGAGTTCAGATTGCTGGCCAGAGCGGTCACAATGGTGCACTGTGGGATAGCTCCTGGAGGCCAATAACATCGAATTGCGGCCACACTAACGCTAATTCGAATTGACAAATTCGATTTTGGCGCTACTCCGCTCGTCGGGGTGGAGTACAGAAATCGAATTAAAGGGCCCTTTAATTCGAATTAAATGGCTTCGTTGTGTGGACGGTTCCAGAGTTAATTCGAATTAAAGCCACTAAATCCGAATTAAAGGTGTAGTGTAGACCAGGCCTATGAATCTAACCTAAGCTCTTTTGACTTGGAAAAGACCAAATGCAAAAGTGTCAAAACTCCTCAAGAAAATTTCTTTTGTGACATGTCCAATGTGAACCAGAAACAGGAAGAACAATAAATATGAAGAGATTACCTTGCTAGATTCCTTACCAAATTTGCAGATGAAGATGTCTGAAAAACATTTAAACTGTACAATATTTATCCAACTTGAACCATAAGATCTTTTTTTTAAATATAGATTACTCGTCACAGGGTAGTGTACTCAGCAAGTGTATATTGGAAGAAGTGAGGTTCATGTGCCAAGGAAAGGAAGATGAAGGAAAGAGGTTAGAAATTACCATAATTGGAAAATGCAACAACAATCCCTAATGCAAAACAAACACCCACACACTATCCTAACAATTGGCTGTATTGATTACAAACCTGAATAGAATACCTTGCATTATATCAGATAATGTGCTGTCAAGTTTCTTTCATCAGTAAATCTTTAGTGAATGAAAACTGTTGAATAACACACCTTCTGCTGAGAATCTCTTGCATCTTACCTTATGCGTAATCAACAGAGAGAAGAGGATACGTTAAGTCCTTAATAATAGATGAGAGCATCAATTGATCTAAGCAGTAATTTAAAATACACAGCAAAATTAGAGAGAGCATGACTCCTTGGCTTCTACCCCACTGCTCTCCCCTAAGAAAGGAATGTCATCCCTCCAGAGATTTATGTGAGTGACTCTCAATTAGTAACAGACCTTAGACAGCCCAGGATGCAACCATGACATTTAAAAAGGTATGTTACAATAACATAACACTGGGGACAGAAAGTGAGGAGAAAAATCTGAATTTCACTGTAAATTAGCTCACTCCCATACAATCAATCAAGAATTGTAAGATGCTGCTTCTTATCTTTTAACCTTTCGACTGTCTCAGAACTTGTGTTATATTTAGTATGGTTCATAAAGGAACTAACCAAGGTGATCAGGGCTGAAGTCTCATTTCTCTGTAGTCTTGACTACTGTGACACGTTGTCAGAACTTAATGCTTCATCTCAAGAGAGTTCCATTAAATAAAATGAGGGACTATTTTGGTTAATTGTTATATATTTTCTAGATAAAACAGCCTTTTTCTTTATGATGAAACCAATTTTTCCTAAATGCATTGCAACAATTATTTAAACTGATTTCAATTACCATTTTAGTTTGCACTAAATTAACTATTATTAGGAACACTGAGATGAATCTAGGATTGGCAGCTGATTTTGTCCTGTACAGTGCGGCATTAAGGATATAAAGAGGATAGACTGGTGCCATGTTATTGGGGTTGATTGGTTCGAACGGAGGGCAGAGTGTAGTCTATTCTATTTAAGGAGGTGGTGCAGTAGTTCTATGGCAGCCAGGGCTTTCCCTATTTTGAGCAAATCCTCAGTTGCACACTGAGGGCAGGATTATTGCTCCTTTGCACCTTGGGCCATGGTATGGCCACTGAAAGTAAAGTGTGATTTGATGCTGAAATATAACGCCAATGATGCAATGTTATTGTGTGATAATGATTTCAGACCCATTGTTTACAGATGAAAACCTGTTTTTTCTAGCTGACAGTCTGCACACTCTACTGGCGAGCTGAGTAAAGCTAGTTTCTTTCCTTTTCACGAATCATCATTAATAACAACATTTCTATGGGCCAAATTATGCTCTTATTTACACCTGTGCAACCATATTGTCTTCAGTTTATGCCCCCAGTGACAATGTGTAACCTCAGTGCTTTAGGTGGGTTGCAAAGGTGTCATGGATTGGTATTTCATTTAAAAAAAAAATCTGTTGTTGCACAAGAAAGAATAAATCCCAGGTCGTGCTCTCTCTGCTGTGTTTGCTCTGCAGGTCGAACAGAAGTAAAACAAGCTGTAAAAATGTGGTTTTGTCCTGAAAGTAAACAAATGTGATTTTGGAATATACAGGGACTAGATCTTTTGAATAAGACTCCATTGTATCCAGTCATGTTTTATACATTAAATTAACTGAGGTAGTCCTGTTTGGTCCAGGTGATGATTAATACATTCACAGAGCAACAGGTGACATTTTCCATCTATTTTATTGTGAATACCCAAGTGCATACACAAATGACTAAGAGCTCTTTCACACTTAGCTGATCTAGTTGCTCTTCAGTTTGAAGCTGTAATGGCTTGTGTAGATTCACTCCCATTTTCTGGGGAACAATTGCTGCCTTGCAGAGCAGCCCTCACATACAGTTTGAAGGACAGCTTTTCAGATTCAAAAGGGGGCACCTCTGCATCCTGCAACACTCTTTTACACCATTCTTCCCTACAGTGCCTATCTTACATTGCAGAAACGCTTGTGAGTATCTTGATTAGTACACTTAATTTAAAAGATCACAAAACTAAGTCACTTTGCTGCGTTTAGGATTTGCCCCAGCAGCTAAGTAGCTTGCTTGGGCAGATGTTCATGAGTGTGGAGGTGTGTTCAGCTTAATGATTGAAGCAGTTTCTGTGAGTTATTATACAGTCCCTCGCCCCACCATGAATAGGGGGAAGGTGAAAGGATCCAGTCAATGGCAGTTTGCACAGCCAGCTAATGCTTTGCCCCCTCCACTCTGTTTGGATGGTGCCACCCACAGTGCTCACAGGAGCAGAGCTACACGTTGCCCAGGGCAGGGGACCACATCCCTTTCTACTTCCAAGCCCTCTGACTCCCTGCCCAAAATAGTGCTGTTCAATCACATGGCAATACTAATCCTACTGCCAAAGGGCCCTCTGCACCTAGTGAATTCTGGTGCCAGGCGGGCACAAGCCCGCCCTCATCTAGAGGCCCTCCTCCCAGCCTAAGGGAGGGGCTACTAAACCCAGGGCTCAAGTAAGTTGAGGGGGCAGCAAATGGAAAAAAACAGGAATGGGAATGAAGGTCAAAAGCAGGGAGCCAGAGGAGGATACTGAACAGAGAACCCTGGACAGCGCCCACTGCTCAATGGCCCTCTGTAACTGCAGAGGAGGGAATTGGGTTTGCCCCTGTGATTCTGTTTCTCTCAGAAATGTTACAGACTTGAATACATCTTCCAGTGTACCAGATATGTAGACTTGGCAGAAATTGATTTTTATTTTTTTATCATTTCAATGGGTAGTAGATGTTAATTTTTAAAGCATTTTAATATTTTTATCAATGTAAATGGTCAGTTGTGCAAAATTATTGCAAAAATTGTTGTGCAAAATTATAAGCATTTTTAAAAGTATTTTTATCTATTTAATTTTTCACAGTTTGGGGAAATTAGGGAGAGGTCAGACAGATAGTGGAGGGAGTCAGACAATTATTTAAGTACAGTGGATTTATAGATTCAAAAAGACAAAGCTTTATTACTGTTTAAACACAAATTATCAACATCACATATCAAAGTAAATATCCTTAAATCAAACTCTCTCAGTTCTCAAGCAGCACTTTTCTTTACCTATCTCTAACTTTTGTTTATTATCATCAATGGAGATATTTTTAATCTGTTTGTGTGTGTATGGTGAAATTGAAGTTTACCGACATTTACTGATAAAAATCAAATCCTTCCAACCCTGCCTATATGGTGATGGGTTTCAAGGATAAATCTACTGAATGAGAGTGCCAGACAACTAATGAATCATATATGGCTTCATCTGAGATATATCTTGCCTCTCATCTCAGACATGATCATCAGAGAAAGGAGGATCCATTTTTAATAATAGATTATAGAATTAATGCCTCTGGGCTGTACCTGAAAGTGCACAGACACAGTGTAAATACAGGCTGCTTCTCTGTACCCCACACATGAATTTAAACTGCCAGTGGATAGATGTGTATGAGGTAATAGATTTTATTGGACCAGCTTCTGTTGGTGAAAGAGACAAGCTTTCAAGTTGACACAGAGCTCTTCTTCAGGTGACAGCTACAACGCTTCTGTCCATTTTGCAACTCTTAAATTGCAGCTAACATGTGAAGACAACAGCATTAATAAATCTACAATGAAGTAATTCTAGCTGCTCTGATAATTTCATAATACCGTATGCATAATATATTGAGCTTATCCTTGGTAAATACCCTCCTGAAAGATAAAAGCCCTTTACAAAATACATAGAAATAGAGCCACTTCTAGGACAGAATTCATCAGCTAATTAGTTTATTATGTTTCCCAGCCCAATTTTATTAGGTTCCTGAGAAGTTCCTCACAATCTTCCCTAGTCTCAAGTACCCTAAATAATTTGTTATCACCAAATTTTCGCCAATCACTATTAACCACCTCATCTATGTGAATAGTAAAGAGTCTGAGTCACAAAATTCTGGTTTAAGTTTCTTACTATGAACCTCCCAGCATTCAGAGGTATTCAGACCTGCAGATTTGGTTTTGGCCTGTATCTAGTTGTAAATAAATATCTTATACAATGTTGGTCTTACTACTGATCCCTAGAGTATCCTACTATTAATCTTTTCAATGTTGAGAATCAGCTATTTATTCGTACTCCTTGCTTCCTGCCTATTAACCAGCTTTTAATCATTGCAGGAATTTACCTCTCACACTGTGGTTACTAAATTTCCTTAATAGTCTCTTGTGAGCATCTTTATCAAAAGCCCTTTGAAAGTCTAAATATATCATAACTCTTGTGTCTCCTTTATCCACTATTTTGTTAACTATTTCAAATAATCCTAACAGGCTAGAGAAGCATAGTTTATCTCAGCCAAAGCCAGGCTGGTTTTCCCCTCTCATAGTATACTGATATAGGTTCTTTTGGATTACTGTGTTAATTATTTACTATAATTCAAGAATGTGTTCAGAAATAAAGTAACAAGAAAATAAGTACTGTGCCTTTGTCAGTGACACAACCCACTTTATTTGTACAATATGTTGTTTCTACGTGTGTCCACTGACCTTGTTCTCTACTCCATGCCTCAAGAAGATTCTAACTCTATGTGCACATATGAAACCAACTTGGCTAGTGAGAGGTACCAGGATAACCCTGCCCTCTCAACTACTTTTTAACTTTATACACAGTATAAAGCACAACTAAGAAAATAATGTAAATAATGCTGTAAGATAAAGTAAAAACAATACATAATTAATGCCATAATAAAAGAGCCATAGGATGGAAAACTGTAGTGGAACGAAATACGGCACTGTGAAATACAGCCTATAAATGTGCATAAAATATGTATAAATGTGTAACTGCTCTCAGCCTGGCCACACAAAGGAGAAGATCCTGAAATGACTAATGGTTCACTTGTTCAATCCTGTGGTTTAGAAGAGTGGTAGGGAAGGGGAATATTATTTGTCACTTGAGCCCTCAGTATTGACTCAAAGAAATTTACATCTATTGCACCATACAAGTCCTGGAGGTGGGAGCCAGGCCATGCTGATGAACCTAATGGAGTATTGGAAGTACTGCAGTCAGCAGTACAGTAAGGTAATGTTCTATTCTATTATAATTTATTGATATCTTGGTAATGCCTAACGGCCCTATTCAGGAATTGATGCCCCATTGTGCTAGGCACTGTACAAGCACTTTGTTAAAAAGACAGTGCCACCCTCTAATCTTATTAAATATCTTTTTTATTTCATGCTCATCACTGAGTGGTACTTAAGCATCTTATAAGCGATACATCGCAGTGTTCTTCTTTCTCTACTCCTGTTCCATGATAGCTTAGGATAATGTGTGCTAGTAGTTAGGGTTTCATTTCATTACTTTATGTAATTTGTAATTATAGCCATGGGGCATCAAACTGCTTATGTGGAAAGGTACTAATTACATTTTTAATTATGGTCTGTGGGTTGGCCTACAGAATAAGGGGCCATACAGTACCCTACAACAGATCTACAACAGATTTTCCAAAGATGACAATGTAAGGTTTGAACAAGGACCTTTGTTATAGGGTCAGAATGAGGGTGTCAGAATCTGGCTCTTAGTTAGCTTTACTGTGGCATACTGCATTACTCAGTGCCAAAAAAATGATTCAAAACTCTCTTAGGGCCACCATTATTTCTGTCCCCTTCATGTTGCCTATAAAAAATTAACACAAAGTCTGAGACACAAGGTGGGTGAGAGATCTTTTATTGGACCAATTTCTATTGGTGAGAGAGACAAACTTTGAGCAACACAGATCTCAAAGCTTGTCTCCCTCACCAACAGAAGTTGGACCAATAAAAGATATTACTTTACTCACTTTGTGTCTCTAATTAATCTGACTCCACTAGGGACTGACTCCACTAGAACAACACTGCATACATAAAGTTTGAACCACCTAAATAATACAGAAGCAGAAAGAATTTTGTAAAAACACAAGGGCTATTTAGGAAACAATAATTGTTTTTTTTAAAAAGGTAGCAGTTAGTTAGTCATTGCCAATCCTTGTCATTTGAAACAGCCATCTTGAAAATGGGCCACTACCAGATGTGTGGGAAAGCTAATTAAAAAAGACTAGCCATTAAATAAACATATTTCCTTTTAAATCTATGATGCTAATAATAGTAACTGCATATTAACATTGATTCTGGTTAACTCCAGTTAACCTACATGGCTGTCATATTCCATAGTACAAGAGACAATGCTATTCAAATGTTCCAAACTCTGGGCTGATAACTATGAGAGAGAGGCAGGAGGGAAGGAATTCTTCCTTCCCCCATTCCTTGAAGTGGCTATGGAGCTGCTCTGCAGCTGCTGCAATAGCCCAAGGCTTCAATAGCACGTCTTCCTCAAAGGTGGGCGTGGGATGTAATCAAGTATCCACATAGACTCAGATCTTCTGGCTCCACCCCACCTCTCTCAACTTGCTCCTTCCCACCACCTACACAATGACAGGCAGGGGCACTATGGTAATGAATTCTACATCATACAGAGAGAGAGAGTACAGACCTGACCTCCCCCCCTCCTCCTCTTGGGCACTAGAAATGTGTCAGTTTTTCTTCCAGGGGACCCTCCAATGCACAGATCCTGCCCTTTCCTAGGTGAATGAATTACTACAATTTAAAACAACTCTTTTTCATATATGCTGGTGGAGCACCACATATGCAACAGTTATAGGGTGACCTATTGCCAAATGCAAGGTCTGCTGGGGAAGGAGTGAACATTATCACCATTTAGTAAATTAGACCAACAACTAGGGACAAAAATCCAACCGTGGAATGAGCCCAGTGAAATTGACAGGCTTATACTGGACCCTTATGTTTCCATTGACTTGACACACACACCAGAGGAAGGATGGTCCAGTGGTTAGAGTGCTAGTCTGGGTCATGGCAGACTCAGATTCAGTTTTCTCCTCTGCCAAAGACCTCCTGTATGACCTTGGGCAAATCACTTAGTTTTTCTGTGCCTTAGTTCCCCAGCTGTAAAATGGAGATAATGGCACTTCTGTACCTCATCAGTGTGTTGTGAGGATGATTACATTAAAGTGCTCAGATACTGTGCAGTGATGGAGACCATATAAATACTGAAGATACAGCTATACTTTATCACCTATAGACCTGGGCTTTCTAATTCTATAATATGACTTAATGGAAAACCACACTTGTCACCAAAACAATGGCCAAACATTGATGGTGTCTCATTCCTGGGAGTGGTCCCAGTAAAGTCAATAGGACTCCTAACATAACAGGGCTGGCTCAGAGAATGCTACCAAATCTGCACTTGCAGAGGTCCCCCAGAACAAGGGGTTGGGACTATCATGCTAGTGTTTACTGCATATGCTTCCATAGGCACCAACTTCCTCTCTACCCGGGGGGTGTTCGACCCCCACTCCACCTCAAGCCTGCCCCCATTTCACCCTTTCCTCCAAGCCCCACCCCTACCCCCCCTCTTCGCATCCCTGCTCCACCCCAGGCCCCACCCCCACTCCACCTCTTCCCCCAAGTCCCTAGCCTGGCCCCACCTCTTCCTGCCCCCTCCTTTGAGCATGCCCCGCCCCTCTCTCCCAGCTGTTCCATGGCATGCAGGAGGTGCTGGGAGGGAGGGGGAGGAGTTGATTAGGAGGCTGCCAGTGGCCAGGAGGTGCTGTGGGGAAGAGGGGGAGCTTGGCTACCGGTGGGTGCTAAGCACCCACTAATTTTTTTCCATGGGTGCTCCAGCCCTGGAGCATTCATGGAGTCAGTGCCCATGTATGTTTCAATACCACATGGTTTGGTTTGCGCTGATAGAGAAATCTGGGATTACAGTAAGGCTCCTAAGGAATTGGGATGTATCTCTCTGTAATTGTGGCCCTGATGAGGTCACATAAAAATGTTCTTACTCTCCTCCAGTTTCACAGGGAATCTTGATTCCCCTGTTCTCCATACTCCCTCTACAAACACATACTAGTTCTATGTTTGTGGGCACATTACTTATTCCACTCACACATGCATTCGCTCCCATGGAACTGAACCGCAGTGCTACTGACATGGCATAGGAGTTTATGGTGGAGTGGGAGAGAATGTTGCATGCTGAATCTAGGGACTTTCAGCTGGAGAGAAGTGGGGTGGACTCAATCAAAGAGCTTTGGGGGTAGGGGGTCCAGATTGTTTGAAACAGCCATGGTGAATAAGGCATTCAAAATCTGGCCCTCTATTAATTAAGAAGGTGCCCGTGAACAAGCAAAAGTATATGCTTTTACTGTTTATGTATAGGCAAGCCACGGAACCTATACCCCCCAGTAGTGTAAGAGGCAAGAGCCTGTGTGGTATTGACACATAGATTCATAGATTCATAGATTCTAGGACTGGAAGGGACCTCGAGAGGTCATCGAGTCCAGTCCCCTGCCCGCATGGCAGGACCAAATACTGTCTAGACCATCCCTGATAGACATTTATCTAACCTACTCTTAAATATCTCCAGAGATGGAGATCCCACAACCTCCCTAGGCAATTTATTCCAGTGTTTAACCACCCTGACAGTTAGGAACTTTTTCCTAATGTCCAACCTAGACCTCCCTTGCTGCAGTTTAAGCCCATTGCTTCTTGTTCTATCCTTAGAGGCTAAGGTGAACAAGTTTTTCTCCCTCCTCCTTATGACACCCTTTTAGATACCTGAAAACTGCTATCATGTCCCCTCTCAGTCTTCTCTTTTCCAAACTAAACAAACCCAATTCTTTCAGTCTTCCTTCATAGGTCTTGTCTAGATGAGAAGTCTGGTTTCCAGTTTTCTACCAGACATGGCTGACAGCAGCTTTCTCTATCTTGTTTCCATGTCCATGTGATGTTTTCATCTCTTTGAGTTTCCCATTTCATAAAATCGGAGGGAGTCTATTTCTAAATATAAAAAACAGGTTAATAAAGCTGTTAGGACTTCTTCTTTTTCAGCTTACAGCTCCCATTGAGTTCAGTTGGAGTTGTGGGTGCTCAGCCATTCTGAAAATCAGGCCCCGTTACATTTTATTTTTAGATGGCTTTTCGTATTTTTTTCTTCTGTTTACACAAGAAAGAAAAACTCTCGTGAGCATGGCGACTCTTTGTTTGAGTGCTGTCATTTTAGGCAATTATACTCATTTAGAACAAGGACTGGAACAAAAGCAAATGTTATTCTTAGAGCACAACAATCCTCTTGTCTCTTATGCTGTCTTTTCCCAGACACAAACACAGTTGGAATGCTAGCTTCTTTAGCCACCTGAATGTTGTCTGCTTCTCTCCTATCATAGCTAGAAAAAATGTAAAGCAAGGGGAAATACTTGAATGCATCAAAAGAATGTAAAACAATGAAAATTAACATCTTGAGTGCTCACCCTGCGCTTTCTCCCTCATTGGGTGTGTCAGTTACTTCCTTTGCACAATTACAAGGGTCGTGCTGCACAGCTATTTTGTTGTTGCTTCAGTGATATTATTCATTCCTGGCGTTGCTATGGTGAAAAAATCGTACATCTTCCTGACAGGGAATTCTTGTAATTTGTTCTCAATTACACATCCTCCTTTTTAGGTGTGTGCTAGAATACTTAGGGCCGAATTATGGCCATTCCAGAACTGAACAAAATCTTTCCCCTCCTCCCACGAGGTTCAATAAGAAGCCATAATTCAGCTGCGGGTCTGGGAAATGCAATAAATGGAGGGTTAGCCCTGCCTAGCAGCACTAGCAACCTCACAGGGGGTAATGGCAAGGGCATGGCATAGTCCCCTACCATGGAGGGTTAACAATGAGCAGCACAGCAATAGCTACCCTTGATCTTGCCAGTCCATGCGCATTGTGCACCATGGAGTGCAAAGTGGATGTGCTGCAACCTAAATGAGAGAGGCAGCTGTGTGTAAGCAGAAGGTTCAGCACTATATACTCCTTGGCACAGAGCAGAAGTAAGCCTCAAGCCACTTGTATGCCTGTGGGTGGAGATTGGCATACCTGAAGAAGCATAGATTTAGGCATAATCTAAACCACTCTAACGAGATGCTTAACTAAATATTCCCCTCTTTGTCCTTACTTGTCTTACTGGGCAGGAGGAACGTGATGACCACACTTTGGCACTCTCATTAATGCAGGATTGGGGGGCCTCAGTCCTCCACATCCTTCTCTTTATTTCTGTCTTGTACTTTTTACAAAATTCCCCACCTGCAGTGTTCAAGCTCAAGCCACCTACGTTACTTTCAAGCACCAGCAAACTAGGCCAAATTTGAATAGAAGTAAAGGAATTGCATTCAATTTACGATGCCTTGAACTATCCAGACTCACAAGAGCTCCTATTGTTACTTATATCCATGTTGTAGGTACTGCAGAAAATGTGAATTGTTCCATAAATTTATCTGTGGTAGTAGATGTGGATATTATATCAATAACATGTGAAGCGAAAAGTAATACAGTAAGTGGAAAGCACATTTTAAAGAAGGATCATATAATAAAACAGAATTACGTTGACTTATAATTAGGTCATTATTAAGAATCCATGTACCTTTTAACATAATTAATTACATTTAATATAGTAGTTTGAAAACTGCAAAGCATCTATTTTAAATTATACTTATGAATTTACATGTATTATTTGAATGAAAATAAATATAGGACTGATGGTTTAATAGGTGTAAACAAACCTGGGTTGTATGTTTGTGCATTGTGAATATAATAAGAGAAAGGGAAAATAATTTCATATTAGTCTAACTAACTGCAGGGCATTTACTAAACCGAATATTAATATTATTTTAGTTAACTTTCATGTATAAAAAATGCTGGGTAAATAAACCCTGTATGGAATCTGGAGTATAATTTAGAATGAATTTGTACTAATGATATCTGATGGGCCTAGTTAAAATGAAAGTTTTATTGAGAATAAATGTTGTTCATTTACTTCAAGGGGAGATACCAAACATATGTAATTTGATGGTGATTTTAAAAATAAAAAAATTGGCTAATAAATGCATTATTTACACATTTCCTTTATGAAAATGAGATTCGCCGAGTATAAAATCTTACTTAATTGTGTAATATTAAAAAGAAAATTCTTCTCCTGAGAATCTTTAGGCTGCAAAAGGGCCAAAAGGAACAAAATTCCTCAAAATGTCTATGGTGCACATTTAAGTAATAAAATCTATATTAGTCAATTCAACAAATGAGTAATGTTTTAATGAAATGTTACTGTTACACTAGCTATTATATCTGCATTATGGGCCAGAGCTTTAGAGCAATTTTCAAGAAGTGAATATGTTTCAAGGATAACATCTTTAAACAGCTGAACTAGAACATGAGTCTAGTCCTCATTCAGTTGGAATCACTGGTAAAACTCCTGCTTGCTTCATTAGTAGCAGGATTGGGCCCTGCATGTATGTTTGTTTATTTATTTACTTTATACATAAAACATGAGCTACTGTCAGGTTCTTTTGGGTTCATTATGAGACATATGCACCTGGAAGGAATGAGATCTTTTATTTTTTAAAAAAAAAGTCTTAGTTTTTAACCAATTTATAATTAGTTACAGTGATAAAGTGAAAATCTACATCTACAGTGATAAAGTGAAAATCTATTCTCTACCCTCAGATTTCATTCACAGGTGAGAAACTGTTAATTTACTCTGGTTCCCCCATATCTCTCTTCACATTTTACAGAGGGACCATTCAATAAGCCTTATGGCTTTCAATATAAAGATTTCTTCCACCAATAAAAGTAGGTTTATAGACCTTTGCTCATGTTGCTTGTGCCATGGGGAATCTTGGTTTTGGTTTAATTTAAAGAGGAGCAGCATACAGTGTATCACTCTGGGTTAGATTTCACAAAACATGACTTCAGATATCCCCTGTGATGGGGGTGTTCACCCCACACTTGCCCTGAAAGGGTTAATGAACACACAGAAGGGGGCTAATTAACCCAACAGGGCACAGCTGAGAGGAATCAGGTGGCTAAATAATCCCTTGACTGAGGGAAGGAGTCCAGATGAGAGAGAAGGAACTGGGGCTATAAAGGCAGGAAATTGGCAGCAGAAAGGTACAGAGGGGAGTAGTTTGCAGTCATTACCTGGAAGAAGGGAGGAGTATTTGGGCTGTCAAGCCCACAGAGGGGGGAAGCCAGACAGGAAAGGGCTTAGGAAAAGGCAGTAAAGTCTAGGTGGGAACAGACCTTGACTGTTGGCTAGAGGGCCCCTGAGCTGGGACTCAGAGTAGAGGGTGGGTCTGGGTTCCCCTGCCAGCTACTGAGGGAGTGGCACTATGAGGCAGTGAATGGGAAAACTGCCTGGGATTGCTGGAGAAACCCTTTAGTACCCCAGAAGGGGAAAATGCATGTAGTGACCTCGCCGAAGGGCCAAATCACAGAACGGTAGTTTCAGTTTGTGGGGGGAGAGAGGGGCTACAGACTGTCAGCGATGGAATGATGGCGTGCAACTGTGGGAAGAGGCATTGACCTGGTTAGCTATTCCCCAGAACTTCCAGAAGGAGGTGCCAGAAGCAGGCCCCATCAGAGCAGTGCGTGGAGCACCTCATCACATCCCTGCACATATCAGGCCTTGTTAATTTGCACAAAGGGATCCATAACTAAACAAAGAGGAAGTGGGTATCACATTCTTATCCAAACCAGTGTATTTCATACACTTTAATTCCACAATCTCTGATTTCAAATATAGATGTGTATGTTTATAACCCAGCACCCCAGGGTGCTCTAGTTGTTTAGCCTATGCTGCAAGGTGTGTTGAACTTCTCAGGCTCTAACAGAAGGTAGGAGGGAGGCACTGGAGATTTGTCAAGATTACTAGGAATAATGTTTCATTGGTGGTTGTGGGGTCAGCTGGTAGGGTTTTATTTGTTTTGGAACTCATATCAGGGACACTTAGGTACTTTTAAAAATACTTTAATACATTGTAATAAATTTAAAAAAAATTAAAATAGCCTCTTTCACTACTGACCCACAGTGGCTTCTTGATTCGCTTGGCCTTTGTATCTGTGGAGATTAATCCTGTCTCTAAGGGGGATGTATTCTCTCTCCAGTGGCTAGAAGCAGTTCCTGAGGCTAAGAAATAAGTGCCAGGCACTGAAGCCTAACATGAGGACAGGTTCTTCCAAAGAAGATTAAGTCTCTCTTCACTGCCAAAATGGTGTTGTTTTTCAGTGAGATAACTAATGTGTGTTTACTATTCCCCTGAGAAGTGGCGACAAAGCAACTTAGCTTTTACTGCAGAGAGCTAGGCAAGATCAACACTATACCCCCACAGCCTGTAGTTGATCTCATCTAGTTTCCATCACAGTAAAATAGGGTGACCAGATGTCCCGATTTTATAGGGACAGTCCCGATTTTTGGCTCTTTTTCTTATATAGGTTCCTATTACCTCCCCACCCCCGTCCCGATTTTTCACACTTGCTGTCTGGTCACCCTACAGTAAAACTACAGTGTCTTGTCTCCCCTAAGATGCTACAGCGGGGTAGCGAATATGGAATAGTTATCCCACAGTAAAAACACATTACAGTGTTTGTTATCCGGCATATTGGTGGAATGGGGGGTGCTTGTTAGTAAAAAATTCCGGTTAACTAAGAGTTATACTTACCAAGGAAGGGGGTGTGGGTGTGGGAGGGGGCTGGGGGTTGGGGCATGGGAGGGGTTTTGGGGTGCCAGATCCAGGCGGCGCTCACCTCAGGCAGCTCCCTGCAAGTGGCGACATATCCCTGCTGCTCCTATGTGGAAGCATGGCCAGACGGCTCTGGGCGCTGCCTCCGCCCACAGGTGCTGCTCCCGTAGCTCCCACTGGCTGCAGTTCCTGGCCAATGGGAGCTGCAAAGCCAGCGTTTGGGGTGGGGGCAGCACACAGAGCCCCTGTGGCCGTTACTCCACCTAGGAGCATCAGGGACATGTTGCCACTTCTGGGGAGCTACGTGGAGCCAGGTAGGGAGCTTGCCGACCCAGCACCAACCGGACTTTTAATTTGTATTGGGAGATATCAGAAATGCTGGTTCCTAGAGCTTTCTGGTTTTTACTGTATTTTCTAGCAGTGAAGACATAGCCTAAGTATTCCCATCCCCTCAGTATCCTCCTTCCTTCCTTTTACTTACTTGCTCATATTTATTTGCCTGCAACTGCACCTTGCCCAGTTGCATAATAACATTCATTTTACAGAATAAATTAATAAGGAAGGAGTTTATTCAACATGATGTGGGCTCACCATGATCACTTTGCTGTACTCGTGTTCCCTACTCTTTGTCTGGTTTTTGTCTATTTAGATTACATGGTTTCGGGGGCAAGAACAGTGCCTAGCACAATGAAGCTCTGATCAAGATTGGAGTTTCTGGGTCATACTGCCGAATAAATAACAATATTACATTACCACTCTTTGGCCGAAATTAGCTCTCCATTCTCTATCCATCGCTAACACAACTTTTGGCCACAAAGCTGGCTTCAGTAGTTTGGTAGCACTTGCAGCTGGCCAAACAATACTACATAGTCAGCCACAGAGATGTGAACCACAATTTTCAGATAGTGCCTCTGTGGCAGACCAATGAATTTAAAGGACAAAAGATTTAGAGCATTTGTCCGTTTCTTATTGGGAAGTTTTCCAACTGTTGGTTTAGTTTTCCACCACTGATGTTGAACCATCTGACTCAACCATGTACATAAATCAAGCTGAGGGAGATAAATCACTGTTAAGGGGGAAATCCTCCACTTTAGTTCCTTATTAGCAAAGATAGTAGTGCAGTGTTGTGCTTTTATTGGTAATTCAAGCTCTATGCAACATACAAATTGCATCCAAGAGGGTTATTTACTTACATCTCACATTCTGTGGCACATATAGACTGCCCTTCTGTTATCTGTGGACCTCTTCTCTTCCCAAGGAAAAACCTTTGGGAGGGTGGGAAATGTGTTAAAAAAAAAATCCTCAGCATACATTAAGTTGCAGAGTTGCTACTGTATTCTCAACTCCATTCTGGAGGGTGGGATTTGTGGTCCTGTGAAAGGGCTGGGGAGCATGGAAACCTCCTGGAGCTGCTGTGGGGAAATCCAGTACCATTCCTACTGATCTCAGAGCATCTGCTAGGAGACTCAAACCTTCTCAGCGCACACCCCCATGACCCTAGCAGCTGCTCACTTGGTGCCATGCTGGCAGCAGCTCCACCTCCCCTCTGCGCACACAAGGAGTAGTAGCCATGCTTTTCCAACTAACACTAACTGGCATGGATTTCTATTTACATATCTACTAGTCCCTGAGAAAAATTGCACTACTCCTGCCTCCCAAAAAGAAAAACATTGAGCTTCAGACACATGGAAAAGTGTCTGTGAGCTCTGTGGTGGTGCAGCATGTTGAAGAGCAATGTGTTTCCCTCCCCTCCCCTTTCCCCCCCCCCCCTTTTTTTTAAAGGTTTTGGATCATTTGACCCTTGATTTCCCACTCCTTTGCTTCCCTAAGTACCCCAAACCAGAGGGGAATGTCTAGCTCTGCATGATTATTGCTTGTGCCCTGTACTATAAGGCTGCAGATCATTTAATCTATATAAGCCCTCATTTGTCAACTCACTGCAAGTGCTGTAACTATAAACAAATTCTAAACATCCCCCAGACAAATGCCACTCCATCTTTGGACATTAAGAGCACATCCGTTGAAGTCGGGATCCAAACTGCTTTCTCTATAGTAGGCTGAACACTAGATCAAAATCAGAAGTACCATCACATTACTGCAAAAGATGAGAGTAGACAACTTGGAGGTGAACAGCTATGACAGTATGAGGTTACCAATAGGTACCTTGTGCATTTTTAAACTTGTGTCAGGAATCAAAGTGATAAAACATCCTTCTAGGTGTTATGAAACTGCAAACGTAAATCACCAGGAAACCAAATAACTAAGCAGTGTGAACACTCCAGGGCTTTTTTTTCCTTTTGCACAGTAGAAGAGATATATCAAACTCCAAGATATGTCCTTTTGTACAGCAAAACTTTAATTAACAGAAATATATTGCACTTGGGCTTGACAATCTTTGGATTTGTTCTAATGACAATTTACTACTTACTGAAAAATTATCTGACCAAAAATACCCTTGGACAGTATCATTTTACTGAGTGAAATACACACTGCTCACATTAACTAGAGATGTGTGTGAGTATACTATCAAGGCATGAACAGACTCCTACGTGTATGAAGATACCTGTAGTGTGGTAAACAAAGTTGAAAGCAAAATGATGTATTTTTATTGTGGGATTAGACAGGGATTAGTGTAATTCGATACAGATATTGTATGATGAGGTCAGAATGTTGTGAAAGTCCTGAAAGAAGGATTAGATTCTCAGTCTAAAAGTCCAGGATATCTTAGATAACTTTATTTTTCACTAATGCTGCAACTGTAAAATGTTCTTCTTGGTATCCATGCTGACCATACTGATAACAGATGACCTGTAAACTTTCTAAGGCTTGGTCTACACTTACCCCCCAAGTCGAAGTAAGGTACGCAAATTCAGCTACGTGAATAACGTAGCTGAATTCGACATACCTTACTTCGAACTTACCGCGGTTCAGACGCGGTCCACACGCGGCAGGCAGGCTCCCCCGTCGACTTCGCGGTACTCCTCTCATCTAGCTGGAGTACCGCAGTCGACGGGGATCACTTCCTGGTTCGATTTATCGCGTCCACACCAGACGCGATAAATCGAACTCGGAACTTCGATCCGCAGCCGTCGAACTACCCGGTAAGTGTAGACTAGCCCTAAGAGTCCTTTGAACTAATGGATACTAAAACTTCATTTATGAATCTCTAACTTGTTGGATGCCACTGCAATTCTCAAATCTGAAGCCTGTGGCAGTCCATCAGTGTTCAGTGTTATCAAGTTCCTTGACCATATGAAATTGATCATTACATTAAATATTCCAATGAGGACAGAGTTGTAGATGTGAGTTTAATTTCATAGTTCTTGCATTCGAAATCAACTCTGTGATTGTTTGTAAAGATAAAATGTAGAGAACAAAAATCCATGTAAGCAGAAAACTAAAAATAGCAAATGGTCCCCGTATTTATATCTCAGAAGTCAGAATACAAATAAACATCCTTGGTGAAAACACATCAGTGCTTCCAATTAAGGCAATATAATTGCATTCTTTGAAGTGGAACAATGGAAAAATCTGACAATCCATTGTATTAATATGAGGCCCAGACTTTAGAGACATATAAAAATACATTTAATCTGTGTAAGGCATCTGCTACTATATATTTTTTGCATAACATTTATGTATTGTGTGTAAACACACACATTAGATAGATGAATAGATAAACATGTTACGGAGCTGGATGAAATCTGGTGCACTCTTCTGATGCAATTCAGAAACCATTGCTTTTCTAACAGAAATTTGAATTCTTTATATCTTAAATTTAAAAGTGAATTTTTAGTACCCGTAAAGGGCACTAAAATGACAGCCTTCAAGACTAAAACCCTTTACTTATGACTGAAAGAGACTACAGCAGCAGCAGCAGCAGCAATGTAAACTTCCCCATGCCATCACCCAAAAATGTGCCTTAGACTTGGTGGATTACACCTAAGGATTAAACAGTCTCCATGTTTATTCAGTCTTTTGTCAGTTTTGACATTTTTTTAACTAATACTTCTATCAACTGTTGAAGAAATTATTGGTGAATAAATCTCTTATCGGGTATCTGCTGGGCACATTCACAAGGATCCCTCTTCCCACTGCCCTAATCCAAGGGAAAGATAATGCTGACAGTAGATACAGCAGAACATTGTCTCCCATGTAAGATTTCATCTGAGAGCCTGGGTTGCACTGGAGGACACCTCAGTCCTTGTGCACAATTCCCATCAATGCTGCCAGCTGCCTCAATCAAATCCCTTTATGTAGGTGTGGCAGACCTCTTTATTTCTTTATAATTTTGACAGACATTGTCTTTAAAAAAAATTTATATTTTCATTGTTTAAATTTTCAATTGTGGGAAATTATGGGGGTGTCAGGCAATGGCAGGGTCAGGCAACCTTTTAATGACCATAGACGTTGACATTCAAAAAGTTAAAGCTTTATCTGTTAAAACACTAATGGTCAACATCAACATATACAAAGTAAATAGCCTTAAATCAAACTAAGATATCAAGCAGCATTTTTCATACTTTGCCTATCTGTAAATTTCATTATTGATGAAAATGTTTTCATCTTGTGTGTATAGTGAAATCAATGTTTATTGACATTTACTGATAAAAATTTAATCCTTCCAAGCGTATCCTTAAGCAAGTGTCTGAAACTGCCTACGAAGGTTTTTTTTATTATTATTTTTAAATCCCATTTCTGCCCAGGCAGAATTAAAAGGTCTTTGTATTTGTTTATTTTTAAGACAAACAGACATATCAGAAAAATAGGGGGGTGAAATACTAAATGTTTTGCTTTTTGAAAATGCAATTTAGGGATTGTTTCACTGGTTTTGCTGCCTGTGAGGACTTTTTGACATACCCAGGGTGGCTGATTCTCCTGGGAACTACAAAAACCTGAGGTACTCATTCAAGCAGAAGGGGGAATACTAAAGATGCCCAAATTATCATAGTATTGAGAACATACTTGAAATCTGAGACCTAATTTGAACTCTTCACTCATTGTTACATTCTAAATTAACTGTAGCCACTCAGGAACATGTTATAGCCATCAGAGTGGACAGCCATATGGAAACATCTGGTCATTACATGGCAGTGGCAAAAAGTTAGAACAGGGGTCGGCAACGTTTGGCACGCGGCTCGCCAGGGTAAGCACCCTGGCGGGCCGGGCCAGTTTATTTACCTGCTGACGTGGCAGGTTCGGCCGATCGCAGCCCCCACTGGCCGCAGTTCGCCGTCCCGGGCCAATGGGGGCAGCGGGAAGCGGCGCGGGTGAGGAATGTGCTGGCCGCGGCTTCCCGCCGCCCCCATTGGCCCAGGACGGCGAACCACGGCCAGTGGGGGCCGCGATTGGCCGAACCTGCCGTGTCAGCAGGTAAATAAACTGGCCCGGCCCGCCAGGGTGCTTACCTTGGCGAGCCACGTGCCAAACGTTGCCAACACCCGAGTTAGAAAATATTAAAATATGGGATAGAAAAATACCCTTCAGTATTAAGATTGCTTACATCTGTTCAACCTCACTCCAAAAAGATGGAGCAAAAATAGAGTTCCAGAGATGGGCAATGGAAACTATTAGAGATATGGAAGGACTTCTGCATAGGAAGGGACCAAAAAGATTAGGGGCCAGATCTTCCATTCCATTAGGGTAGTTCTATATGACTTTCCTATCCCAAAGCTGGCAGATCCAGCCTGTAGAAGATTCAGCTAGGAGATTCCAGTGTGGTTTAGTGGCCTTGAGGCAAGGGCTGGGCCTCTGAAGATATGGGTTCTATTCTAGATTTTGCTACTGGCCTGCTAAGTGATATTAGGCAAGTAACTTCCCCCACCCTGTGCCTCCATTTCCCCCATCTGTAAAATGGAGATGATAGTGACCTTTTTATGAAGTTCTTTGAACTCTATTGATGTAAAACACTAACTAAATATTCTCTGCTAGCAGTTCCTATTCTGCCCCCTAAGACTGCCAGTGTGCAGGGACAAAGACATTTTGGCCCAGTCTTCTGTTCTACAGAGACTCAAGGCTCTTTATACTTCTCTAAATAGCTCCACTCTAATCCTGGTAGCTAAATTGGTGCCTGAAGTGCCACTAAGCATAGGCAGTCAGGCTAGAGATGCCAGCCCAGGGAAGATCAGTTGGGCATGCCTATTTATTTATTCTTGTGGTCCCTGAGGACAAGCGGCATCCCATGGCACTAGAAAGCATAGCTTTAAAAAGTTGAGGGCCAGAAAGAAACATACTCTATGGACAGGTTACTTCATAACTGTCTGTGGCATTCTTGCACTTTCCTTTTGAAGTGTCAAGTATTGGCCACTGTCAGAGTAGAGCAGCATGTCAGGTGATGTATAAGACAATTCAGACTGCGAGAAGTTAAGAGGAGTTGAAATCCAGTGGTTCAAAACTAACAGATCAAATTGAAGACTTTATTGCTCATATAGGGGAAAGGTACCTTATCAATTACACAGCATTCATTTCCTGATAATCCAGGAGGAGTTTGTATCCAATTGTTAACTTTAATATTTGAACAAACTATCAAACCATTTTATGCTGCCTTCTAATGATAAAGGGGTGTTCCTGACTGAGCGGCTTATGAGGTCTAGGGGTTAATACAGCAAGTACAAATATGGACATTTTAATTACTCATATGCTTTTTTCTATCCTCTGAATCCTCTATGCTATTACAGAGGGGGTTTTGGCATCAAGTTTGAAGTGTGGACACGCTTGTCCTTGTTTCTTTTATTGGCTTGGGGATTTTCCCAGTGTAAATCCTCTTGGATCTTGACTCTACAGCTTTTTTACAAATGTGCTATAACTAACTCCTTGTTTTGAGTCTGAATCCAGTCTTTTGTTTCGTGAGGGTAGGCAGATTAGACACACATCTGAATGATCTATTGTGCATTGTGAGAACTGTTTGATAGAAAAAAATATATAACAGCTGCTTAATTTATGAATATGCACTACAGGACCAACCATTTCAGCATGGCAAGCAGAACACTCATCATTCATTGAGTTGGCATGGCTTCCTCATGTTGTAGTTGCAATAGGAATCTTTCTTTTGGAGTTAATTTAGAGCTTTTTGACAAGTGCCGGATTGCAACCCTGGAGGCCGAAGTCCTGTATTTAGCTCTAGAACAGGTGCAGCAGCAGTAGTGCAAGCTTTTACCCAGCTCTCCCACTAGTTTCCTCATCCCTCACAGACGGAACACCTTCAGAGTGAGAGTAGTTCTGTTTCCAGGCTTCGTAGTATTTGACAATCGTGCCAATTTGGAAGTGAATCCGTCCACTAGGAACTGGATTGAGACAATCAACCCTTTTCATGTGAGACCACTGAACTGCCAATAGATGGCAATGACATTTTGTCACAACCGAGGGCAGGGATCATATCTCACACTTAAAACTAATCAGAAATAAAAATAATATGCTATGAAAAACTATAGATGTAGCACATGTTGTGGGAAGAAATTGCAAGACTGGAGAAATGACAAAAGGGTAGTGCTGGTTGGGAATCTCAGTGAGGCAATTTTTCATCAGAAAATGCCAATCTGTTGCAACTTTTTTGCAAAAACTTACCAGTTCTGACCAAACTTCCTTTAGGAGAGGTTTCTCAGCTCCAGGATGGAATTTCTGGAAAGAGTGAGGGGCTTGATGGTCAGGGAACTCATCAGGGAAATGGGAGACGCATGTTCAAGTCCTTCCTTTGCCAAGTTCAGAACAGGGACTCTAGCCTCTCTCTCACTTCCCAGAGGGCTGCACTGACCATCAGGCTGTTGGCTAGCAGGGGTAGATCGCTTGTGGGAGCTGCTCCACTTTGTATAAATAATTCACTGGGATAGAGAGCAGCAGAGACTGACTCTATAGCTAGGAAGTTAGGGAACGAACTTGATGTGGGAGACCCAGCTTCAAGTCCCTTCTCCACATCTAGTAGATCAGGAATTTGAACCTTGGTCTCACATCACATTGAGTGCTATTGGCTATTCTGGGATGCCTCTTAGATTATTCCATGAAAAACCTTGAAAGGTCTCAATTTCCTGTTCTGCACTGGGATGAAACTTTTAGGAATCTCAGATTCACAGCATAGGCAAAACACTTTCTGCCCAGCTCTACTGAACAGTCAGGTTATCCTTACCCTTTGAAAAGTCAAAGTTACTGTAACTGAAGGCCTTGATGTTCTCACTGGGGTGGGGAGGTCCATTTTTTTAATCGTAAGCACCAGTATCTAAATGATGTATCACGTACTACCACTAAGCCTCACGTATTGGGGTTTAGGAAATGAGTCCAATATGGCCCTAGTTAGCGAAGTCATATTCTCAGTGTCTCTGATCCAGATGGAAGTAGGCAGCTGGTCTTTCAAGAGCCTGCTCTCATGAGGTTTCCAGCCTAATTGCTAGACCAAAAGAGGCTTTGGCTATATACTTAGTCATTGATCCTGAGAGTAGGACTGTAGCCTGGTGGCTAGGGCACCCACGTGGGAGACCCTGGGTTCAGTCCCCCTGCTCCAATGACTCCTTAGTTAATTACAGAAAATGAAGTGACTTCAACAGGAGAGGTTGAAATCCCCCACATCAGCATATCCCATTGCTCAGTGCTGAGACCATGCACCTGAAAGGTCTGTACAAATCCTTTCGGGAAGGGAAGTGGGGGTTGAATACAGGTCTCCCAGATCCCAGTATAGCAAGCAGGGTTTTGTGGATTGCATTCTTAGGTGCCTAACTGTTCCCAGTCACTATGTAGGCCGCCTATGTGCGTAATTCAGGGTTTGTGGATCTCTGTTGTTCCTGTGACTTTTTTTTCCTTAGGTGCCTAAAAGTTAGGTGTTGTGTTGCAATACCGAAGTCCCTTTGTGGACCCTTGCCTGTACCATTATATATGGATCCTGAACAAATTATTAGAGCTTTTCACATCAGTCTAATGTGAATACAGTTAAAGCAGGATTACTTATAGGCTTGGTAATATAGGCATTGAATGTGACAAGAAGATTATCCCTTTCTTTTCTGGTTCTTTAATTGTTTGATGAAACTTGTGTGTTTGGTACTCAGAATCAGTGGAAAAGTAGTTTAGTCACAAAATCTGATTGTACCAGTCTTGGGCCCATTGAGTCAACCGCAGAGTTCCGAGTGTCTGATCCTTAGTGCTTGTGCTTAGAAAGAGACAATAGGGTTAAAACTCATAAATGTATTTAATCAAATTTCCTGACCTGTTAACACTTTAAATTATTAAGTGAAGAAATTTTCAAAACCTAATTTACTTTTCACTTCCAATATTGCTTGTTCACTTTTAGCACTCTATGCAGTGTGTACAATGAAAAGAGTGCCACTTTGACTCCCATGAACTAGAACTGCTGCAGAGTTTGGGGTTGCAAACAATGTGGAGGAATGTTAAAAACCAAACAAATTGCTCTAATGATTGTATGTTTGTCTGTGTGTGTAAGTAAAAATAACCTGCATTTTGGCCCTAAACGGGCCTCAACACTCCTGGAGGAGTATAATTCACCTTTGTGCAGCAGGCCACCATTTAAGCCCTGAGTAGAAGATATGCCTCCTGCTGGCCCTCTACACAGGTGACTTTTGCCCTGTAATGGGGTATATGGGTCCCACATTGGGCAACACAAGATTTAATGAGCTATTGTGGTCTCAGTCAGACCCACCACAGCTGTGAGATGTCAGGCCTGGAGGAAGGAGCTTAAAGAGAAATGGAGCACAGCTGGCAGCAGACCAGAGAGGAGAGAACACTTCTAGACTTCAGCTCCTGGACAGAAGGCTGGTGGAAGGCAGGGTCTCCTCAGATGACTGATGGCTCCTCCCTGAAGGAAGGGATGGTCTAATGCTGACTCTCATTTGATAGGACTATTTCTTCTTATTTAGCCTGTGAGCCTAACAGAAGGCATCTGAAGAAAGCCTCAGCTCATCTGTGGGATGATTGAGTTGTTTAGTTACTTTTCATGGTCACTGCCAAGCCCAGAAGGGGTGGATTGTCCAGGGCTCAGCTACAAGGCTGCACCTCTTATGACTGGACAAGTATGATGAACTTCCTGGACATTGCAGACCAGAGGCCTGGAGTGCAGGGGCCTAAGGGGTGTCCTGGGGAAGGAACCCAGTGACAATATGGTGGAAAATGCAGATATGATCTTCCTGCCCCTGGAGAAGGGGAGGCCTGATCTGGAGCGTTGAACACCTGAGGCCTAAAGGCCTGGGTTGGTAAGCCAGTGGCAACATAGATCTGGAATGTCTTCTAAAGTGAATGACCAAGAACCAGCAGCAGCAACACTGGCCTAGCAGGAGCTCCAGTAGCAGATGGCCACTCAGCACAACAGCTGCTCCAGGACTTAGAGGAGCAGGAGCAGCAGCAACAGTTTCCTGGGGCTTCCTCTCCAGAGGTTGTAGGCCCATCCATGGCAACCATCGCTGTGTGAGTGAAGCTCATGAACATGGGCCCTGAGAACAATCCAGACATTTTCCTTGTACATTTGAGCAAGTGGTGACAGTAGTCCAGTGGCCACCTGAGTAGTGGGCCATCTTAACGCTGTACCTGACCAGGCCTGCACTGGCTCCATGCTGAGGGCTGGATGCAATGGCAGCGCAAGACTACACCAAGGTGAAAGCAGCTATATAAGATTACCTTATCACAGAAGTAACCTGTCAATCGCATTTCCCTGAGAAGTGCTCCTAGGGAGCTCACCCCCATGTAGTGGCCCAGAAATTGAGGGACTTCTGTTAGTGGTGGTTGAAGGTGGAAGCTCAGACAGGAATCCATATTGATCAGCTCATCTTGGTGGAGCAGTTCGCCTGCCTACTCCTGGCTGGGGGTAGGAGCTAGGCACTCAAACAGTGAGCTAAGACCTTAGTTCTCTGTTAGCCAGACTGCACCAGCTATCTGGCTGCTGAAACAGCTGTGGTGATATCATGCAAGAAGATGCCTGAGATAAAGGAAAACCTTTGAGTCAAAAGAGAACCTCGCTGTGAGGATCCGTGGCCTTGCTCTGTACCAGGAGGCACTAGCCTCTAAGGGCCCCATCAACAAACCCAGATACCATAAGCTTGGGCCTGGATGAGAGGCTCTGGGGCCACAGTAGTCTTTTTTTTTTTTTCACCAGGAAAATAGAGCAGGAGCAGGCATGCCCATACAGTGAGGCTACCTTGAGCATTAGGCACAAGGCCAGACTTCTTCTTTTATTCCCCACTCCCTCGCAAGCATTTGCTTTTCTTGTGGGTGCTGAGTACACCTGTATCCTGATTCCCCTATATGGAAAGTGTGATGTTGCACTCTATATGATTTTATGATAATATGCTAATGAGTGTGAATATAATGTAACTGGAATATGCTTCATGCAAAAGGTCTCTTATAAGGTATCACTACAAAGCTTATAATCTACTGAGTGTGGTCATCCTATTTGTATGTATGTATCATTCTTGTATCTGAAACTAGAAATATGAAATATAACTCTGAGGGCCTATTGTAGTTATGCAAAGTGTGGGCCATTAATGGTGATTTGGAATCTTGATGGCTCACATCAACCAGGACAATTGACTGTGGATGGCTCTGTTTGCTTGTAGGCCTTCCTGTGAGTCAGGCTGGGAGAAATGAGGGCTTGGAGTCTTACAGTGACATCCATGTGATCATGTCACCTGAACTGGAATCCATCTTTAACCTGGTGCTTTTCCATTTAGAAGGAGGGGTGGGAACCCAGAGAGGGACAAAGGATTCCCACCTTGTGCAAAAGATATATAAGGGGGTGGAACAGAACAAAGGTGGCTGCAGTCATGAGACATCCCCTAGCTACCACCTGAGCTGGAACAAGGGCTGTACCAGGGGAAAGGATTGTGCCCAGACTAGAAGGAGGCTAGTCTGTGAAAGAAGCTTATTGGAACATCTCTGAGGGTGAGATTTCATCTGTAATCACTTTCTTACTGTATTAGATTTAGACTTGCATGTTTTATTTTATTTTGCTTGGTAATTCACTTTGTTCTGTCTGTTATTACTTGGAACCACTTAAATCCTACTTTTTGTATTTAATAAAATCACTTTTTACTTATTAATTAATACATACCTTGGATTAATACCTGGGGGTGCAAACAGCTGTGCATATCTCTCTATCAGTGTTCTAGAGGGTGAACAATTTATGAGTTTATCCTGTATAAGCTTTATACAGGGTAAAATGGATATATTTGGGGTTTGGACCCCATTGGGAGATGGGTACCTGGGTGTTTGAGATGGGAACACTTTTTAAGATGTTTTCAGTTAAGCCTGCAGCTTTTGGGGGACGTGGTTCAGGCCTGGGTGTGTATTTGTAGCAGGCAAGCGTGTCTGGCTCGAACCAGGCAGGGCACTGAAGTCCCAAGCTGCCAGGGAAAATGGGCTCAGAGGTAGTCTCAGCACATCAGGTGACAGTCCCCAAGGGGGTTTCTGTGATCCAACCCATCACAGAAAGTAATTACGGATAGGTGTGGACAGCAGAAAGCTGAGCGTGTAAGCTAACCCTGACTCAACTGTCTCTGGAAAAATGGGACAGAAGCAATGGGCCTACTGGATTCCAGGTGTGGTCAGACCTTGGTTTGGGACCACTTGGTTCTGAGACCCTGGGTGAAACTATTTTCTTAGTTGATTCACAGGCCTGGTAAGCCTTATCCTAGTGTGTGTATGTGAACATTGGGGAACATGCAAAGTCCCTGGTAATGGGGCTGGCCTCAACATTGGGCTACCCAATTAATGTGGGACGGAATTGGAAGCCTTTTTTTAATGTACTGGAGTTAAGTGGTGGAGTTAAGATAGGCCCTCTTGGGGCTAAGGGGCCATCTTAGTTGTTCCTGGAAGGTGGAGGTTCAGACACCTGGTAGGGTTAGGCGAAGTTGAACCCTGGGAAGGGAAAGAGGGGAAGCTCCCCCAGAGGCACCTAATGTTTAAATTATTCTAGGGCTCCTACAGGTGAGAGATCCCAAGTAGAGGGACTGACTTTGTCAGAGTGCATGGGCCTGGCCTGCGGGAGCCTCCTGTACAGGGAACCTGGTGACACACCCCTATAATAAGGAATAATTTCATGACATGAGCTGTTACTCCATGATTCATAGAATCATAGAATATCAGGGTTGGAAGGGACCTCAGGAGGTCATCTAGTCCAACCCCCTGCTCAAAGCAGGACCTAATCCCAACTAAATCATCCCAGCCAGGGCTTTGTCAAGCCTGACCTTAAAAACCTCTAAGGAAGGAGATTCCATCACCTCCCTAGATAACCCATTCCAGTGCTTCACCACCCTCCTAGTGAAAAAGTTTTTCCTAATATCCAACCTACACCTCCCCCACTGCAACTTGAGACCATTACTCCTTGTTCTGTCATCTGGTACCACTGAGAACAGTCTAGATCCATCCTCTTTAGAACCCCCTTTCAGGTAGTTGAAAGCAGCTATCAAATCCGCCCTCATTTTTCTCTTCTGCAGACTAAACAATCCCAGTTCCCTCAGCCTCTCCTCATAATTCATGTGCTCCAGCCCCCTAATCATTTTTTGTTGCCCTCCGCTGGACTCTTTCCAATTTTTCCACATCCTTCTTGTAGTGTGGGGCCCAAAACTGGACACAGTACTCCAGGTGAGGCCTCACCAATGTCAAATAGAGGGGAACGATCACGTCCCTCAATCTGCTGGCAATGCCCCTATTTATACAGCCCCAAATGCCATTAGCCTTCTTGGCAACAAGGGCACACTATTGACTCATGTCCAGCTTCTCGTCCACTGTAACCCCTAGGTCCTTTTCTGCAGAACTGCTGCCTAGCCACTCGGTCCTTAGTCTGTAACAGTGAATGGGATTCTTCCTTCCTAAGTGCAGGACTCTGCACTTGTCCTTGTTGAACCTCATCAGGTTTCTTTTGGCCCAATCCTCTAATTTGTCTAGGTCCCTCTGTAACCTATCCCTACCCTCCAGCGTATCTACCACTCCTCCCAGTTTAGTGTCATCTGCAAACTTGCTGAGAGTGCAGTCCATGCCATCCTCCAGATCATTAATGAAGATATTGAACAAAACCGGCCCCACGACCGACCCTTGAGGCACTCCACTTGAAACTGGCTGCCAACTAGACATGGAGCCGTTGATCACTACCCGTTGAGCCCGACAATCTAGCCAGCTTTCTATCCACCTTATAGTCCATTCATCCAGCCCATACTTCTTTAACTTGCCGGCAAGAATACTGTGGGAGACCATATCAAAAGCTTTGCTAAAGTCAAGAAATAACTTGACTTTCCCCTCATCCACAGACCCAGTTATTTCCTCATAGAAGGCAATTAGGTTAGTCAGGCATGACTTGCCCTTGGTGAATCCATGCTGACTGTTACTGATCACTTTCCTCTCCTCTAAGTGCTTCAGAATTGATTCCTTGAGGACCTGCTCCATGATTTTTCCAGGGACTGAGGTGAGGTTGACTGGCCTGTAGTTCCCCGGATCCTCCTTCTTCCCTTTTTTTAAAGATGGGCACTACATTAGCCTTTTTCCAGTCATCCGGGACCTCCCCCGATCGCCATGAGTTTTCAAAGATAATGACCAATGGCTCTGCAATCACATCCGCCAACTCCTTTAGCACCCTCGGATGCAGCGCATCCGGCCCCATGGACTTGTGCTCGTCCAGTTTTTCTAAATAGTCCCGAACCACTTCTTTCTCCACAGAGGGCTGGTCACCTTCTCCCCATACTGTGCCACCCAGTGCAGCAGTCTGGGAGCTGACCTTGTTCGTGAAGACAGAGGCAAAAAAATTATTGAGTACATTAGCTTTTTCCACATCCTCTGTCACTAGGTTGCCTCCCTCATTCAGTAAGGGGCCCAAACTTTCCTTGACTTTCTTCTTGTTGCTAACATACCTGAAGAAACCCTTCTTGTTACTCATAACATCTCTTGCTAGCTGCAACTCCAAGTGTGATTTGGCCTTCCTGATTTCACTCCTGCATGCCTGAGCAATATTTTTATACTCCTCCCTGGTCATTTGTCCAATCTTCCATTTCATGTAAGCTTCTTTTTTTGTGTTTAAGATCAGCAAGGATTTCACTGTTTAGCCAAACTGGTTGCCTGCCATATTTACTATTCTTTCTACATATCGGGATGGTTTTTTCCTGCAACCTCAATAAGGATTCTTTAAAATACAGCCAGCTCTCCTGGACTCCTTTCCCCCTCATGTTATTCTCCCAGGGGATCCTGCCCATCAGTTCCCTGAGGGAGTCAAAGTCTGCTTTTCTGAAGTCCAGGGTCCGTATTCTGCTGCTCTCCTTTCTTCCTTGTGTCAGGATCCTGAACTCGACCATCTCATGGTCACTGCCTCCCAGGTTCCCATCCACTTTTGCTTCCCCTACTAATTCTTCTCGGTTTGTGAGCAGTAGGTCTAGAAAAGCTCTGCCCCTAGTTGGTTCCTCCAGCACTTGCACCAGGAAATTGTTCCCTACACTTTCCAAAAACTTCCTGGATTGTCTGTGCAATCTTAGGTGAAGATAGGCTCAAACTGCAAAAATCCAGGTCAAGCTCAGAGCTTGTCCAAAAGGTAAAATTTGGATTTGCGGTGAGGTTTGGCCCATCTATCATATTTGAACATTGATGTTTAAAACTGTTTTTGTACTCAGTATGGTCGGAGAAGAAATAGGAATATGCTTATGCAATACTCCAATGTAGAACTGGAGATTAAGGGAAGTCTTCAGAATAATATAATAGCTATAATTAGCACAAATGCATACATCCTACAACTGTCAATAAATACACTTGTCAAAGTGTATTTATTTATTTATTTATTTATTTATTTTATTTAACTGCAGTTTGCAAAAGGCAGATTTCTTTTTGTGTGTGGAGGAGAGGGTGGCAGGGGGAGGGAGGAAACTAAGAACACACTCGTGCTTGAGCATAAATGAGAATTAAATTGACAAGTCCTGCAATTATCTGGGTTACAATACAGTCATGTAATTAGTATTACAATAAATGTGCAAACCCAGGATTATTAAAGAGAATGCAATTTTTACTGCAACAAAAACTAGTGACAGCAAGATACTAAACCACAAGTGTGCTTAGAGGATGCTCTTCAATCATTCTCAATAGATACTGCATTTTTGCTTACAGGGAAATTTAAGTGGTTTTGTTTCAGCTGTGTGAATGTAGGAAAAGCATTGCTGAGAGGCACTGTTCACAAATGGTCGGTGATATCGGTAACTGTGTGTAAGCAGGTGGATGTCTACCCTAGTACAGAGTGTACACACGCTGTGCCCTATGTAATCCAAACTTACTCCCTTCCTGAGGTTTAGCTTTATTTATAACTCAGACAATCATAAATTTAAACGCAACCTAAGCTTTCCCACCAGGCTTGGCTGTTCCTAGAAGGACACCCCACTCCAAGTCCTAGTTCCCTCTGTCTCCAAGAGAGATATTAACCCTATTATACCCTAATTGGCCCTAATAATATCCACCTGCAGACATGACACAGCAGTAATTTCTCTGCATCATTATGCAGGGATCTAGTTTCTATGCATAGAGGAGCTTGTATTCCTAAGGATGGCTCTAAAAACTGTCACCCTGTTAACTTCCATCCCCCACTGATTGCCTTTATAAAGATCTTTCTAAGATGGAAGTTATTGTCCATCACTGCTGTGAGGGTTGGTACTGAAACAGTATTTTCAGTCTAAATGATGCTCCCAGGAAAATTCTTTCACCTCCTTGGCATCTATCTATATAAGCTTTTCACTATTAGATTTTTTTTCTTTTCTGGCAACTGTTTTTTTATTGCTCAAAAGTACAGCTGCATTTTTGGGGAGGAAGTACCTTTGAAATATTCTGGTTTTTTTCACAGAAAAATGTAATGAGGCTGCATCTTGTGAACATTCCTCCTGGGCTAAGGGAAACAAGAGTCTAGCATATACGAGTTGTCAAAAATCCCCTAAACTGAAATGTCCAACCCTGCTTTTCTAGTAGGATTACTAAGCACTGCAAGGCAGGGTAGGGGGGAAACTTGTCAAAGTGTATCCGATCTTCCACATTCCCAAATTGGCGTGGCCTGGTGTATTTTTAAAATGCAGTTCTCTATGTAACTATTTAGAGTCTGAGAGAAAACATAATGTTAGACAGGAGATGAGTAGATTTGTTTTAAAATGTGTGCTGTACTGTCCCAACATAATTTGTGTAGTATAAATTCAGATGTCCAGCCGCTTGGACAGAAGTGCAGAGATTGCACCAAACTTGCTTGTGCTGCTCTTACTTTAATCTTCAAAGAAAACTCACCAGTGCCTCATGTTGATCAGATTACACTGCATGCCCTATATTCTATTTATGGCAAAACACATCCTCAGTGTAATTCCACCAAAGTCAAAGGATGAAATTTAGTCAACAGATGGTGTCGGTGATAAAAAAACATTCCTGGAGCAAGTTTGCTTTTTAAAACAAACAAAAAAGACCATAACAGCAAGATTGTAGCACTTTATTAGAGGATTGAAGAAACTGAATAAACCCTGGCTTGAATGGGGGAAGATCAGAAAGGAGGTAAGGATTTTAGACTAGAGGGCTAGAAATGAAGTAGAGGATCTGCGCCTCTCCTTTCTGATCCTTTCTTGAAGGAGATCGGCAATAACTGACTGAGAGAAGGAAGGACTAGAATGGGTGAGAAGCAGAGAGACCCATCTTGCTCTCACATGTTCCTAGGATGTACCCATCACCTTAACTGGCCGCCAAATACAGTTGTCCATAGTGGGCACTGCTCTTTACTGTTCCCAGGTTTGGCAGTTTTGCTCACTGACTTTGTTAGTTTGTTTCCCCTTTTCTTTATGTTGCAATCTCTTGTTTCCTTTTTGAAGGAAGCCTATGCCCAAAGGTGAGTTTTAAAACATGCTCTAAAAATGGCCAGGGCTGGGTTCAACCGTATCTATTCTGGCCATTTTGGGAGATTGTAGCCAGGTCAGGGATATAGCTGATATAGAAAAGTGGGGATATCCTGAGGCGCCTGATCTATAACTCCCATTAGGCATCATGGTGGCATTTCCAAATCAAATTTTTCAGTTTGATATTTTACCAAAAGGTCTAAATCTTCCACAGGGGAGAAATATTTTCTCCTCATGTATAGTCCCAGAGAATCTGACCCTTTATCCTAACATGAATTAGAACTGGAATGGGTCAGACTGCTCCAGAACTGAAAATGTGCCTTGGCAAACTTGCCTCAGTGCAGGGCATGTGTGTATGTTCGTTCTGAAAGTCTCCTCTGGGGCAACCAAGCTTAAAGGGCATAGTAATCCTGAAACATTAGGGAGTTTTCAGTGTGCTCCTCTATTCCATCCAGAAGAAAGCCTGTTGGTGTAGAAGAGAGTTTGAAGTTCTGCCAAATGCACATTGGCTTTTTCTAAGCAGGTCTGGAGGATTCGGTTGAGCTGGCTGCCGTCTTCATGTCCCATCTGTTCTGGGGCTGCCCTGTTGGCTGTGATTAGAAGCATGCAGTACATTGAGTTACAACTGAAGCATAGAAACCTTGGAACACACATGCTTTGGGGACAATCAGCAGATTTAGCGGCTGCCATACTTAGCCTCCCAAATCTGGAGATCTATCAGAGATGGGTGGAGCCTCCTAGGAGCAGAGTACGCTCTAGGACAGAATGGTGGAAAAGGGAAAGTTACTCACCAAAGGAGAATGGGAATCACTCATTCCAGGGCAGGGGGATCCAGTAAGGAAACTTGTTCTATAATGTATGGGTTTTTTTCACCTGACTGTATCCGTTAACAATTCTTAATCAAACAAAAATCCTTCCTTGAAGTAAGGCAGATATTTTAAATTTCTAAAGCCAGAAGGAAAAAACCTTCCTGCTAGGGCAACAAATAGACCCTTTAATTTTTTTAAGACTTTGAAAGATTGTGGTAGTAACTTATTTTTACATTTCCTTTCATTAATTTTTTCCTCAGCAGTTGATCTCTACATTTAGAAAAAAACAGAGAAGACAGAATGCAGCTGCTGTTTTCTATAAGTGGTTTTAATTCATTAGGTTTCTTTATCCCTCCTTCACTCCCCATCAGTATTACATCAGCTTCTATCTCCTGCCACAAGCAAGCATAATTCCTGTTGTGCTTTTTTCCAATATCCAATTTGTTATGATGTATTATGCATGCAAATGTAATTGAAGAGGAGGAGTTAAACTGAGTGACAGTTTAAAGAGGTATGTTCCTTTGGCTGTGTCATTTACAAAGAGCAGCAGAAAGAAAAGTGAGAGAGAGTGATGCCTTAATGAAAGTCTTAGTTTGCCAAGATATCAGATGAAACAATGGGACTGTCTTAATCAAACCACATCATCTCCTACACACAACACGCTCCTGATACTGCTACTATTGCCATTGGGTATGTGGTAGGTTTTTTTTCTTCCGTACCATCTACCATACTGTTTGTGTATCTGCAACTAATTAAACTGTTTGTCAACACCCAACTGAACATAATCCATTTTTTTCCTAAGACCTGTGCAAACCTTTGAGATTCCATATGAGTTTCATGCCATTTTCTCAGAACACAGAATAAAAATATGTAATAATGAAGTGTAAATAGCATAATAGGTAAGTGTCTCGACCACAATATCATGAAAGACAATTTATAAAAATGTGTAGCTTTCAGTGCAAAAGAGGATAAAGGTCTTAAACACAATGAATGACATCATGTTTCCCAACACTGGAATTAAAAAGGAGTATCTATTAAACTAATGGTGTAAATATTTTGCTCTCTGGGTTTTTTTCCCTCCCTCAACAAATTCCAGTGGTAGAAAAACAGCTTTTAAAGCCAAACTTTTTTCTTTTCATGGCTGAGCAACGTTTGCTTTCAGGGTATTTTAGCATTTTTCATCTCAAATATTTTTGCATCACCTCTTTAAGGGCCAACACCTGCCCTGAGAAGCCAGACCAGGTGCTGGACAGATGTGTGGGAGAAGCATTAATCCATTCAGACATGATACAGTTTAGGAGGCTGTTTTCTCCATGTGCTCTCCACATAGCAATGGATCCCCTGGCCGTTGCCTGGGTTGCTCATGCCCTGACACCTTTCCACATGCAGCCTCACAGGTAGCACATGCAGAACAGCACTCCACACACTTCCGGGGTAGGGGGGTTCCACTATTGCCATACACAATCAGTACAATGGAAACATTAACTTCAGCTCAAGCCCCTTCATGGTCACGGAGTAGAGGGATGGATTTGCCTTTAAGCTACATTGGTGGAACTCTATTGTCTTCAATGGGCTGCACTGGTGTAACTATAGCCAGGATTTGGTGAAAATAAAATGCTTTATGCTAAAGGGTTTACTTAGACGGCGGGAGGGGGGGGGGGGAACAGCTGCTTGTTTCACAGAAGGTGAAGATTTAATCAAATTATCAGTATAAAGAAAAATAGGAAATCTTTCAAATGTCAGTTGGGATGTGACAGTAATATCATAAAGATCAACTGGAAAATCAGTTTAATATCATATTCTCTTTTGGGGTTTGTTATCCTGTAACTTCAGAAGAGATCTTGTCTATCTCTACTCTATGTGACGAGAGAATTCTGTGCCAAAAAAATTTAAAATTCCACACAATATTTTAAAATTCTGCATATCGTAGTTGTCAAAATAACACAATATAATCACACCAGTTTCAATTATTTTGGCAATTTATTTCAAAACACCTGTCAATGAGTGTATGTAACAATACGGACAACAAAAAAGATTCAGGAAACATTTTTTGACACAGATTCTTAACTGGGCATCTTCATACAGGACTTTTAGTAAATCATTTAACTAAAATACAGAAATATATTTCCTGCACCCCTCAGAAGCAATGCAAAGGCATGGGGGAGTCAGGTAATGGGGGAATTGAGGGAGAGGAAAGTAATTGCTGGGACAGAGCCTGGGAGTGAACCTCAAAGGTTGTTGGGTGGGAAAAGTACGGAACAGTATTTTTGGTGAGTGAGGGATTGTTGGGGCACCTCCTCCATACAGAACCTGTCTGACCCTTAGCCTCTCCCATTCAGTCAAGCACATGTCCCCTGTGCCCCTGCACCCCCATTCAGCCAGGTAGAGCTGCTTCTATCACCATATGGTCCTACAACACCCACTCTCATTCAGCCCCTGGCTCACTATTGTCACCCTACTAGTTCCTGTGCCCCTGCCTCACTCTATCCACCCAAGCAGCTCTGTGTCTCCCCTCCTGTGCCTCCTCACCTGGCCCTTTGGGCAGGCTGTTGTGAGGAAGGCAACCACTACTCCAGCCCATGAGCCTGCTGTCCTCTCTTATGGCATTGCATCAGCGCCTGGTGGGTGGAAGATGTAAATGCAGCATGACCCCTCTTAAAACTTCCCTTCGCCTCCTGGTCAGAATCAAATATTCTGTGAGAGGAAAAAAATCTACAGGGGCATTACTTGTGCAGTGGCAAAGAATTCCCCCAGGAGTAACTATAGTCACTAAATAGACATGTAAAGCCTGGTTTTCAATCCCCTTGCTTATTAAATGTCCAGCTAGATATTTATATGTACAAAGAACCAATTAGCTCACTCAGTCACAGTAACTGGAAGTGTGAATTAGGCAAGGGTAAGTGCATTATTTGTGCTGGGCCTAGGATTGAGAAAATCAACCCCCTGCAGTTTTCAGATCTCAGTACATAAATTGCATGGCCACTGCTAAGGATGCCTTGCATACCAAGAAAGCTGGTGTGTATTGGGGCCCTACTCTTTGGTTAAGGACACATTATGTTACCAGGAAAGTGTATTGCAGGTGCTGCCATTTTGAGTTTCCCCAAACCCTCTCAAATAAAAGAAATAGTGCTTACATAACTAGGGAAATGTCAATAGAATGATAGTCTTCAATTCTAGGGGAGAATCATAATTTTTTCTTTGATTGAGGTCCCTGCTCCATTGAGGACTTGCATAGTAATAGATTGAACAAGTTCCTAATGAAAATAGTTTTACCCATTTATGATTAACTCAGAACAAGAAAAGAACCAATAAACCAGCAGAAAGGGTGGCACAAGTAGAGCACTGCTGTACTCCAGAGATCCTCAGCTACTGAAATGGCTTCATAAGGCTTCTCTAAATTGGGAGCCACAAAGATGACATACCACCTCTACCACTCCCCTCAGCTATGGCACAACATTACATGCTTGCATGAAGCACTGCACAGCTGAGAATCCATCACTAGCTGTCAAGCTGAACTTCACAAATATGGTGCTTAGTCATCTCCTTCCAATCCAGAGATATTGGGGCTTGATTTTTAAGCCCTAGAAGGGGCATCCCCTCACCCTAATTTATAATGGAGATATACCTATCTCATAGAACTGGAAGGGACTCCGAAAGGTCATCGAGTCCAGCCCCCTGCTTTCACTAGCAGGACCAAGTACTGATTTTTGCCCCAGATCCCTAAGTGGCCCCCTCAAGGATTGAACTCACAACCCTGGGTTTAGCAGGCCAATGCTCAAACCACTGAGCTATCCCTCCCCTGAACTGAGCTAGCCCTCCCCCATTGTACTTTAATATGAATATTTAAACTGGTTATGAGGCTAAATATTAAAAATCAAGCAAATCACAAAATCCAGCAGAACCACAATGTGCATATGCCTGATTGTATTGATATAAGCCTTGTTCCTCCCCACTGCATCCTCTCCCTGCTGTTTGTGACTCTCACAATGTGGTATGTCATCCACAATTTAGAGTTTAAACGGATGCTATGGGCTAGATCCTCAGCTAGTGTAAATCAGGATAGCTCCATTCACTTCTGACTTACAGAAGCTATGGAGTTGTCCATGTTTTTTGTAATGTATTTGAAACACCTGGCATACTTAGGGCACATTAAAATAATAAATATTAATAATTTAAAATGTCCAAACATCTTCTAGTGTTGCTTTCCATATTACTTCTATATGGATGTTTATTTGCTTCTTTTCGTTTCCTGGCATGCCGCTTTTGGATAATATGACTAATTATTACAAATTTCTCTCTAGAAGTCACTTTTCTCCAGACACCCTTCCTATGGGTGAAACTCTCTTATTCAAATAGTTTATTATACAAAGAAACAAACAAGGGGATGAAATTTGTGAAGTCGTAAATAGGAGTTATGAAATTTGAGTGGTGATAATGTCTGACAATGAAGAATAATCCTATTCTGACAGTCCATTTCAGAGGACAAAGCATTGCATTTTTATTGCTAGATCCTGAGCTGCAGCCAAAATGTACTTAGCACAACTAAGGAGAAAGGTGGAAGTGAAGGTGTCTCTAAACCACTTAAGCAATCCTCAGCCACATCTCAGTTTGGTCCCTGGTGTGATTTAGAGCAGCTTCAGGCTGCACTAAATTATGTCTCATGGCCCATAGCCCCAAGAGGCAGTGGTGGATCACTAGAGTATCAGGACACTCTGGTTATGTCCAGTTTCCCCTGGGAGCACTCCCTATGCAGAGGACGGGTGGGAAAATAATGTAGACTGCTGTGCCAACTCTACATCACCCAGCAATTACACAAGGTGATTCCCAAGGATCCATTTAAGCCATTTTCCCAGGTGCTTTCTGCCACCTGAGGCATACAAAGCAACCAGAACAGACCCAACAATCTGGCCACACATTTGCAAAGCTATAAGAACTGATCTATTCCACATGAACCAGAAAACTGCTTTTACTCTTTACTCTATACATGTCTTAGCTCAACTTTGAGCAAAAAGCATCTAGTTTATTAAAGGAACTTCCTTCAAATAGTCTGTTCAGTACAAACTTCTGAATACCCTTGTGGTACCATTATTTGTCATTACAGTTTCCACTACTCCTCAGATGTATGGGTCAATTTAAAAAAGCTGTCTTTTTCTTAATTTTAAGTGTGATGACAGCTCTGTTTCTATAGCCCATTCATCCCAAGTTGCATGAATTCACCAGTAATGTATTTAAGCAGTGAGTTACAAGCAGCTACAGCATAAGTGATAATAGGCAAGATGAAAAAGGACATGTTATCAAGACTATGAATGGGGTGTTAAAATGCATTCATCTCAAGCCAAAAGGAGAATCAAAATTACAGAAATCAATTAGGAATATTTAAGAAGAACAAATCTCTGTTTCCCCATCTCCTAGCAGAGGCAGCTTGTAAAATTCTCCATGTATATTTATATATTTTTACGTACCAAAACTTTCCAACCAATTTTGACTTATTTCTCTTTATACTATATGACAGCTAAAAGTCCATGGAAATAACAGTGTTATTCAGTCATCCAGTCAATCTCCTTGCCAGTCAATGTAGGGTTGTTTTCTATATTTCCTAATGTCAAGTGGAGGCTCTTGCAGTGGGGCCCTGCCCCACTTAAAAAAGAATGAGAGAAAATATCAGAATAAAATAAATATACCTTCATGCCAAGCCTATGCACTGTTCATTGTTATAAAGTATTGCTCTCCAGATGAAGGTTCCAGGCAGGGGCAGCTGCCATAGGCGCTGACTTCCTCTGTTCCCAGGGGGTGCTCAACCCCCTCCCATCCCCCCAAGCCACGCCCCCACACCACCATTTCCCCCTTGCCCCTGCCCCTGCCCCACCTCTTCCTGCCCCCGCTCTTCCCCCTCCCCCCCAGCACCTCCTGCACACCGCCGAACAGCTGATCCATGGCGCTGGAGGCGTGGGGAGGGAGGAGGAGGAGCTGATCGGCAGGGCAGCTAGTGGGTGGGAGGTGCTGGGGGGGGAGGTGCTGATCCACAGGGCTGCTGGTAGGTGCTAAGCACCCACTTTTTTTTTCCATGGGTGCTCCAGTCCCAGAGCACCCATGGAGTCAGTGCCTACGGCAGCTGCTCCAAGAATTACTCTCACTGTATGGTGCATATTCCATCAGTGAACTCTAAATCAGAACCAGTGATGACATGCAGGATTTCGTTAAACAGCCCTGGCAAACATAGCAGACACTTAATAAGACCATTTAGAGCTAAGGTAAGTTACAGCTCTTCACCTACAAGTTGGATCTAGAATCATCACAGAATGTGTGGAAGGGCCATGGACAGAGTGCTGTTGTCCTCCAGTCATTCCCAGCTGCTGGAATGGCCACCTGGGAGCTGTGGGAAACTAATATAACTTATAGCAGCACTAAGACTACTTGAACTTCCTTACGCAATGGAAAGTGAAAAGGTGGCCAAAAGCCATTTTGCTGGTGACTCAGAACTGTGCTGAGTGCAAGAGGGTCAGACCTGAGGATCTGACACTCACAGTTTTGTGACTCACAATGTTACTATTTTGGATCTGACACATAGTGCTTCTTGGTCTAGTGTTAGTACCTTGGGCAGTAAGTGACATAAAGCAAGTAAAAAACTCTTCATGGTTCCATTTCAGTTAGGTACATAAACGTGTCACTAACTTTAAGCACACGAGTGGTCCCACTAAAGTCATGTACCTTGATGAATCAGGGCCTGATTCAAGACTAGCTAAAAAAAAATTAGTTTACCGGGTGTGCCTTTATGATTCATCTGTTTGTTTCTTTGTTCCAAAATGTATTAAAGAAGAATTGCATATCAAAAGGGAAACAGGTTTCACAGTTTTGGCTTTGAAGCTGGGAGTCACCCACACAAAACTGAATGAATTTTCAACATGGTGTCCCCCACAGAGAGAAGCTAAGAAACATGATTTTGAGCAATGGCTTTCAGTTCAAGATGAGTTAATTAATAGTTGCTGGCAATAGGCTTTTTATATGTGTTTCAATTAAAGTGAAAATGTGCAAACACTGGATGGGCTAAGGATACTGTATTTCTTTGTTCTGTAGCATAAATACAAAATAAGCCAGTGTTGCTTTCATATTTTCTACAGATCTAATGGCCAGGCAGTTCAGATCCAGTTCTGCTCATTTGATAAGGCTGCCCATGCCACTTGCATTCTTTTCATATTGAGTCTAAAATGAATTTGAATTATCTATTGCTTGTTCTAAACTTCTGCCTTTATTTTTCCAATCCTATCTTTTTTAAAATGAATAATTTTCACTACTTCATGCAATCTTCTAAATTACTTTTTAGAGTACTGGCTATTAATATTGTAGGTAGCTGTGATGTTTTACTTTATAGTCTTCAATTTTATTTTACATTTCACAGGTTCCTTGTTGCAAACTATCCTATAGGCAATTTTCTCACATTGCAACTATTCCTTGAAAGATATGCTAATGTTGCAAGGCACTTGCAATACTGGGGGTTAAGTTAATCACCCAAAATGAGTTGTATTACTATCAGTGGTGTATAAAGACATCCCATAGTGAATTACTAGCAGACTAGCATTAAAGCTACTTTTACAAAATACCTGAAGCTGAAGATGGGCAAAAATAAGCATTCATTTCAAAGTCCATTGAGCTAAGGAATCAGTTATTTGTTATTTCTGGGCTTGAAGCTACCAAATATAAATAAAGTGACTGCATTTCCTTTTAAAACAATATTATTGGGTAAACCCTTGTGGATCACGTAAAGTGTCTGTGAAAGACAAATACTGAATGGCAGTTCTTGTCTTTCTATTAATATATTTGCAAAGAAAAGGAACTGCTGGCTTGCTGTCTGTTTAAGGCAAGCTGCATGAAATTCTGGACACCTACAGAGCAAATTGATGTATTATATATACTACATCAGTTAAAATGACACTTGAACAACATCTACAACCTTGATACTTATTTACAAGTAGCCAGGAGGATGTATATAATAGATGTTTTTATTCTTTATGCAGTATAATTCTCTGCATGTATTTTATCCTTCCTTTAAATACAGAGAGATATGTTAGGATCCTACAGAGTAAATGACTAGCTGGACATCTCAACATGCCCCTAAAATACCCAAGACGGTAAACTTTGGCCACAGTGCACAGGTGCACAGGATGCTCCTTTTCTATAATAGAGTTTTCTATAATAGACACCACTATACTGAAAATGCAACACCTATATTTAGGACTATCCTGCTGCCATCAAACAAAGTCATCTCTATTCTTGCTGAGCACAAAGGAGCATTTAGATATGCAGGCTGAAGAACATAGTTTGGCTCCTCTGCTGGCCCTGATTTTTATTGGTTGCATCACGTGTAATGTCACAGTGCTGTTCTGTATGGACAGTAGATTAAGGAGTTTTAGAGAGCCTTAATCTGTTCTGTCAGAAGGGTACTTTCTCAGCAGACTGACTGCTTAGAAACAAGCAGAGGTAAATTCAGGGCTGCATTTTAAAACAGCAGTAGAGCAGTACTTATAATGATCTAGATTTCTCTTTCTTGTCTGGAAAAAAATTGAAATAGGATTTAGTTACATTATAGTGAGATGCATTTTTATGAGGACAAATATATTTTGAAGCACAACTTAGTTTACTTGAAAAGATAGGGAGCGTGAGGGAAAAGGTTTACAAGGAACATAGTATTTATTTGCCATGCATATTTGATATGAGTTCATTAAATACGCAATAGAAGTGTCAACATAAAGTGCTGTTTAGATCCTACTATAAAAACGAACTTCATTGGTATTAAAATTGGAATGCACTAATCTGTGGTTAAATACAAACCTTATTTGCTGTATGGCAAAGAAATATTTTGTTGACTATTGTTAAATAACCATATACTTAGCCTAATTTAATTTGCTCTTCATTTGTAAAGTCTGATAGTCAATGTAACTGGCACTTTTACATACCATCCATTTGCCACTACATGGATTTTTCCTCTGACCCATCGACATTCAATCATTAAGAATTATCACCAGCCTGTGCGTAATTTAAAAGTATTTTCTCAGTCTCTCTGAACCATTGCCAATACTTCATAGAAAGAGGGGGGAAAGGGGGCATCTCTTCAAGGAATTTTTTTCATATAACATACATTCATCTGACTGAGCCATAGCATACAAATATATTCAGTCGTAAAATAGTGTTTTGCGAGATGGAGGGAAACTTCTCTGAGATTTAGAGGTTTGATTCTAAATACGGTTACACTGTTTTTTTATTGGCGTAACCATGTTGACTTCCTTGGAGTGACTTCTGAGCTAACCTTCATATGGCCAAATAATATCAGTGTTATTTTTTCAATAAAGAAGAGTATTCGCTAAAAAAAGAGTAATGTAACATTATTTATGATCAGTCATTTTACGTTTCTCATAGTCCCTCTCCAAATTACAATATTCCCCATTCTTCTTATTCCTTCTCCTCTCCCATAGCTTCATTGCAACCGTCTGTTCCTATGCCTCTAGTCTTCTCCACTTTATTCTCTGGGGGAAGGATGGTAAGACTTCTCAAGCAAGCCTGAGACTTTAAAAATATGCTTTCAATAGTAGCCATTAGAATCACACAGAAAACCCATATTGCTTGTGATAACAAAGGATTCAGAAGGTATGTTGGTACCTGTGATTATCAGGTAAATGTACTAATATAGAATAAAATGGAAGCAGTGTTTTATTTTTTTTAAGAAGTGCCTTTCTCAATAGTTTTGTATTATTTTTATTTTTAAATAATTGGTTGATGCTACAGTGAAGAGAAACATAACTGGGAAGGCAGTCGTATAGCAGAAAGGGATCTGGGGGTTATAGTGGATCACAAATTACTCCTGAGGGAATTCTGCACCTAAAAATTCTGCACACAATATTTTAAAATGCTGCAAATTTTATTTGTCAGTAAATAAATGTGGCTCCAGCATAGCATTGGGAATCACAGGCCACTGGCTGCATTGAGGTGGGAGACCACCCTGAAGCCCCCACTTCCCCCGGTACGGGGACTTGGCATGAGGCTGCACCTGACCCTGACACAGTGCAAGGGCTGGGCCTGCCCCAAAAACACTCTGGGGCACTGCTCCTCTGTGCAGGTGCACCAGGTGTGGGTAGGCAGGCTCTACCCAGCGGGATCCAAGTGTGAATGGGCTTAATGTGGGGGGGATCCAGGTGTGGGGTGAGAGGTTTCTGTGTGGAGCAATCTGGGTGCAGGTAGCTCAGTGGGAGATCTGGATGCATAGGGGCTTGTTGAGGGGTTCTGAGTGCAGGGGCAATGGACTTTGCAGGGGGATCCAGGTGAAGGTGGTTGGGGCTCAGCAGGGGGGGTCTGGGTGTGGGGAGATGGGGTTTGGTGGGGGGTCTGGGTGTGGGGAGCTCAGTTTGGGGTCCGGGTGCTTGGAGAGCTTGATGGGGTGGGGGTCCAGATGCAGCTGGTTGGGGCTCAGTGGGGTGGGGGTCTGGGTGAAAACATTTGTCAGGGATGGTTTAGGTATAACTTAATCCTGCCTCAGTGCACAGGGATGGACTAGGTGACCTCTTGAGGCCCATTCATGGTCTCCTTTTCTAGGATTCTATTATTCTATACATAGGCACCGACTCCGTGGGTGCTCCGGGGCTGGAGCACCCATGGGGAAAAATTAGCGGGTGCTCCACACCCACCAGCAGCCCAAGCTCCCCCCTCCTCACCACCTCCTCTCCCCCAGTGCTTCCCACCCACCACCTAACAGCTGTTTGGCAGCTCTTAGGACTTTCCAGGAGAGAGGGGGAGGAGCAGGGACGTGGCGCACTCAGGGGAGGAGAAGAGGCAGGGCAGAGGCGGGAACTTAGGGGAAGGAGGTGGAATAGGGGCGGAAAGGGGGAAGGGACTTTGAGGAAGGAGTGGAAAGGGGGTGGGGTGAGAGCAGTGCAGGGGTGGGGTTAGGGGCGGGGGGGGGGGAGTTGGCGCCTATGATTCTATATCAATCCGTCAGATAGATAGGCAAGACTCGGGACAAACATTGGTTTGGGTCTTGTGTGGAAAATGTTCATCTCTAAGAAAACATATACCCACAAAAAATGGGGAAAGAAAAGAAGTACTGGTCTAACTATTCATGGAGGAGAAAACAGCTAAAAGATAGCATGTTGTACATGGTGAGTTCATTACATCCTTCATTAAAGATTATAATGAAAAACAGATTTTAATAGTAAGGTATCATTCAAAATAATTAGACAATTAGATGAAATACCTCATTAAATAATGAGACTTGTGTGATATGAAACACTGATGGTTATTATTTTCCATTGTAAAGTACATGAGTTGCCATTGGTCATGTATAGCTCACTATCACTGTGTCATGGGCTCTACTTGTGGTTTTTCCTCTGTGGAGGGAGTGGTGCAGGGCTGCCCTGTGCCGGGAGAGCACTGGGAGGTGGTGTGACTCTGGGAGGAACAGTACCTCTGAGAGTTTCTGGCATGCAAAGGACACATGCCTACTGCAACAACACCCCTTCAAATGGTACAGCAGCATACAACCCCCACCCTACAGCATGGCTATGTGCCTCTCTTTATGATGTACTTTGTACGCCAGGGACTCTCACTAGCATGGTGCATCACTATGTTCAGGAAAGCCCAGAGACTGCCTTTGTAACTGTCTTCTGCTTAGGAAGCACACAAGGCATTAGGAAGGCACCTTGTTCCATGTAACACATAAAGGTTAATCACAGCCTGGCCTCCTGCTAGCTAACAGAAGTATATTTACTTCAAATGGTTGTTACACTGTATTTGTGTGAATCTGCATTAATATTGTACCATTATAAAAGATGTGAGCCTTCAGCTCTGACAACAGCCTCACCGAGAAGTATTTCTCTGGACTTTCCTCTTGACTTGGTCACATGCAGCCCATTGAGCTGTGACAAGGAGTGGGGTTGACCTACTTCAGTCCACAAGAGCTAACGGAATGGGGGGTTAACCATTAGAAGAATGGCTGAGCCTAAGGTCGTTTATCATTTAAGAATACATAATTTGCCCAAGTGCATTCCTTAGGGCTGCTAGGGATTGCTGTGGGATGAACTAGAGCGTCCACAGCTGTTTTGAGGAGAGTGAAGATCAGGACTTGTAGGAGGAGAATAGTATTATTAACCAACATGAGTTAAAAGTTCTACAGGGGATATATAATTGTTTTGTATAACTCATAGAAAAGATTTATTGTCCTCCGTTCTCTTTGATAATCAAGATTTAATAATGTTACTTTTGTTTGTTTAAACAGCAACTGTTGAGATTTAAATGGTGGCTGTGCATGACTGTTCACTGATAGCTGCCATTTTGGAAGCAACACAGTTTGTTTTTTAACAAACAATTTGGGCCAATTTCTGCTCTCAGGTATACCAGTCTACTGACCTGACTTGCATACAGTACATTTCTTTGCATTTACACTGGATTAACTGGGAGCAGAATTTGGCACTTTGCCAATATGTTCAGACTTGTCCTACATAGATCCAGAATGTCAGTTAGAAATAATGTGAGCTTTGTCATATTAAAATGATTTTAGTGTCCAAAGCAGGCAACGCAAAATGGTCCTCTAAAAGAACATACCACCTGCCAGTGTTGATTTAACGAAGCAAGAGTTTCAATGCCATTTGAAACCAACAGACATATATTTGTGTGCTTCCATATCTCAAACAGCTCCTCAAAACTGTATGAGGGGACAGGGAGAAAACCATTATTAGGCTGAGGCCAAACATGCCAAGTTTTAGTCTGAGAGGAATTTGTATCCTGAAGTTATAAGCCTCTGAAAATAGGTGTTTATAATAGAAGTGCCATCTTACCCTTATCTATAGTGGCACTACTGCTTTGCTATAATATCCTCTCTCCTAGCATCTATGAAATTGTAATCTGTCCTATAGCTGGTAACTGAGGAGAAGATGAAACCAAGGGACGTGCTCTGAACTGCCTTAATTTATCTGCACTAGTGTTTTTTTACTGACACGCAGAACGGAAAGGTGAGCAGAGGGGCCTGAAGTCAGACAGCTGAGTGCCTTGGAGAGAGAAAGCCCGAGAGAAATGCCCGAGAGAAAGCACAGCAAGGCACATGATGAGCATGTGCATCAGTCACCAGATTTTGCTTTTATACCGCAATCTGTTTTTAACTTTTTCATTTTACAAAGCAGACATGGAAACAAAAATGTTTCTGATTTCTGGAGGTTTCATCTGCAATATTTCTCTTTCAGCCCAGTGGCTCTAAGAGAAATTCAGTATATATAGAACCTAAAGATGTTATCTCTGCAAGTTCTCTACACTGTACAACATCAATGTCACCACTCTACCAACACAATAATAGTGCTGTAGTGTAGTATAACAATAATGAATTTCTCTTCAATTATAGCCTATGACAATATCAGTTGATAGGCATGATATGATGGGCATGTCACATAAACACAGCTTTTGTTATGCAGTGTTATAAAGTATTTGTTTTATGACTACTCAGTCATTTCCAGTTACTGAATCAGATACCCTGATCCCTGTCTTTACATTCAATGCAGCTGTGGTTGATTGTATCTTTGGTAGTCTGAGACAATAGTCATTTTTCGGGATAGCCATGTTCATACCTATTTTGGTCACTTTTCCACTAACATTCACGAAGAAGAGGTTTTTGTCTCCTCAACTGTTGTAGAATGGGATTCTTACAGTGATTACCTATATTCCCTTGTGAAACAGTGTGTTTGTACCAATGAGGGTATTGGCTATTTGGTAGAGCTTTCAGTGTGGAGCTTTGGCACAGGGCCTACGTCTCCAAGAGCATCTCACAGCTGGGCCTGGGTTCTGTACAAAACCAGATGAAACTTGTTGCTCTTGACTGAGTTTTGTTTTGCGTCTGAGGATCTGTTCAGAGGAACACTTCAAACTGATATGATTCCAAATGGAAGAAAGGAGTTGGCACAACACACCATGATCCAGAATCACTGACTTTAACACTGCTCCACCTACCATCTATTTATGTAACTGGTTTCAGTTCATTTCATGTGCATCACATGGAACTGCTTGGGTGAAAGGCCAGAGTGGCTTTCTTCTGGGCATGATGCAGTTCAGCTTTTACACAGCCCTTCTAGTCTCATTCTTTCAGAAATCATCCTTGTTAATACTCAGCTTTATCCTTGTTTTACCTTCAATTACCTTGTATTTATCCTTGTATTCACTTAGAGCTTTGAGAGCGCTGCCATCCTGGCTGGCACAGATACAGGACTGGCCACCAAATGATTTCTTAAAACTCCAGCATCACCAAGACTTCTGCTAATTGTGGTCTCTATAATGCCCATACAACAAAGGCCTGTATCTCGAGGGGAGGGCTGTGAAGTCTGACCACCCCAGTCTATAAGGCACTAGCCTGTGTCAGGGAGTGTACGGAGTCTGACCACCCCAGTAAGAGTTCAACGTGGTTCGAGGAACCCTTCTGAGTTGGGCAATACCACTGGGGCACTAGCCAAGAGCAGTGCTTGCACTCAGTTGTGTGCAAGGACTGGACTTTTGATTCATACATTCCAAAGCCAGAAGAAACCATTGTGTTTATCTAGTCTGAGTTCGTGTATAACACAGGCCACAGAACTTCCTTAAAATACTTCCTAGAGCATATATTTTAGAATCTTGATTTTAAAATTGCCATTGATGGAGAATCCACCAGGGGCACGATAAATTGTTCCAATGGTTAATTACCCTTGCAATTAAAAATTTACACCTTATTTCCAGTCTGAATTTGTCTAGCTTCAATTTCCTGCCACTGGATTGCGTAATATCTGTGTCTGCTAGATAGAGTTCCCCATCCTGTAAATATCACCTGCATTCTTTATTCCTAGATGCTGGCTGTACTAATATGCATTTTGTTTGCTTGCAGCCCAACTTACCAAGCAATCCAGATCTCTCTGTATCAATGACCTGTCTTCTTCATTATTTACCACTCCCCCAATTTTTGTGTCCTCTTTAAATTTTATCAGAGATGATTTTATGTTTCCCTCCAGGTCAACTGATTTTAAAAAGTTAAATAGCATAGGGCCAAGAACTGATCCCTGCAGAATCCTACTAGAAACTCTCCCATTCTGTGATGATTCTTCATTTACAGTTGCATTTTGTCATGTGGTACCAAGTCAGACACCTTACAGAAGTCTAAGGGCTGGTCTACACTGGGGGGGGGAATCGATCTAAGATACGCAACTTCAGCTACGAGAATAACGTAGCTGAAGTCATCGTATCTTAGATCGATTTACCTTGGGTCCTCACGGCGCGGGATCGACGGCCACGGCTCCCCCGTCGACTCCGCTTCCGCCTCTCGCTCTGGTGGAGTTCCGGAGTCGATGGGGAGCGCATTCGGGGATCGATTTATCACGTCTAAACGAGACGCGATAAATCGATCCCCGATAGATTGATTACTACCCGCCAATTCGGCAGGTAGTCTGGATGTACCCTAAGTATATTACATGGATGCTATCACCTTTATCAACCAAACTTGTAATCTCATCAAAAATAGATATCAAGTTAGTTTGGCAGGATCTATTTTCCATAAACCCATTCTGATTGACATTAATTATATTACCCTCCTTTAAATCTTTAGTAACCAAGTCCAGTATCAACTGCTCCACTATCTTGCCAAGGATCAGTGTCATACCGACAGACCTATAATTGCCTGGGTCATCCTGTTTACCCTTGTAAATATTGACGCAACATTAGCTTTCTTCCAGTCATCTGGAATTTCCCCAGTGTTCCAAGACTTATTGAAAATCAATATTATCAGTCCAGCGAGCTCCTCAACCAGCTCTTTTAAAACTCTTGGAGGCAAGTCATCTGGACTTGCTGATTTTAAACAGGTCTAACTTTAGTAGCTGCTGTTTAACGTCTCCCTGATTGACCTTTATACTGCAGATGGAATCTGTGCAGGAGTCAGCCACAACCTAGCCTCGTGGAAGCAATTGCCCTAGATAATACCTTCTCTTTTAATAGTATAGCTTCTTGAAACTTTTTTAAACAGGTTTTTTACAAAAAACAATTGCCAAGAAATATGAACATTATAAAAATAGTTTTAAATTGTCATAAATGTTATTGAATGGTTATAGACATTTTTCTTTTATAAGTAAAGTGGCAACCCTTTTGATGATCATTTTTATTCAAATTTTGGAATTAAAAAAATTGAAATGTATTTTACAAAATAAATATAGTCCATATCAAATCCTCTGAAATGGGAATATGTGGTATCTACATGACATTGGGGGAGAGACAGTGTAGTGAGAGATGGAGGAATAGTTTTTGTTCTTGCTAAAGTTTGGAGAGTGTAACTCTTAGCCCATTTGAAAAGGACAGGTGTATTTCTTGTACATGGATAGTATGTCAAATATTGTTATATGCTACACATGTATGGATTGTATTGTTTAAAAGGGGCCACTTTTATATTAGAAAACATATGAGTCAATATATGATCTTCCATGTCTCCATTATTTAAAACATACATTATTTGTATAGCACTAACATACAAGTTTTATGTTTTGTTCCACTTGGGAAAGATGTTTCAGGGACAGGTCTCCTTCCCCAGGGCTGTTTGTAAGAGCTGAATAGGTGCTTCCTACATCATGGATAGAAGTGAAAGGGCCTGTCTGTAATGTCTCAGTATTCCATTAAGTTGGACAGTTGTTGCCTGTTTAAAACAGGCGGCTGTGCAGAAGAAGCCTTTGCTGCCATTGCAATAGAGCATTCCAGGCTGAAGTGGCAGCTCTGGAAACAACAGTTGGAGAGGGGAGAAGAACAAGAGCTGTGCAGAGTAATAAGGTCTGTGTTCTCCTTTGCCATTAGGGTAACAGTTGCTTGGAATTTGAAAGAGTTGTTTTTTTCCTTCTTTCCCCCCTTCCCCTGACTACACTAGAAAGAAACTAACAAAAAGAGCTGGGTGGAGAAGTGTGGAGTCATTAGTGGCAAGCAGCCAAGGCAGACAGAACAAGAATACAGGGTAGGCATAGTTTAATTTAGAAGCAGATTTTAGTTCTTTGGTAAGGGAAGGTGAAGCAGGAAGGCACATTGGGAAAACAGTCATTAACTAATAGAAGAGATTAGGAAACTGTGCTGTCTTGTTAATTAAGGACCTGATTCTACCAACTTTACTACTTGGTGTGAAAATCAGGCTCGGAAGTACCTAGAAGGGTTAAATAAGCGAAAGACGTTACTTAAAGGAAGGACTGGCACCATCCAATTTCCGATGTCTCGGGTATGTCAGTTAGTTTTGATTGGACACATCTGGCGCATGGTAGTATTTTCTGCACCCTGATTGGATGAGTGTACCTCATACCACCAAGTTTATAGCGTGAATACCCTATTTACAAGTTCAATAGATACTTTCTCCACTATTCACTTAAAATTCCCTGTATTTTTTAAACATTCCGTCTATTCAACATGTGTATTAGTCTGTTTATGGGAAACAAGCACAAAAGGAATGCAAAGAGCCATGTTAAGTGGATTGATAATATGGGGGATATAGGAAATCCTAAAATAGATATAGACAAATTCACAATATGGAAAATATTTGTAGATATTAGTCCAGCTGTAGTCATCAGTAACATTCAACAACAGAGACATAATTCATTACCATCACATGGACCCTATTTCCGACCCTATCTAGTAACACTCTTTGACCAATCACCATAAAATTTGTTCGAAGTGTTTTGATTAGTAGTAAAATATATTGCTTGAAATCCACTATAAAAAATTGTAGGATTGATACTGTGATACCAATAGCTATAGGTAAGCTTAGTTTATAGCCCTAGCTACTTAATCTGTTGTGCACCTCCTCAATATCCTTTCTGCTGTATAATATACATTGCACTGTATGTTAGGCTCCTCCAACTCACAGGTACAGGAAAACAAGGTAACAGGCTAAAGAGCTTGGAGACGTTTGTATTTCATATCTATTATGTTGAAAGGTTTCAGAGTGGTAGCTGTGTTAGTCTAGTTGTATCAGCAAAAACAACGAGAAGTCTTTGTGGCATCTTAGAGACTAACAAATTTATTTGGGCATAAGCTTTTGTGGGCTAAAACCATAAGAGCCGACTCCGGGGCTGGAGCACCCACGGGGAAAAATTGGTGGATGCTCTGCACCCACCGGCAACTCCCCGCCCTGCCCCCCACCCCAGATCACCTCTGCCTCCTCTCCACCTCCTCCCCTAAGCGCGCTGCCGCATCCTGCTTCTCCCCCTTCCCTCCCAGCACTTGCGCCGCGAAACAGCTGTTTCGCACGGCAAGCGCTGGGAGGGAGGGGGGAGGAGGAGGAACGCGGCGCGCTCAGGGAAGAGGCAGGGCCGGGTCGGGGATTTGGGGAGGGGTCCAATAGGGGCATGGATGGGGGTGGAGTCGGGGCGGGGCCGGAGTGGGGGGGCACGAGCACCCACCGGCGCCAAGGAAAGTTGGTGCCTGTGGCTAGATCCCACTTCATCAGATGCATGGAGTGGAAAATACAGGAGCAGGTATAAATACATGAACAGATGTGAGTTGCCTTACCAAGTATGAGGTCAGTCTAATGAGACAATTCAATTAACAGCAGAATATCAAGAAGGAAAAATAACTTTTAAAGTGGTAATGAGAGTGGCCCATTTCAGACCATTGACAAGAAGGTGTGAGTAACAGTAGGGGGAAATTAGTATTGGGGAAATTAGGTTTAGGTTTTGTAATGACCCAACCACTCCCAGTCTTTATTCAGACCTAAACTCCTGACCAGACATGCCAAAACCGCAAAACAAAACAAACAAACAAACAAAACGTAGAAATTGGGCTTGTTTTTGGCTTAATTGGCTTGTGAGTTGCTTGTTGGCTAGTTTTTGGCTTGTAGCTTGTTGCTTCTTCTTTTTTTGATCGGCTCCCAGCAAGCAAGGGCAAAGGGCAAGCCGGGGCAAGGGGGGGAGAGAGTCAGGGGTGCACAGCAGGCCCACCACAGTCCCAGACTGCACGCCGGGGGAATCTAGTCACATACAGTGTTGGGGTTCTTAGGGATTGGCTTGTTTTGGCCTTGTTTTGAAATAGGATAAGCTTGATTTTGGGCTTATTGTGAAAGTCAGGGTGCTTATTTACCATATGAAAGTTGGCAACTGTGCTCCTGACATCTATTTTCCAATTTGCTATCTGGAGCTAGCTAAACTGTACCAGGGGTGCTGGAACAATTTTTATAGTGTGGGGATGGGGGGATGCTCAAAGCAGAAACCATGCATTTGGTTGTTATAACTAGTTCAAGCCAGGGGGTGCTGCTGTACACCCAACAACCCCTAGTTCCAGCATCCCTGAACTGTACTGACTGGCCCTTACCTTCCTTTTCCTAGCATAAAAGGACCAGACACCTAAGAGGCCATAGACATGAACATTTATAAATGTACAGTTCCATTCAGAAAAAAGTCTGAGTGGGTTCAAATTTCCTATACTATGTTTCTATTGGTAGTTAAGAAAATAAGTCCATACACTTTCCTTTGCAAAATTGCACTCCCTGCATAAATAATATTTAGATAAATGGATTCCTTGTCCAACATGCTTGTTTTCTAACAGTTGTTAGGACAACTCACAGCAGTTGCCATCCAAATTGGCCCTAACTCGTATCACCCATGCACTTTACTGCATTTCCTGACACTCGTCTTTTGTCCTTTTTCCAGATGTCCTTCGTTACAGAGATAATTCTGTGAACAGGTGCACTAATGCCTGGAAATGCCAACTGAAATTCAAGAAATAAATCAACTTATGGGATGAGTTAATCTTTTTTATTTTATTTTATTAGCTTCTAATGAATTGCATCCTCTTTGATACAAACACTTTTCTTAGCTATTGAGTAATATATGTTCATATTGCTGAGGTTTGACATTAAGGCCACACTTTCTAATAAATAGGCACAGGACTGCATGAAAAAGAAAGAAAGAATAACACTTGTCCTGTGGGCACACCTTAACATTCAGTGTGGCTTTACTTTACAAGTTTCAACAACGTTAAAATAAGGTATTCTTCTAGAACTAGTAATATCCATAGAATTGGAATGAAATGTTGTAAGAGCATCCACTGTATATTTACACAAACTGGGCAAGTGCACATGTAAATGATTATTCGATGTCTAACTAGGAACTTGGATGCACAGTTAGCTAATTTCCATTCCAGTTGGGGTAACTGTGTGTAAATATAGATGTAAGGGTATATTTTGTGCATAACAGCTGTCCTAAATCTTTTATTTACCCCCAGAGACCTTAACTTCAGCATCAAACAGAACTGAGCAAATCCTCAAATTTAAGACTACCACATGAAACTGTCCTTGCAGAAATGTTTTTTGAACGAATCAGCTTGGTTATTGTTTGTCATATTTTCCATGTTCAGCAAAGTAGTTAACCAGTAATTAAGGATATGTTAGACCTGTGTGAGTCTTTCACAATGAAACCTGAAACCAATCTCTGCTCAACTAGTTGCTTCGGTGTTTCAGGCTGAAAAACCAGCAGAGATTTCAGCAAGACCTGAGAGCTGTCAAAGTGAAACTTTACACCCTCTTCTTATAAGCACTGAGATTTTTGAGACTGAGATTCATGGTTTCTGACCAGACTTGTGGCAGTTGGTCAAATGAGATAAATGAACCCTTATTAGCCAGGATATATAGATACAAAATCACATGCGAGTCAGAGTTTTGCCTTAGCAAAACTGGGTTCAAAAATCAAGGGAAGCAGAAAATATAGGAGCAGAAGCTGACAAACATATTCATTGAAATTCATGACCAGTGAAATTGATAAATTTCACATAACTAGTGTGTACCATTTCCAGGCACTTTCAAACTGATAGTCCAAGTCCTTCACTTTTCAAATGATACACTCCCTTCTTCCTTTTCCAGAAGTTAGTTCTTTAAATTAACTCTCTACATTGTAAGAACAGCCATCTCCTTTCTCAGTAGTTAGTTTTAATCATCTTGATTATCCTCCTAATTCTCTTGCTAAAAAAAATTGTTTTTCCATGTCCAACTTGCCTACTGAGAAACTGCTTGTTTGCTAGCTGAGAACTAAAGCCAGAGCTCAGGATATTGATCTCAGAAGAAATTACTGAGGATTGTGGGGTATTTTGCTTCTGACAAGAAGAATGACTGTATGGCCTCAAAAGATGCATAATTCTTTCTATAGCATGCATTAGTGATAATCAGTTTGCGTTGCTATGGTTCAGTAGAAGTCGACACTGAACTTCACAGAACTCTTTCAACCTTTCCTCTCTAACTGTGTAATGTGAAAGTAACAATAAATCTTGTTGACAATTACTTCCACATCTATTGGCAGTCAGTCAGCTGTAGGGTGAACAGTATTGTGCATAATATGTGCAGCACAGCCAACACCCATTAACTATCTCCATAGTTTCTCCTATGACTTATATAACATGTTATTTTTCCCCAGCGAGGAGCCATTCGAAATGTTGAATTAGTAATATTAGCATGAAATACTACTAATTTGTCAGACAGACTGTGTTTTTTCCATAGCACTTGCGGTGGGGTCTGATAACTGCTTTGCAGTTCGGCAGAGCAAAGATGAAAATTCAAATACTTTTGTTTAGATCATTTGCATAAGAGTAAAACAGGCATTGTTTTTTTCTGTTATTCTTCAAAGTATCCATTATGTGTCTACAAAACATATGCTTAATTCAATCCCTATTCAGCAAAGCACTTGAACACACGCGGAATTTAAGCATGTGCTTAAGGGCTTTGCTGAATAGGAGCCTAAAACAGCTAGGACCATGGTTTCTTTTCTTTTCTTTTTTTTTGCTCCAGAAGGCATGGTGTAGTTTTCAGAGGGAAGGGGAACAGTGTCTTAGGTACAGCCTTGTTTTTCAATTTTACTGACAAATTTAAAGTGTACTCAAGAAGGGTAATTAAACTCGGATATGTACAACAAAATCTCTTGTATATCGTGCACGTATTGCCTGTGTGCAATTTTCATTGGCATAAGGTGGAAGAAACTAGTGCAGAACATGAAACAGAAATATACACAGTGGATCATGGCGGAAAGTTTCCCCCACAATGTTCTAATCAATTTTATCATGCAATTCATATAGGCAAATGAGTAAGCAAAAAGCTTCTTTCACTTCATGAAGTCTCCTTTTCACTTCAATTCATGCTTCGTCAAGTATTTTAAATGAATGTTAAATAGAGAATACGGGATGGTAGTGCTAAAAATATCAATATTATTCAACAATGCAGAACTCACTGGAGGTCAGCAGCAACCTGACCCATTTAGTAGAAAGGGTGGCAGAATCCACATGAAGCGGCTGGGGGATGGTTACAAGCAATGGTCTATGCCACCATGATCAAAAATTCGCGAGGGAAGCTTGTGATATTATGCATAATTAATCAAGGGATTTAGTCCACATCTGCACATCAGAATTTTTTATCCTGGAGATTTAATCTAGCCCAATATTTAAACTAGCCTGTAAAACCATGACTGGGGGACTTGGGCCACCACTGTGAGGAAATCTCATGAGGCAGCCACCGGTATCCTTATCTAACACACCCATTAAATTATGTGTCTGTCAAGATGGAAGAAGCCAGAGAGGGCAGGAGCAGGAGCAGCTTAATTGCTTTCTTATGTGGTTGCCAGCAGTGTTACAGTTAGGCTAGTGAATCAGCCGTAGGCTCTGGGGCAACAGATTCAGTGAGATCCATGGATCCTCTCTGGCTTAGCAGCCAGTGTCTTTTATGCTGTCAGCAGAGATGTTCGTGGATTATGATACAATTTGAGGATTGCATTCTGTGTTGCTCTTCAACCTTTTCTAAAATTCATCTGTCCAAAACTGCACTGTCATTCATTATGCAGACCTTGGGTGAAACAAAACTGAAAATGGAACAAAAGCACAGTTCAATAGCTAGCTCAGGGGACTGGGAGTCAGGACTCCAGTTTGTCACTGTCTCACACTACCTGACTTTGGGCGAGTCACTTTGGCAAACATTTTCATCACCAGGTATCTAAAACTGGACACCTAAATTTATATTTAGGCAACTAAATAAAATTGCCTGATTTTCAAAGGTGTTTACTACCACAACTCTCACTGAAGTCAATGGGCAAGAAAGGTGCTTCTGAAAATCAGGCCATTTTTATTTAGGCTCCCAATTTTGGCCTTAATCTCTTTTTCTCTCTTGATATATCTGTAAATGATTACAATATTTACTGCTTAAATCATATAGTCAATAGATCTTAGTTGGATCTCACTTTGAGATCCTCCAGTTAATATTGTCATGTAATGCTACCATTATTAGTACATTAGGTACTATTTATTTCTCTTCGTTTACTTGAGATCAAATCACAAGAGATGAAAGAAGTACCATTGTAGCAGTGAAGCATGCTGATAAAAGCCATAATGCGCACAAGAATTTTTATTTTTTATTGAACTCAACCCTATGTTTTATTTTTTGCTCAGTTCCCACCCTGTGTTTTACCTTCCTCATGAGGCTTACAAAAAATAAGATTACAGTGCACACCATAATCGTCATGTTCATGTAATATTTTCCCCCATGAAAGAGACACTGTTGTTTTAAACCTTTCAACAATCAGAGATTATTGAAATACTAAATTACTGGCACACAAGAGGACTAGATGATTGTTTTTCCACATTTACAACACAAACCAAATGATGGATTGAAAAAAAACAACAACCCAGCAACAAATATTTTGAATCTTGGTTATCAGGGAAAGAAGCCTGATGTGAACAAAAGAGGGACAGCGATTCGGTTGGGAAATAGACCAGCAAACGGAAGAACAAACACATTAAAAAAATTTAAAAGCCTTTGTCAGCCTCAAAAAGAGAAACAGACTTAATTATTATTTTCTGTTTATTCCCTTTTGGGAGCTTTATCTCAAACTATAACTTACAAAGAGCAATTAGAAACAAATGGCACCCAGCATGAATACTTCTCTGGCGGTTTGATTGTCTCGTCCTTGGCTCTTACATCAGCACAGTGATGCATTGCCCATTGGAAGCCAGCATGACTAGCAGCGGAAAAGACACACCGTGCGGTGATTTAAACCTGTGGCTTCCTTTGTCTGCTCCATACAGAATTGCAACCTGGACAATGATATCACTCCATTAAAATAAAGGTTTTCCTCCAATGGAACCAGAATATATTAGTTAGATTATTCTGCAATTCATGGAAAAGGGTGGAGGGAGGATGCAAATAATTTCCTAGAATAATCCAGAGAATTACCTTATGCCTCTAATATAGATCGCCTGGGAAATAATTTAAAAGCATTTTAAAATCTCCCATTTTCTATTATGAGCCTTTGGATTTCTATGGTTTGAGAGAGAGGAAACATTGTGGCATAGAAAACTAATTGCAAAACATAAAAAATGCTCGAGTCTAATGGAATGAATCAGGCAGAAAGTAAAGATTTCCATACAGAAAGATCAATGTTTGGAATGGAAGCTTCAGCTTTTACCTAAATGTCTTCCTCTCAACATCTTTGTTATAGATTCTCTTTGTTCCTCTTAGTTTACTAATTAGCAGTGATTTTTCTAATGCCCCCTACACTGGCTTAATTTTGTCTAACTCAACAGCAGGGGGTTGTGTAATAATAATTCACATAGCAGTGTTGATGATTAAAATCCTTTCATTAACATGGTACCTTAAAGATAATGAATGTGAAGCATTTAGCTAACTCAATCTCTGGGCTCAGAAAGACAGTTTTTGTACAAAATAAATAAATAAAAATTCTTGCACAGATTAGCTGGTGCCAGCAGAACAAATGAGATCTTTGTTTGGGTGTATTACGAACACAAAGTCATACAAATCAAAGAGCATTTATTATGAATACAATGATATAGCATGCTTCTTTTGACAAAAGAATCCTAATAATGTACTTGAAGAATGCAAAACAAGCATTCAGAAGTGCTAATTTTCTGGCATTTTTGTAGACAGCACTGTCAAGTCACAGATAATCAGCTGAAGGGTCAGAGAGCCTTGAGCTGAATGTTGTCAGAGATGTGGCGGGAGTTGCTTTGGGCTGGATATGCTGTTTCTCTTCAGTCTCCTCAAGAATTTTAAACAGGTTTCATCTGTCAGGGTACAAGAAGTGCGGGGCAGTAATTAGGGACATGAGATGAAATTTCATTTTGAAAAGTTTTTAATAAGTGTTGGAACAATTGTTCATCTGAAATCTGTCTCTTCCAAGAAATACCTTTCCACCTACACCCTAATGATTCTGGTATTTCATTTTGCTAAGTTCAGAAAATGTTTACCGGATGAATTCATCCACATACAAATAGTATAACTAATAAAGAAAGATGCCCTGGCAACAGCAGATACATCATTGACTAGACTCTGGTAACTATCATTCAAGTCACTGACAGCATTCTCCTCTTAATATACTATGCTCTTTCAGTTGTACAAGTCAGATTTTATTTGTGTAGTTTAAGGTACAGTATGTATTCTCTTTACCAGCCAAGTATACATTATGGAATGAATTGCATTTTGGATTTAAAATCATTTTAATGGAATATCTAATGAAATGATAAACAAGCCCTGGTTTTAATAGCTGGATGCAAAAACTAGATGAAAATACTATAGAAAGAGCCTCTCAAATCTAGGATTGTGATTTGATTTTAAAATGTGTTCTCTCTAATGCAATGAATTTTCAAGTCTCAGCTAGAGGACTGATCCTATAAAGACAAGCAATGTGGGTAACCTTATGCATCTGAATAGTCTCAGTGAAGTTACTTGTGTGCTTGCAAAATCTTTACAGGATTGGGACCGAGTGTGTAGGGGATTGGTTAATATAAACAAAACTCCCATCTAAGTGAGCGCAGCTGGCATTTTCACTATGGTAGTCTCTCAATGGCTCTACTATGTCATTCATTCACGTAAATAGCCTGTCCACTTCAAGAAGGAGGTCAGCAGCAGGGTAGTTAGAAGGAACACTCATTGGGGCTGTATCTGCTCTGTAATTTACCCGTGGTAACTTCATATTTTTTGTTTTTAGTGTGCTTCTGTTCCCATTCCTCTCATAAACACAAATAATTGCTCCCATTTTTTAAAAGGAAAGAAAGCAGGAGATAGCCCCCTAGAAAGCTGAGTCACTGAGCTAGCTACTAAAATTAATATTGAATACCACTAAGTAAAAGTTGCTACTGATAAAGATGTTAGTATGAAAGCTGTAATGAATGGTCTTTATTTAACTTTTTAGGTTTGCTTTGCCCAGCCAGAAGTAGAGACTAGGAAAACTCTTTTAATCTTACATACATAAACCAAAAAACTTAATTTTTATCTTGGTTACAGGTATGGATTAAAGGCAAGCGTAGCTTGGTAAATTTGGTTTCACCTAATAGTGTCTCCTGCCCTAAACTATGCGGGTGCTTTGTGACTGACACCTATAACTGGGAAGCATTAGATACTGCTCTTGATTCATGTAAATTCATATCTCCCATAATATGCGCCAACTACTAGTTATGCTAAACTATCTGTTCGACCTTGTGTTTAGCTGTGACACATTAAGTACCTTTCCCAGACCTGAAGAAGTACTCGGTGTAGCTTAAAAGCTTGACTCTCTCACCAACAGAAGTTGGTCCAATAAAAGATATTATCTCACCCACCTTGTCTCTCTCTCTCCCACAGTGTCACATAATATCCTACACCTGAGAAAATGAGACTAAGGGCTTGTCTACACTGGCAATGCTAAAGCACTGCCGTGGCAGCACTTTAACATGGCTTGTTTGGTCGTGGCGCAGCGCAGCGCTCTAAAAAAAACACTTCCACTGTCTACACTCTACACCTTGTAAAACTGTGTTTTTAGGTAGTATTCTTTCTAAGGCTTGTCTACACTGGCAATTTACAGCACTGAAACTTGCTGCACTCAGGGGGGTGTTTTTTCACACCCCGAGCGAGAAAGTTGCAGTGCTGTAAATTGCCAGTGTAGACAAGCCCTTAGAAAGAATACTACCTAAAAACACAGTTTTACAAGGTGTAGAATGCCCACAATTCTCATTGATTTCCAGTGGTGCACTGTCATAGGGCAGGGTTCCCTCACCCTACACTCTTTGTCACAACAGTCCTCATATTCCTGTGCCAAGTTCAGCACCAGGTGCTTTGTGTACAGGGTGCTATACAAGTGCTTGTTCCCTGCAGCAAAAGGCTTTTACCTTCTCCCTTGAGAGAGGGAAGAGATCTCACCTCCATGAGATTCTGGGTTTCTCTAGCCCTTCCATCTCTCTTTTAAGGCTTGGTCTACACTATCTGCACCAATGTAAATTTGTAGTGTAGACCGGCCCTAACTACCCTCAGCTGGCAAACTGAATAACCTTGTTAATTGGTTAATCACCTGGTGCTTAAACAATTAACTTGTCAATGTGGGGAAGCTTACAAAGGGCACAGAGTGGTGAGCTAACGTTAGGCTACTCACACTCCGATGTGCAATCTGGGTATGTCTACACTGCAATTAAAAACCCACAACTGGCATGTGCCAGCTGACTCAGACCAGCTGCAGGTGTCTAATTGCAGTGTAGCTATACACTGAGAACTTTGTGAGATCTAGCCCTCAGAAAATACAGGGGACAATTCTGGATACCCCCTGTCCTCTATGTACTAGTGGGGCACTGTAGAGAGATCATACAGGAACTGCAAAGGGCCAGGGGAGAACTCTTTTCTGTTGAAGCAGCATAGTTCTTTGCCCTCTCAATTCTCCTCCCTGGGCTGTCTCTTTCAATGCTATGCTAGTGAGGGATTTGGCGCTGCTCTGCAGCTCCTAGGTAATTCTGGGGAGAGTGTCCCCCGGGGCTGAGGGCCGTTTTAGCACTTGCCGCAGCTCAGAATCTAGAGGGCACAAAGGTGCTCTGCTTTGGTCTGCACAGTTTGTGCTGCTCCTCTCAGAACTCCATACCAGATTTGTTCCCTACAACCTACCCCAAAACCTGCTTTGTATTGCCTCTTGGATTTATTGATTGGGCTCCTTGAATTCTCCACCTCCTGAAGAAGTAGGATCATTGAGTTCATTATTATAATTATTCATTCTTTTATAGCAAAGGCTTCTTAGACACTTATTAAGATCATTAAACAACAGAAAGGAATCCATCCGCACCATTGCAGCCTGTATTTCTTTCAGGCAGAGACAATGAAGAGGTCAATGCAGTGTTCATAGACGACCTCCCAGGAATGAATCTTTAGCACACAGCTCTGCATTGTTTCAGCCCAGTACTGAAATAATATTGGGGGGGGGGGGTGTTATGTTGAGCATTTTCTGGTAATGTTGAGTGATTCTGAAAGGATGTGTGCACTGCACCTCTCCATGTGGGGCTACCCCTTCCACAGAATGTCTGTCTTCTTTCCTCCCCCTCCCCACCTCTGTGCTAGTGATTTGAGTCCTGGTGCTCACTCCCTTGAAGCAGTAACAAATGACAATTATAAAAGACTTCTTATCAAAAAGTGATGAGGGAAAACTGTGCCTAATCCCAAGGGAAAGGGGAGAAACAGCATCATGTTACACAGCAGCCTGCCACCAGGCCAGGAATGGAAAGGTAAAATGGATATGGGGCACCAGCCCCCTAATTCTATGTAGACCTAGCCTGGGTGGGCCACAAATACCCAAGAAGTCTGTCTTTTCCTTATAGTTTGGCAACACTACTATAGTTTGTATAACTCTGGGTTGAAAAATGGGCACCCGATAAGAGGTACCACTCTCTTTGTTCAGACTGTCAATGTGTGTGGAATGGTAGTCGGAGTTAAGACTAAGAACTTCAAGATCAGATCAGTCCTGTACTTCAGAAGCCATGCCCATTGTCCCTATATATATCTTGCCATATTCTGATAGACTTTTCAGCTTCTCTTTGGCTCTATGACAGGTGATGGTGGAATGTACTTGCAGTGCAAAGCAGGAAGAGTTAATTTTAATGTATGAAGTTGTATGATTGTACTTGTGGTGTGTAGAGACAGGAGATAAGATTTTTCACAAAAATTGTGTTAGAGGGCCTTTTTATGTTCATTTTCTTAAATAGTGCCAGGCTTTGTTGGAGGGAGACTATGGGAAAGGACTGATCTCTCGCTTCTGAGTGGGTGTCTCAGGGGTCTGCTTGGAATAGGCAAAAACACCAACAAAACAGAAACAGCTGTGTACATTTTTTTTAATTGTTAGTATTTTTTCTGAAATGGCTGGTTTTTGTTGTCTCAGCTTCTGGGTGTGTGTGACATATCCCTGAGTTACAACCTGGAAATGTAGGACTGCTGTGCCCCCTCAACTCTCCTTCCTGGACTGTCTCTTACAATGCCATGCTAGTGACAAGCAGCAAACCCCTCCAGGTGCTGTGATCACCCAGCCAATAGCATGAAGAGACACACCTAGCTAAGTTGCATGAATGCTCTCCAAGCCACTCATGAACTATGCAGAGAGAGACACACCAACAAATACCACCAGCCCCAAGCCTTGCATCCCAGAAATGTACCATCTTATACTGCTCAAGACTGTTTCTTGAACAGTGCAAGCCCACTAATTAGTTCGCCACTTTGTCAAAGGATAGGGGATATGCACCAGAATCTGAGAAGATTCCCCAAGCACGTTAGACAAACTCACTGGTAAGGATAAAACAATAAAATAAGTTTAACTATAGAAAGATAGATTTTAAGTGATTATAAGCGTTAGGCATAGAGGTCAATGTTGGTTGCATAAGAAATAAAACTAAAACCACAGTCTAAATTCTAAACTTTATCAGATTAAGCAAGATTTGAATCAAACAACTTTTCCTCACCCCACTAGATGTTCCAGGCAGTTTAAGTTCTTAATACACAGGCTGAATTCTCTTCTTAGCCTGGGACCAATCTCCCCAGTTCAAAGTCTTTGTCTTCCAAATGTTCTTCCAGGTGTTGAGATGAGGGAAGAGAGAGGCCCCAGGTTGATGTCACAGGCTCCAATTTATATCCCCCAGTCCATGGGCATGGAAAGATACTGTCTCGAACATGGGGTCAGGGATCACATGTTCTATGTCCCCTGCTGAGCCACTGGGTTAAGCAATCCCCATTGCCTACATGCTTTGGGAGGGGCCCACTGGGAAAGTGGATTCTCCTTAATGGGCTATTAACACATGGCTGGCTAGTCCTAATGTAAATCTGTTTTAGGAGTGTTTGTTGCTCCTTTGTTGCCTCCAAAAGGCCAGCTGTGGGCACCTCCCAGCAGGGCCAGCTCTGGCTTTTTGACCGCCCCAAGCAAAAAAAAAAAAAAAAAAAACGGGGCAGCCAGAACAGCAAAGCAAAAAAAAAACAAACCTGCAGCGCGGCCGGAGCGCGGGTGGAGGGGGACCAGCTAGTGGGGGGGAGGGGGAGGGTTAGGGTGGGAGGGAGAGAGAAGGGGGGCGGCCAGAGCTACAGCAGGGCGCTGCCGTGCCGCGCCACCTGCCGCCTGCCGGGAGGGCTCCGCTTCGGTCGGCGGGGAAGGAAGGACGAGGACTGCCCTGCCGGGCTTGCTGCAGGGCGCTCCCGTCCTCCACGCCGCCGCCCCCTACAGGGCGGCCAAAGCGGAACAAAAAAAAAAAAAAAAAAAAAAGCGGCCATGCCGCCCTAGGATTGGGCGGAATGCCGCCTCGTTCAATCTGCCGCCCCAAGCACCAGCTTGCTTGGCTGGTGCCTGGAGCCGGCCCTGTCTCCCAGACTCGCAGCATATTTCAGTAACACACACATTACAAAACTTCATAACTTCAGATACAATTGTAACACATAATTCGACAGGAAGTAAAGTTCAACATATCAAGATTTCTCAACTGATACCTCACAAGATGTACTTTGTCCAAAACATATCATAAGCATAGTGACTATGGGAGTTCCAGAGTGCTATTTTGAGATACAGAGTGTCACAGTGTGTTGGGCTTTTTTTGGCAGTGTCTTATTGTGAACTTTGTAAGGGGGCCTATTGCAAATAGCACATCACAGCACTGTCCTTATTGTCTGGGTTGGGATTTAATTTCAGTACATCACAAGCAACCAAGACAGCCCTGGCATTGCAATTTGTCACACTTTCTTATGAGCTGTATCTCACTGAGGTGCATTCTCCCTAGCTTACTGCCATAGGCTATGAGTCTAGAACAAAGCATTCGAACATAATGAGAGAGGTAAAATCACACCAGAGAAAATTAATGACCACAACTATACATCTGTCATTCTTACTGACTTTGTAAGGACTGTTATGTCAGCCAAAAGTCAGTGATCATGCTGCTAATCTTGCCTGGAGCTGTGCAAAATTTGCCAGTTTTATAAATATGGCCCAGGGAAAACACATGTTCACAGAACCAAAAGCCAGCAGAAATTCTATGCATGGCTTTGGACCAGTAGGCCTCAAAAAGTCAGGCCTGAAGAAAAAATGCCACTAACAGCCTTGCGTAATCTAGGTCAGCGTTCTGCCAACCCCAATTCCTACCCTGAAGGCGTGGAGCATCCTTGCACCTGTTTCACTATGATGTGGATAGTGAAGTTTCTTTTGGTTGTGGTTGTTTGTATTACAGAAGTGCCTAGAGATCCCAACTGCAATTAGTGCCACAATGTGCTAGGCATTATACATACAGATAGCAGTTCAAATTTTGTATGTGCTGCTCTACTTACTGTCTGCACTATAGGTGTGGCTAAAGTGTCCAGTATTATCCAAGAAGACCATAAGTGCAGGCCTGGCTGTCAAGAGAAGAAAATGGTTCGTACTTCTCAATATCCCAAAGCAATCACTCTCCTTCCCTCCTAAAAGAATTGGTGTTAATATGATAATGGAATGTGGTTCAAATCATAGCATTGTTGCTGTTCCTCTGGGACAGCAACTGATGATTTTATGTCTTGCACTAAGTTGTAGGCTGAAATTGAAGTGCATAATTAATTGAGCGCTGAATTGTTAGATGAGCATTAAATGAAACTCATTTTTAACTATCTCTACAGCTTGCCCAGATGAAAGGTTAAGGATTCTAATGGCCCTTTTGAAAAGAATAGGAGATAAACTTTCTGTCCTAGCAGACAATATCTTTTTTCTCAGTGTAAGTTATCAGCGTAATTATCCATGGTTGAAGAATAAGGGAAATGTAGGTGAACCAAATGCTACAGTCACTATTAATTTCTGCTTTTCCTTATATCCAGAAACATGGAGGAGCCATTGAGAAGATAAAAATATGTTGTGAACAATAAGTGAAATTCTTCTCAAAAGAAAGAGAGGATCTCAAGTATATGTGGTAGAATTTCTCAGATACAAAGGCCTACAGTGTTTCATGGCAATCTTCATTTGTGGCTGTACCTGACACTGGAAATGTACATGCTAATATGAAATAGGTTTGTTATTTACAAGTTTGGGAGCCACGTTTTTGGTCCAGAGTTAGCTTGGATTAATATCAGAACCCTGAAACTTTCCCGTTTTCCTCTTCACTTAAACACTTCTGACTCTGGTCTTCAGGCTTCATATAACAGCCACCATCCTTTTAAACAAGCAATATTGGGTAGAACTATTTTTGCAGCCCATCAACACTGCCATTATATTAGCTAGACAACTAGGCCCAGGGAGTAACAATATGATAATCAAACCAGAGTCTTTCACAAAACATTGCGGAGGCCAAATCTAGCAGGCTTTGGGAGGCTTTTAGTGATGGGGCCAAATTCAGAGTCGGTGTAAGGTGATGTTAAACTCTGTTACACTCAGGCTTACTTGGAGAATGTCCACACCACAAATGAAGATGCCATTGTAAGTATCCCATTCACATGCAGTCACACCTTTATCTGTGCTGTAAATGTACCCTCAGAACACCTACTTGCCAATTATGAGTGTAATATGAGCATATAAATTTGTGTAACCTGCATGCTGAGGAGATGGAAAAGGGTATTATAAAAGGTGTAAGTGAAAGGCAGAAATTCACCAGCTTTTGACTTGCACCTTCTTACATACTGCTAGTAATTTTCTTGCTACACTTCTCTCTTTGGGCCCTTTGGCATGGAAGTTAAACCAGCTTAGACTCCCTTACACTGTGGTGAGACTCAGTAGACCAAATTCAGAAGCAATGTTGAAGTTACACACTGGTAAGTGTATATGTCTCAGTAATTATGTCTGATGGAGTCTAGTTTGGAGGAAGTGGTAAGTTATACCATCTAGGACTATCTCTATACATATTTAGACCCACCTCTGAGTTTGGCCCATTAGTGTTAATGTTAATATCAATATAGATGAAAAAGGCCTATCAAATTACATTACTTCTGACTATATTGTTCTGAAACCAAACTGTCAGTCAATTCACTGGGTGATATCCTAATGCTCTTGGTTCCACTTCCCTGTGATTGGGATGGGGATTTTGTAATGATGGACAGCACAAGGGAATAGGAGGAAAAGATGTGTAAGTCATCCCTGAGTGTATTAAATGCCTAAGAGTTTGACAATAACAATTTGAGAGTCAACAGGGAAGCTTGGCACAATGAAGTGCAGTGAATCAGGATGATCAAATGATTTTATTAGTTTGCTTTTATTAGTCAGATCTATTTCCATTTTTTTTAATGTGACCAGGGAAAAAAGAAGTAATTGTAATCAGTTTATCAACTAAAACCTGGCAGAATGTATGCCACTGATAACTCGATTTCATCCAATCTGAGCACACTCTTTTGACTAATCCTTAGCCTCCGAGATCATTCATTCTAGCAGGCAGGAAGGTGAGTAAATTGAATAGTTTATTTTGGAAGGGAGAGGGTTAAAATAATTTCTAAATGTTGGGGCAAGCTAATCTGAGTATTTGTCCTTAAGACATATAAGGGACATTCACCGCTTAAAAAACGGAGAAAATCCTTAATTTATCTTCAAACCCCAGGCTTCAAGTCTATCATAGGAAGTTACAGTGTAAGCTGCACCAACACTCCTGCCCTCTCCACCTGCCATGTAAACTTCACCTACAATAATCACAGACTCTGTAGGGGAGAAGGGATTCAGTAGCTGTGATAGCTAATTCCTGAGCGTCCCCTAAGTAAAGATGAACAATCATTATAAACTGTTCCAAATTATAGATGATAGGCTCTGCAACAGAGACTTCTGCAGACTGGGCTGAGACAATTACCAAATGAAAGAAAATATTATTATTTTAGGAAATGTAACATTTTAATACAATGTGAAAAATGATGAGGGAAGAATAAATGGGAAGCATAAAAAAGTGCTAATAATAAAAAGGATCTTGGTGAGAAATCCCGCTGTCGTATTTGCATTTACCCTGAAACTAATGCCGTGCACATTTTTGAATGCAAATAATTCACGAGAGGAAGCAAAATGAGGATGTTAATAATCATTTTTTTCTTAATGAGAAGCTGTACTTTGATTGAAAAGAGCTTTAAGGTGGCCTAAACTAGGCCTAACAAAGGAGCCCTTATTTAGAGACTATTTAAAGGAATGCTGTAGAATATTATTCTGTCGCTTAAAATCCTTTGCAATAACATTGTTATCACAAATCTTATTTCAAATTTAAAAAGATATGTTAGTCTCACATGAACGGAATCATTTTTCTTTCTTTTTCACTCTGGCTTTTGACTTTAAAGTGATATGTTCGTTGGAGCAGTTTAACCTTTTAGGGTGCTACTCTCCTCAAAACTTACGGTCACAAATAGGCTGTGGAGTCAGCTCCTTATCTCAGGACTTCTAGCCCAAGCCATAGAAGCCTTTTCTCATTTCCTGTTTATTGGGCACCTTCCAATCATACACAGAAAGGGAACTGGGCACTTGAACAAAATGGAATCTCCCTCCACCCAGCGTGCTCTGCTCAGTAATGGCCCTTTGTATCCTAAAAGAATTATTATTCAGCTCTAACCTTGGTCCCAAGTGACTGAAAAACAGTGCCCTTTCCCTAGCCTGAAATACAGCCCTAAACATAGGAATATGACAATTAGCAAACTGGATCTGACAGGGATGCAGCTAGTGCAGTATCCCATCTCCATCAATGGCCAGCACCAGATGCTTAAGGGGAAGATGGAAGAAACCCAGCAATAGGCAGATGTCTGAAAATCTGCTCCATCTCCTCAAGTATGAGGTTTTATGTCCCTTCCAAAACGGTTAGCATTAACATATCCCTGGATATTTTTGTTATCCATATAAATACGCAGGCCTTCCACAAATGTATAATGACTGATCTTTTGAAAGCCCAGTGCTAGGCCTCATGTTGAGATAGCATCCTTCGTATGGACCTTTGGCACAGGACTCTGAGTCAAATTCACGCCTGGTGAAAGATGGTGCAATTCCACTGAAGGCAATGGAGTTGCATCAGAGCAGAATTTGGCCTCATACACTTTTTTATTTTAAAAGTAATTTGCTGTCCTACTCCTGTCAGCCATTCCCTGTATACTTTTCCTCTAATGAGTCAATGTCAGTGTACAGTAGAGCTGGTAAAATTATTCACAATTAATAAATCTACTGAATGTAGCCCTGTTTTGTGTATGAATCGTTCACACACCGATTTTGATTTCTTTTATTGTATTTGTTTCTTGCAGTTATTGACCAAATAGTTTGAGAACAAATGTCTACCTCTGGGGTGTTCATGAGCAGTTTACTTTGTGCATGGTGTGTGACTGGTCATCAAAGTCACATGGTGTATTTGCTCCCTAACTGAATGATCAAAACTTTTAAAACAAGATCTTAAGGAACAACGAATGACAAGTAGCGAATAGCAAATAAGATGCAGCAAATATCCATATTTGCTGGAGAACAAGAGTATCTGTCTGAAGAGTAGTCATAACACATACATTTTTGTGAATAAAACCTGTTTATGTGAATGTTTACATGAACAATAAGGGGGGCAAACATGCCATTCAGAATTCAGGACAAATGGCTACAACCCAGTTTCTGCCGTACCCATTCTGTTCTAATGTATGCTGCCAGAGTATGTTGAGTACATCTCCCTTCATCACTGAGCATCATTTTTCTTACATGACCATTAGGTAGTGTGACTTGAGGCTCCCCATTACTCATTTGTTTGTTGGGGAGTGGAGAGGTAGGGCAGATGGAGTTAATAAAACTAAACTATGAGGGCTAGACTACACTGGGAACGTTAAAGCGCTGCCACAGCAACGCTTCAGCATGGCTTGTGTAGTCGTGTCTCCCAGCACTCTAAAAAATCCACCTCCACGAGGGGCATAGCTACCAGTGCTGGGAGCACAGCTCCCAGCGCTGGGGCACTGCCTACACTGGCTCTTTACAGCGCTGAAACTTGCTGCACTCAGGGGGGTATTTTTTCACACCCCTGAGTGTGAAAGTTGCAAAGCTGTAAAGTGCCAGTGTAGGCAAGCCCTTTCAGTCTTTCATAGCATTATATAGAAGTATCAGGTCCTTTGGGAATTGAACTAGATAAACCCCTCTGCTCCTGCAAGATTGGAACCAGCCCAAAACAACGTTTAGTAAATAAGACTCGTTTTGTTCTGTATTTTAAGCCTGTTCACATTAATGCTTTTTCATAGCTTTTAAACAGACTTTTCCTTTTTATTTGTTCTTTGATACTTCCAAGCTTGATTTGGTTAATTCTCCCAAACAACACACGAAAATAATTTGATTATAATGACTACAGATTTTAACATATTTTTTAATTAAAGAAAGGTTTCTTTGCCTTTTTTCCCTAGAGATTTCTCATCTTCTTATTTATGAATGCCTTCAGGTTGATCAGCCGTCAATTGTGTTCCCTAAGGGCCCGATTCTACCATCCTGACTCATGTTCTGTAGCTTTTATTCACACAGATAGTCCCATTAAGTTGTGCACAGTGGGATTACTTGATTAAACGTACTCAACATGATTAAGTGTGCCTGAGCATGCATTTCAGATGGAAGGATAACACTCCAGTCATCAGAATATGTACTAATTTAGACCCTGATCCTGCAAACACCTATATGTGCGTAGTCCCACTGAGTTTCATGTACTGGATTTATACATGGGAATATTCATGTGTAAAGTTAAGCGCCTGCATAAATCTTTGGAGGATCAAAGCCTTAGGCTACATGACTAGTGAAATCATTTGTCCCCTGTTAATCATTGGTCACTCACTTGTGTTAACATGTACACAAGATTTTTGTATAGGCTGGTTTCTCATTGTGTTTAGAATTGGTAAGAGAATATTATGTCATATGGTTATGAGACTGAACTGATAACTCCTCTCAATTTATTTTCTCAATGCCGGGACAAGAGATTTTATATCTGTAGAATATCCTCTCCAGACCTCCATATAGGACTTTGAAATTTGGGCAACTTTAAATAAAATGTAATAGATTTTAATTTTCTAATGAAGGGTATAAATAAACGTTGTACACGGTGTTGTTGTCGTCCTGTCCCATGATAATCATGTCAGGCCAGGAAGTTCTAGAATGAATTTGGTGACTCTTACAGGGTCCTTTGTAAGGGCTTCATCCAAGGAGCCAATCCAAAACACTTCACTTTCCTACAATATTACATTCATAAGTGTGGACAGATGTTAAAGCCTGCTTCCTACACATCTTGTCCTATGTCTGTCGATTTTCATTCCTGCAGTAGTGTGCCCTATCCATACTCTCAGAATAGTGGATATTACTTTCAGAGATGCTTTGATCAATCAGAGGATCTTTTATCTTTTGACCATTTATTTCTGCTAATATTTTCCCTGATAGGTCATCAATATCCATCTTATTGCTCCTCCACACCTGTCTTCCCCAGCCCTTAGTTTAAAAGTTCCTCTATGAACTTTTTAATTTTGTATGCCAGCAATCTGGTTCAGTTTTGGTTTAGGTACAGCCCATCCTTGCTGTGCAGGCTCCTCCTTTCCCAAGAGGTTCCCCAGTTCCTAATAAATGTAAATCCCTCCTCCCAGCACCATCGTCTCATCCACGTATTGAGACCTTTCAGTTCTGCCTGTCTTCCTGGGCCTGGGCATGAAATGGAAGCATTTCAGAGAATGCTACTATGGAGGTCCTGGACTTCAATCTCTTACCTAACAGCCTAAATTTGGCCTCCAGAACCTCTCTCCTATCTTTCCCTATATCACTGGTACCTACATGTACCACAACCACTGGCTCCTTCCCAGCACTGTACATACCTCTGTCTAGATGTCTCAAGAGGTCTGCAGCTTTTGCACCCAGCAGGCAGTTCACCATGCAGCGTCATCCCTGTCATCACAAACCCAAGTAATCAAATCCCCTATTACTATTACCCTTCCCTGCTTTCTACCTCTTGAGATTCCTCTTCTGGACTCAATCTTTATGGGAAAAGGCAGGGGTTAGGGAACTGGTGGTGCCCTGCACTTCACCAGCAGTGAGTGTCCCACCTTCCGCCCAGATCCAATGGGCAAGTCCAAGCAAGAGGATCATAAGCACTTGCATGGTCATCACACCAAGTCCTTGTCATGGACTGCAGCGAAACACAGCGTTTCCTCCCCAAGCTGTGGCAGGTTGGTGAGACGTCATGTGCAGATCCCACTGTGCCACCTCCTAAGTTTCCCCGCGCAGAGAGTAAAGCTAAAAGGAAGAAGGAGGTATCGGTATCACCAACCACCACATAGACCCTACCAAGGGACAGCCCTCCTCAGCATGCATCTCTGGCGCAACTGGAGTCCCCACACGCTGCACCACATGTGCCTCCCTGCTTCAGCAGGTGGTGGGATGTATCCTGGACACCCGGGCAAGGCAAATCGCTGCTGCCAATGGTGCATTTAGATCTGCCATATCCACCCTCGCCGCTGCTCTTGGTACTGCAGCCACTTACCTTGGTGGACACACCACTGATCCTGGGCAAAGACCACACCTGGTGGTTTTGGGATTGCCCACACCAACAGCTTCACCAGTACCAGAGGTCTCTTTAGACTCTAACAGCTACTCAGCAGAGGAACTGTCATTCTCCACGATGTCCAAGCACAGCTCAGATGCTCGGGTGTGACCGCTGTACCAGTTAGGGTGCACTTTGGCACTGCCATCTTGGCATGCATACTCTTGGGGCACACAATACCCCCAGGACCTGACCTCATGGCCACCATGGGACCCATACCACCCTCCATATCACAGGCCTCCAACCCTTCCATCCAAGCTCCTGCAACAGAACCATCCAGCTCAGACCCAGAAGCAAATATGGAACGGGAGCCAGTACTGCCAGTCCCACCATTCCCGACGGCAGCTGCCTCCTCTTCTCCCAATGACACACTGATTCCCCCAGCCCTCACCTCCTGATCATCATCGTCAATACCAGGAGCTGCTGCAGGGGGTACCTTTGGAGGGAGTTCAGGATAAACACCACCAGTTGCTGGACATCCTCCAGCCCAGGGGAACATTTCGCGTCACCCTAGCCATAAACAACACTGTCCTTCAACCTGTACAGGCAATCGGGCATACACCGGCTTCATGCACCCCCATGCCTATTTTGTCCCATTCAAGGGGGCTGATTTTCTTTTGTCCTACCCTCCCTCCCCTTTCTCTGGTGGTGCACGTGGAACTGAATGGACAAGGCAGCATTCACATACCTCCACTCCCCCCACACACCCCACATACAGCGGTAAAACACCTTGACCTCCTGGGCTGCAAAGTTTACTCTCTGCGGCCCTGCAGTTCCACATACCCAACTACCAGGCTCGCTAGTGAAGTATGACCTTAATAACTATACTAAGCTAGCAGAGTTCCTGGAGGATCTGCCACGGGACAAGCAACAGTGATTCAGACCCTAGTGGAGGAATGCCACCCGATGGCCCATATTAGCCTCCAAGCTGCGGTGGATGCGGCGTTTACATCCTCCCACTCTCTTGCCATGGTCATTGTCATGCGAAGAGATTCCTGTTGCAATCCTCCAGCTTCCCCAGGGAGGTCTGTACCACCATCCAGGACCTGCGCTTTGAGGAGGAAGTTGTTTTTGGTGAAGACAGATGAGTCCCTCCACTCTCTGAAAGACTCGAGAGCAACACTCCAGTCTCTCAGGATTTATACCCAGCCCCAGTTGAAAGCAACAGAGGCCTCTCTTCCATCCACACTCCTACACACCATATCATTAGTGTGTACAATGGAGCCCATCCCCAGCTCGGAGCCCTGAGTCCCGTGCCCTCCTGCAATCACCCCCCCTCCCCCCGCTAGTCCCTGGAGTTTTTATAGCATGTTGAGGGGGCCTCAGAAAGAAAAAGGTTGAGAACCCCTGCCCTAGATCACAGTGTCCACAACCATCAGACTCCTCCACCGTACCACAGGATCAACCAAAGGCCCAATTTTGACATCCTGTCGAGAGCTGTGAGCCCCTCGTGTCGCCACCTCCGATCCCCCTGCCACCTTTGTGGGCTGACTTGCCCTAATCACTGTGACATTACACTCCATATTCTTTATGAAATTATGCTTATGATATGGATATGACATAACTGAGATGTACTTTAGGCAAGATGGCTTATACAAGATGTCATTGGAAAGTTTATGATTTACTGAATGTAATTATCCAATTTGTATGCCTGTATCATTTCTGTATCTGAAGTTAGGAATTTTGACTATGTATCTGTATTTCAAATGGGTTTCTTTGGCCTGGTCCCCACTAAGCCCCCACTTCGGACTAAGGTACGCAAATTCAGCTATGTTAATAACGTAGCTGAATTCGAAGTACCTTAGTCCGAACTTACTGCGGGTCCAGACGCGGCAGGCAGGCTCCCCCGTCGATGCCGCGTACTCCTCTCGCCGAGCTGGAGTACCGGCGTCGACGGCGAGCACTTCCGGGATCGATTTATCGCGTCTAAACCAGACGCGATAAATCGATCCCAGAACATCGATTGCCTGCTGCCGGACCCTCCGGTAAGTGTAGACGTACCCTTTGGGTGTCACCCCCAACTAGCCCTGCGGGTACAACAACGAGAAAGCCAGATAGTGCTAATGGCCCATTAGCAAGGACAATGGACTGTAAAAGGATTAGTCTTCCTGTGGATGCTTGAGACAGCCTATGAGTAATGGCTGCCACAGCCCTGCAGAGACATGGGTCCAAGTCACCTTGTACAGGACACCGCTCCTCCCCTTTTGGAATGCCAATGTTTTTCCCCTGGAAGACAAAGGTTTCCCACCTTACACAAGAGCTATATAAGGCAGGGGAGTGACATCATCATGGTTCTCCTCTGCCTCCCCACCCCAAGAGAAACTGTGAGGCACCTGGAAACAAGAACTGAACTGCGGGGAGAAGGGTTGAGCCCAAGCTGGAAGGGCGTCTAGCTTGTGAATAATAATACCTGAGGTCTCAAGCTGGAGACCAGTGCAGCTTCCTTTCAAGACTTTCTGTAATCTGCCTGCAACAATATCTAGGGTAAGAAATTACTATTTGTAACCAGTTTCTTTAGTGGAACAAGCTTAGTTTGCATGTTTTGTTTTATTTGCTTAGTAATCTGCTTTGTTCTGTTTGCTATCACTTTAACCACTTAAAATTCACCTTTTGTAGTTAATAAATTTATTTCTTGTTTATAATATAACCCCGTTTGTGCAATTCATAATGGAGGGGAAGGGAATGTAAGAGGCAGTGCATACCTTCTTCCACATTGAGGGAGGAGGCGGATTTCATAGTATATCTTTGGATCTGCAAGGGAGATGGACACCTGAGTGCTGGGGCAAGTCCCTTAAGATGAGTCTTCCCAGAGCTGATCTCAGTGTCTGTGTCATTCTGCAGTTGGGTGTGGCCCTGCCTGTGTGTTTGCTGGAGTAGGCTTAATAACCTGGCTCAGCACGACAGGCAAAAAGGGTGCCCAGGCTGGCAGAACAGGCTGGCTCAGTGATATCTCAACATATCAAGTGGCATCCTAAGGGGGGCAAACCGTCACATTCACCTACAACTGGGGCAAGATCACCATGGACCATTGAGTACTGGAGATCATACAACATGGTTACTCTATCGAGTTCCTTACCTTCCCATCCCACCAGGTGCCTCCTGGGAGTCTCTCTCATCGCAGCCTCCTACAACATGAAATGCACAGCCTCCTGACAAAAGGGTGCAATCAAACCGGTGCCCAACCTCTTCTTCAGCAAGGGCTTCTGTCATAACTATAAAGGGAAGGGTAACAGCTCTCCTGTGTACAGTACTAAAATCCCTCCTGGCCAGAGACTCCAAAATCCTTTTACCTGTAAAGGGTTAAGAAGCTCAGGTAACCTGGCTGACACCTGACCCAAAGGACCAATAAGGGGACAAGATACTTTCAAATCTTGGGGGGGGGGGGAAGGCTTTTGTGTGTGCTCTTTGTTTTAAGGGGTTGTTCGCTCTTGGGACTGAGAGGGACCAGACATCAATCCAGGTTCTCCCCATCTTTCTAAACAAGTCTCTCTTATTTCAAACTTGTAAGTAAAAAAGCCAGGCAAGGCGTCTTAGTTTTACTTTGTTTTCTCAACTTGTAAATGTACCTTTTACTAGAGTGTTTATCTTTGTTTGCTGTACTTTGAACCTAAGACAGAGGGGGGTCCTCTGAGCTCTTTAAGTTTGATTACCCTGTAAAGTTATTTTCCATACTGATTTTACAGAGATGATTTTTACCTTTTTCTTAATTAAAAGCCTTCTTTTTAAGAACCTGATTGATTTCTCCTTGTTTTAAGATCCAAGGGGGTTTGGATCTGTATTCACCAGGAGTTGGTGAAAGGAAGGAGGGGGGAAGGGTCAATTTCTCCTTGTTTTAAGATCCAAGGGGGTTTGGATCTGTATTCACCAGGAGTTGGTGAAAGGAAGGAGGGGGGAAGGGTCAATTTCTCCTTGTTTAAGATCCAAGGAGTTTGGATCTGTATTCACCAGGGAATTGGTGAGAGGTTTCTAAAAGCTTCCCAGGGTAGGGAATGGTGGCAGCGGACCAGAACTAAGCTGGTAGTTAAGCTTAGAAGTCCTCATGCAGGCCCCTACATTTGTACCCTAAAGTTCAAAGTGGGGATACAGCCTTGACATGGTGGCACAGCGGTGGAGATCGTTTTAAACCCAAAAGCCAGTAAGATTTTTTTTTTCCTTCTAGCTGCTTAGAAAGCAGAGCTGAAGGTAGATGCATATCTTATCTCTCCTTGCCTGAAGGCAGAGGTGTTAAGTTTTTTTAACAAGGGGCTTTGTTAAGAGAAGGGTTCAAAGTGAGCAAACTTTGACTGGTAAAGGCAATTTACAAGCTGAATTGTTTTTTTTTTTCTTTTTACATCCTCGTGAGTAGCTAGTTAGAAAGTCTCTGTTAACTCAGCAGCAGCCAGAGCTGAGTACATCCCAGTTTCAGTCAACTGCAGAGGGGTGTGACCCAGCACAGGAAAGCAGGAAAATGACTACCAGTGAAGCAGCTAACAAGCTAGAACTGGCCAGACTAGAAGCAGAAGAAAATGAAAGAAAACATCAGAGACTGCTTCAAATTAAAAAACTCGAGAAAGAAGCTGAAGAGGAGGCCCATAAAAGAGAAGAAAAAGCCAAAGAGGAGGCCCACAAGAGAGAGATGGAGCTGGAAAAAGCCAAAGCGGAGGCCCAAGAGAAAGCCAAAGAGGAGGCCCACAAGAGAGAGATGGAGCTGGAAAAAGCTAAAGAGGAGGCGAGAGAAAAAGAAAGGAAGCATGAACTGGAAGTAGCAAGTGCTAAGCAGGATGCATCAGACCATCCTAGCAACTCCTCTCCAGGTACCACTTCCCATCCCAGGAAATTCCCCACCTACAAGGCAGGCGATGATACTGAGGCCTTCTTAGAAAATTTTGAAAGGGCCTGCCTTGGTTACAGCATCACTCCAACCCAGTACATGGTAGAGCTGAGGCCGCAGCTCAGTGGACCCTTAGCAGAGGTGGCGGCTGAAATGCCTAAGGAACACATGAACAGTTATGAACTTTTTAAAAACAAGGCCAGAATCAGAATGGGGCTAACACCTGAGCATGCCCGTCGGCGGTTCAGAGCCCTAAGGTGGAAACCCGATGTGTCATTTACCCGACATGCCTACCACATTGGGAAAAATTGGGATGCCTGGATATCAGGAGCAAATGTTAAATCTACGGAAGAGTTGCCCTTCCTAATGCAAATGGAGCAGTTTTTAGAGGGTGTTCCTGAGGAAATAGAAAGGTACATCCTAGATGGGAAGCCCAAAACTGTAACCGAGGCGGGGGAGATTGGAGCCAAATGGGTGGAGGTGACAGAAAAGAAAAAAGCTAGTAGCAGTTGGAGCGAATATCAGAAGGGGCAAGCCGAAACAAAACCTTATCACCGGGGACAACCCAAGGCCCCACCCACATCCCAAGGGAAACCCCAGACGCCTTCTCACCCCACCACACCAGTCTCCATCAACCAACATCGCCCCGGTGATACCTTAGCAGGGCGATGTTTTAAATGTAATGAACTGGGACATATAAAGGCTCACTGCCCCAAGAACCCCAAGCGATTACAGTTCATTACACCACAATCACACCAAAGATCCCCAGACCCAGATGCCTCTCTCATACCCTCAGAGCGAAGGGAAACCTTGAGAGTGGGCGGAAAGAAGGTTATCGCTTGGAGGGACACTGGGGCACAAGTGTCAACTATCCACCAATCCCTAGTGGACCCCAAACTCATCAACCCGGAGGCTACAGTGACAATTCAACCCTTCGTGTCACAGTCTGTAACCTTGCCTACAGCCAAGTTGCATATCCAGTACAAGGGCTGGTCAGGAATGTGGACTTTTGCAGTCTATGACAATTATCCCATCCCCATGCTGCTGGGGGAAGACTTGGCCAACCATGTGAAGCTAGCCAAGAGGGTGGGAATAGTCACCCGCAGCCAGGCTAAGCAAGCTTTCACCCCCATCCCTGTTCCTGAGCCGTCCACCAGGGCCCCGTCTGTGTTACCAGAGACCCAAACAAAGGTGGTGGAACCGGATCCCCTGCCAACGACTGCAACAGCCGTAGTGGATCCAATCCCAGGGACCCAGCCAAAACCAGTCCCAGAACCGGAACTGGCAACGCAACCAGCACCAGAACCATTGCCAGCACTGAGTCCAGCGCTTGCAAGCCCATCTACAACTCCAATGCCAGAGGGCACCAGCGAGTCTGAACTGGTGGAAGCAGCAAATAACCCTACCCAAGAGGCTCAGCCAGAGCCTGAAATACCACATAGTGCACCAGCGGACAGCGGTTCACAGTCAATGGAAACAGCCCCAGCACCTGCATCGCTTCCAGAGGGACCAAGCCCCAGTCCACAGTCCAAGGAGGAACTGATGTCTCCAGCATCAAGGGAACAGTTCCAGGCCGAGCAGGAAGCAGGTGACAGCCTTCAGAAAGCTTGGGCAGCGGCACGGAGCACCCCACCGCCTCTCAGCTCTTCTAACCGATCCCGGTTTGTTGTAGAGCAAGGACTTTTATACAAGGAGACTCTTTCTGGTGGGCACCAGGAAGACTGGCATCCTCAAAGACAGTTGGTAGTTCCCACTAAGTATCGGGTAAAGCTCTTGAGCTTAGCCCATGATCATCCCAGTGGCCATTCTGGGGTGAACAGAACCAAAGACCGGTTGGGGAAGTCCTTCCACTGGGAGGGAATGGGCAAGGACGTTGCTAATTATGTCCAGTCTTGTGAGGTGTGCCAACGAGTGGGAAAGCCCCAAGACCAGGTTAAAGCCCCTCTCCAGCCACTACCCATAATTGAGGTCCCATTTCAGCGAGTAGCTGTGGATATTCTGGGTCCTTTCCCAAAGAAGACACCCAGAGGAAAGCAGTACGTACTGACTTTCATGGATTTTGCTACCCGATGGCCGGAAGCTGTACCCTTAAGCAACACCAGGGCTAAAAGTGTGTGCCAGGCATTAGCAGACATTTTTGCCAGGGTAGGTTGGCCCTCCGACATCCTTACAGATTCGGGAACTAATTTCCTGGCAGGGACCATGAAAAACCTGTGGGAAGCTCATGGGGTGAATCACTTGGTTGCCACCCCTCATCACCATCAAACCAATGGTCTGGTGGAGAGGTTTAATGGAACTTTGGGGGCCATGATACGTAAATTTGTAAATGAACACTCCAATGATTGGGACCTAGTGTTGCAGCAGTTGCTTTTTGCCTACAGGGCTGTACCACATCCCAGTTTAGGGTTTTCACCATTTGAACTTGTGTATGGCCGCGAGGTTAAGGGGCCATTACAGTTGGTGAAGCAGCAATGGGAGGGGTTTACGCATTCTCCAGGAACTAACATTCTAGATTTTGTAAGCAACCTACAAAGCACCCTCCGACACTCTTTAGCCCTTGCTAAAGAAAACCTAAAGGATGCTCAGGAAGAGCAAAAGGCCTGGTATGATAAACATTCCAGAGAACGGTCCTTCAAAGTAGGAGACCAAGTCATGGTCTTAAAGGCGTTCCAGGCCCATAAAATGGAAGCGTCGTGGGAAGGACCATTCACGGTCCAGGAGCGCCTAGGAGCTGTTAACTATCTCATAGCCTCCCCCACCTCCAACATAAAGCCTAAGGTATACCATGTTAATTCTCTTAAGCCCTTTTATTACAGAGAATTAAACGTTTGCCAGTTTACAGCCCAGGAAACAGATGACGCAGAGTGGCCTGCAGGTGTCTACTACGAAGGAGAAAGGAATGGTGGCGTGGAAGAGGTGAACCTCTCCACGACCCTGGGACATCTGCAGTGACAGCAGATCAAGGAGCTGTGCACAAGCTTTGCACCGATTTTCTCAGCCACTCCAGGACGGACCGAACGGGCATACCACTCCATTGACACAGGTAATGCTCACCCAATTAGAACCCCACCCTACCAGGAGTCACCTCATGCCCAAACTGCTATACAGAGGGAGATCCAGGACATGCTACAGATGGGTATAATCCGCCCCTCTACCAGTGCATGGGCATCTCCAGTGGTTCTAGTTCCCAAACCAGATGGGGAAATACGCTTTTGCATGGACTACCGTAAGCTAAATGCTGTAACTCGTCCTGACAACTATCCAATGCCACGCACAGATGAGCTATTGGAGAAATTGGGACATGCCCAATTCATCTCTACTTTAGACTTAACCAAGGGGTACTGGCAAGTACCACTAGATGAACCCGCTAAGGAAAGGTCCGCCTTCGTCACCCAGGCAGGGGTGTATGAATTCAATGTACTCCCTTTCGGGTTGCGAAATGCACCCGCCACCTTCCAAAGACTTGTAGATGGTCTCTTAGCGGGATTGGGAGAATCTGCAGTTGCCTACCTCGATGATGTGGCCATTTTTTCTGATTCATGGACAGAACACCTGGAGCACCTGGAAAAAGTCTTCGAGCGCATCCGGCAGGCAGGACTAACTGTTAAGGCTAAAAAGTGTCAAATAGGCCAAAACAGAGTGATGTACCTGGGGCACCAGGTGGGTCAAGGAACTATAAATCCCCTACAGGCCAAAGTGGATGCTATCCAAAAGTGGCCGGTTCCAAAGTCAAGGAAACAGGTCCAATCCTTCTTAGGCTTGGCCGGATCTTATAGGCGATTTGTACCACACTACAGCCAAATCGCCGCCCCGCTGACAGACCTAACCAGAAAGAAACAGCCAAATGCAGTTCAGTGGACTGATGAGTGTCAAAAGGCCTTTAACCAGCTTAAGGCAACACTCATGTCTGACCCTGTGCTAAGGGCCCCAGACTTTGACAAACCGTTCCTAGTAACCACAGATGCTTCCGAGCGAGGCGTGGGAGCAGTTTTAATGCAGGAAGGACCAGATCAAGAATTCCATCCTGTCGTGTTTCTCAGCAAGAAACTGTCTGAGAGGGAAAGCCACTGGTCAATCAGCGAAAAGGAATGCTACGCCATTGTGTACGCGCTGGAAAAGCTACGCCCATATGTTTGGGGACGGCGTTTCCAACTACAAACAGACCATGCTGCGCTACAGTGGCTTCATACCGCCAAGGGAAATAACAAAAAACTTCTTCGGTGGAGTTTAGCTCTCCAAGATTTTGATTTTGAAATACAACACATTTCGGGAGCTTCTAACAAAGTGGCTGATGCACTCTCCCGGGAAAGTTTCCCAGAGTTAACTGGTTAACAATTGTTCTTGAAATAAAACATATTGTTAGTTTTTATATAATTAGTAGTATGTCTAAAGGTACATGTGTCTTATTAACTCTGTTTTCTCCTAGAGCTCCAGGAAAAAAATCACAGCCAGTGTGGAACCGGACGTCCAACACTATCTGTGATTTGGGGGGAGTGTCATAACTATAAAGGGAAGGGTAACAGCTCTCCTGTGTACAGTACTAAAATCCCTCCTGGCCAGAGACTCCAAAAGCCTTCTTTTTAAGAACCTGATTGATTTCTCCTTGTTTTAAGATCCAAGGGGGTTTGGATCTGTATTCACCAGGAGTTGGTGAAAGGAAGGAGGGGGGAAGGGTCAATTTCTCCTTGTTTTAAGATCCAAGGGGGTTTGGATCTGTATTCACCAGGAGTTGGTGAAAGGAAGGAGGGGGGAAGGGTCAATTTCTCCTTGTTTAAGATCCAAGGAGTTTGGATCTGTATTCACCAGGGAATTGGTGAGAGGTTTCTAAAAGCTTCCCAGGGTAGGGAATGGTGGCAGCGGACCAGAACTAAGCTGGTAGTTAAGCTTAGAAGTCCTCATGCAGGCCCCTACATTTGTATCCTAAAGTTCAAAGTGGGGATACAGCCTTGACAGCTTCTACTCCCCATACTTTCTCACCCCCAAAAAGGGAGGAAGTCTCTGACTACTCAACACCTTCACCAGGAAGACTAAGTTCCCTATGGTGATGCTTGAATCAATCATTCCCTCCCTTCCCCGGGGCATGGTTTGCCATCATCAACATGAAAGAGGAAATCCATCTGGCTCACTGCAAATTTCTTCACTACCAGTTCAGAGTTCTTCCCTTTGGCATCACAATGACGCCAAGGGTCTTTATAACTTGTGTTTACCTAGACAGACCCTATGCCTTCCATGCCTCTCCACGCCTTTTTTGTAGCTATTGTGGAGCGATCGAGGGGCCAAGCCTCTCTTCACAGTGCGTAGCCAAGTGCGTCTCTACTTGCATCAGAGAGTGCTATGTGCAGTCCAACACTCTGCCACCTGGCAGGATTATGGCCCACTCTGCGAGGGTACAAGCGATCACCTCCCACTCCCTAGTAGATGTCCCCTGGCAACACATCTGCTGAGCGGCGACCTAGCACTCCGTACATACCTTCACCGTCCACTAAACTATCAACCAAGGGGTGGCAGAAGATGCAGCTGTGGCCCATGCCATCCTGAAGATGCTGATACCTCTTGCATCTTTACATCACTGTAGATACTCACCTGTGTTTGGAAAATATACATAGGGGACCATAACTCGAAGAAGAAGAGGTGGTTACTTACCTGAACTGGAGTTTCTTTGAGATGTGTGGTCCCTATTTGTATTCCAATACACCATCCCCTCTGCTGCAGACTGGGCTAATCACTGGTAGGAGGGTGACTGAAGGAGCATTGCCCCGCATGGCCTCTTATAATGTCACCTGGGACACAAGGCAACATACAACCCATGTGTGGGTCAACAGTCACTGCTACTGAAAATTTCCAGCTCCAGCACCTGGTATGCATGCGCACCTGCATTTGGAACACAAATAGGGACCACACATCTTGAAGAACCTCTACTTACAGGTAAGTAACCGCCTCTTATTCATTCTTGGTTATTCATGCCTATGTGCATCCTTATCTACCATATACTTCCTGCCCATGAAAACTGAATCACTCTGTATTGCATTTACAAATTACAAATGTTGTGGCAGATTTTGCCATCTGATAAGTGACTGTGATGGAAGTTCTGTAGCCAAAAAACAAGTGTGCATAACAGCCACAGGTGCAACTGGCATTGCTGTGAAGCAGTATTTATTATCACACTCTGCTGTAGCACAGGAGACCAGCAGAAGTGTTGTGATACCACATGTTCTAAAATCAATGTGCAATTATTCGTGCATGTGTGGTACATGACAGCTTTTGTCCCTGGAATCACAATTCACAAGCACTGAAAGTAGTAAAGAGGTTAATGAATCATTCTTTCCATTGTCTTCCCATTGATAGATTTTAATTTACTGATTTCTAGTCAAATTATGTACGACTAGATGTTAACAAATGTTATAGCTAAAACTGTATGAGGCTCATCATACCAGAATCCAAATTGAGCTGTAGAGGTTCTTGGAAAAATACAAGCTTAATAATAAGGTATTCCTAAGGCAGCTTACTTGTTCGCAGTTACTATATTCGTTTGTTTTTGTATAAATTCCAGTCCTGAAGTTCCTGAGATTTTAATCCTGACTATTCTAGTCAGAGATGGAAAACTTCTCATATATCCGCTGGCCAATAAATTGCTGATTGAGTAGACAATATCACATATATGATGCTTGCACATACATTGATTTTCTATCTCTTTCCAAAGTAACATCAGAATTTCAATTCTGGAATATAATTTGCCACCTAAAAAAAACCCATTTTTTCTCAAGTTTTATCAGGATTTTTTTCCCCTTTGACAGCCATATTTGACAGACAAGTCACTGGCCTCATCAGCATAGTAATACAAGAGGAGACCAGATCTCTACAATTTTACCCACACTGCTGGGCCAAGAACAAGAAATGGAATCACATGCATTAACAATAATGAGAGTGTTTTCCATTTAGACTGGAAGGCCATGGATTGAATTTAGATGTGCACTGATGTGGCTTCTAGATCTTGATTTTTCTATTGGAGACATCATGCTGAACACTTTGCACTGGAGCCCCAGTGGGAATGGTAGAAATCAGACCTTTCAAGCTACTTATGGTGGCTGCAAGATAATGACTCAGGAAGTGTCACTGATATAGTTTAGGAAGCTTTAGTGGCTCTCTCATTGTTCTCTGCACAGCAGGCATCAGGGCAAAAGTTTATCAGGAAAAAAACCTGAGGGTTAAATAGAACGAAAGAGAAATTCAAACATGTTTAAATAAAATTTTCTCATGGGCTTCATTTCAGCCTGTGATTTGCATACTTCTACAAAAATTAAATAGTGTTTTAAACTTAGCAGTCTTTTTGTATCTCTTATTTAACTCCTGACTCAAGCTTTATTAATAACATTAAATATTAGTCTTACAATGTTAGCTGACTCGTAAATGGAAAAGGTGTCTCAGAAATCTTATTATTCCCCTTACTTGAATCATTTTTCTTAATAAGTAGTTGAAATGTACAAATGGCATTCCAGTATTAGAATGCTGCTGGTGGAGCTACTCATTGAAGAACGGGGATATTCCATATAAATATGATACAATATGGGGTACAAAGGGGTATTTCAAGGTGTTGCTAAATAATTTTATCCCCCAAATTACTAAAAATGTATAGTCTAGACTAGAGAAACAAGAAATGACAGGCTAGATCATAATAATTGTTGCTCTTAATGCCAATCCAGGGATGTGGCCCCTGGTATATTAGTCACAGGGGGTTCTTACCATGCTCGAGGGGACACTACAATTAAAGAGAAGCAAAATATTCTCAAACACTTATTATGAATGATTTATTCTTTTGTCTTGGTGGCAGGAAATTCTTAGTCCCTTTAAAGTTAGTCTTAACTTTTTCTTTTACTTAATTCTTTTTCTGAGATACCCCGTTAGTTCCATTAGTGTTAAATAGGAGCTGAAATTCTCTTTTAAATTAGTCTGAACACTCCTATATTCTATATCAAAGTCTTTCAACTTTTAAAAGTTATTTTACACTTTAATGATTCTCACAGAGCATATTTAAGCCTAAATGGTCATCAAAATCCTTGGAGAAGTGGTTCTTGTCTCTGAGTTTGGTACAGAAGTTGCTTGAGCATTACCATATACCTAATTTATTAATTTGCCAGTTAATATAAACATTTTTTTACACATAGCAGTTATAGCAAGGTCATTTGATTCCGTGTCAAGTTAAAACATCTTATTATTTACATAGCAATGATATTAGGAAGTTATTACATCAAGTGTATTTAAATATAAGACACTTGCAAATTAACATCACAAAAGGAGCTTATACCATCTTAAACATTTAAGGAATAAGCAAAGGTGGAAACATGGCAGTAGAAGTAACCAAACCCTTCTCCAACTGTAGGTTTTCTTTCAAGGTAAATGAATGAAGACTTTAGAGTGCTATAAAAGAAATCAGTTTCCAAGAGCAATATTTCTTAAAGTTTTTGTGTGGATTTAATACTGAGATTTTTTTTCTTTGAAGAACGGTGGGAGAGAGAAGGGGTGATAAGACTTCTGGCCTAGCCTCTGTGGCCTTGATAAACCAGGTGCTATATTTCACTTCTCTTTGAAATCCTAGAATACTATCTTCACATTTCTTAACAATGGGGAAGTGTCCTATTTTTGAGAAAACACTCCTGTTTGTTACAATTGACAATAGCTCAACCCACAAGTAAAGACTCTTACCAAACACTTTATACAAGACTAAACTCACAGTAACTAATATTCAGATAGCTTTCTAATATCACATAAATTAAAACTACATTGAGTATGGAAGCAAAATAGAAGTAATAAAGCTGCATTCCAGAGTCTGTTCTAGGTCTGATTGGACCTATAGGTGATAAATACAGATTTATGGCCAAGGAGGAGGTATTCTTGAAGCTTTTTGTGCCTGTGGCTTATTGGGAGAATACAGATTTCCTAGCAATTTCTTTAATTAGCCTGAATATTTCATTTAATAAAATAAGCAGTCAACAATATAAATATGTCAGCTATTATTCTCTATGCATCATGTATATGAAAGTAATTGTAAATATTTCCTAAAATTCAGTAAAGAAAAAGGCAGGTTTGCAATAACCAAAAATGATACATTATTATACTTTAATTAATAACTCTTTGCCATCAACTGGAGGTTTACCACCCACAACAAATTAATGGGAAAAATTAATTGATGAGGTAAGGAGTGTTGTAAGTTGCAAACTGGGTGTGAGTGAGTCAGATATCTCTTTCAGCTTTTGTTCATCACCATGCATAACGCTGTGATGTAAGTGCCAAAGGAGTCTATATTTCACCGAGTCATAATTAATCTGGTGTGCAACTCCATTTAGTCATTCAGAGCTTGTGGGGGAAGAGCTAACTTGGAAATGTTGTGTTCAGCTGTGGTGTAAGTGACCAGAAAGTAACTAAGCAGCCACCTCTGTCTAAAAGGCATTTTAACTAAGACCAATATTAGGTTAGACATCCCAAACGCTTTGGCAGAATATTTCAGGACTCCTCCAGCCCTCTCCTGTGTGGTGGAATAGCTACAGCTGGACCAAACTGAGGTTAAGTCACAACGGTGATGTGTTTTGATAGTTGCAAAAAACAGAACACCGTCTAACATAAATGAGAATCTCCACTCTAAAGAACATAAGATCTGGATTGTTGTAAATGTTCCAGGTCAGGATTGAAGTATGTTGACAGACTCTGTGGAAAGGCTTGTTTATGCCTAGATGCAATATACCTGGCTCTAAACTGCCCTAACAGATCTTCACTTTCATAAGCACAAAATTCACACACAAATTTAAGAAAGAATGTTAAAATTGTAAAGAAAAGCGTATTTGCACCTGATATGCTGAAAAGAGTTCCAGAATCATTCATCCTTAATAAATCTTATCCTAGAAGGCTGCTAAGGACAAGGAAACCTTGTGTTATCTGCTGCATAAATGCCACTTGCATAAATTATAGCTCAACACAGCAGCTTTAATTTTCGCATCTGACTTTTTCAAATATTTTCCAAGTTTTACATTAATCTGAAATGACTTTTTTTTACTATTAATGACCACTTTATATTTTGCTCCCTTTCCTTCAATTTTTTTAAAATTTCATAAGAAATGTTTTAAACTGCCAATATTTTTCAAACCTATTCCAAGCAACTAAAATTGGTTCCAGATAACTTTTTTCTTTGCCTCCCCAGAGGATGTAGTGACCTTTTGCAATGTCATTAAATGATCCCATATTTTCCTCAGTAAATGCCATTTAGCTAACCCAATAATTAATAAAAACAAAGAATGTTTCCTACTGTGAGTCTTGTTTATATGCTTTTAAGTCCATTTCTCTACCATTTACAATTTATCATAAGAGGGGGGATGTGGCTATTCGTGTCTAGCTTTTAATTAGGTTGTTTTGATCTTTTGTTCAACTGTTTACACATTTTAATTATTATACCTATGAAGACTAATTGAATTGTTTGATATGTGTTAAAGTTTTTATAATAAACAAGGCCCTTTGTTCTTGTGTGGTAGTTATTGTGTAACTGTATGATCACAAGATAACAAGTGCTTTGCAACCACATACAAGAAAAACATTCTTGTGACCTGAGTTTAAAATACTTTGATCATCTTTCTTGTGGGGCAGATCTCATTAATTTGGAGATGGAGACTGAGTCTCTTTAAATGGTTACATATGATAATAATGGATTTGAGCTCAAGGTGTAGATGATTAAACAAAAAAAATCAAAGGGTGATCCCTGCATTTCCATTTATATGATTATTAAGAATTCATTTGCAAATTTCATTTCATAGAGATTCATTGGACCAGAGTAGAACGGGTAAATGGTAATTTGAAATATCAATTTATCCTTATGCTTGTAGAAATAATAATCATTCTCTGAAATCTCCCCCTTACAAGGAAGGTATAATTCTAATTGTATTCTACCCATAGATCTTGAAATCTTTTATTTGCATACTACTTTTTCTTACACTGGGTAAATGTATTGCTTGTGAAAGTGAGAGACTGAGAGCAATAGCTAGATCTTCTTTTACACCGCTCTGAACTAATCATATCTATCCTGATCTACACCATGCCAGCTATTAGAGTGCTGGGTTTCTCCTGAGTAGAGGCTGTCATTCATGCCAAATTGTATAGTGATTTTATGTGAACAATTGTCACCTAGGGAATACAGAATGGGAACTCTAAATTTAGTTCTTCTTGTGAACTAGAAGAATTTTAACCCAGGTTGCTAAAGGAGTAACGTTAGCTCCATCGTATTGTTTTTAAATCATTCAAGTGATTCCATGCATTCAGTTTCCAGAAGTAAATCTGTTTATATTTCATTGGCATGGGTAATTAGAATCGAAATAATGAGGACACTTTTGAGGGATAATACCTTCTTTAATTGGGAGGAGCTATTTTTTCCTTGTCAAGGAGGATTCCTATAATATCTCCCCCACCTCCTTTAGAGAACCTATTTAAATAAAGGCAACCCCCAGAAACTGAGAGACTTTGAATGCCTAGATTCAGATACCTACATTATAATGCAGAGAAAATTATGCTACCAATGGGCTAAATCCTAATTTTCTCCCCTGGCAAACTCCCATTGAATCTAATTTATTTCTCATATAGTACTCAGTCTTGGCTCCACTTCTGCAAAATGCTTAAGCATATGCTTAAGTACCTTACTAGTGAGAACTCAACAGGCCTACTCACATCTTTAAAGTATATTCTTAAGTGCTTTTCTAGTTTGGGACCACAATGCTGAGCACCTTACAAGATTGAGTTCACTTTCCATTGACTTCAATGGGCTTTGTATCAGGCCTATATGGCACCATGATCAAATGAGAGAGTGTGAGTGAGTCAGTCAGTCAGTGGGAGTTTGGTGAGTATAAACCAAGTAAGGGTCTCTGGATTAGACCTAAATTTTTCATTTGGGGGTCATGGTGCATAATCAACTGAAAATGAGCTCCCAGTGCACCACTGTGGCCAAAAGGGCTAATGTGATCCTCAAATGCTTAAATGAGAATCTCGATTAGGAGTAGCACTTTTATTTTACCCCGTATTTAGCACTGGTATGACTTCTACTGGAATAGTGTGTCCAGTTCTGGTGTCCACAATTCAACAAGGATGTTGGTAAATTAGAGAGAGTTCAGAGAAGAGCTACAATAATGATTGAAGGATTAGAAAACCTGCCTTATAGTGACAGACTCAAGAAGCTCAATTTATTCTGCTTAACAAAGAGAAGGTTAAGGGATGACTTGATCACAGTTTATAAATACCTGCATGGGGAACAAATGTATAATAATAGGCTCTTCAATCAAACAGATAAAGATATACCATGATCTAATAGCTGGAAATAGAAGCTAGTCAAATTCAGAGTGGAGTCTTTTAGAAGAGAAGGTAGGGATGTTGGCATCCTCTGGGGTTATCCAGCAATGTTGGCATCATTTCCACGTGGCTCTGTAGCATTACCTACTTTAGTTAAGGATAGATTTTACTGCCTCCAAGCATTACCTTTCTAGGTTCATCATCCATCCAAATACCAGGCTGTTAGGTGGAAGGATGTTGGAGAGGGATGTTTGATCTTGTCTCTGTCCTGAGTCAACAGGTCTGGAAAGAGTTGGATACAGATGTTTGGGTTTGCTGACATCTAAAGAATGCTGGGAAATCAAAATTGTCTGCGAGCAATCAACATAATTAACGCTCCCTCTTACTTGATCTTCCTCAGAACTTGAGATAATAGGAGACAGGACGGGAAGGCACATGTCAGTTGTCCCCACCATGGAGCTAGAAATGCATCCTCTCTGGAACCCTGATCTTCAGCCACCCTGGAGCAGTAGACTGGGCATTTCTTGTTGTCTTGAGATGCAGAAAGGTCCAAAGATGAGGACCCCAATGTCAGAATGTGTCCTGTAGCACTGAATCATGTAGTGCCCATTCACAGTCGTTGCAGAAGTGCCTGCGGAGGCTGTCTGCTGATGTGTATCCTTGGGAGATGAACTGCTGCAAGGGTGATCTGGTATCAAAAACACCAGTTCCAGAGGTTGACTGCTTCTATGCAAAGAAGAGTGGATCTTGCTCCCACTTATTTGTCGATTATAGTACACTGTTGCCATGTTGTCTGACATGACTTGGGCGTGCAAGGTTTGAAGGAGCCATTTGCATGCTTGTGTACTGCATGCAGCTCCAGAAGGTTTATGTATAACTTGAAGTCTTGGTGGGTCCATGTAGCTTGTGCTATGTGTTTGTCCAGATGGGCTTCCCATCCTATTAGGGAGGTGTCTGTGAGCAGCCTTTTTGCAGTGAGGGAGAGGCAAGGTGAACACCCACACATAGTACTTCCTTGTTCTCCCACCAGGAGAGAGAATCCTGAACTCTGTAGGGGAGCAAGACTGGTTTGTCGAGCCTATGCTTGCTTGGCATGTTAACTGTTGTAACCACTCCTGCTGACATTGCAGGCAGAGTCTTGCAAGTGTATCCTATAGATACATGAACCCATGTGACCTAAAAAGATGAGACCGTGTGAATTGTCATCTGAGGGCTCCGCCAAAGCTGAGTAATGAGATCCTTTATAGATTGGAATCTGTCCTGAGGTAGATAAGCTTTGGTGCTGACAGAGTCCTGGGTCATCCCCATAAAGTCTATAATCTGTGTGGGAACTAAAATGGCCTCTTCTTTGTTTACTCAGAGTCCCAGTGTAGGATATTGAGTAAGGATAAAGTTGCCATCCATACTTCTTGAGGAGATCTCCCTGTCAGTAATCAGTCATTGCAGTAGGGGAAAACTGATGAGCCGTGGAAGTGGAAGTGGACTGCTACTACTACTGAAAGCACCTTTGTGAATACCCTTGGTGCTATTGCCAGGCCAAAAGGTAGCACTCTGTAGTGGTAGTGGTTCTGGACAACTGTGAATCTCAGTCATCTCCTATGTGCAGGGTAGATGTTTATATGGAAATAAGCATCCTTCAAATCGAGAGCTGTGAACCAGTCATCCTTGTTCAGTGATGGAATTATGGAAGCCACAGTGATCATCCTGAACGTCAAGCAGTTGATGAAGACATTCAGCCATCTGAAATCTGGAATGAGCCATCCTCTTTTTTGGTGATGAGGAAATATCTCACGTAGAAGAATCCTTTTTCCTCTGCTGAAGAGGTACTGGTTCTGGTGCGCCCAGATTGATCAGGTTGTCTACTTCTTGCCTGAGTGTCCTTTTGTGAGAAGAGTCTCTGAAGAGGGATGTGGAGGGGGCTTTTGGAGGGGGAAGAGAGAGAAAGTCTATGGTGTAACCAGTGGTGATGATTTCCGGAACCCATTAGTCTGTTGTTATAAGATGCCAGACCTGGGGGAAATGAGCTAGGCAGCCACCAATTGGGTACTGGAGTTAGAAACAAGTAAATGTGGTAGGATCGGTTCACAGCTCTTGAAGGTCCCATCAAAAGTGTTTCCTGGTGGGAGGCTGGGGTTGGAAGAAGAATGAGGGAGGAATGTTGTGTTTGCTATCTTGTAGCTTCTGATGCTTCCTGTGTGGCTTATAACCAGTGTGATGATAAAAGGGTTGAGGGGCTAGCCCCTGTTTGCAGGGCTGAAGTTTGTTGTAATGCTAGATGTGCAATGAGCAGAGGATTGCCTTTGAGTCCTTTAGAGACTGCAACAACTCATTTGCATCTGAAGAAGTTGGGATTTTTACCCACGAAAGCTTATGCCCAAATAAATCTGTTGGTCTTGAAGGTGCCACTGGACTCCTCATTGTTTTTGTGGATACAGACTAACACGGCTACCCCTCTGGTAATTGACAACTCATTTGTCTTCTCACTATGCAAATTATTTCCCTTGAAGGACAGTTCCTCCATCTTGGATTGTATTTACCTCGGATATTAGGAGGATTGGAGCCATAATGCCAGACGCACGACTACAGACGTCACAATTGAGTAGGATCCATGGAGCATCCATGGAGGCCTAGAGGGATGATCTGGCTATCAATTTGCCCTCCTCAGTGAGCTCTTGGAACAGCAGCCTATCCTCTTGTGAGAGTTCGTTAGTGAACTCAACAAATTTCGTGTAATTAATAAAATCATATTTTGACATTAATGCTTGATAGTTTTTGCTATGTGGAACTGTAAGCTTGTTGAGGTAAATATTTTTCTCTTTAAGAGGACTAAGCGTTCAGCTTCCTTATCCAAGGGGGTGGATCTGGCATGATGTTGTCTGCCTCTTTCAGTGACAGCTGGTATTACTAACATTCAGAGCAGGGTGTGTAAACAAAAATTCCACTCTTTTAGCTGGCACAGTATTTCTTCTGTGTTCTTTTCAGAGTGGGAACTCAAGTGGCTAGAGCATGCCAGACTTCCTTGGCCATATCTAAAATGGCTTTGCTAATAGGAAGCACAACCCTATTAGGACCAGCGCTATGGAGAATGTCCAGCAATTTGAGGTGTGTCCTGTACTTCCTCCAGAGGGATCTGGATGTGTCTGCGATACTCCTCAATGTGTCTTCAAATTGCCTGTAGTCATCAGGTGGAGAAGGAGAGGCTGGTGTGACCACCTTTTCTGGGGATGAAGATGGCAACCCTGTCAGAGTTTATGGTTCCATCTGATCTGGTTCCTCCTCTTCCTCATTTAGTTCTTGAGGAGATTCCGGATCTTTCTGCAAGGGAAGGGTTGTCTGGATTCCCAGTAGGACCATATGGATTTGGGATCTTGCATATATGGATCCCATGGGCCCCAGTAAGGTCAGTGTTAGGGGTCAAATGGAAATTATGGTGGTCCCCATAGAATAGGGCACCATTGGTCCTGAGGTGCATAGTTGCTCTTCTGAGATCAAGACAGTGTCCAAGGGACTCTCTCCAGACTGAACCCTTGTCTCAATAGGAGTGGTGATGCTCTCCCATTAACACCCGACTCATCAGAGGAGAAAGTAGCTTCAAATTCCATGGGGGGTGCTGTTGGTATGGAGGAGTGGGGGGCCTTGTTATACCTCAGCTAGTAGATGCTACTGGTGAGTGACTCTCTCTTTCCTGTATGCCCTCAATTGATGTTGTGGGGATCTTCCTGGCTAGGATTGGTGATTCTGGGTCCATGTAGAAGGCAGTGTCCTCATGGGCAATGTATCTATCCCCAGATGCAAGGGAGTGGTCCAGGCTTCTTTCTTTTCTGTGGCACTGGCAGTGTCATTCTCATCATGGTCTTCGGTATTAGCAACTCTTTATTGTGTTTTGTCAGTGTCGGAGGTGTCCACTTTCCCTCATTGGTACTTGAGATGGTTGCTCTCTTGCAGTTAACATCTGTTTCGGGGCACTTTATCCTTCTGGAGCTGGAAGAATGGCACTGTGCTCCTTTTGAGCTCCTGGCGCTTCCATACCAGGGCATGGAGTCTCACCCAACTTGGAGGGTGCCAAAAGAGGACCTGGAGGGGGTGAGCTCTCTCATTTTTGTTAGATTGCTTCCTACCCTCCTCTTGCCTCTGTTTCGAGGGGTCCTTTGCTCTACTTCTATCAGCCCCGGAGCCAGAGATGCTTGGAGGTGCTCGATGCACAGGGGGTGGGTCTGATGAACCAGGGTCAGACTGGGTCCTCATATCACAATCCATCAGGAATCTCCAGTGCCTGTACTCATGGGCTTGGTGGGTTCAGCTTGGGAAGGATTGGCACATGTGCACTTTGAAGGGGATGTGAGCTTCCCCCAGGCAGTAGAGGCACTTGAGGTGGGAAGACCCAAAAGCAGGATATGCAGTTCTTGAATCCTGGATTTTGGGCATACTAGTCACCGCTGTAGGTGTGGTGGGGGTGGTTTCAATAAAAGGAAGACTCCCCCAGATCCTGGCACTAAAAACTGCACTAAATTAATTGGTTAAGAGAACTTTCTGAAATTACAATCTAAAAACTACAAATATAAGCAGCGGAATCTAGCTAATGTTGTGGACACTGACAAGGTTCCATCTCAGACCATGAGTGGTAGAAAGGAACTGGAGAAGTGGTCAGTCTGCACCACCCTTTATGCCTCAGTTCAGAGCATGGGAAGGAGAAAGGCGCAGGGGTGAACCAACGGATGCTACTAGCAAAGGTCTTCTGGTCTCAGGCGCACATGCAGGTGCACTCCCAAAGCGGGAAACACATAGGGACTATCACTCAAAAATAAAAAGCCAGCAGACTCCTTGAGTTCCACAGAGATTTCAAGGAAACTAAAAGACAAGGTCTATCCAGGTCCAAGCCTCCCAAGTTCCCTGATAATGTGTCTTCTGCAGGGTCAATGCACCAGCCATTTCCCTGATTCAAAGGGTCTACATAGGGCAAAGGGGAAGCATTTACATTAATGTTAAGAGTAATCATTGTCTGTCTTGCTATAGTCACATGAGTTTTGGGGAGCTGTGATAGGATGCCATGGAAGTGGTTGTTCCTGTCCTTATAATGTTATTTATTAATTCAGTACTTATAAAACAGTAGCCTTGTTGTAGTAGCAGTAGTCATGATTCCAGGCTTTTTTGGACAAAGCACTGTGCAAACACATAACAGTCCCTCCATACTTACCCTTCCTCTTTCCATGTTATGCTGCCAACTCCCTGCCAAAATCCCCATGGAAGGCTTTCTTGGAAGCAGTAGTAGAGGAGAACAATACTACAGAGGCAGCACTCTGTGCTTCTCATCCTCTGATCTATCATGTCTCAAAGGCAGAGTGGAGGATAAGACCATAAGATTTTTTTTGGAAACCATTTTTTACCTTTCTTCTACTAAAGTTTTGTTCCAGGAGCCCTGTAAACTATTATGCCTTTAAGGTCTTCCTCAGAAAACAAGCAATACAAATCATTCTTCTGCTTAAAAATCAAGGAAAGAATAGCCCAAGGCATACTACTAACAAAGAAACACAGGCTGTAGGTAATCTTTTAATGTTGATGAGAATATGATCTAATGCAAGTCACCCAAACCAAATTCCAAGGCTATGAGAACAAAACAGAGGGATGATTGACTTGGCAATTTTATATAATGGAGGAACATTGTTGTTGTAAAGGTAAAACTAATATAATGGAATGATCTGCAAATTGATCCCTTATGTACAAATCAATTGTGTTGCCTTTCAGCAAATTGGAACCTTAGTTATAAAGAAACAATGATTATTTATTTAACTAATATAAAGCTAAAATAGGATTTCATCGTATGAATGAAGGAAAGCAGATGGCGATGTCTCATTAGGATTAAAAATACTATGGTTAAATGGTTAAATCCTGGCCAATCTTCAAACCCAAATGGGTTTTGTATGAAATTCTTTACATCCTCTCTTTAAAATATGGTTCAGCTTCTAAAGTGTCTTTGTTAATGCAGCCTATTGACATTCGATGCCACCATCATGCAGAATGGACCATGTTTCTGGGTTACCTAAATCAAGAGGACATCACAGACGGTGTAATTCTTATTTCTATAGTTGCACTTATTACAAGTTTCTCTATATATAATAGCTAAGGATGTTAGTTCTTAATGGAAAATCTTTGGAATAATCACCAATGAGCCCTGGAGAATGTCGATAATCTAATGGATTTGTTGGTGGGGGTTTTGGGGGGTTTTTTTTTTACCCCATCAAAATTTTTCAAGCAGCACTTTTACATGGGAGCCAACATTTCTATCCCCCTAAAGGGGACAGGCAGCAGTACACGTGGGACCAGCAGCAGCACTTCTTTACCTGTGACTTCTGAGTCTGCTAATAAGTTTACTTCCCTCACATTGGCCTTAGCCACTCTGTCTCTGTGCATCTGCAAGATTTTCCTTCCCAGATTCATTTCATTACAGGCGGTAGGAGAAAGACAAGGAGTGGAGGGAAATGATACTACAATTATAGAGCATCAGCAGAGTGGTGGGGGAAAGGAGAAAATGGGTAGGTGTTAAAGATGTGATGATGGGGAGAAAAAGCCACCGAAACAGAGCAGGACTGAACAAAGCAGAGAAAGAACATGGAAACAGAACTCATGGGCTCTATTTACATTTCACATTATGTTTGTATTTTAATGAGACCCTGCTCTCTTCCTCTTGACCTACTAGCAGGGACTGGTCAAATCTGGCAGTTAACAAATCTGGCATTGTGTTACACATGGCACACATTTTAGAATGGTCCCCGTTTTACACATATTTGGTGTAACCTTGCAGCGCCAGAATGTTTTGATGAAGCAATGGCAGTAGATTAGTAATAGATAGATATTCATTTTCTGGGTTAACTATTCTCAGGAGAGGAAGGGGTTAAGGTGGGCAGGAAGGCCTATCAACTCCACAGGCTTTACTTGGAAGAAGAGCCAGGGTGCAGGGAATTGATTGCAAGGAGGTGCAGTTGTGCAGGAATAGGTGGGGCCCATAAAGCCTGGCAGCTGGCAATAGACTGAGGTTGCTGCTGGAAAAGAGCAGTCACTCCTTGGGAAGAGGGAGGAGTGTTTGGAGACTGCAGAAACTTGGAGGCTGCAGTCATTCCCTGGGAAGAGGGAGGAAAGTTGGGAGCTGGTACACCCAGGAAAGGAGGGGAACCAGGAGTGGTAGGAAGCAGTCCAAGGAAGGAGCAGTGAGGGCTAGAAGATTAAAGCCTAGAACTGCTGGGTGGAGGGTCCCTGGACTGGAACTCAGAGTAGAGGACAGGCCTGGGTTCATAGGCGCCGACTCCGTGGGTGCTCCAGGGCTGGAGCACCCACAGGGAAAAATTAGCGGGTCCTCCGCACCCACCGGCAGCCAAGCTCCCGCCTCCTTGCCTCCTTCTTCTCTCTCCCCCCCCCGAGCACACCGCGTCCCCACTCCTCCCCATCCCTCCCAGCACTACCCACTCCCAGCCGCCTAATAGCTGTTTGGCAGTGCTTAGGACTTTCCAGGAGGGAGGGAGAGGAACAGGGACATGGCACGCTCAGGGGAGGAGGTGGAGAAGAGGCAGGGCAGGGGCGGGGACTTGGGGGAAGGGAGTTGAATGGGGGTGGGGCAGGGGCGGGAAGAGGTGGGGCCAGTGTTGGGGAGGGTGAGCACCCACTGGGCAGAGGGGAAGTCGGCGCCTATGCCTGGGTTCCCCTGCCAGACACTGAAGGAGTGGCTCCTCAGGCAGCGAATGGGAAGACTGACTAGGACTGCTGAAGGAAAGACATTGATATACACTGGAAAGGGGGGAATGCTGAGTGACCTGGCCAGAGGGCTGAGTCATGAAGAGAACGCAGCGGTTCCTGGAGTGAGAGAGGGGCTGCAGTCCAGAGAGAGAGATGGAGTGACAGTATGCTGCCGCGGGAATGGCATCAACCTGATCATCTAATCCCTAGAGCAGCCAGGAGGAGGCACCAGACTAGCGGTGAGTGGTGTGCTCCATCACACCCCCACTTTCATATTGCAAACAAAACTAACTGAAAAATGAGATGATACCCATGCCAAGAAACAAACTGGTTATATACAGTAGGCAGTTGGCCAAATTTAGGATCTCTGACTCCTTCCCCGCTACCCCACTGAAGTTGAGGGAACTGCAGAGGACTATAACTCAGGGGAGAATTTGGCCCAGTTAATGTATTTAATCGTATAGACAATAGATATGCACTATTTGTGAGAAATATGGGATTCTGAGCATAATGATGTTATTCATGTACAAGGCTATATCAAGACACTGAAACAAATTGTATCCATATGGACAGGAAATAAAAAACCGCCATATAATGACTATTCCCCATTCCAGAAAAATTACCCAAGCTTGGCTGTTGCTCTTCTCCTATTTGTCATGAATGTAACAGAAAGAGGATAGAGTGCGTGTTGTTGTAGTTAAGAAAATTACCAATATTGACTTCAATTCCTGGAGTAATTTTTTATTAAAAATTGTTTATGGCCTGATGCAGCACTGCAACCCTATTCAGAGAAACACTTAAGCATGCACTTAACTTTATGTACTTGTGCAAATCCCATTGACATATATAGGCTTAAGCATGTGCTTTGCTGAATCAGAGCCTTAAATTAGCAGCTGGGGAAACCGAGACAGAGGTAAATGCTACAATTTCATAATTCCTACAACTGTGTGCATAAATAAGTGGTCTGATTTTCAGAGGAGATCCCTGTAGTTCTCATTGGTTTCGTTTTTCTTTTATTCCAATTGATTTGATATTTTAATATATATTTTTGTCATCTGTGCCTTTGAACAATCTTGCCATTTATTAGTTGTTTGTTTGTTTGTTTGTTTGTTTTTTAAGCTTACAAATAAATAAAGGCATTACCTTCCTCGTGAGGCCTGAGCCAATAACTACTGATGTCAATGACTCTTTCCAGTTACTTCACTGGGTCATAATGCAGATCAGGGTCAGAATGCAGAAAGACCACAAAGTGTTACCATAATTAACCTAACCCTCAGTTAGGATATCCACAAGTTTAGGAGAACTAGTTCAGATATGAAGAGATAATGTATATAGTGGAGAAGATTTCTGTGATCCAGTCATTTTGAAAACCACAATCACAGATTTAATTAATCACATATGAAATAACATACACAGAAAAAGAGAAAGAAAAGAGAAAGATAGTCTGTTAGACTCTTTTGTTGCATTTCAAGTTGGACTGTAAGCTCCTTTGGAACAGGGACTGTCTCTTTCTATATGCTTATACAGCATGCAGCACAGTGGGGCCGTGATCCTGTCTAGGACATTAGACACTACTAAAAATAAGTTAATAATAACTATCTTAAAATATATATCAATTTATATCAGCAGCCCCCACTGGCTCCCTATCTAGCTATAACCATGGTGGTTGCTGGCAGTCTTTTAGAACAGTGTTTCCCAAACTTGGGGCACCGCTTGTGTAGGAAAAGCCCCTGGTGGGCCGGGCTGGTTTGTTTACCTGCCCCGTCCGCAGGTCCGGCTGATCGCAGCTCCCACTGGCCGAGGTTCGCTGCTGCAGGCCAATGGGGGCTGCGGGAAGCGGCAGCCAGTAGGTCCCTCAGCCCGCGCCGCTTTCAGCAGCCCCCATTGGCCTGGAGCAGCAAACCGCGGCCAGTGGGAGCCGTGATCAGCCGGACCTGCGGATGGGGCAGGTAAACAAACGGCCCGGCCCGTCAGGGGCTTTCCCTACACAAGCGGTGTCCCAAGTTTGGGAAACACTGTTTTAGAAGGGTAAAATTTAGACCTGGTTATGAGGGAACAGATTGTAGTACCCTTCTTCACATTGAGTAGCCCATTACTCCTTGAGTAGTTCCACAGACATCAATGGTGCTACTAAGTCTGAGTAAGAATATCAGAATATGCCATAAGTTAAAAGTCAAAGTATTGCTCTTTGATTGTAATAATAAGCCAAGGTTGGAGCCACTTGCATTCTGACACTATCTATAATCATAAATTCTATTGCAATATGCATTGGGCAGAAGATCTAAGAAAACCAGTGATACTCCTGGACACCTAACCCCATTGCTTTCTTCTGCTGAACAGAACAAACTTTTAAAACAAAACCCTGAGCTATTCCACAGATAAGAACTGAAGAACTTGCAGCCGGCAATATACATGGATTTAGTGATGGTCAGTTACAACCTGGCCCACAGTGGAGCCACATTGCCCCAAGGAGGAAAATCTGGGATATGCCTAAAGTACAATCCCTTCCCCAGCTCCCTGGTGCACATGAGGAGTGGGCTGTGGTACCATGTATTCTAGAATCGTGCGCCCCACTGCCCTTGCTCTGCTGAGCAATTACCACAGGCCAGTGTAGAAGGAGTTTACTTCCTCATCACCCCATCACATTTAGAGTGGATTATGTCCCCAGGTGTACATGTCCATGTGCTTTTGTGAGTGCAGGGCCTACAATTGTCCCTAGACCTATTATGGGGAGTAAAATTGGAGGTGGAAGGCTTCTTGCACCTCACAGAGCACACCTGCTGAAGGGCCAAGGACAGTCTCACCCTAAACAACATGGGTTTTGCCTGACCTAATTCTAACATTCCTAACCCATTTTAGGAAATCTAATAATAAGTAACTATAAGTAGTGTTTCTGGTTCAAGCATATTGTTGTTTAGGATTATGACCATTGTTTCTGTCTCTTTCCCCATTCCCCATCCAAGAAGTTCAGATGAGCTAACAACAAATTTGTTTCGGCTGCTTAGGCAGCAGATAGGAAACCAAAATTCTATATCCAGAGAAGTCTAACCCTTCATTTCTTACCAATGTATTTACTTGGGCCAGAGTCCAGGGATGAAATCTATGAAGAAATTATCCAGAGTATACAAAGAAATAACATTTTCATCTTGATACTTCCTTTCATATTCCTTTAGGCTCTGTTGCTGAAATATTAAACATGGAGCTATAAGTGGAATACCTCAGTGTTTTAAAAAGCCATACATTTACAAGTCTACAACAGTTATATTGGCCTTTGGTTTACAATTGCCTTTTTTAAAAACTTATTCCTTAGTAATACTCGGACACTTCTACAATACTGATGTATATTGAAATATTCCAAGTCTAATTATCATCTAATTGTCAGATGGGGGTGCCGCAAAGGGATGGATCTGTGATTCAGAACTCCTTGGAGAGGAATTGCAGTGTCCAACTTGTGATATAGTTTAGAGATGAAACATGCTTTGAATGTTGTTAATCATATGGAACAGTTTTGAACACCTGTTTGAGTGCCATCTTAGTGCTTTATGTTTCCAGTATAAGCTAATGGAGATCAACACTTTTTTGACACTCCTGATACCAAGTGCTTATAAAGTGTTTATACCTGTAATTGTGTCAAATTATGTTAATTAAGCACTGAAAAGACACTAAGTTGAAGTGCTCAAAAAGTGTATTACTCAGAGTGTCACCTAGGGGCTCTTCACAGCAGACACTTGGGGGACAATTTTTTTCCTTTCAGCACTGTTAGAGCATTATGTCTTAAAGTATCTTTCTGATCTTAATTTAATTAAAAAAGCAAGTGCCAGTAAAGTGCACATGATTTAATCTTTTGAATTATAAATTCATTCTAAAGTAAAATGGCCTTTCCTTTTCACCTTTTCTTCTCAGCTCCATCTCCTCCGCCATTTATTATTATGTATTTAATTGCTAAAAGCACATTTTTATGATAAAAGCTAGGAATTAACCCGTGTGAGAGAGAGATTAGACAGAGAGAGAATGAAATCCCAAGGGCATAAAATACCCTTAGGGAAAAATAATACAATAGAATCCAATTGTATTCTTAAGATGCTGACTCACATTGGAGGGCTTGTGCAGAGTTGCACCACCACCCTGGGAGTTCATGTCACACTTTCTTGTGCCCTCCTTGTACACCCAAAAAAGAGCAAGTCACAATCTGATCCATAGTAGAGCCTTCTACAATAATTGCTGCAGGCCTTCCTCTCATACAGCATTTTTCTTCCATAGAACTCGAACCATTTTACAAAGGAGACAGGTATCATTAGCTTCATTTTGCAGATGGGAAGTTTAGGCACAAAAGAGGTGAAGTGACTTGGCCAAGTCACAGCAGAGCCAGAACTCAGAATTCCTGTCCCAGTCCAGTAGCTATCCACTAGACCGTGCTGCTTCCCATATATCAGATAGTAATATTGCTACTGTAAGAGGGAATAGTTTGGACCAGCCCTGTAGAAGTTTATTATGAGGATACAGAGAAAATGCATTTTCTAAAGTAGAGCAATTTAAAAGTGAGAGGAGAGAGCAGCACAAGGACACAGAAATTTAATACACATCTCACTGAAGAGTCTTGAGCCTGATCAAAAATAAACACATACTTTTAGGAATATTATTTTAGAAAATTCTACTTCAAGGGTTGTTCTATTTCATGATAGAATATTCTTTAAGGTGTACAGATAACAATTCCTATGTTGCCCAATTCTGACTAGACTCTATTAAAATGATGTTTTCACTTTTCTGTGAAGCTGTGTTTAATCTTTGTAGTCAATGTGCTGAGAAAGATAACAAAAAGATAGCTGAACTTTACTTTAAACTTCTTTAATCTTTCTCTTTAGCTTTCATTCTTGTAGTACAGCCTTAGCAATCAGACTTCAGCACTCTATTCCTCAGAAAAAACTTACAGATTCAGAAACCATAGTGAGAGAGTTTTCCCCTTTATACCCAAAGTCACAGATTCTCCTTAATCACATCTTGTGGAAGTCTCTCAGGCTACTGAAATTCCCCTAATAGTTAGAAGTTAATTTGGCAATGTCTAAACAATATCATGCAGGAGACTTGATACCTAAGGGGAATAGTAATAGAGCATTGAGCCTTTCACCTCTAGGTCATAGGTACCTTTCAAGTCTTGGTTGTAAGCACAATCACATGGGTCTTTGTTGGCCTCCAATACATAAAATGAATTGCTCTTAACCTAGTCCTCAGTGGAAAGGTGTCCGTGTCACAAATGGCTCTCTTATCTGTAGCCTGAGCAAAGAAGCCAACAACTGAATGGTCATGTAGGTGGACACTGAACAGAGAGATTATTCCCTCCAGGTCAATGTAGAGGCACATTGGCAGGGTATAGGTTTTACTCTATATATTGATCAGATTAGAAGACTTCAGTCTTGAGGGCTCCCAATCCAACACCTACCTAGGTCTTGATCAAATTGCCACTCAAGTTAATTTGGAAAGATTCTAATTTCCCTGAGAGTTTGTGGAGCCTTGAGAGCATTATTTAATTAAATACAGAAAAGAAAAATGAAGTGATACTTCTTTTGTAGTGTTAACTCTTGGTGCCTGGAGGGAAATAAATCAGTGCTTTCTGTGCATTTCTTCAGGGTTCCTTCTCATAAACTATACCCCCTCTCTGATTTTCTTGTGAGCTGACAACTAGTAGGCAATCAAGAAATATGCAAGTAGCATGCAGATTCACCCACTAAAAAACCCCCAAATGGTCTCAGATTCATTGTTGGCATAACTCCACTGAAATCACTGGAATTTGCCATCAGAGGACTGGACCCAGAATATATTAAAGAGAACATGGCCATATAGAAATATTTTTAAAACAGAGATGGTCTGCAGTCAAAATACCTTGCATCTTGGGTAACCATAAAATATCTCACCTGTCCATGACTCTCAGAGACACTCCAGTCTCTAGGAGTTCTGTGGTGTAGTCATATTGCTTTTTAAAAGGCAGTACATACAGGACTGAAAAATACAATGTACTGAAATACTGGGTGCATTATGAAAACCTAGATAAACTTAAATAGAAATATTGGGTAAAACCAAGTGTAGGGTATATTTTTGGTTTTCGAAAACTTCATTGGTTGGAGTGGGGAGGGTTGTGTTTTTGTTTTGTGTTTGTTTCAACCAAAGTTGGGGTGGTTTGCATCCAGGTCCTCTTACTCCAAACCACAAACTGTTTGCTGGAGGTTGTGGGTAGTTGGATAATAAATGGTTGTGGTTAGAGTTAGATAAATTACTCTGTAATCAATGCATCAGCCAACAACTTGCTTTCGACATAGTTATTGTAGAACATGAAGCCAGTGTTTACTAATTCCAAGGTAGTACAGGTCTTGAAATACTCAAATTATCTCGCAGGCCTTTGGACATCTGCTGCCCATCTGACCTGGAAAATAAAGGCTGATGAGCAAACAAAATTAGAGGAACAGTAAGGTCCAGATTGTGACTTTTAAACCCATAGCTGTTTAAGGAGCAGGTGCATGAGGAGTGGGGAGCACTAACCATTTAACAGACGCCTCTGCCTGTGAAGGACACAGGAATGAAGAATACCCCTAAGGGAGCTGGCAGAGCACACAGTGCAGTAGTAAGTCCAACATCATTACACCAGGTGCAGTGTGTACTTATATTAGTTCCGGACACGAATTGCTACCTGATTGATATGATATGAAAGGGATGTGGGGTCATGCCACACCTCACCCCCTTGTGGGGTGGCTAGTACCACTGGTGGCACTAATGTTCCACCCTTCAACTCACTGCTGCACAAGGAAGGAACAGTTGTTCTTTGCACTCCCTCTCCAAATTTCCCCTTGGGCACCTATGCAAAGGAATCAATCTGGTCCTAAATGATCAGAGCTATTTTGATTGATGGAAATATATATTTGCTACTGAAATTTTTTTGTGAAAATGAATGAGCCACAGAATGAACCTGCATTTCTTCTCCGTCCTTCCAAACTGTTGCATTGATCTGCTGTATGCACAAACACGCATCCTCCATAACACAATAATTATTTTTCTCCTCAATAGCAGCAGTAAGCTAGCTCACATAGGGATGAGACTAGTGTATGCTGGGACAAAACCATGTTGTGCAAAATTAGAAGACCAAAAGTAGCAGGTCTTTTCATTTAAGATAGAACCTCTCACTGTGACTGACTCATTGCCAGGTGAGTACTTTTAAACAGTCATTTCAAACTATTCAGATTTAGCTTGAAAGAAAAAATAACATTGCAATAGGCACCACTTTTCTGTAGATGACTCTAATAAAGATTTGTGACAAGTGAATAGTATGTATGGAGAGGGTTGTTAATGTCTTAGGGCTGTAGTCACAATATGGATTGTGTAGCATGTGGGTGAAAAGTTGAGGGGTTCAGAGAAAACTTCCCATCTTAGACAAAATTACATTTAAAAATTCAAGTATGAGGAATCATTTGACTGGGAATCATTTTTTGAAAAGAGGGGAAATCCCTTCTTTTTCTAATATTCGCAAATAGGTCTTTAAGGCATCCTATCTACAAGCTCAGTCACAGAATATAAGAATTGCAGTAGAGGAGCACACCCATGGTCCATCTATTCTGGTACATTGACCCATTTGGAATTTGCCTCCAACACAATGAGAGGTGAATCCAGTGGTTAAAGTAGATTAACGTGGGAAGGTGCTTTCTCAGCACAATAGGATCTGAAGGACAATCATTGCACCCCCATCTTTTCTCTCTTCGTGTCCATGCAGTGTTTTTTGGTCTTATCAAATCTTCTCTTTCTCTGGTTTGTTCCCCACATGGAAATTGCCTAGTATTCTTCAGGATATCTGGTATGCTTTTCTGTGCCTTCATTTATCATGGCACAGTATTGGATACCATCATGTTTTCTTTATCTGAGTCACAGATGTATGTGTGGCCTAGATTCTGCCTCTGTATTCTTTTCCCCAGCTACAAATGTATCTCTGCGAGTAAATGAAGCAGCAAAAAACCAACCACGATTGATAGAAAAGTATTTAATGAAACCCCCCTTTGTCATCATTTCATTGTGGGGAGTGGATTCCTGTTAGTGTGAAATACTATTCTATGTGAAATACAGTATTGGAAAATAATTTGTGCGCCAAATTCTGGTTGGTGTTTTTCACAAGTGTCTGTATGGGGAAAAGAGCAAGCCAGTAGGGTGAAGTGTGATGCAACTGTTGTGCCCTGAAGCTACCTCCCTCAAAACTCTTGGAGAATGTCCATACATTCAGCCTAAATTTCGGAGGTAGTGCTTAGAAGTCATGGGACATAGTCCACATATAACAAACCCTTCCCCTTGTGCCATAGATTCATACAATTTAAGGCCAGCTAGTTGTGTTCATATAGAGAACTTCCTCGTCCTAGACTCCTCTTCACTGCTACCCTCATCACTCTTTGCTTTCAACACACACACACACACACACACACACACACACACACACACACACACACACCCCTCTACCTGTATTCATTTTGGCTGTAAAGGGATTCACATGGTGATGTCTTTGTATCAGGAAGGGAATGGAGAAATACTTAAAGGACATATGGTACAACTAAAAATAAAAAATATTGTACTCATAATAAAAAAACATATATTGTTAAAAAAATGTGTATAAGGGCAATCAGAGAACCCTGGAAATTAGCATCAAAAAACCTAAATCAAATGGAAAGGAAAATGAGCCAACTTTTGTTACCCTTCATACTCAGAATCTGAGAATGTTTCAAATAGCTGTAGTATAGCACATGCCAAAAAAAGAAAAAAAAAACATGCAGTGAATATGTTGCAGTCATTAGCAATCTAAAAAGATAATTTTTCCAATGATCCTGAAAGAGGCTTACGGAATGAGTAAATGATACAATCCATAATTGGACTGGAATTAAAGAGAGCAGTGAATATATTTGGTTAGGACATGACTGCCAAGCTCCAGACAGAAAAAAAAACTTTTTCTATACTTTCTTAATTTGAAATAACTGTCATAACTACATGATGCAACACTGTGGGTGGTAATCTGCCTTTGATAGCATTTCTACTATCCAGTTGCCATAACAATCTGATGCCACTTTTATATGTGGCTGTACTTTTCTGTATTTCTTTTCATAAAATATCTAGCACACCTAGTCATTAACTGCGACATAGTTTGAGTTTATCATACTTTGAGCTGGAGTATCCAATTCAGCTCTGAAATCACTGAAATCAAGACTGTTACAAGCTTCTCAAGGTCTAAAAAGTAAAAAAAAAAAATCTTCACAGTCCCACTTTAAAAAAAAAAAAAAAAATCAGGTTGGTTTGTCCAGCCCTTAAAATTGAACCCTTAAGCAGTAGTTCCTGCTAGAAGTAGGAGTGTCTTTACAAGGGTTTGCCTTTTCTTTATGAAGAATAGAACAGCAGCATCACCAAGGGATATGCAGCAGGCATCCAAATGTGCTGCTATTCATCTGTATGAATGCCAGGATTAAAAGGGGAGGGATTTTTTTAACCTGTGAGAAAACAGTAATTATTTACTCTCTTTGACTTAATGACTTCTGCCTTTTGTGTATACAGGGGAACAAAGCAAGGCAAGTTACAGTCTGTGGCTACGTTTACATTACACACCAGTGTCAGTGGCGTGTAGTGTACATGTAGCTACGTGCCATGGTGAAAAGTAAGCTATGTCCACACTGTGGTGTGTAGCTACACATGTCAGTGAAAGGCTCTAGCCATGGCGAAAGGCTTCAGCAGCTCCCCACTGCCAGAGCTTTTCACTGAGGCAAAGGGAGACTCTGGCCGGGGGGGGGGGCACAAGCAGGGAAACTCCCCTTTTCAGAACCTTTCCCTGCTGCTGCAGTCCTTCTCTAGTCCATGGACAGGCTCCAGAAACTAGGAGCTGGAGGAGCCTTTCTACGCTGCTGGAGTCTTTCCCTGCAACGTTGGAAGCAGCAGGACACTATACTGCTACAACTAGCGGTGTAGGCAGGGCATGGGGGAGTAGAGAGCCTGTGGAGTATGTACTTGAGTACACGCCCTTCAGGCATGTCTTTACTTTTTTAAGCTGTATCCCACCAGCTATACTGCTGTTTACACCTATGCTAGGGGGGCTGTGCAGGTATGTACACGACACACTGCTGAAAAAAGCATGCAGTGTAGACCTACCCTGTATGATTTCTCTATTGCAGTCAGCAGTTCAGACCACAGCACTTAGCAAGCAGAATATTTATAGGATGAATGAGTTGCATGGATGAGAGCTGTGTGTGATACTCATTCTAAGGGGCAATGGCCAGTGAATCTCCGTGTCCCCACCAGCCATGCTGACTTCTCTTAATGTGCAACCCGCCCGCTGCCTGATATGCCACACAGACAGCTTCTTGGAGCTGGGTCTCATTCTCTACATTGTGCAGGGCTTCAAATGTCCGACTTCCCCCAGCACAGCAGAACCAGAGCTGGTCACTGAGGAGGGATAAGATTCTTTTCTCACCATCCCCTCAAGTGTTTTCTTATTTTAATCCTAGTAACAGGGTGGCTTGCCTGTGGGCTAGAGTCCTTTGGGCTAAGCCAGCCCTGATTACGAGATGAGCCCCACATGAGAGGAATCTAGTGCTTCCCCTCTCTCGCGCTCTCTCTCTCTCTCTCTCTTAGTTTCTCTCTCTCTCTCTCTGTATAGATAGATAGATAGATAGATAGATAGATAGATATAGACTGCCAGATGCAGGAAGCCTAGTAGTAAGCTGGGGGAAGCTCAGAGAACAGGAGACTGTGTGGAGCTGGTGGAAGGAGCAGCTACAAGGAGCAAGTCTGAGTCCTGCAGAGCCCTAGCTAGACAAGGTGAGCTGAGAAACTGTGTGTTTGTTTTTGGACTCTTGAGTTCTGTTTGGTGCTAAACTGTTGCCAGCCTGAGGAGAACTGGTGAAGAGTGAATTAAAGGATTGTGCTTAAAAGGTAACTGGAGATTGCATGAGTTCTTAAAGGGGAAATAGAGGTGGGCCAGCTACATGGGCAACCCTAACTCTGAGGAGCACTCATGGCAGGTGGTGGCTCCTGTGCTACAATTGCTTATAAATAAGTAGCCATGCTTGTCTTTCTCTCATGCATAAACTAGAAAGCTGACAGTGCGAAATGGAAGAGTGTGACAATAATTCATGCTAGGGAGCCTCTGGCTATTTGTGCTATGCATTTAGGTACCTTTGGGCCAGCTGATAGTGTGCTTGGGTGGTCAGATATCTCATTCTCTTTTACCCCACCACTGTTTGTGTTTTTCCAGTTGTGGCCATGGCATTTTTAATATTCTGTTCAGAAAGTAAGGGATGATCGTCCTCCTGAGTCCACGGTAAATTCAGCCCATGCAGCACATAGAAATAAATATCTAAAATATTCAAGACATTACATTAGATATTTAAACAGGAGAATTGTAAAAGGCAATAAAAGGGGAAGTTAACAGTATCTAATGAGCAACAGAACATTATTATCTATCACTATTTTTATGTATATTTTGCTAGTGCCTAGAGGCCACCAATCTAGAATCAGGCACTGTCAGTGGTGCAAGCGTGGTTGTATGGTACGGTGTGCTGTACCAGTAAGATATTTATAGCTGGTATGGCATACCGGAAAGACACAGGAGGAACTCAGCCCCATCCCCAACCCTTCCATGCAGCTGCGTCTCCTGAGTCCTCCTGTCTGGGATCTATACAGCAGAAGTCTCCGGCGCAGCGGGAGGAGGACAGACTCCCTCCCACCCAGGTAGGATCATGGGGAGAGCATGGGGGGAGGAGTCACGTGCCCCCCCCCTTTGTGTCTCTCCCATGAGTGTAGCGTACCAGCAAGAAATGATTTCTACTTGCACCACTGGGCACTGTACGCACCCACAAGGAAGAGATGATCCCTGCACCAAGTAGTTACAGTCTAAGAGGCAACAGGTGAATGCATGATAGATCCGTGAGAAACCTGATAGCTCAGGGAGACAGTTACAATTGGTATAATAAGCAACATTCATAGCACACCAAAAGAATTGAAGTGAAGGGTTCCTAGAAGTTATAAACAGATCAAACGCAGCTTGTCTCTTTTGCACCAAGTGCCAATGCAGTGAATAATCTCATTCACTGGTATAATTTTAAGCTTATGAATGTATTGTATGAACCTATGCTTTTTTTGTATAACAAATTACTTGGATAGCCTATTTCCCATGACCCTTTAGCAGTCTCCGTAACAAGCCATGCAGCATGGCAGTCAGAAAGATGATTGTGCCCATTTAAAAAAAAATCTATTTATTTCCCCTCAGATATAAAATACACAAACCAGCAACTCATATAGTTAGCTTATGTTAGAGCTCTATCAGGAAGAGCCTGCCTGAGTGTATGGGCAAGTGAAAAACATAGTTGTAGTTCTTCTTCAGTCACCTCAGAAAACCAGTTATATACGTCTTGATCGTAGAGACACAGAACTTGCACACATGAATAGTCATTATTTATTTTTAATGGGACAACTTGTATGGACAAACTTACACACACACATCCAGTGCATAACAACAGGATAATCTTAAACATGGATACAGAAAATCTATTCATTTATTTTTCAGGGGGAGGAGATGTCTTAACCTAGGCTGAATGTTTCATTTTGTGTCTGACTTTTTCAGTATCAAGCAAACGTCTGCTTGTAGTTATTAACTCATGGACCCAGAAAACAAATGACAAACGTATGCATGTCTGCCCTCTGTATAGAATACTCAACATTGCCCTTGCTTTGAACCTTCTTCTAGTTTACTGTTCATTATGAGATGGGAGAAAAACAATATTAATAATTATACATATTATATTATTATTCAGAGCTTGTAAAATTATTCATGGTGAATAAATTATCCCACAAATTTAGCCTTTTCTGTTTGCTAGTCATTTGCAAACTGAAGCTGATTTCTGCAAATGGATCCATTCTTTAGTAAATACCAAATTTTAATGAACAATATTTAGCATAAGGAGTACTGTTAATAAATTGTCTCCTGTCACTATTTGCTATTGAATTCAGTTGCAGGCAGGGGTTACTGGAACAATTTGTAGAGTGGGGGTACTGAGAGCCATTGAACCAAACTGTAAACCCTGGATATAATGGAAACCAATTCAAGCCAGGGGGTGTGGCAGCAATCCCTAGTTTCAGTGCCTATGGTTGTAGGGTTTCTTCTCCCTGTAGAAGTTTTATACAGTGACAAACAGCAAATAAATACCCTTTTTATATGAAAATGCAAATATTTGTATAAAGAACAGCCATTACTTAGCATTAATGTGGTCAAAAACCCTTTTAGAATGCTTGCCAGTAACAGTTGAAAGGTGCAAACATGAGTGACCTCAGTATGTACAGTATTTGGGTTTTGGGGGGAGCAGAGTTAGTACTCAGGTCTGTTATCCATTTTATAACACCTTTCAATGAATCTCAAATCACTTTTGAAAACTTGAGGAAGAGATTTATTGTCTATTTTTACAACTAAAAAGCAGTCACGTCTGCAGTGAAATGAGGCAACTATTTAAGCTCATACATCAACAATTTGGGGCCAGGAAGTGCAGAATGCCATATCTAATTGAAACTGCAGGGAAAATTGTAGGTAGGCAGACTGTAATTAACCAAGTTGGAATTTGGCCAGGACCACCTCTGTATATATTATATTTGTCTTTAACTTCTAAGATGCACTATTCACAATGATCTCTGAATACATGTATCGCATTAACAAAATTCCCCACTTCAGTTATCAAAATAGATATAGATACATAGAATCTTAATGGACCCATATCTCCTTATCTTTTAAACTGATTTAGTGATCATTAAAGTGTTACACCCTCCCATTACAGTATTATAACAAGTAACATCCCTCAGAAATTACGAGACCTTACCATTAATGTATAAGACTTGTCATCACTTTGGTAATATCCATTCTAAATACTGTTCCTAGTGCTAGAATGTTATGGATCTGCAACTGCTTACAAATCAAAAAGATACAGCTTCCAAGCCCCAAAATATGTGTGGGTTACTTTGGCCCCAATTCAGCAAAGCATCCAAGTACAAGCTCAAGTCCATTTCTTTTCAATACATCACATGCTCAACTTTGAAGTCCATGGGACATAAGCACATGCATGGTCTTCCCTTTAAGCTTCAATGCTTGTCTGAAAAGGGACAGACTGCTGAATCAGGGCCTTGTTGAACATTCCTATTTCTACCTATATAGATGGTTTTACCACAGTTGTACAAATTCATCCTTTTAAACATTTGATCACTTCTTCCTTGTGAAGTCCCCCTCTTAACTTCTTAATGATTTCCAATCCTTGCTCTTGGTTCCTAGTACCAAAACTCAGCTCAGTCATTTGAACAGCAGTTATCTATTCCACATTTGATTGTGGATAATTAGCTCTGAGAAGTAAAGCCCTTTCTATCATCTATACAATCAATGTTAGGAAGAGCTTCACTTCCCAGGGACAGTCATGCACTCGCTGAACATCTTTCTTGAATAAAAAGCATACAAAGTCACGAAAGGTACTCAACTTAGACTTTTATTGAAATATAATAGGCACAACAGTCATGGAAAGGCAGAGACATTGTTTCCTTGCACTGTCTAGTCTATGTCCTGCAACACCTGAACTTGAAGAAAGTATTTAATTCTTCATGCACATTAATACCTAGTCCTTTCTATCATTATTATTATTATTATTATTATTTATTTTGCATCACAGGTGTATGTTATTCTTTAGAAGCCGCCAAGAGAAGTAATTTCTTGTCCTTAGAGTCTGCAATCTAAATCTGCCTAAAGCAGCTGCTCCATATCCCATTACCAGTTCCACTGGCATGACTTTTGTCATGGCCAGGTTTTGTAAATGATTCGTGAGAACCTGAGGAGTAATGACTTTTCATGAACAGTCTCAGACACCGTACATGAATAAACAGTAAGTACGGTGCTTACCTAAAATGAAGCCCATTTGTTTAGTAATCAATGACATGCAGCATGATGCATCATCCCCTCAGTTCCCTCTCCCCAATTTAAAAAAAAAATAGCCAAAACAATCTAACCCTCTGTCTCATTATAATTTCTTGAGGCAAAATCTGCTCTTTTCTGTCTGACATCTGTCAGACCCTACCTTTCTTCTGAAGCCACTCATGTGATAAGTGAAAGTAGAGACATAAAAAGAGCTATGATCTTGTCAACCATAGCTAAACAAATACATTTATTAAAAAGAGAGACCCTAACAGAAGACGTTGTGTTATTTTTCATAAGGTAACTTTAACATGGCCTGAGAAACTTCCTTTCTATTAAGTTAGCATGTCTACTATGTGCTTGTGTACACCAAATGGGAATTTTAGATGCTATACTTGTACATTTGTTAGTTTAATAGAAATAATGACCTTAATGCTGTTAAATTACAAGTCCCTACCCAGTGATGCACTCTTTCCCCCACTAGCAACCTGAATTACAGCATGTTAAAAACGTTGCTGTCAATGTGAAGCTAGTCAGTTTGTAATAATGAGTTAGCAGCAGGTTCAGGTTTTACACCTCCCCAGGTGTCTCCCTGCTAAGTATTGGGGTTTTATAGTCACATTCTTTCTTTTTTTTGTAAAAGAGATATTCTCTTTTCGCAACATGAAATAGCCACCCAAACACAAAGGTAATCTATTTAGAGGGAACAGTGATATTGACTTTACCTTTTGTAGAAAGTCCTAGTCCTACCAAAATCTATACCAAAACTCCAGTTTGGCAGAATTTCACCCAAAGTACGATCAAATACACAACACTGTAAATAGAAAACATTGTTTTGTGTCTAATTCCTTAGTTACAGTAATTGTAGGCCTTATTTGGAACATTAGGTAAAACATCTTCAGATATAAATAAGTGTGGGTTTTAAATGGATGACATCCCTTTGATTATTTAAAAAAAATGAGGGTTTATTGTCAGTTAAATGTTTATATTTGATTAACAAATTTTATCATGGAGAGTTTCTGGAGTGCTGAAAATGGTTTCCTTTCAACTCCCCCGCCCCAAGTATATTCTCTCGGGCTGTATTCTGTGAATTTTCCTCTTATTTAATCATCACGTTGCACTCTTCCTCCTCTGGACAAAACAAAATCCTGGAACCCAGCTCCATAACTTCAATATGCATATAAATTGACACCATTGACTATAACACACCATGGCAAACAGCAGGGAGGGGCTAAATGGAAAACTCATTTGTTAGTTTTCACACTTGGAGACTGTTATTTTTATAAATGACTGATATTGGACACTGTAGGAGTGCCCTCTTTCATATCCACTGAAGTACTCTACTGGCCCCAGGAGTCACTAAGAGTAGTGGATTTTAATAGTTATAGATCTTAAATGGAGGGTTAGAAATTGTTTCTTTTCATTACAATTACAACAAGGAATTAACCCCAAGGGTATCCACTTAATTTCATAATATATAGACTGGAACGCTAATAATGTGGCTCTTCTAAAATGTAATAAAGAAGCAACTGGCCCTTTGCTCCCTGGGGTAGGTTTCTGTAAAATGTATTGCAAAAAATGTAAAACAAAGAAGACTTTAAGTTAACAAGCTTTGTAATGTCACTAGCTCCAGTGCTCAAAGTGATCAGAAGCACACAGACGCTGCATATTGGTACTATTTTTACAGCAGGAGTTCAGTACCACTTCACTGGCAAAAAACTAAAAACAGTTATAGAGGGAATGGAGGATAATTCACAATTAAGTGAAGGAAGGGAGAGACACAGAGTTCAGCAGTACAAGTTAATTATGAGTTTCAGGGTCCACTTGGACCTTTACTGTGGCCATCAAGTTAAGCTTCCTGTTGCTTTGCAATAGAGCATGCAAGGTTAAAACAATACTCAGCTTTGCATTGTAGCAGTAAGTGAATTCCTCCACATTCTGTTCCATTTGGAGTAGTGAGTAACACAGTAGCCTCTGACCTTTCTGTCATTATGGACTGTAACTATGGAGTCAAAGATCTGAACTATTGGATCATTTCACGGTTTTAGGTCTAGGCTAAAGACATTTCTGTTTGATAATGATTTTAACAGTGTCTGACTGGACACAGCATCCTGAGACATCTTTGCAGGAGAGGGAATGGAGTGAGGATACTAACATAGGCTTACTTTTTATTGCAGTTTTTTCTATACAATAAAATAACACTGAGAATCCTATGCTATGGTTTTTTAATCATAATTATTCCAGTCTAGCCTTCAAATTAAAGCTATAACTGCTTCCCTTCTGTTAACAGGGAACAGTTCATCAGTGAAGAAGCTATGGTAAAGATATTGATATCCTTAAGCAGAGGTGCTGACTTTCTAATGTGCCAGGGACTGCTCCTCCCAGGCCTCACTCACACCCCGCCTCTTCCTGCCCATGCTCCGCCCCCACTCTCACTCCTTCCCCCCCACCCCTGCCCCAGTGCCTCCTGCATGCTGCAGAACAGCTGATCATGGCGGGAGGGAGGGTGAAGTGCTGATCGGCATGGCTGCTGGCGGGCAGGAAGCGCTAGGGGAAAGGGAGGAGCTGATGGGGGAGCTACAGCACCCACCATTTTTTTTCCCATGGGTGCTCCAGCCCTGGAGTACCCACGGAGTTGGTGCCTATGTCCTTAAGTGTGTCTAATATGCACAGAATTCTGTGCCCCAAGGTTACCCTTGCAAATATTTGCAGCAGCAAATATTAGGCAACTGATTGACTGCAATACCCAATTTGTGGAATTTGTGCATGTAAGGTGGGATTTACAAAGGTGTTTAGATGCCTAACTCCCCACTGAAATCCATGAGTTAGAGGCCTAAATACCTTGCCAACCCATTGATTTCATCTTTGTGAATCTCACCCAAAGGCTGGAAGTCTTGCCCTTCACTTCAGTAGAGAAAGGATTTCACCCAAACTTCTATACATGCAATTATATGCACCTAAATTAGAAAAGCTAAGTCCTGTCCTGTAAACTTGTCAATCAACTATGGAAAAGCTGCAGATCTAAACAGGTGATTTCAACTCACTTGTTCACATTGATCATGCAGATCACAATTTTGGGGATATGTAGAATATTTATGAAGCTACAGAGGTACTTTTTCTTCACACACACACAAAATCCCTTTACAACTGAAAGTCCAGGATCCCTCAGAGACCTGCCAGAGCAGCACAGAACAGATGTCAAAGGGGCTACCAAGAAGACAATGGAAATAGGGAAGTGGCTAAAGAGCACTTGGTTGAGGAAAGCATCACACAAGACCAGAGTAGCTGAGAAGCCCGAGCACCATATATGGCTATGGAAGTCATTTGATGTGCCAGGACAACACTGGATAGATGTTGAAGTTACAGTGGGGAGCATAAAAGAAGACCAAAGGATCAGGTGAGATTGATAGAGCAATCAATTAATTGATTGGGAAGTAGCAAGAAGCCCAGGGAGAGCTGGCTGGAAAGGATCAGAGGTAGCTGAGAGTATGACAGGATGGCAAATGTGATTCTCAGTTGCAGTATTAAATCCTTTTATCATATAAAAATCCTGGTGTAGGACTTCTGTTATTAGCTCTTGACAACTGGAACTTACCCATCCCATCTGCCCTCCAATGGCATCACTCTAGTCTGATCTCTGGCCCATGTTGTGAACCCTTACATACTAGTCCCATAGATTGCCCAGCAACTACTTGCATGAGTCACTACTCAGTAGGGTTGCCAACCCTCCAGGATTTTCCTGAAGTCTCCAGGAATTAAAGATGAATCTTTAATTAAAGATTGTCATGTGATGAAACCTCTAGGAATACGTCCAACCAAAACTGGCAACCCTACTACTCAGACCTTACATTCTGGCCTTCTCTTCCCACTCCACTTTTCTGCATCATTCTTTGCCTGCAGCATCCTCATCTTCAACTTTTTTGGTTGTAGCAACTGTTAATTGGATATTTCAGACTCTGACTTGGAAAAGTTTTGAGTCCAAAAATAGCTGTTCAAGTGTTTCTTTAATTATATTTGCTTGAGGCTTCCATGCTTCATGAACTTGGAAAGCCAAAAAGAGAGGAAAAATTTGAGCTGCCCTCCACAGTTGGATTTTTCAAAGGCGCCTGAGGGAAGTGGGTGTCCAATTCTCATTGAATTTCAATGGGTGCTTGCTGCCTAACTGCCCATTGAGACATTTTCAAATGTCCCCCATGTCGTTTTTTCTCATTATTTTCCTAGGGGAACTGCATCCTAACTCAATTTAATTTTAATGCCCTTAAAATGATAGCATAAAGAAGCAATTTTACTTGCATTGATCTTTTTTCATTTCTTTATTTTACCTAAAAATCAAGTGCAATAAATCTTTAGGGCCAGATTATGATACCTTTACTCATCATACAGAGTTATACCATATGCAGAGTCCTACTGGTTTCAGTGTGACTCCTTGGGGAGTAACTCACTGCTCAGTATAAGTAAGGGATCACAGTTTAGCCCAGAATGTGCATAAGCCTTTGTTTAGGAGGGCTTCCCCACTCCCGTATATGTATTTACACACGCAATTGTATTGAGGTATATTCCCTAACAATCATTTGGTGAATTTCCCCTGACCTTTTCAACTTTAATTTGAGGGTCCAATATCAATTTGACTGATAAATAATATTTTATAATAAAGTAGGAGATAATTTAAATTCTTCAGTACAGCTAGTTATATTGGTTAAATTGTTCTAGAGAAAGGGTTTTTCTTCTATCTTCCAATTTAATTTAATTTAATCCTAGAATATATAATATATTGTTTGGAGTGTAAATTAGTGTTTCTTAAAATTAAGATGGGCAAAAGCAATTGATTTCAGCAACGGAATTTATCCTACAACTTTCACCAGTTCTACCTATGGATGATTGTTAATGATAATGCTCCCAAATTCACAAAAAGCCTGTGCTTACATCATCCAAAAGCCATATTGCTTGTTAATGCAACCCCTCATTGCAATTTAATGTAAATTAATTAAAAATAATTGCAGAAGTGGCCAGACATAAGTGCATCATGGACTTTGGTCTGAACCTAAAGGCTGCAAAAATGTCTGATTATTCAGAATGTGTTCATCAGTTCCAGGTTTAAGATCTTTATTGAGGGCCAGACTGAGAACCCTCTGGTTCCTCTAGTTAGCAGTTACTCACGTGAGTAATCCCTGAGATTTTAGTGCTCAACAATGGAGGGGAAAGGGATTCAGAATCTGGATTTTAATCCGGTAACAAGAATTATTCTTAAACACAAACTGTTATAGGGCTTTTTTGAGATTAAATATTTGAAATTTTATTTCCCATTGTTATCAGGCCATTGCTGATTAAAGCATTCACGTGTAAATTGGTCCATGATAAGAGATTCAGTGTTATGGAAAGTTTATGTAGAAAATATGCTGAGATATTTGCCTTCTCTATTGGATTTAATGGCCTATAAACGGAATGATGTGTAATCCAATACCATATCATAATTAAGCCAAAAGCAGTGGCTAAAAATTGGTTATAACGTGTCCTCTTCTGGGAATGGATATTGTCAGTTGCAACATACACAAAAAAGATTGAACCTGTCCACACTTGTGGCAAGTATAAGGTAACTGCAGCCCCCTGGCTGCAGGAAGACCTATATCCAGAATTGGAAAAACTAAAACTAATTTGTACAATTGTGATTGGGGAGGTGGGGGAAAGAATGTTTAGAATACTGTGTAATTTGGTTCATGGTTCATTTCTATTTAATTTATTCATATCCAAGTTTCTGAACAGTCAGACTTAGAATTCAGTAAAGGGCTAATTTTAGTTAGGAGAGAAATGAGTTAATCAGACCCAAGACATTTCTTTCGTAGTCTATTTTAACTGTGTTCAGCAAAAATGGATTGGCAGCAGAAGTGTCAGCCATGCATGCACATGGGCTAAAGTCAGTGGCTATTAGCTACAATTCATTGCGACAGAGGGGGACAGCTGGGTCCAAAATCTACAGCCAAACTGCTTCTCTGCACCAGATTCAATGAAGAGAGTTGTAAATTATAACTTCCTACACCAGTGAGGTCATTTACACCTTCAAGGGAGTGTAGTGAGATGTACAAACCCTGCAGTGTAGAGCAGTGGTTCTCAACCAGGGGTATGTCTACTCGTGGGAGTACACAGAGGTCTTCCAGGGGGTACATCAATTTATCCAGCTATTTGCCTAGTTTTACAACAGGCTACATATAAAGCACTAGCCAAGTCAGTACAAACTAAAATGTCATACAGACAATGACTTGTTTATACTGTGCTATAAGGTTTACATTGAAAGGTAAGTACAATATTTATATTCCAATTGAATTATTTTATAATTGTATGGTAAAAATGAGAAAGTAATCAATTTTTCAGTAATAGTGTGCTGTGACGCTTTTTTTGTATTTTTATGTCTGATTTTGTAAGGAAGTACTTTTTAAATGAAGTAAAAGTTGGGGGTACACAAAGCCAATCCGACTCCTGAAAGGGGTACAGGAGTCTGGAAAGGTGGAAAGCCTCTGGTGTAGAGGAAGGAGTTAAGGAACTGCTCTGGCCCAGGCAGCTCCACCCTATCACATCTGCAATGCATACACAGGAGAGCGGAAGAGCAGCTCAGTTGCAGGCAGCCAACAGAGGTGAACAGATCAGCTTTTTGAAGCTCGGTAAAAGGAGCACAGCGGGAGGCCCAGAAAAGAACTATGGAAAATTTCAAGGTTGGAGATTCCTTTGATGTATTGTTTATACATCCTTGCTGTTTCCACTTTAATGGGTGGGCCAGTAGGAAGTGATCCTGCAGGACACAGCTGTGTATCTTTGGACCCTGGAGTTGAACTTGATTGAGAGGGTGGGCCTGGCTTCTCCTACCCACCCCAAAGGGTCTGGAGGCAAAAAGCCTGTCTCTAAGACTAGATTCCCTGGAATAGGAAGACCCCAGATCCCAGGGGGGATCCCTTGACTCTGGGACTTTGTCTGGGTGAAGCCTGAAGCCCCTTTATGGACAGTGGAACTAGCATTTATTGGACTCTTTACATGACACAGAAGGGGAGAAACCACTGCAGGGCTAGAGCAGCTATCAACAGAGTACCTGTCACACCCTTGCCTGGGTGGCACTGTGGGGAGCAGCTCCCTTCACTCAAGGGAGACATAATGTCTTCCTTTGGGTTTTCAGTGATGTGGAAGTACAGCTTTCATTCCCCTGGAAGCTCCATAGGAGCAGTTGTGGAAATAAAGTGCTGAATCAGCATGCCCACATTTCTCAGTAATGCCCCTATCAGTGGGCTCTGCTGTCCTCCCACACTTACACCATCTTGTGTACTAGGGATATTGTGGTCACTTTGGGGAGGTCTTGCCAGAATCTCAGCTGTTGCTGACATAATAATAAGCAACTCATTCGTGTGTGATTTCTAGCACTGGCTCTCCAGGTTTATGGTGTGTTTCTAACAATTGTGGCCACTGTTTTGTAGCACATGGGCAAAAAGCAGATCTTCTCCTCTCTGCTGTTTCTCCCAGCCCCTGCTTCTGGTTGCTGTGCCTCTGCCTTTAACCCACCCCAAATTAAAGTGCTTCAGAAGAACACAAATTTAGCTGTTTGCTCAGAACTCATTACTCTTGTATAGCCTTAGCTGTGCACTTCTAGGCATTGGGCAAGCAATTGTCTCTTGTCCTCTTTAGTGTTGTTCCACCTGGGGTTGTCTTATTAGCAAAAAGGAAGCCATTTTACTTCTGAGCAGAACTACTGCCTTTGAGAATGTAGGTGACTCAAGGTGATAATGACTGTTAAATCCAACTCAGGAAGAGAAAGGGGAAGGCTTAAATATGACCTATTTCAACAAATTTATTTTCCTATCTTTCCCACTTTGTTACAAAAGTAATAGATTTTCTGACACTAGTGACTAGCATAGCTAATCATCAGTCCATTGTTTCCATTGTGGAAATAACTGTTTGTATCTTACATGCTCTCACAGTGAATTATCAAAGTTTATCATTAAGGGCTATTTAATTCCTATTAGTAGTTTCAAACATTTGTTAGCCTCAGCAGAAACTCTTTACTGAATAACTGCAAAATATTTCTTATCACTTTTCAGTGATTCACTTCTTACCTGTTTTTACTCTTATCTCTTTTCCCCGTGTTGAAGGGCAAAGCTAACAGGAGAGCCAAGGTTGCAGCTCTGCATTGCCTGGCTCTGCATTGCCTGATTTCAGAGGCTGTAGGAGTGTAATTTTAAGGGAAACAGTATGAGCTGAGCTTCTGCAAAGACTTAGGAAAATGGTGGGTCATGGGCTCCTCTTCCTGGGTAGAATGGGCTATGATGCATGGACTTTTCTAATTGTTTTCTTGGGAGTGGGGTGGTGGCAGTTCCTTTGTCCCCTCATGAAACAGTCACATGTGATAGCCCCCTAAACTTGTAGCTGTTTCAAGCACTGTGTGGATTTCAGGACACCTGCAGAGGGAAGGACCCTCTACACTGCTTCCCTCTGCTCACCCTCAGGACATTAGGAAAAACTCTGAAACAAACAGAGCAAACTAAAGTAACACAAAAATCCAAAACCTTTCCTAATTATACAAAAGTAAAAGGAATAATCAATACCTTAAACCCTTAAAAGGCTACAGAGTTAGGCGAGGGGGATGGGTTATCGGTGAAGTCATGGAACATGGCAAAGTAGTGGAAAGTATCCAGTGCTGACTGACTGACTGGATTTAGAGAGAAGTACACACTAAACTATATGGTTGACCCAGGAGAGTGGCTATTTCTAGAGCTAGTGAACCTGAGTGTCACGGATGTATGGTATGTCACCACAACTGAAAAGTGACAGGTAACCAGATAATTAAAGGCCACCATCCCATAGTGTTAATATTTTTGGGACCAAAATCTTGCCAATGATCACGAATGGATCCTATGACTAACAGGATTTCCAAGAAGATTGGAAATCTGTGTGAAGAGAAAATAGAAACTCTGCTAGGTGAGGGAAAGTTGGAAGAATAACAGAGATGTATACCATGTAAGAACCTACATGCGATGAACAAATAGAACCTTAAGTATTAGGAAATAAACAAGAAATATTAAGAGATGCCTGTTTACAATATTTACCTCCATAACTTCACATATTCTCTGCACCTTCTTGTAGCTATCCTATTGAATCACAAATGATTGGGGGCCCGGGAGGGAAGAGAAATGCAGATTACACTTGAAAGCAGATTTTTGCAGGGCCCATGTGGGCAAATAGTTATATACTTCTGACCACAGTACATTGACATGATTTTATTGGGATTCTTAAACTCACTGATAATTCACATGATGGGGCTCTGCACAGGTTGTAAACTACCAAACCATCCACAAAAAGCTAATGAGTCAGGGCCAGATTTTCAACTGCATTTAGGCACATACATTTCAAAGGGAGTCAAGTGCCTACGCACATAGTGATATTTCAAAAGCATCTGTCTGAGACTTAGGTGCATAAAAATCTGGCCTTTAGTGAATAAAACATGTTTCCTATATTTTGTCTAATCTAATCTATTCTGTGTACTTATTGAGTAACACAATCCTATTATAACACCTTGGCTCTGTGACATTAAATGCCACTTAACCTCTCTGTGCCTGCGTTTACCATTCTACAAAATGGCTGATAACTATCGTGCAGAAGAGTGTTGTGAGGGTTAATTCGTTAGTGTTTGCAAAGAGCTTCGAGATCTTCTGATGAAAGGTACTACAGAAGTGCAAAGTATTTATTATTATTTTTATTATCAAATTCAATAGGACATGAAATATAAACCTTTTTTTAAAATGAACTAATCAGGAATCCCTTATTCATGCTGATAATGACACAATAGTTGGGTTTGTGGAAGCAAAAAATACTTGGGTTGTTAAAGCAGCAATTAGCAGGCATTGTGGGGAGAAGAGGCGCTAGTCCAGAAATGAGCCTTGATGAGCCTAATTGCCTTTAATTACCCAAAACATTTTCTTGTCTTATGGAGGCATAAGAAACCCTGTCACTCCAAAAACAAAATAAGCCTTAGTTTTGTTTTCCTCGTTTAAAGAAGGACATAATAGCCACTATAGAAACATGTTCTTAATCAACTGCATTAAACTCTTGGCTGCTCGTTCTCTCTTGAAATTGCCTAGCTTCATTATTACTGGGGGACGACAATGGGGTTTGATCGCTGTTTAGTTCCTTTCTCAGTAAATTAAAATATTAATTACAATACACATTATTTTATCTTTGCTTAAGCTATCAGTATTAGTGAAAGAGCTTGCTTTGTGCTGAAGTAATTTCATTAACAAACCAGGCACACTTTTTTGGTTTTTAAAAATCATATCAGGACATGGAATGCTGCTTTTTGAGAGCCATCTTAAAAAAAAATATATAGCAAAAGTTGGGGTTGGGTTTTTTTTTTTTTTTTTTTTTGGTGGTGGTTTGTTTTTTCTCAAAGATAAGTCTCCAAAAGGGTACTTTATCCATAAGCTGACACGTGATGAAGGCAACATAGCCAAATGCTAAGATCCTAGTGGGCAAGTGAATGCCAGACATTTTCAGAGGGAAGAAAGACTGTTTCTCTCTCTGACTCAGCACAAAGCAGTGATTGAGCTGATTATTCTTCTGTTCAAATGTTGAATAACTAAAAAAGAGGAGGCTTTGATATAATTGCCATTTTGACTTAAAATCCACATTTTCTACCAAAATCACAGTTGATACAAACCTATTAGTGTAAGGAAAAGCACAGAGGAGTAACATGTATCAAGCTGGATAAATATTGCCATACATTTTCTGTGAATATTGAGTGTGCTCATGCCCTCTTTTGTTTGCTTTCCGTGAATATCCTCCCATCGACGTCTACAGGGAGCAATGTTTGCTAAAAAAGCAGTTTTAAACAAATATACCATTGCATCATGTTGTGGGCCAGAACCTTTTTTAAACATTTTAAATGCAGATTTTAAAAAAAGAATAAAATACAGGCCCAGATCCTCAACCTGTGTAACCTGACTTAGCTCCGTTATCAATGGAGCTACACTGACTTAGAGCAGATCCTCAGCTGGTATTATGTTGAAATATCTTAGTTACATAGAGGCCAATATGAACACTGAAACAGTCACATAGCAATATGTCCAACAGGTGTAGCTCAATGCATTTTATCTGCATTGGATGGGGACACTGGACAACAGGAAGGCAGAATGGAGTATTCGGTTTTCATTGAACTGGGTCCATTTTCTCTTGTTTCCTTTTTTTCACACTAAGGTTAAGACCATGGAAAAACAGGCCAGGTGCTGTGCAACTTGCCTGATTTGTACCTGTTAACCTGCCCATTACAGGTGAAATTTTGCTCTGTTATTCTTGGAAGCCCATGAGTATAGCTGAGAGCAGAATTTGGCCCTGCATGTAGAGTGTTCTATTAGAGCCTTAGATATACATAGTGTATTAGAAACAATCCTGGTAAACTTTAAGTTTAAGGGATACTTACATCAGATTACCTCAATTCATTTTTGTTGATGGTGCTTCTGGGGGCAACACCAGGGCCACTAGCATTTGGGGGGCGGCATTTCGGGTCCTTCGGCGGCGGCCGGATCTTCGGCCGCCCCGGTCGTCGGCAGCATTTAGGCGGAGGGAGAGGGGGCGCGGGGAGGGCCGCCTGCAGCAAGTAAGGGGGGGGGGCAGCACGCAGGGGAACTCCCCGCCCCAGCTCACCTCTGCTCTGCCTCCTCCCCGAGCACGCCGCCCTGCTCTGCTTCTCTCCCTCCCAGGCTTGCGGCGCCAATCAGCTGATTGGCGCCGCAAGCCTGGGAGGCGGGAGAAGTGGAGCGGCGACAGCATGCTCAGGGAGGAGGCAGAGCAGAGGTGAGCTGGGGCGGGGACTGCCGCACGGCTCCCTGGGCCGGGGGGAGCTGCCGCGGGGGGGGGGGGGTGCCTCAGGCCGGGGGGGGTGGGGAGCTGCCACGGGGGGGGGGGGGCCCTTAGGGCGGGAGGGGGCGAAGAGCTGCCACAGGGCTCGGGGGGGGTGGGGGGAGTGCAAGGTGGAAGTTTTGCCTAGGGCGCGAAACATCCTTGCACCCGCCCTGGGCACCGCACAAAAGGTGCTGGGGGAAGAGCTGAGAAGGGCTGGAGATAATGAGTCTGGTCCTAGTAGCAAATCAATCCTGTTCTGCTTTTTTGTTAACCTCTACTGTTTACATGCCTAAGGCAGCTTTCATTTAAGCTCTGCTCTAAACCTATCTTCTCTTCACATTCATTGATCTCTCCCCTTGACCTTGCAGACCAAATATTGTAAAAACTGTGGTGGGGCGTGGGGAACCAAACAAAGCCAATAGCACTTTAAATTGTAGTTTGGGGATTAGATGTCTCAGGGGATGGGACAGTGGAGTGAGGAGGCTTTCACCCTTTAATTGCAGGGACCTGCACTAGGGTTTCTCCTAGGCATTCATGGTGATTTGCATTATTGATGTGACCCGTTTCACACTGATGGTCCTGATCTAGTTCTGGTGGAACCTCCTCACACCAGGCGGGTCACACTTGCTACTATCTTGCTTTCTAACTACTTTTTCTCATTTTCTAATCACACTTATTCTCTGGGCTGACACTAGGCCCAGCCATGAACAAAGGGTGATGCATAAACTACCCCACCTCTGGAGTGGCCCCAGGAGGCATTGGGACCCTGGATTATGATTCAGCCTGTGCTCCCTACCTGCTTTTAAGCAGTGGGGGTGGTAATTTGCAGCTTGCCCATACAGCACCTCTCCTGGCCAGGTCAGCTGAGCTGGCCAGCCTGCGGGGACAGGTAGAGCTAAGACTCAGGGCCGGCGCTTTCACTGGGCGACCCTAGGGCAGCAGGATTTGGGGGGCGGCATTTTGCCATCCTCGGCGGAAATTTAGCGGTGGGGGGTCCTTCTGCTCCGGGTCTTTGGCAGAAATTCGGCGGCGGGTCCTTCACTCGCTTCGGGACCCGCTGCCGAAGTACCCCGAAGACGCTGAGCGGAAGGACCCCTGCCACCGAATGCTCACAGGAGGAGTGCTGCTGCCTAGGGCAGCAAAAACCCTGGCGCCGCACCTGCTAAGACTCCATTTCCTATTCCTCCCCACCTGCCTGATGGGGAGGGAGCAAGGACATATGCAGCACCTGCTTATGCCTGCATGTCCAGACCTAGACTTGGCATCTCTCACAAGAGTGTAAAGACAGGTCTGATTCCCTTGTTTGGTTGTGGAGTCCAAGTCCCAGCTGAGCTTTCTAATGGTTATTGGTATGTGCTGCTTCTAGTTTGTGGTTCTCCTTTCCTAGTTCTGCTCTCAGCAGACAGCAGTAAGATGCTGCTTAGTGTGGGGGCTTTTGTATGGCAGCGGGAGCAGGGCCGGCTCCAGGCACCAGCCGACCAAGCACATGCTTGGGGCGGCACCTGGTAAGGGGCGGCCAATCTTGGGGTGGCTGGGGGGCACTCAGGGTTTTTGGGGGGGGGGGTTCGGTTGGGCGGCGCTGGGGGTGGGGTGGGTTGTTTTTGTTTCGGCGGCTGGGCGCGCGGGGGGCGTTGGGGGGTGGGATTCGGCAGTGGCACTCGGTGGGGGGGGGGTGTGGCGTCACGGCGGGGCGCTCGGCGGGGGGGTGTTCAGCAGCACGGTTCGGCGGTGTTTGGCGGCGCGGCGCTCAGCGGGAGGTGTGTGTGGAGGTGGGGGGGTTCAGCAGCGCTGCGCTCCGTGGGGGAGGGGTGTTCGGCTGCGCGGCGCTCTGCGGGGGGCTGGGGGCTTCAGCGGCGCTCCGCGGGGGGGGGGTGTTTGGCTGCGCGGCGCTCCGCAGGGGGCTGGGGGGTTCGGCAGCGCTCGCCGGGGGTTTCGGCGGCACGGCGTTCGGCGGCGCTTCGCGGGGGGGGGGGTGTTCGGCTGCACGGCGCTCCGCGGGGGGCTGGGGGGTTTGGCGGCGCGGCGCTCCACGAGGGGCTGGGGGGTTCGGCGGGGGGGTTCAGCGGCGCCGGGCTCCGCGGGGGGGGTGTTGTCGCGGTGCTGAGGGTGTGTGTTATGGCGGCGCTATGGAGGGTGGTACTCTTTTTTTTTTTTTTTTTGCTTGGGGCAGCCAAAAAGTTAGAGCCGGCCCTGAGCGGGAGATTAGGGGACAGTGTGAGGTCATGCCACTTTTTCCGCTCAGGCTCCCTGGATGAGCCTACACAAAACCTTTAATAGTTTGTCTGTAAAATAAGTGTCATGCAGTATCAGTACTATGAGTGTCTAATGCTGATGGATCCGCACTGTTATGTATAGGATTGTGAACATCTTGTGCACAGATGTTCGACTTCTTTAGCCAAATTTTATATGTATGGGGTGAAGGAGAGGGTCTAGCTCACTCACCATTGCTAAGCAATTTACAGCATCTCGTTCAATGGGATTTGGATCAGGGCCTTAGTTTTGTTCCCTTGCTAAACCTCCTCAGTAGCAGGATCAGTGCTGAAACAGAACCTGTGCAGTTATTCCCACTGCTTTCTTTGGATCAGCACAAATGCTCCACAAGTAGAGGGGGAAAGATTGTTTTTGCTGTAATTTAATAGCCACCATATTGCTGGAGCTGCTAGACTTGTAATATTTGTTCTGCAAACCTCACACAGTGTGTCCCAGGGAAGAGGAGGAGTAACGAGAACTGTGCTGATGTTTGACACCATAGTTGGTCTCTATGTCCGCATTCAGCACTGACACTGCACTCTTCTCTAATAGCTCTTTCACTTAGCAGTTCTGCGTTGACCTTGACTGAACTCGGAACTAACAGCCAGCAGTGCTGGTGGTATATCCCTTTAACTTCGGTGGGTTGGTTGATGAGACAGGGCTGAGTCCAGCAAGGTTCAGAGCACTCTCAACCCAGTCCATCTAAGCACATAGTTAATTTGAAGGTCATGTGTAGTTTCAGTGAAGTCAATGGGAGTACTCATGTACATAATGTTAAGCATGTGTTTTTGCTGCTTTGGCGGTCGAGGGTTCAGCTCCTGGAAGGACTGAGCCCATAGCAAGGCCAAACAGGAGGACTTGCGGTTGCCTCTTTATTTCCCCTTACTTCTGGCCACAATCCTTCTCTTCTAGAGGTGTGAGAAACAACTAAATCTGAGATTTTTTTTTTTAATGAGAGTCCACTTGTTGTTAAATAATCTGACAGTATGGTTGGCACAGTTCAAGACAGAATACAGATGGTCCCTGTATTCTCCAGAAAGGAATTTGGCCATTTGGTTCTGCCCATGAACATTAGAGGTCTCTGTCCATATCCAAAGTGGATCCTGGAGGGCTATAGCATACCCTAAGCACTCCCAGGGGAGCCGCTGGTAGCTTTGTACTCCAAAGTGATTTTGACCCAAACAGATTCTGTTTTATCCATTCCATCACTTCTAATTTCTTTACCGTCTACTTCATCATTAGCATACAAAGCTACTCTACCACTTTACCTTTATTTGCCCTTCCTGAATAGCACATACCATTCAATATCTGTACTCCAGGCATGACTACTGTTCCACCATGTTTCTATTATTGCTATAATATCTGTACCAGTAGTTCTAGTTCCTCCATTTTGTTACCCAGGCTCCTTGTAGTGGTGTACAGCCATCTAGTTGTTTCTGCTTGGCTTTACTGAGATTTCTCACATGAGATTAGGTACAGTCATTCTACTACCAGTAGAATATTTCTTTAAATATGTTTATTAAAAACAGGTTTTATATAGGTTTACCATTTATGGCAGGAATCTTCAAGGGTGCACAACTCCCATTTACTTAAAATGGGAGTTGGCACCTAACTAACTTAGGCTGGGACTCCTAAAGGGACATATGTTCGATGCATAGTTAGTGCATGTATGTTTATATGAAAATGTTTATATATAAAATATGCTTTTAATCTGATGTGATGCTTTCAATGTAGAGAAACTAGCATATTCATTTGAAAATAAATGTGCAGTTAATACAATGTTTGGGACCTGTAATCACTAGTTGCAAACTCAGAATTAAATACCAACATAAAGGGAATTGTCTGATTATCTCTGTCAGCTAAGCAGACAAATAACATCATATTCAGTTTCCGGGCAATACAATTTCATAAGATAGTCAAGTTTGTAATGGAATGACATAATTATTTCTGCCAGACTGCTTATTAGAATGATTGCTATAAAATCAAAAATGGTTGAAAGACAGGAAAGTCTAAGTTAAGGTTAAATTTATGAAAAAAAACTCATGGTGCTCTGAAAATTCAGAGTTGTGGTTCTAAAGCAATATTAATGCTATCCCTGTGCCCAGCTATAGCACTAAGGTTTGATCCAACACACACAAGTACTTAACTTTAAAAGCTTCTGAGTAGTCCCATTAAAAAAGTCCAGGGGACTACACACCTACTTAATGTTAAGCACTTGTATAAGTGTTTCCAGGATTGAGGCCTTAGTTGGCAGATGTAATAGAAAGTCTCTAGCATTCTTACAACAGGAATGCGGCAAAGGAGAGGGGCGTATGATTATATATTTGACAGTAGGGTCCTGCAGCCCCAGGCAGGATTGGGGCTCCATTGTGTTTGGAACAGGACTTTTATAACTGAACAGTTCCTACAATCCAAAGCAGTGCAGACCGACGCATGTTCATTTTTATCATGTGAGTCAGATGCCACCAGCAGAAGGTTGATTTTCTTTTTTGGCGGTTCGGGTTCTATAGTTTCCACATCGGAGCATTGCTATTTTTAAGACTTCTGAAAGCATGCTCCACACCCTGTCCCTCTCAGATTTTGGAAGGCACTTAAATTCTTAAACCTTGGGTTGAGTGCTGTAGCTATCTTTAGAAATCTCATATTGGTACCTTCTTTGCGTTTTGTCAAATCTTCAGTGAAAGTGTTCTCAATAACATGCTGGGTCATCATCCGAGACTGCTATAACATGAAAAGTATGGCAGAATGCAGGTAAAACACAGAGCCGGAGACATACAGTTCTCTCCCAAGGAGTTCACAAATTTAATTAACACATTTTTTAAAGCGCCTCATCAGCATGGAAGCATGTCCTCTGAAATGGTAGCCAAAGCATGAAGGGGCATAAGAATGTTTAGCATATCTGGCACATAAATACCTGGCAATGCCAGCTACAAAAGTCCCATGCGAACTTCTGTTCTCACTTTCAGGTGATATTGTAAATAAGCGGACAGCATTATCTCCCGTGAATGTAAACAAACTTGTTTGTCTTAGTGATTGGCTGAACAAGAAATAGGACTGAGTGGACTTGTAGACTCTAAAGTTTTACATTGTTTTGTTTTTGAGTGCAGTTAAGTAACAAAAAAAAATCTACATTTGTAAATTGCACTTTCATGAAAATGTGATTGCACTATGGTACTTGTATGAGGTGATTTGAAAAATACTCTTCCTTTTATCATCTTTACAGTGCAAATATTTGTAATAAAATAATATAAAGTGAGGACTGTACACTTTGTATTCTGTGTTGTAACTGAAATTGATATATTTGAAAATTTAGAAAAACATCCAAAATATTTAATAAATTTCAATTGGTATTCTATTGTTTAACAGTGCAATTAAAATTGCAAGTAATTGCAATTAATTTTTCTTAGTTAATCGCGTGAGTTAAATGCAATTAATCCACAGCCCTAGTGGGAATTGTATGTTAGATGGTTGGAGAGGGTTACTGAGCTCAACCCAAGAACTAAAATCAGGGAGTAGTTACCGCAGACCCTGGGACAGGTAAACAACTCCAGAGAATATCACCCCCTGAGGTGAATTTCATATGCTGGTTCAGATCAGATTCAAGAAACCCAGAAGACAGGCTTTGTGGACAAAGGCTGAGTTTGAACTTGGAAGGGTAGGGGAAGTAAGGTGCTCCTCTCAATCCAGCAGACTAATATGAACCTTTAGCCAGCAGAGAGACCCTGCTGAAAAATCTTGAAGTACTGGTACCTGCCAGGGTCTCCAGGGGAGAGATGGGTGATGGGGGGGGGAGGGGGGAGGTGGGCTCCAGTAAGCGTAAGTATTTTATAACGTTTTCTCAGTAGTGCTTGAATCCTACAATAAACATATTGTGCTGTGTATAGTCACTGGTAAACCACTGTCACGGTCTTGGAAGAAAAATAATGAAACAGCAGGTGGTGAGCTAGGTCAGATCTGCCGTGATGATCGCAATGACTTGCAAGAGGGACTGCAGCTGAAATCCTGTGCTCTATATTGAGAGGGACATGGGGCCCTGCCCACAGACAGATGATGGCTAGAGGCCTGAACAGAGATGGTATACCTTGGGCAGACCATAGGGTGGATCAGAGGTACAGTTACCCTGAAACTGTGACAGTAGGTATGAGGGGATATATTGTGCAATTGGCTGATTCCTGGTAGGTGGATTTTTGATGGGGGACTATTTATAGATTGCTCCAATGAGTAAGAATGTACAAAATTAGGTACAGTAAACTACAGGAGAAGTAGTTGTCTCATTCTGGAAATGCATGAGGAAATATGATGTCTAGATGTAAGAGGTTTTCTGGGATATCAGAAAAGACAGTTACCTTTTCTGTAACTGGCGTTCTTCGAGATGTGTTGCTCATGTCTATTCCACAATAGGTGTGCATGCTCGCCACGTGCACCAGTGCCAGAAGTTTTTCCCTTAGCAGTACCTGTAGGGGAGTGCCCTAGCGACCCTTGGAGTGGCGCCTCCATGGCGCGATATAAGGGGTGCTGCACACTCCCCCGACCCTCAGTTCCTTCTTGCCAGACAACTCCGACAGAGGGGAAGGAGAGTGGGATATGGAATAGACATGAGCAACACATCTTGAAGAACACCAGTTACAGAAAAGGTAACTGTCTTTTCTTCTTCGAGTGATTGCTCATGTGTATTCCACAACAGGTGATTCCAAACTATATCTGTTGGAGGTGGGTAGGAATTCACAAACTCTCGGGACAGAGCACAGCCCTGCCAAACCCGGCGTCTTCCCTCGTCTGGGAGACCCTTGCGTAATGCGAAGTGAACGTGTGAACTGAAGACCATGTGGCAGCCCTGCAAATGTCCTGAATGGGGACATGGGCTAAAAAGGCAGCCGATGAGGCTTGCGCCCTAGTCGAGTGTGCCCTCACAATTGACAGCGGAGGGATTCCCACCAGGTCATAATAGGTACGGATACACCAGGTGATCCAGTTGGAGAGCCGCTGAATGGAGATCGGCCGACCCCTCATGCATTCGGCCAAGGCGATGAACAGCTGCGAAGACTTCCTGGACAGCTTAGTCTGCTCCAGGTAAAAAGCCAGAGCCCATCTCACATCCAGCGTGTGGAGGCAGCGCTCCTCTCTGGACTCATGGGGCTTGGGGCAGAGGACCAGCAGGAAAATGTCCTGATCCATGTGGTAGGTGGAGACCACCTTCAGGAGGAATGAAGGATGTGGGTGGAGCTGGACCTTATCCTATGGAACACCGTGTATGGGGGTTCAGAGGTCAGGGCCCTGAGTTCCAAGACCCGCCTAGCCAACGTGATCGCTACCAGGAAGGCTACTTTCCACAAGAGTTGCAACCATGAGCACGTAGCTAGCGGCTCAAACAGGGGACTCGTCAGCCAGGCCAGCACCAAGTACAGTGGGGCCTAACATACGGGAAGAGACAATCCAATCCCTTAAGGAATCGGCCAGTAATGGCATGGGAGAATACCATGTGCCCCTCACTGGTGAGTGGAAGGCCGATATGGCCACCAAGTGCACCTTGACAGACGAGGGCGGCAGGCCCTGGGCCCTAAGGTGAAGGAGGTAGTCCAAAATGAGCTGGATCAGGGCAGCCACGGGGGAAACACACCGATCAGCTGCCCATCAGGAAAACCGAGACCACTTTGCCAAGTAGGCTCAGCGCATGGAGGGTCGTCTGCTTTCCAAGAGGACGCACTGAACCCCTTCCGAGCACGTCCTTTCCTCCCGGCCTAACCATTGAGCAGCCATGCCATGAGGTGGAGTGCCGCTAGGTTGGGGTGGAGGAGGCAGCGACCCTGGTCCTAGAAGAGCAGGTCCAGGAGGGACGGTAACAGCCATGGCGGGGCGACTGCTCGTGAGGGTCCCGTACCAATGCTGCCTGGGCCACGCTGGAACGATCAGAAGGACCCGGGCCATGTCCATCTTTATCTTTTCAGGACCTTGCCGATCAGTGGGAATCGAGGGAAGGAATAGAGAAACTGGCCTGACCAGGATAGGAGAAAGGCATCGGAGATAGCGCCCTGTCCCAGCCCCCGCCCAGGAGCAGAACCAGGGACAGTGACGGTTCTGTCGAGTTGCGAACAGGTCCACCTGGGGAGTTCCTCACTCTTGGAAAAGTCTGTGCACCACCTCTGGGTGAAGAGACCACTCGTGCTGAGAGGAGAAGTCCATGCTCAAGCAATCTGCCCACAAGTTCCGGGCGCCTGGTAGGCCTGTAGGCAAATGTCATGGGCTATACAGAAGTCCCACAGCTTGAGGGCTTCCAGGCAGAGGATCGGGCCCTGCCTTGCCCGTTGATGTAAAACATTGAGGCTGTGTTGTCCTTGAGAACCCTGACCACCCTGCCCTCCAGGTGTGAGCGGAAGGCCATGCATGCCAGCCGGAGCACCCGGAGCTCCTTGACGTTTATGTGGAGGGCCAGGTCCTGTGCAGACCACAGACCTTGGGTCTGAACATCTCCCACATGGGCTCCCCACCCCTGATCCAATGCGTCAAACACCAGTTCCATCAACGGGGGCCTGCCTCTGAACAGGACCCCGTGGAGCATGTTCCCCAGGGAGGACCACCATCATAGGGAGGCGATCACTGGTCCAGGCACAGTGAGGACCTTGTCAATCCTCTCTCTGGCCTGGGAGAACACCGAGGCCAACCAGAGCTGGAGGGGCCTCATCCTGAGACAGGCCTGGCGAACCACATATGTGCACGCCGACATGTGACCCAAGAGCTGGAGACATGCTCTGGCTGTTGTCACTGGAAACCTTGTGACTGTGTCGATGAGCCCTTTCAGGGTCTCAAACCTGTCCTGTGGGAGGGAGGCTCTGGCAGACGTGGCGTCCAGGATTGCCCCGATAAACTCTATGCATTGTACCGGGACTAATGTGGACTTGGTGTCATTTACCAACAGGCTCAGAGTGGTGCACGTGGACAGAAGGAGCGCCACATGATCCCACACCTGCGACCAGGAGCTGCCTTTGACCAGCCAGTCATCCAGATAGGGGAAAATCTGGACACCCCCCCCCCGGCGCCTGAGGTAGGCCACCACCACAGACATACACTTTGTAAATACTCTAGGGGCAGTGGACAGGCCAAATGAAGGACCGTAAATTGGTAGTGTTCCTGTCCAACCATGAAACGGAGGAAGCGCCTGTTCCCCTCGAATATATGGATGTGGAAGTACACATCCTGCAGATCGAGGGCAGCGTACCAGTCCCTGGGATCCAGGGAGGGAATGATGGAAGCCAGAGAGACCATGCGGAACTTGAGCTTCACCATGTACTGGTTCAGGCCTCGCAGGTCCAGGATGGGCCTGAGCCCCCCTTTGGCCTTCAGGATGAGGAAATAGAGGGAGTAGTACCCCTTGCATTTGAACTCTGCTGGCACCACTTCCACCGCTCCTAGGCCAAGGAACCACCCCACCTCCTGCTCTAGCAGGGCCTCGTGAGAGGGGTCCCCCAGGAGGGACGAGGGTGGTTGGGCAGGGTAGAGGTAAACTGGAGGGTGTTGCCCCAGGAGATGGTGCTGTGGACCCATTGGTCGAGGTTAGCCGCAACCACTCCAGGAGAAAAGGACACAACCAGTTAGAGAAGGGAAGCTTTATTGTGGGTGGGTCCCTCATGTGAACTGATAGGTTGCCCCCGGGCGTCCCATCAAAACTGCCATTTCCCTGCCTGTTTGCCCTTGGAGGACTCAGGCTGGGGGGCAGACCGAGACTGCCTCTGCGGGCGTTTCTTATAGTCCCACAAACTTTTATAAGGAGGCTGGTATTTAGAGTGGGTGGCCTGGGTGAGAGCCTGCTGCAGCTTAAACTTAAGTCTAGCTGGAGCTGGAACATAGAGGCCAAGAGTCTTATGTGTAGTGTGGGAGTCTTTCAGGCCATGCAGTTTTATGTCCATCCGTTCCGCGAACAGAGCCTTGCCATCAAACGGGAGGTCCTGCAAGAAGTTCTGCGCCTCACTGGACAGCCCAGACAGCAGGAGCCACAACGCTCTTCTCATGGACACCACGGAGGCCATGGACCGCGCGGCCGTGTCCATCGCATCCGATGCTGCCTGCAGGATTGCCCTGGCAGCTGCTGTACCCTCCTCCACCAGAGCTTTGAACTCCTTCCTGTCACGCTCCTGCAGGGAGTCCTCGAAGTTGAGCAGAGAGCCCCACAGATTGACCTCATACCAACCTAGGACAGCCTGATGGTTTGCCACCCATAACTGGAAGCTTAAGGATGAATAAATTTTTCTCCCAAATGAATCCAGCCTCCTTGAATCTTTATTTTTCGGAGTGGGGGCTGGTTGGCCCTGCCACTCCCTGTGGTTGACCAACTTGACAACCAGGGAGTTAGGGGCAGGATGGGTGTATAGGTATTCATGTCCCTTGGCAGGCACAAAATACTTGCGTTCCGCTCTCTTAGAGATGCGGGGGGGGGGGGGGGCAATGAGACTGGGATTTGCCACAAGACATTTGAAATTTTTCACCACCCCTTCATGGAGTGGCAAGGCCACCCTGCCCGGTACTGAGGTGGACAGAACATTAAAAAGGGAGTCCGAGGTTCTCCTCCTCCTCCTCTGCCTGAAGGTTGAGGTTTGACGCCACCCTTTCCAATAGTTCCTGGTGGGCTTTAGAGTCCTCCTGCGGGACGGAGGGAGGAGGGGCCAGAATCACCTAATCAGTGAGGGTGAGGAGGCGGGTGCGGTACTTTGCATGTCCACCGGCACCGGAGGATCCACCACGGCGCCGAACATGCATGTCCCACCGACTCCTTCCTCGGAGGCTGGGAGAGTGAGGCCGACAGCTGTTCCAAGGCTCTGGCCACTGAGCAAGCCCCCACCGGGGGGCTGCATTGGGGGCCACGTTGCCCACTGGTACCCACTGTGCTGGCCATAGGGCCCGGTGCCAATGTACCTGCTACAGCACCGGTGGAGCAGGCTGGCCTGACCCATCGATGGACGACTACAAAGGGAGGCCGGGCTGACATACAACCTGCCGCTGTCCCTGGACCAGGAGGAGCAGCGGCACCGGGAGTGGTGCCGACCGCAAGACCGTGATCCCGACATGGAGGAACAGTACTGCCAGTAGCCACTGCTCCATGATCGGTTCCAGCAGGTGGATCCACGCCGGCGATCAATGCCCACGGCTGCGGGAGTGGTGCCGTGGTGGGGTTCTGGAGTGAGACGACGAATGGGAACGACGTCCATGTCGCAACTGGCTATGAGATGAGGACTTTTGGCGTTGTCTGCCTCGGTCCTGTCAGTATCCACTCTTCGAGGCGGAGCAGTGCCTGGAGTCTCTGTCTGTCAGTCAGAGCCCAGCCAGACAACCTGGTGGGGTTCAACGGCAACCTGTGTGGACTATGCACGGGACCGTCGCTGAGCGGCGAACAGCGTTGGGAACATTCCCTCGACCATGACTGGTACTGAGTCAGGGGCGACTGCAGAGATCCCGGCGGTGGCTTGCCTCTGGGCAATACATCTGCAGGGCTAACATTGGCAGTGCTCCTGGTACCGGCATGGACATAACGTCCTGGGCCGCTTGCAGGGCCTCTGGTGTGGAGGGCATCCAGACATCCGGGAAGCCTGCCCCGAATGGGCTAGGCTACTCCGCTTGACCTGAGTCGGAGGCCTAGAGGCCAATGGGGACCGAGGACTGCCCAACATGGGTCTAACCTCTCCCCCAGTCTTGCTCCGGTGCCGCGGCAGAGAAGGCCTCTTCTTAGCCTTCTTGGCATGCCCCACGGACGGGGAGCAGTGCCGACTGGTAGATGGTGCCAGGGGGTTGCCATACACCGACACCATGGTACTCGGTGCTGACTCGGAGCAGCGGGTCGGGGTCGGGATCAACGCCAACTCCATCAGGATGGCCCGGAGCCTTGTCTGTCTGTCTGTCTCTCTCTCTCTCTCTCTCTCTCAGTCCGAGGCTTGAACGACTTGCAAATCTTGCAGCGATCGCTGAGATGGGTTTCACCCAAACAGCGTAAACAGTCCATGTGCAGATCACTCACCGGCATCAGTTGCCTACAAGTGTCGCACGTCTTAAAAGTCGGGGCATGACCCGGCCCAGGCGCACTAACTAAACTAAACTAAAACTAATCAAACTACTAACTACAGGTACTATACACTGAATGAACAAGAGTTCTGGGGAAGAGCTGCAGCAAAGCTGGAGCAGAGCAGTTCCGAAGTGGCAAGAAGTTCACTGGCGGCAAGAAGGAACTGAGGGTGGGGGGAGCACGCAGTGCCCCTTATACCGCGCCATGGAGGCGCCACTCCAGGGGTCGCTAGGGCACTCCCCTACTGGTACTGCTAAGGGAAAAACTTCCGACACCGGTGCACATGGTGAGCATGCACACCTATTGTGGAATACACATGAGCAATCACTCGAAGAAGAATAGGGTGATCTTTAACCCAGATGTCTGTCTAATTCCTTCTGAATTGTATCATATGAGTCTAAATTGAATTACGTTCTATCCACCATGGGCCAATGTAGTGGGAGGATCTAATAATGAGTTTGAACTGCAACATCAATTTGGACAAGTCTAAAAAGAGCAGGATCATCTCTCCCAACTCTGTGAAAACAGATAAATGAACAGAGTTCAAAATAAGGTTTAGAAGTGAGAGAACGGGGGAAACAGAATTTACCTTGGTTGCAGCTTGTCTGTTTGGTTTTTACTTAAAACAAAAATATTGCAGCTTGTGCCATATTTTTCTCTGCAAAGAAAACACTTCAACAATTACAATGGCCTAACTAAAGAGGAGATTTTGCTTTTAAATAAATCGTCCTCCCAATTTATGTATATAGATTTAAATAATAAAGACCTCTCTATTCAGGGCACCTAGAGCCTTAACACACAACCAGTAGCACAACAAAATCCCAGCAGCATTAAAGGAATCATTCAAACAGGAACTCCACTAGCCAGCCACCTATAGAAACTCCTTTCCACCCTCCACTAGCCAGCCACCTCCTTTCCATCATTATAGGAAACCTACTCTCAGTCATCTCCAAAAGCCCAGTTAAACAGATGTCTTTTGCAGCTTGCCTGGAAGGTCACCAGAGTCGAGCTATTTTGGAGCAACAACTAATTAAGCTTGTGTTTATGGCTGATCTTATACTGTAAGGCTCTTTTTTAAAAGTTTTCAATGAGACATTTTATCACATTTAAACAATTAAAGCTGACCGGAATGCAGTTCCTAGCAAACATTGCACACTCTACCGCAGTATATTATTACATTTATTTGAACCGCTCATTCTCAGCTATAACTTTAAATTCTTTATAAGCGTCCAGAATTTCATGCAGCTGTTTTGAAAGGTCCATTCATAACAACATGGTTAGATCACAAATAAGTATTCCTAGGCAGTCCCATTTCCAGTTTTGAACTTGAATCAGGATTTATAAAAGCTAATAAGAGTTTTTGTTTTCTTAGCTTTGATAGAAAGATCACTTTTATGAAATATGGGGTTGGGGTCATTTTCTCAAATAATTTCCCAAAGATTTTCACCTGCTTTTTGTTTCCTTAGCATTGGTAGATGTGGATTTATTTTAATCCTTCCTTCCTCCAGTGGCATTGCACTTAATCTCTCACTGAAATAATATTTGTGCTTGCAGTTTTAGGAAACATTAAAATTCTGGCCCAATTTAACCAAAACAATCCAATCCATTTTTTTGTCTGGTACTTCCAGTAGATCTATTGTCCTCCTACCCTCTCTTTCTTTTAATCTTTATTTTCCGGGGGCAGGCTTTTTTTTTTGTTTTATTGATTTTTCTGTTTATAGGTTCAGTCTGCTAATTTGTCTTTCCTTACATAAGGTTCCAAGTTCCAGCCACAGAGCATAACCTTAGCCAGAGGGTAGGCTTCAAGATTCCTATCCTCTCCTCAGTTTAATTTGAAGCTACTGTACGAAGACAGTCATGTCAGGTTTTTTCGTGAGAGCAGATGACCCATCATAAGGGAAAGCACTGAACCATCCTTCTCCCCTGTGCTTCAAAATTCAGTGTATGAAAATGAATAAACTGAAACTGTCCTTCATTGTGACTTGTACTATCCTGCTCGTTATTGAATTACATGTTTTAATAAAGGGCTTATATAGCATCTAAGAAGAAGTTAGGTGCCATTTATCAATTAATTACCCATGAAAATCTGAGACAAGTTACATGGTAGTAGTTATTGTACCCAGGGTGTTAGGCATATGCTACATAAAAATTCAGTCACCTTGAAATTATATGGACAAAGCTGCTTGTATCCTGCAGAATACTAAATAACAGCCTTTATGTACAAGAGGCCTTGAAATTTGTCCAAATATTGTCTATATATGGAATGCATTTTTAATAAACTGGGGATAGATGGCATGATGGATTAATGCATGAATCTTTACACTCTGAAGAATGTGGTCCAATTTTTTTCTTAGGTCACAAGTGATAAAGTTGGCTGATCTCCACTTAGTTTTGAAAGTAGGCAATTATCCCTATTACAAACCCCCACACTCAGTGTATTGTTTGTCATTCACTTCTTAGGAAGGTTCCAGACTGAAGTAAAAAAGGGGGTTACCAGACTAGATGGAGCTACACTGGTAGAAAGTGCTACATAACTGTACAACTATTAATCCCTGAGGTGAGTGGAGTGAATCTCATCAAATGATTATATTCCCATGATTATTCTCTTTCAGGGCCACACTAACATTCTTACATGGATTAGCTCCTTATTCTGTCAGAAGTCCCATTGGAGTCAATTGGAGTACTTACTCTGCAAAGTTATCACAATCTAAAACACACAGATGTGCCTTGTCATTATCCCTTGTAGACTACTGCCTGCAAATGGTTCGTCAAATGAATCTTGAATCCATGCGACATAGCTGCATTTCACCTTGTTCTTGTGCAACTGGACATCAGCATGTCCCCATGGCAAACTCAAAGCACCTTTTGCAGAAAACCAATTAACTTTCTAACTAAACTGCCTCAGAACTTATTCTAGTTAACAGTTGAAACTGAATACAAATCTATTTTTGTATTGCATTGGCAACCAGCCAGCGTAACCAGACTCTGAGGCTCCATTGTGCAAGCTGCTGTACAAACACATAGGAAGGAAATCGTTGCCTCAAAGAGCTTACAGTCTAAGGGCTAGTCTACACTACGGGGGAGGATTGATCTAAGATACGCAACTTCAGCTACGTGAATAGCGTAGCTGAAGTCGAAGTATCTTAGATCGATTTACCTTGGGTCCTCATGGCGCGGGAGCGACGGCCGTGGCTCCCCCGTCGACTCCGCTACCGCTGCTAGCTCCAGTGGAGTTCCGGAGTCGACAGGGAGCGCGTTCAGGGATCGATATATCGTGACTTAACGAGACGCGATATATCGATCCCCAATAAATCGATTGCTACCCGCCGATACGGCGGGTAGTCTGGACGTACCCTAAGACAAGATGTAACAAATAAAGGCAAAAGAGTGGGAGTGGAAGAAGGTGAGCATAAATGCAATAAGATCATATATCACATAATTCATAGGCCATTTAAATCAATTGAATTACATGTTTTAATAAAGGGTTTAGTAGCTGCTAAGAAGTTAGCTTTTCATCGGCAATTAATTGACACATAGCAGCTAAGGCCTGGTCTACACTACGAGTTTAGTTCGAATTTAGCAGCGTTAAATCGAATTAACCCTGCACCAGTCCACATAACGAAGCCATTTACTTTGACATAAAGGGCTCTTAAAATCGATTTCTGTACTCCTCCCCCTAGAATGGCATGCAGCTCATCATTTCTGCGGGATGTCTGGGGCTCTGACCCGGAGCGGCCGTTTGCCTCTCTGGTTCTTTAGTAGGCTTGCCTGATATTCTAGGCAGGACTGACTCTCTATTAGACAAAACTTAAAGAAGAGAATGACCTGGAGAGTCATTCCCATTTTTGTCCAGGCGCCCCCTACCGACCTCACCAAGGCCGGCCAGGAGCACCCATGACAGCAGCAGACGGTACAGTATGACTGGTAACCGTCTTTGCCAACTTGCAAAGCAGCAGACGGTACAGTATGGCTGGTAACCATCTTTGCTAACTTGCAAAGGCAAGGGGATGCTGCTCTGTAGCGCTACAGTACTGCGTCTGTCAGCAGCATCCAGTAGACATAAGGTGACAGTGAAAAAAGGCTGAACAGGCTCCATGGTTGCCGTGCTATGGCATCTGCCCGGGCAATCCAGGGAAAAGGGCGCGAAATGATTGTCTGTCGTTGCTTTCACGGAGGGAGAATTGACTGACGACATTTACCCATAACTACCCGCGACAAATTTTTGGCCCCATCAGGCATTGGGATCTCAACCCAGAATTCCAATGGGCGGGGGAGACTGCAGGAACTATGGGATAGCTATGGGATAGCTACCCACAGTGCAATGCTCCAGAAGTCGATGCTAGCCTCGGTACATGGACGCACACCACCGAATTAATGTGCTTAGTGTGGCCGCATGCACTCGACTTTATACACCTGGTTGCCAAAAATCGAATTCTGTAAATTCAGAGTAATCCCGTAGTGTAGACATACCCTAAGACAAGTTGCATGATGGTGGTTGTACCCAGGGCATAAGGCATATGTTATATGAAAAATGCAGTAACCTTGAAATTATGTGGATCATCTAAGCATCTCGCACCTAATCAATTCCCTGCCACTGCGGAGGCCTGGGCGCTCTCATTCTCTGCCTGTGGCACAGAGTTTAGCTTCCTGAGGACTCAAATGATTGTGGTATAACTAAAATTTTTGATCTTAATAGAGGGGTATCTGGATGAAGTGTAATGCCAGCCTGTCTTATACAAAAGGTCAGACTGGATGATCTGATAGTTCCCCTCTGGCCTGAACTATTTCATAGTTCTATATAGAGTTAACTTCAATGGGCTTTGAATTGGAACCTATATGTACAACTTGAAAGCTCCATCATCCTCCTCAATCCCCATTGGTTTTCTACCTATTCTTTCAATAAAGCTTAATTTAAATGAACCAAAAAAAAAAGGAAACCAAACTCTGGTTTATTGATAGTTTTCTAGGAATGCTAACGTCTGCATAAGAGTCAGTACCTAATGTGCATCATATAATGTAGCAATATGGGGACACCTTGGCGGGACCGGTAGAGGTTCAGAGGGGTGCAAGACTCCGAAGTCAACAGAATTAGTAAGTAGGGTGTCAGAAGCAGACTGGGGAATGACATTCAGCATGGAGGTGTGATTCATTAAGCATTTTGGCTGGAATTTTCAGAAATACTCTGATTCTGCTCCCATTGACTTCAACATGAGCTTCATTCAACAGGAGCAGAGGCTGTGCACTTACTAGCATTACAACCTTACTAGCATTACAAAACCAAATATCTAACAGGTTAACTTTACTTTTTTTGTGCGAGGGAAAGGGGTTGCACTAAAAGTTATGCAACTTCTGAATAAGAACCAACCAAAGATTTCACCACAGGAGAACAGCTATTGAAACGAAACGTGTTTAGGGCCAAAAGCTCTTGGAGGTGTAGAAGGCATCTTACCCAGTTAGATGGGTGCAACTGAGATCCCATATGGTGTAAATGGGAAAGCTCTGCGGCAGCAGAGAGTCCATGTTTATTTTCACTACTTCATTTGTTTACTTGTTTTGCCTTTTAGTCATCAATTTGTAGGTTTTGCACCAAGGAATGGTACAAACTGACACAATGAGATTGGAGTGGGAAATGACAACATGCTGAGGAATCCCTAGTAAATCATTCTCTGACATCCAATAAAGATGCATACCATTGCAACTAATTTTTTTTAACGTCTTAAGTGGAAAAATTAGAGACTCTCTATTCATCACACAGTATTTGAGTATTAGGAACAATGTGCATAGAGTTTTCATTATCATGCCCGCCACTGAAAATATCATTTTATGACTGGAATAATCTGATGAACAACACTATATTTGTGATTTAAAATGTTTCCATTCCCCCTCCAAAAAAACCTTTACTATTGTATATGGCTTAATGGATGATAAATTGAACATGCACTCAATTACAATTTTTTTTGTATTTTTATTTTATTTTGTGATTTTTATATATAGGAATTCATTCAGCTGCAGAGATATTTATTGGTGATTTTTGCAAGCAGCTATAAATGCATCAGTTGATAACTAAACAATACATTTATGCTTCTGGTCTTATTGTCATAGCATTTAACACTTCAAGCATATTATACACTTCCGATCATACATTGTGCACCATGCACTCTTCGTAATTACCACAATCTGAATAGTTGCTAGGGCTGAAAAGGGTAACTACCACTAGAAATCTGCAAAAGTGAATTAATTAATTTATGTAAGAGAACTGTCAAAGTTCCCATTTTATGTCAAGTTCAAAGGCAAGCTATAGTGCTGTCTTTTTTAATTTTTATTCTTAATAATTGAGCTATAGTTGCAAAGAGAATCATTCTAGAGTTCATATGTTCCATGCCAAAATCCATGCTACTAATGTTGTTACCTTTCCATAAAAGGGGAGCAAAGTAGAGGCTGGTGACATCTGAAAGCAGGTAGGCACATCTAATAAATAAGAGTTCAATCAGAGTATGGGCAAAGATCATGATTTATGGGATTCAAAGAGGGCTGAGCGAAGCCTATCTGATAGAGCTTCCGTTGGTGGAATGGCATACCAATTCTTCTGCTTAGGTGAGAGAGAAGCTACATAAAAGTCCTGTGGTTTGATCCTCTTACCACTGAAGTCAAAGAGAGTCTTCCGACTGACTTCAGTGGAAGCAGACCTGGGACCCTAAACCTTTTCACTCAAGCATCTTCTATATCTGGCTACGTATGGCTGCAATCCATGTAAAAGGACAGTTACCTGTTCTGTAACTGGCATTCTTCGAGATGTGTTGCTCAGGTGTATTCCACAGTAGGTGTGCGTGCTCGCCACGTGCACCGGTGCTGGAAGTTTTTCCCTTAGCAGTACCCGTAGTGGGGGAGCACCGCTGCGACCCCTGGAGTGGCGCCTGTATATCACACCATAAAGGGGGCTGCGCGCTCCCCCCACCCTCAGTTCCTTCTTGCCAGACAACTCCGACAGAGGGGAAGGAGGGCGGGATGTGGAATACACCTGAGCAACACATCTCGAAGAATGTCAGTTACAGAACAGGTAACTGTCCTTTCTTCTTCGAGTGATTGCTCATGAGTATTCCACAGTAGGTGACTCCAAGCTATACCTGACGGAGGTGGGAGGAGTTTAAGGGTTACCCGGGCGGAGCACCGCCCTACCAAACCCAGCGTTATCCCGCGTTTGGGAGACGATCGCATAATGCGAAGCGAAGGTGTGGACAGCGGACCAAGTAGCAGCCCTGCATATGTCCCGAATAGGGACATGAGCCACATAGGCAGCTGATGAGGCCTGAGCTCTCATCGACTGAGCCTTCACTATAGGCGGCGGGGGAACCCCTGCCAGTTTGTAACACGTGCGTATGCACGAGGTGATCCAGCGGGAAATCCGCTGGGTGGAAACCGGTCGCCCCCTCATGCGCTCGGCCGATGCAATAAACCACTAGGGGGACTTCCTAAATGGCCTGGTCCTGTCTAGGTAAAAAGCCAGCGCTCTTCGCACATCTAACATGTGCAGGCGCCAATCCTCATTGGAGGAATGGGGCTTAGGACAGAGGACCGGGAGGAAAATGTCCTGCTCTATGTGAAAAGCCGAGACTATCTTCGGCAGGAAAGCCGGATGTGGGCGGAGCTGGACCTTATCCCTATGGAAGACCGTGTATGGGGGCTCAGATGTCAGTGCCCTGAGCTCCGAGACCCGGCGGGCTGAGGTGATAGCTACCAGGAACGCCACTTTCCACGATAAATGGGACCAAGAACACGTGGCCAAGGGCTCAAAGGGAGGCCCTGTGAGGCAGGAGAGCACCAGATTCAGGTCCCAGAGCGGAACCGGGGGTCTAGCATACGGGAAAGGCCCGATCCAGACCTTTTAGGAACCAGGACATCATGTGGTGTGAAAACACCGAGTGGCCCTGCACCAGGGGGTGGAAGGCCGAGATGGCTGCCAAGTGCACCCTGACTGAGGAGGGTGCCAGTCCTTGGATTCTAAGGGAGAGGAGGTAATCAAGGATGAGCTGGAGAGGTGCTGAGGAGGGGGAAGCACCCTTCTCCCTCGCCCATCTAGAGAACCGATACCATTTCGCTAAGTAGGTTCTACGTGTGGATGGTTTCCTGCTCTCGAGAAGGACCTGTCTAACCCTCTCAGAACACCTCCCTTCCTCCTCGTTCAACCATGGGGCAGCCACACCTTCAAGTGGAGAGCGGCCAGGTTGGGATGGAGGAGACGACCTCCCTCCTGGGAGAGGAGGTCCGGTTGAAGTGGCAGCCTGTGCGGGGGGCCCACGGACAGATGCAGGAGGGTCCCGTACCAATGTTGACGGGCCCAATCCGGAGCTATGAGGATAATCCGTGCCCTGTCTGCCTTCACCTTCTGTAGGACCTTGCCTATCAGGGGGAAGGGCGGAAAGGTGTGCAGGGGCCCCGACCACGTTAACAAAAATGAGTCCGAAATTGACCCCTCGCCCTGCCCCGCCCTGGAGCAGAATCGCGGGCATAGGTGATTCTGGGCGGTGGCGAACAGATCTACCTGGGGAGTGCCCCAGTGTAGGAAGAGCTGCCTGGCCACCTCCCTGTGTAGAGACCACTCGTGTTGTTGGGAGAGAAACCTGCTCAGGTGATCCGCGAGCGTATTGCAGTTGCTGGGCAGGTGAAAAGCCCTCAGGTGGATGTCGTGGGCTATACAAAACTCCCACAGGAGTTGGGCTTCCTGGCACAAAGCCGCTGAACGAGTACCCCCTTGTCTGTTGATATAGTACATCGCGGTCATATTGTCCGTGAGGACTCTGACCACCTCCCCTCCCAGGTGCTGGCGGAAGGCCACGCATGCCAGGCGTACCACCCTGAGTTCCCTGACGTTTATGTGCAGGGACAATTCCGAGGGCGACCATCTGCCCTGTGTTCGGAAGTTTCCCACATGGGCTCCCCGTCCCAGGTCTGAAGCGTCCGATACCAGATTTAGTGAGGGAGGGGGCTCCCAGAAGGGGATGCCCTGGAGCATGTTGCCCGGAAGAGACCACCATTGTAGGTCGGCAGCTATATGGGGGGGCAGCGTGACTACCTTGTCCAGGCCATCCCTGGCCTGGGAGTACTGGGAGGCCAGCCAAAGCTGGAGGGGCCGCATCCTGAGCCTGGCATGTCGCACCACGAAGGTGCAGGCTGCCATATGGCCTAGGATCTGAAGGCACATTCCTGCCGTCATCACAGGGAAGGTCATGACTGAGGCTATGAGACTTCTGAGCGTCTCGAACCTGTCCCAGGGGAGGGAGGCCGTGGCCCCCCGAGAGTCTAACAGTGCCTCTATGAAATGTATGCGCTGAACCGGGACTAACATGGATTTCTCCTCATTTACCACCAGGCCTAGCCTCGCGCAGGTGTCTAGCAGGAATTGCACCTGAGCCTGCACCTGGGACCGAGACTTGCCCTTGAGCAGCCAGTAGTCCAGGTAGGGGAAGATCTGCAGCCCGTTCCTCCTGAGGTGGGCTGCGACCACCGCCATACATTTGATGAAAACCCTGGGGGCCGTAGAAAGACCAAAGGGGAGGACCGTGAACTGGTAATGGTCTGTCCCCACCAGGTAGCGCAGGAAGCGCCTGTGGCCCTCGAAAATATGGATGTGGAAATGCACATCCTGGAGGTCCAGGGCTGAGAACCAATCTCCCGGGTCCAGGGACGGGACAATACAGGCCAGGGACACCATACGGAATTTGCATCGAACCAGAAACGTTGAGATTCCGCAGGTCGAGGATGGGCCTGAGCCCACCTTTTTCCCTTCGGGATCAGGAAATAGCGGGAGTAAAACCCCTTGTCCTGAAACTCCTGAGGTACCCTCTCCACTGCGCCCAGGGTGAGGAGGCGCGACACCTCCTGACTTAATAGAAGGGTGTGCTCCGGGTCCCCCAGGACATCCCGGGGCGGAGGGTGGTTCGGCAAGGTGGGAACTGCAGCCTGTAGCCCTCGGAGATGGTACTGAGGACCCACGGTCCGACGTTATGTGGGATCAATGTACCCTGAAGGCAGATAAACGGTTGCCAAAAACCAACTTTATTAACTCGGGGGGGGGGGGGTTTCCCTGGCAACAGGCCCGGTGACCCCCCCCCCCCCCCGCAAACAGTCAAAACCGCCTCTTGCCCTGCCTCTTGCCCTTCGAGGGGCCGGGGCGTGGGGCTGACCAAGACTGACGCTGAGACCTGCGTCTCTGGTCTCTAGGCCTCTTGGCCGGGGGCTCGTATCTGCCTCGTGCCGGGGGAGCCGAGGGCTGCGGTCTGGGCTTGTCCTTGGCCGGCGGGACATACAGACCGAGCGTCTGCAGGGTGGTGCAGGAGTCCTTCATCCTGTGCAGATGGGTGTCTGTCTGGTCCACAAACAATGCTTTGCCATCAAATGGCAGGTCCTGCATCAGAGCCTGGGACTCTATCGACAGCCCCGAGAGGGAAAGCCAAGACGCCTGTCTCATGGAGATCGCTGTGGCCATGGAATGAGCCGCCGTGTCAGCTGTGTCCGAGGCCGCCTGGAGAGCTGCCTTTGCTACCGCTGCACCCTCATCGAGCAGCGCCCTGAAGTCTTTCTGGTCCTGCTCTTGGAGGGAGGGTTCAAACTTTGGCAAGGAACCCCACAAGTTAAAATCAAAGCGACTCAGGAGGGCTTGGTAGTTTGCTACCCTGAGTTGGAAACTGGCTGAGGAATAAACCTTTTTGCCAAACGTGTCCAGTCTCCTGGCCTCCTTATCCTTAGGAGTTGGTGCGGGCTGACCGTGCCACTCACGCTGGTTGACCGACTCCACCACCAAAGAGTTCGGGGTGGGGTGGGTGTAAACATACTTGTGCCCTTTTGTTGGCACAAAGTATTTACTTTCCGCCTTCTTGGAGAAGACACTCGGAGTGCGGATCGCTTCTGGGCATGGAATTGCGACAGGAGTTGCACGACTTGAAGCCTGGGGCACAGGACATGCCCCGAGCCAGGCTACGAACTAGAGAAGCTATCTATTGACAAACAAGTACCACTAAAGTTAGAAGTGCTGCAGCCAAGGCTGGAGCACAAAGTTCCGACTATCTTCACTGGCGGCAAGAAGGAACTGAGGGTGGGGGAAGTGCGCAGCCCCCTTTATGGCGCGATATACAGGCGCCACTCCAGGGGTCGCAGCGGTGCTCCCCCACTACGTGTACTGCTAAGGGAAAAACTTCCGGCACCGGTGCACGTGACGAGCACGCACACCTACTGTGGAATACACATGAGCAATCACCCGAAGAAGAATGATGGGATTGGGATCAGTGACCAAACACACATTAATGTGACTAGCTGAGAACAACTCCCTACTGGCCTCAACAGGGAGAGGTACAATGTCAGAACTTCCCTCAGATTGGCCATTAGGTAAGACCTGGCCATGACCTGCCAATCCTAACACTTTCAGGCCCTGGTTCAAGAAAGCATCTGTATAGCGGAAAGCCCTGAAGTCCAAACCTATTCAGTGAAGTATTTTAGCATGTGCTTAAGTGCTTTCCTAAATCTTACTTTACTCTCTCAGTAAGTAAATTTCTTATTCCATTCTCACTGCTAGGATCATTGACAATGCAGTTCATTCACTCAAGGTCCTGCTTTTTCTTGTATATTTCCCGTACATTCTGGAGCAAACTCAACTTGTACTGGGATGGCTTAGTGTTTTCCACTGGTATCTTCTCCTCTGCTAGGAGACTCAAGAGGCAACCTCAGTGGGTATCAATAGAGACTCTTTTTGGTCAGAGCTCCTTATGCACCCCTGCTGTCAAACAGATGTGTAGGAGGGAATTGAGAAAGATTGAAAATGGAAGTGTAGCACATGGGTCTGGCCCTGGAGTTTGACCTCTTTATTCCATTCCAGGATGCTCCAATAGAAACTAGTAAAGACGAACTGCAAAACATTCTATGTTTTTCAGGTTGGTCTTTGTATCTTTCATCAACCTCCTGCAGTGATTTATTCTAGAAAATGACATACGCTCTTCATGTCCAAAGGTGAGCAAGATTGTTGGTTATCCCAGTGCGATGATAAATGACGTTTAGACTCTTAGGTTTGTAGTGTAGACAAGTCCTATGTCATTGAAAGTTACATCGGCATAAATTGGTACCGCACTTGGTGGGAGGGATAGCTCAGTGGTTTGAGCATTGGCCTGCTAAACTCAGGGTTGTGAGTTCAATCTTTGAGGGGACCATTTAGGGACCTGGGGCAAAATCAGCACTTGGTCCTGCTAGTGAAGGCAGGGGGCTGGACTCAATGACCTTTCAGGGTCCCTTCCAGTTCTAGGAGATAGGTATATCTCCATGTATTATATTATATTATATTATGTGCATATGTGGCTCCTTGTATTGGCAGTGCTCATACTCACCAGGAGTATCTCTCTTAATTTCTATTCACTGATCAGTAACTTTTGGATATTTGGCAATGTTTATAACAATGTTTTTGGCATCCTTTATATTCGGTGTGGTTTTTAAAGTAGCATGTGTGGTGACAGGACACCTGGGTACCATTTCAAGGTTGGTCACTGTTTAACTTTGGATAAGTCACTTATACTCTCCTTAGGCTTACTCCTACATAAAATGGGCAGAATAATATTTGCATCCTTCACAGAGGCGTTGTGAGGCTTAGTTACACAGTTGTAAAGCACCAAATATCCAAAAATTACTTATTTTCCTTTATATCCCAACTTCATTGGTTATTTCAGAATATAGACGGTTGATTGGTGAATGGAGATTAAATGCATTCGTAGAAAGATAGTGCAGTAAATTTTGACACATTCCCATATGGACTGGATTGTCATAAATTTTACCTGTACTTGCACTTTGCATCTATTCCTGTGGACCAAGTCTTGCCTGTCCACTTTTTGATCACCACCTTATCTCATTTGAGCTGCTGTTGAACAAGAATTGAAGCTGAAATGCATGTTTGTATGTAGCATTTGAAAACTGAGCTGCAATTTTTGTGTTTAGAAGGACCCTCTGATTAGATAAGTAGGAGGACAATGTGCTGTATGCTCTATAATAAATAGCAGTGCAACAAAAAAGAATCCTATTCGAGACAAGCGATAGGAAGTAAAAGAGGAAGAACCTGCAGTAACAAGCAAATAATGTAAGACAGAACAGAAGTGTAGGGGTGACAGAGCCTGTATGGTGAGTAAATACTCTTAGACAGGTATTGATCTAGCAGAGGGGAAAAAAATATGTACACTGGCCATCATGAAACAGTGCTTATTGGGGAGTGAGAAATGCAGGAACAAGGTTACAAGTGGTGAAGAGAAACAAAGCATGTGTTTATGATCAAAGTATTTTGGGGAATGGAAATCGTTACTGTTATCAGTCTTATTCTTAGATATTTATGCTTCAAAAACAATGAGTGGAAGCTGCAGTGGAAAGATAATTCAAGAGATCCAGGAGTTCTGTCATTGACTTCACTAGGGCCAGGACTTTCACGCAGGTGTTCTAATCTGGTCAACAGCAGAATGGGGCTGATTACAGGACAAGGAATTAAAACAAGGGATTTTGTGTACACTGCTCCTCCCTTCTTGAATTCTTTCTGATGCCAGTGGTGCTGGAATCACCACTGTTGTGTCTCATTCTACACCTCTGGCTAAGGCCATGTCTACAGCACAAATTTATGTTGATGTAAGCTATATCAGCATAAAGCTGCCCCAGTTAGCCAATCACACGTGCATGTGCTTACTTGGCTTCTTATGTCAATGGTGTGCATACTCACCAGGAGTGCTTTTATTGATGCATAGTGTGGTGCACCAGGGGAAGTTTTGGCAAAGCATGATGGGGCTGTGATGAGTCATGCGTGATGACTGGGAGCAGGGGTCAGCTGTCTCCATCCTATAATGTCACATGTACCCTGTAATTTTCACGCCTCTTTTCAAAATCTCACAAACCCACACACCCCTCTTCACTGTCGACCATCTCTAACAAAACTATGGAGCCTGAACAGCTCTGCACTGTTGTCATGAATGTTACAAGCACAGGGTGCACAATCCTTTAGTATTTGCAGAGCCGCAAGAAGAACCGAATCAGTGGGGAACATGACTATTTCTTGGAGGACAAATAGTTGTGGGACAAAGCAAGAACCAAGTTAAGGTTGTTGGTGGCATTCACAGAGCAGCTGCAGTTGGTGGAGCACTGTTTCTCAGCCTGAGAAATGAGCACTGACTGGTTGGATCACATCATAATGCAGGTGTGGGATGATGAGCAGTGGCTTTTGGATCTGCAAGGCCACATTCCTGGACCTGTGTGCAGAGCTCGCCTCAGCCCTACAACGCAGGGAAATCAAAATGCGAGCTGCAGTGACAGTGGAGAAAGGCGTGGCAATCACACTGTGGAAACTTGCAATTCCAGATTGCTACCAATCACTTGGGAATCAGTTTGGAATTGGGAAATCCATTGTGTGGGGCTGTTGACATTAATTGATTCCTGCTAGGCGGGACTGTGACTCTTGGCAACGTGCAGGACATAGTGGAAGGATTTGCAGCTGTGGGATTCCTGAACTGCAGTGGATGATAGAGGGCATGCATATAGAAGTGTAGGACTGGAAGGAATATCAACAGGTCATGTAGTCCAGTCCCCTGCACTCAAGGCAGGGCTACATAATAACTAGACAATCCCTGACAAGTATTTCTTACCTGTTCTTAAAAATCTCCAATGACAGAGATTCCACAACCTCCCTAGGCAATTTGTTCCAGGGCTTAACTACCCTGACAATTTTTCCTATTTTCCAACCTGAGCCGCCCTTGCTGCAATTTAAGCCCATTGCTTCTTGTCCTATCCTCAGATGTTAAGTAGAACAATTTTTCACCCTCCTCCTTGTAACAACCTTTTATGTAACTGAAAACCGTTATGTCCCCCTTTAATGTTCTCTTCTCCGGACTAAAACAAACCCAATTTTTTCAATCTTTCCTTATAGGTCATATTTTCTAGACCTTTAATCATTTTTATTGCTCTCCTCTGGACTTTCTTCAGTTTGTCCACATCTTTCTTGAAATGTGGCACCCAGAACTGGCCAAGTCCTGCTTTGTCAGTGCAGAGTAGAATGGAAGAATTATTTCTCTTGTCTTGCTTACAACACTCCTGCTGATACATCCCAGAATGAGTTCACTATTTTTTTTTTGCAACAGTGTTACATTATTGACTCATATTTAGCTTTTGATTCACTGTAACCCCCCAGATCCCTTTCTGCAGTACTCCTTCCTAGGCAGTCATTTCCCATTTTGCATGGATGCAACTGATTGCTCCTTCCTAAGTGGAGTACTTTTGCATTTGTCCTTATTGAATTTACCCTATTTACTTCAGGCTATTTCTCCAAATTATTTTCATTTTTTTCCTATCCTCCAGAGCACTTTCAGCCCCTCCCAGCTTGCTATCACCCACAAACTTTATTGGTGTATTCTCTATGAACCGTACCCAGGACTGATCCCTGCAGGACCCCCACTTGATATGCTCTTCCAGCTTGACTGTGAACCACTGCTAACTACACTGCTTGCGAAGTAACTCCCTGCTCTCCATGTGTCAGTATATAATGCCTGCATCTGTAACTTTCACTCTATGCATCTGAAGAAGTGAAGTTTTTACCCACAAAAGCTTATGCCCAAATAAATCTGTTAGTCTTTAAGGTGCCACCAGACTCCTTGTTGTTTTTGTAGATACAGACTAACACGGCTACCCCCTGATACTTGATACACTGTGGGAATGGTTTTCCAACCAGTGATGCACTCAGCTTTATAGTAGCTCCATCTAGGCTGTATTCCCTAGTTTGTTTATGAGATGATCATGCAAGACCATATCAAAAGCCTTACTAAAGTCAAGATATACCACATCTACTGCTTTTCCCCTATCAACAAGACATGTTACCCTGTCAAAAAAAGCCATTAGGTTGGTTTGACATGATTCAACATGGTTTTGTCAAGAATGACTGTTCATTGTCACCTTATTTTCTTCTAGGTGTTTGCAAATTATTTGCTGAATTATCTTCATGGGTGGCATGTATGAGGCTAGGCATCCCCCCAAAAAGCTGGCCATGCAGGGGGGAAATGCCACGGATGCAGTGTGGGTCACCCTCCAGAGTGCTGGAAGCGAAGCTCCTTAGAAATATGTGGGGCCACCGGTGCCAGGACTGTGGCCCCACTCCTGCTCTGCTCCATGCCCACTCCACCTCTTCCTCTTCCCGCCCCCACTCCGCTTCATCCCCCAAGGTCTCCCCTGCCTGCTGCTCACTCCTCTCCATCCCCTTCCCTGAGGTCCCCCACCACCACTCGCCTAAGGCAGGAAAAAAGTGATGGGGGCCATAGCCCCATGGTGACCCGCCCTGTTCCGGGAAGGGGGCGGAGAGGAGTGAGCGCCAGGCGGGTGCGAGGGAAGAGCTTCTGGCGCTCGCGTGTGAGCCTCTCCAAATGGAAGACCCATCTGCTGCCTATGATTATCTTTCTGGGAACTGAAGTTAAACTGACTGGTATGCAGGAGCGGCGCCAGGGTTTTTGCCGCCCTGGGTGGCAGCGCTCCTCCTCTGAGCATTCGGCGGCGGGGGTCCGTCTGCTCCGCGTCTGTGGGGCACTTCGGTGACGGGTCCCGGAGCAAGTGAAGGACCCACCGCTGATTTTCTGCCGAAGAGCCGGAGTGGAAGGACCCCCCGCCGCGGAATTTACACCAAGGGCGGCAAAATGCTGCTCCCCCCCCCAAATCCTGCTGCCCTAGGTGACCGCCTAGGGTCGTCTAGTGGAATCGCTGGCCCTGTTGGTATGTAATTCCCTGGGTTGTTCTTAATCTCCTTTTTATAGATTATCACTATATTTGTCCTCTTCCAGTCCTCTAGAATCTCTCCCATCTTCCATGAGTTTTTGAAGATAATCACTAATGTCTCAGATAGCTCCTCAGTCAGCCGCTTGAGTATTCTAGGATGTATTTCATCAGGCCCTGCTAACTTGACCTCTAACTTGTCTAAGTAAGTTTTAACTTTTTTCTTTTCCTGTTTTAGCCTCAGATCCTACCTCATTTTTATTGGTGTTAACTATGTTAGCTGTCCAATCACTACTAGCCTTTTTGGTGAAGACTGAAACAAAAAAAGCATTTAGCACTTCTGCCATTTCCACATTTTCTGTTATTGTCTTTTCCCCCTCATCGACAATAGGTCTTCCTCCTGTTTCTATTATCCCTATCATTTTCATCAGATCACCTTGCCAGAGAGTTCACCAGCAGAAAGTGCTACTATTTTATGGTTATGCTGAAATTGGTGGATCTCTGGGGACACTTCACTAACAGCAGTGTTTTTTGGCTAAGAAAGGTGCATGATGCTTGCATCTGTAAGAACACAGGCCTGCAAGTAGGGCCTTTCTTTCCCAACTGTTGGATTACCATTGGCCCCCCTATGCCTAACTTCAGGGGAGTGACCAGAAGATAGCAACTCTGCCTCACTTGGGGCTATCAGAACCCCACCTAGCATGAGTAAATTAATGAAAAGTCAAAAGATATCCTGCTACTTTGGGGGGTACCATTCCTGTAATGAAAAATTTATCTGCATGCTTACCTGAGGTTCGTTCTCCTGCATCAGGCTCACCCATGGTTGACTGTTGGGACCAGCTGAACTGAGGTGGAGCTGGATCCCTGGTCACCAGTCCCCCATCCTCCTCCTCTTCACTATTCATGTCAGAGGCCTGTGACTTGGGGTCCTCAGAGATAGCCATGGTGCTATGGGGGAGAAGGGAGTGGTGGGGTCTCTACCGAGTATGGTATGGAGCTTGTGGTAAAAGCAGCAGATCTGAGGCTTGGCACTGAATTGATGGTTGGCCTCCTGGGCCAATCACCTGAGCAATCTGCTCATAGATGTTGACGTTTCTATGGCTGCTTCAGAGCTGTGCCTACACAGCCTCTTCTCCCCACAGGCCCAGGAGATCCACTGTCTCCTGTCTACACTAGGCAGGAGTGTCTGGAGCATGTAGCCAGAATGTTCAGCTGGTCAGTTGCACTCAACAATGGAGAGCTGCTAGATGTGCTGGCCAATCTGTAAAAGGTATTTAAAAAACTTGTGGGGCTATCAGTTTCTGTGACCCATGGGCAGTGGAGTTCACAACACTGACCAGAGTTGTCAGTGTGGGGCATTGTGGGACGGCTGCTGGAGGACAGTTAGGGTCGACATAAGTAACGCAGTGTCCACACTCACACTACATCAACCATGGCTCTATGCTGCTCGGGGAGGTTGTTACTATGTTGGCATAACAGGGCACTTACATTGGTAGTGGACAAACTTAAGTGTAGATACATGCACAACTAAATTGACCTAAGATGCTTTGTGTTGACCTAACTTTGTTCTGTCGACCAGGCCTCAGTGCTAGACTTGGGTGGAAGCCTACCTGCTAATATCTGCTGGTTAAGAGTGGAGGAGCCCAGTATCATCACTCTAAGATTACTGCTCTGCTGAATGCACATAAATAAAGTTTGAGTCAATGAGTTTAAGAGAAAATAATGCAATAAATGGTCATATTTTTTGGCCAACTGTTTTATTATTCCTTACCTGTTGAGAGACAAGTGATTAAGCAGTAGATTTACTAGTGGAGCTACAAGGAGGAGTGCAGGGATGTGGAAAAGCATTTGCTCTGTGCTAAGCTAATGAAACAGAGGGAAGAGCAACAGTGATAAGTGGCAAGAAATTACCATTACCATGCAGTGGGCCTCATTCTACTCTCATTTCTATTGATACAAATCTGGAGTAACTCCATAGTTATTTAATTATAGCTGTACACATGTATTTTTTCTTTGCATACATCACACACTGAACAAAAACTTAACATTTTTCATGAAAGAAAGGCCAACAGTATTAACATTGGCAGGATCTCAGACCCTTGCTAATTTGAACCAATGATTGGAAGACCACTGTAAGTGACTGAATATCATGAATTAGCTTGTAAGTTAACAAACAATAAACTAATAAAGATAAGTCATCACAAAATGTACTTTGTTCACTTCTTCTGTCTATTCATAATGGTTTGTAGTAAGCTAGAATATTTAAGCAAAAGAAATGAGATTTTAGTATTCTGGAAATTTGTTACAACCTCTACTATTAAACCTTTGAGAGATGAGGAGAAACCATCTATTTTGTGTGATAAAGCATACGGTTTATCAATATAATGTTTTCACCCCTCAGCTCACAGAGAGCCGAGAAGCAAAAAGAGAACATGAGCAAAATGGAAACGTTTTGAAGCTACTAAAGCATTGGTTAAGAAAAACCTTCCAGCAAGTGAGTTATGAATTTAGAACAACTAGTGTTTTCCTGATTATAGGATTGGGTAATGCTTTCCAAGCTTCTGTAGGTCATAAACAAATGTCTGCAGTCTGAATACGCAGTGTTGTAGCCGTGTTAGTCCCATGATATTAGAGCCAAGGTGGGTGAGGTAATAACTTGTATTGGACCAACTTCTGTGCAAGAGAGCTTTTGAGCTTACACAGAGCTCTTTAGCTGTGGGAAGTGTCACAGCTAAATAGAAGGTGGAATAGATTGTTTAGCATAAGTAGTTAACACACATTCTCAGGGCGCTTTCAAAGTGAAGTGCCTGTTAATGCCTTTCCTGTCATAGGGAGAAAGGAGTGGGGGAGGGAGGGCTTCTAGATTGTTGCTATAAGCCATAAATTCAGTGTCTCTATTCAGTCCATGATTTTTAGTTACTAGCAAAGTTATTAATTTAAGTTCCTAGGCTCATCTTTTGAAGGTGTTGTGAAGGTTTCCTTTGAGGATTAGGACTGAGAAATCAGAAGAGGGCCTTATAAACCCCCCTACAATCGCACACCCCCTAGTTATCATCTACCATCCCACACTAGAACCCAAACAGGTTGCAACACACACTCAATGGGGACCTCATCCTGAAAGAAATTTTTCCTGACATCTCCCCTGCCCCGCTCTTCTGGGTTTAAAACAATCCCAGTCACACCCAGGGGTGACCTGCATGTTGGGGGGTGAGGGGGGCATGTGGAATCCCATTCCACACCCCCAGATTGCTCAGTCACATGGTGCAGCCAGGCCCCATCTATGCGGAGCAGCTGAGTCAGGGAGCTGCTTCCAGCACAGAGAGGCAGAGCTGCAGGAGGGGGCTGTCGCTTCAATTCTGCTAGGAGAGGCAGAGGAACAGTGGGAGTTTCTGCTTTCTGGGAGAAGGGGCTATGGGCGGGGGGAGTGGAACTCAAGCTGTTCTGTGGTTGTGCTCCCCACTCCCACTCCCACCCCATCAGCAGGCGCCGTCATCTATGCACAAACCCTCTCTAAGCTCATCACCAGAAACAGTCTCTCCACAGACCAGGACATGCCAACTCAAAGTGGCACCAGATCCTTCCAGAACAACAAATGCAAAACCTGTAGATTTATCTCCACTGCTGTGAGGATCAACACCTTTCAAGATCGATGGGTCCTACACAGGCCAATCACAACATGTTGTGTACCTTATCCAGTGCACTAAAATCTCCAACAACCAGAAAATGGCTATGCTCTAGAATGAACGTGCACAGGAAAATAAGGCAAAAAACACCTTCTCACCTTTAGATGAACACAAAGTGATCACTCTAGTCTGTAGCTGAACCCTGTCCTTTCTCCTCAAAGGAAACCTGCACAACACATCAGAAAGATGGGCCTGGGAGCTTAAATTTGTAACTTTGCTAATGGGCGCCAGGTGACCCAGCTGCCCGGGGAGGCTAACCCTTGGCTCCTCCCCTTGTGCCCAAGGCCCCTCTCCTCCCCTTTTGCTCCCCCTCCTTCTTCCCCGCAGGAGCCCAAAGCACCCCCACTGCGGCCATGCCCCTAGCCCCAGGGCCCCAGGCCGCACCCCCAGCCCCGGGGCTCCAGGTGTCTGGTCGCCGTGCCCCCCAGTACTCAGGTGGCCAGGCAGCGCAGTCGCGGTTCCCCCAGCCCCGGGGCTCCAGGTGTCTGGTCGCCGCGCCCCCCAGTCCCGGTGCTCAGGTAGCCAGGCAGCGCAGTCGCGGTTCCCCCAGCCCCGGGGCTCCAGGTGTCTGGTCGCCGCGCCCCCCAGTCCCAGTGCTCAGGTAGCCAGGCAGCGCAGTCGCGGTTCCCCCAGCCCTGGGGCTCCAGGTGTCTGGTCGCCGCGCCCCCCAGTCCCGGTGCTCAGGTAGCCAGGCAGCGCAGTCGCTGTTCCCCCAGCCCCGGGGCTCCAGGTGTCTGGTCGCCGTGCCCCCAGTCCCGGTGCTCAGGTAGCCAGGCAGCGCAGTCGCGGTTCCCCCAGCCCCGGGGCTCCAGGTATCTGGTCGCCGTGCCCCCCAGTCCCGGTGCTCAGGTGGCCAGGCAGCGCAGTCGCGGTTCCCCCAGCCCCGGGGCTCCAGGTGTCTGGTCGCCGCGCCCCCCAGTCCCGGTGCTCAGGTAGCCAGGCAGCGCAGTCGCGGTTCCCCCAGCACCGGGGCTCCAGGTGTCTGGTCGCCGCGCCCCCCAGTCCCGGTGCTCAGGTAGCCAGGCAGCGCAGTCGCTGTTCCCCCAGCCCCGGGGCTCCAGGTGTCTGGTCGCCGTGCCCCCCAGTCCCGGTGCTCAGGTAGCCAGGCAGCGCAGTCGCGGTTCCCCCAGCCCCGGGGCTCCAGGTATCTGGTCGCCGTGCCCCCCAGTCCCGGTGCTCAGGTGTCTGGTCGCCGCACCCCCAGTCCCGGTGCTCAGGTAGCCAGGCAGCGCAGTCGCGGTTCCCCCAGCCCCGGGGCTCCAGGTATCTGGTCGCCGCGCCCCCCAGTCCCGGTGCTCAGGTAGCCAGGCAGCGCAGTCGCTGTTCCCCCAGCCCCGGGGCTCCAGGTGTCTGGTCGCCGTGCCCCCAGTCCCGGTGCTCAGGTAGCCAGGCAGCGCAGTCGCGGTTCCCCCAGCCCCGGGGCTCCAGGTGTCTGGTCGCCGCGCCCCCCAGTCCCGGTACTCACTTGGCCAGGCAGCGCAGTCGCGGTTCCCCCAGCCCTGGGGCTCCAGGTGTCTGGTCGCCGCGCCCCCCAGTCCCGGTGCTCAGGTAGCCAGGCAGCGCAGTCGCGGTTCCCCCAGCCCTGCGGCTCCAGGTGTCTGGTCGCCGTGCCCCCCAGTCCCGGTGCTCAGGTATCCAGGCAGCGCAGTCGCGGTTCCCCCAGCCCCGGGGCTCCAGGTGTCTGGTCGCCGCGCCCCCCAGTCCCGGTGCTCAGGTAGCCAGGCAGCGCAGTCGCTGTTCCCCCAGCCCCGGGGCTCCAGGTGTCTGGTCGCCGTGCCCCCCAGTCCCGGTGCTCAGGTAGCCAGGCAGCGCAGTCGCGGTTCCCCCAGCCCTGCGGCTCCAGGTGTCTGGTCGCCGTGCCCCCCAGTCCCGGTGCTCAGGTAGCCAGGCAGCGCAGTCGCGGTTCCCCCAGCCCCGGGGCTCCAGGTATCTGGTCGCCGTGCCCCCCAGTCCCGGTGCTCAGGTAGCCAGGCAGCGCAGTCGCTGTTCCCCCAGCCCCGGGGCTCCAGGTATCTGGTCGCCGAGCCCCCCAGTCCCGGTGCTCAGGTAGCCAGGCAGCGCAGTCGCGGTTCCCCCAGCCCTGCGGCTCCAGGTGTCTGGTCGCCGTGCCCCCCAGTCCCGGTGCTCAGGTAGCCAGGCAGCGCAGTCGCGGTTCCCCCAGCCCCGGGGCTCCAGGTGTCTGGTCGCCGCGCCCCCCAGTCCCGGTGCTCAGGTAGCCAGGCAGCGCAGTCGCTGTTCCCCCAGCCCCGGGGCTCCAGGTGTCTGGTCGCCGTGCCCCCTAGTCCCGGTGCTCAGGTAGCCAGGCAGCGCAGTCGCGGTTCCCCCAGCCCTGCGGCTCCAGGTGTCTGGTCGCCGTGCCCCCCAGTCCCGGTGCTCAGGTAGCCAGGCAGCGCAGTCGCGGTTCCCCCAGCCCCGGGGCTCCAGGTATCTGGTCGCCGTGCCCCCCAGTCCCGGTGCTCAGGTAGCCAGGCAGCGCAGTCGCGGTTCCCCCAGCCCTGCGGCTCCAGGTGTCTGGTCGCCGTGCCCCCCAGTCCCGGTGCTCAGGTAGCCAGGCAGCGCAGTCGCGGTTCCCCCAGCCCCGGGGCTCCAGGTATCTGGTCGCCGTGCCCCCCAGTCCCGGTGCTCAGGTAGCCAGGCAGCGCAGTCGCTGTTCCCCCAGCCCCGGGGCTCCAGGTATCTGGTCGCCGAGCCCCCCAGTCCCGGTGCTCAGGTAGCCAGGCAGCGCAGTCGCGGTTCCCCCAGCCCCGGGGCTCCAGGTGTCTGGTCGCCGTGCCCCCCAGTCCCGGTGCTCAGGTAGCCAGGCAGCGCAGTCGCGGTTCCCCCAGCCCTGGGGCTCCAGGTATCTGGTCGCCGTGCCCCCCAGTCCCGGTGCTCAGGTAGCCAGGCAGCGCAGTCGCGGTTCCCCCAGCCCCGGGGCTCCAGGTGTCTGGTCGCCGCGCCCCCAGTCCCGGTACTCAGGTAGCCAGGCAGCGCAGTCGCGGTTCCCCCAGCCCGGGGCTCCAGGTATCTGGTCGCCGCGCCCCCCAGTCCCGGTGCTCAGGTAGCCAGGCAGCGCAGTCGCGGTTCCCCCAGCCCGGGGCTCCAGGTATCTGGTCGCCGCGCCCCCCAGTCCCGGTGCTCAGGTGGCCAGGCAGCGCAGTCGCTGTGTGCCCAGCCCCAGGTGGCCTCCAGCCCTAGTGCTCAGGAGGCCAGGCAGCGCGGTCGCTGCACCCCGCCCCCAGTCCCAGGACTCCAGGCGGCCAGCCCCAGCATGCCAGGCAGGCAGCATGGCCGAGCACCAGCCGCCCCAATGGCGCCAAGTCCCTGCAGGAGGCATGCTGACCTGGGGGCGGAGCCATAGTAGGCAGTTTGGGGAGGCACAGCCTCCTCTTGCCTACGATATCCGCCACCCATGACTTTGCTAGACACTAAAAAATCATGGGCTGAAAAGAGACACTGGATTTATGGTTAGGGACAAACACCCCTCCCACCACAGTTCTTTTTCTTCCTTTCCCCCTATAAGGGGAGAGGTGTTAACGTGCCACTTCACCTTGAATGATACCTTGAATGTGTGTTAACTACTTGTGCTAGGGTAGGCAGTTTAACAGAAATCAGCCTATTACTGCTTAGGAGCTGGAGCTCAGGCTAGCAGCGAAATAAGGCATTAATTGTTCAGTCTCCTGAGCCGTGCAGTGGGGCGGGTTGTTAAAGTCAAAGTGCCAGTCAAAGCTGAATCTGTGCAGCTGTGATGTAGTGACAACCATTACTGTTACCAGTGTAAACTGGTAGCAGGTGCTAATTAAAATTACAAGCTAAAGGGAACAGGCATTAAAGAATAAGTCTGTGATTAAATCACACTTGAATCACTAATCTACAAAAAGTCCACAATTTATCTGAAATTTCCTTAAATACAATATCTATCAATCCACCGAACAATACTCAGAAGGTGTGTAATTAAATACTGCTTATGGTTATAACAGTATGCTCCCATCTTGAGGCAGGGAGCCCAAGCAGGCGCTAGCGAGTGTGCTAATCTCAAGCAGTAACTCCTGAATTTTATTGAAAGGTGGGCAGAGATAAGGTCAGGACAAACCAGCACCTACATTCTGACGGTAGATGACAAAAAATTCAGAATTAAGTTTGTTGTGTCCTCCCCTTCCTGTACAGCCGTGAGCACAAGTTCTTTGGACTTGGCCCACCCCAGGGGTGACTCTATGTATTTTGCCGCCCCAAGCACGGCAGTCAGGCGGCTTTCGGCGGCGCGCCTGCGGGAGGTCCTCTGGTAACGCGGATTCGACGGCATGCCTGCGGGAGGTCCACTGGTCCCGCACCTTCGGCGTCCCCGCTGCCGAATTGCCGCCGAAACCGCGGGACCGGCAGACCTCCCACAGGCACGCCGCCGAAGGCAGCCTGACTGCCGCCCTCACGGCGGTTTGCCGCCCCAATCACGCGCTTGGAGCGTTGGTGCCTGGAGCCCCCCCTGCACACACCCCATAAGTTGACTTCTCCAAGGTGTTAAGAAAACAAGAGTTGAAGATGCCCAACACCTTGCAGGCTCAGATATGTGATTATGAGTCCTAAGATTTTTGTCATGGCTATTTTTAGTAAAAGTCATGGACACGTCATGGGCAAAAAAGAAAAAGTTACGGAAGCCGTGACCTGTCCGTGACTTTTACTAAAAATATACCTGACAAAAAGGGGATCTGCAGGTCCCCACGCCCCCTGAAGCGGGGCAACCGCGCAGGGGCTAGGAACTGCCTGCAGCTGCTCGGGGCTATGAGGTACCCCTGCTGCCAGCAGCTCCGGGGGGTCCCCCGCTGCCCAGGAGCTCAGGGGTTCCTGCACCACCACCCATGTCTGCGGGGAACTGCAGTGTACCCCGCTACCCACAGAGGCTTGGCACTCCAGGGGCCGCCACAGACACTGGGAGTACACCACAGCTCCTGGCCACCGCAGGCTGATGTCACGGAGGTCGCTGGATGTCATGAATGCTATGACGTCTGCGACCTCCATGACTAAATTGTAGCCTTAATTATGATTTAGGCTTATTTGTGGTATTATGTCAGCCTTGAAGGCTTCTGCCCACAGAAGACGCTCATCCTCTTTTTTTCTGGGCAACAAGCCTGTGTTTGTTTTTTTAACAACACTGTGCTATGAGGCATATTTTAAAAGCTGATGTAGGGACTTTAGCTACACTATTCCCTGTGGGCCAGACTGTGTTACCCTTACACTGAGTAGTGCCCTCCTCCTTAAACATCTAGCTAACGTACAGCTACACCAGGGGTCGGCAACGTTTGGCACGCGGCTCGCCAGGGTAAGCACCCTGGCGGGCCGGGCCAATTTATTTACCTGCTGACGTGGCAGGTTCGGCCGATCGTGGCCCCCACTGGCCGTGGTTCGCCGTCCAGGGCCAATGGGGTGGCGGGAAGCCGTGGCCAGCACATCTTTTGCCCGCGCCGCTTCCCGCCGCCCCCATTGGCCCGGGACAGCGATCCGCAGCCAGTGGGGGCCGCGATCGGCTGAACCTGCCGCGTCAGCAGGTAAATAAACTGGCCCGGCCCGCCAGGGTGCTTACCCTGGCGAGCCGCGTGCCAAACGTTGCCGACCCCTGAGCTAGAGCCAGCACTAGGGTGATATCTGATCACATCACAGTCATTCATGCATTTAGCCTCACACCACCCCTGTGCGGTAGGGCAGCGCACTCATCCCCATTTCACAGAGGGGGCCAGCTGGCACAGATGCTGTGCTTGACTTGGTCACACAGGTTCAATTAGCTGCCCTACTATAGACTTCCTAAGTAGCCCAAGGCCCAGGCTCATGCCCTAACCCATACATGGTCTTGCCTCCTATAAGACCCATTTATTTATTGTTATTCTGTGTGTGTGTGGTGGTGGGGGTATTTAAAATGAATGGGAGTTGTGTGACTAGTCAGCTTTGAAAATCTTAACATGTGTAGCTGGGCAGGTAAATTTTCCCTGACAGTTTTGCAAGCGGGCATGTGATAATCCATAGGTGCCAACTCCAGGGCTGGAGCACACTTGGAAAAATTAGGGGGTGTTCTGCATTCACCTGCAGCCCCAGGTATCAGCTCCTGCCCTTCTGCCCACCAATGGCCCTGCACATCAGCTCCTCTCGCTCCCTGCCTCCCACCCACTGCGTTCAGCAGCATTCAGGAGGCACTGGGGGAGGGGGCAGGGGTAGGAAAAGGCAGGGTGGGGATTTGGAGGAGGGGTGGAATGGGGGCTGGGGCGGTGGGGGAGGGGTCAAGCACCCCCCAGGAACTGGGGACATCATTGCCACGATCACATAGCAGCAGGACACTGTGATGGCACTGTCAGACAATCTTCAGTTTAGCAATATGCGTTAATCAGGTGGAAGGAACAGAAATGCATCGCACACCACCTCAGATTGGCAGTTTGCATGTAGAATTTTACATGCATTGGTGAGGGTTTTCAGTGTTTATGTACAAAGAGGGTGACTTGAGTAGGGGAAGAAGGAGAAAATGCAGTCTCCTTCCCCTTGCCTCATTCTCTCCTCTTATGAACAGATCAAGCTTTTGGGGCCACCATAATTATAACAAGAAGCCTGGCCCCGCCTCTTGAAAAACACCCTCCCTTTTAGTGCTGTGTTTTAAGCCATATTCTCTTTCATCAGCCTCATGCTTAAGTTAGGCTCTGGGGGAAGGTCCACTTCCTCCCACTGCTGGCAGGGGCGGCTCTATGTATTTTGCCGCCCCAAGCACGGCAGTGAGGCAGCCTTCGGCGGCATGCTTGCGGGAGGTCCGCCGGTCCCATGCCTTCGGCGTACCCGCCACCGAATTGCTGCTGAAACCGCGGGACCGGCAGACCTCCAGCAGACATGCTGCCGAAGGCAGCCTGACTGCCGCCCTCACGGAGACCCGCGGCTTGCCGCCCCAGGCATTCTCTTGATGCGCTGGTGCCTGGAGCCGCCCCTGGGTGCTGGATGTGAGCTTCAGCTTGCTCGTAGAGTATAGGCATGCAGTTTAAAATGATGAGCTGCCCTCCCCACCCCTTGCCCAAGTAGACTCACATAGGCTGACTGCCATGGGTGAGCATAGGGTGACCAGATGTCCCGATTTTATAGGGACAGTCCCGATTTTTGGGTCTTTTTCTTATATAGGCTCCTATTACTCCCACCCCATCCCGATTTTTCACACTTGCAGGCTGGTCACCCTAGGTGAGCACTGTATGGGAAGGAGAGTAGGCTGCCTACAGTAGCCGTTGTGACCTCCTCCTCAAATACCTTTTATAGACTCACTAGGCAGCATTCACACAGAAAGGTTTTTGCAGGCCCTGCTGGCTTTCTCCTGGCGGGGTCGTGATTCCTTTTCTTCCCCCTTCTGTTGCCCTTTACCCCTGAGAGGAGACTCCACTAACAGCCCAGAGTGATTTTCATGAAAACTAAAATTTAATTGGGTGTGGAGTAAAAATAAAAATGTGCACCTGTTTTTCTTGTTTTTAGAAATGATGGGGGGCTTCAGGGGAATTCACTTCCACTTAAGCGCGTAGGTCACTTTTAAAATGGGACTTATGTGCCTGAGCCACTTAGGTGTGTTTGAAAATTTTACTCAGGCATAAGCTTGAAGTGACTGCCCAATGCTAGTGACAAGACACTCATGCTTCTCTTATATGCAAGTTCTTTAGGTGTGTCAGTTAAGGGACTTTCAAAACACCTTGTTTAAAGTTCCTCATAAGAAGCAGTTAAGGACAATAAGTAGCCATGGGCTGAGCGGTAACATGTTCATGCATTGGACACTGCGTAAGAGGCAGAAACCAGAGCAGAAGTAAATATTCAGTTTTTGTCCTGGCAAAAGGCTGACAGGGTGGTGCCCCAAAATGCTGCCCTCAGACCTGTGGTGTTCAACATAATTACATACTAGCGGCAGAGCAGTGACAAAGCAACAGTCGCAGTTAGAGAATTATTTCAGTTAAGCAAGAGGAAAGAAGATTATGAACGACAGGGGTAACGCTGCAGGTGAATGGGCAGCAGGATGGCAATACTGACAAATCCAAGCTAAGGAAAAGACTGACTATCACGATGGTGAGCCCAGTGCAACCGGCTGTGCAGGTGCAGTCAGAACAGGCAAACAAAATGTTAGGCTGTATAAAGAAACAGCTAGAAAATAGAGGCCAAGCTCACTGTAGAATCCAAAAAGTATTACAGCTTGATGATGGCTGAGCCCATCTGGCTTACATCGGGTAGGTCTTCAAAGCTACATAAGCTAGATATGAAAGGTTTCTCCAAGTACTGCAAACGCCCCAGCCCCTAATTTGTGAGGGCCTCATAACGATCCTGTGAAGTGGGGAAATTTACTCCCACTTACAGATGGGGAATTGATAGAGTTTTTTTTTTTTTAAAGATGACTTTTGGGCATATGAAGATTCAAATAAGGTTTTCAAAAGTACTTAAGCACCTATATCATTTTTAAAATCTAGCCCAAAGCATGAGATTCTCACCCTCTGCTTTGGTCCACATACAGGGCCTGGGACCCAGTGGGGGGGAGGGAAAGAGACAACTTTCTGCAGCATGGGAACTAAGGCTGACTGCTGGTCTCTGAAGATCGCATTGCAATCCTTTGCACAGGGTCTGTGCCAGTGGTGGGACTGCAGCACAAAGAATTGCAGTGATTCTGGGTAGTGCTGGTACCCATAGGTCAGCCAAGGGAGGCTGTCAAAACTCAGCCCCTGAAGCAGCTGAAGATTGGCAGGGCACTTGGGCAGCTTTAAGCCTTGCTCCCACTGGCTGCTGCCCTAGCAATCACCTTCCAAGTCACACAGGAAGTCTGTCACAGCTCTAGCCTACACCCTTAACCATAAGCACTTTCCAAAGCCTAGAAAATGAACCTGAAATGCTTCCAAAGGTTGTAGATAATTCCTTGTAGTTTGTTAATGTTTAGATGTTAATGACTGACTCACAAACGCAGTAGTATAACATTTTATCATATGGGAATAGACTGGATGAAGGCGCCCAGTCAAAATTACGGCCAAGCTGCATCAAGCATGTCACAGACACCTGCCACCAAAATGTGCCAAACAAGCAAGCTACCAAAATATTTCCCATCTCCATAGCTGCAACAAGACTTGGTCTGTGGTCCGTGGTAATGCAGTCTGACTGACTGATGCATTTTATGTGCTAGCGCTTTAAATCTTACTTCCTGCTTTCTGGCTGTGTGCATTTTTGCTATTACTATTTATAAACACTTAGGCTGTATCGTGGAGCAAGGCCTTGGCGATCTGTTTCACATGCCAGTAACTTTGGATGGGGAAAGATTGAGATTAATGAATGGTGACATAATATAATGAGATGTTAATGCTTTTAGGCATGAATTAATGAAACACCATTGGTCATTTATTTTGTGCATATAAAGGGAATTGGAAGTTGTATTTCTAAAACCTCTAAAACAGTATATTGGGGGGAAAAAAGCCCTCAGCAGCAAGAACCTTGAGTGAAATCCTGGCTCTGATAGACCTGGAGTTCTGCCTGGTCCTGGACTCCACAATTGCCAGGGTGTCCATAAATACCAGGGAAACAAACCTCTCACTCCCCCAGGCATGGTGGCATAAAGCATCTGCTTCCACCCAGCCGAGCAGGGAACTGGACTCCAACCCTTTACACATTAGTTGACCAATTTCAAGAGTGCAATTCTGGTTTAAAATCCAGACACAAAGTTTTCAGCTGGGAGAGAAATCTACTCTTGCAACAGGGTGGGTTTGTGAGAGGGGAACATGGCCTTCCCACAACCCACACCACTTCCCTGTTAAAATCAGGACCCTATTTCCTAGCTCCTTGTGACAGACTTGCAAAAATTACTTGAGTAGCCAGAGTCTGCAGAAAGAGGCGGTGGGATAAAACACTAATTTTCCTGACCTCCCTGCCCAAAGTGGGTTTGTGGGACTAGACCACACACTGGACTCAGGAATCCCACTACTTCCTTGCATCTTCCATACGGCAGGATTGGTTGGGTTGACGTACAACTGGCATACAAGTTGCAAGAATAAGTGGCTAGTAACCACCTGAGACCCCTAGTAACAGGACAATAAATTTGGCCTGTGCTGAGAACCATAGGGGAGCTGACTTGGTTTTAAAAATATCTGGCCTTACAATAAAACTTCATGCAGAGTTGAGCTTTGGCATAAAGAAGTCTCATTCCAGATGATAATTTTAATAAAAACCAAATGAAAACGAGTTAGTTTTGAGTCAAAATGGGACAAAAACACGGTGTCTGATTCTGTTGCCCTGCACCTTCTGAAGTCACATTAAACAAAATGAGTACAAAAATGGGTAGAAGACCATTCTGATTTGCTAGTATAGTAAAGTCACTTCACACTTACTTTCAACAGCTGTCAATCTTAATGTGTGAGGTAATGGCGATTTGTGCCCATGTACTGTAAGGTCATTTTGAGTGCTTCTTGCTTTTTTTAAAAACTTTTTTTTTTTTAAACTCAAGGTGAAACTATTGCTTTTTGCTAATTTTTTTTTTAAGTGAGATTTTTTCATATGAAGTCTCTCTGCAGGAAGTAATTTTCCCGTTTTCCTGAAGTGCTTAAGGACCTAAAACAGTATCAGATACATATTTTGAGGATGACTTAAGATTTAAAACACATTAAGTAGCTCGTTTTCAATATATTCTATTAATAACTTTATTAGTAGAGGGTCTTTTACCCCAAGGAAATGGAAAGCGCATTATTAAATTTCACAAACTATAGATCAAGTTTACCCCATATTTACACTGCAGTTGGGAGGTGTGATTCCCAGTGGGGTAGCTAGACATGCTAGCTCAGTTTGAGCTAGAGTGCTAAAAGTAGCAGTGTGGGCAGCAGTACAGGGGGTCTGACATGCTCAGACTTGGGGGACTAGCCCAAGCCACTGTCTATTCAGCAAAATCCATACAACCACATTTAGAATGTTCGCTCAAGCTGAGCTAGTGTGATTGTGTCTACCCATGCCAGGAATTGCACCTCCTATCCTCAGTGGGGGCATAGCCAGTGGGATCAGTTGAGTTGCCTCTGCTAACCTCAGGGTTGAATTTGAACTGACGTGTATAGAGTTAGGATTACTTCACCTACCACTGAAATGAATCAGCTGTTTAACAGTGCACAGCAACATTACACAGCGATGTACAGGAGATGAGTTCGCTTTTGCGAACAGGGGCTGCTAACAGGGAGTTTCGCAAGGGAGTTCTCCAGGTGAAGGAGGAGCAATACAGCACCCTTGGGGTAAGTGACTGTCTGTAGTGTGTGTTTGTTTGTGTTTGCGGGTTACTTGCTGTGTGCTGAGCTTGTGTTGGTCAGTCTGTTTGTTTGTTTGAAGGACCGTGTGCTGTGGCTGGCAGTTGGAAGCTGTGAGCTTCAAAGGAAGGTCTGAAAGCTAGAAGCCTCTGGTAATTGGCTGAGCATTCATATAGGGCAGGGCTTTATAAAGCAGCGCACAAGTGACCAAGGAGCTTTTGCGACCAGGGGCTGCTAACAGGGAGTTTCGCAAGGGAGTTTGGGAAGGGAGTGGGAAGGGGGCAAGGGTCCCTTGCCGGTTCTATCTGTTTTCCCTTTATTCCCCTTAAAACCTATAAACCAACTACATTCAAAACTTCTTGCTTAAACAACCCTTTCAGCGGACAGGGGGCTGCAGACAGGGGAGTTTGAGAGGGAGTTTGACAGAGGGAGGCTTACGATGGTTAGGAAGACCCGCAACACCTGTGCCAGCACTGCTTCTGTCTCCTCCACCTGCGCCTGTAGCCAGAGCGCCTGAGCATGGATGCTTCTACCCAGATCCTGGTGTGGTTTTGCAGAGACTGTAACTTGCAATTTCCACTTACTGATATCCAGGCTGGGGGGACCATCCAATGTGAAAGGTGCCTGCTGGTGGAATCTCTCAGGCAGCAGGTGGGAGAGCTACAGGAGGAGGTGGCTAGGTTGAGGAGCATCCGAATCCACGAGCAATTCCTGGACAGTGTCCCTGTGGAGACAGCTGAGGTAGCTGTCCCAGTACACAGGACTGCTGATACACCACTGGTGGAGGAGGAGATGGCTCAGGGTGGACACTGGCAGCTGGTTACTTCTGGCAGCAGGCAGTGCTCCACCCCTGCTCCGAACCCTCCCGCCGTGATAACAGGTAACCGTTATGCTCTTCTTGATACAGGAGAGAAGGAAACACCCCTTGCAGTAAAGGAGGAGAAGCCTCGTACCCTTAAGGCTGGGAGGTCTGCTGCCACCACTGCGAATAGGAAACGTAGGGTAGTGGTGGTCGGAGACTCTCTGCTGAGGGGGACGGAGGCGCCCAACTGTCGCCCTGACATTTCATCTAGGGAGGTATGCTGCCCGCCGGGGGCCCATATCCGAAATGTTACGGAGGCATTGTCGAGGATTATCCAGCCCTCTACTACCCCCATGCTACTCATCCATGTGGGCACAAATGATACTGCGAGATGTGACACTGAGCGGATCAAGAGTGACTACAGGGCTCTGGGAGTACGGGTGAAGGAGTTTGGAGCGCAGGTGGTATTCTCTTCGATTCTTCCTGTCAAAGGTAGGGGCCCGGGCAGAGACAGATGCATCATGGAGGTGAATGCCTGGCTGCGAAAATGGTGTTGCCAGGAGGGCTTTGGCTTCCTCGACCACGGGATGCTATTCAAGGAAGGACTGCTAGGCAGAGATGGCGTTCACCTTTTGAGCAGGGGAAAGACCCTATTTGGACACAGACTGGCTAACCTAGTGAGGAGGGCTTTAAACTAGGTTCGACGGAGACAGGTGAGCAAAGCCCACAGGTAAGTGGGGAACATGGAGACCTGGGAGATGGGTCAGAAACAAGAGGGAGTGTGGGCTATAATGGCAGAGAGAAAGGAGGGTCAGGGCAAAACTGGGAGGCAAGATCGAACCAGTATCTTAGATGCCTATATACAAATGTGAGAAGTATGGGTAATAAGCAGGAAGAACTGGAAGTGCTAATAAATAAATACAACTATGACATTGTTGGCATCACTGAAACTTGGTGGGATAATACACATGATTGGAATGTTGGTGTGGATGGGTACAGCTTGCTCAGGAAGGATAGACAGGGGAAAAAGGGAGGAGGTGTTGCCTTATATATTAAAAATGTACACACTTGGACTGAGGTGGAGATGGACATAGGAGACGGAAGTGTTGAGAGTCTCTGGGTTAGGCTAAAAGGGGTAAAAAACAAGGGTGATGTCATGCTAGGAGTCTACTACAGGCCACCTAACCAGGTGGAAGAGGTGGATGAGGCTTTTTTTAAACAATTAACAAAATCATCCAAAGTCCAAGAGTTGGTGGTGATGGGGGACTTCAACTATCCAGATATATGTTGGGAAAATAACACAGCGGGGCACAGACTATCCAATAAGTTCTTGGACTGCATTGCAGACAACTTTTTATTTCAGAAGGTTGAAAAAGCTACTGGGGGGGGAAGCTGTTCTAGACTTGATTTTAACAAATAGGGAGGAACTCATTGAGAGTAGAAGGCAGCTTGGGTGAAAGTGATCATGAAATCATAGAGTTTGCAATTCTAAGGAAGGGTAGAAGGGAGTACAGCAAAATAGAGACAATGGATTTCAGGAAGGTGGATTTTGGTAAGCTCAGAGAGCTGATAGGTAAGGTCCCATGGGAATCAAGACTGAGGGGAAAAACAACTGAGGAGAGTTGGCAGTTTTTCAAAGGGACACTATTAAGGGCCCAAAAGCAAGCTATTCCGCTGGTTAGGAAAGATAGAAAATGTGGCAAAAGACCACCTTGGCTTAAGCACGAGATCTTGCATGATCTAAAAAATAAAAAGGACTCATATAAAAAATGGAAACTAGGACAGATTACAAAGGATGAATATAGGCAAACAACACAGGAATGCAGGGGCAAGATTAGAAAGGCAAAGGCACAAAATGAGCTCAAACTAGCTACGGGAATAAAGGGGAACAAGAAGACTTTTTATCAATACATTAGAAGCAAGAGGAAGACCAAAAACAGGGTAGACCCACTGCTCAGAGAAGAGGGAGAAACAGTAACAGGAAACTTGGAAATGGCAGAGATGCTTAATGACTACTTTGTTTCGGTCTTCACTGAGAAGTCTGAAGGAATGCCTAACCTAGTGAATGCTAATGGGAAGGGGGTAGGTTTAGCAGATAAAATAAAAAAAGAACAAGTTAAAAATCACTTAGAAAAGTTAGATGCCTGCAAGTCACCAGGGCCTGATGAAATGCATCCTAGAATACTCAAGGAGCTAATAGAGGAGTTATCTGAGCCTCTAGCTATTATCTTTGGAAAATCATGGGAGACGGGAGAGATTCCAGAAGACTGGAAAAGGGCAAATATAGTGCCCATCTATAAAAAGGGAAATAAAAACAACCCAGGAAACTACAGACCAGTTAGTTTAACTTCTGTGCCAGGGAAGATAATGGAGCAAGTAATTAAGGAAATCATCTGCAAACACTTGGAAGGTGGTAAGGTGATAGGGAAGAGCCAGCATGGATTTGTAAAGAACAAATCGTATCAAACCAATCTGATAGCTTTCTTTGATAGGATAACGAGTCTTGTGGATAAGGGAGAAGCTGTGGATGTGGTATACCTAGACTTTAGTAAGGCATTTGATACAGTCTTGCATGATATTCTTATCGATAAACTAGGCAAATACAATTTAGATGAAGCTACTATAAGGTGGGTGCATAACTGGCTGGATAACCATACTCAGAGAGTTGTTATTAATGGTTCCCAATCCTGCTGGAAAGGCATAACAAGTGGGGTTCCGCAGGGATCTGTTTTGGGACCGGCTCTGTTCAATATCTTCATTAACGACTTAGATATTGGCATAGAAAGTACGCTTATTAAGTTTGCAGATGATACCAAACTGGGAGGGATTGCAACTGCTTTGGAGGACAGGGTCATAATTCAAAATGATCTGGACAACTTGGAGAAATGGTCTGAGGTAAACTGGATGAAGTTTAACAAAGACAAATGCAAAGTGCTCCACTTAGGAAGGAAAAATCAGTTTCACACATACAGAATGGGAAGAGGCTGTCTAGGAAGGAGTACGGCAGAAAGGGATCTAGGGATTATAGTGGACCACAAGCTAAATCTGAGTCAACAGTGTGATGCTGTTGCAAAAAAAGCAAACGTGATTCTGGGATGTATTAACAGGTGTGTTGTGAGGAAGACACAAGAAGTCATTCTTCCGCTCTACTCTGCGCTGGTTAGGCCTCAACTGGAGTATTGTGTCCAGTTCTGGGCACCTCATTTCAAGAAAGATGTGGAGAAATTGGAGAGGGTCCAGAGAAGAGCAACAAGAATGATTAAAGGTCTTGAGAACATGACCTATGAAGGAAGGCTGAAAGAATTGGGTTAGTTTAGTTTGAAAAAGAGAAGACAGAGGGGATATGATAGCAGTTTTCAGGTATCTAAAAGGGTGTCATAAGGAGGAGGGAGAAAACTTGTTTACCTTAGTCTCTAAGGACAGAACAAGAAGCAATGGGATTAAACTGCAGCAAGGGAGGTTTAGGTTGGACATTAGGAAAAAGTTCCTAACTGTCAGGGTGGTTAAACACTGGAATAAATTGCCTAGGGAGGTTGTGGAATCTCCATCTCTGGAGATATTTAAGAGTAGGTTAGATAAATGTCTATCAGGGGTGGTCTAGACAGTATTTGGTCCTGCCATGAGGGCAGGGGACTGGACTCGATGACCTCTCGAGGTCCCTTCCAGTCCTAGAATTTATGAATCTATGAAAAACAATACTGAATCTCATTGAAATTGCTGAGGGAATTCATGTAGCCAGACTGAAATTGTCTACGAAGGAATTTGGTCAAGACACTGGGGTTAACACCACAAAGGCCAGGGGATCTCTAATGATCACAAGCAGATTTACAGCTCATCTGAAAGATGGCACCTTCAACAACAGTGTATTCGTGGCATTACTGTGGGAATTGGTTGAGTACCGACTCCAAGAAAAGACTGCTACTTCTTGAATCCCCAACACCTGTTCCAGCAGAACTTGATTATCTTTGGAATTCTTAGATCCAATCCTTTCACCCAATTCTGCTTAGTTTGTGAGATAAGGGTTCACAATTCAAGATGGTATGGCTGTAGGCCATGAGATGTAAAGCAAGACCTCCCCCAAAAAGTCAGCTATGTAATTACATGGGGCCATTCTTCATTGATTTCAGTAGAACTACTCCAGAAAAAATAGCTGCTTGAGGATATTCACTAGAAAAATCATATATTAAAAAAACAGTAAGACTGTGCAAAGATATTAATAAAACCAATAATTCTCTACCATATCTGGCCATAACAGGGTATACTCTTAAAGCACTTCCTTAATGTATTTCATTATCCATAGGCATTGACAGTATTTTAATTAAATGTCCTTGGTTTTATACACACACATCACTTGAACATTCTTTTAATATGTATGTTTTAAGGCCATGATCCTGCAGACCTTGCTCAACTAGGTACTCCAACTGAAGACAATGAGGCTTCTCATAAGACCAGGGATTACTCATATGAATAAGTGTTGCAAGAATCTAAAATTAGTGAATGTATAATGTATACATACAGCATTTTCAAATCCATGATTTTCTAGGTAGAAGTCAATAAATACGTTTCCAAGCTTGCAGGATGACCCTGGGGAATCATTTTGATCCAAAGGAATCTGATGTAAATCCTGGCTCAGGACACATCCTTATTTCTCAGAGTTCAATTTTTGTGACATATATGGAAAATAGACGTCAGCCTCTGATGAAAAAGACCACTTACCTCCAGGGAACACACTATAAAAACTACAGCCTTGAGCATTAACAAACCTGTTGGCAGGATTACCAGCTGGACATTATGTAAATATGGCTTTTATCTTCATTATCAATTGTTGCTATGTCACAGAAAATGCTAGTTAGAATACAGGTAAACTCTGATTATCTGAACCCCAGTTAGCTGGCATTCAGATGAGTCAAAATTCAGAAATGTCCTCCAAAAGTGTAATTTAATTTTTCTGAAATTCTATTTTTCCAAAATCCAGGTAAGTCCAGGTAAGTCCTCTGAGCTATTTAGGTAGTTAGGGTTTATCAGAATATTGTTTGGATACACAGAAACCACAATATGCTTTGCATTTTTAGTATCTCATAAAATCACAGGCAACTCAGAAACAGCATGGTCTGGAGAAATGAAGAGGTTTGGGAAGCAGGAAATTCAGATTTCTAAATCCCAGCTCTATCATTGACTTACTGTATTGCCTTGTCAAGACATCAGCTGTCTGCCTCAATTTCCCCATCTGGTAAAATGTGGATAATATTTATTTACCCATCTCAAAAGTGTGCATTGATTGTTTGATTTTACACTGCTACATAAATGCTGCTTATTAAACACGTTTTCCATTGCAAGGCATTATCTTCATCTTTAATTATAAACACATAACCAGTTGCCCAAAATGTGATTGTACTGAAATTAAAAATAATGTAAAATAGAGAGAGTCCTATTTAAAAAAAATCTAATGTAAATGTATGAGATTACAGTACAATTTCCTAATGGAGCTCATGTCTCTGACTTTGATCATATGTGATTGTGACTAGAATGCCAAGTAGCAATGATGACCTCTATTCAGTAGAAACATATACGCAGCTCCTATTGTATTCTTTTATATTTAAATAGTGAAATGTAAGGGAGCAGTTCGAAGTAGAATACAGCTGGGTCAAAGGAAAATTCACACCAATTACAATTCATACATAATTCACATTTTACCTATTTTGGAAAAAAATTCACATTTATTTACTGTCAAACAGGTGTTAAACTTTACATTGGTTATTAGTGATGGGCTCATTAACAGTTTTACACAAAGGGATGAAAAAAAGCAGAATTTTGCTGAAACAATTTACATTTCATTAGATCTTTATCATAAAATAAATTACTAAATATAGGCAGAAGGAATATGGAGGAGTAATATTTGTTTTATTTTATTTTTAAAAGGACAGGCACCTTTTGTTCGCCAGAAAGTTTGAGAGAAGTGTCTAGTGTCCCCATTAGCCCTCCCCATCCCACCCTGGGTAAAGAATGAACAGGGAATTGATTTACAATCTTGGCTAGATTTTACCAAATTTGTGCAAGGCATGGCATAACTGGCTTCTAAGAGAAATTTCTCCTTGGAATTTTTTTTTTTTTTTTTGGCAATTAAAAAAAAGTCAAACATAAGAATAAAAATTAATTTCTCAAAGCAGAACACTGTTTACAGTGAAAAATAAGTGAAAACAGGTAGAACTTGGATTTTAAACATACTACAGTACTATGAACAAAGTGTAAGAAAAACAGCTTATAACATATGTGCAACCAAGAGCTCTTCACAATATTTTCTTCAAACTCTTTAAAATTATTTTTAATAATTATATTTCAGTTGGACACAAATGTATTTTTTTACCCTAGCAATAGAACAAAATATAATTTCTTTAGCCATCTTTCACGAGAACAGTTCATTGTACAGTTGAGGAAATATATGAAATAAGGCCTGTGGCTTGATTGCTAGTGGTTAGACATGTTTTCAATCTTTGCCTTAATGGAAAAGATTTGCAGTGAACTGCAAACTGATGCAGAATCTCTCTCTCCTGCTTTTGAAAGTCTTGTCAGGAATAATAAGGTACAGTAAATTTGTCCCACAGGATTTTAGAGCCTACGTCTTGTATATAATACAATGCAGGCCTACCCAAAAAAAGAGGGGGGAGGGTGCAGCCATATTTACAAATATAGTTCACAAACTGCTGCAGTAAAATGGCTGGAAAGTTTTCGTCTGTTTGTTTGTTTCACAATTTTGTTAAACTCAGCAGCAGAAGATATCTTAAAATACCTTGTTGGTATCTCTTCTCTTTGTAACAAATAATTCATTTTAGTATACTCTGTGTATATACAAAGTTTTTGTTTTATAAAAATTCACAGAACTGCAAGGTCCAGTCATCCCCTTTACACCGGAGAACCACAGGGTGAACAGAATAGTCTCTTTGAGCAGATATGAGGGAGCCTGCGTTGGGCCAATAAAGTCTTTTTAATACTTGTATGTGGCCTTTAGTATTTCTTTGCTACACTATTAAAGGCTTGTCACTAGTTGCATTTGTCCTTCCCTAACATCTCCTTCTGGGATACATCCTTCTTTGTTAATGGGAATTATATAGCCATCACTATTGCCCCTGCTGATTTGATAGTACATCTGAAGCTGATGGCCAGCTCCAAGATTTGGCATGCTTTTGTAGTAAATGTCTTCATTTTCACTCCTCCTGGAGGGAGAGAGATCTTCTTCAACATCAGGGCTGCTCTCTGGATAAGGAGAGTCTCTAAGATTGGGCATGCTTGTGTAAAGAGAGTCTCTGTTGGGGGATTGTAGGTGGTCTTCAGCCTCAGCTGTCAGCTGTGAGACGTAGCTGTCAGTTCCTTCAGTCTTCACTTTCTTCTGTGGCTGGTACAGAAGCGAGTGAGTCCGTTGGGGAATGAGTGGTGCCTCAAGCTCCTTATGGTGAAGCTCCAGTCCTGGGTTGTCACTGTGCATCAAAGATGAAGCATCCGCCACAATTGCATCATCTTCACTACTGCTCCCGCCAATCACAGCTTTGGCTGGGAGTGTGCGCTCCAGGTTGTGGTTCTTGCTGCTGCCCCGCAGGTTGTTGTGCACTAATTCTGAAATGATCATTTTTTCAAAAGCAGTATCATTCAGGCTTAGTCCACAGTCTACAACTTGCACACTGTCATTATAATCTCCATTGCGCAATGAGTAGCTGTTGTTGAAATTACCATTTAGCGGTAGAGTATCCATGGCACTTGTATCCCTGGCATTGTTCAGTGAATGTCCTGAAATAGAAAGGGGACAGTTTGGGTTACTCGCTGGCACTCTTTTTACTTTTCTTCTTTTTGTATAAAACTCTTTAATGTAGTTCAGGACAAAGTTGTACTTGGAAGTAAGACTTGAGAAAAGTTAGGTTATTGAACATTCCCAACTGTAAACAGTTGCACACCTTATACGAAAGATGTATTTAAAAAATAATACTGATTTCCCATGGGGTGGAATTGGATTTTAATTTAGAAATTTAGGGGGAACTCTGGGATTCTGATTTCATAATTTAGTACCAGTTTTATGACTCTTCCACAAGGAACTGTTCACTCCATGCCCTTGCATATGTAATGCAAAGCAATTCATTTGTAAACATTTACATTTTAAAGTACAACACCATGATTAGAAAAATAAAATTAACAGAATTTGTCCTAAACGACACTAAATTAAAAAGGAATTAGGCCACATACAAAACTGAAGGTAAATGTATAACATAAACCCACATAACTGGCAAGCAACTACTTTAACAACAGTTCTAACCGTTCCTTTTTTTTCTGGAGATGAAGTAAAGAAAAGAATGAAAAAATGGACAACTACAAAGAATTTATGTTAAACAAGGACAGCCAACTTTCACACTAAAGGGACCAGGGCCCACAAGCACCATCCAACAACACGATAGACAGCAGGTGGAATGACTCACTTTGACAACTCACATCATGTCTGTCTGCTCAGGCTATCTGGCCTAAGAGTAGCTGATATATAAAAGAAAGTAAAATGATTTATTGTAACATGATGAAGAATTACTAAGCTTCTCAGCAACTTAGTCAGAGCAAGGGTTCAGCAAATTAGATTACTAGCAATAATAGCTTTTTTCCCACTTAATGTAATTTTTGCACTAATATTCTGTCTGCCAGCAATGGCCTCGGGCTTCTAAAGGTCAAAGTTCGCCTGCAGTCTGCATCAGTCACAGTGACAGCACTGAATGAACCAGTATAGTCAATTAAGACTTAGGCCCACAGACACCATGGGCATGCAGTTCAAATGCAGAAATGTTAGGAATTTCTGTAAGCATGGGTCACAGAAATTAAACCAAAGAATAAATATTAACTGTGGAATGGGAGGAGGAAATCAGCCATGGCTGACATCTTTTAACTGCTGGAGGAATGACAGATTGGGTAAGTCTGCTGGAGATATGAAAAGAAGTTTAAGGAAAAAAATTGGAATCTTATGGTGGCAATTTTTTTGCGTTAAAGAAATGTGTTTTCTATAGACACAAAGACATGTAAACTACGAAATCACAATGCTTCCCAGGCAAAGAAAAACAAGAGTTTTGAAAGAAACTGAAAAGCCTGTACCATTGAAAGTTAGATTGTTTGTTAGTGAATTCCTAGAAAGTCACTTTAACTACAAATATGACTGGAAATAAAGAAAGAATGAAGTGATGTTATTGGAATGAAACTGATCACTGTGAGGCTGCTGCATTATATGCAAGGCTTGGAGGAGCATAGGAAAAAAACTTTTGTTTGAAAAAGATTACGGATTTTCTTGTTTTGCCTTTGTTCCACACTTAAAGCTGCAGCGTACTCTAGAAAATGCAAGTTTCTTCTGAATTTTTTAAAAAAATGAAAGTGATATGTTTTTGTCATGAGACTGTTTTGGTAGCAGAATACTAATTTTGAGCTAAATTCTCCTTTTGAAAAACTTGCAAGTAATTTTGTATTGTGCTATTCCAGCCTGCCATGTGTACCGAATTAGACAAAGTGATGATGGTTGTTTGAAAGGCCTCTTTAAGCTTTGATTAAACAACTTCATAGCTTTGTAACTTCATATATGTTTCAAGATCTTAGCTGCACAGAACATATGGCATTTATAAGAGTGATGCAACACATGGACCGCATGCTGGCATTAATTTCCCTAATGAAAGTGATTTATTTTTATAATTTTGTTCTCTGTGCTCTGCTAAGCAGATACCAAAACATATTTGATAACCCAAAGTGAGAGTTCTGTGATATACTGCAGAGTTAAGCACTCTAGAATATATTTTGACTGATTTGAGGAGGCAAGTTTTGTTGCCCATGATCAGGTAATTCACTTGAAATCTTTCCATAGCCTGTAGCAAGATTACTGTGGGAATGTAGAAATGTAAGTAAATTATTAAGCATTTTTGCTTGACATTGCTTTGGTTTTAAACAGCAAATTATTTCAGCATTGCGTATCCTCATTTACCAATAGGGTTTGCTACAGACCTTGTGTTATTTTCCAAAAAGCACTACAGAAGTACTGTTTGAATGTGGAAACATTTCAGTTGCAAATTGTGAACCACTTGCCCGCTGAGTCTACTTCATGACCACTAGTTATGTTTTAATTGTGCCCATTAAAAACCATGCTGAAAAAATTTACATTTGATAGGCAAAGTTAAGTTTTACTCCCATACTTGTCTCTCTGTAGGTTGCTAGAGGAAAGCATAAGGAAAGTAAGAAAACAAGAGAATGAAAATAGAAACCGCAGTTCAGTTAAAAAAGAAATTTGAAATAAAAAACAGAAACAAGGTTTTATGTTCTCCATATTGTCAAAGTTTTAACACAGTGTTTTAATTACACTAGAGATAATTATTTGACTCATCAAAACTGTAACTACTAGATATATATTAATTTATTAATTGCTCTGCAATTAAGAAAAACATTTGAATAATATCACAACAAAAGTTAGGTTAGTGATGACACCCTTAGTCCCAGAGAACTAAACTGTTCTAATTATAACCTAAAGATTCTCCTAAAGAAATCAACTAACATAAAGCTGCACTATACTATAGTTTGGCTTATATTTGATGCTGGATGCAATTTTCTACACCAGGGTATCCAAAAGTGTGTCAAGATGCCTCGCACTGTTTTATTATCTAAATCAACTCCACACGCAGGTTTTTCTCGGCAAGATTTTGAGTCAACTGAAGCTTATATTGCATAGACATGATACCTCTAAGTGATATATATCTTGAAGATGGGCTCTCGGACCATGTGGTGTCAGTCCTGCAATAGTATATTAAGATTTATGCCACCTGTGTTAAAAACATGGATAATTATTGGTAAATACTATTATGGCAAAGGCATTACTATAATATAGTGCAGTTTTACAAGCTTGTCATTGGCAACACTGTAAGTATTTCTTAAACTGACAGAAATTCAGAATGCAGGATTGGGATATTGCAACTTGAGTTTCTAGCTAGCAAAAAGAAAGGACTCAGACTACAGAAAAGCGATTTTCTTTTCAGTAAGTATAAGCACACCTGGTGAGTTAAACACGGGAGCTGAAGGGGCATTACATACAACTGTTTCAGCGAGCAGTGTGTTATAGGGGTTGTTAGTGCCGTGTGGTCGAAGAAGAGGGTTTGTTAGTAGGTAATTGCCAGTCATTCCTAAAGCAAAGAAACAGAAAAAGAGACATCAGTTCTTTTATTTTATTCTGACAGTTTCTATAACGTATTTTTTTTTATTCATCATGAGTCATGTAGAACTTGTCAAATGTAATTCGGCTGAAAATTTCTGAATGTATTTGAACTACTAATTTGAAGGAGGAGAGAGAAAACTTAGTTAAATTTCAGTAATTCACAGGTGCTGTCCAAATCCCCAAAGTAAACACCTGCTGAGAATGACATTTACTGTTTTCTATAAAAATAACATTAAAGAAGAATAGCAGTTAAATGCATAGGGATCCATATTCTATTTAAAGATGCTACAGCTTAATCAAGAACCTTGAACACTGTGGTCCAGAACTCAAAAATCCAAATTTTATTAATTTAGAGATGTTGGACAATTCCTTATGAAAACATCTGGGTTATTACTAACCTTCGAAAAGCAGAGGGGAGGGGGGGAAGGAAATAACTTTCTTCAAAGAAATACAAGGAATGACAAACTGCAACAAGCCTATCTTAGTATATGCAAAAGCACACATGCTGAGGAGAAAGCAAAATGTTTTGCTTTAAGAAATTAAACCATTCATATGTTCTTTTGGGACAGATTCATGCTGCGACAATATCTGCCAGGTTTTAAAAATAAATTTTTAAATGTCTAAATTTCTCTAACAATTGGCTTAGCAAGATAAAATAAAACATGACATGATCATATGAACAGATATTTTACTAATTTTCAACTTCAATGCATCACCGTTTACACAAGATTTCAAGTTATTTATTAGACAAAGTTTCAGCATAATTTGTTAAAAACTAAATGTTTAAAAACCAGTTAATTTGGCTGTGTGACTTCTAGTTTTTAAATTAGTAGGAATAATGAAGAAAAATTATGCTAAAACCTTTGATTGAAAACACGATTTTAAACATCTCACTAAGGTAAAATTCAACTTATGTTGTATTGAGTTGCACAACTGCATCAGGACTAATGTTATCTGAATACATTACATGCCAAAGAGAGCTAAAAAGCCATCTACATTTTCATACTATATTTAAATTTATTAGATTCTCATTCAGGCAATAGCTAAAGATATTATATTTTAAATATTAATGCCATTATCCTACTAGAGATATTTTATTCTAGGTAGCAGAAATTCCTGGAGTTCAGAGAATTCTTTTATTGACAGATTATGCTAATTTTATTTGACAGTGGTTTAATTTAGTTAACAATTAGATTGCTTTTTACCCTAACTTGTAAAAGTTGCTATTTGGACACAATGAGAAATACTAATTCCAGTGCATTTCCATATTACAATATATTACATCTTCTCCCATATGTTTTACTTTTAGCTTGAATTACTAGCTTACAGTTTACCAACAGTAGTTCTTCGAGTAGTGTTCGAAGTGGAGCACCCACAGGGGGTTTATCTCGAAGAACACCAGTTACTGCGTAAGGTAAGTAACCTTTCCATATTTTCTGTCAATTTTAGCCTAAAGCTTCATTTAAACCCACCCACCCCAAGCCCACGTTAATTAGTAAATTAGCTTGTTTAGATTTGTGTCATTCTAATGGTGATATTGTAACTAAAAACCCTTTTCTAAGCTTGGCAGGCTAGCACAAGGAAAAGGGGTTCATTTAGTCATGGTATCTGCCCTTGAAAAGACCTTGTGCCTATTGCCTAGTGGTATGGCTGTTAGGCCTCAACTCCATGTTGCCCCTGGCCTTTGAATTAACTGAAGACCATGGCATAGGCAGAGCAAGTCTGGGGACTGATGGGCTTCAAAGACAGGTGAGGTCCCAGGCTGGCTTCTGCTGGCCCATGCAGGACATACCTCTTCCCAGCAGCAACAAACTCCTCTTCTACTGCCCAGCAATTGGTTAATTTTAGTTCACCAGATTCTACAGTAGATGTAAAGATTCAGGTGGATGGCATTTCACTGAGTTTAGCCTACTGTTCTATTTGTGGTCATGAAGTAATTTTACCCTAAGCAGCATCCTAGTGCATTGGTGGTGGTTTGTTTTTTGCCTTCCTCATTTTCAAGGTTCAGCAGTTAGGACTAACGCTTAGTTTGTGGGTTGAAGGTAAAGGGGCTTACTGATTATGGTTCCTCAGGATTTTCACTGGAACTGAGCAGCATCTATAGGGGTTGCTAAATTTGGTAGCACTAACAGTAGTTTTGCTACTGTCTTTTTAAATTTTGCCAATTTAGCAGGAGTCTGTTGCAGCGAGGTCAGGTTCATATACCCTTTTCTCACAATGTGGGTGCAGAGTTGAGAAAAGTTAAAGCTAGGGCATAGATGGGGGAAAGGGGCATAGTGACAGGCTGTTGCATTCAGCTTTAATACAGAACAGCCCTACCTCCATTAGTGGCTCCTTGGCAGAAAGTTTGCTGAGGGGAGAAAAGACTGGTGGCGATTGTGGCTAGAACTCTTCTCGTTTTTGGATGGCCATGGGCATGAGCATGTGTTTGGGGCCTTCACAAATGTTACATACATCTAGTATGGACTAGATATACTGGATAACCTTCAATTCAAGTTAAAACGATTAATAAATTTATGGTCATCAGAAGCCTGCAAGTCTAGCTTATGTGGCTGTGTATTTTTGGGGCCATTACACATGGCAGATGCAATGTGGTCACAGAAAGGATAAAAACTTTACTGAAAAAAATCTTTACATATCTTTTGCATAGAAACGGTGTCAATTTGATTTCACTGGGAACATTTCTGAGTCTAAAAATCATAGTCTCAAATATGCATTAAAAATGTTACTGACTTATATTTCTGTTTCAGATTTAACCTATAAAGGTTAGTAAAGTTTTAAAATTATGTTCTTGCTTTTAAGCTAAATTATTGATGAAACTTATTAAAAAACATTTCCCATAAATAGAGAAAGTCAATTTCTATAGTGAATGGGCAAGTTGAGTGAACAAGATTTTAAAATGTGCTCGTGAAAGACTGTAATTTTAGAGAACATGTGTTCGAGAGTTTTTTTTCCAACACAAATTTGTTTCAACTCTTATCTGTCAAATACTATTAAATCTAAGTCATCTTAAATTGAAATGTTCCCAGTGACTGACCTTGATTAAGTGTTGAAGTGCTGTTGATGTCACCTGAGATAAAGGAAGATTCAGATTGTTTTCTCACAGTGTCGTTCCACATCCTTCTTATACGACTCTGTTAACGTAAAGCAGTGAGACATAAACATTGTATTTTAGGGCACAAACAGATTTTCCCCCTTTCATCTGTCATCATGTGAAGCATCTACATTGCTTCTTGCTCTAAACTAAATAATTTCTAAACTAAATGGCTCCTTTGTTATGAAAAGTCTAGTCTACTAAATTCCAATTATATAAAACATGATGGTATCCTTGCCAGTTCCATAAAAAAATAAAAAGAGGATGTTTGCATAAGAACAAACTGAAAGGAAATGTTTAAAAAGAAATCAATTCTACAATACAAAACCATGTATTGCCACCTAGATCATTATAATGAGAAGACAGTTAGTGCATATGAATGGAACATGTCTCAGTAGGCTTTTGTAAATAAGGTTAATTAGAAGATGCTGTCAAAGTCTTTGTTACCTGAGTGCCAGAGGAATAGCGAGCGCTAGTTCTTGTTGTCGATGCCTTCACTGAATTGTGGGGGCTCTCAGTTGGTAGTCCACCACAGCAATAGGAATGTCGGAAGCACTTGCCATATTCCTTACGTACCTGTAGATGAACAATGGGGATATTAAAAAAAAAAAATAGATGCACAATAAATATCTCTCTTGAGATAAGGATGTGACCAACCATCATCTATTAATGAATTTTAAACAAATTCCTTTATGGGAGACACAGAAATTCAAAATTTTCCTCATTTCAATGCAGCTGACCAGCTTGTAATTCAAGTTATTTATAGTTATTTAAAAAGGCCTCCTATCATAGATCAATATATGTAAACCAGGTTACTGCACATCTGCGTTTTTGCACAGTTCTGTGAGTAATTTCTTTTTAATGGAATGACTGTTTTGTGCAGGAATAAATAAACATTCTTTGATAAACTGATTAGGTTGGTATTTTTTCCTCTTCAGACTTTCCAGTCTTTAGTTTTTAGTGCAAAAATATTGAGTCCAGTTTTTTAAAACTGCCCTAATCTATGCAGAATGCAAACCACGTCAGTGAAGACTGCAATAATGTCTCAGTGCCAAGTTTTGGATTGTAGAATCCAGGCCATGAGGTAACTCAATAGAACTACTGTCAAGACACAAGAATTACAATCTTTGTTGCTATGTATGTTTGCTGACTCCAGGAAGTTTGAACTCTGAAACTTCAATTGTTTTAAATGAGATTTTTGTCTGAATAAAGATTAAGAAAAGCTAAGTAATAATATCAAAATTTGGCCTATGATTAGTTACCTTCTGTTTCTAAATGAACGTCTTGATAATTAGATGTATTGATGTTTATTAATATTAAAGTCATCAGAACTATTTTACAGAGTAGTTCTTTCCCTCAAATGTGTTCACTGACAACTGGTTCTAAGTAATTCTTATAGCATGCACATATCCTGGCAGCATTGCATGGATCAGTAAAAGACATGTTTCTGAAAATTTTATCCACCAGGACTTTTCCAAAGTCAGCTGGCTGCTAAGGCTCCTAATTTCCCAACTTTCTTTTCAAAATGGAACTTGGGCTCCACAGTCACCTAGACACTTCTGAAAAGTTTATCTGTCCTGTGAATGTATGTGAAAATGAGAGAGCGAGATTGTGTGAGAAAAGGTAAAATTTTCATATGTAGTACTGAAAATCCATTAAAAATTAATAAGATTTTTTTCACAGAACTCAGGCTTTGCTTTCAAAACCCCAAGTCTTTTATTCATAGAGTACATAGTTTTGCCGTGATGCTTTTATAAAAGCATGAGCAGGATGCAAATTTGACTACTCAACTTAAAAATCAGTTTTTTAGTCAAAGCTTGAATTTTATACAGAGATACCAACTTACATATTTTGTAAAGGAAAGGTACACTGTATGTATTTTAAATGAACTCATCTATACCATACAAAAATATAATCACAGATACATAATTAGAATGGGGTAAGTTCATGAAAATGTAAAGTTCTGTATCATCAAATGACATAACACCTAAGGAAAATGTATTTCTGAACGTTAACGGATATTAAATGCTCTGAAATACTATAACAGGGACAATAGCAATCAAAGTTGTATTTTACACAAATACCACACTCCAGGGCCGGTTTTGCCTAATGCCTATATTGCTGTGAATGTATATTATCTGTCAGTACTGCACATTCCACTGTCATTATTTCTAAATTATAGCCTGTTCGAAACTGATGGAAGTAACAGCACTATCATCTTGTCAGGACTGGAAACATAATAGTTTTCTCTTCCACAATTCTGTATCTCTGTTCAATTTAGTGACCAACTAGTAATAACAGAATAAAAAGACTACATTAGCTATGCAGACAGGGACAGGATGATGATATCCACTGAAAGGCACTGAAACTTTTAAACCTTAAATGGTAGCCTTAGCATTCTTTCAGGTATAAATCTTCTTGATCTAGATTAAGTTTTTTCATACTTGACTGGCACTTTAACATTGCTTGACTCCACTTAATATAGAAACAATGCATGATAGTAGAAAATAAAACAGCAATGTGCCTTTGGTTTTCAAATCCTATATATGTGGTTAAAAAGGCAAAATGTTAAGATATCCTAATCTAGAAATTATTTGCATCTTTACTATGTTTACAATTTTCCCTCTTTTCTATATTCAATCCCATCTCTATGGTTTTCCCTTTCTGAATGTGTAAGGAGTGCTGTAGCCAACTTGATAAAAATTTCTCTTTTTATTCTGGCTCTCTTCCTAAAACATGTTATAACAGTTTACATGGAAGCAGTTGTATATCTCAAATTAAGAAACACACAAAGTTAAATGGTGAGCACGCACAATTTAAATCACAAGAATGATACTTTGCACTTAGCACCCTTTTCATCTAAGGGTCTCAAACCACTTTACAAGCATTGAGTTAATTAAGTCCCGTGAGGTACATGTAACAGGAGCTAATGATTACAAGTTCCAAAATGTAAATTGGTTAAAATATCTAGTTGCTAAATGTCTATTGTAAATTTGCTAAAATTATTTCAAAATGGTTACATTTAAGAGAAGATAATGACTATAATTTTTCATTTTACACCTCTCCCCCCCTTCCCTTTATTACCATGTCCTTTTTACCCTCATTTGGTATACGACTCTGACGCAGATTGTAAGCTCTTTGGTACAGTTGCCATTTTTTGCTAGAGAAATACATATACAATAACCACACAAACATGGGGCAGCTCAGAATATTGTTAAAAGGATATTCAGCTTTAAACCTGTAGGCTGACACATGGACTCTTGCCCCAGGGTCAGTAGTTTACATGAATTTACAAGTGAGCCCACTCCACAGTCTTTGGGCCAGTCAACATTTTTTAAAATACAAAAATTGTCAACTTTGGAAAACTCCCTTCCACCTCACATACTACCTACCACTAATGACCACATTTTTCTACCATCTGTTGGTGTTCAGCATTAATTTTGGGGTCTCAGTTGATTCTGAAATGAACAGTTATCCACACTGCAACCCTCACCCATCACCACTGGTACTACTTGGCACCTCTCAAGAGAGAAGGCAAGGACCTTTCACTGATATAGAGGGTACACTACTCCCTCAACCCCAGAAGTGATCTCCTGCAGCTCGAGACACATCTAAACTGAAAATGAGGCTCTGATTGCAGCATGAGTAGGCATACCCAACTAGCTTTAATCTAGCTACTGTGGGTAACAGTGGCAGTGAAGACACAATGGCACAGACTCTGGTGTGGGCCAGCAACCTGAGTACGTACCCAGAGTCCCCAGCAGGCCTGAACTGGGGAAGTTAGTCCTTGCTGAACGCTGCGCCACCACTTCCTCACTACCAATGTTAGCCATGGCAGCTAAATTAAACTAGTATGGATATGCCTACCTGCATTGCAACCACACCTTCATTTGCAGTGTAGCCAAACCCATTGACATTGTAAGTGACTGGAAGGTTGAACAGCCATTGTTTGATGCCTTAACTCAGTGGTGGGCAACCTGCAGCCCATCAGGATAATCCGCTGGTGGGCTACCAGACAGTTTGTTTACATTTGTACGGCCACCCGCAGCTCCCAGTGGCCATGGTTCGCCGTTCCCGGCCAATGGGAGCTGTGGGAAGTTACCTATAGTAACTTTCATCCAAGATTCTCAGACCACTTTAAGAAACATTAACTAAGCCTTGCAACACCTCTGAACTATTAATACCCAGTGTACACTTACATGAGTCACAGAGTCGTTAAATGACTTGCCTAAGAGCACACAGCAAGTTACTTGCTGCAAACAGCACCAATGGTTTCTGACTCCCAGTTCCCTGCTATTGATCTAACACTAGAAGAAAGGCCTTCCCTTGAAATTACACTCTATCTCCCATTTTTCTTCATTGCTATTTCTTTTCTAAAAATATTAGGCTACTGAAGAGGTATAAACCATGTGTGTTTGTTTTCAGTAACTTACTTTCTTTTGAAGGGCACAATGAAAGATGAAAATAAACATTCCCTGGAAAGCATTAAATACTGTGAAGAGATATGTCATCACAACCGTCTCCTCGTTGATAAACAGCAGGCCAAATGACCATGTTAGGCCAAGAAGACACAGGAGAGCAAATGCACCCAAGACCCAGGACCTGTAAAAGAAAATTAATTTTAGTAACACTGCTGATAAAAATGCATACCGCCAACTCCAATATTAACATTTCAGTTGCTGCAGTTGACTTTTACTAGGTTCACATTCAAATGCAAAAAATCCTTGGCTTTAACCTTTCATCTATTAAAAGAAAGAACAATTCCATTTGGTACTTTCAGTCTCCAGTGGAAACAGCAACAGTAGATATGACCTTTTTCTTATTCAAGAACTGCACAAGATGTCAAAACTATTTTAAAATGCAGAGGTGTAGCACAAGCACCAGCTACCCCACTGCTTTATCTGTATTTTTACAAAGGAGATTGATAAGTCTAGCTTAACCACTAACCGAGCCCTATATTTTGAACAGTGGTGCTTCCATGTGTCACCAAATAATGTAACAAATACACAAAAGTTAAACAGCAGAGTAAAAACCTAGAACCTAAAGCTTTAATATTCTGGTAAACTCAGCTAAACTAATGCTAAGTGATCTAACTTCCACATGAAGGAGCCTTGCTGAAATGTGACAAAAATATGGATACATCCACAAAATAAAGTCTTTGAGAGAGATTCCAACATGACTAGTTTAAGGAAAAAGGAATTGTAGAGAACAGCACAGAATGAAGGGGAACGGGATTTTAGTCAGTGCATTCCACATCTAACTAATGATCTTACTTGATAAATGGTTTATTATCTTCATAGCTAGAAAGCATTATAAGCAGAAAAGAGAAACAAAATTATTAGACAGAATTGTAACAGAAATTAATATGAAAGCATTTTTGTATTTTATATAAAAATTAGTCAAAATTAGGAAATTCAAAGTGCAGAGGCAAGCAATTTAAAATCATAAAGGCATAAAACAGTTAAAAATACTTTAGCAAATTAGATAATTCCGAACTAGTTAATTAAAATTAAGGGTGATCCACAATATTGACGGAGTTTGTAAAATTAAAAATATCATGCTAGGAATTTGTTAATGTAGGGTTCTATCTTACCCAGGTAAGTCCGTATTATAGTAGCCATCACAAACACGGTAATTACTGGTGTGGATGAGAAGACAGAAAGAGGAAAAGGAAGAAAAGAGAGAGATGCTAAAGATTAGCGCTCTCTCTCCTCATGCAACATGCAATGAAGCTGATACTGACCTATCTATAGCATCTGGTTTGCAATGTCAGCCTTAATGTAAACCTGTCTTTGCCATTTTCAGTATTGAAAACAAATCTGTAGGACCTTTTCACAACCAACCCTTAATATTCTAAATTACACCATCCCTTCAAAGAGTTTATAGCAACAGCCTTCAGTTTGGAAAAAAAAAAAAAAAACACTAAATAGAATACACTAAAAGACTATCACAAGACTATCACAGCTGTAAGATTCTTATTAATTACGTAACACTTGCATTACTCTCCAAAAGGGATACTGAAATACAGCACCAATATAAAGTAAACATTTGTTCAATTAGCATGAAAACAACAGATAATCTGTAAGTTAACAATAGTAATGGAGTCATTTCTCTTGGGAGAACTGGATTACAAATGAAAACTGCTCAGAATCCCTAAAATAAAAACGCTATTTAACAAAACAAACTTAACATAATCATATCAGCCATGCAAACAGGAACATCATTTTGAACTACATTTTAAATGCAAATGAAATTGTCACTTTGCTATAGAATTTCCGTAAAGATACTGAAATAATTTCTTGGCACTAACTGCAGGCCGAAATGAGCTAATTTTGACCAATGCCTGTGACATTATGGTAACAATGTAAGGAAAGCAGTATTGGTACTGTTTCTTTCTAACTGACATTTGTAGTTGCTGGGAGACAAAGCCATGTGTTCCTAATGGAGAGTAGCTTTCAATCAGTTCAGTAATCAGAAAATAATCATAGTTCTCATACTTGAACACAAAGCACTTACTTAATGTTTTCCAACCTGCTAGAGTCTGGTTTCAGAGTGTTTGAGTGCTTCACCATTTTGCACAATGTGATCACCAGGAAGATAAGATTCAGCTGTCAAAACAGATAAGAAAGAAATTAAACTACTTTAAGTAACAGGTTGAGTAATGAGGATGTTATTGACTTAAAAAAAAACCCTCTCAGTTTATTTTCAAGTATATTTAGGTGACTGGTAATGGTGTTTCACCCCTAAGATGCTGGTTCAAATGTGGACAAAGGGTAACATTTTCAAAGTCCCAATTTTACCCAAAATCTAGCCGCACCAAAAGTCACTACCTTCTCATACAACCTGCATTTGCCATATTTAACCTATTGGTCTAAATTTTACATTTTCGGTTTAATTCTGCCCTATTGAACATCAGTACCTAAAGTTACACTAATCTCCGCCTTACCTGCTCCTGTTTCACCCATTTGTCCCCCCATGTTTTGCACCCCATTTTTGTCCTTGTTGCTACCATTCTTCTTCCCACTTGCCACCACTCCATCCTTCCTTCCCCCTTGAGCCCTTTCCTCCTCTCACTAGTTCCATCCCTTCTACACCTACCCTTCTTCATTCCTTCTTGCTTTCACAGGTATTACTCTTGTCTGGAAAACAATTTTTAAAAATTGTTCCACTGTAACAAATGAAAAACCTAGAAGACACAACAAGGGAACCTAATTTAAACCATTGTGTAGCACAGTCTACTTTCTCCATCCATTTTATTGTCTGGACATTGACACCACAAGGAGAATTGCTTCCATGTGGCAGCCTCACACTTTCATGGAGAGGGTTTCCAGCTATTGAGATTGATGGATTGGACTTCCTCTGAGCAGAATCTCTTTAAATCCATCCCCCATCCAAAATCTGGGCTGCCAGATGGAGGGATGCTGGATTGGGATGGCTGGTCCTGTCTCCATTCTGTGACAATAGGTTTGGAGATGGCAGTAGGTAAATGTACTGGCGGGAGGCCATCTGCAGAGCCATGGTACACCAGGATTGTCATGGCCACCATGGTATTATTAAAGTCAGTATCGCCTTGTCCAACTTGATGTTTCAGAATATGTGAGGTAGGAGGGGGATGACAGGGAAGGAATATATCAATAGGTCTGACCACTGCACTAGGAAGGCATCCCCTCCGGAGTTGTGCCCCTGTGTGTCTCGAGGCTGGGCACTTCTTGTTTCCCTGGGTGGCAAAGAGGTCCCATGAGGGGAATACCCACTGACAAACTATCCGCTGTACCATAGATGTGGAGTTCCCACTTGTGATCCTTGTGAAAATACCTGCTGAGGCTTTCTGCTCAGAATTTCATCGTTCCTGGTATGTGCACTGCAGTGAGGATGATTTGATGGTGGATGCACCAATTTCAGAGCTGGACAGCCTCCCTCCAGAGTGGTATGGACCTCACTCCCCTCTGTTCATTTATACATAGATGTTGTCCACCCTGACCTGGACACGAGTGGATCGGAATTGCTTGCACACCTTGTGGCCTACTCGCAGTTCAAGAAGGTTGATGTGGAATGTGCCAACCAGGCCATGGGTGGTCAGGCCTAGTGGTGAAGGTAAGAGTTTGATATATCATTTTGAAGTGGGTGCCAGGGTGGGCAGAGTCCAGGAAATGAGCTGAGAGTCAGTACCAGTGAGACAGAAGCCGAATGCCAAAACTGGAGGATCAACCAGACTTGTAAGCCAGAGGCAGAGCTGGGGGAAGTCTGAAGCCAGAGGGGAGCAACGGCTGGAGGAAAGCAGGAGCAGGGACGGGAAGCAGGCTGGAACAAGGGCAAGTACAGCTGTGGATGTGGTATATGTTGAGCAGCCACTAAACTGCTGTGGTGGCCATGCTTATAAGAAAGACTGCTACACTAGCAGCCAATCGGAGGCTGTGCCCACTCAGAATTCTAAGATTGCCCAGCAGCGCAGTTAGTTAGGGAGCAGGACAGCAGTTGTGCCTAGATGGTCTGGTACCTGACAGTCCAGGAACCTTGACCTATGTAGTTGTCCAGGTGCACTCCCCAGCCTCGTAGAGACACGTCTATAATGAGTGCCTTTGTGGGAAGGGAGGGAGCAAAGGGAACCATCACACAAACAATGTCCTTCTCCCCCCAGGTGAGAGGTGTCCAGATGCTACAAGGAACTGAGACTCTCTTGTCCAAGGAATCCCTGTTTGAAAGGTAGACCTTTCTCAGCCAAGCCTGGATACTGCACAAATGTAGCCTGGATAAAGGGGGTCACATAGGTGCATGCTACCATGCAGGACCAGACTGTTGTCTGAAGACTGAGATGAATGCTGAGGTTCTCATTATGAAGAATCTGTCTAGATAGGGAAATATACTTCAGAGTTGCTGGCGAAAGTGCATAGCTTTGTAAAAACCCTTGGGGCCACTCCAAGACCAAAGGGGAACATCTTGTACTGGGTTTAGTCTCTATAGCCACCCAAAAATGCAGGATGCCTGTGCTGGGGGAATGTCTTTATGAAAATAAACATCTTAAATCGAGAGTTGCAGATCAGTCTCCTTTGTTCAGGGAGGGGATTAGAGCAACTAGGGTAATCATCCTGAATTTTATGTGGTAGATGAAGACATTCAGATGCCTGAGGTCCAAGATGAGTCTGCAGCTCCCTTTCTTTTTGGGGATCAGGAATTATTTGGAGAAAAAGCCCTTTCCCTAATTATGGCCTCTCCAGCCCCTAACTGAATTAGGCAGTTGGGTCTGGACAAGGGACGATAGTGGAGTGGTGTGTCTGCCGCACTGTACTCTATGGTGCTTTCTTGGTGGCTCAGAGGGCCTCCGGTAGAATGGCCATGTGACTGGTTGGAATGTATGCTGCAGCACTTAAGAATATTTTCTGCAAGATGGTGGGGCGCATATTCCCAAGGAATGGAGAGTGGCATGAGAGTCTTGGAGTGAGTGAAGTGACTCACTGGTTTTCTTGCTGAAGGCTTGTTAACCTCAATGGGGACATCTTCTACCATCACCTGAACCTTTCTGGGGAACCCCAATGGCTGCAGCCAAGAAACCTGCCTCAACTACTGACATCACAGGAAACTCTGTCCGCTATGTCCAATGACAGCTGAAGGGATGACCTGGCCATTAGATTTCCAGAATAGCCTGGAATTGGGGCCTGCATTACTAAGGTAATTTATTGATCAACTCTTGTTGTAGTTCATGATGTTGTATTTTGCCATAAGCATCCAGTAGTTCTTGATATGGAAAAGTAGACTGGCTGAAGAAAAGTTCTTTCTGGCATCCTTATCTGAAGGAATGACCCGTGACTGGTTAGTCATTCTGCTCTGTGACAGCTTAGACAACCAGAGAGTTCTGGTTTGGGTAAGAGAACAAATATTCTGCCTCCTTAGGGGGAACAACATACTTCTTTTCAGTTCTCTTTGGGGTAGGGGCCCATGTGGCTGAGGTGTCCTTAGCTGGCTCCAAAACAGCCTCGTTCATAGGAAGTGCCACTTCAGAGGGTGCCACTGACAAGAGAATGTCCATGACCATGTGGGGAGAAGGGAGGATCCTGAACCTCTTCCAGTGAGATCTGGGGGGTTTCAGTATTCCTCCAGAGAAGTTCCTATTACCGCTTGTAATCATCTTGAGGAGGGGGAGACTGGTATCATCACTTGTCCACAGATGAAAAAGAAGCCCTTGGCAGATTCAGAGGTACCGTCTGCTCGTGTTCTTTTGCCTGCCCTAGAGAGGGCTCAGGCTCTAGCACTGGAGGTGATTTTTGATGAAATCTGTGCCCTCGGTGTTCAAAGTCTGGGACTCGATAGTAAGGGTCTCAAGTGCTCCAGTATGGCCAGTAGGTGGGTTCACAGGGATGGGGGCAGGTCCCATGGGGACTGCCATTAATCCCTGGCTGTTCTATATGAGTCCTGGGATGAGGCTTTGGTAGCTCTATTCAGGTTGACCTCGTGTGTGAAGACCATTGGTGGAACTGGCACTACCAACTTCTATACTTCCACAGAGTAAGAGTCATAAAACTCAAAGGGGGAGCCATCAGTACCAATTGTCTTCTGGCAGTGCGGCTAGAGGTATTCCCTGGAAAGCAGGGTCCTGATGATCCTTGAGAAGGGCGTACCGAGTTCTGATCAGAGGAGAATTGGAAGAAGTCATTGGTATTTGATCTGTCAGTGCAAGCCAGGGCAGAAGGTGAGCACTTTCTTACTTTCCTTACACCCCTTTGAGGACAATTTTGGAGCACTGGAAGCTACCAGCACTGTCAGAGCTGGCTTGTGCACCCAGTGAACTCCAAGAGCACCCCCCTCTGTGGCATGGAGTCTCATGCAGTCCCGAGGGAAAATGCAGCTCCCTTCTTTGAGGACTTATGAGCCAACTTGTTTGCCTTCTTATGAGTGTATTTCTCCTTGTCTTCTTCATGCTTCCATTTTGCAGAGTCCCTGAGCCTGTTAGGCTCCAGTCAATGAGGCGGAGAGCAGGAGGTCAATCTGATCAAAGTCTCACAGAATGCTTCATCTGGTTCCTGCAGAGTCTGAACTCCTGAGACTGCCTAGTGCAAGGGGAAAAGGAGATCTCTCACTTTGATGGGATGTGTGATTCCTCAGTGCAGTAGAGGCAGTTCTCATGCAGGTCACTTACTGGTAAGTCCCACGGGTGGACAAGGTAAGACTTGAAGCGTGGGACCTTAGGCATAAGTGTCCTGAGTGTTGGGAAAATTAGCTAATAGGGGCCAGGGGTTCCCGCTCTGTAACTGTGACTAAGACTACTCACTAACTGAATACTATTAACAATAATAAACTATTTACAGTTTTACTAGTTAGAGATTCAAGCAAGCTAGCAGGCTACGAACACAGGAGAGTTCGGTCCCAGGCTGTGAGTAGTTGAGGCAGTAGGTCCGTGTCATCCCTTACCACTTTGTTGAGAGCATGAGGAGGTGAATGGCCAATGAACAGACCAATGGACACTACTATTGAAGAGTTTCCAGTCCTGGGCACATGGAGTGCACGCACTCCCACAGTGAATACCCATAGGGACCAGCACTCGAGGAAAACTGGCAGGATTTCACCCTATGATTCTTTGAACATGAGAAGTCTAATTGCCAGATAGGCATCTAAAATGTGGAAAAATAAAAGCCTATATTTATAGAGTAAGGATCTCGTCCTGCAATGATAGCCAAGCAGTCAAGTCCCTACCCCTGAGCCCACACAATGTTCTAATAGGGCAACAGGGCTTCACGCAGGCTTTGCCTGTATGGATATCATTTCAGAATCGGAGGCTAATGTTTCCAAATATCTTCTCAATATTTATTAAAATTTAGAAAATAGAACTGAAAAGTAGTCCAGTATTTTACTAAAGATGATATAGTTGTATCATGGTAGATGAAAAAGAACCTTAAAAATAAAAAGCATTAAAGTACTGTACTTCAAGACAAAGTAACTATGACAACAGACCATATGATACTTGTTCTTCACATCTCTGTGAAAAATGATATAATCTGAAACATCAGCAACAAAAGAACACTAGTTCACCATCTGAAAAAGGATTAAAAAACATTGGCTCTGTATATGCGCTCTGTAACTATCAGAAAATTATTCTATCTGTGCAAAAACTGTTAGCATAGAGCTAACCTTGGGGAAAGACACATCCCCTTTTATCTCACTCACCTCCTATCATGAAAAAAGGGGTTCAGTTCTTTTAAATAATTTGCTGTTCTGGGTGTATTCATTTTATTACATAATACACCAAGCAGAAAGGACAGGGGAACATGATGGAAAATAATTACTTTTAGAATAAATGGCTTTAACTCCCTTCCTATTGAGGGAGGTGTGGGTGCATGCACGAGAGAGAATGAACCAGATATTTTGCTTCTTTTCCACTAATCTGTATCAGCTGTTATCCAGATGACTCAATGCATTTGAAGCTGTTGTTTTAAAAAGAGTCAGTCATCCTAAATACTGAATTTCTTAATATCAATAGAAAATTTAAAAATAAATCACATTCCAATGCATAAAATCCACAGAGGCCTATCAAATTACAGGGTGAGTTTTGTGTTTGCACTTCTGAAAAAAATGGGCCTCTCTCTAGCCTATGACAATTCAACCAATGGACATGATGCTTTTTGCTTTCACAACTGCAGCATTACATTACACCGAATTTTCCACCCGTCTCAAGAAAATCAAACATTGACCCAAGTTCATCTATTTATTCTTTTATCGTTATAAATCAATCTAACCTTCAACTGATCTATATCTATTCTCCTCTTCCTCCATAGAAAATATGGGACACCCAAATTCTTAAATTAGTGGTTTCATCTTTTAGAGTTTGACATTCTCCAGTAAATACCAGTAAGTTATCAGTTAATACATATCTGCTGTCAAATAGATTAAAAAAAAATTATCCTTTAATGAGATCCAAATCCAGTTGGTAGATGTGGTGCTGCAAGCCAAACTAAGGAGAGGCCTTCATCTTGGGTAGACTTCAAAGAAATCAAATTCACAGGCAATATGTGATGATAGGTTCAAAGAGTCTTGCTGAACAAGAGTACAGGCCCTCAGGATCTAGCACAGCTTCACATTAAGTGAAAGTTCATTTGATGTCACCAAAATTTTGCATCTTCTTGTGATTAGCGGAGCTGCTGAATTCACAAGGCTTCCACCATTTTAGGCAAAGTCTTATGGGATTTTGGATTCCTAAAATCAGAATCCAAACCCTAATACTGATTTGGCCTCAAATATCAATTCTAACCCAAAGTCTACATCTAAATACCACCTCCTTAGCTCATCTCTAGCTGTATTGCCTATACATACATAGGATGATTTTCAAAAACAGTCAGCATTGGGCTAACTCTGGGAGCTGGGGTGGGTCAGCACCTCTGAAAATCAGGCCAGTTCTTTTTAAGTGTCTAAATATGAATTTAGGAGTCTAACTAGCCAACAAGGTTTGAAAATTCTGCTTTACATGAATAATGAGAAAGTCCACAGATAAATTTGAGAGAATTATAATGTAAAATCACTACATAGCACAGATAGGTGTTAGGAAGAAACGTTGCAAGGTTAATTCCAGTCCCCTGCACTCGTGGCAGGATTAATTATCTAGACCATTCCTGACAGGTGTTTGTCTAACCTGCTCTTAAAAATCTTCAATAATGGAGATTCCACAACCTCCCTAGGCAATTTATTCCAGTGCTTAACCACCCTGACCGTTAGGAAGCTTTTCCTAATGTCCAACCTAAAGCTCCATTGCTGCAATTTAAGCCCATTGCTTCTTGTCCTCTCCTCAGAGGTTAAGAAAAGTATTTTTTCCTCCTCCTCCTTGTAACCACTTTTTACATGCTTGAAAACTGTTATCATGTCCCCTCTCAGTCTTCTCTTCTCCAGACTAAACAAACCCAATTTTTTCCATCTTCCCTCATAGATCATGTTTCTTAGACCTTTAATCATTTTTGTTCTTCTTCTCTGGACTCTCTCCAATTTGTCCAAATCTTTCCTGAAATGTGGTCCCCAGAACTGGACACAATACTCCAATTGAGGCCTAATCAGAGCAGACTAGAGCAGAAGAATTACTTCCTGCGTCTTGCTTACAATACTCCTGCTAATGCATCCCAGAATGTTAGCTTTTTTTGCAACAGCGTTACATAGTTGACTCATATTTAGTTTGTGGTCCACTATGACCCCCAGATCCCTTTCTGCAGTACTCTTTCCTAGGCAGTCATTTCCCATTTTGTATGTGTGCAACTGATTGTTCCTTCCTAAGTGGAGCACTTTGCATTTGTTCTTATTGAATTTCATCCTATTTACTTCAGACCATTTCTCCAGTTTGTCCAGATCATTTTGAATTTTAATCCTATCCTCCAGAGCACTTGCAACCCCTCCCAGCTTGGTATTGTCCGCAAACTTTATAACTGTACTCTGTATGCCATTATCTAAATCACTGATGAAGATATTGAACAGAACCGGACCCAGAACTGATCCCTGCAGGATCCCACTCGTTATGCACTTCCAGCATGACTGTGAACCACTGATAACTACTCTCTGGGAACAGTTTTCCAACCAGTTATGCACCCACCTTATAGTAGCTCCCTCTAGGTTGCATTTCCCTAGTTTATTTATGAGAAGGTCATGCGGGACAGTATTTAAAGCATTACTAAAATCAAGATGTACCATGTCTACCACTTCCCCCCATCCACAAGGCTTGTTACCCTGTCAAAGAAAGCTATCAGGTTGGTTTGACACGATTTGTTTTTCATAAATCCGTGCTGACTATTACTTATCACCTTATTATCTTCTAGATGTTTGCAAATTGATTACTTAATTATTTGCTCCATTATCTTTCCAGGTACAGAAGTTAAGCTGACTGGTCTGTAATTCTCTGTGTTGTCCTTATTTCCCTTTTTATAGATGGGCACTGTATCTGCCCTTTTCCAGTCTTCTGGAATCTCTCCCATCTTCCATGACTTATCAAAGATAATTGCTAATGGCTTAGATATCTCCTCAGTCAGCTTCTTGAGTATTCTAGGATGCATTTCATCAGGCCCTGGTGACTTGAAGACATCTAATTTGTCCAAGTAATTTTTAACTTGTTCTTTCCCTATTTTAGCCTCTTCTGATCCTACCTCATTTTCACTGGCATTCACTATGTTAGCCGTCCAATCACCACCAATCTACTTGGTGAAAACTGAAAGAAAGAAGTCATTAAGCACCTCTGCCATTTCCACATTTTCTGTTATTATTCCCTCCCCCCTTTATTGAGTAATGGGCCTACCCTATCCTTGGTCTTCCTCTTGCTTCTAATGTATTTGTAGAATGTTTTCTTGTTACCCTTTATGTCTCTAGCTAAACTGATCTCGTTTTGTGCCTTGGCCTTTCTAATTTTGTCCCTACATACTTGTGTTATTTGCTTATATTCATCTTTTGTAATTTGATCTAGTTTCCACTTTTTGTAGGACTCTTTTTTGATTTTTAGATCATTGAAGATCTCCTGGTTAAGCAAGGGTGGTCTCTTGCCATACTTCCTATCTTTCCTACGCAGTGGGATAGTTTGCTCTTGTGCCCTTAATAATGTCTCTTTGAAAAACTGCCAACTGTCTTCTATTGTTTTTCCCCTTAGACTTGCTTCCCATGGGATCTAACCTACCAACTCCCTGAGTTTGCTAGTCTGCCTTCTTGAAATCCATTGTCTTTATTTTGCTGTTCTCCCTCCTACCATTCCTTAGAATCATGAATTCTATCATTTCATGATCACTTTCACCCAAGCTGCCTTCCATTTTCAAATGTTCAACCAGTTCCTCCCTATTTGTCAAAATCAAATCTAGAACAGCCTCTCCCCGGTAGCTATCTCCACCTTCTGAAATAAAAAATTGTCTCCAATACATTCCAAGAATTTATTGGATAATCTGTGCCCTGCTGTGTTATTTTCCCAACAGATGTCTGGGTAGTTGAAGTTCCCCATCACCACCAAGTCCTGTGCTTTGGATGATTTTGTTAGCTGTTTAAAAAAAATCCTCATCCACCTCTTTTTCCTGGTTAGGTGGTCTGTAGTAGACCCCTACCATGACATCACCCCTGTTTTTTACCCCTTTTATCCTTACCCAGAGACTTTCAACAAGTCTGTCTCATATTTCCATCTCAATCTCAGTCCAAGTGTATACATTTTTAATATATTAGGCAACAACTCCTCCCTCTTTTCCCTGCCGGTCCTTCCTGAGCAAGCTGTACCCTTCTTTACCAATATTCCAGTCACGTGTATTATCTCACCAGGTCTCTGTGATGCCAACCATGTCATAGTTGTGTTTATTTACTAGCATTTCGAGTTCTTCCAGCTTATTCCCCATACTTCTTGCATTCATATACAGACATCTAAGATACTGATTTGATTTGATATACAAGAGCGAGGAAGAAAATTATCACAAACATTTTAAAAAAAATCTCTATTTATAAAAATGTCACCATTCTAAAATCTAATATCTGAGGACTTTACAGAGCAAGTTCAATAACCTATGGAAAGCTGGGTATTCTTTCTTTACCAGTACAAAGAAGTCTTGTTTCTAACCCTGCAAAATCAGAAGACACTGGACCTTAAAATGATGCCGGACTGAATACTGTCTGTCCTGCACATCAAACCAGTGTAATTTTGAGGGAAATATTTTTGTCTCAAGTTGATTTAAAAAAAAATTGTTATAAGCTGCAGAGAGGTCTGAAAGACTAGAAGGAGTCCTAAAAAAGATAGATAAGTGGCAGAATGAAAGTCAGGAACATGACAAATACAATTTATCACATGTCTTTCACTGCCACATTTATCATGTGTGTACATATAAAAACACACATCTACAATATATATTTATATACATATAATGTGGATTTATGTGTGTGTGTGTATATATATATATATACACATATATATCTCTATACACATACAGACATATTAGTGAAATAACATATTTCAGTATGAGTAAAACAACCACACATTTTTCCTGTATTGATTAAATAGAACATCTGCGGAACCTTTGTTTAAATAACCTTTACCAGGCGAATTTATTAGTTCCATCTGTGAGGATCATACCCCAGTAGTCCTGGCTGAGCAAGAGTCTAACCAACTTCATCCATCTTAATGGTATGAATGAATATGGAGCTAAATAGAAGTCAAAATATTCGGGCTTTTCTGACCACAGATTATGGGAGCACATTGTTTGTTTTATAGCCATCAACCTGCTCAGTTGAATCCCGCCTGCCTGAGCTTAGCAGCTTAAAATTCATTCCACACAGCCTGCAGTGCTGACATGGATATGATAAGACAGAAGAACAGAAACACCACTCTGAAGTAACCTAGCTGAACTGCACATGTTCTGACCCTTTTTGTCCTCCCTGGAGCTTTTGTTACCTGGCAAATGCAGCTCTAAAACTGTTTGTGTATCTCCAGATCTTTGCTCTTAGCCATGCAGAAGCCTATTTCTCTCAGGGACTGGCAGCCAAAGAGGTGTTCTCTGAAGAAGGCTTCTAAATGAGTGTGCAAGCTGAACTCTTACTGAACTGAATTAATTATTAAAGATGCAGATGGAACTGTCCAAATGATGAGAACAGCTCCTGATGTGTCATGATCCAAGCTTTCATTAAACCATTTCAGGCATACTAATGGTTTCCCATCGCTCATTACTTACATGCTCTTTTCTCATAGATATAATGACCCTGGTGCCCATAGGCATGATAGTCTATGGAAATACTGAAGTTGAAAGTTTTATGTCTTCCTCAGAAGGCAGTTTTCCCTCACAGACCCCCACGTTGTCGTGTATAGATTTTAATGCAATTGTAAGGATGGATTTAACCACAGAGAAAACCTTGTAAATTGAAGCAGCAAACAATATTGTCTAAGAATATGCATATTATTTCATTAATAAACATCATAAGAGAGAATTTAAACCAGTAACAGATGTTGAAAAGATTACTAATATTAAACTCTTTCATACCATTGATAATGAATACCCTACTCTACAAACATGGCTCTTCTCTGGTTACGTTGCACATGAGATTATTTTTCAGCCATTACTCATCTGCCTCTCTTTTTCTCTCTCTCTCTCAGTTGGACGATTAGAGGGCAAAGCAATTGCAGGATAAGAATTACTCCCAGGAACTATGTTGTGATTGCTACCTGCTGTTTCATATTTGTGAAGTTGGGAATACTGCTCCCAAAGGCCTTTAGCCACTCAGTCTAAATGATTTGCTGGAGGATAATAATATCATGGCCGATAAATAACAGTGGACTCTGACTGTACATGGTCAATATAATTTAAATGTCCTTCACCTCTGTTCTCACTCTGACCTGATTATGAGGAAATATAAATGCCCTCAGCAAAGTCCCCTTCTAGTCCCCTCAAGTGAAATATTATATAAAACAGAGAGAAGTGATCTAGAAAGTGCTTACAGTAATAAGTTAAACAAAAACAAACAAAAAACACTTATAACCAGACCCTAAAGCACTGACTAGCTGAACTGTATGACATCAGACTTAGAATAGTTTTCTTTAAATGATCACAGCAATCATGTATACAACTTCTCCTATTGGAAGAGTATGACCTACTATATTAAAAATTCCGTTTAAATATAGTTGAAGACTTAGTACTGAATCAAATTCCAAAGTGGGAGGGATTTCCTTTTCTTTAAACTTGCTTAAATAGACTAAACTTTGTACTACATTCCTAGTTGCTTGACCACATTCCTCATACCTCCAGGAGACTATTATCTTTCTCTCTCCATACATACATACACTTTGACATTTGAAAAAATAAAAGGAAATTTTACATAACAGATCCTTACAGCATTGTGACTGTATCTTTAAAATGAAGCATCTATTTGCACATTGTGCACCTGTCCTTTCTTAAGTGTCCACGCTCAATGGGTTGAAAAAACTCCATTGTTTAACCGAGGTTTATTTTAAGCAGTTTTTTCTATTTTTACCTATTTAAATGTTTACAGGTGTAGTAAATTATGGAGTGGGTCAGACAATAATTATTTAATGACAGTAGGCATTGAAATTCAAGAAGTTAAAGCTTTATAAATGTTAAAACACAGATTGTCAACATTATGTGTCAAAATATACAAACTGAATATCCATAAATCAAACTCAGTTCTCAAGGAGATTTTTATTACTTTGACTAGCTATAAATTTTGATTATCATCAATGGAAATATTTTTGGGGTTGGTCTGTGTGTACAGTGAAATTGACTTTTACCAACATTTGATAAAAATCAAATCCTTCCAAGCCTACCTATCTTGGATGGTCTTGCACATCTTTTCACTATAATTTGTAGATTCAAAATGCACCAATTTTCTTTCACATTCTGGGGCAGTGTAAATTATAAGATACAAAAAAATGTGCTTAAATAATTCACTGTATAAATCAATAAAAGGCAGGAATTTAAAAATTAAGGCTGACAAACTATCCTTGAGGCTGAAAAAAATATGACAAGACTACAAAGTTCGAATTAGTGAAGGGAGTGTCAGAAATTTTAATTTCTTGGCTTTTGTCAGTTTTTGTCACAACCATGGCATTATATAAATGCACAGGATATGGTATTTTATTGCCGTAGGTTTCTAAAAACACTAATAAAACCCACTTCACTGTTCCAAAATTTCAAAGTTATGAACTCTCTCTTATGTACCTACAGAAAATCAGTGCACACTCAAGCACAGCTGGACCTTTCAGAGCTCTGACACCAGAACCATAAAATTGAATTGTAAACTCATTTTGAACATCCTTTTCTTCCAAATTCTTATACCTCTATTTCCACTAGTTTGCATTAACTGAAGCAGATCTTCCCCTGGCTGAATATATAACCATGTTCTATTTATTGTAAAGACTGGAATGGTTCTAGGAATGGATAATAAATGAGTTAACCACTCCATTTTTTATTTTAAAAAAAAAATTTATATATATAATTAAAATATTTCCACCCACTGGAATGATTCGCATGGATTTTCTATTGGGTTCACAATACACTGATTATTATTTATATAAAAAACATGTGAGTGTTTTATACATAGTACACATAACATAGATATGCATATGGGGAAAAACACTTACAAATATATACACACATATAGCATATGTATGCAGAATTATTAGATTGAATTATTTACCCAGAGGATTGGAACTTCTATTTGAGTCATTCCAGTCTGTTGGATAAATACTTAGTTACAATTTTTGAACATGTACAAAACCAACTCAATAGATGGTAGTAATAATAATGGCCCTTTTGTAATCTGTATTTAGTACTATACTGATCTGTCATATGACTGCCATATCAATATGACCTTCAGTATTAAAATAATAAGGACAAAAAGAAGAAGTGAAGAAGTACCAAATGAGTTCTGAACATTAATAATTTGGTCAGAACTATATTTTAAACATTCTTTACAGTCCCTTGTTCCCATTATAAATTTGCCTTAATTATTTTCATACAAAACTCTGAGAGTAGGATTTGTAATGACTGATGTTACTCAACCTTCACGACGCTGTTGCTCTTGTAAAATGAGCAAAAAGGGGAAGGAAAGGGGAGGTGGGGGGTAGGGGGGAGAAGGAAAGCACTCTTACCAGAATAATGAAGGTAACAGGCCCAATGAAACTCCAGATAAAATAGTTATCTACGTGGAGCCAGCAACTGTGATGAAAAAGGCAATGAAAGTTAAATGATTACATTGGTTCCTGAGTTGTAAAAATGGAAAGTGCAAAACCCATCTTAAATAATCCTTGAACAGGTGTTTCAATGTGAATACACAATGAGCCAACAACAGTGAACAGTACCATCTTAATCATGGCCATTTCCCCCCCCTTAGCTAGGGCTGTTTTCCTGGGTTTTCTTTAACAAGATTGTTGATCATCTGCTCTGGTTTTCTCCTTACATACCAAAACTAATTTAAAACAAACAAACAAACAAAAAAAAACCACCTCTCTCTTGCTCTCTTTTTAGGTTCAGTCAAAGTTTTTGCTATGGACTGATGAAACCCGACATCAGTAAATGCTTTAGTTTCATAGGTTTTCTATGTAATCTTCAAAATTTGCCTTTAACTTTATATCATAAGCAAAGTGCTGATCCCTGAAGAATGCAAGATAAAAAACGTTCAGATGTCATGTTTTGCTACAAAACAGTATGATATAAATAAAATACCCCATCTGGGAGTTGAATAGTAAGAAAAAACACATATGATATTAAAGTAAATGATGCATAAACTTATCGGGTGACTTCACTTAGTGGTTCATTTTTTATATAGCCCAGCACCCTGCTGAATCTCTTTTATTTGTCTTTCATCGGTAGCAAAATCAAGCAGCTTTCTAGAAGTCAACAATATCTTCCCATACTGTAACTAATTTCATCAAAGGACAAAGTAAAACACCATTGGAAGGCAAATTCATGCCTCCAGCAACTCAA